>NC_092810.1:141447160-143847160 GCF_040954645.1 Diabrotica undecimpunctata | reverse complement strand
TGTTTCGAGCCGCAGCGAGCAAGGTAATGATTGCCAATATGATTTCCAACATCCGAAACGAATACGAACCAGAAGAAGAAGAAGAAGAAGAAGAAGAAATTTGGCTATCGTATGATATATCTTTGGAAAGAACAAAAGATAGCGAATGTGTTGAGAAACAAAAATCAAATATGACGGTAAAGCCAAAAATTCATTACATCATGCATATTTCCGTTGTTATTGGTCTGATTAGATCGTGTGATATGTTAAATGAAAGGGGAGGGAATAACAATTACATCAAGAGGAAAAAAGCAAACAAAGCGACTACTAAATGGGCACTACACAGTATCTTTATTATTAATGAACGTAGATATAAAATTAAGTTCCAGTACATCAAACATTCCACATACTCTACTTATAAAAAAACTCTACTTTTTGTTTCTTCTACATTATGCTTAAAAAAATGCTAAAAAAAAAGAATTAGGGATCTCCAAACCTTTATAATAAACACAATAAAAACAAGAAAGTTATAATATCTGGGACACTTAATGAGGGGGCAGCGATATGAACTGCTAAGGCTGATAATACAGGGAAAGATAAGTTCTATAGAACTCTTCAGAGCAGCAGTAGATAGAGTAAAGATAGTGATGATGATATCCAACCTCCGATCGGGAGACGGCACTTAAAGAAGAAGAAAGCTTTATATACAGAATAAGTAGAAATAAGTAAGCGCATGAGACAGGGCTGCATCCTGTCCCTTCTGTTGTTTAAAATTTATGTAAAAAAGATCTTACAACTTACAAAATAAAAAAAATATATCAAAATGAATGGAATTTCCATAAACAAATTACAACACGCTGATGATACACCTATTGTAGCAGAGAACATAGAAGAATTACAAGAAGAATATCGTCTTAACGTTAACATTAATGTTGTTAATACACAAAAACTAAATTAATGTCAATCAACAAACAATTCAATGAGCAAACACACAATGGGTTGAGAAATTTAAATATCTTGGAGTTAACTTGAACAATAAGTGGGGCTGTGACGAAGAAGTGAAAATACGAGAACCAATAGCTTAAAGAATAGCTTATAGAAATACTTATACGAAATTCAATAACTACCTTTTGTCAGCGTGAACCTTCTTTGGGTCTCCATATTCTAATTCTAAAATGCTGCATATGGCCTATAATAATGTACCGTATTAAAGCTTTTGAAAAACGTGATATCTCAGAAGGTTGCAAAATTCTATGGGTCTTAAGAAGAGGTAATACGTAAAAAGCTTTTTCTAAACATCGTTAAACAGTTACACGTCTTTTATCTAGGCAATATTTTGAAGATCGGGGAGGAACTGGTCGCAAACGACACTCATAATCCAATCAGCATGAATACCTCCATTCTGCATATCATACGTTACCAGAAGAAGAAGAAGTAGAAGATTTCCACAACAATATTTTTTAGATTAACATGTAGAATGTTATTTTTTATTTAAGTTTCTTTTTTGACTTTCGTGAGATTATTTCGTGCGATTTCGTGGGATTATTTGTTTCGTGGAAATATTCTGCGATTCCTGTTTACCTTCTTCTATTTTGTTTTTTATCGTCGAAGTTAATTATAAAATTTAATTTGTGACATCGTTAAGGTAAATTACCAGTAATTTACATTTTATCTTGCATATCTCAAGAGCTTGTTTCATCTAATTGACCACAAAAATGGGCAATCAGTATTGCTTAAAGTCTTTAGTAATTGAAAAACTTTTCGAGATGCTAGTGTTCTATTGTTATTAAGTCAAATATCTTGTTCCTTCGTTCTCCAAATACTTGTTATTTTTAAAATATATATACAAACAAACAACACAGTTTATTAGGGTTGCAGTCAGAAAATTGGCCGGCCTGTTAATGGGGGCTATGATGTATCATTTACGTAAATAATTACATACTAGTGTAAAATTCAGAAAACGTACATCAGATTACAGTTCTGAAAACATAATGTGTAAAAACGGTATGATGTATCATGCCCTGCGTTGCTATGCGTAAAATGACCAAGCCACAGCAGAAAATTACATAAAACGTTATTTTCGGTTCTGTCATATCCTGAAGATCTGTCAGATAATTTAAATTAACCTAACTTTTGGCTTCTTGTTTGTTTTTGAAAAAATGGATTTTGTAAATTTGTTATTACTCAATGAATTGAATGATGTGGCAGAAAGAAATTATGTAAAATGTAGAGCAACGTCAGTTACGGGATACCAGTAACCCATTTGAAATAAATAACCAGCTCTAACTAAATTGCAATAAAATTAAAGGTTCTCCCCCTACTTAATTTTGTATGAAATGGAAGTTACCAAAAATGTACTGGTAACAACCTGTTATTTTCAATGCAACAAAGTGCATTTAGTAAAGTATTAACAGAAATAGCTGCAGGGAGAGTGGAACACTTGGTGCCAAAATGGTGAAAAAGATGAAGTACATCCTGTAGTTCTCATAGAAATGATTCCAAATGAGGCAAATCAAAACAATGGTTGGGTGTTGGAAGCACAGAGAATAAGAAGTTTTATTGCTGCAAACTTTGTGTAGTGAAACAAAAACATTAATATTTTCATAATTTATTTATTTCACAATGATAAATAGTGATATAGTTTTATAATCAAATATAGTTTAGTAATATAATTTTACAATTTAGTGATATTTCATCATTTTATAATTGATAGAGTTTTATAATCTAGTATAGTTTAGTGATATAAATGTTAATATTTCAATTAATTACATAAAGCTGAAAACAAACAATCTAAAACATATTACTAAGTGGATCAAAATTTTTTTAAATGTTTAGATAATACAAAGATATTATATTGCTACAAACTGTATTATAACATATTAAATTAAAAATGTTTATATATTGTGAAAAACAAAAACATAAATCAAGTATGTTACAATTAATTACAAAAATGACAACACTAACAAAATAAAAATATATTACAACCTGGCTCAAAGGTTTTAAAAACCCTTAGAGAATATAAATAAGTGTTATCGCTGCAAATGTTATGTTATAAAATATTTAAATAAAAATGTTTATCCTCAGTTTATTTTATAATTATATGATTTATATTTATACAAACTTTGTGTTATAAAATTGTTAAATAAAAATGTTTAAAAACATAAAACCTGTATGTTACAATTAATTGCAAAAAGTTCAAAACAAACAAATTTAAAATATATTACAAAGTAGTCCAAAAATTTGTTAAAACCCTTGGAAAATCAAAACATACAAGTAAAGAATACAATTTCAAAAATTAACACAAACCTAAAATATACCACAAAGTAAACCTACAAATACACCTAAAATATACTACTACAAAGAACAAGGTTTGTAGCACAGGCATTACAACTTTGGGTTGTAAAGAACCTTTGTGGAACCTGACATAACATTCATTAGGGTAGCATACCTTACTTGGATAGAGCATTTCATCAGGCAAGAGGTAGGTGCAACAGTCAGAAAGGTTTTTACCAGAAGAGGGCCGATGGGACAATAAACCAGAAGAAGACCAAGACTTAGGTATCAAGACAATTTAGAGGATGATTTAAAATCTATTGTGGTTAGAATGTAGAGAAGAGTTGGTAGACACAAGGGTGAATGGAGGATTGTCCTAAAAAATTATTTGCACAAGCACAGGGTTTTACATTACAGCCCTGTTAAAGCTGGAAACATATATTCCTGTGTTGCATTGATGTTGACTAATGATAATGGTAAAACAAACTAAAATATATTACAAAATGGTCCAAATGGGCTCATAACCCTTAGAGAATATGAAGAAGTATTATTGCTGCAAACTTTGGTGTTGTAAAATAAAAAAAATAAAAACAAATTGTTAAATAAAAGTATTTATAATTAGTATATTTCATAATGATATGTAGGTATTTATGTTACAATTAGTTACAAAATCAAAAAGAATAACACAAAGATCAAGACAAAACAAAAAATCTGAAACATATTACAAAGTGGCTAAAAAATTTTGAGTTATAAAATTGTTAAAAAAATGTTTATATTCAGTTTATTCCATAATTGAGATATAATTTTATAAAGGATATGTTTATAGAATTTTAAATAAAACTATTGCCTTTTTGATTTTCACAGTTTGACTTCCTTTTCCTTCTGAAAAATATTATACACCATAATAAACATAATACATCAATCATTAATCTTTACCTTTAAAATCCAATGTATTTATAATCTGGGGCTCCCCAAGATGAATCTTTGAAATGAGTTGCAAAATCTTCCACTCATTGAACACCTAAAAATTTAGCATTTATTAAATTTGATAGTAACAGAAATTAATTTTCTTACATGTCTTCATTGTTCTCCTGTTTTTTTTAGGGCCGCCATCTACTGTATTTACCATGATAGCAAATTCCTCTCACAATTGGGCTACTTTCTTGGCCTTCCTTGACTATTTTGCCAGTAAGCACCATTTATTCTTATGAAGTCTAACATCACTTCCAATTGTTTCCTGGTTGTTTTCTTTTTAATTGAAGCCATTAGTTTATTTTATTATAATTATAAAAAAATAGTAAATTATTTCCACAAATTACATACAATAACATAACCTAACTAAGAGCGAAAACGGCACCTAATTTTAGACAGCTTAAAAATTACATTTACATATAGATAAATTACATATCAAGGTAGGCAACCCGTTATACGTAGTTCTTACATCATACCGATTTGAAAATTTTTACATAAATGTGTTAAAATCGGAGTTTACAGCATGTAATTATTTCACATAAATGCTACATCATAGCCCTCAATGAAACATTCTTTTGACCTTTTGTCTAGCTTTCGGAATGGTTTTATTCCTTTTTCAAGACGCTGTAATAAGAAAAATATGTAAATATTTATAAAATATCACAATTCTTCAGTGCAACTTACTAGTCGTTGAAATTATTTATAAAAGCATTGACACTCAACATTAATAACACACATATAAAATATAAAATAATGGACAAAATACATTCTAAAATTTTTAAAATTTAGGTAAAAATAAGAAAAAACTTAGTTTATGGCATCTTTTGCTGGTGTGTGTTTTAACTCTGTCACATAGAGAACAGAAATAAAAAACCCTATGATTAAAAAGTAATTAGGTGTACTTAATATTATATTTCTTTTTAAGAAATACTAGAGGCCCATCTTAGGTGAATTTAATTTTTAAACCTGTCTTAATGGTATGCAACATGTTATGCATATAAGTGTAATTTATGTACAGGTAAATATTTATTTCATTTTTGATGTTTTTCCAGTAAGTAACAATAAATGTTGCTCAGTTTATCTGTGTCAGACTTTTTATCTATTTTATTATTAAATTTGTATGTTTCACAAATATTTTAGGAGCTGTTTAAAATTTTACAGTCAGGTATTAACATAGATACCATAATAAATACATAATATATTATCGTCTGCAACGTCTTGTTGCGTTGCAGATGATAATATAACTGCCAAATAACGAATTCGGTCGAAAATTCAAGTTTTTGTTAATTTATGCGACAACGTAAACGAGTCAATTCTTAGAATAAAATTTGTTTTTAACTTGTGAAATGGATTTTTGATGATTCACTTGAAAACACCAAACGGTTTTTAATGTATTTCTCAATATTTTTAATATCAATATTAATGTGATGAGATATAAACAAGTCATAAACTTTGATTAAAAAAATATTTCGTTTCTTACTTTTTTTATATATATTTATCTGTATATTACAGTGAGGGTCAAAATTATGGAGTAAATTATAAGGCACATAGTGGCCCCAAGGTCTCTAGATATTACACCACTTGATTTTTTCTTATGAAGTTCATTAAAATCAAAAGTTTACATCGATCGACCAAAAAATTTTTATTTGTCAAAAAACTATTTTTCCCTTTTTTCTGACAGTAGACAAAGGGTACCCCGTTAAGATAGGCAAAGTGCCCTCTCTCACAGAATTCAATTTTTTAATCTTTTTACGTAATAAGGCAAAGAACAATTTTAGCCTGCTACCACTCTCCCATCACCTCCTACCAATAAAAATATTAATTTTTCGGTTTGTTTTTAGGTGGGACTGAATAAATTTAAAATTTTTAGAAAATTCAGTAGGTTGAGTGTACATATTTCTTTTTTTGGAAATAAGCGTATAACTTTTTTTTGAAGTTTGCTGGAGGCCCAATTTTTTTTTTATTTTGTGTATTTGGCCAAAAACTATATCTCTGATTTTTCCGTCTGGTGCGCCATCTTAAAAAATCTGAAAAACTGTTTCCTTAGGGGTTTTGGTTTTTGCGATTGATATATGAATCCAATCACATTGAAATGTGATTTTCTCCATTTTATAGAGACTTCAATATAAATCAAAGCAAGCTATTTTTATAGGTTCAATATATTCTAAGTTCAAATTAGCCCTTTAGGATATTCAAAAATTGAGCCAAACAACTTTAAACCCCTAAGAAACCGTGTATTTGACCTGATCGACACAACCTGTCGATTTTCTGCCAATTTCTACATTTTATGTGATTAAAAATATAACTCAGAGTAATTTTTCTGTAGGTTAAGTTTACATAACTTAAGAATTCTTTTTTTTTCGAAAAAAGCTTATTACTTTGTTTTGATGTCAATGACGGCTGGAACATGAACTCTGATCATTCGCCGATAATTTTAACTATGCGTGATACAGTGATCAAAAAAAAAGTTCAATCATTGACAAATAAAAAAACTGACTGGGAGACTTTCAAAATAAACCTTGAACATAAAATTAATCTTGCTGTGCCATTGAGAAAAACGAGGCAACTTTATGACGAATTAGAAGTTTTTGTAAAAAATATCCAACAGGTAACTTGGGAAAATCCTCCCACAATAACTTCTAGAAGAAAAAAGAACAACTATCCAAAAGAAATCAGTGAACTCATAGTAGAAAAAAGGAAGTTAACAAAAAATAGCAGCAATACAGAGCTCCACGAGACAAAACTAGTCTAAATAATGCTACACAAAAACAAAAATTGGAGATACAAAATATAACAAATTCACAATTAAATCGTTTTTGACGTGACAACGTCTTAAATTAGGTTGTGGCTCGGAGTCACTCATGAAAAAGTGTAACGCCCGCTCACGTCTGTTACGATGAGTCACCGAACGAGAGAGGCCCGCCGGACCGGCGAATGCCTTGCGTCTCTCTCCCACTCAAACATGATCGGTCCGCTGGTGCGATGCTATTTCTCCTATCATCGTCCTATCCTCAACAAAATCACTCAAATAGAAATTAGTTAAGTTTAAGTTTACATGTACAATGTTTTAGTAAACAAAATATATTTCTATAGTTAAAATTTGTGCAATTCTTATTTTCATTCAATTCCTTGTTCTTATTGTGCAATTTAATAATATTCATATCAATAAATATTCTACCGAGAAAAAGACGTTGTCACGTAAAATCTTCGCCCGTTAAACCGACTTTACAGGCAACCGATTTTTAAGTAATTTGGAAAACGGCAACTGGGCTAGAAGTAACGAGCAGAAAGCAGAACGATTTGCAGATCATTTAGAAAGCACCCAACGACAATGATGGTGGAAAACTGAGATGTTAAGAACCATTCCAAACCAAAGTAAGAATAAAGTTAACATCATGTATAGAAGTATCAATAGAGATAAAAAAAAATATAAATCCTAAAAAGGCTCCAGGATATGAACTCATAACAGAAAAACTATTAAAAAATCTACCAAGAACAGCCATAGTTGAGATATGTTCCCGGACTCTGGAAAGTAGCTGAAGTCATTATGATAGCCAAACCAGGTAAACCTCCTAATGAAGTGACATCCTATCAACCAATATCACTCCTTCCGGAGATGTCAAAACGATTTGAAAAACTTCTTTTGAAAAGATTAAAAGAATAATAGAAAGAAAAAAATCTTATACCTAATTATCAATTTGGCTTTAGAAATAAACATTTTACTATAGACCAACTTCACAGAATAATGAATATAATAGAAAAAACTATAATTAGAAGACAAGAAAATCTGCTCTACAATCTTCTTGGACGTAGCACAGGCGTTTGATAAAGTCTGGCATGAGGGTTTCAACTATAAACTAAGAACGTTCATGCCTAAATAGTATTCAGAAATCTCAGAATCTTAGAATCATACATTGCGAATAGATATTTCAGAGTAAAACAAAAAGAAGTGTACACCGACTTAAGGAAGATCAAAGCTGGCGTGACACAATGGAGCGTATTAGGTCCGGTCCTGTACCTACTGTATACGTGTGACATTCCAAAGCTAGAACAAAACACTATTGTTACCTTCGCGGATGATACAGCCATACTAGCGATAGGTGATACTAATAAAGAAGCGACTGATAAGTTGCAACTATCAGTAAATAAAATACATACTTGGACCAGAAAATGGCGAATAAAATTAAATGAGACTAAATCTGCACACATTAACTTTACAAATAAAAAAATAGAAAATTTCCCAGTTAGAGTAAATTATAACCAAGTTCCTTATGCAACATCAGCAAAATACTTGGGCATCACCCTAGACGCGAGGCTGCGCTGGAAAGTCCATGTCAAAAAGAAATGAGGGGAACTTGATATTAGATATAAGAAACTGTATTGGCTGAAGAAAGAATGTAAAGTCATAAAAACTGTTAAAATTAGAAAGATTCAATATCTGGGTCATATAATGAGGGGCGAGAAGTACGTATTACTTAGATTAATTATGCAAGGGAAGATACAAGGGAAGAGAAACCCAGGACGACGCAAAATATCCTGGCTAAGAAATTTAAGAGAGTGGTTCGGTTGCAGCTCATTAGAATTATTCAGAAGCGCGGCCAATAAAATTAAGATAGCGATGATGATTTCCAACCTCCGATAGGAGAAGGAACCTGAAGAAGAAGAATTGGCTGATTGGAAAAAATTCGACATTATCCATTCATAATAAACTATCCATTTACAAGCAAGTACTGAGGCCAGTATGGGTATATGGGTGCCAACTCTGGGGCTATACCGAAGCTAGTAATCAACACATTATCCAGAGATTTCAAAACAGGTACTGAAGAACATTTTGATGCTTCTTGGTATATCCATATCAACAACCCCCACCAGAACCTGGGTATTAAAACTGTGACCGAATAATCAAGAGAACAGCAGCAGGTCACGAGCAGAGGCTGCATAGTCATGTGAATGTCAAGGCAATCCAGCTTCTTGATGACACAAGAACACTGAACTAAAGAGAAGACTCATAAGGACGAAACCATTTGAGTTAGTGTAAATGTGTAACATTTTAGTGTAAAAAGCAGAGTATAGTGCTGTGATGTTATTGCATGTTAGTTGTAGTACATTAGTTGATAGATAAAATAAGAGTAAGCCATAGGGTAAGCCCTTAGATTTAAATATTTGCTGTTTATTAAGTTAGATTAGAAAATGACTGATAATTGGTTATTTGTGACCAAATAGCAGTACACAAACACCGTACAGGTATTATACAAAAAAAAGAAACTTTTTTTTTTAAGTAGTAAAATGAGCCTTATTTTTTTAATCACATAGAACGTAAAAAAATTAAACAAGTTGAATTCTGAGAGTTAGGCCATTTTGCCTATCTTAACTGGGGGTACCCTTTATTTTGAACTAAATAAATTGCATACATACCTCTTGATGTTTAAATTAATTTAATTAAACATTTAAACATTGTGTTGGCCCTGCCGTTATTCTAATTAAAATTTTATCCTACATATTTAAATATAGATTTAATTTTTAAAATACGTAAATATGGCTATTCGCATTTTTTTCATACAAGGTTAGTTTTTCCCCCAAAACGCAAAAACCAAACATCGAGACAATAAATAACTTTCAAAAATTTTGAAATGAAAGGTCGAATAAGCTGATATTTATTTTCAGGAAATTCATATAATCCATTGCACTAATATTAAAAATACAAATAATAGTTATCTTTATTTCTATGATCTTTTTTTTCTCATAATGTCTTATGGAATAAGTAGAAAAATATATACACTATACTTTTTAATTGGTTTAAACTGGTTTTAATTATATCTTGTTAATTGACTAATATAATTTACAGCTTTGCTTGCACATACTTAATTATTTTAGTTTGTGAAATTACCTAGTTAGCGACAGGAATTGACATTTTTAAATTAGTATTGTAATACGAAGGAAAGCTTAATAAGTCCAATGTGCACACATTTTACGAAACACATTACTTATTTTATACTTAATACAAATACATATTTCATACCGCAACATTTTATAAAAAGTAAAATGGTTCATGTAACAATGCCACACATATTTTAAATAATGATCAATATATTCGTACTTATTTGAATTGAAGGAATTTTATATTTGAAAGGAACAGTTAAACCGTTTCAGGGTCACTTGCGTTTTTAAAATTTGACATACTTGAAATAAAACTGATCTCATTTTTATGCTACTTTCTTTCGCATTGAGTTTTAAACAAACAATTACCTACATTTTATTGTTCACAGAAGTATCTGACAGGTTCTCCTGCTAGATAATACCGGCAATAATTATAGTTATCTTTTTAATTACCGTTAACTGGAGCACGCAGTGAACAAGAATGTGACATGATTTGTATTTGCTTAAAACGTTTGACATTGTAAGTAGATAATTGGTTGATTTGAGTATGTTTGACAGATTTACATTAATTAAGAGCATATATTATATGCTTTACTTATACGCAAAGAATATGTATGTATGCGGAGCCCAATACCTTATACCTAAATAAAACCACAGAAAATCTTAACGCAGTAGAAGAAATTTATTATTAACTTTGTAAATATAAGACGGCTTCATATATATATATATATATATATATATATATATATATATATATATATATATATATATATATATAAACCTAGAGCTAAGGTGAATACTATTACAGGAATTAATTAATTAAACTCAACAGTGTTCCGGGTTGAACCGCGTCGATTATCATTGCGCCGAGATTTCGACGTCCTCTTCGATGTCTTCTTCAGGGCTACCGAGGGCTCAGTCTCCCAAGCCCCCATACCCTACTACACTGATCACTAATCAATGCATTACTGGTGCTGGGAATTGAGGCCGGGTCATCTATACCGTCGATGGTGACGTGGCTTGGGTGGAGATTGGCGTGGGGGTCAGCGTGCGGTTTGGCGCGGGGATTGGGGCGAACATTTCTGACAGTAGGATTTTGATTGACGGGTGGAGCGGACGGTATTGTCTTTATAGCCGTATGCCGTCATTTCTTTTATTGAGACAATTTGGCCTTTTTTCATTTTCTAATAGAATCTTTAAAATATTGATAATCTAAATAGAACTTAACTGTTTTAAGTTAGTGTCTAGTTAAGAGTAAAAAATAGTTATCTTTAAAAAATTGATGTTTTGTTGTAACTCCAAGATTTTTTAGAGACGTAGTTGGAATTTTATATAATTTTTTTTGTCATAGCTTTGTATTTATAAACAAAATAACCTATATAAGAATAAGATATTGTTTCTTATTGTTTTATAGTTTATACTAAATACCAAACAAAAACGGTAAATAATATTTAATTAAGGGGGAAAAATACTTGGGTTTTCGATGAGGTGTAAGTTACATAAAGCAACAGTGCTGTTCTAGGGTTAAAAAATCTATAAAAATGATAAAGATATACTGGAAATTAATTTATAAAAACTTTATTATTTAATTTCATGCTATTTGATTTTATGCTTCTATAGCTGAGATCGTAAAACCATACCTATTATTTTTAAATTAATTTTTAATTCACAAGTTTCGCTCGCTAGTACCAATGATAAAACTTTGCTTTTCTACACTCTTTGTTTAATTTAATTAGATAAAACACCATAGTAAAATATTAAAATTGAAATTAGACCCAAATAAACATTCGCAAATACATAACATAAATAAACAAAAATGTAGTGACATTAGATTAACTATACAATCGTCGTTATATCCATACATGAAGGTTATAAATATTTACAGTTTTGTATATTTTACATAAATTGTTTGCAAAAGTAGCTCTCATTTGAATTTTATCTTTAAATACCAAACTATGAATATCCACAATATGCAAAACTCTGTGAAAGTGAGATATGCTATCAAATGTATTTTTCCCTATCTCTATCCTTTCTTAAAAGTATTTATTTATATGAGGCACCAGATAAACTACAGAAATAGTATTATTTTAAAATATTTAGATTATTTCCAATATTTATTGTACGTATTTCGAAAAATTCTTAAAATAAAAAAAAAAGAATATCCTACATTTTCTTGTAATATTATAAAATATGCACACTGAAGTTCTGAAATTACTATAAGATAAATGCATATAATTAAACCTAGAATTAGTCTAACTGTTCGTTTTCTTTGACATACCCGAGACTTACCTAGAAGACTCCTGAAATATAAAAATATAGAGGATGTGACATTAAAAAAATATAAGTTTGATCCACCCTGTCAATATGGGCGGCCTTATATATTTAAAAATATTTGTAAAGTATGGTCTATCTATGCCCAACTTTTGCCTAAATATTTTTTTTTTAATTTCTTACGACAAAGGAGTAATTGGAGCACTAATGCCGCATTCTGTATATCTAGCAAGAGAAATTAAGTAGACCATTCAAAAGAAGTTAAAGACGAATTGAAAAAGCTTAATTAAACAAATAAATTTGAAGCATGAGATTCATTATTGCTGTACTACTTGAAATAAGATATTTGTTCTTCTTCATCTTCTTCTTCAGCCTTAAGTAATCCAACTTTGGACATAGGCCTCCCCAAATCAATCCAGTGTTTTCTATTTTGCGCCACTGGCTTCCAGTTGTGTCCCCCTATCTTCTTAATGTCATCAGCTCATCTCATTTGTGGTCTTCCTCTGCTTCTCTTTTCTAACCATGGTCTCCATTGTTGTATTTTGTGGTTCCATCTTTTATCCTTCAGTCGGGCATTGTGTCCTGCGAAGCATTGTGTCATTTTAATTTGGCAGCATGTTCTCCTGCGTATTTTACTTTGGTTTTGCTTCTAATCCATTATTATTCTTGTTTTATTTCGAAGAATTCTATGTTAGCGAGTATTTCTGAGTTGACAATCGTTATTTTTCTCTTGCTTTGTAGTGTTATCTGGGTTCTTGTTTAAGGAATATAAATCACGGTAAAATGTTTGAGTAACTTTTAGGATTCCGTTCTTTTCACTTATCTCTTTTCCATCTTTATCCTTTAATGAGATTATTATAGGCTTTTTTAGAAAAGGAAAGAGATGTCCGTATAAGGGTTTAAACTATAAAAAAGTACATGCCATTGAAATGTGTATTTATAGGCGAATAAACACTGCTCAGCCACTGGTAAACACATCTAAAATAAGAATAGCCGGCTACTTTGTATATAATTATCTTTATTTCAATACAAGGTAGTATAATCCAAAATAATGTGTCATTTTGTCACTACTTACCTACTTTTGTGAAAAAAAAAACACTCTTATACCAACATAGACCATGTGAATGAAGAAATGGCGCAATTGAATTAAATTTATATTACATCATTATTGCATCAGAAGTACCAGAAGCTTGCGGTCTTTGTCTTTGCATCCAAGATCGAGAATTGAGGAAGATCGACATCAATACTCGATTAACTACAAGACGACGTGAGTGTTTGTAGTCTCCCGTTCACCCAACTTTGCTTAGATTGGACGAGAGTTCCGATGCTGCATAACAGAGAAAATAATATCTAAGCAAAAATGCGATATCACTTGCTGCAGTACGCTACGATCATAATACATTCCATGGTTGTGGATTTCAACTTTTAAAGGGGTTTGCACTGTCAGTACCAAAACGACTCAATTAAAATTAAGTTCTCCACCTTTATTAAATAAAATATATATTTGTAGAGACGCGTTCTTAGATTCGTATGACGATTATTCAAAATTTAACATTTACAAATTATAAGCAGCACTATTCTGCACTATTGACATAAAATTTTATAATATCCTGATCAAAGAGAGAAAGCAAATATTGTAATTAGTAGTTTAGAATTTTTCATTCCGAATCTGATAGATCTGTCTAATCAGGTTAAGAAATATGCTACTATCGAAGACGAAATGCGGAAGTCAAGCGGCGCGACGATTTAAACTACTTCTAAAAATTACGTACTGCTATTTATCAAGTCTCATTGTATCAGTGCTTTCGACAAACTGCAAACAAGCCCATATAAATTATATAGAAACTGACTGTTTCTATTTAGTAAAACTAAATGGCTACCACTTCCTTTACTTACATACATGAAAATAGTTATTTTTTCATGGAACCGACAGAAAAATAAATTGGTACAGTAGGCCATATTGTAGACTAGCGCGAAGCTTCATACCATGTTTTCTTTATTTTTAAAATCTATATAATATTTTTAAAATTAAATAAAGTAATTTTATTAATAATTTATTATTTTTATAATTTTTTTATAAATGTTAATAGAATTGAAAAAGATAACATGTTGTAGAACGAACTCTGTCATGTAAATGGACTCTTCCAACTGTTTACTGTGACTGCTATTTTGTAAAAATCTTTATTTAATATGTACCGATTTAGAAATCTCTTCCAAACTATAAATATGAAAATTCAACTTAAAAATGTTTTACCTACTAATAATTCTTTCTCTTTTGAGAAAGAACTAAGAACATTTAATCCTAAGAAAAAACAAAATAAAGGTAAATCTCTAGAAGCATTCATAAACCAGCAGTCACCACCATTTTTTTTTAAGCTATGTTCAGATAAAAGACCTATTCGACAACATAAAGAATTCACCCGATCCACTTACTACCGTTGAAAATTATACAAACAACTTTACAGCTCTCATCGATATGTTAAGCAAAATATATCCCTATACTCAAGACAGATCTACAAAGACACGAAATACCAAATTAAGAAAAATTCTTCTATAACACTTACAGATGCAAATCCCACACGACCTACAATAGTAATAGTATAGGATACAGACAGTGACTGCTCACAAACCAATCATTAAATAAATTTATTTAATAAAATAGAGTTCAATAAATTAATACAGTGGAATATCAACGGCTATTACAATAATTTACCTATGCTACAGATCATTCTTTCAGAACAAAATCCAGATTTTGTATGTTTACAAGAGACTAATTTTAAACAAAATCAAAATATAAACTTAAGAAACTATTTGTGTCTTAATGCAGAATTATATGCCAGATACGAGGCACTCACATATATTATATCCTCACCAAATCAGAAATATATAATTTTGACTGATTCACTAAACTCACTATAATCTATAGGAAGAATATACCCAGAGAATCATATTCTTGAAAAAATAAAACAAAATCTGATAGAGATAGAAAATTGTAATAAGGAGGTAATCTTTATTTGGATCCCATCACATAATGGTATTAGAGGTAATGAAGAAGCAGGTAAGTGTGCGCGTAAAGCCGTCAATTCAGCTGACTCTATTATTGTGAAATACGTGATAGCTAGTGATGTTTCAAGTGTTATCAAATCGCGGATCCTAAGTGAGTGGCAAAACCGGTGGGAATTTTCAGTGTCCAATCTTCGGAATATTAAAGCGGACATTAAACCATGGAGATGTTTCCCCACTAAAAGAAGGGATCAAGTGACAATAACTCATCTTAGATTAGGTTATACCAGTGCCACGCACAAGTTCTTAATTACTAAAGAATCCGAACCAAAATGTGAGCAGTGTAACGTTAAACTCTCGGTGAAACATGTTGTTGTAGACTGTCCAGTTTTCTCCACAGCAAGAATCAATTATGGTATCTCAATAAACTTGGTTTAGAAAGCACTTGGTGCAAATTGTTTATTCACAAATATGTTAAACTACTTAAAAGCTATTAATTTTGTTAATATATAATATATTTAATATTGTAAATCCAATTCTCGCTAATAACCTTAGGGTTGATGCGAATTTGTAAATAAAAAAAAATTTTTTTTTCTCTCGCACTTTAATACAATAGCCGAACTGATAATTGTAAAATAGAAGTGTCATAAAATTGGATGACATTTATGATAACTTTTATATTTTGACCGTTCCAGAATCGTTACGAATCGAATTCTAATATGTCTCTCTTATTTTTATGTTTGTTTTGTTACATCTTTTATTGACAGATATTCACTTAGTTTTTTACATTTTAATTAATGTCTATATTTTGTTATTTATTTTTCATGCAGTTTTTAATTTAAACCGGCTTAGAGTAAATATATGACGACTAGAAACGAAGATGCAGACTAGAGAATCGATGTAAAGACCGCTATTTCGTAGCGCTAATTCCGTGACGTTGTGTCGTGACGAGAAAAAATAGTATAACGCCAGTATGGAAGCTTCACTTTAAAATAAATTTACCAATGAAATGTCTCGGAATAATGACTTTTGTTTTGACTTGCATTTTTCTTTTTTGTTCTTCTTATTGTGCCGTCTCTTTTCGAAGCATTCAAGAATTTTATTTTTCTCTTTTGGATTATGCTGAGTACCTCTTTGTGTTTACTCATGCGCCGAAGTACCTCACCATTGGCAACTTTTTGTATCCATGGAATTCTCAGTATCCGTCTGTATATATACATTTCAAAGGCGTCTATTCTTTTTTCTGGTTCAGAGTCCATTGTCCAACTTTCACAACAATGCAGCAAAACAGAAGAAAACGTAACATCTGATCATTCGAATTCTGAGCTCTAGACTAAAGTCTGATTTTGTAAAAAATGTTTTCATGCTCATAAGTGTGTTCCTCGCTTGTTCGATTCTTGACAGGATTTCTTTTTTTGGATTACGCTGGCTGTTGATATTTGCTCCCAAATATTTTATGGAAGTTCTATTATTTGTCCCTTGGCATACAAATGTACGTTTGTTGGTATCTTTCAAAATACTAGAATTTTAGTTTTGGACACATTTAGATGTAAACCGAACATTTCGCTATGACGAACTATCGCATTTATTATATTTTGTAGTTCTGGTGCGTTGATTTCTATTAGGATGGTATCATCAGCGTACCTGATGTTGTCTATGTTGGTTCCGTTAATCTTGATTCCACCTTGAAACTCGTCTAATGCTTTTCTAAATATAGATTCCAAATACAGATTAAATAATAGTGGTGATAAGACACAACCTTGTCGCACTTCTCGTCGGATTCATATGTTTTCGAATGTTGTGTGCTTCATTTTAATTGGTGCCGTTTGGTGCCAATATAGTTTTAAGATAATTCGCCAAGTCTTGTTCGTCAATTCCAGTTGCTCTCAGAATTTCGATCATCTTTTGATGGTTAACGCAGTCAAATGCTTTTCGATAATCAGTAAAACATGCATAGACATCTACATTCATGTCTATGCATCGTTGTGTTAACACATTTAAGACAAAAAGAGCTTCTCGTGTTCACAATCTATTTCGAAATCCGAATTGAGTGTCACTCATCTGAAACTCACTGTTTTTTGTTAACAACTTAAAAACAGACCAAAAATTAAAAAAGAAGTAAAAATAGATTTATAAAAATGAGTAGGTCGAAAAATGCAGCTCTTTTTTAAGAAAAATCTTTACTCTGTCGAAAATATTTATCACATTAGGTAAAGCTGGTTCATAGAAAAAGCAATAGGGCTTATTTCTTACTGAAGATGGAGATTTCTTGTAAATATATTGAACAAAAACTATTTTACAATTTTTGAACGTATCTCCATTGAATATCAGCAGTATTTAAAGATTATATTGAAGAATTCAATGCTCAGTCAAAATAGAAACTGCAATGTTTTAAAATTATATTGGAAACTTCAATGCACACTCACAACAGAAACAATCCAAACACAGGATAATTGACTGTGCAAAAAATCTCATGGGAATATTTTTCCGAATGAACTAAAGATTTTCGCCGTCTATAGTATTTTTCATATAAAAATGCGTGCACGTCATGCAAGATTTACGACGAACCCCACAGCGTTGCCAAAACATCAGAATAGTTAGTAAGTAAGAAATTTTTAATGTCAAGTATTTGTCAAACTATTATATTAACAGTAAATACATTTAGTTTTACATTTTACATTACTGCAACACACTAAAATATATAAGAAAATATTTTAATACAAAATTATACATTCTAAATTTTAAACTTACCACTTTTAGAGCATTAATAGTAAAAATGTCCCGCCATTACTTCTTGTTCAAAATAATCTATCTTATATGAAAGCTTATCAGCTTTCTACAGACTATTTAGTTGTTTTGGCATAGCACAATCACAATACACAACAATAATTAATTTTTAAAGCTATTAATCTAAATTTAATATGTATTTATAAATACAATATATTAATATATAATATATTATGATAAAATTGTGTAAGAAATCAAAACATAAACAAAATTCTTACTCTACAAAAGCGGCAACCCTTTAAAACAATTTTGCCACACGCTGAACTGTCAAAAAATTTGAAGTATTCCTGTATCAGTTGCGTACAATTGTCTAATATATTTAATTAAAATTATTATTTTGTGGAATATTAGACTTAAAGAGTTATTTCATAAAATTTATAATATTAATAATAACAAATGTTTTTGGTTATTTAATCAATATAATTCTAAAATTCCCAATATAATGATGATTACATTTTCCTGATTATTATACCATGTTGACGCCTATGAAAGATCGAGCAGTTCCGTATGGGTTTCGTATTATTAGCTGTGAATGACTGTAAATTCTATAAGAGAAACACTCGCTCATAAATGTTTATTTAGGTGCTGGTATTAATTTTATGGGAAAATAAGTTATATGTAAATTTATTAATTAATATAAATATGGTGTATGTATGCAATCAAATTACGGTACCTGTGATGTTGATCTAATACTTCTTCTTCTTCCACAGTGCACTGGAGGGAAAGTCAGATGGGGCAGAATCTTCTTAAAAGCCGCGTCGTCAGGTTTACACAAAAAATACTGAAGTGTTTAGCACGCTGATACAGCAATCCCATCTTCTGATTCGTCTAAGGCCTCTCTAAAGATGCTTTCAGAGTATATGTTAAAAAATGCCGTTGGC
This sequence comes from Diabrotica undecimpunctata, assembly GCF_040954645.1. Taxonomy (NCBI): domain Eukaryota; kingdom Metazoa; phylum Arthropoda; class Insecta; order Coleoptera; family Chrysomelidae; genus Diabrotica; species Diabrotica undecimpunctata. Next base: position 143,828,117 of record NC_092810.1, on the reverse strand, counting down.
AATACGCAACCTATTCTAACTTCTTTTTCGACTGTGAAGACAGTTCAGTTTCTAATCGTACTGTTGCTTTTTGTTGGAGATATAAGTATGAGATCAGTCTTATATCCATACCAACGAGTCCTGATGTTTTTAGGATATCGATTAGTTTCCCATGTGGGACTTTATCAAATACCTTCTCGAAATCAATGAAACATGCATACACATCGCATCTGACATCTCTGGCTCTCTGTACCAGAACTTGAAAACTAAAAAGTGCTTCCATCATTCCGAGTCCTCCTCTGAATCTAAATTGAACTTCACTTAATCTATGTTCTTCACATTTTTTGGCGTTGGCCTTTTTAGGAAGTGGAATAAATATTGATAGTAGCCAGTCTTTTGGTAAATAACCAGTCTCGTAGATGTTGTTGAATAGCTTCGTAATAGCTGTGATTTGGTGTGCCTCTAATAGCTTTAAAATTTCACGATGTACCTCATCAGGTCCTGGTGATTTCCCATCTTCAATCCGCTTAATGGTTATAGTTACTTCTTGTTTTGTTATTTCTGGGCCGTAGGGATTATTTATTTCAGTCGGACTTCGTGCTGCATCTTCAAATAATTCTTGCATATATTCTTTCCATCTTCGTAATTTATCTTCAATGGTATTCAAAATCTGGCCTTCAATGTCTACAACTATGCCTATATTACGTAATTTTTTTTATTGTTTGATAATATATACTGGATTCAGGTTTGACATGTTTTTTTATTGACAGGTATATTGTCGTGTGATTTTAACTATAGGCAAAACCTTATTCATATATTTCTTTTGTCTTGGAATACTACAAAAGAGAAATGTATTATGAATTAAAAAACATATTACAATCCCAAATACTTTTAGGGCATAATTATGTATTTTTGTACACACAATTTTTATTTGACTAAAGCTAGACTAATACATTTCTTGTGATAAATACTAGCAAACACTAAACAATATTTTTTACTTTCAGGTGCCGACGACCAGTCAACTGCTGCCAGCTATTGGGATTTTTCTTCGGTAGATAATCCAGATTTTTACGCCTCACATCAAGGTGTAGTACAGTCTCACCCTATTAGACAAAGGGGACCTACCAAGACACACACTTTTGGAAAACATTTAGACTTTAAATCGTCGGCGACGAACGAATTAAAAAATAATCCTTCTTTATCATCTCCTGACGAATGTGCAAGAGCTTGTAGGGAAAATGAACCTCCAAAGACTTGTTACTATCACTTCACATTGGAATATTATACTGTTCTTGGAGCGTAAGTGATTTTATTTTATAATTTAATATTTTGTTTAGAGTCTGGTCTCTTGTATATTTTAGTTGATAAATATTTTGATTTTAATAATAAAATATGATCAGCAGCCTTTGAAAATTAAGTAACATAACAACAATATAAGTTATAAATTAGATTCCCGATGCAGTGAGCTCGCATTATCAATTAGCCAATCGCGTCCTAGTGTTCTCTACACTTAGCCGCTGATAGCCAGTTTCCTGCTACACGTTTTATATCATCGGTCCATTTAGTCGGTGGTCGGCCTCGGCTTCTTTTATAGTTTCCTTGCCTCCATTCCATAATACGTCTTGTCCACCGTCCATCTTGTGTTCTGGATAAGTGCCCTGCTCAGTTCCACTTAAGCGTCGTGGTTCTTTCGATGACGCCTTGAACTCCTGATCTTTGCCTGATGTGTTGGTTTGTTATGTGGTCTTGAAGGCTCACGTTCAGCATTGCATGTTCCATGGCTCGTTGTGTAACTCTGAGTTTATTCGCAGATTTTTGCGTAAGTGTTAAAGTCTCATATAAGTTTGTACAGGCAAAACACATTGGTTATAAACCTTTCGCTTAAGACACATGGGAATTAAACTTTTTAGAATATGGCTTAATTTGCCAAATGCTGCCCATATCAGGCCTATTTGCCTCTGTATTTCATGTGTTTGATTGTCTCTGCTTATTTTGATCTCGTGTCCCAGATATTTGTAAGTGTCTGTTTGTTGTATGGTATTATTGACTATAGTTATATTTCCACTCATTACGAGATTTGTCATAAGTTTAGTTTTCTTAAAGTTTATCTGTAATCCTGCTCTTTCAAACAGACTTTTAAGCGAATGTATCATAGAAACTGTATCCTGTAAGTTATCTGCGATTAATACAACATCATCTGCAAATCTTAGATGATTTAATCTTTCTCCATCTATATTGATGCCCATATCTTGCCATTGACTGTTCCTAAATATTGACTCTAGAGCTGCCGTGAAAAATTTTGGTAAAATATTGTCTCCTTGTCTAACTCCTCGACCTAAGCTGAACTCCTCTTCGTGTAGTCATATACTTGTATATGATGTAGCGTTCTCGTAGATGTTTTTGATTAGTGTCGTGTACCTGTAATCTATTCGACTTTCATTTAGGGATTCCAGTACTATTTCAAACTCTACAGAATCAAAAGAATTCTCGTAATCGACAAATACAAGAACCAGTAGTATGTTGTACTCGATGCACTTTTCTATTAAGATCTTTATGGTTTGGTATGGTGAGCTCGCATAGGTAGATTTTAATGTATTATACAAGATTTTATCTGAAGCTTTTGAAGTTATTTACCAAAAGTCTACAATTAATTATAGACAGAGAAATCTAGACATCTAGACAACTTGGATTAAGTTCTAACCAGTCTACCATCGATTAATGAGAAAGTTGGGACAAGGTATATCTAGAGCAAATGAAATCTATTCTTCAAAATGTCTTTTTATTGGTGGAATTTGCAGAAACTAGACAGATGGACAGACCAAGTTTGAAATGTGTCATCATTTGACACCGGAATATATTCAAAATGCATTTTTTGCATATCTGGAATATTTTGCATAGATTGTATATTTTTACAAGAAATTGCATATATCTGCATATTGTTATAAAAAAATGTATAATGCCAAGATTTCCTAAATATGTCGACTTTTTCTCGAAATTGTTCATTCAAATTCCCCGAGTAATAAAACCTCTGTTTGTTTGAATGATTTTCGGCGTACTTGCTATTGTAATGAAAGGTTTTAGGTAAACTGGTAAACAACCCTAATATACAAACAAAATAAAACCTACAGAAACACTTTTGTGAATTGCAGCACAACTGGCTCCAAGGAGTTCAAGATCGGATGCAATGGAACTATTTACGGGAAGAATATGTGCAACAGTGGACTTATGATGATAAAATATTTTTATTGGATAAAACACGGGTTTTTCCGAAATCAAAAAGGGGCAGAAGTGTCTGTGAAGTTTTTAGAAATAATATAATATAATAACCTTGCCTTGGAAAAGGCAGTCCGAGACACACGAATTAGAGACGGTGGTACTATTTACAATAGATCGATACAGATCTTAGCATACGCTTATGACATTGACATACTACGGCGTAGCAAGCGAGATGTTGAGCAATATTTTCTAGCATTGAAAACGGCGGCAAAACAGGTCGATCTAATCATCAACGAAAACAAAACCTAGTACATGTTGGTTACTAAGGATCTATAGCAAATGATGAACGGTAAACAGCATTTGGATGTCATATCTTTGAACGTGTTGACAGCTTCACATACCTTGGCTCGCTAGTGTTACTACCAATAAAATAAGCGAAGAAATTAAAAAAAAAGGTGAATAAACCTGACAAATAGGGCATACTATGGACCCCAAAAACAATTCCACTCAAGAAATATCCAAAAAAAAAACCAAAATTATTATGTACAAAATACTGCTGAGGCCGTTCCTCACATACGGGGCGAAAACGTGGAATCTAACGAAGAAGGATGAAAGACTTCTGGGAATATTTAAGGGTAAGATACTGCGCAAAATATTTGGAGCTGTAAACTACATTGGCGCAAAATATTTAATATGAAATTATACCAACACTTTAATAAACGAAATGTCGTAACATTCATTAAAACACAGCGACTTAGATGGGCCGAACACATATTACGCATGCCAGACATGATTGCTAAAAAGTTAATGACAGGAAAATCTATAGGAAGAAGAAGCAGATACCAAACACGAATTAGGTGGTTAGATGGAGTTATCCCTAAGACCGACTTAGGGATACTAGAGATCAGAAGATGGCAAGCCGTTGCCAGAAACCGAACAGAATGGCACCGAATCTTAGAGCAGGCCAGGATCCACAGAGGATTGTCGAGCCAAAGATGATAATGATGATGATCCATTTTTTAAGCCCATAATCTGTTGTGCCTGGAACTTTTCTCCTGTCTTATTCCTCTCATTTAATTAAATATCCTACTTTTTTTTCATTGCTTTTAAGCGCTTTTAATTATACCACTTTCATTATCTTTCACGATTCGCCCTATCTTTTTATTCTTCTTGTGTCCTGTTTGATTGTAGTGTATTGGCTATCTAGTTGCCTATACTAATTTTGTTGACAGCAGCTCGGAAACTGACGGAAAGTGATCGGTTATTGACTATATTATTTCTATATAAATAAAATTAAACGAAAAAGTAATTTCTTCTCTTCCTCTTGTTCCTCTTTTTAAGCAATTCTGCTTGTTTATTGACAGATTAATACCTCTATGGAAGGTTGTCACTCCATCTTTTGCGCGGTCGTCCGATACTTCTTTTGCCGATTAGTGAATTATCTCTTGCTATTTTGGCGAAACGGGTTTCCTGCATTCTGCTTGTGTGGTTACTCCGTTCTTTTTTTCTATTTTGTGTCCATTCATTTATACACTGTACGTTACATTTTCTTCTAATGTATTCACTTCTCTTTCGATCTCTCAGCGATTTCTTGTAATTCTTCTCAGTACTCTTATCTCTGCCGTTTCCAGTAGCCTTTGAGTTGTGGCTGTGTCGGATCTTATTTCTGAGGCATATCTCATTATTGGTCTTACACTGGCTTTATAAATTCTTGACTTTATTTCGGTGTGAATGTGTCTGCTTCGCCATATAGTGTTATTAAGTCATCCTGTCAGTCTATTTGTTTTTTATACTTGATCTTTCACTCCTTTATCCAGGTCTCTATAGCTGGACAGTGTAATTCCCCGGTATTGTATTTCCATTACTTGTTCAATACTTGTTATATTTTACATCTGGTTGGCTCTTTGCTGACTACTATTGTTTTAGATTTCTGAGATGAGATTGTCATATTAAATTCTTTTGCTTATGTTAAATCTGTGAACCAGTCTTTGCAGACTATCTTTAACTAGTCTATCATTATTGTGTCATCTGCCTAACAGAGTATTTTTATTTCTTTGTTTCCCATTCTGTATCCTCTTTATTTGTTAACGCTTTTGATGATTTCATCCATGATCAAATTGAAAAGCATGGGGCTCAATGTATCCCCTTGTCTTATTCCGATGCCTATTTCTATAGGTTCTGTAAGTTTTCCATCCATTCTGACTTTCATTTTGTTGTTTTGGTAGATGTTTTTGATAATTTTTATAATATTAGGGGGAACTTCTCTATTATACAGAAGATGGATTACATCTTTAAGTCTTACTCTGTCAAACGCTTTTTTTAGGTCAATCAGATACAGAAATGCTGGTCTATTATACTTTAGTGACTTCTCGCTAATTTGCTGTATAAAAAATATTGCATCTGTGCACGATCTTCCACTACGAAAACCCTGCTGTTCATCTGCTAAACTTCTCCTCTGATTTACTAGTACTTGTAAAATTTGTAAGTTTTAGTTTAGTATTTATAGTTTTAGTAAATTGTAAGTTTCAGCGTAGTATTTAACAAGTTTATACCTCTGTAGTTTTCTGGCTGTTTTTTATCTCCTTTTTTGAATAATAGAATTAGTTCGCTCGTTCTTCATTCTTCCGGGATTTTATTGTCTTTTATAATTTTATTAATTATTGTTGTTCAATGTTCTGCCATTGCTGCTCCACAATATTTCAGTAATTCTTTTGGTATTCCTCCCTACCTGCTGCTTTTTTGTTTTTCAGGTTTTCAAGTATTTTACAAACTTCGTGTACATTTATATTAATTTCTTCATGTGTGGTAATCTCTGGTGTTTCCGGTTCTAGCGTCGTTTGTGCTTCCTCTGCATAGAGCTTTTTTAGTTAGCCAATCCACGTATCCTTTTCTATGTGTTCTGGTTCTATTAGTTCCTTCACCATTGTTCTGTGACCTCTTATGAAGCGCTATATTTCCTTTTGCAGACCGTAAAAGTCATGTTCCATTTCTTTCGAAAAGCATTCTCATCTTAATTGTTTATTGTTTCTTATAAAAATCTACATATATATTGTCTTTCAAGAGTATCAAGCCTCCAGTATTAATATAAAATCTCATGTACCAGACAAAACCGTTAATTTTGTTATCAATCCTAAGATAATTTATTTCTTTCTTCTAATTAAGGACCACCGACCGAGCTAGAGAATTATAATCTCGGTGAAAACGCGAAAGAGCCATTATGTAAATAATATAAAAAAATAATTAGGTCACTGGTTTATCCAATGAAGTATTAATGCTATTTCCTTTACTTACAAAACTATTAAAGTAATACATTAAAATTGCAGTATCATTTACAAAGTCAATAAATCTACAAATCGTTTTTATATGCTAATATTTCATAGTTGTTTAAGCGTTTAAAGTACAAGAATTCAGGTATACAAATGGAGAGATATTTCTGACAGAAATTACAAAGCATCGATTTACGGTATAAATCTTTTCCATTGTTTGTTTATGTCAAATTATTCTTAAGATTACAATTTAAAAAAAATAAAGGGTGTAAAAAATTATGAAGAGTAACAGATCATCATTAAGTACAGGGTGTATCACGAAATTTAAAATAAACATTTCATTTGAGAATAACACGAATAAATATAGAAAAATGTTTCAGTTTGTAGTTTATTACACTTTTTTAATCTAATCATTGCTGAGAACAAATATAACTGGCTGAGTTAATTATAGCGGATTCAATTTAATTCCTGTATACTTTAAAAGCCGCAGTTAAAGCCATTTCTCTATTGTTGGTTTTTGCAATGAATTTATCGAATTATCGCATTTAAAATTTTTGGCCTTCTTCTTGTTAGGGTGCCGGTCCGTTACGAACGTTAGCGATCATTCTGGCTATGATGACTTTGTTGGTCGCTATACGGAATAGCTGTCTTGAGGTCTTTCTCTAATGTTTTTTTAACTTCATAGTAAGATAATTAGTCATATTTGTGTGATTGTTAGTATGATCAATGATCCAAACCAAAAAAAAAAACTAGAACTCAAATATAGTTAAGATTAAAGTCCGCAGCGAGTAAAATTTAATATATTTTTGAGACGTACTATATATTTACACGTTGTCATTTATGTAGTTTCCTTCTTATATAATTATTCAACTACTTTTAACTTATAATATTCTAATTGCCTGAATGTTGACAAATAATAACAAATATAGAAACTGCATGTGAAGGTAATTTATTTCTCAAGGACAACTGGACAATTAGTCAATATTATGCACATAATACGTCCCGTATTACCTGCTCCACTAGTTTAATGGAAGTAGTAAATGTTATCTAATAGGATTGCATTCTATAAATTATATGAAATGTCATAACTTAACGAACTTCCTCGCTTCTTATTTCCGCAAAAGATATGCACTTACTGCTATATACTGTATAACTCCAAAGTAACTGCTCACGTACAAAAGCGGAGTTAGTTTACAAAAAAATATATGTACGGATAAAGAAGGTAGCAAAAGAAATATAAAGGTCAAGAATTGGCAATAATTTAAAACCAATCTATAAAAAAATAAGAACTCTATATAACACTTCAATGGTAGAACGAAAGGAATGAAGAATGAAGAAGAAAATAAAAAAAAAACCGGGCAAGATTTAATAAAAATTGTGCTCGATATCTGCCTTTTATTTGATTAAAATTCATTTATTCGAGCAGTCAACCTTATATTACTTTAGAAAGTTATACCTAGGCATTAGATTATGTATGAAAAATATATGAAAATTAAATTATACTTTATCAAAAATTTCGAAATTTGTTCACATAAAAATTACATTTGTTTATTTGGTAGAATATAGATATCTATTGTAATTAAAAGATCAATAATAAATCACTTTACTGTTATTTAGTTCATAGACAATCTTCAGTGTTTAATAAAAAAATATAAAATGGGTACAACCTGAATTATCCAAATGCTGGTGGTGTGGATTGTAGAAAGGATATAATTTGTTTTACCCTCTAGGTACTCGAACTGGCAGAAACGTTGGATCTATCACAGCAGGAATTTAATATCCACCATAACAATATATAGTATTGAGCGGCTAAGCAAACAGGATATTTTTCGAATTTTTGCTTTCAGAAAACATACCATAAATACATAGCTATTTAGATAACCTTGGGCCAATAAACATATTTCTAGCAACTATTAGGGCTCTTGGTAAGGGACTCGTCAAGAGACCACTCAAACAAAATTTGACTTTTGAGGCGACTGTCGGAGGTATTAGAAACTACAGTAGGGTCCTTGAGGTAATTTAACAATATCCTAACAATATTTAACCTAGTACTAAAATCTTCTCAAATTTGAAAAATTAACGAAATTCCTCTAAATGGGAGTGACCATGGAAACAAATGGAAAATAAAGAATTCAAGAACGAATTCTAAGGGGAAATCGGGACTTAGGAAGAAACAGAAAGGAAGATGTTTAAAAAGAGAAAATAGACATAATCAGGTGCATAGTACGTAATGGGTGTGACACATGGGTCATAACACAGAAATCTGTCAATACATTAGACGTGTTCGAAAGAAAAATATTACGGCGGATAATGGGCCCAATCATTGAAAACAACAATTAGCAATTTAGCCATAATAAAGAAATAGCGAACATTATAGTACATCAACACTAGCATAATACACTAAAATAAAGTAGATGAGGATCCTAACAACTCTAAATTTTAATTGTCTGCGACTCAAAGAGTCCAAATGTAAAATCACAATGGAGAAATGGGGACTATTGCCTTATGAATCCAAAAGATAATTGCTTGATCCTTGTTTGAATATTTGTAAAAGTTTTGAGAGGCAGTGCTTGCATAAGATACGTTAGACTAGCTCGTTTTGTTCGATTTAAAGGTATTCGGGGTTCTGTATATAAATCAGACTAGACGTGGTTGTCAAATAATGGCTGTGACATTGTATTAATTTGTGTAAAATTTTGTTCCGTATAATGAATGTTGAAATTCAAAACATATTTAAAGGTCGACTCTGCTTTTTGTTGGAGGTGATTAGAATTTCATTTAATATATTTTCTAAAATCATACTAAGAAAACTCGTCTGGGTTCAGTAAATATCAAGAATGATACAGTCAGATGCTCAGTTTTATATTTCCTTATTATTGCATTGGTGTGACTATACTATTTAAAGTGCTTTATAAACTCAAATCGATTAAACAATAATTTATTTATATAAGTAATATATTTAATACGAGGCCTACGTAGAACCTTTCTTTTAAAGGCAAATGCAAATTGTAGTTGCCGCTTTAGTGTTATTAAACAATAATTGTTTATTAATTAATTCATTATGATTTATTCAATTACTAGTTTTTTCTTACTTTGTTAAATTTCCATATTCAAACATGTATTTGTAATCGTTAGGGTTTCCTTTATTATCTACGTGTGTGAATGGAATCTGTTGCGAGCTTTCCATTCTGAAATTATGCAGGTTGCGATGATTGTTTGGTTAGATGATTAGTCGCTTTCTTACTATCACTGTTTCTCCTGTATAAATTATGTTTAATAAAAATATTGTAATCTTTACATAGTTTACGATTTTAATTTTTCGTGTATTATTTTGTATTATTAATGTCACAATTGATTGTAATGAAAATTACATTTTGTAATAATCGTTATTTGATGTTTTTGACGATTATTTTTCCAAGTTGATGGTTGCCTTATTTGACCTCGATCTTGTAAGCAAAACAACCATGCTTTTAGTTGAAAATTCTCTGGGTGGTGTTACCCTCCGGATGATCCCAAATCTTGATAGTTTTGAGTGTTCAAATATTGTGTGTTTATGTATTATGTGATTGAGTATTATATGTTTATGTATTATATATTTATTTATTGTGTTTTGTGTATGTATTATTTATGTAGATATGTCTCTTACTTTCTATTAATTCTTCTATTATTGACTTTTTCATTTAGTATTGGCAACCAGAACTCGCTTTTTCTTCAAGTTCCATCTCCGCGGCGGAGGTCGGCAATCATCATAGCTACTCAGACATTTAATGTACATCCGTACCACTCTCTCAGGTTGCGCAGCCATGACATTCTACGCCTCCCTATGCTTCTTTTTTCTTGGATCTATCCCTGCATAATCAATTGGAACAAGGTGTATCTCTCTCCACGTGTAATATGTCTGAGATATTAAAATTTTCTTGTTTTAATTGTATTTAAAATTTTTATTTCTTTATTTATTCTTCTCAGAACGTCTTTGTTTGTGACGTGTTCTGTCCACGATATTTTCAGAATTCTTTTTTACATCCACAGCTTGGATGATTCCAGTTTTTTCATTGATGTCGCATTCAAAGTCCAAGAATCCAGTCCATAAATCAAAGTCGAAAAAACATAGCACTACGCCAACCTAACTCTTAGTTCCAATTTTAAATTCCTTGTGCATAGCAGCTAAATGTAATCATTTGTGGAGTCAATCATTGATCCCAGATATGCATATGTGTCCACTTTGTCGACGTTGGTTGCGTTTATTAGAAAATTTTGTCTTCTTAACGTTCATTGTTAGACCGTACTCTTTTCCATACTCCGCTATTCTGGTCACCAGTCTCTGAAGATCTTCAATATTTTCGGCTAAGATCACAGTGTCGTCCGCATATGTAATGTTGTTAATGGGACCTCCATTTAATTTCAAATTAACAATATTTTGGAAATCAAAGTCTAATTGAAAAAAAATTGGGTATCAATAATAAGTGTTGCCGCATCTAGCCCTTAGAACTTCTTGGAGCCGGTTTGGTAATTAATTCATGATATCCTGGAAATCAGATTGGAGGATATTGTGCCACTCCTCTACCGCAGCAGTCTTCAGCTCTTCAAAGGATGCAGGGGCTGGTACTCTTGTTCTTACCCGTCTTTTGAGGTTGTCGCAGATATGCTCAATTGGGTTAAGATCGGGACTGTGTGCGGGCCATGGTAGAACTTGAATCCCGACCTCATTAAGGAACTCACGGGTAGATATTGCTGTTTGGCAACGTGCATTGTCATTCATTAGTCTGAAGTTATCTCCAATAAATGGTGCAAAAGGCATGACATGGTCTTGGAGAATTTCTTGCACGTAGACTTGGGCATTCACACTGCCTCTGCCGAACACAACAAGATCAGTATGCGCTTCGTAAGAAATACCTCCTCAAATCATTATTGACCCTCCTCGGTAAGCCACTGTTTTGGTTATAGCGCATGCAGCAATCCTTTCATTTTGACGCCTATAGACACGTTAGCGCCCATCTGGACCTTTTAGGGCTATTCTGCTCTCATCTGAGAACAGTATATTCTTCCATTCTGCCATAGTCCAGTTATCATATTTTCGCGGAATATGAAGTCTAGCCCTACGGTGTTGTGGGAGCAGTTGTGGTGCGCGAGCTGGACGAAAAGCCCTTAAGTTTATTTCTGACAGTCTTCTTCTAATCGTCTGTCTACTCACACTAACATTTCTCACCTCAAGAAGAGACCTACGAGCTTCAGGAGCGGTACAAAGGCGATTTCTCAATACTTTAGTGACAATGAAGCGGTCATCTCTAACTAAAGTGCATCGTTTTCGGCCTTGACCTGGCTTGCGGTTATACGATCCTGTCTCCCGAAATGGTCTGATGGCATCTTGTACCGTAGTTCTGGGTACATCGAATATACCAGCGATATGATGTTGACTGTAACCAGCATCAACTAAAGCCACTGCCCTAGCAGCTTCAGTTCGAACGAGTGGCATTTTTAAAATCACAAACAATAAATAAGCACTAAAATTTCAACTTGAAACAATATTCGCTCACAATGTTATAAAATTACAATTTTAATTACAAATTTAACTTTAATTACAAATTGTTCAAGAATTGTTATTAACACGGAAACAGATTTGCAACAATGTCGTACAACGACTATATGTCAAAAATCCTTCAATGACACAAGTCACAGCTAATGTAAACAAAACAATAATAAAGGTGGTGGGGTTAATTTTGCTGGTGAGTTAAATCGTCTGTATTGATGAAAAACATGGCTAGTTGTTAAACTACCTAACTTTTGTATTATCCAACATAAGCGAATGAATCAAAAAACAAAATGTTGAGAAAACATGAGGCTATAGTTAGGTCTTAATTTCAATATTTTATAAATGCTAGAATATTCCACAGGGTGATGCAAACTTTAAGAAAAAAACACAGTTTAATTCGTACACCCGGTATACAATGAAAATTTACTTGTTTAGCAACTATATTAATATATCAATATTGCCAATGAATAACGATATAATGTATTAAAAAGATCACTTAAATCGGACAACAGGTTTAGGAGATATAAGACATTAAAAATTACCCATTTTTAAGGTGTCCGGTTAATTTTGGCCTAGAGTGTAGTTTACTTATCAGATAGCGTGGAACAAATTGACTAGTAAATCGGTATATTAAAATATAAATAGGAGAAATTTTGCATTATTATCAATCGCTTTGAGGCCTGCTATGAATTAATTTGATATAGATATATCGTAATGATAATTCTATTATAAAACAACCTTTGTGCAATAACGTTACTAAAAATTAAATAGACATTATGTTTATAATGACTTGGTTTTATTCAAGGGTAACCAGTTTGAAACACCCCTTATGGGCACATTCACTTGTTACAATACGGTCGCTTTTTTGGAACAATGTAAGTCACGACTGTAATAAACATTGAATGGATATTTAAAAGCACTTCCGTCCGATTTTAATTACTATTCAATTTTTACTTTATTTTTATTTACTTGACAGTTAGTTTTAAATAAAAAAATATTTATGAGAGTTCTAAGGTAATGCCGATACATTATTTGGCAGTTAATAGTTATTTATGCAACAAGTTCAAGTAGTAAGTTTTTATTGCACGCGATCTGAAATTGTCCAACTAGGTCGTTAGGCTAGGTTGGCCAACACGCTTAGTGCAATAAACACTTTTTGCACCATTAGCATCCAATATTTTTTTGCGTTTAGACTAATCCAAAACAAGAAATGCTTTATTTACGTGAAAAAAGATGTAGGAAAATTAAAGGCATATATTTATAGCAAAATATTTAATAATATTTTAGCCATATCGATTAATATCCTTCTCTCTGCTTTATGCTTCTTAAGCATACAGTAATTTCATTCTATTCCATTGACTATTCATGTTAATTTATATCTTCCTTGGGCATATTATTTCGTTTTCACTAATGAGTAACCAGTCATGTTCTTTATTTAGTGTCTCCATCGTCATGGAGATCTTTACCTGTTATTAGTTACACTGCCTTTATCATTCTTTCTTTACCTTTTTTCTTCTACTGTGTCCTAATGTGTCCAAATCCAAAGTATCTTAGATTACTTTTATATTTATTAGTATATTAACATCATCTTGAAAGCCTAAAAATAATTCGTCTCCTGGTCTCAACTTAATATCTTCTTTATTTTTAAAGAAATGTTCTGATGCTTTAGCTTACCCACTATATGTGATTATGTCCTTATCATTCACCACACATATTTTGCCTCCTGTATGGAAAACTGCATCTGTAACACCTATTTTTAAAAAAGGGAACAAATTGAATCCTAATAACTATCGTCCTATTAGCTTAACACCTATAATATCTAAGATAATGGCTTTCTAAGATATTATTGCCGAGACAATTTCTGATTTTATGCAAAATGAACTGGTTATACCAGAACAGCAGCATGGTTTTGTCAAAGGACGTTCTACAATGACAAATATTCTCTGGTGTGTCAATGAATGGTCAAAAGCATTAGACAGAAAAGCCCCGGTAGACATTATTTACCTCGATTCTGCTAAAGCTTTTGATCGAGTTCCAAAGCGAACACTATTACATAAATTGGAACACCTTGGTATCCGCGGTCAATTACTGAGATGGATCGACGCGTATTTAACAGATAGAAAGTTTTGTGTTAGAGTTGGGAACAGTTCAGACTCACTGAGACATAAGGAAAATATTTTGATGCCAAATCGACTTCTTTTGTTTTTTATGTACTGTCGAAAATGGAGTCGACTTTTATACAACATAAGGAGCTCATCTATTGCGAAAACTGGTCCTGGGTTTACTAAGTTTTGACAATTATCTCTAATAAGAGCTTTAAAAATGCCTAGTCTGCTAAGCGGTGCATTACTTTTGACAAGTTCTGGTAGTGAAAATCTAAGGAATTTAAGAATTGCCAAAAAGCGATTTCGGCTCATAACAGATTTATGAAAAATATAGCGCTATAAATACATACACTTCTTCTGTTGTCACTTCTTCTTCTCGTAGCACTACAACCCGGGGTGGGTTTGGGCTGACTGCACAACTTGCTTCCATCTTGAACGGTCGTCCATAATAGTTGGGTCAGTGGGCAGCCCCATTGTTCTTAGATCTGACCATATATTATCTCTCCATCGCATTCGTGGACGTCCTAAGGGTCTTCTTCCTGTGGGGGCTTCCTCCCATATTAATTTGGCAAGGCGGTTATTAGGGAGTCTATGGATATGGCCAGCCCATCTAAGACGTTGTCACTGGTTTATAAGTAAGACCAAAAACTTTCATGGCGGTGTGTGGATTATCATTAAAATATTTATCGGCTCTTTGATCGGTCCATTCGCATAGTTTTTTAACAATACTGCTACTTACAAATGACTCAAAACAGTTTACAGTTTCCATACAATCTTGAAAGTCAATATCTGGATGAAAGTTATAGTCAAAGCGAAATTCGGGTATATCTCTTGGAAGCTTATCATCAAACTGATCTGTAACGGCTGTTTAGCCTCCCGCTCATTTGTACCCCATCAATGACTTCTTCCTCATCCGTTGATGAATAATTGCTGTCTGAATCGCTCTCGAAGTCACTATTAGACATTTTATAACTCAAATCATTTTCACTCTCGAGATCCGAATCCATTTTTACTAATATGAAACACAATTACGTACCTAATAGGCAAGAAAAAGAACACGTGCTCTCTCAGCAAACTCTAAACGAGCTCTAAATAAATATCTTGCCGCTGCGTGCCACCAGACTGAACGTTGACCTTGAGCTGTTTACATTATTCTGGGAATTAAAAAAAAATGGCTAACCATGATATCACCGTATGGATATCCATATCCTACTGCAATCCAAATTAATCTACCACTTTTACAGAGTACATTAATATCCCCTATATGAATATCTGTAAAAATACGTGGATACGATGGAGGGGAAGGGGTTAACGCGACAGTCCAGAAAACAGCAACGACCAGAGCCACAATAAGAAGACTCACAGGAAAAGAAGAAACAAATTAACTATAAACACAAAATTAAGACTGCTAAACAGCATCATACTACCAATAATTACATATTCATCTCTCGCATGGGGACACACGAGTCATAGTAACAAAAAGAAGATTCAAACAGCACACAACTGCAAACGTGCCCATGCCCAGATACCTCGCTGAACGGTTTCTATTTAGAGACCTAAAACAAATAAGGGTACTGGATATGAAGAGAAGTATGGTGAGTACCATAGATAGAAGCACAGAAGACCCAAGCAGCAAATAATAAAAATCTTGATAATCGATTCTATCAAAAGGAGACACCGCGCTAACTTTTTGCATCGTAGTGTATTTAGTGTAGGGGACTCGAGACCCGAGAAAGCAATACAGATCGAAGATAAGTCACTAGGGATAGCCTGAATGAAGCGCCTTACGTTGGCCTGCATTGTTTGGGGTAGGATTTCGTGTGAAAGTCCTTGTATCCAGAACTTCCACATAATAAGCACTTTGCAGATATGAGAGCCTCTATAGCGCATTAGAGTACTATCAGAAGTGAAGTGTATGAAGTCTGGAGTATGAAGTCTGAAGTATTAGGAATGGGTGAGTGATTACTGTTTATACGAGTTAATCCTCCTCGCCCCAATGAATTTTATTGCCGAATATCATTCTTAAGGGTTGAACAAGTCTCTTAGGTTACGTTAAACACTATTTCTATCGAAAAAGTTCGATTTCATACCCACAAGCTAGTTTAAATCGATAGATTACGAAGTCAATTTGCTATGTTAAAAAATTTACCGAAAATTTTCCATGGCAATCTATTTATTTATAACAATTTTTAAACCAGTTACAAAAATTTGATTTTCTCGCCTCAAAACCCAAAGCTTTTTTAACAATTTGGATTTTTCTAAATGCTTACTTTAAGTAAACGATGAAAAATGTCGAAAAAAGCCAATTTTAGCGTTTTCAAGGCCAATTTTCAATAGGTTTGACATTTTAAAAAACCCATAAGCAAATTGATATACCGTTGCATTTTGGAATATATAGACTTGACGAACGTCTGAACTTAACGTTCAAAACACATTGATTATTTCTTACCCACAAGCTGAATCTTGTTTTAGTCGAAAGAATATGATGCTAAAGCATTACAGTAAAAGGTTTACCTAAACTTTACCACAGAAACATGCTTATTTATAATATTTTGTAAATAAATTAAAAATTTCTTTTTTATTTGTGACCAATTTATTCTTTCGTTTAACTACCGTTAATTATTTATTTATACTAAAAAAAGTCACAAAAGTAAGCTTGACTTATGTATGTCATAGCATTAAAATATATTTTACAATATTAAATCGTTTTTAATCGTAATAGAAATTTAAAATATTTAATTATAATAATTTTCTATATGTCATAGACAGGTTCCCGTGGTAAACTTTTTACTGTAATATTGTAACATCATATTCTTCCGATTAAAATAAGATTCAGCTTGTGGATATGCAATCGACCTTATTCGACAAAAGCCATCCACCTAAAATGGTACTCAAACCGCCATTAACATGGCGCCCATAATAGAGTAACTGTATAATTTATGTCACTTTAAATATTATTATTTCGTAATGAATTATTTTTTATTCTGCCTTTAGATTTGTGACTTTATTTAAAATGGAAACATTAGTCTCTGTCGCGATACTGTTTCGCATACTGCTGTTATCGATAAATTCAGCACCAATCTTTTGCCACACCTCGAATCATTCTCTCGATGTTTCGTCAAGCACCAACGAGATTATTATGTTGCAAATCAATGGTTCTAAGAACTTATAGGTGGTGTTAAGTATGGCAATAGGTCTCTTAAGTTTATTTACTGGTTTACCTTAAGAGTCGCGATAATATTTGCTTTCTTAAATTCTCTAGGCAGATTTTTATAGCTAAGAATATCTGTAAAATAGTCTACCAATGCGTCGTCCTTAGGCTTCAGTGTATTGAAAACTCTGAATTTTATATTAATAAAACTAGGTGATCTTCCATTTTTTAGTTTTAGTAACGCTGCTTCCGATTTCTCGCCATTGAAAGCCCCGGATAACTATTGCTATGAACTAGCACTAAAGATTTCAATAATTCATTCGCTTGTGTTGAATATGTCTTATTCCATCATGCTCTAGAGTAACATTCGATTCTGTATGCGATTATATTAGCGGTAAGAGCTGCCTTGAATTGTGGAGCAAAGGATTTAGCACCGAACTTTTTGAGTAGATCCAAACTTATCAGCTGTGTTGATTAAAATTTAAACGTTTCATTCTGTAGTCAGTAGTTAGTAGTTTTAGAGTAATTTATCAGCTAGAACAGCTCTTTTGTTCCTAATATAGTCTTCACACAGTTGCTCGATGAGTACAATTTATATAATTGTTGTAATTCAATTGCTCTTATCAAACTTGCTAGAGATGGTTTTTGTGCATCTTTATACGGTAATGGATTTTGACAAGAGCTATGACCTTGTAAATAACAGGTAAACTTGTGTACTGCATCGGCATGACTCGTAGCTCTTGTCAAAATCCATTACCTCTATCATTTTCTATTAAACAATGTCACTAGATAACATTTTTTTAGAATTTGTTTAGGTATAGTGTCATCAAATGGACATAGCGTTGCCTCGGTTAGTTATGTTTTTTTTTCCTTCCTAGTATCTGATGGGGAAGCTTGCCAAAAATATCATACTGGATGATTAATTTTTCGACGTTAAACATGTATGAACTATCTTAACTATTGCTCTCTTATTTTGGCATCAATTGGTACCACCCCTAGACCCTAGCATTGGACTCCTAATAGACTTATAATTAATTTTCTACTTTTTGTCAATCCACTCAACCAACTGAACATTTTTATTTCCGCCATATGCAATAGTTGTTTCTCTTTCTTTTTAACTGCCTTATATTCAGTTTCTTATATCATAGCTGGTTGTTAATAAATTAGTATAATTTTTAAGAGTTTTAGAGATTAGGTTTTAATGGACTGTGTCTTTCTTCGGTGTATGGCCAGTCACCCGTACTCTTCGTCCCGACGTCAAGAGTTCAGAACAGGTCCAGTTTTGTCACTAACATAGAGTCCCGGCGTTAAATCACTGTAGCGGTTTAAAAAAAATGAAATAATTCGGCAAGACACAAGTTTTGGTCATAGAACGTTTCAATTCACTGGTAGAAGTCCTCACAGTGACGGCATGAATAACTTGATCATCACCAGTATGTATTTGAGAAATTCGTCCTAATTTCCATCTTAGTGGGAGGACTTCGTCTTCTTTAATGAGGACCATAGCACCATCGTTAATTAACTGTGAAAAAAATTGGTCTTCTATTTGATACGGGCTTGTAAGGAATATACGTTTTCCTTGGGCTACCTAGTCCAAAAATGCTGCACCATTAACTGTAGTCGTTGAAACCTTAAAAGTCGATTTTTAGCCACATCATGTAACTGGCAATCAGGTGGCGCCATCAGGTTGTCTCTAATCAGAAAGTGCGCGGGTTTGAGAGAAGTTATATCATTGGTATAATTATAAAAGAGGACAAAGAGGACAGGAATTAAGGCAGGCTTCCATCTGACATAATACTGTATTAAATTCTTCAAAAGTTAGTGAAACATTGCCCATTACCCTTTTTAAATGTTGTTTTGTGAATTTAATCCCAGACGCCCAAAGACTCCCGAAATGAGAAGATTTGGGAGGTATAAACTTCCATTGAATACCATCTTGTGACAAACCATTTGCGATACTATTCCCGCGAGAAGAAAGAAATGTGTTTATTTCGTTGTTAGCTTCTACGAATGGAGTCGCGTTGTCAGAATGTGTTTCATTGCATTTATCACGTTTCGAAGTGAAACGACATAGGCATGCTAGGAAGCACTCAGTTGTGATGTCGCTGACTACCTCTAAGTGTATAGCCTTTGTGGCGAAGTACACGAAAAGCGAAACGTAAGCTCTAGTTGTCTTGAAATTTTTACCCTTTTGATCACGTAGTAGAAATGGGCCAGCGTAGTCTAATCCAGTTATCGAAAAAAAAAAAACGAGAGGGAGTAACACGAGAAGCAAGAAGATTTCCTATGAGGTGTGATTCAGATTTGGGATTTACCTTAAAACATTGTATGTATTCGCAAACCACACGTTTTACCAGGTTACGTTCCTCTTGAGGCCAAAATCTTCCTCTCAAAGCTAATGTCGTCTTGTGGTCTGGTGTGTAAAGGTCTAATATGCTCAGAGCGTGCTATGATGGTTGTAAGGTGACATTTTGAAGGGAGAATAACTGATTGTCTTTTACTAAAATCAAATTGAAAGGTTGTAGTCGACCTCCAATACGTATTACCTTGTGTGTGGTGTCGAAAAAGAGATGTAGAGATAATATTTTGATTCTTCTGTTAAGAGACTAAGAAGTAGGTAACTGGTAATAATCTTCAGATAAATAGTATCGCTGTATAGTATGAGTCAAAAGAAAAGTGCTTGGTTATGTTTAAGGACAGTTAGAGGACCCAGCTGGCTAGAGGAGCTCCCATGAATTCTAAGATTGTTCATATACCTTAAAATATAAACGAATATATGTTGTAACTTCAAAAATGAAGAATAATTATTGATTAACTTTGATCAAATAAAAGGCAGATATGAAGCACAGTTTATTAATTAAATCTTGCTCAAGTACTTTCGCTTCCTAGAGCATCTTCAGGGGCATTTCGTCAATTGACGCTCTAGGAATTGAAAGTACTTGAGCAAGATTTAATTAATAAACTGTGCTCGATATCAGCCTTTTATTTGATCAAAGTTCATTTATTCGAGCATTCAACCTTATATCAATTTATTTATTGATTAGCTCAATAATGCAGGCGTCGAATCTGTTGACAGTGTTAATAAAAAAAGAGCTTGTGTTTGGAACTTGATGAAGTTTTTCTGTAAGAATCATAGTATATTTTTGCGTATTATTTGTTGGCCACTGAGATCCGCTGTTATCCAGTCAAAAGGTTAAATGCAGGTATCTGTTGTTGGATTAAATAAATTGTAAGAACTTCTCCAATATAATTAGCGTTTTGCCTATATCAAATAGGGTTGAAGATCTAGCTTGTGTCAAATCCGGCTCGAAGGGCCAAATTTTATGTTAATAAATTAGAGCCACTTTTGAGAATTTCACGTTTAAAAATTTTAAACCTAATCGATACATCTGAATATTAAAATGTTTATATGAGTTTTTTTTATTTAAGTCTGAAATTGAATGACGTTTTTATCATCAAAAGTAGAGAAATAAACTTTGGTTTGGGAATTAAGAATATTGAAATTAGATTGGAAGAAATTCTATAGCTAAGTTGGAGAATTTTTTTATGCCACCATTTGTCAACTAAGTTAGACACAGATATGTCGGATATTTGTTCCTAGGAATGTAATTTTGTAATCACAAAGCAAGGTTTGGATTATTGGTATGCTTGAAAACCAATTGTCCGCAATAATGTTCCATTTTGTTCCTCTTAGAGGCTCACATAATCTCTTTACCACTTTAGATAGAGAATTACTTAAAACAACAAAAGGACCTGGTGGTTGTTGTCCCAAATATGGCTCCAAATTGCAGGTATAAAATTTCTTGGAATCTGCTAGCGCAAAAATTTTTAATCCATATTTATTTGGTTTATTAGATATATACTGTTTAAAACTGCATCGAGCTCTACATACCTCAAATTTTTTTAATAGGGACAAAATTTATCTAATAGTTTTCTTTCCTCACGTGAATCTATATCATCAAACCTTGGGTGCTGTAGTAAAAATTAAAATCGGTACCTGGACATTGTTAGTTGAAACATGTCAATTCCTGTACCGTCTTTATTCCAAACTTCGTCTGTGCTTAACCTGTCACTTTTCAAAACACCTGCCAAATAGATTAATCCAATAAAAGCACGAATTTCTAAAGCATCTGTTTCCTTTGCGTTTCACTTTCAATTATAGTTTTCTTGAGAGTGTCTAATATGTTTGTTTGTACATTCAACAACATGCAAGCTATTAATAGACAGTATTGTTGTTGACTGAATCCGTATGAATGATTGGAGTTAATTTGAATCGGTCGGTTTGGTAAAAGCTTAAGTTTAATAAAAAAATTTTCCAATAAAATCCTTTATAAAAAGGTATATAAAAAACCCATTTGGGCTATGTTAAATTGACAAAACGTTTTCGGAATAAGTATTCCATCATCAGTGTCCTAAAAAGTATTTAACCACTTAATTAAGAAGAACATGAAATAGATTAAGTTTTGACTAAGGTTAATGTAAAATGTGGTTAATACTTACAGGTTAATAGATGGAAGTAGACACTAAATATGGGGGTAAAAACCCTTTAAAAATTGCTAAATGAAATTTAGTTTACATTATGTCTAGTTTATAATTAAGATGGTAAAGTTACCGTTGGATTGGTAACATGGCGACATATGACTCTACATTAAGTTGTAAGTCCTGAGACGAATTTGGAAGTGTCGAAATAGAAGCATGGAAAGTATTGGTTATATATATTGATTCAGATCAGATCATCCGTCATCCCCCCCCCCCTTCCAGATTATTAAATTCTTATTCTACTTCTCTACACAACTCCCTCAGGGTTTGGCTTCGGTTCTCTGGGGACCTCAGCCTTCTGTAGCCTATCCGTTTATCACAATTTTCTCAAAACACCTTGATTTTCATTCTCTTTACTCAAATTTAACAGAGCCACCTACAACAATTTCATTTTACTATTATAGTCAATATAGACCAATAGTTCATTTAACTTACCAACTTATAACTTAATCTTTTATTTTTCCTATCTACCTAGTGTTGCTTTATAACAGATACTTTTCTCAAGTTATAAGTTGAGTACTTTACGATCAATATATTACAAAACCACTTCCAACCATCAAATTTTGTCCATTTCATATACTTGTCAACACACAAAATATGTGTGTTGTCATTTATGTAAACAAAAAATGTTTTACATTTAGCAGGTACCAAATGTTGTTTTTTGACATACAGGGCCTAATATAATTGAGGTATAAGTCAATTTTTACATGAACTTTATATTACAATAGTTTTATTTCATTTATTGAATAACATTCTCACATATTAAATATTTTAATTCCTATACTTTTTCAAGAACCCAACTTTCCACCTGTGTCTAGTTTCCATTTTCCAGGTACCAAATGTTATTAAAACATAAAGGGCCTTATATTAGAATCTTTTCATCACACTACTTGACACTGTATAGTTGGTTGCCTAACTATAATCACATAATTTTCTCACCACAATTTCATCTCACATACATAATTTAAAACAATAACATTGATGGTTGATACTGTTATAATTTTATTTTTATTTCAACTTTCACAATTTTTAAACAACGTTGGCTTCTGTCTTAAATAGACATATACAGTTACACCGACTGCTCTGTCACAACTTCCGTCATAACCTGTCAAGATTGTCATTTCAATCAGTTGCTTTAATAAAGTCCTCGTAGACATACCGTCTCAGGACTTGCAACTTAATGTAGAGTCATATGTCGCCATGTTACCAATCCAACGGTAACTTTACCATCTTAATTATAAACTAGACATAATGTAAACTAAATTTCATTTAGCAATTTTTAAAGGGTTTTTACCCCCATATTTACTGGCTATTTCCATGTATTAACCTGTAAGTATTAACCACATTTTACATTAACCTTAGTCAAAACTTAATTTATTTCATGTTCTTCTTAATTAAGTGGTTAAATACTTTTTAGGACACTGATGATGGAATACTTATTCCGAAAACGTTTTGTCAATTTAACATAGCCCAAATGGGTTTTTTATATGCCTTTTTATAAAGGATTTTATTGGAAATTTTTTTTAATATATGGTATACAGCCAACTATAGGAACTTAGTTTCCTTGTGGAACTTAAGTTTAATGTTATATATTATATATAATATGATATATTTCTAAATAATATTTTACCTTATAGATATTAAATTGTAATACACGTACTCATTTTTACTATATTGAAAAAAAAATTAACACATTTTAACATAATTTAATTTATTTATTATCTTCTAGAGCTTGCCAAGTATGTACACCAAACGCAACAAACACAGTATGGTCAAATTGCCAATGCGTATTAGCTGACGGTGTTGAAAGGGCCCTTTTAACGGCCAATCGTATGTTACCTGGTCCCAGTATTCAAGTATGTGAAGGTGATAAGGTAGTAATTGACGTAGAAAATCACATGGAAGGAATGGAAGTTACACTTCACTGGCACGGTATATTCCAAAGAGGGTCTCAGTATTACGATGGTGTGCCATTTGTTACGCAGTGTCCCATTCAGCAAGGAAATACGTTTAGGTAAGTAGTTTGGTTCTTTTTTTTTAAATATTAAATTATTATGCAGTTAATAGTACGAAACAAAAAAATAAAATTACGCCGCATTTCTATTTATGGACAGTTAAACCACTGTAAATTTCTTCTATATTTTTACAATGTCGGTTTAGTGACATTATCAAAAAATATTTTATAAATGAAAAAAATTAAAAAACTGTGTTGAAACACTACGACTCCAGTAAAAAGAAGAAACTGACTTGGAAGCACTATGCAAAATATTTTAACATTTTTGAAGGTAAGATACAACCGTTTTAAAGTTCTTGGGGCTACTCAAGAAGAAGACTATAAAGAAAATTTCCTTGGTAATAATTTTAAGAGCATTGATGAGCATGATTCTGCGATAGAAACCATGAAAGGAACAATTTTTTGAATAAAATTTTATTTATGAATGACTATTTCTTCTCAATTCACAGAAAACACAATTCATCACTATGTTTTATTTACGAGTCCTGAGTGATATAACTCCAACATGGTACTCTAACCGATTCAAATTCAAGCTAGCGTTAAGCGCTTAGTCCTGTTATCCTCTAGTGACTTGTGCGCGAAACTAAAGTGCAACAGTCCCCTTTGCGTATACATTTTGTTTCTTCCTCTTTTCTTCTAGAAACCTTTCTCTGTATTGTATTGAAAATGTATTTCTCTTCTGGTATAACCATTAGAGGTGAGCGCTTTTTCAATATGAAGAATGCTGTGGTTTACAAATTCTCTTCGCCCTCTCCGCTAGAGTTTTGATGATACCTTGTTTTTTGGCCTGGATGATGATTTGAGTTCCTGTTTAGGTATCTGTCCGTATGTGTAGGTTTTTGATACACTTTATGTCCCAAGTAACCTTTCTTTCGATTTACTAGTACATCAAGGAACGCCAGTTGTTGATCTTTCTCTGTTTTCATGGTAAATTGAATATTTGGATGTAGTGTGCTTATATAAGACAGGAAATCGTGATTCTACTCTGTGACTTCAAATCACAAAAGTGTCATCGACGTATCTAAACCATACCCTTGGCTTGTATGCTGAGTCCATTACCTTCTTCTATAGATGCTCCATGAAAAGGTTGGCTACGAACGGGCTTAGTGGGCTTCCCATTGCTACTCCATCTATCTGTTCATAAATCTGGTCCTCCCATAAAAAGAAGGTGGTAGTGAGGCAAATACGGTATAATTCCACCATATCCTTGAAAACTAGTCATTCAATTAAATTCAGAACGTCTTCTAGGGGAACTCTCTAGCTTTGATGTTGTTTCCCTATTCACTTTATAATCTCTTATAACAAGCGTCATAATAAAAATACAAGTTGATATTATTGTTAACGCCACCTAGATAGATACTCAAAATCGTTCCAAAAGTAAAAAAAAACTAGAAAATAGTTCCTGTCTATACGATTTGTGTAAAGTGAAACTTTCGATTCAAAATCATATCTCAACTTTAATTTTCCCGACGGCTGTAGAAAAATATTTATAAATGCCCATTTCAGGTACCCTTTAAATAATACCATAGGCTCCCATATCTAAAACTGACTGTTTCCACAATTGTATTACTCAGTGGCGCTTGCAAAAATACTATAGCAGAAGCCTGTGTAGTTATCCACAGGAACAATTTTTTGAGGAATGTGCCCAAGAGTATAGAAATTATCCTATTAACAATATAATAATTATGTATCGTTGAAACATTTCTTTAGCAATATCCTCTACATGTATTTTTTTTTGTTTTTTGTGTAACTGTGAGTGGTTGCTGCAGTTAATAATCAGGTTTATCGAAAATTTTATTTTGTTTTGCACAAAATATCTCATATCGCAATCGTAGACGTGATGTAAGAAATAGTAATGGACATAGGTCCATTAAATATAGATTTTGTGGAATTTGCTAATTAATTATATACGTTGATTACATTAATATGCAAAATGTTCTTAAAAGACACACATAATATTGCATATCCTAAAATCTTGTTCTACTTTCATTCATGATTGGTTGATTTGAATATATTTCTTCAAATACCAGGCTTAATTACCGATTTCTCTCTCGCTTAGATAGAAAATTTGAATAATACCGCAAGAAAATATTAACTGCTTAAAAAGCGCTATAAAGCGGGAAATAACGGAGGGCAATTTACTATTTTAATGTATTTTATAATGTAGTACCGGATGTATTAATGCAATAAAACACTTCCTTTAGAACTTTTGGGAAGTAACATACATAATAAAATGTATGTTTGGACCGTAGTTCAGAAATAATGTTTGTAAAAGACTTGGTACTGATGTTGAAATTTAGAAAATAGAATTGTGTAACAAGAGGTAACACCTTCCACTAATTATATCAGACGACAACTATTTGGTCAATTTTGGGTTAATTGTGTAACATGGAAATACACTGTTTACAACCAGCCAATTTTGGGTATCAATTATGTAACATGCAAATACACTAAATGTTATTCTTAAGCTATTTTCTTGTAGCGTTTTAATATTATTTACTAGATTTAATGGCAATTAACCACAATTTCAAATAAAAATACGTTAATTTAAAAAATTTTTTTGGTTGCAAATAAAAATGCAGTGTGATCTGCATTTTTTATACATCAAGATCAAAAGTCTGGAAACACCTAATGATCTCTGAAATGTACAAAAATCTTTAAATTATACGAAAATTGGAATACGCCTATTCTGCAAAATGGAGATTTCAAATTTCCCAGATATCCATATGTAGTCAGAAACATTTTAAAAAGATAAAACAAAAGCATAGAAACGCCAACATAGGAAAGACAGAAATCTCTGAGCGTAACAAAGGTAAAGCAAATCTCTCCCAAGCGAAAAACTTGGTACGTGGTTCTGTACAGAGGTGAAGGAAAAATGCAAGGAAAAGAAAACAGCCCACCATGATTACATATCAAATAAAACACCACAAACATACGAAGATTCCAAAAAAATAAGAAATGAAATACGTGCAGTTGTAAAACTAATTAAAAACTGATCACTGGCAATGCTTATCAAAACAACTGGAGCCTGATTTATCTGGTTTACAAAATAAAATATGTTGTTTTATAAGAAGTCAAGAGCTAGTTAAATAGTATGAGAACCTAATTGGGATGTAATTCCGTTGATTTCTTCAGGTCGGTTTCGCTGCTTACTTTCGCAGGCAAATGGCAGTATCTTTAAAACTGAAATCTTCTATGCATTTTCGTTATCAGTTTTGTAAAGCTTTTCCGCGTATTGCAATACAATAGGATTTGAAGCAATGATAGTCCAGTCGTCAGAGAGTTGACCCTTAAAAATCATACGAACAAGCTGAATTTTGCAGAGAATATTACGTCGGTTTACTGCCAAAACAAGATAAGTTGCATTTTGTTAAAACAAAATAAGTTACATTTTGTTAGTTTTGTGAAAATCAAGTTTAAAAGTTTAAGCCTACAGTAAAACAACTACATGAAAGGAAACATTTAATAACCGATAAAATAACATAGATTGTGGTACTGTGAAGATAATTAACGTCAAAAATCAGAAAAAAAAAATAAGGAAATGTTAAAAAATTTAAAAAAAAATGCAAAAAAAATCTGTACTTAACCTATTTTGTCTGAACTCATTGGCGTAATTTGAAAATTGTCTTAAAGTATCTTTAACTTAAATGTCAACTTCAGGATCACTATCTTCAAGTAATGGTTCAGGAATATTGTCTTGAACATCGTCGGAGGATGGTAAATTGTAATAATATGAGTGAAATTCATCTGGAATCACACCCGATTTGCACAACTTCAATAAATCTTGTTTTTTTTTTAACTTATATCTCGCATCTTCGTATACGCGTCCTTTAGCGTTATTTCTTTCAAATTAGGTATTTTTCGACTTCTCCCAAAAACGTTTATCTCTTTGGATTCTGAGGTATGATCATACCAATACTCAATGATTTCTGGTTTAGCCTTTTGGTATCGAAAACACTTAACTTTTAACCAGTTTATCTTTTCGTTTTTCATGTCTCCCGTTTTATTCTTAATAAGCTTAGAAAGGCCTTCTAAGTCAAGAAAATCTGTATATTTGAGTTCCTGTACAACAAACGGTTTCTTTTTTGATGATGTTGTTCTGGCCATGCAAAATATTGTTAGACAATCTTGCATTGTATATACAGGAACATACTTCTGGGCTCGTTCAATGGCACTGTGCTGTGCATACTATCCACTTTCATGTAGCTGTGTCCACTTTCCAGAAACTTTTGTTCTATAATCATCAAGTGGGGATTTTTTTGAACCAAATAGAGTAACAAAGCGCTAACATTTTGGTTCCTGTTTTGTCCACTGCAAGTGTCTGAAAACACTAATAATGCATTTTTACACTAGTGGGAAGCTGATTAATATAAGTAAAGAGGCAGGTGCCAATTTCTAAGCTACCCCTTTTTCCATGAAGCTCTGTCCAGCTATAACAAAACGCATTATTTGGCGGTGCTATTTCATACACTGTCAAATTATAAGTGCAAATTTTTCGACTGTAATACATTGGACTCACGTCGCTACTCGGTATATGAAGCACACATTACAAGTCAAATGTAGCACATACAAAATTGGCCTTTTTCATAGCTCTAGCTTTTGCTCTGTAGCAATCCTCTTTTCGAGCTACGTGTTTTTCATATTGCGTCTGTAATTGCTTTTTCTTTTCTTCATCATTGGTCTTGTATTGTGTGCAGAGCTGGCATTGATCTTTCTTTGGAGTTAAGAAAGAATAGTTGTAATTATTACAAAAAATGCGTCTATAAGTGATTGAAGATACAGGTGAGGTACCATCATGTCCACATAATTGTTTATACATTGAGTACATTTTATTTATACTCAACTTAAAATTTCGATTTTTTTAGATCAATTTTTAAGGCATATGACATGCAATTTCAATTTTAAGTTGTGGCAATAAATATGAGGCATTTGAAATATGAATAAAAAACGCAGAATTTAATATTTTACACTACAAACGATCGCACGTCACAGGAAATGCCTCCAAGGAGATGGTTTTGAATGTACTATTTTATAGCAGAAGTCGGTTCTTCTGAAAAACGTACTAGTATAATTAAAAAAAAAAACGTTTTAAACGTTTTAGATTGTTTTTTTATGTGAAAGTTTAAGTCTAGCGTTTTTTAAGCATATTTTAAATGCTTCACATTTGTTGCCAAAGCTCAAAACTAAAATTTCATGTTATAAGTTTTAAAATTTAGGTTATAGTTAATAAAATTGCATAGTGGCTAGTCGACGAATTAGATAGATTGTACTAATCTCATGAGAATCATAAAAAATGGCAAATATTGCGCCCCGTTTATTTATTTAACAACTTTATAAAATCTGAGTTTATTTTCGGCGGAAATAGAAAAATTACATACGAAAGCTCAACTCTTTATCTTTAAAACGCATTTTGATTTTGTCGCTAGGACACTTAAAGCAAAAGATATCAAATTGTAACTGTCGAGCTGATACAAATTTTATTGAACATTGATTTCGTGTTTGTAGCTGACATTCAAAATCGACGGTCGCTTCAAGCGTTGTTTCTGAGAGAACGGTTCATTCTACACAAAAAATACTAAAGGATATTTTTGTTTAAAATTATCTCAGCTACATTTTTTATATTTATATTATTTTAATTAATATTTTTTCTGCGGCGTGCAGATTCTTGATAAATCGATTTTTTTGCGTTTTTACCCCACTACGAGGGAGGTTTTAGGGATAAGCCCGGAGGTAAAAGTGGTTTACGTGGTTTTTGCATCTTTTTTGGAGTCCCAAGATGAATATTCTTGGCAAAATTCAGCTTTTTCGTATGATTTTTACAGGTTCACTACAATTATCGTCTCTGACAACTGCAATATTACGACTATTTTTATTTTAAAACTTTGTCGTGCCAATAATCGATATGTATATGTACTACTATACAATTCATTAGAAACGCGTAAGGTATAATTAATTTAAATTAAGGCTAACATACATTCTAATGACATTTAATAGAATATATCCTATAATTAAAATATATTCATATTTGCTGTGAATTTTATAACAGAAAAATAATTATATTATTCCCAATTAATTATTAACTGTATAACGTTAATGATTAATAATATTGCATATTATTATGAAACCAAAGCCGATTAACTTCCATTTTTGTCGGCATTAAAATGTACTAGTTTCTTAAAGTTTAAAATGTTAAAGGTGATAACTAAAACGTATTTATTATGGTTAATTAGTCAGTAATGTATTTCTAATATATATGACTAGTTTTTTTATGATTAGAGTACATTTCAAGTAGATCAGAAATGTTTTTACACCAAAATTACCGTCTATGTAAGTCATTTATATAAGCAGAATTGAATACAACTTTTAAAATTAGCATACAGACTAAAATTCTTTGCGGATGACCAAATTGTAATTGCCGAAGATTAAGATAATAGAAATGATATAATATGGAAACCATAAAAGGTGTAGAGAAAAAAATATATAGAAATTGTCTTTACTAAAAAAGAAAATAGCAAGGACGGAATACAAAGTAGAATTAAACAAAAACAGAGAGACTATCTGGACACTCAATTCTCCTCTCTAGGACAGATAAAAAAAGATGTTCTCCAGGTTATTCCTTTTACCGTTTGTTTTATTAAAAAGTATGTTAATGACATTATTATATCGTGTCCGCTAGGTGGTGAGACTTTGCTCTTAGAGAATAGCTATGACCCTCACATTCAATTTACTCTTGAAAAAAAGGATCAAAACCAATCTGTTCTTTTTTTTTGACACAATATTCACTAGAGAACTGGATAACATCATTACGATCGATTGGTATAGAAAAAAGTGTAACTTTTTTACAATTGTTCCTAGATAATTCTTACCCCGAATCCTTACTCAGGAAAATTATCTTCAACACATCCTTTGTTATACTCAACACACAAGAGATTCCTTAAAAAGAAACAGGTACTATGAATGTTGGCTCTGATTCCCATTCACTGACTAACAGCATTACTAAAATGTATTTATATCACTTCCATTTATTAAGGATGTCATTCCCAAATTGACCAGAATTTTTGCTCATACTTAACAACTATAAAAATTGCTTAGAAAAGCACTCTAGTTGTGGGATGTTTGTACAAGTTATTGAAAGACAAAGTACTAAACTCAGATAAAAGTGATGTTATATACAAACTTAGTTGTTTAGGGTGTGAAGGTTCTTATATAGGTCACACCTCCCAAAAAGTTTCCAGCCGTTTGACTCTTCACAAGAGTGATATTAGGTTACACCCTGATAGATGTTCCCTAGCCACACATGCTAAGACAACAGGGCACTCTTTCAATTTTTCGAATGTAAAAATCCTATCCACAGAGGGTAATTATTCAAAAATATTGTTTCAGGAGCCCGTGCTGTCACACTCTGTTTAATCTTGCTATAAACGATATAGCCCCTTTTATCAGTCCCTTTTATACCTTCTACGCGGATGATCGATTTGTATTCTATTACGGTAAAAGTACCTGCAATATATGCAACATTGTTCAAGATAGTATTAATCAACTAAGTGAATGATCAGCTCAAACTGGCCTTCAGTTTTTTAGTTAGAAAATCGATTTAATCCAGTTTTTAAAAAGAACTACTAACATTTATTCACCAAATTTAATCCTGAATGGAGTTCAGCTTGAAAAAGTAGAAAACCACAAAATCATAAGACTTTCTTTTAATAATATACTTGCATGGAAAATAACATCAAAAACTAACTGTATAACTAGAATTAACTCACTTAAACCACTATCAATAGGCCCATGAGTCGGTTTTACATAGGGCGTGTAGAGCGCTGGTTCGTTCAAAATTAAATTATGTAAGTTCCATTATTAACAGTTAACAAATCCCACTCCTATTCATTCTGTGGTGCACTTGCAAAAAGTTCTTCCAAACGTTATTCTCTCTTCAAACGAATACTCTAAAAAGACAGACTCTAAAAATCTCAAAAAATCATTTCTTCATATACATAATTCATAATTCTAACAACTATTCATTCATTTATATTCATATTGCTTCTTGGAACAGAGGAGGGCTCATTAATATCGTAATTGGCGCGAAGATTGGCGCGGGGGTCGGCGCGAACATTTCTGACGGCAAGATTTTGATTGGAGGGTCGGGCGGACGGTATTTTCTTTGTGAGAGATCTCTATGTCAAAGGTAACCGGATGCCGTCATCTCTTTTATTAAGACAATTTAGCCATTTTTCAATTTCTATGGCTTCTCGAATAATTCTTGGTTTCTAGAAGAGGATGGGGGCTATGGTTCTGGAGTTTTTAAAATAAATTTCGTGACCTGTATCAAGATGTTGTTGACCTAGAGCTGAAGTTGAATCGGAATTGCGAACAGTAATGGAATGCTCATAAATCCTATTTTGGATTGTACGATTTGTTTGGCCTATATAACATCGGGGGCAGTCTGCACAAGGAATTTCATAAACTCCGTGTTGTTCACTTGGAATTTTGTCCTTGATTGATTAAAGACAAGATATGAAAGTTTCTATTGGGGGCTAAATATTTTCTTTAGCCCCTTTCATTTAAGAATTTTGTCGACTTTGTCAGTGAGACCTTTGATGTAAGCAAGAAAAGCTTTCATATGATGAGGGTCTGAGTCTTTGGGTTGAGATTGAGTGGGAGATTGATATCTGTAGATGCTCCTATTGATGTGATTTTAGCGGTAACCGTTTTGGATGAGGGCTTGTCTTAAACTAGAGAGCTCAGCGGGTCTACTTGCATTATCGCAAAGGCGTATTGATCTGGAGACAAGGGTATTAATGACTCAATTAATTTGGAAAGGTGGATGATGAGAGTTAGGGACTGAGGAATGCTACGCACACTGTAGAGATTGTACAGTATGGTGCCAGCTCAGTAATGGTGTGTGATGAGATTAATTTGGAAGCTCGTACGAAGTTAGTTCGAATAGATAGAGTTCGATTTATAGCACAAATGTATATTATAGACATTTTATAAGAACATGTCTTGTCATTTGCGCCATTTATTGGGGAGAATTTCATGCTTATGCATGATAATGCCAGGCCACCCATTGCAAGAACTATGCAGGGATATCGTCAGGAGGTTTGGAATTGGCCTGTAGTGGTTTGGTCTGTAAGAAGTCCCGACCTCAACCTAATAGAATATGTTTGGGATATCATAGGGAGACGACTACGACAACTATCTAATTCTCCAATATATCAATATCAACTGTTTTTGCGATTGGTTAAAATTTGGGATCAAATTGATCAAGATGTGTTAGTAAGTAAATAATTCTTAGTATGGAAAATCGTTGTCAAGCAGTAATCAACGTCAGAGGACGGAATACACTCTTTTAATTTCATTTTTTTTAACTTTAAAAATTTTCAGTAAGTCTTATGTCAATATATTGTTCTCATAAAAAAGACAACATATTTCATTTAAGTTTTTGTAACACCAACCTAAAAAAAGTTTTTAGCTGAAATTAAAAAAAAATTAAAATTATGCGTTAATTTTATGTGTATTAAAATGTCATAAGAAAATAGCTTCAGAATAACATTAAAATAAAATCTTTTAAAAATAAACAGCGTATAAAAATATATAAATATCTAACAAAAAAGTCGAGATATTGCATATAAACCAATATAGACAAAAAATAGATAAGTTTTATAGTAGAAAGTAAAACCTATAATATATTAACATTAAATCATCGATTGTAGCTTATGTATAAAATACGGAAACCTATTTTCTCAGTCCAAAGGAAGCACTATTTCTCTTAATTACATGTAAGATGCGTTGTTCGATAAATTAGGAAAACTTGCTTTTACACACGTTACGACGATTGCAATTTAAATTGAAAACATGTTAGTCTTACTTCGTGTTTGTTATGTATCTAGAATGTCTAAGAATGAAAGTGAACGTAATAGATTCTAAACTCTTTTAAAGTATGTGTCATAGATTACTATAAAATTTTTGTACTTTTATTGGCGTTTTAGGAGCGATACTAAGTATTGGTAATCCACGACAGACTACTTTCTTTAATTTTTTCCGGTATGTAAGAGTTTTAGTTTTATTACGGTTATTTGAATATTAGATTGGTCTTATATTAACAGTAGAGGGTACGAATATACAACCATATTAAGACTTTTCATAGTTTCAAACACATGGTCTAAACTCTAAAAATGACGTTTGTGTACATGTCATCAACATCTCTCAATATATTTAGTCTCGTTGCTTGGTAACAGCACTCAGCCTTCGGCTTCGTGCTGTTAAAGGAACGAGCTTTCGATTGTCATGAAATTATCTCGTCTGTTATCAATGTCCTAGGGATATTACTACTGATAATTAGGCATTCACAGACTTTTGGTTCACTTTATATATAACTTTAGACTATCTATTATCTATTATCTTAAAATGCAGAATTGTTAAAAAAAAATCAAGAAATCGCTTTAAAAATAGATGAGCTTTATATCCGGAACGTTGTTAACACTAAAATCAATAAATTTAATATTAGGTATTACTTCTAAATTAATTTTAATTTTTATATCAGTTATGTCATAAAAACTGTCCTCTAAATAATTTCCAAACCGAGTATATCGACATCTAACTTATTCAGTTAAAACAGTTTTGTAAATATTACAATAAAAATCAGTGCAGATACTATTTTCCATCGGTTTTGCAAATTGCAATTTTCAAATACAAAGGGAAAGTCAAAAGGAAAGTAAAAATAAATCAGATCCTAATCGGTCCGATATAAAACAACTGTTTTATCACATATGCGTATCACGATTGGCAACAGAGTTTCACAGTTTTCCTTTGATAATTTGTATGTTGCTATTCGATTCATTAACAGAACCTAATTATTTATTTCTTGTGCACAATGTCAGTTTTCTCCTTACTTATACATATATAAAAGTATTGATTTCAAACTATAATAATAATTTATAAATAAGTTGTAAAATAATTAAATTAATTTTCAATTAATTCACTTTATTACTTCTTTATACTTTAAAATTTAAAAGTGAAACTGGAACAAACCATGAAGTGGAGATATCCAGGAGTGGCTAGTACACCTGTTGAATACAAAGCACGTGGTGTTCGTGTGTATTAAGGTATAAAAAAAAATTGCTTATTACAAGCTTAAATTTTTATTTTAAGAAGATCTTTTCGGAATTAAATCATTCCATCATCAGTTAAATAAAAAGTTGTTAAAAAACATTGTATGGCCACTTAAAAAAACTTTCGAAGGACATCCGTATTAAAATATAATCCTCATGGTTTTATCAAGGTAAATGCAATAGACTTAACTTATTGATTATTAAAAAACTGAAAACGGGGGCATCTTACATGACCCCCTGTAGCTGGTGAAGTTTTTTCGACTTACATTACCTCTGATCTGTTCTGGAGTCTTGGGCTAACTGTTAGCTGAGTTAGCTTTATAGGTTTTTATAGGTCAGTCTTTTGACCTCCGTATTCTTTTCTTGGTGTTCCCTTCTTAGCTCAGTCATCTGAGCTAGAAGTTTTTCTTCACGTATTTTATTTTCTTTTTTTATCTTCTTTATCTGTTCGGTCAGTGCATTGACCGACCTACTCAGATCATTTGGTTCCTCGTCGAGGGTGATGGCTTCCATCGCTGCCATCTCCGTGGAGGTAGAGATGTCATCATCTGTATCTACTTCACTTTTCTTCTCATCATCTGACTCGGGCACGTAGGAGTCGTCACCTGATGTTGGGGTTGCATCTACCGGGTTGTTTAATTTTGACGTAAAATTGTTGTATATAGCTATTGCATTCGCCACTGAGGAGGATGATGACTGGGATTTGTCATCCCTCTTCTGTTTCTTGTGTTGTCACCTGCGTGACAACACTATTAGGGGGGAGATTATCGCTCATAATGCCGGACTAGCCGGACGGCTGTGAACATAAGTGTTCAGAGTTAATAAGGAATTTGCTACTCAGAGGACTCTGTTTTTTCGTCCCTCCTGGCCGCTGCCAGTCGGTTTTCCTGGGCGTCGTCCCACCGTCCCAGTTACCACGCGGTTGTTCATTACCTGATTTCTCAGGGAGGAATCCACTGTAGGGGTAGGGGCCGTTGCTGTCCGACTTTATCAAATGTCAAAGCCTATAGTGTTTTCCCTGACGACGCTCTTCGCCTTGAATGTAATAGCAAGTGCCTGCGCCACGCACGGTGTCTTACGCACTGGGAGCTGATAAGCTCCGTTGACAGCAGGTCAGTTGTCACCACCTAAGAACGCTTCTCTCTTCGCTGCACGCCTGTACTGTTCGTTCGACCGCTCGAGTCGAACTACTACTACTGATTACAAATTGATATACAGAAGGTGGGCGAATGTCACTGCTTGTTTCGCACAAGTCGTGGAAGTTACAAGAGGTGCCACCTATTGTGGCGACGATGAAAGAAACACGATTTAACAAAATCGATTCCTAATTTTTTGAGCAAATCGTAGAATGTAAAGTTTACACTTCAGCAAAAGATTTGCTATCGCTATGATAAATTGAAAGGCCATATATATGGCACAACAGTACAATTCATCAAACATTCTGTGTATGAATCGGTATCATTAGGATCTTATAACGTTATATCCGCATATTTTCTGCTCTATTAGAGATCAGGGAAAGATAAAAATTTATACACACACACACACACACACACACACACACACACACACACACACACACACACACATACACACACACATACACACAGTGATCAACCCTGCCCCTAAGGAACATGTATATACCATTGTAAAGTGGGAACTACATGTCCGAAGATCAAACCGGTTACACTTCACTGGGTAATGCAACACCCTCTGTTTTTCATGACTGTGGTTAAGCCACCTAACTGTAAGGGTACCACACATATCGGCTTTTCTCTTATTTACTTTACTAACTCTCTTGAATTTACTCTAACATGACAGCGGAACTTAAGTCCCTAAAAGAAAAAAATGTGTGTTTCTAACAGAGAGACACCAACCTGAGTTTATGACTCTCTGTCCGAAATATGTGTTTTCTCGGCCACTTAGCCGCCGATTTGGCATAATAAATTTTGTTCTCCTCACCGGCTGAGCTTTCGAGAGAGGTCCGGCCATCGAGCTAATGTATGCCCTCAGGGGCTAGTCTGTTATTGCGGTTGTTATGAAAGACCTCACGGGTTTGCTCTGTGATCTGTTCTATAGATATCGTAGCCTGGGAAATTTGTCTTCTTCCTTTCTACTAGTTTAGTTTCTTAAAGTGCTACTATATCGAGCTCTAATCTGTTTGAAAATTAGTCCAGAACATTAATCTTTTTAAATATCCCATCGGAATTCCAAGATCCTATATGTAGATCTTTCGTTTGATGTACTAACATTTAAGGGCAGCTGCTCCGAACGATGTCATCATCTTCGTAGCTTTCTCCATCATGGAGCAAAATTCCAATATTTTGTTGTTGTAGTCGGCGTGGAAGTTAACGATTAAGTCCGCCGCATCTTAAATGGTTTGTGTAGGGGCTGGGGTGACTGGAGTGGCTTCTGTGGTTGATTTTTTCGCCGCTTGTACATAGCTGACCCCGTTGTTTATTGGGGCGCTATTTAATGGTCTGTGCGCTAGTTTTTTGGGACCAGTTGATTTTTTTTTTCGGAAGCCCTGGAGCACCCACGGTAGTTTGCGGTATGATCTTCCCCGCAATTGGCACATTTGGGTTCCGTCTCCCGACTCTTCTCACATTCGCTGCTGGTGTGTGCGTCCCGTGTTGCATTTACGCCTTTTTGTATTAATTCATGAAGGATTGAATCCGTATTTGTCGTTGTCGAGAGTCCTTTGATGATGACTCTTAAGTTTTTTATTGTCGATCGGGTACGCAATGAATTCTACTTTTGGGGTATATTCCTTTTAAATGTGGACCATGCACAAATAGTCCTCTCTGGTTTTTGTATTGATGACGATCGATCTGCCTGATTTGGCAAATTTGTTGATCAATACGATACACTTGTGTGGTGCTTGTTGCAGGCCAAAGGGTTTTAGTATAATTGCCGATGGCTTGGGTTTTTTATTTGATTGAATGCTTTTCAGCGACGCAGTTTGGTGCGACAGCAGTTTGGTGCGTGTCATTACACTCTGGGGGAGGGAATCATACCGATGTTCTCGCTCACAATTCTTCTGTAGTTTGGCCAACTTGTCTTTTTTCTGTTGTGGGGCTGCAAGTAGTTTGTTTCTATGGCGCCCAGGGTCAGGACGATTAAGTTGTGTGTCGAATCGCCTTCGTTTAGAGAGTGTATCTCGTATTGTTGACCCACGTTGTGTAGGATTGCAATGTCTAGGTAAGTAGGAAGTTGTCCGTGAAAACATGTCGGCTCTATTGGTCCGATCACGTACGTATTTGGTCTGTTTTCGAGATGGTTGCTTAGTCGCAGTTGGGAGATCTCGCATTAAGGTCTCCTATTATTATGGTTGGCTCTTCTGAGTTTAATATTAGGCTCAAATCTTCGTCTAGGATCGGTTCGTTAGGTCTGACATATGCGGACACTATTTTTAGTGAGTCGTTGTTGGCTTTTAGTCTTATGAGTGTGGCTTCCATTGTGACCAGTCCATCTGGTATTGGGATGTGTTCGTGTTCAATTTATTTTTTCACAAGTATGGCTGTTCCTCCTGATAACGCTCTATGATCCGTCCTGTAGATACCGTAGCCGGAAATTTTGTTTTCGTTCTTTCCACTAATTTGGGTTCTTGTAGGGCTACGATATCGAGCTCTAATCTATTTATCATTTCGTAGAGAAGGTTGATTTTTTTGAATATTCCGCCGGAGTTCCATGACCCAATGCGAAGATCTTCCGTTTGGTGTACTAACATTTCTGACCTATGTTTCCTATGGCTGTTATTACTTGTTGCAGTTGATCTAACATGTTGGAGACATGTGCCATTTTGGCATTTAGATCGGCGTTGAATTTGGCGATGAGTGCTGCTGCTTCATTTGTGGCTGTTGTTTCGTTTGACACGCTTTCAGGCTGTTTAGTAGCCTGGGCGTAGTAGTCTCCACACTTCACGCATTTCGAACCACAGTAGCAAGATTTTGAACTGTGGTAGAATCCTTGACAATTAAAACATTTTATTGTTTCGTGTCTTGTTTTCATTTCGTCCTCAACGCTGATCCTCATGTAACATAGGTCAGAAATGTTTTTTATTTTTGCGTCCTCTTCTGCTTTAATGGTTACCAAAAACATTGGGAGGGGTTTCTTATCTGGCTTTTTCGAGATCATGTTTATGACCTTAGTCGCCTCTACTCCTTTGCTGATGATTTCGTTGAGGATTAGATTGGTATCGGCTTTTGCCGATAATCCTCTTATGATGACTCTCTTTCTTCATTTTATCGGTATCTATAGGATACGCGATAAAATCTACAGCTGGACTGTAGTACAAATTGATATACATAAGGTGGGCGAATGTCACTGCTTGTTTCGCACAAGTCGTGGAAGCTACAAGAGGTGCCATCTATTGTGGTGATAATGAACGAAACACGATTTAACAAAATCGGTTTCTATCCTTTCGAGCTAATCGTAGAATGTAAATTTACACTTCAATAAAAGCTTTGCTATCGCTATGATGAATTGAAAGGCCATATATATGGTGCAACAGTACACTTCGTCAAACATTCTGTGTATTAATCGGTATCATTAGGATTTTATAAGACCTATTTTTCAAGCCAAAGCCCTCGAAGTTGCACAATGCCTAAGAGAAAGTGCCTTTAAAGCAGCAAATGGTTGGTTGGAAAGATTTCGTTGTCGACACGATATTAGTTTTAAGATAATATGTGGCGAATTCGCTGATGTTAATATCGAAAAAGTAAAATAAGTATTGGGAAAAAAAGCTGTTTGCTGTTTTAAGGATTATGTCCCAAAATATGTGTTTAATGTAGACGAGATGGGTTTCTACTATATTATCGTACGTTGACAACAAAAACAAATGTATTAAAAAATGACAAGTTTACTGGAAGAAAAACTTCAAAACAATGAATTACAATTTTGTACTGTGGAAATATGAAAGGTGAAAAGGAGGAACCACTTACCATAGACAAAAGCAAAAATCTTCTTTGTTTAAAGGGACACACATCGAAGTTGCCTCTTCAATGGGACTTTAACAAAAAGGCATGGACGACAGCAGACGTTATGACGACGTGGCTCCACAAATTTGATATGAAGATAAAAAAAAAAGAATAGCAAGTTTCATCCAATACTACCTCACATTGCCAATCCTTAAACTAAGGTATTACCCAGAATTTTAAAATGATCTATAGAATATGCTTTATTAAGAGACATTTCACTTCTATATACAGCGGTTGTCCTCTTTAAAAATAGACAAAATCGATACCATAACCAAGGTCTCCGTACAGGTTACAGTGGCTTAGCGTACTTTGTTGCCGATAACAATAACAAAATGATTGATTCTCCGGGAATTTACCCACTTTAAGCTAATAAAAAATGCTTTGCTAAAGCCGGATTTGTATATAACAGATGCAAATGGTTTTGAAGAAAAAGATAATATTTTACTTGCACAACTATTTTCCACTATCAAAGAGATGTTGGTGGATGTAGAACAATTCGCCCTGACTGAAAGTGACGTCAACATAAAGTGGTGAATTGACCATCTACAGGTAATATTAAAAAAAATCAAAAAATACAATAAACGATCCCTAACTCTGAACCTATGGAAGAAGAACCTGAATTGTTTCCAGTGTGGAATATATCAAGCCTATTTGAAGCCAGCGTAAGTCCCTAAGGTTTTGAAAGCTTTTTTATTAATGAGAAAAATTTTGACATGTCTACAAATATTTCTAAGCGTGTAATAAAATGTAAATCCTTAAATTTTTTAAAAATAAATGAAGAAATCGTTAATTTCCGATTATTTAAAAAAATAAAAATTTTACTGTACAGTGTGTCCAAAAAAAGTATGGAACCTATTCTGAAATTGATGTCATCGTGTTCATTTATGTATGTACTAATAAAATGAAATTCCAATTAATTAAAATTATATTTAATATGTACACAAACGACGTAAAATGCAGATCAGTTACTTTAATTTTCCTATGTTTTCTCTTAAACGTAAACTGTTTAGTGACCAGCGTTTAAGTCCCCAAGGGTGGTCGTTACTGAAAGGTTTTGCTATATATATACAGATTGAACGAATTTAAAACGGAACATACAATTTAATATATGTCTGTTTGAACTGCATTTGAAATAGTGGACCAATATAAAACTTGGACAAAAATAAGTCCATACCCGGTGATAGACATTGTATAAAATATCGTTCAACTATCTGCCTCCTTTAAAGGAAAGATGAGCTTGCCTAATAGTCGGAGAGATAGAGCCGAAATTTTGAACTGATCAGTAATAAGACATTTCTCTATTGGAATATATTCATTGTAACTGGGTTAAGACTTTGCCTTACAGGCGGACGCCCCTCGTGGTACAGGGGGTGGCTATACAGGGATGAAGTTGTCATTTTTTTCGGAAAAATTAACGATCGATAATATGGCTAAAAATTTGCCCAGAGTAAGATCTTGGTATAACTAGACGAAATCCCAAAGGGCGGACGCGAGAGTGGATACATAAGGGGTGGCGGACAGGCATTTTAGGTCTCGGTAACAATTTTCAAACTGATTTTATTATGATATTTTTATACCGATTGATTCGAAAATTTGTATGCTCACTTCTGTTACTATTCTGAAAAGCGTCAAGTAGAGTTTTCCTCAAAATTTTCCAAAAAAATTTCCGTAAATGAAAATTTTTGTAATTTTTTGAGGTAAACTCTAATTTGTAGAATCCTTTCGATTTTCTGTCAGTTATACCATGATTTTTTTCCAAAAATTTTCAACCGATTTTTCCGATAAGAAAAAAAAAATTAGAAAAACTTTTCTAAAACATTTGATAAAACTCTACGTCATCGTCTGAATTTTTTATAGAATATTTTGTAGTTTTAAAATGATATTATGATAATGTTTTTTTTTTTCAAACTAAAGTCATATTTACTTTACAAATCACATTTTTTTCTTAAATATTATCGATCGTTAATTTTTCCGAAAAAAATGACAACTTCATCCCTGTATAGCCACCCCCTGTACCACGAGGGGCATCCGCCTGTAAGGCAAAGCCTTAACCTAGCTACAATGAATATATTCCAATAGAGAAATGTCATATTACTGATCAGTTCAAAATTTTGGCTCTATCTCTTGGACTATAAGGAAGCGATAAGTGGTTTGACAGCGTAATAACTGCTTGTGTAGTCTAGTTTTTTCAATGATTCTAGGCAACCTATTTGGGTGGAGTTTTGACTTGTTCTTGAAAGAATTCAGAATCCAGCAGCCCGCTGAAGTATTGGATTTTTATAATATAATTATTTGACAACCTTTTGTTGGCCAACCACCTAGAGTGGAGTTGAGCCGAAATACATTGATTTCGTATGTTCCGTTTTAAATTCGTTCAATCTGTATATATATATATATATATATATATATATATATATATATATATATATATATACCAATAGAAGTAAAGGGGTTTTTGGTTCTTATCTCATAAAATTAAAAACGTGACTAGCGTTACCGCTTTCTGTCCTTCTAGATAACCTTGAAGCCTTACAAATAAAATATATATAGGTACTATAGTTACGTAATCTTTATGTGATCTAAATAGTTCTTGTGGTAACTGGCCAAAGGCGAGTACCTACGTATATAAACCATTGTTAAGTAATGCAAATTAATCTACAATTTCATGTTACTTTCTAATTTGTGCTTGTTGCATGAATGGGCAATTATAAAAAAGAACTTAACTAGGAAACTTTGGATTAATACTAATACGCACGAACAGAGAATTTGTTATTTATAAGTAAATTAAATTATTTAACGTAGGCACATGTAGTTTATGCTACAAAAAAGAAAACTCAATTTTACTATGCACTTTAGCTAATGTAATTGGATCACAGAAAGCCAACGTACCTCAGCGAACAACAAGTTCTAATCCTTTAAAGCGAAATAGTCTTTCGTTTCATTAAATGTTAATATTTATTGATATTTTTGGCTTTGAATGCGATTAGAATCCAATACATTAGGTAATGCTAGATATTATTTTACACAATTATTGGCTAAGTAAAACAAAAATGGTTAATACCTATATGTATTTTATGAGGTGACAGTAATAGTTTCTGACGTGAAAGCCTGATTAGATTTCTAAATGTTATCTCTCTTATGTTTCAAAAGAGCGCATACGGTTTTTGGAACGAAGCGAAGATATTGAAGAAGGATACAAGGTTTTGCTTTTGCTATGTTTCCTGCAGTGAGTTCTGTGGGTTTTTTAATTTATTAACAATTTGACGCCACAATGTACCCTCTAAAGTACTTTCCACTACTAGTAAAAAGTAAAACATTTTAGATGAAATTTTGTTTATTGATTGTTTTACGAATTTTTTGCATAAAAAACTGTATAAATATAAGAAGAAGAAAACCTTCAATAAATGTTAATAACTATTGTAAAAACATAAACCTGTGGCCTTGATATTGCGTGAAAAGCTCTTATATGGTTAAAAATATTGTTAAGATTTCAGAGTGAATTATTATCAATTAGTCTAAAAGGTATGTAAATTGTTTATCCCAATCAACTTTTTTGCAATAATATAACTCAGAAAAAATGAACTTATAATAAATTTATGGATGCCATATCACAAATTCAAAGTATGAATCAAAACTTACCAACAATCTCTTCTCAGAGCTGTACTACTAGACAAATCGGGCCTTCAGTTCGGATTTGTCGAAATAATATAGACAACATAAGCTACGCCATAAGCCAGTATTTATCAAGGATACTAAAAGATAACGATATCGACGTACGTGCCATACAGGAAGGCTACGAACTGCTGAGTGCTACCAATCATCAAACATACGGCACAGCCACATACTTAAAAACAAATATAGAAAACGCATCCTTGGTTACCACCTCCTCTAAGGACAACATAGAAACCATTGTTACAAATGTCAGGAGCATCACAATCACCAACGTCTATAAACCTCCAAGCAAACAATGGCCAATGCACGTGCTAGAAACTTACCCCCATTCAGCGGTGTATGTAGGAGATCTCAATAGTCATCAAGAACAGTGGAAATACAGAGAGAATGACATAAATGGGGATGCCTTAGTAAATTGGACTCGACATGAGCATTTATATCTTATTTTTTATGCTAAAGACAAAGGCACACTTAAATCAGCTGCATGGAACAGGAAGTACAACCCCGACTTATGTTTCGTATCAAGCGACTATAACAATCCCCCTCTGGTAGCCACAAGGAGTGTTCTTCCATATTTTCCACACAGCCAGCATCGCCTAGTCATTGCAGAGCTGTGCATCCAAATTCCCCTAATTTAGTCAATTCCAAGACCAAGATGGAACTTTTCACGAGCAGACTGGGTGAAGTTCGCTCTTCTTCTTCTTCTTCTTCTTCGTGCGACTAGAATTACTCCTGTTTGTCTGCCTCTTATTCTGTTTCAGTCGTTGTTGACTGTACATGATCTTTCCACCTTTTTGGCGGCCTTGCAACGGGTCTTCTGCTATACGGCTTGTTGTTTTTACAGATGTTCGCTAAGCTATCTGGTCCCATTCGGTTTACATGTTCGTTCCAGTTTTTTTTTCTTGTTTTTATCCTCCTGTTTTTATAATATAAAAAATCGGTTGCCTGTAAAGTCGGTTTTACGGGCGAAGATTTTACGTGACAACGTCTTTTTCTCGGTAGAATATTTATTGATATGAATATTATTAAATTGCACAATAGTTGTTTGCAGTTGAAACGCGCTGTTTCTTCTCAATCGACTGAATTACGATTGATTGCAGAGTGATTTAAACTAATAATTTACTTAACACTATCAACATTTGTCAATAGTATGACATAACCTATAAACTCAGTTTCTCAACTTTTGTATCAATCTAACAATTAATCAATCAATCATAGTTTACGATAAGGAAATATTAGTGTACAATTATTTACCTTTATTGTTGTAGTTGTTGTAAATAACGAATCTAAGCACTCCACATTTTCACTACAGACACAGCTGACGATACTTTAAC
Organism: Diabrotica undecimpunctata; assembly: GCF_040954645.1. Classification (NCBI taxonomy): domain Eukaryota; kingdom Metazoa; phylum Arthropoda; class Insecta; order Coleoptera; family Chrysomelidae; genus Diabrotica; species Diabrotica undecimpunctata. The sequence goes on along the minus strand of NC_092810.1, from coordinate 143,783,227 downwards.
CACACGTGTGAACTTGTATTATGACGCTTTCTCGGTTTTCCAACGCCAAGAACGCTCGAGAAAGACAGAGACACAAGCACGCACCGATTCAACGCGCCTAATTCTCTAGTGCTGTGCGCGCAGCGGACCGATCATGTTTGAGTGGGAGAGAGACGCAAGGCATTCGCCGGTCCGGCGGGCCTCTCTCTCGTTCGGTGACTCATCGTAACAGACGTGAGCGGGCGTTACACTTTTTCATGAGTGACTCCGAGCCACAACCTAATTTAAGACGTTGTCACGTCAATAATATAATATAATATTTTGAATTTTGCCTTGTTCGCGTATACTTCTATTGGTTTGTCTGTCTCTTAATGATATGCCCGCTATTGACCTTAACACTTTCATTTCGATATTGTTGATTTGTTGTTTCATCTTTTTTGTATCAATCCTTGTCTCCGTTGTCCTGTTGTCTTGTATACTTTCATTTTGCTTTCCGTGGTCAGATATTTGTTTCTCCATATGGTTTCTCGGAGGCAACCACTTACTCTTGTCGCTTTTGATGCTTGCCTTGTGGTCTCGGTTTTTATATCCCTGTCACTAGTGATCTCTACTCCTAGGTAATTGAATTCCATTACTTATTCTACAATTTTGCCGTCTATTTCTAGTTTGCATCTACGCGGCTCTTTACTGATCAATATACATTTAGTTTTTTATAATGATATTCTCATATTAAGTTTGTTTGCTGTGATATTGAAGGTGCGGAGCTGCCTTTGTAGGTCATCTTCGTTATCAGCAATTAGTACTGCATCATCGGCATAGCATAGTATCGTGTTGATAAGTACCTGGGCTGGATACCTCCTATCAGTAAGAGCTATGGTCGCCTTGTCGAGGCTGTGACAAGCACAGCCAAGGAGAGCATGCCTAGAGGTTATCGAAAAGAATATATCCTGGGAATGTTCCAAATAGTGATGTATTATACCAGAACTTTCTTGAAACTGGACACCAAGAGATCGCAGATGAACTTATTCATAGTGTGAATGCAACACAACGGCAATAATGGACGAAGACAGTAGAAAAAATTAACTTTCAAAAATTAAGTCGAAAAGCCTGGGCCCTAATAAGGAAGCTTGAAGATGGTAAAAGCTTTCAACAACAGAAAGTAGGTATAAACCCAAACTTAGTGGCATCTCATATTGTTTTGACATCAAGAGCTACCAGAGATAAAGCTCACACACGAGGCATAAAGAAACATTTAAAAACCTTGAAATCGCAATAAATCGAGACCAAACACTCTCGCTCTTTCACAATTGAAGAAATGGATATCCCCTTAAAGACGTTTCACTGGGTAAAGCTTTAGGTTTCGACGGCATCCACGCCAAATTCATACGTAATTGCGGAAAATACACAGAAACCTGGGTATCACATTTCTTCACAAATATAATTCAGACTGGCAGAGTCCCACGGGAATTCCAACACTCAAAACTCGTAGCAATACTAAAACCTGGTAAACCAGCTGACCACTTAAAAACCTATCGACCAACTGCTCCACTGTCTTTAATGTATAAAGTACTCGAAAGATTAATTTTTAGCAAAATAAGCCCAACAATCCTCAAAGCTATACCAATTGAGCAAGCAGGTTTTAGAGCAAATCGAGGTTGCAGAGACCAGGTGTTATCTCTCTGTACTTTCATAGAAGCCGGCTTTCAAAGAAAACTAAAGAGTTCTGCTGCGTTCATAGATCTGTCAGCAGCTTTCGACACCGTCTGGCGAGAAGGAATGATTTATAAACTCTTATGCACTATTCCTTGCAAATTCACCGCTAGATTAATAGAAAATATGCCAACCGACAGAGTATTGCAAGTAAAAATAGTCTGCCACAAGGCTCGGTACTACCACTGCTTTATAGCCTTTACATCGCAGACATGCGGACAACAACATCAATAAAGTTTGGCTATGCTGATGACTGGGCTTTATTAACCCAAACAGTCACTAGAAGAAGCTGAAGAGATTCTTACGAAAGATCTAGAGGTTAGGGGAAATTAATTTCAAAAATGGAGACCTCGCCCCAATGCCTCCAAGACCGAAGTAACCTGCTTCCACCTAAACAACAATCTAGCATTAAGAACGCTTAAAGTTCACTTTGATAACACACGTCTCAACGACAATAAACATCCAAAATATATAGGCGTGGCCGTGGACAAAACGTTAAGCTTTGAAGAACATTTAAGTACAGTAGCCGAGAAGCTAAAAACCAGAAATAACATCATTCAGAAGCTCTGCGGCACAACATGGGGGCATCGGCATCCACACTTAGGTCTTCAGGCTTAGCTCTTGTTTATTCCGTAGCTGAATACTGCGCGCCAATGTGGATCAATAGTGCTCACGTTAAAAAGATAGATGTCCAGCTAAATAACACCATGAGAATGATAGCTGGAGTAATCAAATCTACACCAACACACTGGCTACCAGTGCTGAGCGACATTCCACCACCACATCTTCGCCGACTCAATCTGCTTACCAAAGAATATAACAAGATCCTTAGCAACACGACGCTGCCGATTTATAACTATATAGAAGATGCAACCATGAGTCGACTGCGCTCCAAAAAATCTCCAATACAAAGTGCAGAAACAGTTGCAGCCACAGGGTTCAACATGATCACCAAATGGATCTATGAATGGTCGGCAGCTCATCCAAATACAGCCATACCTTACATCACTGAGACACCTCCTGGATTTGATCTACCACGTAAGACCTGGTGCACACTTAACCGCGTCAGAACTCAACATGGTCGATGTGTAGATATGTTGCACAAATTGGGCAAGCTACCATCACCGTCATGCAGCTGCGGCGAGGTCCAATCTATCAAGCACATAACGGAGGAGTGCCACCTACGAGCCTATGAGGGCAGTTCACAAGCCTTCCTGTTTGCGACGATCGAGTCGATTAACTATATAAATAACCTCGATGTTTGCCTATAAACTGAGCATGATTAATTTATTTTTTATATCGAGTCAATTTTAACGTTTATTGTAATGTTTATTGTAATATTGTAGATGTGTCGAAATGCCATACGCTAAATAAATAATCACCTATCCTATTCAATGTGTATTGCGAAGGAATTATTTAAGAGCGCCAAATGGACAAGCAATTAGTATAAAAGTGAACTGAAAACCTATTAACAATTTAAGATACAAAATTAAATAATTGGAATATTTGGTTATAAGTTATGAGAGGTGAGCGCTTCGAACTGCTGCAGGTGATCATGCAGGGGAAAATACAATAACGAAGGTGGGAGACACATTGCCTGGCTAAACAATCTAAGAACGTGGTTTAACTACAGTTCTATGCTACATTTATTACAAATTATTTAATAATGAAACTGTAAATTTTGAAACACCTCATACAAACAGTAAATAAAAAACAATATAGTATTTAGACCAGATGATCTACGTTTTTAGAAAATTTCAAAAAAACTGTATTTTTCCTTTTTTGCCGAACTTTATTTCTTATTGTTCATATTTAAAATATATAAGTTAAATAAATTCAAACGACTAAAATCATATCACATAGTCAAACATTGTTGTTTATTATTGTTTATTATTGACAAACAACTTATACAAATAACTACTTTCTACATATTGTTGCAACTGCTTCAGATATGTCTTTGAGTTACCTCTAACACGCAAAGTTTTTTTTTATTGTTATGCACTTATTCATTACGTAATTAAATCCAGTGACCTAAATGTTTTAAATTACCTAAAATAATAATTATATATTTAGTGATATTATTATTATAGCGTTAATTGCGTTACATGGAATCAAAGAACAGTAATATTACGTTGACCAATAACTCTTTAATATAAGCGTTAATATAACGGAAGTTGTTCACACCCAGAAATAGCGTACTTAAAAGGCAGGTATCAAATTTTGATTTTATTGGACCACATGATATATATTCTTTTTTTTGTCATTGTTTTTCTTGTGTTTGTTTAGTTTCATCTATTCTGTTTATGTGTTGTGTCCATTTTGTTCTGCTCTTTTATTTTCTCATTTTCAATATTCAGTTCTTGTGTCAAGTCTTTATTTTTCTGTACCTATAGTAATGCCTTTCACTCTTCTGAGTGATATCATTTTGGTAGCTTGGATTCTAGAGTTTTTTTCCGTCACTACTCAGCGGTCATATCTGTATATTTTATCAAAGTATATGTGTATATGTATATATTATATTATATATTATATTATAGAATTATATCATTGTATTATCTACTGTTTTAGTATATAGATTAAAATGCTCTTTCAATTATTGCGCGGACCCTTCCGATCCAATGTGCTGGATATCGTTAAAATAAAAATGTCATAACCTTGTTGATATAATTGGGTGGAGCACAAGCCTGCAAAAACCACATACACTGATCAAAACGAGAAAGGAGCCATTAATTTAGTTTAATGTAAATTGTTTAGTGCATTAGGTAGGAACTTAAATATGTATGTCCACCCAGTAGACACATATAGTTTTAAATAAGTGATGGATTCGAACGTTACTTGATGGAAATTCATTTTATTTACGAACAAAACACTAAAAATTTTATTTTCAAAATTTCTACAAAATTTAATATAATATCTTATCACTAGAGCTGTTTCGGCAGAGTGCATTTCTTAAGTGAATTATTTTTGGTATGTGTTTGTCTGCCCAAAAACTTACATCGGTCAAACTGGTAGAACTTTTAACAAACATATAGCAGAGCATAAAAAGGGTTTTAATAATAGAAAAACAGATTCTACATACGCACTTCACATTTTAGATCATAATCATTCTTTTAATGACAAATTTCAAATTATTCACATCCAAAATAAAGGCCTTAAGCTATCTTTATTAGAATATATGGACATTAACAAATTAAAACACAGACATAATTCTGAATGACCAACTTGAGACAAACAGTTCTCCCCTCCTCAACCTATTCCTCATTTTCCTGTTAAAGATTATAAAGTGTAAACACATCCAAAAATAGATCACTTGAGAAAGGCTCTCTGCCGAAACAGTTGTAGTGATACGATATTATAATAAATTTTGTAGAAGTTTTGAAAACTAAAGTCTTCAGTGTTTTATTGTTACATATAGTTTTTATAAATAAAAGAAAAAACACAAGTTTGCTATCTTCGTTTTTCTTGTATTCAATAAACAAGCAAAATTTGATAACATTTTGGAATCACGTTTATTCCGTTATTGAATTTTTGTCGATATTTACGTTAGCGTTACTACGAATTAATAATGGATTTCGATGTGCTTGGAAGGCCCCGAAGGCGCTGAGTGTATCTCACAGAGATTCAAATTGCTAGGGCAATAATTTTAATTAAGGAATTAAATGCGATAAATAGAGCCTTGACTAGACATGAAATGTATGGAGTTATTAGAAGACAACCTTATACGTATCGTGCAAAAGCGACTACACCTAGAGAGGATCGACTTTTAAAAATATGGGCCGTCAAAGATCGTTATTTGAACTCTACAAAATGAGTTGGTAAAAGCTATGGATACGAGATTTAACACTTAAACTAGACATAATTGGTTTCACGAACATGGGTTGAATACAAGAAAGCCATTTACATTATCTCCTTTGACCCCTACACATCGTAGAGCCAGACGCTTGCTTGCAGAAGAACACATGAAAGGACTATGGCTCAATAGAGTAACGTGATGTTTACTGACGAGTTTAGATTTCTTTTAAATCATGTTGATGGACGTGTTAGAGTCTGGAGAAGACTAAGCGAACGCTTTCTGGATTCCACAATTCAAGAAACCCATGCTGGCGGGGGTTCAATTATGTGAAAATACACCAATTGTAAAAACGGCTTATCAGCATTACTTTGGAATAAAAGTTAGAGATCAGGATAAACCATGGGCTCCATATATATATATATATATATATATATATATATATATATATATATATATATATACATATATATATATATACTGTTTCTACCGCACCAAAAACCTATGAATTAGAAGCAAGAAATAAAGAAGATGAAGATGCAATGTAAGAAGAAGATCCTTACATTGCACAGCCTTTCACATCGAAAGAGCCTGATTTTGAGGAAATAGATGAAAAACCACATATATTAAGTCAAGCTGAATTGAGTAATAAGATCACTTTTTTCGAGAAGAAGAACAATCTTGTTGTTTGCTGCAATGTAAATGAATTAATGATTTCGTTACAATTAAATTATGATCCAACTGAATGGAAGCTATTTATAGATTCCAACAGGCTCAGTTTGTAAAAACTGTATTACTCCACAATGGAAACAGCTCTCCTCCTATTCCTATTGGTCATGCAGTTTACGTGAAAAAGACTTATATAAACACGAAAGCTCTTCTCGAAGCAATCAATTACAATAAGCAAGTGGAAAATCTGTGGGAATTTAGAAGTTATTGCTATAATTTTAGGAATGCAGTTATGTTATACTTAATACTTCTGTTTTTTGTATATGTGGGATAGCAGGGATAGGAATTCGTACTAAATAAAAACAGAATGACCTGTAAGAAATCTCAACAACCTTTCAGTATCTCTCGTGTATCCAAAATATTTTTTTCTTCGACCACTACATATAAAATTGGATTTATGAAGAATTTTGTAAAGGGTATGAATAGAGAAGGAGATGCTTTTAAGTACTTGCTAAACAAATTCATCTCGTTAAGTGATGCAAAGGTTAACGATTACATTTTTGTTGGACCACAAATTCGTCAATTGGTTAAAGATCCCGCGTTTGACGAAGTTTCGGAGGGTAAACAAAACGAAGCCTGGGAAGCTCTTAAGGAAGTGATAAAAGTATTTTTGGGCAACAAACGAGAAGAAGAAAACTACACGCAATTGATAGCAGTACTTCTAAAAAAATACCATCAACTCGGCTGCAACATGCCTCTCAAGATACAATTTCTTCTCTCCCACCTAGATTTTTTCCCTCCTAGCTGTGGAGCTGTCAGTGATAAACATGATGAACATTTCTGTAATGATACGAAGGTATCAAGGCCAATGGAATGAAGCTATTCTAGCGGACTACTGCTGGTTTGTGTGCAGGGATGCCCCGAAACTCACATACAAGAGGAAAGCAAAAAGGTCTAGTACTCATTGCGATAACGATTAAATTATTTTTATAAGCGCTTTAAATAAATCTATTTAATTTATTTTTGTTTTCCATCGATTTAGAACTTAAAGAAGTGTGTGTGAAAAACTCAATATGTAAAAAAATATTATTTTTATCCCAATTTACTACAATAGCATATTATACCTATTGTGTATCAAGAAAACTGGAGCTTATAAATTATTTTCATTGTTGTTTTTTTTTGTTGGCCCTAAATTAGTAACATTTGACTTAAAAACTGAAAGAAGCATTTAATTTATCATCCAGAGGGCATAAACACCACCCTCAGACGTTTATCAACTAAAATCATGGTTATTTGCTTACAAGATCGAGGTTAAAAATGTCAACCGTTAGTTTTTAAAAACGTAAGCCACATAATTTTTGATTATAATTTATTTTTATAAACACATTTTTAAGATATATTGGAATTGTTTATTTTTGAAGTTTTTGAGGAAAAAGGCGTTTATAATTAATTATAAAACCAGCAAAAAATACATATAAACTTAATTTGTATTTGTTCCTGTTTGCCGTTAGTTAATTATAAATATATATAATTTTTTTTAAATATCAAAGAAACGTATGATTCAAATCATGCAATATGGATTTTTTTATTAAATTCCAACAGACTATGCAAATAGGGTAAAAAAGACAATTAAATTAACTTAATAGATGTATCATGATTTATTAAGCAGAAGGCCAATAAAGTGGCAGAAACAATTAATCAATGTAAATAAATACAAAATAAAGAACATTTTCTCTTCTATATGATAGTTTTATGACTCATAGTAATAATATAAATAATAAAAATCTGGAAAAAAATGACATAAAACTGCTATATCGGTAAATACCATTTAAATATAATGATATGCATTAACACATTAGCATAAAAATCTAATATATAGGGTGTTTCACGTGGAGCTTACTTTAGATGTATCTTTGAAAATAATCGGATTGGAAATCTAAAAAAATTTAATTCCGCATAACTATAACTTTTTAACACGGTTCCTTCCTTGGTCCTTAAATCCATTGTATTGTCTACTGTTCCAAAATCAGTTTCCATTCCTTAATACTAGTGGTTCCCCAAGGGTCGCTTTACGGGACTGAGGGGGTTTCGATTTTCAAAAAAAAAATTATTTACAAGGATAATTATTTCATAGCTTAAACAAGAATATGTCAAATAAAAATATAACGCCCCAATTTTCATATTATTGTTGTTCATTTAAGAATATACCTCGTAATGAAAATTGATCCGAGCTTGAGGAAAAAAGGTCTAGCTTTATCATACCATCCCTTAATATTTCCAAAGTTTCCTTTTATTTCGTTGGAATGTTAGCTCATTTGGTTGGAATATTGTCACCTCGGGGGAACAAATAAGGGTCTAACCACCTTCTGATATTCCCGGGTGCTCTGTAGAGGGCTTTGGAGTAAACGTCGAGAGCTGCTCTACTTAAGTCCATTTTCGGGTTATGGACTTGGGAAATATTTATCTTCTGATGACTTGTCTTGATAAAGACAAGATATTTCTTACACGACAAAGGTACACCAAGTCGAAATAAAGCATCAGGTCGTAGTTTTCTGAAGGCTTGTCTTGAAAAAGACAAGATATTCCTTACATGACGAAAATATAGGTCGAAATAAAACAACAGATTGTAGTTGAATAATATCTCAGCCACAGAGTATAATTGGAACAGCAGGAAGCAACGCCCTAAGAGCACTAAGCTCTCGGAGAGCCCGTGAGGGACTGACTTGCTGACCTATAAAAAAATAAAAATAAAAATAAAAATAAAAATAAAAATAAAAACGTTTATTGCCATACTAAAAATATTTACATGTCAAACTTAAAAAATTTTTGCCTTCTTTCTTCGGCGTACCGCTCTTGCACCGCCAGCGTTTGTTGATTCTTCCTCTCGGCTTCTGGATTTTCCTGGCTGTTGTTTTTTGTGTATGCACCCGGAAGTTGAGTCTTCTGTCGAGGTGGACTCCTAGGTATTTGACCGTCTCTGATTCCTGAATTCTGTTGCCTCCTACTGTGATCTGGTTCCGTGCTGGTCGTTTGTTATGGCCGAATATGATGAACTGCGTCTTTTCGGCGTTGATCTTGATTTTCCATTTTTCGGTGTAGTCCGTGATTTTTTCCAGGTGGTACTCCATGTCATCTATGATTCTTCCTTCGTCTTTTCCGGATGCATACACGTCTGCATACAGGGCTGTAGAAGTCCTTGGATCTGTTGGAAGGTCTGAAACAAAAATGTTATATAATATGGGTGATAAGAAGCTGCCCTGAGGCATTCCTTCCTGGATTTCTTGGATCGTCGACATCTTTTGATCAGCTGAAACTTGGAATGTTCTATTGGATAGATACATGTCGCAGATGTTGATGAGGTAGTGTGGAAGTCTTGCTGACCTAAAAATCGCCAATATTTATATGCGCTGTTCGAGCGATAAATAGGGATTTCCAGGTCAAGAGCCAATGGGAAAATTCGAGGCGGGGCGATGCGCATCGAAATGCGTACTAGTCCACACACTATGGCATTCGATGACAATATGATGGTTGGTTTGGAGAATTTCTTTGGGGAAATATTCACAGATTTGTTGTTTTATATTATCCCATGTGGCTTGTAGATCTGTAAAATCTTGCTAAAAATGTATCCCATATTATACGTATTCTTCCATTAGTTCTTGAATACCCTGGAATGAATTAAAATAGTTTTTCTGATTGAAATCTGCTATAATTCAATTTTTTGTAAAAATCCGTTAAATTCATCCATAGCGGTAATTATATTAACATCACGGGCTTGCAAGCCACTATTCAGACTATTTAGGTGTTCGAATAAAACAGCAAAGAAAGCTAGATTGAGAAGCCAAATTCGAAAGAACGAAGAAATTTGAAAATAGATCTTCATATTCTAAATTATCATCTTTAAACTACATCAAAAGTTCCACTCTTGACTGAAAACCTCTTTTCAAGACGTTACCCTTTGAAAGTCATCTTACTTCCATGTAGTAAAGAAGATTTACCATTTTAAATATAAAATCTACCATTTAAATATAAACGCGAACATGCGAGTTTGTAACGCGTGTCTTTTGATGGAGTTTACAACTTTTGGAGGCAAGAGCTTCTCGATGTAAAAAACAATTTAGGCATTTAGCATTTAACAATACGACCAGATCGATAATGAATTTCGCTTAGTAAATATTTCAAATTACTTGAAATGTCACTCTTTAAAATAACTTTATTCAAACACCAACTTGTTAACAAAACTGCTAACAGACTGACAACTCTAAACTTCAAAACTCAATTACAACTCTAACCAGCTGTCAACATTACCTGCTTTTCTACTTTTTTCTGACATTTTGACTTCATTAGACATTTCTTCAAGGACATCTCGCAAATTCTAGACTGCTTCATTACTTCTTCTTTTTCGTTAAACGACTTTTTCTGTCTGAAATAAATCTCACGGAGCTTTCGTTACATTGCTCCCTCCTTTATAGGTATTCGTTTCGAATAACTAGCATATCTGGGACTGATTAAAGTCAACAAGGTAGATCAGTTAATTGTTGCCATAATTCTGATTCAAAATGTCGTCTTTAATCGGAATGTAACTTTAAAGGAACTCTATGTCTTGATACAATGTGTGTTATGAATGCTTCTGCTACTGTTGTCGCTTCTTGATTATAAAAGGGTACAATTTAAGGCCATTTTAAAAAATAATCCATTGCGAATATTAAGTACTTGTTTTTTCTCTCTATTAACCAAAGTTAACCGAGAATATCCACTGCAATTCGTTCAAAAAGCTATCTATCCGGAAAGATATTATGCCATTTTACTACGACTTCTTGTTCTAGGGCCTTTTTTATTGTTATATAAATCGCATTTTTTAAACCAATCTTCTACATCTCGGCGAAAATCCAGTAAAATCTTCCTTGAACTCTGGCTAGTGTTCTTTTGACTCCAAAAGGTCCTCCAGAAAAGCTGCTATGAAGTTCTTGCAACACACTTTAAAGTGTGATTTTGGCAGTCCAACTTGTTTGAACTGTACGTACATCATCGGGACTTATAATTCCACTGTATTTGGTTATTTTCTACAAAATAGGTCTTACTCCATTTTTGAGCCATTCTCGTATGATTCGTAAGTCATTATGCTTCTTTTGGCTCTTTTTAAGATTTTCCAGGTAAAGGTACGTTTTTACTGGGGCGTTTGTTGCGATTATCGTTAAGTGATCGTTGCTGAGCAATAATCGCTAAGCAATGATCGCAAGCGGAATGTTTTTAGTGAAGCGATGATTTGATTAGTGAGTTGACCGTTGTCTAGTTAACAAGTGTGGTTTTGTTGCAACGATGAGCGATGTAAAAAAAAACAATTATTGTTAAAATACCTGCTACCAGAAGAAATAGAGGATGAAGAAATGTTAGAAATGTTAAGCGCCGCAGGATTAGAAAAACATGCAATATTTAAAAGAATACAAGAAGAAGGATTCTTCAAAATTTTGATAAACAACCATTAATTAGGAGATAATGTTAAGTTTCCACAGTTCTTCCATTTAAATGAACTTCAGTTTGATTTTGTGTTACGTTTAACAAAACAGGATATGAAAAAGTCGCCTACAAACTGTATTCCATATCTAGTGTGTCCATAAGAGAACCTCTCCAATAAAACCTCTCAAAATCACATACATAAACCACTATAGTCACTTAGCGTTTGCGACCGACCACACAAGCGGTACACCGCGACGATCGCTTAGCGATAATCGCAACAGACGCTCCAGTAAAAACGTACCTTAAGTCTGATCATTATCTTTTTTCTTTTAATGTTCCTGTCTGTTTAATTGTGGTTCTCCGGAGACTTATTTTTTCGGTTACATTCTCTTTTTCTTTAAGCTGTCACTGACTTTGAACCTGGTCTCTCAACTTTTTTATTTCAGTTTTACCAATCGTTAGGTGCTAGTAAAGAATTGTCCTAAATCTTAGACGGCTTAGAATGCTTAGATCTTCCCCTTCGCCTGACAATTTTATTATATGGCGAATGAACTGGGTAAAATAAAAGAAAAGGCCCGTCAACTACTTTTTTTTTGGTAAAGGGTTCCCCGATTGGGGAAAGTTTGGGAAATACTGCTTTATACTCTTAGCCTTGCTTTCCTCCACTTGACCTTTAAATTTTGCTTTGTAGCTTTATCTTGTTTTCCTTCGACTCGCTCTTTAAATCTCTAAGAAAATACTTTGATGGTTGGAACAACACTTTTACTGTCGTAAGCCTAATGTGTGGTCTAGGTGAAAGATCCAGTAGAATAAACAAGGAATAGATATTTTTTATTGAAAAATTTTGATTAAACATTTTTTAGGTAACAGTACTTATATCTTATATGTCGTACGCATAGGCGAGTAATGATAGTTTGAAATTTTCAGTTTTGAACTCTGGATAGGCAGGATAAATGGATAAAAGGAATAGTTATTGTGATTATCATCAACGATATAGAAAAGCATGTGTTATCTATGTGAATAAATATTTGTTTGTTAAAATGTCGCTTATGGCATTTGCTGCTTGTTCTGTTACCATTTTCTCCATATATCCTTATCTCGGCAATTGTCTTATTCCAAGTTTCTTATACTTAATGCTTTTCTAACGTTTTCTACCTTATTTTTTAAGAAAAAATTGTTAAGAAAGCAAATAACCCTTGAATAAATCAATGTATGCTACAATAATATGTTCCAGAAGTTTGAATATTTTAGAAAGCATATATTTAGAAAAAAAGTTATCTAAAAAAGCTTTCGCTCGGTAAATTATTTTAGTTTGGACGTGGAAATATATTTATAAAATGTTTAAGTTTTAATAAATTAAATATTTTAAAAAATTAATTTTTCGCAGGTATCAGTGGTTAGCTGGCAATGCTGGTACACACTTCTGGCATGCCCATACAGGATTACAGAAGATGGATGGTTTGTACGGTAGCATTGTTATCCGTCAACCTCCTTCGAAAGATCCCAATAGCCATCTTTACGACTATGATCTCACCACTCATGTAATGCTCTTAAGTGACTGGATGCACGAAGCAGCTGCGGAAAGATTCCCTGGAAGATTGGCGGTAAGCTTGATTTTTATTAAATTTGATAAATTTATAAATTCTTACATTTTAAAATATCGATAATTATCTAATAAATAGAACTAACTTAAAAGAATATATGAGTTTCAAATATCTATATATGAACCGAGATATTCAACACATTTCGACTTCTCTCTGTTTTTTTGTCCACTGTAATCTAGGACATCCTTTTCTCCTTCTACTATTTGGTTTTTATTTCCATGTTCTCAGCAGTATTTTTGTCACGATCATCTTTCGCATATGTCTATACCAGAGTTATTTTCGTTTTTCTATTTCATCATTTAGCGTCTCTTTCACAAAACATCATTTTCATTGCATTTATTCTGTTTTCTATTTCTTTATTGCACGTCTCTAGGCCATATAGTTAGCAGTTTTCCACTATTGTACTAAAGATTTGGTCTTTAGTTTTGCTTGTAATATGATAACTCTAAACAATGGAGTGTACTTGTCGTGTTATTGTCTTTCCTTACTTGATTTTATTTCATACATAATGACGGTATTAGATTTTTGTTTCGATACAGGGCAGCGGCAAGCCGCTTATACGTATTTCGACCTCTTTAGGTCTCCTCAGAGCGATATAGCCACTGCTCTGAATCAAAACAAAAATCGGGACGGAAAAGATTTTTGCTTTTATCCACCCAATTTCCTCTGTTTAAGAGTCCATGCCTCAATACCGTAAAGCAAAGTACTGAATACATAGCAGTTTAACATTCTAGTACGTAGCTGAATACTAATATCACGATTACAAAATATTTTTTTCATTTTTATAAAGGTAGACCTGGCAATTTTAATACGTCTTTTTACCTCGTGATTTTGGTCACCTGTTTTATTGATGAGGGTTCTCAAGTATTTGTATTTGCTTACTTTTTCGAGTTCCGTTTATTGCGATACTAGTGTCATGTATTGGATTCTTACTCAAGGTCATATATTTGGTTTTTTTGACGTTCATCTTTATGCCGTAGTTATTACATATCTCATTCATACTTTCAACTAGATTTGTAGATCTTTCGCTGTTCTTGCCATTATCACAGTATCGTCAGTATATCGAATGTTATTGATAACTGTTCCATTGACTATTATCCCTTCGTTTGCATGTGAGAGAGCGTCTTGGCATATTTGTTCGCTGTAGATATTAAACAAGAGCGGTGACAATATACAACCCTGTCGTACTCCTCTACGTATTTCGATTTCGTCTGATGTTTGGTCTTCTATTTTTATATTAGCTCACTGATTCCAGTACAGATTTAATATTATTTGTATGTCTCTGGTGTCGATGTTCTTACCCTCCAGAATTTCTTTGAGTTTATTGTGGCGTACTTTGTCAAAGGCCTTTTCAAAGTCTCTAAAGCAGACGTGTACCTCTTGGTTAACATTTAGACATCTCTGTGTTAGGACGTTCAAGGCAAAAATGTTAAATTAAGATGTTGCTAACGTAAGACTCAAAAACGAGTGACTGGCCCTAAGGCGTATTCTCTATAAGGACCTTTAGGTATCAACTGATTAAAATAACATTTTAGGACGAGTGCCTGAATAAAGCAGTCAATGTAACCGGAAGTGTGTGTCTTAATGAGACTATAGCCAACAATGTGTATAGTTAAATATGTTAAAATTTTTTAATTATTTGTAACAGTAGCATACATCAATATGTTAAGGTTAAAGTGTAATCTACCCTGAAGGTTTATGTTAGAAAATTGTAGAAAAAGGTTTGTATGGATGGGATAAAGTTTGGATCGAGGATAAACTGAAAAAATTAATTAATGTGACCCTATATGTTTTAAATCAACATTTGGTACCTAAAATTTAAATGGTAGATATGTGTAAGATGTTGAGTTATTAATTATAAAATAATGCGGTGTAAACTGATTTATGTGTGGATTCATTAAATATGGAAGACGAACAAAAAAATGCAATTTAATTCGGGTGGACGTATGAGCGAATATCTGGATTGAATTAAATATTACTGTAATGTTACATTACCTGAATATAAATCATTTTATATGATTCAACTTCAGATAAATTCTGAAAAAATCTGAGTAAATAAATGAAAAGGTTAAATGAGAGAGATTAGGGTACGATTGTAGTTGTATAATATTGTGTGGGGCTCGTAGTTGTAGGAAATGGTTTTAAAAGGATTTTATTTAGCTAAAGAGCAAGTTATAATTTTATATTGGAATTGCAAGGGAGAGTAATAACTGAAAAAGAGACTGAGAACTCCAAAGGTCTCAAAATAACACCAAAACATTAGAATATGTTAAAAGGAGAAAATGGAAGTGTATTATGATATATATATATATAGTGCACATTTTTTATATTATAATATATATATATATATATATATATATATATATATATATATATATATATATAAAGGGGGGATATTAATTAACACAGTTATCGGGAAATGGTCTGGATGTTATTGTAATGTTGTATAAAATAAATATAAGTTCTGTTATATAATTGGACTTTAAAAAATTCTGGAATAATCTTGGTGTATGGGTGGAGGAGATTGAATATGAATAAGGTATTAAGTGTAATTATTATTTTGTGCTTATGAACGATTTATAGGGGATTGGAGCTATCAGATTTGAATTTACTTATAAAAATTAACAGATTGAAGGGCACTGGGTATAAAGATCAAAGGTGTGGTTGAAAGAAGTACTAAGTGGGGAGAGGGAATGTTAGATATTTTGAAAAATTTTAAAATTGGCTTAGAGGAAGATGAAAGGATATAAGAAAATCAAAGAAAAATGCTTAATAGGAGAGGGATATAAGAGAAGTTGTATAAAATATGGGTTATGAAGATAGTTGGCGATGTAGAGGGAAAAAATCAAGGTGCAACGAGACTTGTTAATTAACGCAGTTGAGCCTTCTTTGACTTGATTTCTACTTGACTGCTATTTTTGGATATTTTAGAACAAGTACCACCCACCATATAGTGATATTCACACACAAGTGTAATGCTATGCTAATAAATTTGCTTTTACATTATTCATTTTGAATATATTACAATCTTCAACTAGCGTATTAACCAAGAGAAGACACTTTAATATATTTAGATTTGATATTAAATGTTTATAAAGTTCTATTTTCTAGTTTCTATTAGTATGAAATTGTTTCAAAATTCTCTCATTTTAGACAAACAACTTTCTGAAAATACTAACTGTAACCTTAATTATAAAAAAAATTTATAGTATGTTAAATCAGCTCAGGTTACAACAATATATTCCTCTAATAATATTGTTGACCTTACTACGGAATATTGTCGTATTACGACATGATCTCCAATAGAAACTACGCCGGTTTGATCAGATGAATTCAGGTCATTTTGACGTCGGAGACTGACTGCTGATTGTAAGTAAAACAGTAATTATATCCAAATACGTTCGGTCTAACTCTTTAAGGAATACAATTTCTAAGGATTGTATTTATATAAAATCGATTTCTACGCCTTGTAAACTAAACGCTTAAAATTTACAACTTGTAAAGACGATAGATATATGTTAACACCCGTCGTGTATGAACTGTAAGTACGTAATATAAACAGTTTTATATGTTTCACGGTTGTGCAGTAAGATGTCATGCGGCTAATGTCTTCAAGTAGATATTTAATGATATAAAGTAATAATCTCATTTCATTTCATTAATATCCATTAATACATAATCGTAATATATATAAATATTACATATATAACAGCGCTACAGGCCTTGCCTAAAAACTTGGTTATTTCTCTCCATTTTTTCGGTTCCTTGCTTTCTCTCTCCAATTTCTCATGCCTATTTCTGACAAGTCTTATTTTACAGCTTCCAACAATTTATTCTTTGAACGTTGTCTTATGTTTTCCCCATTTCTCCCTCCTTCAGTATTGTTTTAACATTTCGATTCTCTAGCATTCGTATAATGTGACCAAACCATCTACATAGCTTTTTGGGCTCTTATTTTTGGCGTAATTGCTGGTTTTCCATATATCCTCATTATTTCTTTATTTGTTCGTCTATTCCAAATATTTTC
The DNA here is from genome assembly GCF_040954645.1 of Diabrotica undecimpunctata. NCBI lineage: Eukaryota > Metazoa > Arthropoda > Insecta > Coleoptera > Chrysomelidae > Diabrotica > Diabrotica undecimpunctata. The sequence goes on along the minus strand of NC_092810.1, from coordinate 143,765,994 downwards.
TGCTGTCTTTATTCCTCCGAAGATTTTTCTGAGCACGTTTCTTTCCCAGATCTCTATTTTCTGTTCTTCCTGTTGCTCATAATCCACATTTCACTGGCATACATGACTGTTGGTCTAATTACTGTCTAGTAGACTCACAGTTTAGCTGTTCTTGGTACATTTTTTGCTTTCAGTAATGAATTAAGTGACCCTATTGATCTGCTTCTCTTCATCGTTTCCCGTGTTCGTTATGTTTATTCCTAAGTATTCAAATTCTGACACCTTTTCAAAACTATAGACAGTCTCTGCTCCTTTCATTTTGATAAATTTGTTATTACCTGTTATGTCTCCTCTCATTTCCATATATTGAGTTTAGGTTTGGTTTATTATTAATCCGTATTTTTTCGCTTCTTCTTCAAATTTCTGGAAAACTTTTGCTAAATGTTTTTTGTTCTCGCTAGTGTCCCCACATCATCCGCATACGCTATGCACTGTTCCCTGCTGTTGAAAATAGTTCTGTTTGTACTCATATTTAATCTTCTTACCTTAGAGGTATTTCGTTGAATTTGAAGGTTTCCATTATGTTTCGTTTATGCTTTGCTATTGTGAAATCACCACACACGTAACAAAATATATCAGGACTGTTTGTACACTTTCTTGATGACATTAACACGCACTAAACACTCAGAAAAGAAAATACAACTCGATGCTACAAACAACTGACGCTGACTATTTCGTAAAATAACTGACGATGCGATGCCGTCTAGTAGATGGCACTCGGCAGTGTTGTTATTGGAATGAAATAAACATATTATACAACATATTTTCTATCGATTTATCAAGTTTTTGAAAGACATAATTTTAATGTAATTTATTAAATATCAGTTTGGTACTTCTTTGCTCTAGTACAAAATATCTCAAAAGATTTTTTTAATTTAGTGAAAAATCTTGACGTCATGGGCTCAAACCGAATTCACATTCAGAATCAACGTACCCATATTAGCTAAGGACACTTATCATATTCAAAATAACAAAAATTATGTCGGGATGTGTATTACTCGAAAGAGATTTAGTAATTTTGATGATTTTACATTAGAGTACAGTGCTAGTGATATAAAAGAAACGGATGTAGTGACTGAAAGTCATAGAGAGAAAAATGTGCCGTGTGCTAGTGATAATGAAGGGGACGTTACAGATTCCATCGATGTATTAGACCAATATGCAAATTTACAGTCGAGTAGACAGCCGAATGGGCAAAAACTCCATTTTATGGCGTTACTAAACAGTTCGTGTAGGTACCATTCTTTATAGAGTCTTTGTTCCGTACTTAATTAGTTCATTAATTCGATTTCTCCTGGTTCTATTGATCTTTTGTTCTTTAGATTCTTATGGCATTCTTTACTACGCTTAATTTCAGCATAATCAGTTCTTCATTTTGATTTCATTGTTTTTTAGGTTCTGTTTTTGTCTCTATGAAATCTTGTCGGTTTTCTGTGAGTAGTTCTTTATAGTATTTTTCCCAGTTTTGTTCTGATAGCTATTGTATTTTGACTTTTTCGTGTTTTTTAGTTTTAATAAAATATTCTCCGAAAATTTTAAGTTTCTTTAAATTAATCAAAAAGTGTTGTACTAATTATGGTCTCATAAATCATATGGTTCTTATTTAGTTGTCAGTAACTGTTTGGTATTCAGCGCACACTTAGAATTTATTCCATTTTTGGTATCTATAACTTGTCAAATGTTTTTATCTATGACAAATCAATATTATCTTGATTGGATTGGCGCTCATTCACGCATAAAAATAATTATTAAAATTTGTGTCCGATCAATATATGAAAGTATTCATTAATTATTACTTAGGAAAATGCCGTAATCAACCGAGCCCGTTGAATATAGCAATTTAGCTTTCGTTATCTTTATGTATATGCCTCTATTATCTTTTATGCAACAGATACTATCCACTAATAAGCATTTAAATTACTATTTGTACTTAATTAATAATTATTTTCAAGTAGTTAGTAAGCTAAACGCATTGTAGATTTAAAGTAAATTTGTTAAAATTATAAATGTAAATGGGATAGAAAAAAAGTTGCTGATCATATACATACTTTTTGGAAACGTATTTTTAATTGCCATTCTTGCCAAAAATAAAGAATCTCTTGCTTATATAAAAAATTGTAAATATGGACGGACATAGACTTGCTTATTTCTGCAGGTCATAGCATCATAGGCACGGCACTGAATGACGTGAAATTTACGGTTTGACATAGTCAACGTGAAGTTTGGTTTGGCCTATATATTCGACAAATATTTCTAAATTGTTTTCTTTACGTGATTTACGTGATTTTAATTGGTTCCATCTCTACATAGATATTTTGTACGAACTATTCATATGTTCCTGAAGCATTATTCTACACTTTTTAAAATAATATTGACTGTTATTTTCTGATATTTTTGAAAAAGTAGGTACCACCATATTCAAGTGAAATTTAAGTGATTGAAGAGTTCGCCAGGGAGATGTTATCTCACCAAAGCTATTCACACTTGAACTGGAATACGTGTTCAAAGATATTAACTGGGCAGATAAAGAAATAAATGTTAATGGAAGAAAACTGAGTCATTTGAGATACGCTGATGACATTGTAATATTCGCTACAAGTTTCGAAGAACTACAGACCATGATGACGCAACTATTTCAAGGTTATGAAAAAGTAAGTCTTAAGATGAACTTAGAAAAAACAAAAATAATGACAAATACACCGAACATTAGAGAAATAACGTTGAACGACATGAATTTAAAAAGAGTAAGCGAATACCTAGGACAGATAATGAAATTTAACAAAGAAAATCAAATTGCCAAAATTATCAAAAGAATAATGTAAGCAGGAATAGGGTTAGTGGGCAGGATTTGGAAAACTGAGTTTGATCTCGAAAAGCACTAAAATAGAACAATACTTGTAAAGAATTTACGATCAGTGTATCCTCCCTATACTCACGTATGGTTCACAGACGTGGACACTCATCAAGTCTAATATGGATAAAATAGTAAAAGCACAAAGAGCGATGGAAAGATCAATGCTGTGAGACTTCTAGACAAAAAAACAAACAAATGGATTAGAAGCAAAACCAAAGTAAAAGACGCAGCAGAACATGCTGCCAAATTAAAATGGAGCTTCGCAGGACACAATGACCAACTGAAGAATAAAATATGGAACCATGAAATACAACGATGGAAAGCAAGGTTAGGAAAGAGAAGCAGAGGACGACCACAAATGAGATGGACTGATAACATTAAGAGGATCGGAGGACACAACTGGAAGCAAGTGGCGCAAAACAGAAACCACTGGATTGATTTGGGGAAGGCCTATGACCAAAGTTGGATTACTTAAGGCTGAAGAAGAAGAAGAACAAGACCACCATATTCAAAAAATAGAAACATGTAATGTCATACTAATAGATTTGCTTTGTACTTTTGTACCGTTCTGCAAATATTGCATCTCTTAGCTTTTGCACTAGTCATTTTATTTCCTTTGCTGGCATTTTAAATTCTAACCCTCAATGTCGAGATCATTAAGTTGGGTTCTGAATCTATGTTTGTGCGCGTATAACTTCTGCAGTTCATTACGTCTGTTGAGCGTCTTGAATCTTTTAAGATGTGATCAAACTGATTGGTGGTTTTCCATTTGACAGTAATTTTGTATATTTCAGGTAAAATTTACAAAATGATGGCCAGTCAGAATATGAATATGAGTAAAATACCATGGTTTATGTCCACACTTAATAAATACATTATTTACATATGTTTCATCACAATAAAGATAAACGTCAAACAGATAATAAATGTAATACTTATTACTTACTACAATAATTTTTGGTTTATTCATGTAAAATCATATTTAACTTAAACTTATCACAAGAAAACAGTGTTAGAACCGCTTTAGGTAATGCAGAATAGAAAAAAAATATAGTGTCCAATGCAAAAAAATTTAAATCGTTTTAAAGATGAAAATAAGAAATAAAACATTTAAATTATATATGGCTTCTAGATTAGGATGGATCTGAACGTTTAATCCTTGCTTAGGCGGTATGCCTCTTCAAGCAGTGTCTCCCTTTTTTTAACGGGAGTTTTGGGTGGTAGTAAACGTAAGTAGAATGGGAAAGAGGGGCATTATGCTGCTAGCGGAGCAAGTAAGTAGAAGATGGGCTGCTTTTTTTTAAGGAAGGGGAGTTGAAAGCAAATTTTTTTCGTTGAGGAAGCACCTTTTCTGTCTCCAAATATACAATAGAAACGGCTCTTAGATTAGCGTTTTTTGGCTTGCAGCTCATTTTATCTGCGATATTTAATGGGCGTTGCTTCAAGGACGTCGTGATACTCATCAGGAAGTTCGTTACCAGTCAAGTGTAGAAGTTTGGCTGGTGGGAAAGGAACTTTTTAATGGCAAGCAGTTTTGAGAGTCAGCTTAGCTCTGTTGTTCAGGCTGTTAGTGGTTCTTAGTTCATATCTTTTGCTGAGAAAATTGATTCTGTTTTCAATTGTATGCAAGTTTGCGAGTTGATGAATTAGTACTGATGGGTAGTGAGCTTGTTTCCTCATGCATTTCCGATTAGCAACATCCACCATTTTTTAGATTTTAATCCGAATATTCGATACACAAGTAGTATATTTATATGATACATATATAACTAAAACAAATATGTATGTAAAGCACTAAATGCAATAAAATTACAATTAGCTAAAATAGTGGAGTAAATATGCTTTTTTTAAAATAAAATATAGCTTTCTCCATGACACTGAAAACTATTATTAACAATAATGTTATTATATAACGGAGATTAAAGATTTTCTGGTACAAAGCAAGTTCCTATTGAAGATTAGTATCTCAAATTACAAATTGTATGACTTACTGATAAAAATTACAAATAGAGTGTAATTGAATAAACTCTTACTTCTTTCTTTTTATAGGAAGATGGTTACATATCTTAACAAGAAAAAATTTATTTAATAAGATGTTTAATAAAAAATGTAAAAAATCTTAGATTATTTTGGTTTAATAATTTCTAACTAGAATTATTTGTTGCTAGATAAATAAATCAGAACTTTATAGATAACAAAATTAATTATACGTTTGAAATTAATCTTGAAATTTTCGTATAATAATTATCATAAGAAAGAAAATTTTGCCGGCAATATTTTCGACTGGTATGACAGTTTGTTGCCTGGCAATTTTTGCGAATTAAATTTTGACAGTTAAATCATGAAACAAGAAATCACGAGACGAGACAATTAATGCACAATATCAACGAAACATAATCTTTATTTATTTGTTAACAATATTAAATGTATAATTAATATTATAAGCTATAGTAGTTTGCCCATTATTTTATACCAAAGTATGATTTTTTTGTATTAATGACCTGTACCATTTGGGAACTCGAAGGTCCAGCTTCTGGAATCTAGTAACTGGAATCTAGCTGCAGATATGGTTTTAGAGAGCTTGCATTTGAGTGACCCATTAATTTAATTAACTTCTGTTCAAAAACACCTTGCTTGAACAAGGCTGACACAGCTGAAGATCGATGAGAATGGTTTGTTATTTTATGTTTTTCTGTGTCTATTTTAATTTTTTCAGCTGACATTTTTGTCCACGTAAATACGGTGTTGATTCCAAGTGGACAGTTTTTGAATCAAAATTCATCCTTCCAGCTGGGATGAACGGTAAAAAAGAGTCTGTCTGATAAAACCTTTGGTCCCCTTTTTTCTATTAATTTCAAAAATAATCTAACTGGACATAAATTTTCGTTTGATGAATTCCTTACCAGCCATTTGTTGCTTGCCAAACTTTTCGAACAGCCTTGATTTGTTTTGGAAAAAATGCTGTTGTATTCAATTCGGCTAGTAAATTCTCCCATAACATCAAATTCTTTCTGGAAAAAGTGAATCTTGTAGTTTACGGCATCATTGCCTCTCCAAGCAAGTTCAAATGAACAAAGGTGAAAAAACTTTTTGTGTTCCAGCGGAGTTTCCAGTGGATAATGCTTTTGAACTAAGTTTTCTTTTGTCTTGAACATTTTGAAGCTACCTCCGCTTGGTATCTCTGGCCAATCTTGCACGTTTGAAAGATATATCTGTGAAAGGGTCGGTCGATTTTTATGCCGTATACCGTAAAATAATTTTTTGCACCATTTTTGCTGTAGTATTCCACATTGACTTTACAGACGACTCTTTATAGTCTTCGCCATTGCCTTTTTTATGTTAAAGACATACTCCTCGAGAATTTTTGCTAGTTCCGTTATGGTAGTCCAAAGAGAGCTTCTGGGCCTCTGCGTGTTCAATTGGACATTTTCCGAAACAAATTTTTTGATTTCTTTACATGACTGGCATCCAAATCTTGATTTTTCGTCTGGATTTATTATATCTGTCCAAAATTACGTCCCAATGACGTTTGTCAAACTGACAACAATAGAATTACCAGACACCTTCGTGACGGATCTGTCATAATTTTATCGCTGATAAATCACGGACAAGAAGGAGTTTTGTCAGTAGGAAACGTGGCGTTGCTATGACGTTTTATCAGTTAAAAATAGTCTTGTGAAATAGTCGCGCAATAATACTTAAAAATTTATTTAATTCTTCGTGACCATCAATGGTGTTACAGTCATGAATAAGCCTTGAAGCAATTTATTGGACGCTTATTAACTAAATATTTTGATGGGATAAAGTACCATCTATTTGTATGATACACCTTTTTGTTTTTACTAATGTGTTATTGTTGATGTCTATCCGTGTGCGCAGGTGGATAAACACTTTTATATTGGAAAGCTACAAATAATTGAAAAATAAATGATAAACCTGAATTTTTCAATATTAATACTCTCGGTATTAATATTGAAAAGAGAGAGTTTAAACGTCAAACGTGGTATGTGATGGATAAGGAAGATAATAAACATGGCGAAACTATTGTAACGATTTATATAGAAATAGCGAACCTCCAGCAGAAAATCTATGGCCCCATGACTAACCTAGAGAACCTACATTCTTGTTCTCTAATGTAAAAGATGCAATTAAATCGCTAATAATAAATCCTCAGAAATTGACATAATACTAGGAGAAATGCTAGTCACAATTTGACAAAGGATCACATATCTTCCATTCTGTCTATGTAGCTATTTGGAATTCAGGAAAATGGCAATTGGTGTACGTCAATTTATATTCCACTACACAAAAAAGGAGCCATTACTACATGTGAAAACTACCATAAATTGTCATAAAATATCATAAAAACAGATTAAAACTTACCTACATTATCAAATATCTCAGGAACAAGCAGAATTTGTAAAATGAAAAGATACAAATCCTGATCGTCAGACAACTCATTACAAAGTCGAAAGAATTTTGTATGTACCTATAATAATATGTTTTGTTGACTACCTGAAAGCATTTTATAGTGTAAGATGGATAAATCTTTGGTCTATTTTAATAGAGATAAGTACACCAATACACATGGTGACACTTATTAAAATCTGTATCAGTCCAATATAGCAACAGTACGAATAGATCAGAAGTTTGCAAATCAATTTAAGGCAGAGAAATTGGGTTAGACAAAGATGCGTTTTGTTATGTTACATGTTTGAAGACTGGCTTTAGAAATATGGTTCAATGGAGTAAGGGTGGCTGATAGAAAAATCTCCAATTTAAGATTTGATGAAAAAATTAGAATTTTCTGGAGAATATTATTCATGATATCATCATACAGCCTGTAGTATTTCCAGTGTTCCAAACTTTATGCCGTGTAAATTAAATTTGTTGTAATCCTGTTTATATCAAGAGACCAACGTGTTGAAGGTCTTTCCCTAATTTTATATGCCCGAAATCTATGACGGCATTCTATTATACGTTTAGTCCACTTTGCACTATTTATTCTCGCCACGTGTGTGGAAAAATTTCGCTTCATACGTGCTATCCTTTTCAGAGTATCTAAGATTCCTGTTCTTGCTCTTATAATGATATTTAAAGGTCTCCCTATTAGCGTTAATCTCAACATCGGCATTCATGATTCAATTTATTACTATCCATGATCCACGTTACAACAAGGTCTTAAAAATTAGCACGTGGAACTAAAAATAATAATAATTTGAAATAAACTTTAATTGTTAATCCAAACTATTCATCTACAGTATGACTTTAAAAACAAACTAGATATAGACCATGCATATGCTCTAAGCAAACAAATATGTTACACCCTTTACATCTAAACTTAATTTTACAGTTTAATTTTGCTTCCACATGCTATTAATCTTATACAAGTTTTTTACCTGCATTTTTATTTTCATCAAAAGCTGTTTATAGTAACATTTCATCCATTAGACACTTTCCCTCATCTACTTTTCTTCGTAACTCATTAAAAACTGATATCACTAAACACACCGAACTGATTTTCATGAAAATGTCCCTAGACCACTTTTCAACATAGACTGTAAAACAAGCAGCGGTTTGTAAAGGACTGAAGAGTTAGCGGGCGCTCACAATGAGGCGCCGACCCTCGCACTGATCATAGGATCGTACCATCGTATCGATCGTCAGGTATAATAAATGCATTTTATTTTAAATGCGAGCGTTCACTGTCACTGTTATGCTCTAGGCGAGGATACCATGCTATGGTCTCCGTTATGAACGTACCCTTTTTACTTTCGATGACTGGGAATACTTGGAGTGGCGAGCCGCTGAACGTATTGATTCGCGACAAAAATATTATATTCGGCAAAATAACAATTAGAAATTCGACATACTTTTTAATTCTAGAATAGTTAGTTTCTTTTGTTTATATATGTAAGTTGACCACAAGTCTTTTTTTACATGAAAGTTCAGGTTATCTTGTTGGACCGTCAAATTATTTTAAAACGTTTTGACTTCACAGCCGTTATATGATCTGTAGTATGCAATTAACTTTAACATGTTCGTAAGATCGGGAAGAGAATGACTCAAACTGGCTGGATACTGGCAGCTTAATATCAGGATATCTGCCCTAAGAGAGCTAAAAACCCTTACCATCCTTCACATTACTTTTTGATTTTCTACTGAAAATACGAATAGCATATTTAAAAATATTATTATTATTATATATTATATATATATATATATTATTATATTATATTATATATATATATATATATATATATATATATATATATATATATATATATATATATATATATATATATATATATATATATATATATATATATATATATGTAATATATATATATATATGTATATATATATATATTATTATATTATTTTTTTAAAAATAACATTTTTAAAAATCTTGGATATTTAGATAGTAATTATAATATTAGGCAGCAATGAATTCCACAATCGGGTTCAGTGAACCCTGCCCGTACGTAGATTTCATCATTTTAATATTTTTATACATTTACTTTACAGGTTAATACTGGACAAGATCCCGAAAGCTGCTTGATTAACGGAAAAGGACAATTCAGAGACCCTAACACTGGATTTATGACCAACACACCTTTGGAAGTTTTCACCATCACTCCTGGCAAAAGATACAGATTCAGAATGATCAACTCATTTGCTTCAGTTTGTCCCGCTCAATTGACAATCCAGGGTCATGATTTAACGCTCATAGCTACCGATGGTGAACCAGTACAACCAGTTAAAGTTAATACTGTTATCTCATTCTCAGGTAAGTTGTTTAATATTCTTTATTGGTAGTTTCATGCGTAGCTTTGAATATATTGTAAGATGTGTTTTGAGAATACCTTCGTTGAGAATATTAGTATGAAATTATATTGATATTAACGTATATTTGCGATTATAATGTAGATAAAGTTACTATCATGTAGGATATTCTCGTAGACGGATATTTTTAAAATTTCAGCCAAATCGGACTCGTAGTTTTGTAATAGCGTGTACAAGCGGTATCCACGGATTTTAGAAAAATGGAAAAAGAGTAATATCGGTCAGTAATTATATTCTTCTTTTGGTTTGTTTGCCACGCAGGATTACGTGATTTCGTATTCGTAGACTACCGATTGAAGGTGCCCAAAATAGATAAGATAGTGGGCATCTCAAAAGACAGCGTGGGTTATATCGTGCATGAAATTTTGCGCATGAGAAAACTATCGGCGCGTAGCCGTGAAGCTACTTCAGAGCAGTAATTGACGCTGTTTAAGCGCAATCCGAAGGAATTTCTGCATCGTTTCGTGATTATCGACAAAACATCGATTCACTGGTAAACAGTAGACACCAAGGAATAATCGAAGTAGTGGACTTTACCCGGTGAACGTAATCCGTAACAACTGTTCTATCGACACTGCTCTGAAGTAGCTTCACGGCTACGCGCCGATAGTTTTCTCATGCGCAAAATTTCATGCACGATATAACCCACGCTGTCTTTTGAGATTCCCACTATCTTATCTATTTTGGGCACCTTCAATCGGTAGTCTACGAATACGAGATCTTGAAATCACGTTATCCTGCTTGGCAAACAAACCAAAAGAAGAATATAATTACTGACCGATATTACTCTTTTTCCATTTTTCTAAAATCCGTGGATACGCCCGCTTGCACACGCTATCTACAAAACTACGAGTCCGATTTGGCTGAAATTTTGAAAATATCCGTCTACGAGAATATCCTCTATATTTGTCAGATTTGGCCCCGTGTGACTACTTTTTGTTTCTAAACTTGAAAAACTCGTTTGCAGGGCAGAAAATTGAGTCGAATGAGGAGGCCATCGTTACCACGAAATCCTAATAAGTTGGAGTATTACTGGGTCAAGTGTATCGCTTCTAAAATTTATCGGACCTATGCTATATACTTATCGGACCTTGTATAATCTGAAGGTATTTTTAAGCTGAGAGTAAAATTGTTCTAAATGATTAGTCCCAGTAACACCTTAAAAGATTCAGTATATATATATATATATATATATATATATATATATATATATATATATACATATATATATATATATATATATATATATATATATATATATATATATATACTGAAAAAGCGATAAACGCTTGTCATCAACGCTGATCAAATAGAATACAAAACTCAAATATTTGGGTGTGCAGCGGAAGATAGGACAAAGAAGTACTCTTTTTAGTTAACCAAGCTTTCGCAAATCTTTATTTGCATCATCAGGGTGCTACAATAAACAAAATTAGTACAAAATACAGAAAAGAATTATTTTGCATCTTACACTAATTGAGGTTAGTTGTCGTGATGTTTATTAAATGAAATGAGCAACTCATTTGAACCCTACAAATGATGGCGAAAACTATCCAAAATTGTTTTTAAAAAAACGTTCTTTAACAAATACATATTTAAAACACTTTAAAATACATATACAAGAACACTCAAATAAAATTATGTTAAATAATTACAGAACATGTCATAATATAAAATTTAGGTTATAAACATTCTTATCAGAAACAAAAGAATTGGTTGTGAATTCGTTACTGCCAACTTAAAACGATAGAACGTTAGATCTTAATGATAACAATGTAAAGGTAATAGCATTGTTTAAATAGGACTAGTTAGCCAACGCAATGTATAAATTTGTTTGATTCTAATTGAGACAGTCACTAGATGTCACCACTCTTTCTGTCTCAATAGATTTTAATATACCATTGTTTGTTTGATATACATTATACTAGATGGTGCTGTGTGAAAAAGTTAAGGACTAAACTAAACGTCCATTTTTGATCCACTGAATTAAATTCACCAGCGTTGCAATATTTCACTGACCTAGTAGCAACAGGTTTACTTACAAATAAAATTTTTACAAAAAACAGATCATGAATCACAACGTGTTCATTTAAAATAGAGTTATTACTATCAACTAGTAAATATCGTGTCAACTAAAATTGTACATAAACGTACTGTGGCTTCTAAATCTTCCTATATCTAAATAAGTTTAAAGAATTTAAATATTTTATTTTATTTGGAAGTGTATTACAAAAATTTGGTCCGAGGTAAGTAAAACATTTTAATTATATGTGTTTAAAACATAAAAAAACATTGTATGAGAAATGAACAAATTAGTTATTCAGAAATAAATTTTACCGGATAATACATACATTCGATAATATTTGAAAAAAGTGATTTTAAATTAAAATAATGTTACTTCCATAATAAATAAATGGTTTTTTACAGATGGCCGGAAATATTTGTTGTGATTACAAATTAATGTGGTTTATCACCATACAAAATTCATTGATTAAGAATGTTCAGATTTCCGACAAAAATCCTTCGGCTTGCCAAAGATGGATATTACACTCTGGTAAGTAAATAGAAACTTTTTTTATATTCTTTTATTTTACACCGTTTCCGTTACGCAATTAAATTGAAAAAATGTTTATTTTTTTTTCATTCATCATTTTTTATTATCGCCAGGGTGCACGCGTCATATTCGAGATGCATTAATTTGAATTTTACGTTTTCGTTGGTATTATAATTATGATATGATAAACTTCGGAAAAACAAATTACATAAACATAAACAATAACATAAACAAAGTATTAGATATTTAAATATGTATTTCTTTAGCTATCTTTAGTTATTGTATTGAAAAGTAGAAATAAGTTCATCTTTATCGGAGAACTAATTTATACAAAGGTCCATCTGCAAAAAAATTATTGGTTTCACGTAAAAATTTTATACAGATATTTGAAGGTTCTAAAAGGTATATGAGGGTTAGTTAATAATAAATCTGTGAAGATATACAGGTGATTTTGGCTATAAACGTTTTTTATCCAGTTTAGAGAAAAATAGTTAAAATAAAAATTGTAGATTCAAAAAGTTCTTCCATTTGTGAGTTTCTCAATTAAAATATATAAAGAATTCACCAAAATAGTTGCAAAAAACCCTTGATTTTGAACCCAGAAATTTATAAATTTTAATAACTTTGTTTTTGCATAATGGTATGTAATGTAACTAATAAAAATAGTGACTATACGTTTATCGTAGAAAGCGATTATGTAAACAACTTTTTGTTGAGCTATCCCAGTTTAAAAAAAATTTATGTTTTACGTGCCACAGAAGCCAAGATATTGCAAATTTTGCAATCGCGCTTCATTTTGAAAAAGTTCAAATCTAAAAAAAAACCGAGCTCAAATTGTTCTCCATTCTACTTTTTCGAAGCGATATTTACGATACGAATACCATCATTTTAACGGGTTATAAATTTTTACTTATTTACCGCATATGCCATATGTAAGTTGGAACGCACAATTCAGATCTTCATTTAGTGTCCCTTCAATTTTCAGCTCTTACTGTTGATAGACAATGGAAGTATGATTTTAAGAATAAAATGCTTTGGTTTTAAATATAAAATGCTCTCTTGCCTAGTAATGGTCATAGAAGATTCTGTTTTTTTTTTTAGAAAGTGTGTTTTTCACCAGTTTTTCATAAGCCTCTAAATAAGTTTGTAGCGTAAACGATATCAACGTTATTATAAATGTTTATAAACAGATTAAATAACCTATAAACTATTTGCTCTGATTGATATTTAGCGCACTTTAATAACTTATTCATTTCCATAATTTCAAGGAGCTATGTTACATGTCTTTGCGCAAAAAAAGAGTTATTATAATTTATCAATAACTGCAAAAATAAGGTTCTCTTTTGCAACTATTTCGGTTAATAGTTTTATGTATTTTAATTTGGATACTCTCAAAAATTACGTAACTTTTTATGATCTACAACTCTAAAAAAGCTGAAAAAATCTTAAACAGATATTTAAAGTCTCTAAAAGGTATATGAGGGGTAGCTGATGACAATTATGTGAAGACTACAGCTAATTTTGCTTTGCTTTTTTATTAAACAATCGTAAAAAGTGAAAAAAGTTTATGCGCATAAAACGTTACTTATTCATGTTAGAGATATATGATTAAAATAAAAGTTATAGATCATAAAATGTTCTCTAATATTGAGATTTTTATAATTAAAATACATAAAGAATTGACCGAGATAATTTAAAAACCCTTATTTTTAAAGTAAAATTTATAAATGTTAATATAAATATAAATAAAATAAATATAAATAACTTTCTTTTTTGCATAACGATATGTAATACAACTATTTAAAATTATGGCAGTTAATGAGTTTTTAAAGTGTGCTAAATATCATACAGAACGACCATACAGTTTATGAGTTATTCAATTTGTTTATCCAGGAGACCGATTATTTAAACAACTGTACTTGTCCAAACAGTCACTCTAGGGTTATTTTGTAAATAGAAATCGATTTTTATGGCTTCGTTTTAAATTATTAAAAACAAACATCAAGATTATATTAAATTTGTTTTTAAAAATCAGTTTGAAGAATAACAAATTTTTAGCATATAAAAATTTCTAATAACTTTGACTTTTTTATGTGATACACTTGTATCTAGGCTCAATATAAAGCTAATAAAAAAAACATTTAAAAAAAAAACCAAAACCTTCTATTGCCCAGAGGAAATCAAATAGCATTTTTTTTTCTTGTTTAAGAAATTGCAAATATTTTCATTGTTTATTAACATTAAGAGCTGAAAATTAAACACATTGTAAAAGAATATCTAAATTTTATAATTAGATTTATAAATGGCATACACAGTAAAGAAGTAAATTAGTTTTGAAACATTAAAATAATGGTACTCGTAAAATATCGCCACAGAAAAATGCAAGGGAGATCTGTCCGCTGCAATATCTCAGCTTGTTTCTTGTTATTGGTTATGGAAATTTCTTTTACACCAGCTTTTCATTGAGCCTACGTACAGCCGTATGACATGAAAAATATCAAAAGTAGTATAAATGTTTAGAAGCTAAAAAGCACTTTTTCAAACTGTTTTTTTAATAAAATGTTGAAGTTTACAAATAAAGCTTTAAATAATCGAATCAAAAAACGTCAAATAACTGTCAAAGCTTAAACACCCTTTTTAAAGTTCCTCACGGATTTTAAAGATTTAAACAGTGTTAAACAGATAAAGTAATTCATCGACGAGTTAACAATACGAAGCGAAGTTCTTTAATCACAATGTGATAAAGAACCCAAGAGTGAAAATCCCAAGAAATAGGTGAGATCCTTTTTTCTTTCTTTCCAGTTTGGGAGAGGGTCTATTAGGTACTTACATTTAGGTATTGTGTTACAGTCTGGGTAACCAGGACTACACATCATGAACAGCAATTGAATATTTACATTTACACAAAACAACTTCAATTCCAACCCAAAATCATAGTCGTTGCCGCAGTCTCTAGACCTCCTCCCCGTTCGTTTTCTAAAAGGAAATAAGTTATTGTCATGCACTCCATTTTGAATACTGTTTTATTTAAATATATTAAAGAAATTGGTGAAATAGTTTATTCAAAAAATATTACTTTTACATCTCGCATTTCGAATAATCGAATCTGCATTTTCCTCACTTCTACCGACATCGTTGATCAACTAATACACCGAACGTCATAATTAATTCCACCGTCATCTTTATCTGCAGGCTTCTTTCTGCGACCAAAAGAATCCTTATTTCAAATGTATCTCCTTCCATCCCGCATTCACTAATCGAACCGTCCCTAAAAAATACGGAATATCAGATGATCAATAGGCATATATCAGGAGTTTTCCTAGGGTAACATTTGTAATCCCTGACAAGGTGAACTTCGAAGTGCAATCTTCTCTGTTAATTAACCATGAAAATACATCCTTTGAAATATTTTTATTCTCTGACAGACTATAGTGTTTTCTTTGTAAGCTTACGGGTCGTTCCGTGGGGTCTGATTGCAAAGTCTCCAGTTGACCAGATCACACACTCATTGCAGCTAATGCTCCTCCCTCTTCTTTATTTTTAGCTAACTCTAAGGAGTCCTTAATCCTAAATCCTTAACTTCATCAAAAGAATTTCTATCTTCCGAAATTGAGTCCATCTCCGTTAACTACATACCCATCCTGGCTGCCATTATGGATTTATCCATCCCTCGTCGTACTAATTCAAAGCCCATGTTGGCAGTAGGACAAAAAAGGGGACACTTCAATGACAGTCCTCCTGATACTCCTACCATTCTATCTTCATCCGGTATTCTTGCTCTAGTAAGCTTTTTTCCTTCTTCGGCATTTTCGATGCCACCCAAACCAGCCAAAAAATGTCCAAATCTAATCTTTGATTGGATTACTCGATGAAACCTTATTATATTTCCGCTATAGAAATGATTTACAAAGATAATCCGTAATACATACAAAAGAACTCTTTTGTATGTATCACCCCACTACAAGAAGCTTAAAAATCCTCCAACATAGATGGTATTCAAAAGGACTTATTGCAGCTCTACATAGGTACAAGGAAAAGATCACTAAAAAACCGTATCACTAGAATCTTAAAAAAGTTAAAAGAACAGCCTACGTCCGACTTACAAGAGAATATATAAGTGCATCCTCTGATAAATCTTCTGATGTCAAATCTAATTACAGCATACATGATGAATATAATTTCTCTCTTTCTCTCGTATTTATTCATTTTTTCTGCTCTCTATATATTTTTACTTTATCTTTTGCCAAATTTAGACACGATATTTAATTAAGTAAGAAAACTTTATGTACTTCAAATACCAGCCCAAGTCCAGTGTGGAAAAAAAATTGTTAATAAAAAATAACCTTAAAATATCCAATCTCTTTTTTAATCGAAAGGTTATCCTTGACAATTAAGAGACAGCCAAGATTCTGGCAAAAAATTTAAAATACAAGTTTTGCAACAAATCTGGACCTAACCATATATACTCTTTTCTTCCTTCGCCCTTTCATTATTCATCCTCAGTTTTACAA
Source organism: Diabrotica undecimpunctata (assembly GCF_040954645.1). Taxonomy (NCBI): domain Eukaryota; kingdom Metazoa; phylum Arthropoda; class Insecta; order Coleoptera; family Chrysomelidae; genus Diabrotica; species Diabrotica undecimpunctata. The sequence goes on along the minus strand of NC_092810.1, from coordinate 143,749,190 downwards.
GATACCAATTATCCGAACTCTCGTATAAACTATTTCGAACTAAAAGCTGCACTCAAATCCTATAAAAACACAAAAATTAGGGTTTTCTAGAATGATCTTGAAAAATTTACATTAGGGCACCAACGACCCTCTAAATGAAGCCAGTAAATTTACCACTGACATACCGCTGACAATCGTTAATGAAAGATCTTGCCCTAATCTATACTAAGATAAAAGAAAGATCATTACAAAAAACAAACGAACACAAACGGGTTATGTCATGAAGACAAATCGTTTTCGGAATCCATATTCCATCATCAGTGTCTAGGTGTACATTATTTGAGCCACTAAATATCTGGGTAAAAACCCGTTAAAAGTTATATGTTACAATTTAGTTTACCTTATTTAGTCTTATATATTAGGATGTTAAAGTTACCAATGGATATGATAACTCCACTCTCATTTATAAAAAAAAACTGTTTCACAAATCCAAGGCAATAAAACTAACCTTCATCCTATGAATTTAGTCATCCTTTATTCTTCTATCCTAACTATTTCTCCTATCATCTTCAACGACACAGTTATCTCTGACAGTCAATTCATTTCCGACACACTCGCTAATGGGGTTGAAGACAGATTCAATAAAAGTAAAATGGCTTTTACTCCCAGTTTTTTACGCGCTCAATCTTTCTCCACCATCTCGTCAACTCCACACGATGTCACGTTTATAAACGCCTTGTTTACCCTAAATAAACTAAAATTTACCTTGTTTTCATGTACAAAATCTGCTGATGATCCCGATGATATCCCTTATATATTTTTAAAAAATCTCTCTAATACATCTCTCTCCAAACTTCTCGAAATTTTTATAACCTTATCTAGAACACACAAAAATTCCCAGATGTTTGGCGCAATTCTATAACCATTCCAATTAAAAAACCTGACCAACCATCTATAACTAGAATATCTTTCGTCTGATTTCTCTTACTTGTATTACCTGCAAACTTCTTAAAACAATGATCAATGAAATACTCACTTGGTTCGTTAAACAGTATAATATTATTCCCGACGCTCAATCCGGTTTCCGACGTAATCGGTCTACTATTGATAACTTTTTTATTTTTCAAACACACATTTCTTAAGCAATCTATAATTAACAAGATGTCGTAGCAACTGTACTTAACGTTGAAGGGGCATTTTATTCAATCTCCAGAAAAGCAATCATTGACAAAATCTCCCACTATAATTTAAATGGTAATATTTTCTCATTTGTAAAAAAATATCTAATTGAAAGAATCTTTAAAGTCCTTGCCAAGGGTAAACTTTTTAATCTCTTCCTCAAAATTAAGGTGTCCCTTTAGAATCTGCATTAAGTTTAACTTTATTCATTCTGCCATCAACGAAATTTGCGTCCCATCAAATATGTTCAATACGCTGATGACCTAATCATTTACTGCCATGTTAAATCTATCCCAACCTCATATAAACTTATACAAAGCCAAATTAATAAAATTTTCCATAGGGATTTCCACTCCCTTACCCCAAATTTTATTTAACAATTCTCTAGTTTCTGTTGTTAATTATTGTAAAATTCTCGGTTTTATGTTTGACTCCAGATTAAATTGAAAAAATCAAATCTCTGAACTTAAAATCAATTGTTTTAAAAGGTTGAACATTTTTAAAACCCTCAGTCATCTTCAATGGGGTGCCAATAAAACTACTTCTAGGTCTGAGCGCTTTTCGCTTTAGTCCTATTGAGAGTGTATACCGTGAATCTAATGAACTTTCTCCTACCCAAGACGATAATCACTTCTACTTTCGTATGCTGCATCTACATCCGCAAATCCATTTAATCCCGTTCATTCCCTAATTGCCACAATGCCGTCTTCTTCCACTAACAATAACCAACACCTTATCATAAAACCTATACCTCAATTAATTTGTCCACTATTTAAAAATATTGACCTTTTTCTGACTACTTCATTTCCTCTACCTTTACTTCCCCTCTGAGCTAAAGATCTCCCTTCAATATATACCTCACTCACAATTTTTAACAAACTTGAATCTTCTAACCTGCTTATAAAGAAAGCATTTTTAGAATTTAATTCTCTATACAGATGCTTCTAAAACTACCACTGGTATTGGTTGTGCAGTAACCACTAAACATGAACTTGTAAGATCATCTCGGGTACCCTTAATATGCAACGTTTGCACAGGTGAACTATATAGTATTGTGTTGGCTTTTAAATGCATCTCACATCAAAACAGATATATTGCCATTTGTTCAGATTAACTTTCATATATCCATTTAGTCAATACAATTTTTACTGAGCACCTATTAGTTCAAAACATTCATGACATAATACCAAAATCTCTCTGCTTACGATGTAACAGTCTCTCTCATATGACTGCCTTCTCACACTGGAATTACTGGTAATAAAACAGCAGATCATTTTGCCAAAGAAGCTACCAACCATGGGGTGACTGATGTCACTCCAATTCAACTAGCTAACGAATCTCGAAATTCGTTTTTAAAACGTCGGTAGAGCATACTTAACAAAACATAGAACAAAAGAGCAAAACAACTTTTCATAAACTTCAATCTTGTATTGGTCATCTCTCCCTAGACTTCATAACTAGAAGAGAAGCATCGACTATTACAAGACTACGAATCAACTATACCAAACTTACCAACTGCAAACAATTCACCAACCTGTATAAAGCACTGGACTTGAAACCTACTCTAAGGAACTAGAGAATTGTCTACCTCTTCCTCAACTGTAAATTGTATATGTTGATTATGATACTTGAAAATGTTGACTATTTCAATAATTTTGTGTTGAGGAAGTGCCAAAACTAAATCATCTACATATCTTTAAAAAAAAGGAATGAAAAAAGTGCAATTGTTGATACAATCACTGATAACATCATCCATGACATAGCTACTTAGAATGGGTGAAAGACTATAGGACTACCAAAAATTTGTTTCTGGTAGTCCTATGGGATTTTTATATATATATATATATATATATATATATATATATATATATATATATATATATATATATATATATATATATATATATATCTATATATATATTGGCATAACTGCCAAGTTATTTATATTTAGAATACAGAACTTAAATTGTTTTTTTATTTTATTGTGCAGAAAGTTGCTTTTTTTTCAGTTGTGTTAATAATAATATTGTTGTAGGTAATGCTGCATTAGAAAGTCTGAAGCTACCCGATTTAAAAAAAAATTTCTATGCAGTAAGCATTTTGTCCAAAAATATCTAAATGCAAACCAAAAAAATATAGAGAGGTAGAAAAGGAAGGTTTGTTAACGACACCACGCGTTTTTCATACGTATTCGATAGCGAAACAACCTCAACCAGTGCCAATAGTGTTTCGCACTACATACATTGCTTATTTTAGTTAATGAAAACAATGTTACAATCAATTTCTATAATTATTAATGTAAACAATTTTGTTTTGTTATGACTTATTATTTCGTTAATATTGTCTATGTGTAGATATTAGAATTTTGATAAGTGATATATAAGTATTAAAATAATGCGAATTTAATTTTTACAATATCTATCACTTTGTCATTTAAAATTATTTCATTAATAAACAGCTCAAATCGGGCGAGTTGATTGAAAAAACATTCTCATTTACGTAAACAGAAATACAAAAATGGTGGTTATATTATAAAATACATAAATAAATAAAATAAAGGATACTATTTATTAAACTGTTGTTAATTATTATTCCTTTTATCCCAACACATAGATTAATTTTTCCCTAAATATGTGTTGCCTCTTGTTGTGGCATATCGATGTGTTTATTTGTTTCAAAAGCATTATCAAAAAACCATACCCATAAATTTACTATATTTTCAAACGTCATTTTAAAGATTAAAAGATTAAAAATTTAATTTTCTCAAAACATACATAAAACCATTGTTTAAAAAGATTTTCTTTTTTAAACAATGATAAAACTTACGTCTTGACTAAAAAATAAACCTCCGCATTAGTGTTCTAAGACGATAGCAATCGAGTCTATTTCAATTAAATATTTAATCCTTTTCTAGCAAATCATATAACCAAATTAAATATCTGGTAAACTAATAAAAATTAAAAAAGCATTTACCTACTTCATTTAAATAGATTACTAACCGATTTAGATTTAGCAAGTCTCAAAGTATAAAAACAATTTGAAATATTTGCTCGAAATAGTAAAGTTATCTTTCACTAGACGCATACAACGATAATAACAATAAGCATTTTATTAAAGTCTTATATTTTCTTCACAATCTGGCATCCGTGTACAGGATGCCAATATACTCGAATAGAATCCTGCAGAGAATTAAGTTTCTGTTAATAGTTTTTTAAATTTATGACTAGAGGCCGCCACATGACGGCAGACTGAAAGTCAAACGTTTGTTCCATAAGGATTGTCTAACTAGTCCTATTTAAACAATGGTAATAGTATACCTGATAGACGCTGAACTTCTTGAAACAGAAAAGGTAAAAAGACTTATATTAGAAGAAGTAGGAGAGGTACTGTATATCTCATATATAATGAAACTTATATTGTTGATGATGAATTGTCTGTATTAGTAGATTCGTGTTTATCCAAAGTTAACAATAATGAATATAGGTTGCTTAAATTATTGGTATCTGTCTTTTTGTTAATAGTTTCTTTTTCTTGAAAAATGAAAGCCATCTCGAGAAACAATCTTTTTAAATAATTGCTCTCCGTGGATAGGATTTTTACATTTGGAAAATCGAAAGAGTGCCCTGTTGTGTTAGCATGTGTGGCTAGAGAACATCTATCAGGGTGTAACCTAATGTCACTCTTGTGAAGAGTCAAGCGGCTAGAAACTTTTTGGGAGATGTGACCTATATAAGAACCTTCACAGCCCAAACAATTAAGTTTGTAGACAACATCACTTTTATCTAAGTTTGGTACTTTATCTTTCAATGACTTGTACAAAGATCCCACAACTAGAGTGCTTTTATAAGCAATTTTTACATTTGGTAGGTATTGAGCAAAAATTCTGGTCAATTTGGGAGAGACGTCCTTAATAAATGGAAGTGATACAAAAGATATATTAGGAATATTGTTAGTCAGTGAGTGGGAATCAGAGCTAACTTTCATAGCACCTGTATTTTGGGGAGGGTTTACTTGTGTGTTGAGTATAACAGAGGATGTGTTAAAGATGATTTTCCTGAGTAAGGATTCGGGGTAAGAATTATCTAGGAACAACTGTAAAAGGATGTTGAGATTCTTTGTTCTAAAAACAGGGTCAGCTAGTTTACAAACTCGTGTGGTCATTTGTTTGACTAGATTAATTTTCATGCTTGACTTGTGGTAAGAGTGGTAGTTGAGATATCTTCCAGAGTTACACTTTTTTCTATACCAATCAATTGTAATGATGTTATCCAGTTCTCTAATAAATATTGTGTCGAGAAAAGGAACAGATTGGTTTTGATCCTCTTTTTCAAGAGTAAATTGAATGTGGGAGTCGTAGCTATTGAAAATGTCTAAGAGCTCAAATTCTAAACCTTGTGGGCACGACATAATAATGTCATCCACATACTTTTTAATAAAAGGAACATTGAAAGGAACAACCTGAAGAATAATATCCAACAGATCATCCATTACATATGTAGCTAGAATTGGAGAGATACTGGCTCCCATAGGAGTGCCAAAGGTTTGTTTATAATATTTGTTATTGAAAGAGAAGCAAGTGGAATTAAACAAGAACTCTATCATCTCAATAAACATATCGTAATCGATGCTACATACTTGTGAAATTTTATTCCAGTGTTTATGAATAGATCGGAGAACGGCATCTAAATAAACATTACTGAAGAGGGAGACCACATCTAGACTAACGAGAACATAATTCTCATAATCCTACATAACCCTTCCTAGTGACCCAACTAGCAATATTCAAAATAAAACTAATGCCATAATAAAACGCCTTTGGCAACAGAAACAAATTGATTTGAACACAAAAAAGAGACTCTAATCCTATAAAAGTGTTGTTGCTAAATTCTACACCCTCCCTAAAATCCATAAACCTAGCTTAACTATGAGACCTATAGTTTCCTCCATAGGCTCACCAACTGAACATATTGCAGGCTTTCTCACCAATATTTTGACCAAAGCTTATGATTCAAATAATGACTACTACATCAGAGATTCTTTCCAAGTTGTTGAGTTATTTAACAGAACTGTATTACCACATAATTATGTTCTCGTTAGTCTAGATGTGGTCTCCCTCTTCAGTAATGTTTATTTAGATGCCGTTCTCCGATCTATTCATAAACACTGGAATAAAATTTCACAAGTATGTAGCATCGATTACGATATGTTTATTGAGATGATAGAGTTCTTGTTTAATTCCACTTGCTTCTCTTTCAATAACAAATATTATAAACAAACCTTTGGCACTCCTATGGGAGCCAGTATCTCTCCAATTCTAGCTACATATGTAATGGATGATCTGTTGGATATTATTCTTCAGGTTGTTCCTTTCAATGTTCCTTTTATTAAAAAGTATGTGGATGACATTATTATGTCGTGCCCACAAGGTTTAGAATTTGAGCTCTTAGACATTTTCAATAGCTACGACTCCCACATTCAATTTACTCTTGAAAAAGAGGATCAAAACCAATCTGTTCCTTTTCTCGACACAATGTTTATTAGAGAACTGGATAACATCATTACAATTGATTGGTATAGAAAAAAGTGTAACTCTGGAAGATATCTCAACTACCACTCTTACCACAAGTCAAGCATGAAAATTAATCTAGTCAAACAAATGACCACACGAGTTTGTAAACTAGCTGACCCTGTTTTTAGAACAAAGAATCTCAACATCCTTTTACAGTTGTTCCTAGATAATTCTTACCCCGAATCCTTACTCAGGAAAATCATCTTTAACACATCCTCTGTTATACTCAACACACAAGTAAACCCTCCCCAAAATACAGGTGCTATGAAAGTTAGCTCTGATTCCCACTCACTGACTAACAATATTCCTAATATATCTTTTGTATCACTTCCATTTATTAAGGACGTCTCTCCCAAATTGACCAGAATTTTTGCTCAATACCTACCAAATGTAAAAATTGCTTATAAAAGCACTCTAGTTGTGGGATCTTTGTACAAGTCATTGAAAGATAAAGTACCAAACTTAGATAAAAGTGATGTTGTCTACAAACTTAATTGTTTGGGCTGTGAAGGTTCTTATATAGGTCACACCTCCCAAAAAGTTTCTAGCCGCTTGACTCTTCACAAGAGTGACATTAGGTTACACCCTGATAGATGTTCTCTAGCGACACATGCTAACACAACAGGGCACTCTTTCGATTTTCCAAATGTAAAAATCCTATCCACGGAGAGCAATTATTTAAAAAGATTGTTTCTCGAGATGGCTTTCATTTTTCAAGAAAAAGAAACTATTAACAAAAAGACAGATACCAATAATTTAAGCAACCTATATTCATTATTGTTAACTTTGGATAAACACGAATCTACTAATACAGACAATTCATCATCAACAATATAAGTTTCATTATATATGAGATATACAGTACCTCTCCTACTTCTTCTAATATAAGTCTTTTTACCTTTTCTGTTTCAAGAAGTTCAGCGTCTATCAGGTATACTATTACCTTTACATTGTTATCATTAAGATCTAACGTTCTATCGTTTTAAGTTGGCAGTAACGAATTCACAACCAATTCTTTTGTTTCTGATAAGAATGTTTATAACCTAAATTTTATATTATGACATGTTCTGTAATTATTTAACATAATTTTATTTGAGTGTTCTTGTATATGTGTTTTAAAGTGTTTTAAATATGTATTTGTTAAAGAACGTTTTTTTAAAAACAATTTTTGGATAGTTTTCGCCATCATTTGTAGGGTTCAAATGAGTTGCTCATTTCATTTAATAAACATCACGACAACTAACCTCAATTAGTGTAAGATGCAAAATAATTCTTTTCTGTATTTTGTACTAATTTTGTTTATTGTAGCACCCTGATGATGCAAATAAAGATTTGCGAAAGCTTGGTTAACTAAAAAGAGTACTTCTTTGTCCTATCTTCCGCTGCACACCCAAATATTTGAGTTTTGTATATATATATATATATATAGAGAGAGGTTTCATAATGTGTTAAAAATGAAGAGTTTGTCAAAAGAAGTATGAGAGAAAGGCCAAATAATATGCTATTGCTACTGTTTTTACATGTTAGTTTAAACATATAATCTCCAGCGTCATTTTTATTTTCAAAACCTAGCATTTCATGTAACTCTTCGTATTTTTTTTTTGGTAGTGGTAGGCATGCGGTATACCTACATTTATTTTCAGCTTTAAAAACTTCCAAAGATGTAACACTAGTTCCACTGATAAAAATAGGAGGATTAAAATAAAACAAGTCGAAATATTTATTAAAAGCTCTTTTAAAACTAGATACTTGATGAGTACTGGGTATTTTTATGCTTAATATGTAAGTTCTTCTTCTTCTGCTTGTTAATTGGCTGATTAATACCTCTATGGAAGGTTGTTACTCGATACGATGTTAACTTTTACGCGATACTTCTTTTGCCGATTGGTGACTTATCTCTTGAAATTTTGATGACACGGGTCTCCCCCATTCTGCTTATGTGGTTATTCCATTCTTTTTTGCTATTTTTTGCGTCCATTCATTTATACACTCTATGTTACAATTTCTTCTAATGTATTCACTTCTCTTTTGATCTCTCAGCGTATTTCCTGTAATTCTTCTTAGTACTATCATCTCTGCCGTTTTCAGTAGCCTTTATATTGTGACTTGTGTCGGGTAATATTTCTGAGGCATATGTCATTCTTGGTCTTACACTGGCATTATAAATCCTTGATTTCATCTCAGTGTTAATGTGTCTGTTTCGCCATATAGTGGTGTTAAGGCATCCTACCAGTCTCTTTTTTTTTGTACTTGATCTTACACTTCTTTGTCCAGGTCTCCGTAGCTGGACAGTGTAATTCCCAGGTATTTTATTTCCATTTTTTGTTCAATACTGATGCCATCAATTTCTATTTAACATCTGGTTGGTTCTTTGCTGACTACTATTGTTTTAGTTTTTGTGATGAGATTGTCATATTTAATTCTTTTGCTCTTATGTTAAATCTGTGGACCTGTCTTTATAGTTCTCCGCCTGCAGTTGTATTGGGTGGATCAAGTGGCTCGACAGAATTATTGCCGGTCCCAGGTCCCGATAAAGGAGGAGGGGTCTACAGCCAGGCTAGCACCCTACTGATAGACTTTAAGACCATATAGCTGATAGAAACAGGGTTATACTTCGGAACAGGAATAATATATAAGTTAACTATAAAAATTATCAGTCATCTTCAAAAGTTTAAAAATACTTTTAAATTTCATATACCCCGAAAATTTTTAAGAAAATAAAATGCTATCATTTTATTAATATTTATTATTTTATTAATATATCGCATCCATAATATAATTAAAATAAAACAGGATAAACAATTTTCGACATAGTCTTATCTAGAAAATTGTGTGAACTACATGTATCACAATGTATAAAGAACAAAAGAAAATAATACTGCAATTATTTAATCTGAATATACATTTTGTGCAATTTTAAATTGTTAAAAACAATAGCAAAGAATTAAACAAAATCTGTATAAATCTGTTTTCACACGGTCGATTGACAATGGTTTCTTTTTAAGCAATCAACTGATTTAAGTCGCTCATAAGAACCTTCTAAAAAGAATTTATGGTTTTTAAGTATATTTGTGTAACTTATTGTTATTGAAAATCGGAAAATTATTGTTAAATACAATAGTAACAGGTTTGCTAATTTTTAAATCGTTTACTTTTACCCTCATGTGATAGGATAGAGAATTTTACGTCGATTCGCGATCGTAGAAAGATACCACAATTCAAATAAAATTAAATTTCTCCTCCTTTTTTATTCTTCTTAAAAAGTAAAGTACCTGTTTAATCTTCAATGTCGGCTAAACAATCACACTAGCGTTTATTAAATCGCCCAATGCTTTTTACCCTATGGGAGACTTGTCTAGAAATATTCTTAATTTTGTTTTTTACGTGATTCTATCAGTATGTTTATTACTTTCTATTTTTTGTACCCATGTAAAAACCGGATCTATCTAGACGGCCCAAAAAGTACTTAGCCCGATGGCGCTATTATATCAAGAGAAATATATTATCATATTTATAACACATTCTCGTAGAAGGCTAATGTCAAAATTTCAGTCGAATCGGACTGGTAGTTTTGTTTCGACCGCGTGTGAAAGCGGGCGTGTTCGCGGATTTTAGAAAAATTGAAAAAGAGCAATATCGGTTGGAGATTCGATTCTTGTTTTTACACCGGAAATCGCGCAGCGAAATCAAACAGCGCTTGGATGCTGTGTACGGTGACTCTTATTCTTCGATGACAATCCACAAAAATTGGTTTAAGTTTCAACGTAGTCGCACGTCGGTTTTTGATGAGCCACGCCCAGGTGCCCTGAAATTGGCTACCATGGGGGATAACGTAATAAAAATTCACGATCTCATATTGGCAGACCGGCGATTGAAGGTACGCGAGATGGCTGAGATAGAAGCAATCTCAAAAGATCGATTAGGTTCTATCCTGCATAAAATTTTGGGCATAAGAAAGCTGTCGGCTCGATGATTGCTGCGTTGGATCACTCCAGACAACAAGCTTAACCGTGAGACCACTTCAAAGCAGTGTTTGACGCTCTTTAAGGATAATCCAATATAGTTGCTACGTTATTTTGTAATTATTGACGAAACATGAATCCACTGGTACGCACTAGTGACTAAGAAACAGTCAAAACAGTAGCGGCACTCGGCGAACGTGCTCCGAAGGAGCCGAAGACTTTTATCGGCCGGAAAGATGATGGCAATTATTTTCTGGGATTCACAAGGCTTAAAAAGGACCCCACTTAGCGAAGAAAAAAGTGCTCTTACACCATGAGAACGAATCCGATCATACCTCTGCCTTCGGCATGGCAAATTTGGTAGATATGGTCTACGAACTGTTGCCTTATACACCATATTCTCTACATTTGGTCCCGTGCGACTTCTTTTTGTTGTCACTCTTAAAAAAGACACCCACCGGGCAGAAATTTAAATCGAAATAAGAGGTCTTCGCCGTCATGGAAGTCTACTTTACAGATCTCCAGAAAACGTATTTTTGAGTCATGTTAAAGAAGTTGGAGCATCGCTGGGTCAGATGTATAGAGCTAAAAGTATACTATGTTGAGAAATAAATTGCCACTTCTCTATAGCTTTTTAGCGATCGCGTCCCTTCCATCTAAGTTGCTCCATTTAAATAAACTTTACGCTATCTGGTTCATTAAAGAGTTGGTACAATTCGAAGTTATATTTATTGCGCCACTGTCCTTGACCGTTTTTAGATCCAAATATTTTGCGGAATATTTCACGCTCGAATATTCCCAAAATTCTTTCATCCGTCTGAGTTATGTTTCTGCTTCTTATGGTCCATAATATGTTCTATTTGTAACATTTATTCATCTTTTAATTTCTTCGCTTGCTTGTTTTGTTAGTATAGTCCAGGATATGACGGTTTTCTGCTCAGAATGCTTTTTATATGCATGGATTTGGTTGAAATTTTGACAGTATGTAGAAAATAGCTCAAAGATCAATATCTATTGTATGCCGATATGTGCTTTTCCTATGGGGGTGGTTATCACCCCAGCTCGTGGGGGGAAGTTTATCAAAAAAACCATGGTAGAATTTAGAATAGAAAATTTTAAGACAAAAATGTTCGTTTTTTGAAAAATCGAAAAAAAGAGTTTTTTCGAAAAATCAGAATTTTTTGAGTTCTTCGTGACTGAGTACTATATAGTTGAACGATTACTATATAGTTTACCTGTGTAAAAGGTGAATGTTAAGGGTTACCGAGATGATCTGACAAGTTCATGTTTAGTGGTTACTGCACAGCTAACGCCAGTGCTAGTTTTAAAAGCATCTGTAGAGAGAATTAAATCATGTGAGTTTTTTTTTGTATAATTTCAAAAAATGATTTCTTTATAAGAATGTTAGAAGATTCATTTTTGTTAAAGATGATGAGTGAGGTGTTTATTGAAGGAAGATTTTTGATCCAAGGGAGAAGTCAAGGTAGAGGAAATGAACTAGTCAGAAGGAGGTCAATATTTTTAAGTAGTGTAGAAATGATTTGAGGTATAGGTTTTATGATATATGAGGTATAGGTGTTGGATATTGGAAGAAGATGGCAATGGAAGATTGTTGTAATTAGGGAATGAACGGGATTAAAGAGATTTGCCGATGTTGATGCAGCATACGAAAGTAGAAGAGACCGTCGTCTTAGGGTGAAAAAAGGTTCATTGGACTCACAATAAATGCTCTCGATAGGACTAGAGGGAAATTACCTAGACATAGACGGAGCGCGCTATTGTAAATAGAGTTTAATGAATCTATGTCAGATCGAGAGGCAGAGGAATAGACAAAGCTACCGTAGTCGAGCTTAGATTAGATGAGGGCTCTGTAGACTCTTAATAAAATAGTTTCATTGGTACCCCATTGAAGATGGCTGGGGGTTTTAAGAACGTTCAGCCTTTTAAAACAATTGGTATTAAGTTCAAAGATTTGATTCTTTCAGTTTAATCTGGAGTCAAATATCAAATCGAGAATTTTACATTGATTAACAACAGAAAATGGAAAATTGTTGGATACAATTTGGAGTAAGGGAGTGAAGGTGCTTTTGGAAAATTTTATTAATTTGATTTTAACTAATTTAATGATTAGGTCATCAGCGTATTGAACATATTTGATTGGAGCAGAAAAAAACCTGCAAATTTCGTAGATTGCAAGAATAAATATAGTTGAACTTAATACAGATCCTTGAGGGACACCTTGGTTTTGAGGAAGAGATTGAGAAAGTTTACCATTGGTAAGGACTTTAAAAAAGGTTCTTCCTGTTAGAAAGTTTTTTTTACAAATGAGAGAATATTACCATCTAAATTGTAGTAGGAGAGTTGGTCAATTATTGCTTTTCTGAAGATTGAATAAAATGTCCCTATAATGTAACATATACTTGCTACAATATCTTATTGATTGTTGATTGCTTGAGAAATGGGTGTTTCTCAAGCAATCATTTTTGTGATTGTTGATTGCTTGAGAAATGGGTGTTTGAAGAAGAACAAGGTTATCAAGAGTAGACCGATTACGTCGGAAACCGGATTGAGCGTCGGGAATAATATTATGCTTTTCAAGGAACCAAGTGAGTCTTGGTCCTTATCATTTTTTCAAGATATCATTCAAGTTTGCAGGTGGTACAAGTGAGAGCAATCGAAAAAAAAGATTTAGGAGTTATAGAGGGTTGGTCAGGTTTTTTAATTGGAATGATTATAGAATTGTGTCAAATACCTGGGAATTGCATTGTGCGTTCCAGATAAGGTTATAAATTTCGAGAAGTTTGGAGAGAGATGTATTGGGGAAATTTCTTAAAAATATATAAGGGATAACAACGAGATTTTTTTTTTAATTGAAACGTCAATAAACTTATTCTAAACTTCAATAATTGAGGCTTATTCCCATTAAAATAGTAATTGTTTTAAGATTCCACAAGAAAATAGCTTCAGAACATTATGTCATTATGTAAAAAACAAATCTATTATCATTTATAAATTAGTTCAAAATTTCGGTCAATTGTCAAATCGCAAACATAAAACTATTTTAAAGATCTACAACTTTTATTTAAACTTTTTTCTCTAAAATGTATAAGAAACATTTTATTAGCAAAAAAATTTTTTTTCACTTTTTATGATTGTTTAAAATAACAAAGGAAAATCAGCTGTACGCCTTCAAGGATTTGTCATCTTTTAGAACCTTCAAAAATCTGTATAAGATTTTGTTAGCTGTTACTGGCCTACTCTAACATTAATATAAAGCTTTTCAAAAACAACACTTTGGCGTTTTTCTATTAATTTTCTTTAGTATCGATTGACACCATCAATAATTTATATTCTTACTTACCAAATATCTTTTCTTGTTTGGTGCTGTTGAATAAACATTGTTTCGTTTATTTATTAGACTATTACAAACCACACCATTGCCACACAATTTAATATATATTTAGAGATTGCAGAAATGTTTAAAGTATGTATTGTAATATTAAATTATATACTGATATTAGTCTAAAAATAAACTGTGTCAAGTATCATAGTCACCTTGCAAAAAAATTAAAGCTACATATTTAGACTAAATAGATTTAAATGAAAGCTTTATATTTGATTTTAGAAATCTTTTTATTTTTGTACTTATTAAAAAGCGGTCATCGTCATCTAATGATTTAAATCTGTTAAAAATATTAACCAATATTGCTCTGATGTAGTTTTGTCTTAATTAGTTAGTAGTATGGAAGCAATTGGGAGAGACCTACATTCAGGAGTGGATGGAAAATGGTTGACAAAGAGTAGAGAGTTAGTAGTATAAAAACGTGGTTAAAAAAGTATCATACCACATTGCACCAGTTTTAATAAATAATTTCAAATAATTACCTTTAATTATGATCGTCTTTTTTTTCTTCTTCTTCTTTTTCCTGTATATAAGCAATTCTGCTTGTTTATTGGTGGATTAATACCTCTATGGAAGGTTGCCAGTCCATCTTTTGCGCGGTCGTCCGATACTTCTGTGCCGATTGGTGACTTCTCTTGCTATTTTGACGACACGGGTCTCCTCCATTCTACTTATGTTGCTATTCCATCCTTTTTTTTTATTTTGTGTCCATTCATTAATACACTGTACGTTATATTTTCTTCTAATGTCGTCACTTCTCTTTCGATCTCTCAGCGTATTTCCAGTAATTCTTCTCAATACTCTCATCTCTGCCGTTTCCAGTAGCCTTTGCGTTGTGGCTATGTTGGGTCTTGTTTCTGAGACGTATGTCATTATGGATCTTATACTGGCTTTATAAAGCCAGTATAAGATCCATTACTTCATCTCAGTGTTAATGTGTCTTTTTCTCCGTATAGTGTTATTAAGGCATCCTGCTAGTATATTTGCTTTTTCTATGTGTAATTCCCAGGTATTTTATTTCCATTACTTGTTCAATATTGATGCCATCAATTTCTATTTGACATCTGATTGGTTCTTTACTATTGTTTTAATTTTTTGAGAAGAGATTGTCATATTAAATTCTGTTGCTCTTAAAAAGTTTTTTTTTCTTTGTTTTCCATTCTGTTTCCTCTTCCTTTGTTAACGCTTTTGATCATTTCATTCATGATTAAATTAAAGAGGGTGTGGCTCAATGAATCCACTTGTCTTATTCCGCTGCCTATTTCTTTAGGTTCTGTAAGTTGTCTTTTCTGTATGTCACAAATTGTGATCATTAAATAAACATTTTACATTTTGAACACATTTTAGGGGAACGATACGATTTCGTCATAAATGCTGACCAAGCACCAGGAGCCTACTGGATTCAATTGAGAGGTTTGGGAGAGTGTGGTATTAGACGAGTTCAACAGCTTGCTATCCTGAGATACGCTAGAGGTCCTTACCAGCCATCATCAGCACCTCCAACCTACGACTTTGGTATAAGACAAGGAGTGGTAAGTTTAGACTTGGTGCTTGTATATACATTAGTAACTATTAGAACTATATATTAGAATTAGCATTTTGGAAGCTTAAATATTGGAAGCAAGAAAATTTACCTGGGAAATGTGTTTATAAACATTTTGTACATGTTACATAAATAAATTATGAGGGAAATACAATTATGTAAATATTAAATTCAGTCTTAACTGAATAAAAACATAAAAATAATTGAAAATCAGTAAATTCAAAAGTTTGATTATAAAAATAACAGCCACAATATGACAGCATGGATAAAAGTGGTTAAGGTATGCAATAACAAGTATTATTGATTATAAAAATCCTAGAAACTTCACAATAATAAGCCTATAGGGCGAGTTACATCTGCATCGTTTCTTAAATTTTGCTATGCGAATCAAAACTACAGATCCGGAGAATATTTAATGACATTTTCGTTTCTTAGAACAATAATTCTTTCTGTAAAAAAAGTTGTTGAAAAAACTTCAGTGTTTAAAAAAACAGGGGGCTAAAAAATGTGAAGAATATCGAACAATCAGCCTAATGAGCTACATGTTGAAATTGTTTCTTAGACTCATCCATGGAAGAATTTATAAGAAGTGCGAAGAACAAATATCAGACAGACAGTTCGGCTTCATTAACGCAGTGGATACCAGAGAGGCACTTTTCGGAGTACAGGTACTGATTCAAAGATGCAGGGACGTTAACTGCGACGTATACGCGTGCTTGATCTGATCGATGAAAAGAAGCAGACCTGGATGACAAAGACCTCAGAATAATTTCAGAACTATACTGGAATCAGACTGCATACATGAAAATTAACGGAGAAGAAACAGATCACATAAAAATACTACGTGGAGTTAGACAGGGATGTATCCTATCGCCGTTGATATTTAATATGTACTCAGAGAAAATTTTTAACGAGGCTCTTTACGGAATAGACGAAGGCATCCTTCTAAATGGTGAAAGAGTAAACAATGTTAGATATGCCGACGACACCATGGGGGTAGCAGATAGTTTAGAGGGACTTTAGAGGCTAATGGACAGAATAAACGAGTACAGTCAACAGTACGGACTAAACATTAATACCCACAAAACGAAACAAATGATTATCAGCAAGGAGAATATAAATGGGGCTCATCTATATATTAATGGGACGCAGATAGATCGAGTAAAACAGTATTGCTACCTGGGAACTATTATAAACGAACAGTGGAGCAATGTACAGGAAATAAAGTGCCGCATAGGAAAGGCAAGAACGGTCTTTAACAAAATGAGCGCCATCTTCAAAAGTCACAACATATCCCTAGATACAAAAATGAGACATTTGAGATGCTATGTTTTCTCTGTGTTGTTGTACGGGGCGGAGGCATGGACGCTTACAGACACCACTATTAAAAAACTTGAAGCATTTGAGATGTGGCTTTATAGAAGAATGCTGAGAATATCATGGACAGCAAGGATCACGAACAAGGAAGTTCTAGAAAATATGAAGAAGGAACCAGAGATTGTGTTTACGATCAAACGCATAAAATTGCAATATCTGGGACACGTTATGAGAAATCAGCACCGTTACTCCCTGCTGCAGTCTATATTGCAAGGTAAAGTCAAAGGTAAGCGGGGACCCGGTAGAAGGAGAATATCATGGCTGCGGAATTTAAGAACATGGTTTAAGAAAACCTCAAGGAAGCTGTTTCGAGCCGCAGCGAGCAAGGTCATGATTGCCAATATGATTTCCAACATCCGAAACGGATAGGAACCAGAAGAAGAAGAAGTATTTCAAGTAACGATAATTTTATGTGGCTTAAATGTAGCTCAACATGAAGTGACGGATTTGTTTAAACTTACCTTTTTATAATATAAATTTCCACATTGGGCATATATATTATAATAAAATTTTGATTGTGTAAATAGGTCACTGTAGATAAATACCAAACATACTATGGAGAAAATACATTAGAATTATTGTAAAATAAATAAAATATATAAAATCAGATTATGCTTTATCCATCCCATAATGTATAATTTTAGTACTGGTATACCTATAGGCTTTTAGTTTTAGTAAAAGAACTTTATTATTTTAAATAAATATAAATTTTTATATAAATAAATTTTCAAAAAATTTCGCCAGATGTAAATTACAAACTTCTCCCAGAAATGCACATAGACTAAGCAGTAGCTACAATTCGCTTCCAATGATACATAAACTTGTAAATAATTTTATATTTAGTTTTATATATTATTTAGTAGTAGCTTTGATGTATGTATATATGTTTTTTACAGTTTAAGAATTACTTTTAGATACCTATAGAATATTGTATATATGCTAAGAGTGAGCTGTACAAATCTTTAACCAAGATATTCAACACTAGCCCTTGTATATTTGTAAAAAGTTGAAATACATTTTTTGTAATAAATCGACGAAACCTAAGTTTATGATTTAATCAGATTCTTGATCTAATTATTTTGTAATATTTTTATGTTAAAATGCTTTTTATTGTTTATCGCTTTTTGTATACATTTTTAGCTTAAACAATACCCAACTAGTATATATATATATATATATATATATATATATATATATATATATATATAATGAACCAGAAGTATTTGCTGACAACGTAAGGAAGTAAACGTTAAATAGTGGATTTGCATATATATATATATACATAAAATATATATATATACATATACATATACAGATAAGGAAAAAGTTTATCATTAGTATTATAAAATTAGAGACAGATACTAACAACGATACGAACATTCGGTTTATTTTTAACCCTAAAACGGGCAGAGAAAGGAATAGAACTCGCATAGAACTACATATACGCAAAAGAAAATTTACAAGTTGTATCTCACAAGATACATTGCCCATTAAATTATTTCTTATAATAGAGTATGAAACAATTTCTAGACTGTTTTTCTGACTCCAGACATAAACGAGTTTTACATTTTGCACAATAAACTGTAGTTTTCCATCAGTACGCAATTTGTATCTACTTTATCTAAAAAACTTGGAAAGTGACCTGTATTTTCAACTCGAGCGTCATCTATTGAGCGAGGAGCTACCAGATAATTAATTTTTTTCTGCTGTTGATCTGCACTTGAACACCGAGATTTTCTGATATTTTTTGAAAGAACGAGGTATCTTCCAATATTGAAGCGAAAATTTTAGTTTTTCATGCCTTTTTTTTTATATGTCAAGCATTGTTTACTACCAGATCTATGAGCTGGCTGAATATATAAAGATAAGACCTTGCTGATTTGAATGGTGTTTTATATAGTAATATCAGCATATTAGACAGATCAACACCACCCATATGTTTATTATATTTTGCCTCACTACTTGAGGACACAGCACGTCAACATTTTTTTATGTTCCTTTCTATATGGTTTCACTTAAAGTACGGAGCTATGGGAAATGTATGAGCTAGCCAAAGTGACACATTTAGTGTCAGTCCACTTGACTACTGCTATACAGTTTGTACTGTCAACGTTGTATTCATAACTTCCTTTGTCAGTTTCCAGCGTGCGTAATATCGTTTCTCGTCTCTTCGTTTTGTACCAAGACTCGCCAACTGTTTCTCTTTCTTTAGGTATTCTATTTACTCCAAAAAACAAAAAAGATTTCAAAATAAACTACAGGTTTGTTCAGTTTTTTGAGTCTTGAGAACCAACGATTTTCCATAACTTGAAAATGGAATATTCTTGAAAGTGCTCGAAACTTTGTACACTAAAAAGTCATAAATCATAAACAATACCTGACACTCCTGTGCGAACAAACATTTTGAGTCCCCATTTTAAGGCTTCTTGGGCATATATTGACGTAAGATTGCCTTAGTTCCCTTATATGCTATCATCATTTTATCAATAGAAAATAGTGCCTCTTGTTTCAAAGAAACTTTCTAGTTTTAACGTACTTTTTCTAGTATAGGCCGTATTTTGAACAATATGTTACCATTTGCACCGATGTTGTTATCTTGAAAGTGTATACATCGTCTAAGGTTATTGAATCTCTTCACTGTCCTTACTTCAGCGATTGTTTCATGTCCAGTTTCAAGATTCCATTAATCTTCAGAAGCCGGCATTTTTACCACACCCATTATCATATCCGTGCCCACAAAAGCTTTTCGTTTCAATGGGTCCGTGTTGATATATGGAGTATTGATAGTATGGAGTATAAATTAGTTTAATTAGATATATAGACAAACAAACCGTCATCAAAAAATTGCTGAAAATATCTTAGAGGTGTATTTTATAGTCATTATCGGGTGCATAGAAACCCAAATGAAAATTTAATGTGCTGAAAGTAATTTTGTTCTCATATTTTTTCGCAGTTTTACATCGTGAAGGCAGCGGCTGGTCATTTTCTGATTCTTTCTCACGGAACGAAGCAGTTGAAAGCGTATTTAATGTAGAGGAAAAATATTTATAGTCTGGATCACAATCGTTAGCATCATCACCATAAACCTCCACTAAATTCTGCATTTTATCTCAATTCCTAGTCAGATTTCTCAGCCGAATGCTTCGTGCTTTAACCAAGGCTATCCAATGCTCCGTGCTTCTTTGTCAATGGTCCTCCTTCTCTTCTACCTTGGAATCTATTTCGCCTTCTCGCTCCTTAAGGATTCTAGCTCAAAGCTGCGTTTTTGATAGCGGCACCTGGTTTCCTAAGAGTTTGACTTAGCTACGTGTTTTGTCACATCTTGCTTAACAATTTTTCGTTTGAAAGGGTCTTAATAAATTTTCATGAATTACCGAAGATTACAATTTATAAACACCTGACACTTTGATATTAGTTTTTATTACATTACAACAGCACATATTTAACGTTGGTGTTAAAGCTTGGAAAGTTGGCATTGGAAATTTCCCAACTTGGAGCTGGGAAACTTTGGAAATTGTACTTTAAAATTAACAATTTATTCATGTTACTAAATGAATATGGGAGTAAGATAGGCGCAATAATAAACAAGAACGACTAGCTACATAGATTAAAAAACTTCCAACATCACCTGACAGTTTTTGGTTTATTTGATAGATATTTAAAAAAATATATTAAAGCATTAAAAGGACTAATAGATATATGGCATCGTACAACGTCTTTTGGCGTTGTCGGATATCTAATTTCCATTCTCGTCGGTTGTTCTTTTTTTTGAGTTCTTTGGAGCTCATTGACTTTCTTACCCCTTCCATCAATGTTTTCTTCGGTCTCGCTCTATTCTGCATATGACCGTACCATATGATCTGCTTTCGTTTATCTAAATCTTCGTAAATCTTTAGCGTTCGTCTTATTACTTCCATTTCCATGGCTTATATCTTTTTCTGTTAATCGCCATGTTTCACATCTCTATAATAGCATACTTTTTATCACAATTTATCTCTTTTGTTATATTCTTGTTCCAGAAAATTCCGTTAAAGCATCATATAGCTTTTCTGGCTTGTATTATTCTGGTATTAATTTCTTGGTTATCTATTCTCCATTGAATATTGTTTTTAGATATTTGTATTCATTAACAGTCCCTATGTATTTGTTATAATCTAGTACAAGATTTGCTGTGTATGTTCCAATTCTGAGAAATTTGGTTTTTTTGGTATTAAGTACTAATCCACATTTCTGATATTCTTCAGCTAACTTTCATATTATGTGTTCCATATCGTTATTATCAATTGCTATAATAGCCTAATCA
The DNA here is from genome assembly GCF_040954645.1 of Diabrotica undecimpunctata. Taxonomy (NCBI): domain Eukaryota; kingdom Metazoa; phylum Arthropoda; class Insecta; order Coleoptera; family Chrysomelidae; genus Diabrotica; species Diabrotica undecimpunctata. Next base: position 143,727,875 of record NC_092810.1, on the reverse strand, counting down.
TCTGCAAATTGTAGTGTATATAGACAAGTATTATTCAATTCTACTTCCATGCACTTTCGTTTCCAAGTATATAATGGTTTTGCTATATATTTTTTAAATAGTGTTGAAGAAATGCAGCAAACTTGATATAGCCTTTTCTTCACAGTAAATTTAGGTGATAGAGTGTTGCCTATTTAAATTCGAGATAACAACTCATTATATAATTACAGAACGAGTGAAATAATTCTACTATTAAAAAAAAAGAGATAAAAAACAGCCAGAAAACTACAGAGGTATATACTTGTTAAATACTACGCTAAAACTTGCAACTAAAATTTTACAAGTGCTAATAAATCAGAGAATAAGTTTAGCAGATGAACAACAAGGTTTTCGTAGTAAAACATCGTGTACAAATGCAATATTCGTTATAAAGCAAGTTACTGAGAAATTACTATAGTATAATAGACCAGCATTTCTATGTCTGACTGACCTAAAGAAAGCGTTTAACAGAGTAAGACTCAAAGATGTAATCCATCTTCTGTATAATAGAAAAGTTCCCTTAAATATTATAAAAACGATCGAAAACATCTACCAAAACAAAAAAATGGACAACGAAGTAAGAATATATGGACAGTTTACAGTACCTATTGAAATAGGTAGCGGAATAAGACAAAAGGATTCATTGAGCCCCATACTCTATAATTTGATCTTGGATGAAATCATCAAAAGCGTTAACAAAGAAAGAGGATGCAGAATGGAAAACAAAGAAATAAAAATACTCTGTTATGCAGACGACGTAATATTGATAGCCCAAGATGAAGATAGTCTGCAAAGACTGGTCCACAGATTTAACATAAGAGCAAGAGAAGTTAATATGACAATCTCATCTCAGAAGACTAAAACAAGAGTAGTCAGCAAAGAACCAAGCAGATGTAAAATAGAAATTGATGGCATCAGTATTGAACAAGTAATGGATATAAACTACCTGGGAATTACACTTTCTAGCTATGGAGACCTGGACAAAGAAGTGGAAGATCAAGTACAAAAAGCAAATAGACTGGCAGGATGCCTTAATAACACTATATGGCGAAACAGACACATTAACACTGAGATGATGTCAAAAATTTATAAAGACAGTGTAAGACCAATAATGGCATATGTCTCAGAAACAAGATCCAACACAGCCACAACGCAAAGGCTACTAGAAACGGCAGAAATGGGAGTACTGAGAAGAATTACTCTAAATACGCTAAGAGATCGAAAGAGAAGTGAAGACATTAGAAGAAAATGTAACGTATAAATGAATGGACACAAAATAGAAAATAAGAACGGAATAACCACATAAGCAGAATGGAGGAGACCCGAGTCGTCAAAATAGCAAGAGATAAGTTACCAATCGGCAAACGAAGTATCCATAGAGGTATTAATCCGCCAATAAAAAAGCAGAATTGCTCATAAAGAAAAAGAAGAAGAAAAAGAACTCATTATATAAGTTTTCCTTTATGAGTGTGTGAGTCATATTGGTGTCTTAAAGTACTTCGCAAAGGTTTGTTATGGGCACTGTATCGTACGTCTTTTGCAGATCAATAAAAGTTATGTTTACTACTTGATTTGTCGCTGTGTTCTTTTCTGTGATCTACTCTAAGTAAAACTCATTATCCGTACAAGATCTAACAGCCCTAAATCCACTTTCTCCTCCTCCTGATAAAACAGTATTCTTTCAGGACTAATAGATTGTTGTTTAAGCACTTCTAACAATATTATTTGTCATGTTAAAATTGAAAATTCATATTTGTATCGAAAATGTGTAAGTATAATCAGTTATAAAATCGGTAGTAAAGTTTAGCTGCTTCGAAAATCATTTTTCTCCAAAAAAGATATGTACAGTATTTTTGCGATTAATGATTACACATTAAGCTTTTCAATCAATGCTGTAAAAATCATATATCTGCCTATATATACATTGCGTGTACAGTGTAAATAGATGTTTATAAATTCCACAACTAGGTTCTTAATCCTTTGGATGCAAGATGTAACGAAGTCAGAGCAGACGCCATTTGTGTCAGTCAACTTAAAAATGCTAGAAAGATTGACGCCGGACTCTTGCAAGAAAGACCAGACGTTAAAATTTTCTTACCATTCAGGTTCTTCGTCTACAGTCCTCAAGATTTGTATGCTCCTAATACGTACCAGAGACATTTAGGTAAGTAAATAAACCATTTTTAATTCAATTAATTTAATAATTTAATTAAACCTTAAATGTAAAACAATTTAATTAAAATTTAAAACCGTTTTTAAATGTATGGCTTAATATTTTGCTTCTTCTTCTTCTTTAGATGCAAATCCACTAATGGATGTTAGCGATCACATTTTCCATTAATTCTCTATTTCTTGCAATATGTATCAGAGATTGTATGTCGTTAATCCCTGTCCATTGCCTTATGTTTCGGAGCCAGGACATTTTCTTGCGTCCCATTCCTCTCTTGCCTTCAATTTTACCCTCGATTATAAGTTGGAGGAACTGGTATTTTTCATTTCGCATGATGTGACCTAGATACGCCGTTTTCCTTTTCTTGATGGTTTCGAAAAGTTGGCGTTCTTGGTTTATTCTTTTAAGGACATCTATATTTGTGATTTTCGCTGTCCATGATATTTTTAGGATACGGCGATAGAGCCACATTTCGAAAGCTTCTAATCTGTTTATATCCCTCGTTTTGAGTGTCCAGCCCTCTACGCCATATAGCAGCACTGACCACATGTAGCACTTAGTAAACCTTAGTCTCAGTTGAAGATCGAACTCTGAACAAGTCAGTACCTTCTTGAATTTTACGAAAGCTTGTCGAGCTTGCTCAATGCGACATTTTACTTCCCTGTCCGATGCCCAGTCTTCAAAAAGCCACGATCCCAGGTATTTAAATTTACTCACTCTTTCAATGGACTTAGTATTCAGTGTTATGGTGGAGTTTTCAAGTACATCCAAGTTTCTGGAGATGATCATAAATTTGGTTTTTTTGGTATTAATCTCTAATCCCATTCGCTTACTGTATTCTCCGATTATAGTGACAAGTTGTTGAAGATCGACTATGTTGTCACAAATTAAGACACCATCATCAGCATATCGTATGTTGTTGATCAGTACTCCATTCACTTTGATTCCCATCTTTGCATCCTCCAGAGACTCTTGAAATATGGCTTCCGAATAAATGTTAAATAAAAGAGGGGAAAGCACACATCCCTGTCGAACGCCCCTTCTTATATGTATGGGTTTGGATATAGAATTGTCTATTTTTAACTGTGCCGTTTGATGCCAGTACAAGTTTTCAATGCATCTTATGTCTTTTTGGTCTATATCAACTTTCTTGAGGATCTGCATTAACTTGTGGTGTTGGACACGATCAAACGCTTTTTGGTAATCTAAAAAGCATAGGAACACATCCTTCTTCTGATCGTAACAATTTTGGACCAGCACCTGTGTTGCTACTATTGCTTCTCGTGTTCCTAAACCTTGTCTAAACCCGAACTGGGAGTCACTGATGTCCCATTCACATTTTTTGTATACTCTTTGATGTAGTATTTTTAAGAATATCTTTAAAGTGTGACTCATCAGGCTAATGAGTCTGTGATCCTCACATCTTTTTGCATTGACTTTCTTGGGCAGGGGAATAAAGGTAGAGCGTAACTATTTTGCTTAAATCGCTTTTAATATTTCATCTTAAGGTTCCTTTTGCATAAGTAAATGTTGGTTAAAATACATATAGTCATATAGTTGCTACGTAACTATATGACCTAGTGTGATTGTTAGTGTTCTGAATTTTTAATGACTTTCTGTTGCTATTCTCATAGTATATCCCGAGGTCTCATTTTACTATCTTTCAATACATCTGACCTAGCTATTGATATTCCCTCGAGGTCTCTTTACACGCTCCGATTTTACCAATTCCGCTGCTTTGGTTTTCTGCAATTATTCTTTGGCAGCTTTTTCTTTCTTCAAATCCCCGCAGCAGTGTTTGCTTCTTTCTTTATCATCTTCTTCTTAGCTCCAGTTCCTCTTGGAACATATTCTGGCTCAATATTTTATTATTATTTATTATTATTAATAAAGCTCACTAGTTTCTGAGCCATTGAGACTTATATATGTTTCAAATGTATCTAAGCTACAGAAAGCTTTCTGGAAGATATATTTTGCACATTTTGTTTAGCATAAAGGACAGAAGACGATAATTAATGTCTTTGTGTATGGTCATCAGACTAGATGGCACCTTTGGACAATTTCACTTGGGTGGGAAAATATGTAGAGACGTCTTGTTGGTCTTTGGATTTGAGTTTGTATAATCTATACATGTCTGATGATAGGAAACAACTGTGAAATCGCGATAGTATGCTGGTGTTTGCGAATTTAAATACAAAGACTGACAAATCGTGTTTCTATGTTAATATTTATGTAATAAATTGTTGCGTTTTAAAAATAGTAGTTTAAACCAGTACGAGGTTTTATTTACTTTAGTAGAGGGTTGTTTTCGAAGAGGAGAACTATTTACTCTCTCTTCTTATAATATTTGTGTAGCATGTATTGATCTATCACATCAGCACATATGTTTCTACTATTCTTGCAGTGGATAGGTCTTTTTCTAATTATTTTATGGTCACTACTTAAGCTTTATAATCAACATAGTCAACTTCGATATTTTGGTATCTTCTTGCTTTTTAGTTCGATTTCCAGCTCAAGAAACTTATATTTTTGCCTCACTGTCTTACTAACTATTACCTTGCAGTACAGAAATGGAGACAAATTTCTAAACAAATTCTAACATTTAACTTTTTTAAAACTTCCTTTAATGCTGTCAGTTATTGTCGTCTGGGTCTTTTTCTTCTCCTTCCTGATGTTCCCGTTTTGTTAGTTTTTTGTTGGCTTGTTGCCCCTTTTTGTTAGTAGTTTTTTTTGTTATTTTTTGTAAATTTTTTTGAAGGTTTGTCGTCAAATAAAATCTTATAAGTCATATTATAATTCACATACAAATCATATTAATAGACTTTACACATTGTTTTTAATTGTTGTCGTATTTAGAGCTACGAACTTATCTTCTGAGTTACATATTAGACAGTGTCTATTGTTTTGGACGTTTGTGCTTCCATCGATAAAACGCGACTTATCTACAATAATAATCCGTCTCAATATTGGGCTTGGATGGTTTTCCAGTTCTGCAAACTTTACTCTAGCTTTTTCGACAATCGTGTCTATCATTATTATTTGTTTAAGTTCTCTGTATAGAAAACGGTTTGTGACGTATCTTGGTACGTTTACTTCTTCACGTAGGCAGTTATTGTGGGCCACTTGTATCTTTCTATATGTCTCGCTGAAGACATAGAGATGCATATGTTAATGTGGCTAGTATGATGCTGTTTATCAATCTTAGTTTTGTTTTTGTGCATAGTTTACTTTTCTACCTGAAAGTCCTCTTGCAGCTCTGGCTACTGCTGCTTTTTTATTTTTACGTCTACATGATTTTTAAATGTTAATCCTTAGTCCATCGTAACTACCAGGTATTTAACATCTCTTTTCCATTCGATGAGATTCTTTTGCACCATCAGTTGTTCCTCTGGGTTCTCTCTCTCTCTCTCTCTCTCTCTCTCTCTGTGTTTTTTGAAGAGAACAGCTTGTGTTTTTTCAGAGTTAATGGCAATTTTTCATTGCATGCTCAATTTTTCTATGTTATCTAGTGCTTTTTTTCGATTGTTTATCGCTAGTCGATGTTTCGATGTTTCGCCGAAATCGCTGTGTCGTCAGCATAAAGGCTTAGATGCTCCTGGTGTTCTTGGAACGTAGGCAGTAAACCAAGTAAGGGTGACGGGACTGCCCCCTGTGACACTCCAGCCTCTGGAGTTCCGAGTTCGGACAGAACTTCTGAACGTCCTATTAGAATTCTGAAGCTCCGGTTGGTCAACAACGACATGAGATTAGACGGTAGATTTAAAAATAAACTCTCAATATATAGTAAATATAAAAGGTCATAAAATGAATTTCTGTCTCATGTGACCAGAAATATTAGTATTTTGATAGATAATAGTATCTTCCGACATTACTTGTGATTTATTTTCACAGTATATATTTGTATAATTAATGAAGTATAATTCGTATACTTTACAGATAAGAGTAAATGGAATAAAAACATAGTAATAAGTTAATCTTTTTTATTATAAATAATATGAATATTAATAATGTTCTGTTATTACAGTCGCACCGAGCGGAGACCCCGTATTGAGTTTAATTGATGAAATCTCCTATATGGCTGCTCCAGCTCCACTAATTTCACAGTACGATGATATTGATCCAGAGCAATTCTGTAACGGAGATAACAGACCTGCAAATTGTGGTGCCAATTGCATGTGCACACACAAAGTGGATATTCCTTTAAATGCCGTCGTGGAAGTAGTATTAGTAGATGAAGGTAAGATGTTTTTTTTATATTACTTGTATTTTAAATAGTCTGTACTTTTCTATATTTATATATTACATAACTAGTCTACGATGACTATATGATAATCAAGTGTAAAATTGATGTTTTGAGATATCGGCAAGTAAAGAATTGAGTTAAAAAATAAATCATTTCCTATCCAATATCATTGCTCCACGTTTGTCTTCAGGTTTGTGTAGAATTCATGATAGACCGGCGGATGTAAGGAAGAAGTTGTAGAAACTTTAGAAAATTTTTTTTCTTTTTTTAAGAGATAACAATAAATGACACTTTCGTGGACAGCTACAAACTCCATGAAAAAATTGTTTTTCGGACACAAAATTCTACACGAGAATTAAAATATGATTTTCCTGAATGTGTTTCCAACTTGGACTTAGATATTTTCCAAACTGACTGACTACAAATCTTTTTTTTACGTTTTTTACCAATATTTGATCCAGCTTCCACAAGTGTATCTTCTTTTCCTAGTTGTAGAAGACTCATCATTAGATGGTGGATGTAAGTCAGAGCCAAAATCTGTTTCAAATTCGCTGGGTTCACGAGTACTGCATGTAACCGACAACAGCATTTCCAAACTATAACAAAAATATTCTATTTAACTAGTACTTTCTTCATTTTAAGGTTATAATTTTAAAGTTACAATCCTAAAACATTTAGAATCTTCATTTAAATTTTGAAGCTAGATATTTACAATCACTATTAATATAAAATATAATAATTGTGATATAAATACAAATACAGAAGACAAGAGTGAGAATGTCTAAAATATCATACTGTACAATGGCCAACTGTCACTTGGGCCAAATTTCCATAACTAAATCATATGAACTGTTTACGTAGTCTAACTTTACAACTCGCGCCATCTCTTGGTATACAGTAAAATGTTAGTAGAGCCACTTTGAAATGAAAGATATTATAAAATGCTACCTATTGTACTACCTATCTGAATTATACAAAAAAATCAGTTGCGCCACTCTGCTTACAAATATTCTGCAGCTTACACATTAATGAGTACACATAGAAAGAGTTACTATAATTATATACAAAGCACTTATTGAAATTTGAAATTACGTTGTGGTATTTTATTCGAGCTTCTTCTTCAAAACATCATTTAAATTGCATCTATTCTGTTTTCCATTCGTTTTTGTCACTCACGTCTCTGATCATACGCTCCATATGATCGAGTGTAATAGTCATCTTTCTTTTTTTTTATTTTATTTGTTATATCTGTTTTATCTGATCCTGTATTTGTTAAAGTTACCCCAAAGTATTTATATTCATCTGATTGTTGTATTGAATTGTTATTTAGCTCCAAGTCTTCTGCAGTCTTTCCAATGACCATATATAGCGTTTTATCATAAATAATTTCTAAACTCCAGCTTCCAAATTCTTCTTCCAGCTTTTTTTCATGTAGACGATCTCGTCTTTTTCTAAAATAATTTGATTATCCGCAAACAAAGGCTATAGATATATAGTTGTCGTAAATTTTTACTTTCATCTGTACACATTTCTTGTTCCAGTTGTCTAGTGTTTCAAATATATGAAGTTTAAATAAGGTTGGTGACAGGTCCTTGTCCTTTTATTCTACGAAGAGAATCTCTTAGTAGTTTTAACTCTAGAGAACTTACGTATTAATATAATTTACTGCTTATGTTAAACTAGTGAATCATATGTGTTTTCTTTTTCAGTACAACAACCCAATCTAAGTCATCCGTTCCATTTACACGGTTACTCCTTCAATATCATCGGTATTGGCAGATCTCCTGACCAAAATGTAAAGAAAATCAACTTAAAACACGCTTTGGATCTCGACAGACAAGGTCTCTTACACAGGCAGTTCAATTTACCTCCTGGCAAAGATACCATAGCTGTACCTAACAACGGTTACGTAGTGTTAAGATTCAGAGCAGACAATCCAGGATTCTGGCTATTCCACTGTCACTTCTTATTCCACATCGTTATTGGAATGAACTTGGTATTCCAAGTTGGTTCCCACAGAGATCTTCCTCCAGTTCCGCCAAATTTCCCTACCTGCGGTGACCACCTACCACCAATTAACTTTGATTCTAACTATGTTAAGTAATGATTAGACTATCTTGTTAACCATTTTGTTTTTCCTTTCCTATAGTTAAAGTGAATTAATCAAAAACATATCAAATAGATAATAAATTGTAATTAAAGAGTGCAAATGATAATACTAGAATTATAGAACAATTATTCCCAGCGACGTTAGGCTTAACTTTTTACCTCCTTAGCCTTCAGAGCACAAGAAGTACCTACTACAGAGATTGACAGTATTAATTTTTTAATTAAATTTTATGTATATTACTTTTATTATTTATTTTAAGGACACTGTAGCCTCGATTGTTCACAATTAAAAATACACGATGGTAAGTAAATTCTCGTTCTGAATGATTTCAGATTTCATCATTTGAGGATACCTTCAAATGTCAGTTGTTTCAAGATTTCTCTGTTAACGAGATTTCCACAGAAACTTCTTTTGAAGTAGTTGGTCTAATGACTAAATCCTTCAGCTTATTCCAGTCTTTAGTTTCCTCTTTATCATTGTCCTGGAAAGTCATTTGTACGTGTTCTGCAAATCAATTTGCTTTTTATACATCTCGTGCTCAACTCTCATACTCCTTTCTAATGCATAGGTTATATATGTAGTAGGTCATGTTAATCGTTTCGTTGTTTTCTTTAGTGGCTTTTGTACTTGCTTCATTTTCATAGCCATGTAGTTTAAAATCATGTCAACTTATCTACTTATTTATTATTTACATCGCATACCTTGCTATGATTATAATACCCAGTGTAAATTGAACCTTAGAAGTAAAATATTGAATATGGATTGTAGACAGATTTTTTCGTAGTTTAAAATCTTTATTTTGATTTTGATTAATTCACTAGACTTATTTTAAACACTTATATAAAAAGTTACCTTTATTAAATTTGTTGGTATTTTATTTATTGATTAAAAATTAAAATTTTTGATCTTGCCATCACAAAAAAACTGTTATATTAATTCTTCGTTATTGTATCTATGTTAAATATAATTTATGTATTTATAAAGTGGCGCCATAATATATAAGAATAATGTATAGTATTATAGTATATTTAAATGTTATACTAGCTTTCCATAATCAAAATTTCCGAAATATAAATACTAGAAGGTTGGTGCTATAATCTGTAGATATTAGCAAATCTTATAAGCAGTATTTAAATAGCACGCAATACTGATTTCTTATTTGGATACGGTGTGTACTTTTACAACATTTTTATAGCTACTCAAGGAAGACTATCCACAACTATCAGCCTTAAACTTTAATCAAGTATTTGTTTTTGTTCCAATGTTATCATATATTTCCTTCTATATTTCTGTTAAACTGCATTAATTTCTTAAATTGGTCTGAAACTCTTTTTTAAAGACATCTGGTATTTTGTATTAACCAATAACTCCAATTTTTAAATCTTCCACTTTTCTACTGACTTAAATCTCATCATCTCCTTCAGTACTTAAGCATATTTCACCATCAGCAAGTTTATCATCATGGGTGTTCACGAATTCACGAATGAAATCTCTGTTCCTCCCAGCACCGCTGGTTTTAGACCTTGTAGTACTGTTTTTTTTTTTTTGTAAAGTTGAGGATTTGTATTTTCTGAACATTCACTATCAGTCTCTCTTGTTTACACCAGTCGTCAACTATATTTAGGGCTGCTTGCATTCTCTCAGACACCACCTGAGCAAACCTGCCCCTGACAACGATTGCTATATCGTCAGCATATCCTAGACAATAAAAGCCTTCTGTGGACAGATTTCTGAGGAGATCATTTACTAAGGTAGAGCGGACAGCCTCCACCTACTTTTTCTTTGATGGTTGCTTTACCCAGAGTGGACATTACTGTCCTATTCTCCAGCTATGCTCTTCTCCATCTGCATATTCCCGCATATTAGAACTTCATCATACTCTACAATATGATCTCTGTTTTTTTCTGCTCACCTTTCAGTTTTTCTTTTTCTTTGAACGCTTTCTCAACCATTTATCTTCGCTAGTTTAAAATATTTCTCAGTATGGAGCATTAATTCGTCAGGGATCTCCAGGGGTTTACCATTGATAAAATTCTCTTGAATTGGTCTTATTTTCTTTTTGTAAAGCATGTATTTATCTTTAAGAGACTGGCTTTATAAACTGGCTTTAATACTTAAAAATTGTTCTAATTATAAAGTTTTTATTTAGACTATATTTTCATCTAAGTACTCTTTTTCATCCGCATCCTCTTTTTAGCCTATCGATTTACGAAAATGAACGTATTTTCGGCATTTACTTGTTTGGATTTTTTAATTTTGTTTCTCTGTGTTATACCTTTGCCTGAGATCTGTATTATGTTGTTTGTCCCATACTGATTTTCGTACGATATCTTTGACTATCTTCATTTCACAAGTTTCCAATAATATCCTTATATTCTCATTATATTCATGGTATCGAGTATTTTGTTTGCAATGTAGGCCAAAATATAACTCGCTCTTGCCTGAGAAATCTCAGCCATTGTATCTTGTGGATTTTCTTCTTAATTATAAGTTTAATTAAAAATATTTAACTGCAAATGTTGCGTCTAACAGAAATCAAGTTGAGTGGTGTGTAAAAATGTAGATAATTCGTTGATTTTCGGTTTAAGTACACGCAATATCAAATAATAAGCCCAGTTAGAATTTTTGATGGTTAGATTCATGTGCGACACCTAATAAAACAGTATTACCTAATTTTGCTCAATGTTAATAAAAATTATTATAAATTTATAACCAAAACAAAACTTTATTGGTATACAATTTGTTTTATGCTATCTATTCTGCAGTTTCTAGCGATTTCGTAGATAACTGTAGACTGGAAATTAAGAAACGTTTTATACAATCACGTAATTGTCATGTATAAATAAAGATAGAAGATATTTCAGCTAGTGAAAAGTAGGTAGCTGTGTATCTTACCATTTATGTAACTACGGTATCTTTATATTTGTATTATACTTATATCTTAATAATGATTATAGAATATATCTACCGCTTTGCTCTTTTTTCTTAAATATAAACAATATTAGTCGTGTCACCTTAGATAGAGGATAAAATATTAAAATTTCAGTTACTAAGGTGTTAGATTGTCATATTTGTTTACTGTTTAATTCTTCAGGCATTTTCTAAACTACTATTCCTTGGAATGATTTATTATTATTCTCACATTACTACAACTTTATTTATTAAGGAATTTATGAATGATTATCAATGAATATTTTTTTATTCATTATATTTACGAATTTTTAAATACCACCATGTAGCATGTTTCTTATGTCTTAGACAGAGTAGGTAGTAGACTAGTTTTTAAAGTCATATATTTTTCTTGTTTTACTTTATGTCTTCTTTTGAATTGCAATCTTTTTTATTATTTTAGTTTATGATGTTTTTCATAATACATATATTTATACCGTTTATTCCGACTTCTTTATCTAGTCTTTTTCTTTTCTTATTTCTTCTCTAACCTTGTTTCTCTAGTAATTAATGTTTTAACGCTTTTTACGTCATTTGAGAAACGGATTCTCGTATTAAATACGTTTTTTATAAAATTTAATCAGGTAGTTACATAAACGGTCAATTTATCTTTGAATATTATAACTCTTGTCTGTTTTATGGAAGACAATTATATGAAATAAAGCGCATACTAATGAAAACGCGCCCAAGAATAGCTACAGTATTGTTATATTTTGTTAATTAGTTCATTTTTTGTTATGTTTTTAGATTGTAATGTTTATTTCCTAAAATTTTCCATATCTCCTTCAACTTCCACAATGCCGTCCTCTAGTCTTTGCCGTCTCAGTAACAATAGATACTTTGTAATGTTTTGTATGGTTTTAAAATATTTGTATAAAGTTATTAATAAAAATATGCATAATGTATATACATCTTTGGTGTTGGTTTTTGATTTACACTTTGTACATTTCAATATAGGGTAGAAGAGCTTTATATAAACTAAGCTACAAAGAAAAATCAGTAGATATAAACGCTTTACAATCTTTTGGCTTTTGCAAAGCTGCAAAAATGCTTCAGCAGGTAAGTAAAAAGTAGATTTTTAGTAAGTATCTTAGATATAGAAATATTCAAAAAATAAGCGATATATGTATGGGATTTTGGGTATGAATTTGTGTACATATAAGTCTGTATAGAAAGTATATATTTCTGTATATAATAAATTTATACTCTATGAAACAACATCTTTCATAGACGTTGCCACAGTGGGTTCCGCGGGGGCTGTAAAACCCACACTAACTTTCGAGGAGCGCAAAAATTGGGATCGTTGACTTCTAGAAACAACTATATTCCCTCTAAAACTTCCCTCGTATGGGAGCAAAAATGCAAAACAATCGATTTACTAAGAATCTGTATGCCGTAGAAAAAAATATTTTAAATAAAAAAGTAGCTGAAATAATTTTGAATAAAAATGTTTATTAGCACTTTTTGCGTAGAATGAACTGTTCTCTCAGAAACAACGCTTGAAGCGACCGGATATTTTGAATGTGTTCCTCGAGCGAAATCAACATTAAATAAAATTTGTATCAACTCGAAGGTAAAAATTCAATATCTTTTGATCAAAGTGTCCTATCGACAAAAATCAAAATGCGTTTGAAAGGTAAAAAGTGCAGTTTTTGTATGTAATTTTTGTATTATACCGTAAGTTATGAAGTTAGTTTCTCTAAAGCTGTTCAATAAATGAACTTTGTGCAATTTTTGCCACTTTTTATGATTTTCGTGAGATCAATATAATTTAATATTTTCATTGATCGGTTGTAGTAAAATTTCCATTGTTGGAGACCAGCCTTCAAAACTTATAACATGAAAATTCGATTATTATTTTTGGCAACCAATATGAGGCATTTGAAATATCACTAAAAAACGCAGAATTTTAACTTTTACATTACAAATGATAGCACAGCACGGAAATGCCTCCAAAAATACGGTTTTGGATGTAATTTATAGCAGACGGTTTTTTTTTTCAAAAGTACTTCAAGACGAAGTACTTTTGAAAAACGTACTAGTGTAATTATAAAAGAGCAGCTTTAAACATTTTAAATCGATTGTAATGTTTTTTTTATTCTTGTATAACACCTGTGCGGTGTTTGTATACTGCTATCTGGTCACAAATGACCAATTATCAGTTATTTTCTAACCTAACTTAATAAACAGCAGATACTAAAATCTAAGGGCTTACCCCATGGCTTACTCTTATTTTATCTATCAATTAATGCACTACAACTAACATGCAATAACCTCACAGCACTATACTCTGCCTTTTACACAAAACTGTTACACTATGCAGCCTCTGCTCGTGACTTGCTGCTGTCCTCTTGATTATTTCGATCACAGTTTTTATACCCAGGTCCTGGTGGAGGTTGCTGTTACGGATATACCAAGGAGCATCAACAATGTTTCTCAGTACTTTGTTTTGAAATCTTTGGATAATATGTAGATTACTAGCTTTGGTACAACCCCAGAGTTGGCACCCATATAACCATAATGGCTTTAGTACTTTCTTGTAGATACTTTATTACGGTTGGATAATGTTTAATTTTTTCCAATCGGCCAATACAATTTCTTATATCTAATATCAAGCTCCCCTCTTTTCTTTTTGACATGGACTTTCCAGCGCAGCTTCGCGTCTGGGGTGATGCCCAAGTATTTTGCTGATGTTGCATAAGGAACTTGGGTATCATTTATTCTAACTGGGAAATTTTCTATTTTTTGATTTGTAAAGTTAATGTGTGCAGATTTAGTCTCATTTAATTTTATTTGCTATTTTCTGGTCCAAGTATGGATTTTATTTACTGATAGTTGCAACTTATCAGTCGTTTCTTCACTAGTGTTTTCTATCGCTAGTATGGCTGTATCATCCGCGAAGGTGGCAATAGTGTTTTGTTTTAGCTCTGGAATGTCACACGTATACAATAGGTACAGGACTGGACCTAAGACACTCCCTTGTGGTACGCCAGCTTTGGTCCCTCTTAAGTCGGTGTACACTTCTTCTTGTTTTACTCTGAAATATCTATTCGCAATGTATGATTTTAAGATTTCTGAATACTGTTTAGGCATGAACGTTCTTAGTTTATAGTTTACCCTCATGCCAGACTTTATCCAACGCCAGTGCTACGTCCAAGAAGATTGTAGAGCAGACTTTCTTTTCTTCTAATGTTTTTTCTATTATATTCGTTATTCTGTGAACTTGATCTATAGTGGAATGTTGATTTCTGAAACCAAATTAATGATTTGGTATAAGATTTTTTCTTTCTGTTATTGGTTTTAATCTTTTCAATAGAAGTTTTTCAAATAGTTTTAACATCACCGGAAGGAGTGATATTGGTCGATAGGATGTCACTTCATTAGCAGGTTTACCTGGATTGGCGATCATAATGACTTCGGCTACTTTCCAGAGTCTGGGAACATATCTCAATCTAAAAGCAGCATTTATTAGGTGTGTCAGCTTAACTATGGCTTTTCTTGGTAGATTTTTTAATAGTTCCCCTGTTATGAGATCATATCCTGGAGCTTTCCTAGGATTTATATTCTCTTTTATCTCTGTTGATACTTCTCTAAATTATGTCAAGATTATTCTTTCTTCAATTTGAAATGGTTCTTCCCATCTCAGTTCTTCACCATCATTGTCGTTGGGTTTGAACGTGCTTTGTAAAATGATCTACAAATCGTTCTGCTTTCTGTTTGTTACTTCTAGCCCAGTTGCCGTTTTCCAACTTAATAGGAAGAGGATTAATAATTGGTCGCTTCATTCCTTTTGTTGAATGTGAAGGTTAATTTGTTTGTAGTGTGAAGATTTGCCTCACATTTGTTGCCAAAAATAAAAAGGAAAATTTCATGCTATAAGTTTTGAAGATTAGATTCTAGTTATGAAAACTCTATAGAGGCCAGTCAATAAAAATGATACATTGTATTGATTTTATGAAAATCATAAAAAATGGCAAAAATGGCGACACGTTTATTAATTTAACACTTTTATAAAAACTGAGTTTATTTGCACAAAATATAAAAATTGCATACGAAAACTGCACTCTTTACCTTTAAAACTCATCTTTATTTTTGTCGATAAGATACTCGGATCAAAAGATATTGAATTTTTACCGTCGAGCTGATACAAATTTTATTGGGCATTGATTTCGCGAGCGTAATTGACATTCAAAAACGCCGATCGCTTCAATCGTTGTTTCTGAAAGAACAGTTTATTCTACACAAAAAATTCTAATAAACGTTTTTGTTCAAAATTTTTTTAGTTACATTTTTTTATTAGAAACATTTTGTCTATGGCGTAAAGATTCTTGGTAAATTGATTTTTTTCCATTTTCCCCCTCTACGTGAGGGTTTTAGGAAAATACCCGAAGGTAAATGTGGTAAACTTTTTTAGCGTCTTAAAAATGACATTCTCAGCAAAATTCAGCTTGTTTGTATGATTTTTAGAGGTTTCATTGACATTTTCGTCTCTGACGACTGGAGTAACTAATCTGTGAACATTTTGAGTAATATTAATAAACGAGATATAAAACTCAGAAGTAAAACTTTTGTCAAGTAAAACACCACCGTTGGTATTTTAAAATTGAACGCGGGGATACAAAATCTTGCTCAAACAAGATATTGAAGGCGATAGATTAAGAAGTTTTGATAAACGCCTAACAATTAAAAAAGCTCTATGCACTTACCAGAGGACGATTAATATATTTTTGTATTTTTTAAGGTAAATAATATTTATTTATGTGAAAAACAAACTAATCAAAAGTATTTCGCTTATCGAATGAAGAACTATTCTTCAGTTCACAAAATGCAAATTTTACAGGAGAGCATTTTTTCTCATTTACTGTAAAACTAAACAGAAATTAAAAAAAACGAAGTGACTATAATGTAACTTTTTAAGCCTATCTTCGATTACGCTTATTTTTTTTTTCCGATAAAATCAGTTAATCACAAAATTGTGGACATAGGATACCTTGCTCGTTATGGGTAAAATGCTATGTCCATATAGGTTTAAATCGAGCAGGAACATAATGCACTTATACTACATCCGATTTGTATATTGTGAGCTTAAGGACGGAAATTAAAAACTAGAAATGAAATAAACAAATTTATTATTGATATAAACGAACAAAAAATATTAGGTAACTAATCTAGATATAATACTCCCTGTTAGTTGCAAAAATATCTTTTTTCTAAACAAGGTACCAAAAATCTTATATACCAGGTAAGTATTCAAAAAGAAATAAGTATGGATTCTTAAGATATAAGGGAATTATTACTCGGAATCATCTGTACGTAAAACTGAATAAGGTAAATCAGCATAAAAATCAGCATGGGCGGGTATCACTTTCTTGTTACGTAAAAATTATAGATGCCCATGTTTTTTCTCAGTCAAAGGAAGAAAATCTTTATATAATGGTTTTAGCTCGACATTATTTATATCCATATTAATTGACTTTCTACCATTTTGTAATAAATCAATCGTTTTACATATATTGCTCATGATAATCATGTTTGAAAAGAATTTTGTTCAGAAGTTTGCTATTTGCCTCTATGATGCATATCTTATTCAAATGTACTTTTTCGTTATTTACGTCACGATCCCAATTCAAAGTGATTTCTTGAGTAAGAGCTTTCAGGTCTACAAATTTTTCTTTGTCCATTTCGATCACCTGATAAGGATTATTTTTTTTGGCCATGCGCACTAATGTATACCACTGATCAGGGGAAAATATGAGAATATGCTTACATGCTCTTTCTATTACACTGTGCATCGTGTCCCCTTCGGTCTGCGTGTGTCTTTTTTCCAAGAAAGTATGTCTAATGACAATATTAAGCTTTTGTGCCAAGAAACTGTACAATTTCTAAGCTAAACCAATTTCATTACGGACTAGTCTTGAAGCTGTAGCTGTAACAGTTACTTACCCAAAACACATGAACATTTGCAATATATATCTGCCTCATCCCAGCGATCTCGAGGTACAAGAATTTAGAAATCTTATAAATCAAATTCCAAACCCAAAATAATTTTAGGTGATATAAATTGTCATGAACTGACATGGATCACTTTATTGATTCCTCAGATTTAATACTATTTAATAATGGAAAATAGACTCGATTTAATCCTTACGACTCATTTTCCGCCATAGATTTGACAATATGTAGCCAATCATTATCAACTTATCTCTTATGGAATACTATAGAATCACTATATGACAGTGATCATTTCGCCATTCATGTACCATTTAACAAATCTCAATATACCAATCTTGTAAATTAAAGAATGCCAACTATAACTCCTATCAGATCGACATCCAAAAGAAAATCTAAAATTTCCAATTAAGTAGTGACATAAACTCTGACATTAGGTCCTTAAATAATATCATAACAAAAGCTACCTTAACTAATATTGGTGATACCAAACTCTATAATAGACAACCAGTGCTCTGGTGGACCAGCGAAATCACACTAGCTCTAGCTATAACAAAACGCGCGTTTAATAAATTTAAAAAGCATAATACGGAAGAAAATTTATTCAATTTTAAAAAACTCAGAGCAAGAACGATATAAAAAAACCAATACATGGAAAAATTATATCTCTTCTATAAATTCATCGACCCCTTCAGCTGTCATTTGGTCTAAAATTCGTATACTCAAAAGTTCCAACTCTTTTAGACAAATAAACACCTTAACTCTAGGTCAAACACTAATTACTTGTAACAAAGCTATTGCAGAAACATTTGCTGGTGTATTCTAGCAATAATGATATACCTTAGGAAATGTTAACGCATAAGAAAACTATAGAATCCTCTATAATCACCATAAACGATATCAATTATCCTTTAAACATCGCCATAATTCTTCAAGAATTAGAATTTGCCATTTCCGATTTAAAAAACACCTCGCCTGGACCAGATGACATACCACCAATATTTATAAAAAACTTGCCATTTACAGCTAAACTAGTTTTACTAGAATTATTTATTTTCTCTAACATAAATTTCCTGACCTTTGGTCCCATGTAGATAAGCCCACTTCTTACCGCCCCATCTAGCTAACCTGTAGTATCTGTAAAATCTTGGAAAATAAACCTTCGTCTAATATGGTACTTGGAAAATAATAATCTCCTTTCCCCTTATCAAAGTGGTTTTTGAAGAGGTAGATCAACGTCAGATAACCATGTTACTTTACAAACCTCAATTAATGAAGCTTTTGCAAATAACCAAAAACTGATTGCAATTTTTTATATTTTGAGAGAACTTTTAGACACTGCATTTTGAAAAATCTAAGCGATAACGGAATTCAAGGTAACATATTATCATTTTTAATCATTTGTGTTAATAATCAATTAATAGAAATTAGGATAAATGGCCTTAAAACCTCAACAAGAACATTAGATATAGTGTATAATAGTGTTATTCCTGAAATTAGAGCACCTATCAAAGCCAGTGTTTATACAGACATTGTCGTTTATACTAAATCAAACAATATAGAATCGGCAACTAAAATTTTACAATTTTTTTTAACTCGGCTTGAAAATTGGACCTTAAAAACTGGGTTTAACTTCTCTACAGAAAAAACACAATAAAAAATTTTTAATGAAAGGAGATCTCGGTAGTCAACTAGGTTTAACTTTTACCAGAACCTTAAATTGGAACTTGTATATGAACAAACTATAAAATTCCTGCCAATCTAGGTTAAATATACTCAAAATTCTATCTAATAAAGTTTGGAGCGCAGATACTAAAATATTAATAAACTTATATAAATGAATTATTAGGAGTAAACTAGATTACTGTTGCATTTTTTATAACGCCGCAAGAAAAACTACCTTAAAAAAGCTTAGCAGTATTCAATCTATGTAGAGCTTTGAGATTTGCACTTGCTGCATTTAGAACTAGTCCCACTACTAGTCTATAAGTTCTAGCTAAAGAGCTACCTCAAAAACCTAAGGCGACAACAATTATCACTAAATTATATTTCCAAATTTCAATGCAAAAACAACATCTTTTCTCTCAAATTTTCCACCCCGGCATCCCCACTTTTAAAAAAACAACAAACTGTATACCTCTAATAGAAAGAGTGAAAGTCACAAATTTTAACATGGATCAACCCGCCTACCGACCATTGATCTAATACTAATACAGTACCCCAAATCAAATACAAACTTCTCGATAATTAAACATCTTATACACTTACCTACAAATTGTAGTATACTCACTTACAGGCGAGACTACAGCTATATTAAAATCCTTACTTTTTTCAAAACGAGTAACACGATGAATTGCATCATCATTACAGATTCACTTAATGTGTTATTAAAATTAAAGCAAATTTATACAACAAATTTCATTATACAAGCAATAAAAATGAATTAGAAATATGTACTTCATTCTATGGGAAAGGACAGAGCTTTTATTTGGGTACAATCGCACACTGGAATCTGGAGAAATGAAAAAGCAGATCAGCTAGCAACTGCAAGCCGTATCAACTTAGAAAATACTACAAAAATTACAAAATATCATTATAGTGACATGAAACATCTGCCTAAAATTCATTGCAATAACATTTAGCAAAATTACTGGGAAAATTCACCAAACCAATTTAAACCCAATATGCCCAAAGGTGAACAGCTCTTTGAATAACCCCACAAGTAGACGAGATCAAGTAATTATAAACCTTTTAAGAATTAGTCATACTGCTGTCACACACAAATTTTTAATCAGTCAAGATCCACCACCAATTTGCAACAACTGCTGCACTTCATTGACAGTGAAACACTTCCTGCTTGACTGCTTAAGTTTCCAAAATCAAAGAAGAATGCATGGAATTTCAGACAACCTCAAATCTATTCTGACAGATAAAAATTTAAATGTATTAAAAATTATTCTTCTTCTTATTGTGCCCTATCCAATTAGTGGATGTTGGCGACAATTCTGGTATACTCCTCTCGGTCTCGTGTGGCTCTAAAGAATGCATGGGCATCGAGGTTTGTCCAATCCCTTATGCTTTTAAGCCATGAGTATTTCTTTCTTCCGATGCCTCGTTTTCCTTCTATCTTCCCTTCCATAATAAGCTTTAAGAACTGCTACTTGGAATTTGGAAATATATGACACAGATAAGCAGTTTTTCTTCTTTTTATTATTGGCAGCAATTCTCGTTCTCTGCCCATTCGATTTAATACTTCGACATTCGTTGTGTGATCTGTCTAGGGAATTTTAAGTAGTCTTTTAAATTCCCACATTTCAAAGGCCTCCAATCGGTTCATCACATTGGCCTTTATGGTTCAGGTCTCTACACAATATAGCAGTATGTAACATTTTACAAAGCGATATCGAAGCGAAAAATTATTCAAGGGATATAAAATTGTATTATAATATTTAATGTACATAATCGTATTAAAACTATTGTGTTTGTCATCCCACTAATAACCCTGCGTAGTTGATGTGGAAGTGTTTCAAATAAAAAAAAATTAGATTAATAATTTTTGTATATATTAGATTATTTAAAAAAAATATACAAAATGTATCTCAAACATAATTTATTTAAAATTCTAAATAGGTACTAAATCCCCTGGATGCTATTTGCAATAAGCCCAGAAGAGATGCTGTGTGTGTAAGCCAACTGAAAAACGCAAAAAAAGTAGACAAAGCAATACTCCAAGAAAGACCTGACGTTAAAATATTTTTACCATTTAGATTTTTATTTTATAAGCCGGAAGAAGTATTTAAACCTCACACGTACAACAGGTTTTTAGGTAAGATTACTTAATTTCATATATTAATAATTTTTAGTAATATAATGACTATTCGTCTTCTTGGTTTAGACCGTTGTATCTTATTAAGTAAAAAGATAAGCTGTTGGCCACGGTAACTCAAACACTCAACGTATTCAGAGTCTATCAATCAATCAATCAGTTTATAACGTTCTACGCCGTCTTCTGCTTTCCAGTCTCCATTTATCTCGGTCGTTCCAAAGGTTTGCTTCAGGTCTTTCCTGATCCGGGAAACTAGGACCTGCTTAGGGTCCCTTGACCAGGGTAACGGTTGAAGACCACAACGGCTTGGGGATCCAATAGCGAAGGTCGCAACCCAACCTTTAGGGGATGAAATAAAAGGAGTAAAGGGAAGACAGGTCTCTTCAAGTCGCAGAGAAGGCAACTAGTCTAGGAATGGCACTCGGAAATCAAAGTTCGGTCCTCCAGGATGGGGGTTAAACCATCGGGTTAACCTCTCGATACTTGTTAAAAACTTTAAAGTTTAAAAATTTTAGTAACAGACCTCGGAAACGATTGAACAAACGAAGACGACTTAAGCTTAGAAAACGGACTATGAATATTGGTACTTCGAACGTTCCAGGGCTCTCCAATAAACTTGATGACGTAATTTTTGAAACCAATAAATTAAAAATGGATATTTTAGTACTTACCAAGACTAAAAAAAGCGCAAGGCTCAGAAAACCTAGGAGAATACGACCACTTTTTCTCAGGAATACAGAGAGATAAAAGAGTCCAACATGGAGTGGTGATACTTATAAGAAAAAGACTTAGAAGGTGAATAACATCCTGAGAAACAGTGTCACCATTCAGTGTGTAAAGTCACCATTCTTGACATCCAAGCAGTAAACGAGGACGCTTTATTAAAATATAAAGAACAGTTCTTTGATCAACTATCTTAAACGAAATACCAAAAATAAGAACGTCAAGAGAAATACTCCTATTAGGAGACCTAAATGCGAGAACGGGCAAAAAAGTTAAAGATAAAATAGTTGGCCAATTCGGAGAAGATACTATAAATGACAATGGAGATAGACTTACCAACACCGGTTAACAAAACAACCTGAGAATACTTAACGGCTTTTGTCAGCACCGAGAAATACATAAAATCATTTGGGTCCAATAATCAAGAAATTTAAAATCCGTTATATACTAGGTCATCGCCCGACAAAATACTCAACTCAATATATACAAGACGTAAAAGCGTTTAGAGGAAGCACATGTGGAAGCAGCCACTACCTAGTAAAGGCTAAAATAATGTCCATACGACTAGTCAAGAAAAAAGAACACAACGAGGAACAAGAGCAAAAAACAATAGAAACCAAATACAACTTGGATAGCCTCAACCACAAAATCACAAAGGCACTGTACAAAAAACGACTCGATGAAAAGCTCTTACAAGAAAACTTTGATAGTGTTGAGCACCATTACAATTACATAAAACAATGTCTCAAAAGTGCAGCAGAAGAAGCCCTGGGTAAATATGAAAAAGCCGAACGAACAAAGCCATATTGGTGGAATAAAGAAATCTAAGAAAAGATAAAGATTAAACGAGATAAACACCACAAACACTTAAATATAAATACTGATCAAAGTAAAAACGAATATCAAACAGCCCAAAGAAACGTACGAGGTGCGATAACTAAGAAGAAAACCGAAAGCTGGGAGAGAACCTGCTCCAGAATAAACAGTTACTTAGGGGGTAGCAGAAGTACCGAAAGCTGAAAAATACTTCGAGAAGATAAGACTAAAGACATCACCTCACCGATCAGCCTAGATAAATGGGACGAATACTTCGCAAATCTACTGGCGGAACAAAGGGCAGAATATTTGCAAATACCTCGAACACAATTAGAGGTGCAAGTATATACAATAGCTTCCCCAATTAGAATTGACGGCAAAGAAGTAGCACGGGTATGCCAAGCATTAAAGAATAGAAAATCACCAGGCCCTGGCAATATCCCACCTGAGCTACTCAAGTACGCTACAAGTAAATTATATAAGCAGCTAGCCATCCTTTACCAAAAATGTAATAACATAAATGTATTTGTAACACGACAATATATAAGAAGGGAAGTAAAGATGTAAGTGACAATTATCGAGGAATCACAGTTCTTAGCACTATCTCAAGAGTTTACGGGAAACTCATCAAAAAGAGAATGGAACATGAATTATGTGATATGGAAACAGAAGAACAGGCCGGATTTAGAGCAGGTAGATCAACTATTGACCTTCTGTTTACTGTTACCCAGCTAATCGAAAAGAAAGTAGCACAAAATCAACCAATACACCTCCTCTACGTGAACCTTAAGAAAGCTTATGATAGTGTGCCACAACACAAACTCTGGGAAGCTCTCAAGAAAACAAATATTAGTGTAACCTTATTCAAGGCTGTTCAAGACCTCTACAATAACAACACAAGTAAAATAAAGAAAGGTCAGAAAGAGTTATCCAACATGGGAATTCCTCTAAACGACGCAATATTGTACACATTGAGTTTTGCAGACGACCAGATAGTGATGGCCCAAGACTATGAAGACCTCGAATATATGACCTGTAAACTTATCGAAGAATATGAACTATGGGGGCTAGAAGTAAATATCAAGAAAAATGAATACATGTGTATTGGGGGAATTAAAAAAAATCTAATCTTGGAAGAAATACAGCGAGAAACAAATCACTGTCAAAAATACAAATATTTAGGTATGCAAATAACCAACGATGGCAAAATAGACGAAGAAATTAAACATAGAAATAACCAGGGAAGACTAGCCATTATGCAATTAAACAGTATACTGTGGGACAAAACAATCTCCAAACAAAACAAACACAAAATCTATAACAGCATTATAAAAAGCATTGTTACATATGGAAGTGAGGTATGGTCACTGAAAGGAAAAAGCTTAAAAGCATTAGAAGCAACAGAAATGGACTTCTGGAGAAGAGCGGCTGAAAAATCAAGATTAAAAAGATTTAGAAACGAAAGAATAAGAGACATTATGGATGTTAAGCACAATATAACTGAAGAAGAAAGCAAGGTAGACCGAGATTAAGTTGGAGAGAAGGAATCGATAAAGACTTAAGGGGGAGGGGAGTTGAAGAATTCAGAATCTAACACTAGCCTAAAACTCATGTAGTTGCTTAAGGAATTTTTCTTCCTTACTTCATTTTATAAAAAAAACAAGCTTAAATCGAAGCTAATTATTTAAAATTCTAAAATTTAGTTGTTCAATTATAAGAATTGCCTTGGAACTAATCTTTATGAAATATCACCTACCGGTAAATTCATTATTTATTAAAGTACTAATGTTAGAATTAGTAATAATAATAGAATTAGTGAGCGCAGAAAATCAATTTCTATTTTCTCAGACGAAAATATTTACATTTCAGCTGCTGTTACGGGTGACCATGTCATAAGTTTGATTGATGAAATTTCATTAGAGTTTCCACCAGCCCCACCCCTTTCACAATTGGATGAATTGGATCAAGATCTGTTTTGTAATGGGGATAATAGGCCAGTAAATTGTGGGAAAAATTGCATGTGTGTGCACACCGTAGATATACCACTTAATGCAATTGTAGAAGTAGTTTTAGTTGACGAAGGTAAGTAAGTTTTACTACAAATAATATTCTTTTAAAATATATTATATTAGTTAACATACAGTGTGAAATGTAGAGGAGATTGGATTACTGAATGTTTTCAAATCTGAAGTTTTGTCAAAATTAAAAAGGTAACCTTAAGCTGTAAAGCCTTTTAAAACAATTACAGAAAATCTTAAAAAAGAATTCTGGGCAAAATTAACAGTTTTCAGTTGTGAAATTTAATATGTAACTAGCTTAGGATATGTCCTTTTTGAAAACAAAATTGATATTTGACATCTGAAATTTTACACACTGCTACATATCAGTTGATCGGAAAAGAATCTTTATTTTCATAATCAAAGGTTGCTATTATTACTAGATTATCAGCGAAGAATAATATCTTTAGGTAGCTCTCGTCGACTTTGATGCCCATAGCTGAAAATTTTTGTCTCCATTTCTGAAATTGATATAAATAAATAAAGATAAAAAGAGTAGTGGGTAGGCAACAGACCCTTTGTTACTCTAAATGGTTCTGAAAAGAAATTTTTCGAAATTTTACAACACTCATTGGATTCTTATAGATGTTGTGTAGAGCTTTGATAAACGTTAAGACTACCTGGACCAGTACTGAAGAACACTCCAATCACAGGTTGCGGTCCTATAGGCAGAGTGGTTGAGCCCTGTCTAGCCAGGGCGCCAGCCTTTTTGCTCCCTTCCACACTTGTGTGTCGATACCCATATCAAGTTGACCCTATTGGTCAGGGCTTTCTTGAACCCAAGAACCATTTTAGAGCTGAATTTGGGTGATTCCAGAGGCCTTGGAGTTGCAAAGATCTTAGATCTAGAAATAAAAGCCTGACTACATTCAAATCCGATCTCACTGCCATAAATTCCAGCGCCTGCCCGCTCATCAATTTGGAACCGCCTGTGAACCAGATGAGCTCACTCTGGCGGATTAGTGTAGTTTGTCGTTCCATCTACTCATCCCGGTCAGAAAATTGATTAAAGAAGGAAAATAAGAACTTAGAGTGAGTAGCCAACTGGGCCTTGGCTAAAGCCAGCCTAGCCCGGAGTTACCACATAATGGCTGCATACGTCAGTACAGGCTTTATCACGTATTTGTATATCAAATATAGGATTTTTGGGTGCAAACCCCATTTGGCTTCTAAAGCTCTTTTGCACGCCAGAAAGCTGCAGTGCCCTTCGTCACCTTGACGTCCAGAACTTAGGTACTTTAACCTACATCTACTTGAAAACCAATAGACCTTTATTATAGAAGTTAAGTTCCCTGGTCGATCCGATGGCTCTTCTCCTAGTAAACGGGACCAAGTCAGTCTTTTCAGGATTAACCCCGAGTAACTGCTCCATTCTTCAACGAGACCGAAGTCCACCTGAGCTACATCGTGCACCGTTTTAGGAAAGGGCATACAACCACTATAACTACGTGATCGGCATAGGCTTGTGCATATATACCTTGTTCGGATAGTCACTGAAGAAGGCCTTCGATCACGAGATGCCATAGCAGGGGGAAATAAACTCCTCCCTGAGAGCAAGATTGGAAAGTAAGACACGGAACAACTTTTTTAAGCTGCAACTAACCCCATATCTTTCTGCTGCATCATACATGGAATAAACAGTAACACAATAGAAAGCGTACTCAATATCCATGAAATTACCGAGGCAGTATTGCTCGCAATCGAGTACCCGCTCCAAACTCTAGACAAGATGTATACTCTAGGCTTTGGATGTATTGACTTTTGGCTTTATTATAGTCAATTAAGTTCAAATAAATATCTTGATTCATATCTGAGCATCTCTGGAACTTTACATTAAGTGAAAATTACCGCTTCACGAGTGTGTAGGCCATTTAAAATTTTAAAGTATTTTTAAAGACAGTATTTAGAACCTTTATCTCAGTACGTGTATTTAAGGTGGTTTGTTAGTCTATAATCAATAGGCAAATTTATATCTAAAAGCTGAAATGTCGTACGGTCGGTTCATCCTCCATATTAATTGGAGTTCCAGGATGGTTTCCAAACGCCGCTCTGCAGAAAGAACGAAGGTTTTTCGCTTCCATCCTCTTCCTCGTGGAGTTATTCGTTCTTGACTTCCACTCAGCGAGAGGCTCACCAGAGGCTCTGTGGTCAGCAAGGTGTCAACGGCAATGTAGAATACTTTGTTCGAACAGTTTGAGTTTCTTACGTGAATCGTATATATATATATATATATATATATATATATATATATATATATATATATATATATATATATATATATATATATTGATCTTACATGAATAATTGTCTAGTATGTTAAGCACGGTGGAGGCCTTGAATCTCACAGAGATGCCGGTCCTTCAAGCCTCAACGTGTCATCAAGTTTACACTCCTCGAGCTATAGGAACGTCGGCAGAGTGTTGACTGTTCGACGTCCCCTAACTCCGTACCGCCACCTCTCGTGAAATAATCACAAGTCCCGTATGGACTTTTATTTATTTCTGCCGAATGGTTTAGCGATGAATTGCTACTTCAGCTCGGTCACCGATTGGAGTAATTCTAAGTCCACTTGAGCTTTTATTTACTCCAAACTGTCGGTGGTCTAGTGGAACGCTGTGTCAGTTTGACACAATCTGAAATAGCTTTAAGACAAGCTGTCTTTCCCTATTTCAAATATCGATGTCTCTCTGGCCAGGAAGCGTTCTCTCCGAGCTGTTGGCCGTCTTCTGCGAGGTGATTATAAGTCCTTTGCCAAACTTTTCTTTACCTCGACAAAAGATAGTCTAACAGTCGATAAACGCCGGTTCCTACACTTCCTATTGGCTTGAATAATATCGCAGCCGCAAGGCTTCATGTTTATTCAAACACTAAAGAGCTCTTGGAATCTTCTTCGAAGCGAAGTCTTCTTAATTCCACGACATATTCACTCAGGTAATAATAAAATGCAGAATAGTTGAAAAAGGCTACTCAGCCAGCTAGCTGGGGTCAAAATGTAGACCGACTTGATTCCGATCGGAAGATGCGCTGCGTTTTTACGCATATTACATCTCCGCAGCGATCTTCCGTCGGAAGGTCAATAAAAACGTAGTTAATAAAACTGTTTGTTATTGGCCGGCCAGAGTCACAATCTTCGCTGTGATTGGCCACTCTGGCGACAGAAAAACATTTTCTTGTAGTGGGCGTCTACGGAAAATTAAACGTATGAGGTCATATTTGAAGTTTAAGATTGACTTATTTTAATCATTTACCCTTTCTGGTAAACGAGTAAATAATTTGTTATTTAGAGTTAGAATATATAGGCAAATGTAGATACATATTAGTATAAATTTAAAAAATCAAATTCTTGTTTTTTATAAATAATTGTCAAAACTTTCGTAACATACGTTAATTAAAATTCAAAATATGATTATTTATTTGTTTAAAAATATTTCGAGATTTAACTGTAATTCTTTGTAGTTCAATCGCCAAATCTAAGCCATCCTTTCCATCTTCATGGGTACAACTTTAACGTTGTGGGTATTGGAAGATCACCCGATCAGAACGTTAAGAAAATTAATTTAAAACATGCCCTTGATCTCGATAGAAGAGGATTATTACACAGACAATTTAATCTACCTCCACTTAAGGATACCGTTGCGGTGCCAAATAATGGTTATGTGATATTTAGGTTTAGAGCGGATAATCCAGGTAAATATTTATTATTTAATTATCTAATTTACTTTAGTTATTTTTGTAAATCATCATCATCCAGCTTCATTTATCACGTCCACTGCTGGACATATACCTCTCTTACAATAGACGGCGAAAAGCTTAACCATTTCCGTTTCGCATATGACATTGTCCTTATCACAGATAATTTAGGAGAAGCCAAAGATATGTTAAATAAATTGGACTTTGCATGGTCGAAGGTGGGCCGCAGAATGAACTTGACCAAAACTAAATTTATGACAAATGTTGTCCCCAATAACCATTTAAATATTCAAGACAAAGTGGTGTAACTGGTGGAAAAATATACGTATATGGTCATGAAATAAGAATCAACAGACATAACCAAATTACTTTAGCCTGGGCAGCCTTTGGAAAACTGCGAGACACACCTAGGGCCAACATACCAATTTTAGCCTTAAAAGAAAAGTATTTGACCAATGCGTATTACCGGTCATGACCTATGGGGCGGAAACTATGACTCTAACCAAGACTACGGCTTCGAAATTGAGAGCGGCACAGAGACGAATGGAACGGTCTATGCTGGGAGTGACGTTGCGGGACCGAATAAGAAACGAAGATCTGCGAAGAAGGACGAGTATTGCTGATGTTGTAAAACGCATAACGGAACTTAAATGGAACTGGGCAGGCATTGCCACAGACTGAATTATGTCATCACAACAGAATAGCGTATGCTATCACTGCTTTAATTGCTGCTTTATTTATTTTTGTCTTTGTTTTTTTGCTCAGATTTTTGTCTTGAAGTAGTCTGTGATATTTACAATAAACCCCGTTCCGCGCTTTAATTATTTCGTTTATTTCTGCACTCCTTTCATTTTCGCCATCCACCAACACCCCCAAGTATTTAAAGTAAGTGACCCTCTGGAATATATTTTCACCTATTATTATCTCTGTTGGTCTGTTTACGCAGTTTCTTGTACTGATTAAGTATTTTGTTTTATTCTGATTGATTATTAGTCCTTTTCTTTGCTTTTCTTATCCACGTTAGGACTGTTTCTTTTAGTTTTTTTGCCACGCGCTATCAATGCTAAATCGTCCGCGTATCCTACGATTTGTGTTGAATTTTGAATAATTGTTTTTTTTTGCAGCTCTGTGTCTCTGATTACTTCTTCTAGTATGATATCAAATAGCGCCGTTGACAGACTATGTCTTAGTCTTACGCCACGTTCTATATTGATGTCGTCTTTATCTTCTTCGGTTGTTTTAATTCTTGCTGATGAGTCCTTCATTGTCATCCTCGTCAGTCTTATTAACTTTTCTGGTATTTTCATCCTTTTCATATATATATATATATATATATATATATATATATATATATATATATATATATATATATATACCCGGTATTTAGGCGTTCGACGCCCTTCCGGTAGGGATCTATGGAGGAGTATCACCTAGCCGCAAGCCCTTATCTCTTGCCGTACTGCTCCACCATAGGCCGATCAGTTACCAGCATATTCTAGACTAAGCCGCAGATTCATTTTAGAATTTTAAACTGCTGCGTTAGCCTTTTTGTTTTCTGCAAACCCAGCCGGGGATCGAACTGACATCTCTCGCATTGAAGCGAAGGAGAAGCCAGCCGCCCAGCCCGCTTGGCTATCCGATCGACTTCATCCTTTTCATTCCTTTTAATAACTGTTGTCTATATATGCTGGCAAAGGCCTAGTGAAAGTCGATGAACAATATGTGTAGTTATATTTCATATTCGTAGCCTTTTTCGTTGATCTCCCTTTTCTAAATCCCTGTAGATATTGTCCTATATTTTTTTTCTATGTAACAATTTAGTAGGTTTCTTATGATTGTGGTCAGAATGTTATACGTTGGGTTTAGTAACATATTAGCTCTATAGTTGTTGCATTGACTGAGATTCACATCTTAAAAATTGGTGTGATGTGTCCGTTTTTCCATTCTGCAGACATGTTTTTATCCTTCCAAATTTTAACCATTAGTTTATACATCCGTTCTAACAGCTCCCCTCATCCATGTATGATTAGTTCGTTGTTAATTTCGTCTGGCCCCGCAGTTTTGTTTAGTTTTAGTTGCTTTATAACATCTATGAATTCCAGATAGGAATGTGCGTCTTCCTCTGCATCTGTATTATCTCTTATTTTATCACCAAATGGGAAGGAAGGGCTTGGAAAACTACGGTCACCTATCCATTCCCAGGGTGCCTTACAGAGGGACTTCGACCAGTCAATTCGAAGTGCCCTCTACGTATCTTCCATCTTTGGTGGATAATCGATATTTCTCACATGGGAAAAGAAATTAAACATAGTTTAGAAGGTGGAAAAGGTCCAGCCACAGAGTTCGAAGAACCGGAGTAGAGCCCCGACAAAGGACTCCCAGGCTACAGGAGACCCTATTATGGGAGCTGAGACCATACTGGCCGTGAAATGAAAATGTCTCATATTCATATGTTTCTATATGACATTTTCGTATTAGGCTACGACTAATGCCCACGGTGTCAATTTCTTCATCTTCTGCATAGGTCTCTTGGCTCGTTTTGTATAGATCCGTAAAATGGTGTTCCCAATCTTTTTTGTTTATTTTTACGGTTATTTTTTTGGTACTACATTGTTGTTTTATATATTTGAACTGTCTCTTGTTATCCTTATTATTTATTTCTAACTATTGCATTTGTCCAAAGATCCATGTTTCTTTCTTTCTTCTACAGAGTTTCGTGGCTGCTTGCTTTTCTCTTCGGTAACGTTCTAGTTGTTTATGCCTTCCATTATCTAGTCATCCATTTCTCGCGAGGTTTTTAATTTCATTTTTTTGTGACACTCTTCATCAAACCATGCTTTCGATTTGTTGTTCAGTTGGGTTCCTGTTATTTGTGCTGTAATATGCTGTTTTTTATATTTTTCCATTTCTTTCCTATATCATTATTGTTGTATCTTCTTAGTTTCTGTCCTATGTCTTCTCTATACTGTTGTTTTGTTTCTTCTATCTTTAATTTATCTATGTTCCATTTTTTTCTTTTTCTTCCTTTATTAATATTTGTTTAATTAATTTTAATTGTGCTATAAGTAGTATGTAATCAATGTCTGCTCCTCTATAAGATCTCACATCTTGTACTATTTGTGTCTACTGTTTCGAAATCAATAAAATACATACAATACATTTGATTGCCATCCGTTTTTCCCGGTATCATCCACGTTATTTTGTGTTATCTTTTATGTTTATGTTTTGTACTGATTGTATATGTATATGTTTGTTGCAGATGCTAGGTTGCACATTTTTCCCCCGTTATCGATTGTGACTTCATGTATCGTTTCTTTGCCAGCGACATTTCGGTTATAATCTTCCCTTCGCACCTTTGCATTAAAGTCGTCCAATATTATTAAGATGTCATTTCTGGGGATATTTTCACAGGTTTCTTCTTATGGGGATATTTTCACAGTAGCTTTCGATACGATTTGTTCAAAGTGAAACTTTCGATTTAATAAATCATACCGAAAGTTTAGTTTCCGGGACGTCTGCAGAAAAATATATTTTTATAAGTCATATCTGTCATATAAGTCATATTTCATATCTGTACTATTTAAATATGTTACAATGATACTTTAATATAAATTAATGTTTGTAGGTTTTTGGCTATTCCATTGTCATTTCCTTTTCCATATAGTAATAGGAATGGGACTGATAATACACGTAGGCACTCAACAAGACTTGCCACCTGTACCCGAAGGTTTTCCTCGATGCGGTCATCATTTGCCGCCCATAACGCCACCGCCTTCAATTCATAGTTACCAGTGATATAATGTACAAATACTTTAATGTTAGGAAAAAAATATAATAATATGTTTTAAAGCATTTGTTTAGCTAAAAATGTAGAACAAATTAAAATGGCTTGAATTGATTAACGCAACGTATCCACATAATTCCAAATGTAGATACTGCTGATATTAATTTCTATTAATTTGGTTTTTGTTAGTGTTTCTTTGTTTTTTATTTATTTTTTGTTATTTTATCCAATATTATATTTTGTTTGCAGTATTTTTACTAAAACTCAAAATCTACATGATTATTAACTGCTATAGGCTATCACTAGTTTAATTTTGCTTGACCTGATTTAATTAGTATTATTTATTGTAAATTAATATGGTTAATGTTGTTTTATCAAAAAATTTATCACTTTTTTGTACTATACTTGGAGTGTTCTGTAAATTACTCTGTTCTTTGCCTCTTTTTGATCTGTTCAGATGATAGCATGATAATAAGTCTGTCGAGGCTATCGACTTCCTTACTACATTATGAAGTGACGGCATTAGCAAATAACGGATAAATTATGTAAAGTTGGAATAAAAATTTGATACGAGTAGAAAAATCACAAGTAAATCGAATTTCCGGGCTAACCGAGTAACAAATTTGTATTTTCTCCACGACCAGAAAGTACCAATCCAAAACAATTAAAACTTAACAAAATCAGTTGTTTATTAAAACAATTATATACAAGCGATTGGACATCATAAGTCCTAGGTTTTCACCCAACGGCAAGAATCTTAAAGTTTTATTCTCCACATCTCTCTTACATCTTTAAGCATCGTCTGTTTTGCCTTGCAATTCATAGACGGTCCAGATTAAAGCAAAAATCTGAATTTTGGTTTCGTCAATAGAAATCTGTGGATTTCTACTTTCGAGATAGCGTCCATATTGTTGCTATAGCGTCCATATTGCAGCCATTTTATTGTTGCTTCTTTTGAAGGAAAACTGATTTAATTATTCGAATACTCTGCACAATACATACGACAAGAGATATCTTCGGATATACATATTAAAAACAAAGGTTTGAAGAGTCTAAATCGCAGATAGTATAGTAAAGCAAAAACAATAACTTAATTTCTATTTTTTTAATAAATCCCCAAAAACCTGTTGTTGCTAAATAGAACATAATAATTTTCATATTCATTTCTAGAGTTTTGTAGTAGACTGGTCTAGGATGTGACATTTAAAAACTGTTTAGTTTTAGGTGTAGTATAATTCCGTAATTGTTAAATACACTAATGGTCGTGGAGCAAATAAATTTCCATTTTTAAATTGTTCGAACTTCAAATTTCAAATAAGTATAATACACTTTTGTGCCATATTAATGATTAAGACACTTTTACAATTTTATATGATCAATAAGTTACATTCACCACAACTTTATCAGTTACTCTAATATTAATCACTTGTTATTGGTAATTGTCAAAAAATTATAGTGTTCAATATACAGTGTGTTCTAATATTTCGTATATATTGAGATAAGGCATATCTTGCATTTCCTTCCTTACAAGCCCTAGAGTGGACTCTAGGATAGTATGTGAATGAAGAACCCGATAGTTTCCAGAAACGAAACATAACAGTATCACACGGATTTGGGTGCAACGGGTGCACGGTAACAGGAAAATACATCGCAGCAAAAGAGCTGTGAACTATCCAGAAGATCAGCTTCAAATATAAATTGCCCAAGAGATAACTGTGGGATTGTCAAAAAGTATACAACAGGAAAAAAGCTGGAATCCGGAAAGTATATTCAGTAAAGCACATTTGACAATAATATATATTGGACGAACATGCACTGATAGAGCTGTCTTTCTTAGTGGAGACGCGCCAAGTAATATACAGCTGCACACAATGGGGCGGATTCATGAAGACTTAAGCTGCACACTCTGTAGAAGAGAACCTCAAACAGTCAACCATATCTTGCATAACGTTAAGGTACTACATAGCATTTGAGAAACACTTTTTGGAGACTACAACTAACTCCAAAAATATATGTACCAATCCAATAGACCTGTACAAGTTGGTACAGAGATCCAAACTTCTAGAATAGATATCATAATTATATACAAGGTATACAGTAAGCCAATTGGCCACAATTCGACCAGGTTATAACAAAAAGCTTCCGCAAAAAAAACCATTAAAATCTTAAAACATTGATTCGAATATAGGGAAAATAAAAAATACCCATTTGTAGCTATAATGTTCAAATCAAAATGGAGAACAAAGTATCTATTAAAATAGTTAAGCGTGACATTATATCTCAAAGGAAAAATTCACAAAATAAGTTAAAAAAATAGCCTTGTTTACATACATTTTTAAATTGGTTTTGGTTTCCAAGTTCTTGAAATTCTACTCTATTCTCTACTAAAAGTTCTTGGAAATACTCTTCCGAGTCTTCAAGGATTTATGCTCTTTATTACGTCTTTAATCTTTTTTTTTTTCTTAAATTTTTATCAGTTTCCAGCTTTCTGTGCTTCTAGTTCCTCCTAGATAAGTATTAATTCGTTGGCAGTTGCTTTTCCAAGACACGTTCCTCCTCTTCAAAATTGTTCTTCGTATGTCTGGTCGTTGTATATTCTATTTTCTTATGTATAATTTTGAAACTTAAATAATATTGGTATAATTGTTTTTTAGATTTGATTTTTTCCTATATTTCACGGTTTTTTATTATTTATTTTACGTGGTATCCCACACTGCTTCAAATGCTGCTTCATCTGAACAGTTTTTTAGATGTTTGCAGAATTGATCAATATTTTTTTTATGGGCGGGAATTTTTAGCTTCTCATCCAATCTATTTTTGAATAATTCTTGCGTTCTTTCTTTATCTAGGCTTTTGATGTTGTTCTTCGTTCGTTTAGATTTCACTTTCTTGTTAATGTCTATATGTGTTTCTCTCTCTCTTGCCGTCAGATTGGGAGGAAGAGTATTTTTAACGTGATAAATAGTGATCGCTACCGCACGTCGCGCTTCTTATAGTCCAAGATCCCAGAGCGATCAGACATAACTTATTTTCACACAGATGAAACCTTAGAGTCTGAGTAGCGTCTAGTGTGCTTTGAATACATGCGGATTTATGAAACTTGCTGAGTGACACCTGGGCAGGTACCAGGTGAGAAAGGTAACTAAAAATAAGAGCTATTTAACTTAATTTTACATAACTGATTTTTATACATATTTTGTAGAATATTATTTTAAAAATACTGTAATAAGTGTCAGACACTTGTCATGGACCAGAACTTTTGTCAGACGCTTTAAAGCTCCACTAAAATTAAAGAACTTTACTTACTTTTACATGTCTGATTTTTAAATATGTTATTAATGGAACTATAATAAAGTTATATTTAATCAGTCAGACAAATTAAAATGACCAAACATCCCTCAAACACAAAAATTAGTTAACCAGAAGTATGAGAGCGAGAGTGCTGATGAGCCTCAGAGTAAAAAATTCAAATACATTAAGAATACTTACTGTTTTCGATCCGATTACATATTTTTGCATCTCTATTTAAAAATCAGACATGTAAAAGTAAGTAAAGTTCATTTAATTTTAGTGGAGCTTTAAAGCGTCTGACAAAAGTTCTGGTCCATGACAAGTGTCTGACACTTATTACAGTATTTTCAAAATAATATTATACAAAATATGTATAAAAATCAGTTATCTAAATTTAAGTTAAATAGCTCTTATTTTTAGTTACCTTTCTGACCTGGTACCTGCCCAGGTGTCACTCAGCAAGTTTCATAAATACGCAGGTATTCAAAGCACACGAGACGCTACTCAGACTCTAAGGTTTCATCTGTGTGAAAATAAGTTATGTCTGATCGCTCTGGGATCTTACTCTATTACATATTGTTCTCTCAGTTGGGTTTTTTGTTTTATTACAATTTAATCTATTATTGATTATATGTTCCTTGTTTCTTGAATCCACGTATAAAACTGTGTAATAATTTATGTGAAAAGTATCTGTTTAATATTCTGAGTTGATTCTGCTTGCATAAATGTATGAATATTTCACCTTTGTTATTGGTCGTATCTTCTCCGTATTTTCCTAATATTTCATTTCCATCTTTTCTTCCCACTCTACTGTTAATATCCCACATTAATTAAAATAACTTTTACGATGAAGTAAAAAAACTTCCAATGTAATTTACTATTTTTATTGGGAATAAGCCACAATTTTACTTTAAAATAAGTTTATTTTAACGTTTCGATTTCCACTTCGGAACCGGTTTTCAAAATACAAAACATTCATGATAATAATTGTAACAATAGTAACAATAATTTTTTTAAAAACATGAAAATAGTGAAATCATCCTAACGGATTACAATTTTTCAAAACGTTTCGATCCGATCAGACCATAATCAGTGAAAACTTGAGTACCTGCTTCAAAGCCTTTAACAAAATGTTGATGTTGATGTTTTTTTAACAAATATACCAATAACTACATTTAAAGTTTTTTTGCATCATTTTAAAAAAAATAATTATGGTATACAGCCAACTTCTGGGAACTTTTCCATTTTAAGTTAATATTATTTACTACATAATATTAATTTTAAAGAATGAAAACAGCCGATTACACTACGAGTTAACCACATTAGTAGCATTCTCGACTTCACATTTTTCTTCTATAAATCTCTTTTCAGATATTCAACATTTTGAAATGACTGTTCATAAGAAAACATTTTAATAAAGTCGCCCGATAAATAAATAGAGGTAATATATTGATCTTGGAGGTACAATACTCCATATACACTATCCCGATACTACGTATATATTAACTGTATCTAGGATGAAATCTAGAATATTTAATGCAATTCCAACATTAGTTTATTATATTTTTAATTAACATTGATGAGTGATAAAAATATCAAATAATTATTTAAAAAATGTAGGTATTTCTCTGCATGCATGCTATTTCGAATAAAGTATCGATTACTCATTAATTTTTATAATTGACACACTATAAAAGTATTGATCTTGTAGTTCTTTGTTGAAATTGGGATTTCTTCAGCATCGTCATTTTTGAAAAAGTACTCTATGTTAGGTATAAAAAAATTGGCATTAGCTATGAATGTTTTCTCGTCATAGAAAAATTTGTATTTGAATAAAACTACTAAATTCAACCGTTTGTTCAACAACCCCTTCCTTTGTATTTCAAATAAATATTACTCGACTATTGCGGCGAATTACACAGAAATTTTACTGTTCTTTATGTAATTAGTAACCAATAATAAGAATCATATAGAGTAATAAAATAGCGATCAGTAGTAATTATTATTATATAATTTTAATACGCCAAGAAACTAGTAAAATTGCTAGGAACATTATTAAAATATGACAACAGTAGTCACCTCTTTCTTATAAGTAAATGTGTTAACAGAATTTGATAAGTAATTTTTATAAAATAATGAAAAGGAACGTTTTAAACCATTTTTGAGGGGCGCGTTTTGGATAATAAGTACTGATTTCAGTTTTTGCAAATCTACCTGTATAATAAATCTGCAGTGACGCACCGGGGGGGGGGTTTGGGGTGGGGGTTAAACCCCCCCCCCTATGCCGACACTGTTTACTCACACCGAGTAAGGATGGAGTAAGGTTGCCGAAACTCACTCACACAGTTTAAGAAGGACTCAAAATGGAGGTAACATCATAAAAAAAATTTCGGTGACCAACCAAACCCCCCCACCCCAGGTGGTAAGATATATCTTCTTCAAATTAACCCTGAGTAATTCCCATCTGCTGGTGAATTTAGAAAACAGCACAAAATTCTACTAAGATGAGATTTCAACTATGACAAATACAATGAGAGAAGCATGCTCTTTGATTGATAGTTATTATTCTTGATTTTACTCAGTTGTTATTGCAGACTATGTTGGCGCTATTATCGTGGCCTTGGCGTCTACAGTTTTAAATATTTAATTGATATTGTTCTAATTTTTTGAATATAATGTCAATAACTCTTCTATTGTTTATGATACTACTAAAAAGTCCAGAAATATGTTCTATAAGCATTGGCAGCACCGGTGCAGACCGATCTCTTGTGCAATCCCGCATTATAGTTCTTAGCGTGTTTAATTTTTCCTATAATCTCATTGACAATAGTTTATGACATCAATGAAATAAGCTTATTTTAAACATTTAAACAGTAATTATTTAGCTGTTTATTGATTAATTTAGCAAAATTAAAATGTTTGATAATATTTATGGGAATTTTTTAGAAATTATGTTGAAGAATCCCACCAGTTTTAAACTAATGCATAACTATATATTGAATAACAAATTTAATTATTTATAATAATTATTTGTTATTTATAATGACTTATTGTTCCCCAATTTAATTTAAAAATATTTTCTTTCTCACTTCAAATAGCTATTTTGTATTTTTTCTATATTCTATATTCTATAAAATTACAACTCTATACATTGTATATAGAATATTTTTTGTGACATGTTCGATAAGTTTTTGATTTATTCGATAAGTTCGACTCTTTTGTATAGAAATACTTGGACTAACATTATTACACACTCTTATTAAAACACAATCTTATTATAAATAATTAATTATAACATTTATTTTGCTTATTCGTTTGATAGCTCTTCGTCTAGATTTTAATGACTCCACAAAATTTTATTCAGTGTAATAAAATATTATTTCAAATTCATTACTTTCTTTTTACTTATTTTACAGATAAATAGTAGCAAATTAGTGGTTATTTCTAAACAAAGTATGTTAACAAGAATAAAAATAAATATCATAATTTATTTTTAATTGAAAGCTCATTTCTAGCATCGTTGTAGAATTGTATCGCGAAAGTTTGAGTTTCAATTATTTTGTCAACATAAAAATATACTGCAAATATGAATATTATATGTAAGTACAATCTTTAAAATAATCTTGTAACAAATGTTGTAAAATATATTGTTTAAAAATTTATACTGCAGTTTGATTTTTTTTCTTACATTGATATTCGAATGATATCGTAAAATGCTTAGACAATGAAAGAGAGTACTTTGGATTATACTCTTATCGTGTTTTGTAAAATGTGACTGACTTATAACGAACAGGATGTTTTTGTAAAGCAAAAGTGTCGGAAACGTGGCCTTACAAGCAGTGCACCTAAACCTTAACCAACTTTAATAAACTTAGACATATTTGTAAGGAATGCCCCTGATAAGAAAACAAAAGCGTAAAAATGTTTGCAATGATCATCATCCATTAGCCAATAGCGTCCACTGCTGGACATAGGTCTCCCTCAGTTATTTCCAGTTTTCTCTACACTAGGCTACTTGTAGCCATTTTACTGCTACTCTTTGTACGTCGTAGGTTCATATAGTCGGCATCTTTTATAGCTTCTGGGTCTCTATTCCATGATTCGTCTTGTCCACTGCCCATCTTATGTGATAGCTAAGTGCCCTGTCACTTAAGTTTGAAACTTGAACTCCTGATCTTTGCCTGATCAGCTAGTTTGTTCAGGATTTGTTCAAGGCTCAGGTCCAGCATTGCACGGTCCATGGCTCGTTGTCTAGTTCTGATTTTGTTAGTAGGTTTTTGCATCAGTGTTTAAGTCTCTCTATGTATTGCAAATTCGCTTACAATACACATGGAAAATATTAGGTATATAAAATAACAATATAATCTTAGTAGACAATACTACTATCCAATAGAGATAATTTAAAAATTTAAAACCAATTTAAAAATTTAAACTAATGTATCAGCTGGAAGGATATTTCTGTCATTGTTGATTTTTCGTTAGTTTTTCCTCTGGTCGGTTAAGAACTCTTAAACACATAATACGCTAACCATAACCTTTTCAAATTCAAAACAAATTACCTCTAGATACGTAAAATACGGTAATTAAGAAATACTATCACCATAAAATTTACATGAAACAGAAACAGGATGTAACAGAAACAAATATAAATCTGTTTTAAAATAGACCAAATGTAAGTATTTAACTAAATAAAAAGAAAACAAAATGAATTAAGCATGGGAATACACGTTAAATTTTTTTATATACATATAGCTCCCCAAAAAAGGTAAAACATAGTCCCGAAATTAAAAGCATTTAACGCAGTATACTTATTTTGAAAATTGATTTAAAATCACACGAACATTCATATACAGAGTGGAACAGACAAATGGAATTTTTTTAAGCCCTTTTCTCTAGTCGGATTGCCGAATATAGGCCTCTCCTAATTCTCGCCATTCATCTTTGTTGTTTGTAAGACGTTTCCACATTGGCCGATATTAAAAGAACTGCAGGGCCAATGTGGAACAAATGGAATTAATTCGATAATAAATTAATCGGGAAGTGTTAAAAAAAAGGCATCTGGGACAAGGAGCAAAAAAATGAATCTTGCAGCTCTACAACAAGTAAAGCCTATGAAATTGCAAACTCATGGAAAAATCTAAAATAATAGCCTTGTTAAAACCAAACCAGGGAAAGATCTAGAAAATACCAATAGGTACAGACCTTTTATTACAGACACACATAAGGATAATATTGCTAAAAAAATTATACAACACTCTCAATGACCACCATCTAGTTAGGATCGTACTTTCTTTACTGCAAAACAGACGTTCCTCCTTTATGCTGGAGGGCAAATAAGTAGGTAAAAAGGTCAAAAACGACCTCCCACAGGTAAGTGTTTTGGCACAGATGATTTACAATATATGTACAAACGACCAACCTACGCCAACTGAAACCAAGCACTTCCTCTATGCTGATGATCTTGCAATATGTGCTTAAGAAAAAAGTTTTGAAAAAGTAGAAGAGAAACTCGATACTGCATGCTTTAAACACAATGACTGCATACTAC
This sequence comes from Diabrotica undecimpunctata, assembly GCF_040954645.1. Lineage (NCBI taxonomy): Eukaryota > Metazoa > Arthropoda > Insecta > Coleoptera > Chrysomelidae > Diabrotica > Diabrotica undecimpunctata. The sequence continues at coordinate 143,686,701 of NC_092810.1, read as the reverse complement.
CTGCAGAATTCCCTGAGACCTAGTTCTTCTAATAACCAAGTCTGCGACTTCAACATTCGAGCAAAGGAAGCTAAGCACGACTCCAAATTGCGTGGAATGGCAATACGTTAGACAACACACAGATCAACCTAAATATCTTGGAGTAATTTTGGACCGGTCCCTTAACTACTACATACAGGCACTGTGTTCACTTAACGTGAAAAATAATCTTCTGTGTCTTATTAGAAGCAACAGTAACATGGCTTCGTTATGGACGCAATAGCGACTGATAGAAAAATCGGTAAGATAGTTTCGAAACAAACAAAGAACGGCTATGAATAACTATTCTGATGAGACTTTTTAAGTCGAAATACGTATCAATAGATACATAGACGCTTTGAACGTGAAATCAAATCTTTTCTGTCTTTTTTATTTTATTCGGATCTACTCTGTATGAGTACGAGAAACAAATTCGTTAGGATTTCTGCCTAGATGAATAGACATGTCGTGGAATGCAAATTTTAGATTCCCCATGTCTCTTTTAACATCTTTATCGTCGTCTGGTCATGTCTTGCAATTTTTAGAAGGCTCCAGATTAAAGCAGAAATCTGAATTTGTTTCGAAACTATCTTACCGATTTTTCTATCAGATGTCGCTATTGCGTCCATAACGAAGCCATGTTATTGTTGCTTCTAATAAGACACAGAAAATTATTTTTCACGTTAAGAACGGCTATGAATAACTATTCTGATGAGACTTTTTAAGTCGAAATACGTATCAATAGATACATAGACGCTTTGAACGTGAAATCAAATCTTTTCTGTCTTTTTCATTTTATTCGGATCTACTCTGTATGAGTACGAGAAACAAATTCGTTAGGATTTCTGCCTAGACGAATAGACATGTCGTGGAATGCAAATTTTAGATTCCCCATGTCTCTTTTAACATCTTTATCGTCGTCTGGTCATGTCTTGCAATTTTTAGAAGGCTCCAGATTAAAGCAGAAATCTGAATTTGTTTCGAAACTATCTTACCGACAGTTCTGATGCTTTTATATGCTCATCCAGGCTCCTAGAGTTTACGGTTAAATTCTGGCGAAGCAGTTTGAGACTTATTCAACAGATGGCCGTACTTTAACCGATTTTTGAAGTTATACTTCTATACGCGCGCTTCACGTTGGAAATTTGTATGGGAGTGAATCTGTGAAATCATTACATATGTAAGATAATGAGTAAGAGAGAGACAGAAGATTTATTTTCTCTCTCTTCCTCTCTCGAATATAAAAATGTTCCTTTTGTATTTAATATTATATTATATATTATATATGTACATATAATATTATATATAATAAAATATTTATTAATATTATTATTTATGTGATATGTTTTGTATTATTTATTAAATGTTCATAATTATATTAGTCTTTTTTATTTTAAAATAATAACCTCAATAAATCACTGTATGATCCAGAACTGTCAATTTTGAAATACGTTATTGTCATGTCCTCGGTAGTATAGTAGTCAGTATCCCAGCCTGCCACGCGGGAGACCGGGGTTCGATTCCCAGTCGGGGAGGACTTTTTTATTAATATTATTACATCGTAAATTAAACACATGCGTAAGTAGAAAAGTTATGTATATTATTGTCATTTTTAAATATTTATGAATATTGCATTTTAGTTTGTATTGTATTATTATATTGAATTATGCTGCAGTGTATTGTATTGTATTTTTATATTAATAACAAAATAAACAATGAATTTTACTGTAGAGTATGTGTAAAAAATTTTATTATGAAAATAAAAATATACATTTTCATCAAAATATTGATTCATTTACTATACTCCTATTACAGGTCAAATGTTGTTTATTAATTGTTAGTAAGTTGTTATTAATTCTGTTTTTTTTCTGATATGTCTTACCTATAGCATTACACATGTAATGATTGTGCAGATTGACTCCCAAATAAATTAGTAACGGCGAATGCGTGTATAGAAGTGTAACTTCTACCGTTAGTCCCACTGGACTGCCACACCCGTTTTTTTTTTAATTCTGGTGGAGCAGTTAAAGACTCCTTCAGCAGATGGCATATTCCTGACTTGCAGATGTGATTCACAGTATTAGTTTGTACAACATTACTCTTACTCTGTTTACGTTTCTAAAATTAGTAAAATGGCAAATGACAAATTAAGTGATGCTGAACTACTTGAAATAGCGGATAATTTGAGTGAATTGGAGTATGACTTTATTAGTGAAGATGATGATGATTCGATAGATGATCCAAATTATTAAAGATTCGTGTTCTTTTCCTTTAATTTAAAAATTAACAGTGATGGGCAAGAGTTAGAATTCGAATCTGATCTACAGTGTCTCAACTACGATTCTGAACTTGATAATTTTTGTTTACAATTTTGTAGGTAATTTGAAGACATTTACTTTTACGGAAAATTCGGGATTCTCCCAAAGTTTTTTGCATAGAGGGAAGGAGATCATCCGATTCATTTTTATAAATTATTTATTGACAACGAAATCTTATCACTTGCCGAGGAAACCAACAGATATGCTGAACAGAAAATAATTTTAGGAATTACAAATGAAGCATTAACAAAAACAACATTATTGGGACAATGGAGATACACAAATCAATCCGAAGTTTTTGTTTTCTTAGGTCTTCTAATTTGGATGGGGTTGAATCGTAAACCCACTTTGAAACATTATTTTAGCACCAATATGCTGTACAAAAAAGAAATTGGAAAATTTGTTTACATGTCCAGGATAAGGTTTGAGCTCCTTTTGTAAAATTTGCACTTCTGAAACAACGAAATTCCCTCAGATGATAGGCTCAAAAAATTCCTTGCCTTGAAAAATTTGTTAATCAAGAGGTTTTAATCAGCATATGTTCCCGACAAGAATGTGTGTGTAGATGAGACGATGATTCCTTTTCAAAGACGACTGAGCTTTGGTCAATATATACTGGGGAAGCGCCACAAATACGGTGTAAAATTATTTAAGTTGTGTGGAGTGAAAGGTTACACATACAATTTTAAAATTTATGCAGGAAAAGATCTAACACCTAACGAAAAGCCAAATTGGTACCAAAAGTGGTGCTACAGCTTATGGAACCACTTTTACATTCAGGTCGCGTCTTGTGCACAGATAATTATTACACAAGCGTGAATGTAGCACACGAACTTCTGAAAAAAGATACACATTTAATAGGCACAATGAGAAAAAACAGGAAGTATAATCCGAAAGTAGTAAGTGAGGCTAAATTAAAAAGGGGTGAATTAGTCATAAGGCAGACCAACAGTAAAGTCAAAATTGGAAAATGGAAAGACAAAAGGATGTCATGTTTCTCACTACGGAGTCTGTGCCTGAAATAGTGAATGTGTCAACAAAAAGGGGGGTGGTGAGAAAGGGTGCGTTATAATAATGTGAAATCATTAGAGAACAAGTCTCAATAGAACTTTTGGTTAATATATCTATTATTAATGCACATACTGCATACGAGGCTATAACGAAAAAAATAAATGTCACTAAATTTAGAGAAGAAATCGCCTCAAAAATTTTTTGTAGTGAAAATCTTCAGATTGAAAATTTGGATGAACGTCGTGTTAACCAAGAAAGAAATCACAAATTTTCCGAAGTGGAACAGAGAGGTCGTTGTACAAGAAAGTAGAAATGGAGGTAACTTTGCTATAAAAGAAACAAAACGTGTTACAACATCTTGTCTAGCATGCTATGAGAAGTTCTTGTGTACCAACTGCTTTTTTGACACTTATTACTGTCAAGCAAAAAATGAACATTGATGAACACAAACTGTGTGTATATTTTTTGACACGGCCTTTACACATGATTTTTTTTTTCAAAAAAATTCCTTAATGTGTTTACATGTTTTTATTGTTAAATATTGTGAATTTCACCAAAATATAATTTCAGTTTTTGACAAAAAACTTCAAATTTATAGCCAGTAGCCAGTGTTAAACGGGCAAATCCAAAATATTTTTTCAGCAAAATTTTACCCCACTCTACTCAACCCTACTACAATTTCCGTTTAGTGCCGTGTCCTTACATAATGAAATATATGTCGAATCTGTAGCTAATGGAGATATCTCGACGTATGTATAAATATAGGTGATCAGTTTAAAATTAAAATTACTTTTTATAAACGCTCGGGGATTTCGGTATTCCATAAACTAGTTTATGATTCTCGCACCGTTTTAATGTAAACAACTAATTGGAGATATAGCAGATGCAACAGACTCATTACGCTTTTCATTTCCTTCAAGGGATTATTGAGCATGCGCAATTTTCATGGGATGCGGACGCTGTTGCTTCTTCGGTGAGCGATTTTCCCAACAGTCAGCAGTTGAACTACGAAAAATTCGGTCCGGGAAATCAATATCTGTTCAAAGTTAACTTATATTTTGCTAGTTATCTGCTTGATGTTTAGTTATGAGTAATTTTAATGAAATCAATGGTAACTGTTAGATAGATTAGTGTTCAAGATAATAAATATTTAGAAAATTCTAATATACAGTAATAATTTTCGTAAGTGTAATATTGTCGTAGATACCGATAAGGAAATAAGGTATGTTTAAATTTAAAATAATATTTTGGATAACTAACAACATTTCACAGAAACACTAGATTCGATTTTAGATGAATAGAAACAATATTTTTCTGTTAAAAGATTGTGCACACTTTTCATTGTGATAGAGATTTAAAAAAAAAGCAAAATAAAACACATTCATAATATATAAATTAATAAATGTATTAGCTAGTTGTAAATGTAGACCTTATACTGGATACTTGATTTTATGTATTAATGTCCAATCATTTTGCAACTATAGGTACACTTCATTGAATATATTAAATTTTTGTATTACTTTGTGAGACGTATCTTAAGAATTTTTTTATATATAGCAACGGGTTGTTCTTTGTTAATATTTAGTAAACCTGTTCCGAAGATACTAATGTAAAAATTAATATTTTTATTTGGTTAGCATTATCTACTATGCCTCTAAAATTATTTTGCTCTTACTGTTGATCTGTTATTCTGCTCATTTATCTTGCCAAGGTCGATGTATACAAAACAGGAAAAACGTTCTGCCATTATAGTCTATAGCTGTAGAAGAAACTAACTTTAGTTCATTCTTTCTTACTTTATTAATAGTTGTATCATTACTGTCATAGGATATTATATATTATATTCTACTAATCCAATGGAAACTTGATTGAAACTCTTTTATTCCAGAAGATTCTGCGCATGCACTTAGCATCCAAAATTTTGTTCCTTGTTAAAAGTATTTCGGCAATGTTTCCAAATATTTATCTGGTCTGTTTAATTTTCTTGTTTTTTCAAATGTTTTAGACAATTATGCTTAAGAGTAATTTAAATAGATTCATACAAAATTAAACTTGCTGTTATAACCCAGTCGTCAGAGACAAAAATGCCACTCAACCTCTAAAAATCGTAAGAACAAGCTAAATTAAAACCCCAAAAATATGCAAAAAAGTTCCTTCAGGCTTCCCACTAAAACCCTTCTTGTATGGGGGAAAAACGGAAAACATCGGTTAACCAAGAATCTGTACGCCGTAAAAAATTACTCAAACAAAAAGTACAGCTGAGATAATTATGGACAAAAAGGTTTCTTAGCAGATTTTGTAAAATGAACCGTTCTCTCATAAATTCGCGATTCTACATAGGATGAAAAATATAAATGAGCAAATTAGCGTAGTATCAAGCTTTTGATCGCTCAGAAGAAGTTTACAACCCTTATAAACACCCTCCTCCCATAAGGTAGTAAAACGGTAAAGGGTAGTAAAGGGGTAAAAATAGGAAAAATAAAAAGGAATCGATTATAAATACAAAAAAGACGTACCCTTGACCTACTCGTCTTAAAGTAAGACTTTCTCCTCATAAAGTTGCTCGTGGAAAGAGGAAATAACTTGTACGAAATAATAGTTATACTGTTAATAATAATATTGATACTGGTGGTTACAGCGTAAATAAATAAAAAAAAAATAATAATAATATTGATGATAACAATACTTATAATTTTAAATAAATGATGGATTCCACATTTACTTGATGGAAATTCATTTTATATAACAAAAAAATACTGAAAACTTTGTTTTCAAAACTTCTACTAAATTTATTAAAATATCTTTCGGCAGAGTGCCTTTCCCGTGATCTGTTTTTGGTATGTATTTACAATTTATAGTTTTTAACGGAATAGTTTGAGGATGGGAGAACTGTTTGTCTCAAGTTGGTTATTCAGAATTATGTCTGTGTTTTTTAATTTGTTAATTTCCATAGATTTTAATAAAGAATAAAGATGAAATTTACCATTAAAAGAATGATTATGATCTAAAAGGTGAAGTGCGTATGTAGAATCTGTTTTCCTATTATTGAAAGCCCTTTTATGTTTTGCTATACGTTTGTTAAAGGTTCTACCAGTTTGACCGATGTAAGTTTTTGGGCAGTCGCTACATTTAAGTTTGTATACACCACAGTGTAAGTGCTTTTTATTTTGGATCTTGTTGTTTTTAATATATTTGTTTAAGTCGTTGTTTGTTCTAAAAGCTGGTGTTATTCCTTTACTAATGTTAAATATCCGATGTCAAAATATAACTTTTAGACAGAATTAAATATCATTAAGCAAATAAGGGTACAGAGAGGCATTATTTGCGTTGACGGTACTCTTGCAGAAATGTCGGGAATATAACAAGAGTGCATATATATGCTTCATAGACTTTAGGAATGCCTTTTACTGAGTGCAGCATATAGTTAATAGATGAATTAAAAAACACCATGACATTTGCAGATGACACGGTAATTATGGCTGAGAGTATAGTAGAACTACAAACTTTACTAGATGCAATAAATAGTGAATGCATTCAAATGGGACTTGCCATCAACACAGATAAGACCAAATTTATGATAGTATCAAGGAGTCCAATAAATAATGAACAACTAGCGTGTTTAAAAACTACCCATCTTCAAATACAAATTTCATTGAATACCGTCTTTCTTTAAGCATTTCTCTAAACAGAATATCCTATAAAGCTAAGCGTCCATAGGTCCGCATCGTACGCATCGGATTAATTTTTCATACTGCGTCCACTGTATCAGCAATGATCGGATTTGCCGAAGCGAGTATGCTGGCTTACTCCCAACCTAAAATTTCAAAAATTGATTTGACAAATAGATTACTATTATTAAGTATTAATTTGTAAAATTAACATAATAATTCTTATAATTTACGTGTTTTATTCACTTTCTAAACATTAAATTTTACACTTCTCTTAGTAACATCATTAACAACTCTAAGATGTAATTAGAAAAATGTGTTGTTTTTTTAACAAGAATAAATTTCATATTAAGATACTCAAAATATCTTGAGAAAGATCAATAAACATGAAAAATGAATAATATTTGTGATATTTTAATCCCCATAATCAACTTATCATGGCATGTAATATTTTTTTTGAATATACCTAGATATCAAATAAAAGTTAAAACTGAGTTTACTTGTTTGAAAGTTATACATTACATACGTACAAAAAGTTATACATTAAAAAAAAATTAAAAATATCAAATCTTTTATTAAAAAGCTGGGGAGATCGACATTATTAAACTTTGGTTTTTTCGGAACACCCTAATAAATAATAAAATTAAATGTAGAATGGATTCTTCTTCTTTGTTGATTTGCATAATTAGGGTTATATACCTCGCTTATATTCTTGCACAACTGTAATTAATCATGATTCGTCCATGATGCAAAAACGGATGTTGACAAGACGATCGTCAAATTCAAATAGCAGTAGATTAGCTCACACTGGACCTTGCGATCATGCGAAATTGCGAACAGAGCGGGCGGAGTGCGTCCACTGATCGTCACTAAACGGAATTCCGTTTCACGTCATCATGCACGCATCGCAAAAGTTGCCTCTGGAACCTGGAAGCAACCCTTCGGCATTGCCGATCATGCCGTCCGTACGATGCGGATCAGTGGACGCAGTTACATAAGTTTTTATACAAGGCAAACTAAAATCCGATGCGTACGATGCGGACCTGTGGACGCTTACCTTTAAAGAGCCCTGCAAAATATATACTGGTGAACACAGCCGTTCCTAGTGTGTCTGTCACCAAGGTGCGAGTATTTTGGCCGCCCTTCCCAAAACCAACCTTCCCAGAAAGTTTATAAGCATTTGTAAATCAAAAAGTTAAAATAATTATACGTTAAAAAAATAAAACTGGAAGAAACATTCCGTAGATTAACAACAGATTCTCTAAATGAAACGTAGAAAAGTTTCATAATGACCGCTTTCAATCTGTAAGTTGATCTTGCATGTTTATCATGAAATATTATTTTATAAATTATATGAAACGTTTAAGTCAATTTATGTCTGTTACTTCTAAAACGAAATGTTCATTATTGTCAAGTTTAAAAATTAATGTCAGCAGAATTTATATTGCTTGATTTTCCTCGTTCCAGACTGTTTCTAAATTGGATGATTATTGCTTGTATTGCATTTCTAGGTTAAAAATTCACTTAGTAGCATTAAAAATACGGGAGTTTCATATTGAATTAAAGAAGTAAAAATATTCTTTATCGGCAACCATTAAGAGCCAGAAATGATAATATTTTCGATTAATTTATTCTAATTTTGTATGTGGACACTACACTGAAATTTTTCAACATATCCAAAAAGAGCCCTACAATGTAAGTATATACTGGTGAACAGGGCCGTTCCTAGGGAGTCTGTCAGCCTGGTGCGAGAGTAATTTGCCCGACCTCCCTAAACCCAACTTTCCCAGAAAATTGATAAGCATTTGTAAATCAAAAAGTTAAAATAATCTTACGTTAAAAAATGTAAGAGACCCACAGAGTTTATTTAATATAATATACAAAATGAATTAACTTAATATTATCCTAACACAAATATATGGACACAACATAACATCAGTAACATCATAAATTAATAACTAAATAATTGCTAATTAATAATAATTTCGGTCTTAAAGTATGTCTTCGACTCCTTAAAATTAAATTGTATCTTGAAAATGAACGCTTTACATCGATAAATGTACTTAAAGCATATTTCAGGATGGATAATAAATCTGGCTCAATTTGCAATTCCTCGGAAAATGTCCCATTTAAACATTTAGTAACGTACGAAAATGGTTGCGTTTCGATTTAATTTGAGTTTCTTACCACTCCCTAACACGTGTTTCTGGGTCTACCCGTCATCAGAGAGAGTTTGTAAGAAAACTTTATAGGGAGTGGTAAGAAACTCAAATTAAATTGAAACGCAACCATTTTCGTATATTTATCGTTCTTACTCGACGCAATGAGTACAAGAAAGATGGTAATTTATATGGGTAAATTGTTGATGCATAGTGGAATATAAATATTCCCAGCATCGCTCTTAATGGCTTGATTAAGCGTGAGTATACAATTTACTTTAATTGCTATCGACACATTTAACTTTATTTAGTAACGTTAAACTTCATTATTATCAAAAACATATTTAGTTTTTATTTTAATTAATTAACCACTACTTCCAAGTTGCGATTTAATTTTTGACTTTAAATTATCTACTAATATTACTGACTCACATAAATTTACTTCTTGTCTTTCTAATAAGGTAATTGTGATGACTATCTTTTGTTTCTCGAATGGCTTTAAAAATATCATCATCAAATTCTGCCTTACTAATTATAATTCATTGCAGTGTTCAAAGTAAAAAAAACTGCTTCCAGCCATGTTTCCCACCTTGTAATTACTGGTTTAGGTGTCAAAAGGATACTGGAAAGCAAATTTAACCCAATTTGCCTAGTCCGAAAATGCATCGTAAGGGAACTAGAACTCTTTAAAGATGGCGCCTTGTAAGTAGTTTTTTTAACGTTTCTTTTTAGAAAAATGAAAACTGGTACGATTATTTATCCTCCAGAGATAGATCAATTCCAATAATTGCGAATTTCTAGTACCGTTCATAGGTGTCCATTTTGGGTAGGTCAACGGGTATTTTAACGCATAACTTTTTTGTCTGTAAATTTGAAGTATTTGTGATACTAGATTAGTAAATTTTCAGATATTCTACTGCTAACAGGTACTCTTACTTTAAGTCTATAGGATGCAATGTTTTCTAGAAAAGTCGATTTGAAAATTTTTTAAGCAGAAAAATCTCCTTGTAGCAATGCTTGTAGTTGTACCTTCGTAAAATGAAAGCATATAAATTTTCGTTGCGTGAGATATTTCTTGCGAAAGGTTTTGAAATTATCAGATACATGACAGATAGTTTTGGAACGCTAATTTCTAAATTTTCCTAAACTTCCATTAAAGTGGCATTTTGATGTGCTGTTACATCATTATGTCGCTCTGTTTCATTATTTTCTGAGAATATTAAACTTGTTTCTCTTAATCGGGAAATTTTTCAGCGTATCTACTTTACTGTCCGAGCGTTACACCCCATTTTGCAATAAACTAAATGTATGTCAACGTATTCCTCATTAGTAAAAACCATTTTTGTTGAATTAAAATTATTGTGTTTGAATGCCACAAAGTAAAAACTAAAAGAGAAACTTCACGAACTGACAAGAGTTTGACAATAAAAAACGTAGGTTGTAGTTCTTTCACAGAATAACAGAACACAGTTGACAGTTCAAAGCCTACTAGTACAAAAAATATTAATTTAACTTTCATGACGGAAAAACGAAAAATTTTCAAATCGATTTTTCTCGAAAACGATGTATCCTATCGACTTAAAATAGGAGTACCTTTTAGTACTAGAATATCTGAAAATTTAATAATCTAGTATCGCAAATGCTTAAAAGTTACAGACAAAATAGTTATGCGTTAAAATACTCGTTGATCTACCCTAAACGGACGTCTATGAACGGTACTAGAAGTTCGCAATTATTGGAATCGATCTATCTCTGGAGGATATAATCGTACCAGTTTTCATTTTTCTAAATAGAAGCATTCTAGAGCTATTAAAAAAACTACTTACAAGGCGCCATTTTCAAAGTTTAGCTCCTTTAGGAAGCATTTTAGGACTAAGCGAATTGGGTTAAATCGTCTTAAAATTATCTGAGGAATCTGCAGTTTACGTTTCTTAGGAGAGTTTCTGGACACCCTGTATATTTGCACCCTCAATGAAGTCTTTACGGAAAGAATTCATAAAATTTATAAAATTATTCACCAACGGAAACAAGTTTCAAATACATCTTCTGCAAAAGTGCAACAAATTAAGTTAGGATGAAAAATCTTTAAATAAACAGCAGCCTTTAACATATATGCCGCACCCTCTGAAAGCATCTTATATACTAAAACGCTAAGCCCTTTTCTTGTCCACCACTTTACTCAAAAACCATATTAGATAATTAAAATATTTTTTCGGAATATTATTAGTATTACGTATGAGATTGTCAAGATATACTTTTGGTACAAAAATTCACTTCCGGTTTTGAGATGACAGGAAGTTAAAATTTACTTTAAGTTTTAGACCCCACAATGTATATATGGATCGAAAGGTCTCGTTGAGACAAATCTAAATATGTACTTCCGGTTGCGATCCGACACCGGAAGTGACCCGAAACGCGCATAAAACGTCAAAAGATAGAGCAAATCTGACACCGGATTCGTGATCAGCATGCAAAATTAACTGCTAAATGATATCCATGTCGACATTTGATGAACTAAAAATTGCATTCCGGTTTTGAGGTCGACTTCCGGTTTCGTTTTTATTAGTCAAATCAATAGAGAATTCAACGTAGAGTTCAAAAATGTAAGTTCACGAAATTATCATTTATAGTTTTTGAGTTATTGATAAAAATATTTTTACTTCCGGTCGATGTCGAGTTGGTCCGCTAGTTAAAACTATTTATTCAGTGGTATAGAGTTTGGTGCAAGGAGTTTTGTTAAACTATCTTGTATAAATCTACTTATAGGTTGTTTGTTTTTCCAATTCTTTAACGACAACTAAAGGTTTTCTTGATAAGTTTTCGTTGAAAATTTCAATTATCAAATTAATTATATACCCGCCGCATACATCTATCGTTTCATCCACGATAATATACAAGAAATTGCCCTCTAACTCCCGTTTAGTTTTTGAAATACGTTCTACATAGCATTTTTTCATAGTTTTGTTTTCTCAATGTATTTTCCTCCTGTAAGGATTTATTAAAATGGTTTGCAAAAATTTTGCAAAAATGTTTGAACAATTTTTAAGCAAACTTCTAAGACTTTTTAAAATGTGTCCTCTTTGCTTTTTTGGCATATGCAACAAAACTAAACTCTAATACAGTAACCGACGGTACAACTGGTAATTGTTTACTAAAAAAGCAAAATCTCGATCAGGTATAGTTTCACAGAAATCTATTATAAACAAAACAGTAATTAGCCAAAATATTATTATATAAAAGTTTAGTAATATTAGTATGAATAATATCATCGTTAGAAGCATACAATTTAAAAAAAAATCATAAATAGGCGGAATTTATGAAAAAAAGCAGAATGTGGAAAAATAGAATTAATATAATATAATATAATATAATAATATATATATATATATATATATATATATATATATATATATATATATATATATATATAATATATATATATATATATATATATATATATATATATATATATATATATATATATATATATATATATATCGGTTTCAAAACGTCTTGCGTCGTTGTCCGATGCCTAATTTCCACGAATTTCTATCATTCCATTGTTCTTCGGTCAAGTCTCGGGAGCTCATTGCCTTTGTTATTCCCTCCTTCCATGTTCTTTTTGGTCTTCCTCGTTTCTTACGATTTGGTGGTATCCATTTCATGGCGATTTTTGGTAGTCTTGTTTCTGGCATTCTTTGAACATGGCCATACCATATAAGTTGTTTCCTTTCTATGTCTGTTGCCAGTGATCCATCTACCCCCATCCGATTTCTTATTTCATCGTTTCTAATTCTGTCTGCTCTAGATATTCGAAGTGATCGTCTAAATACATCCATTTCTGTTGCTTCGAGTTTTCTTTTATTGCTTTCTGTTAGTCTCCATGTCTCTGTACCATAGGTTAAGCTGGTTTTTATGAGAGATTCATATATATTGTATTTTCGTCTTTTACCAATTTCTGAGCTCCAAAGAACTCCGTTAAGGCATCCAATTGTTCTACGGGCCTGGGTTATTCGTTTTCTAATTTCCCTATTGTCTGTGCCTGTGGTGTCGAAATCAATTCCTAGGTAGGTATATTCAGTGCAGAATGCAATTTCGGTTGTGTCCATCTGAATGTTGGATAGTTCTGCGCCTATTGGGAGATATTTTGTTTTTTGTGTATTGAGTTCTAAACCCCACTTCTTGTATTCTTCCTGTAGTTTTCTGGCCATATATGTCAGGTCTTCTTTATCGTTGGCTATAAGGACTTAATCGTCTGCAAACTGTAGGGTATATAGGCAAGTTTCTCCCAGGTCAATGCCCATTCCTCTGCACTTTCTTTTCCACTGATACAGTGCTTTCGCCACGTAGATTTTAAACAATGTGGGGGATATGCAACACCCCTGCCGGAGTCCCTTGTTTACAGAAAATTTTTTTGAAAGTCTATTTCCAATTTTTATTCCCGACGTTGATCCTTCATACAGCTGTTTAAGGGCGTTAATTACTGTGTGGTTAATGTTTGTTTCCTGCAAAACTTTCCATAGCTTTTTAGCGGGTACAGTATCATAGGCCTTCTGAAGGTCTATAAACATAAGGTGGATTTCTTGATTGGTACTTGATCTTTTTTCTATTATTTGTTTCAAAACAAACACATTATCGGTGCAGCTCCTTCCCGCTCTAAAGCCAGATTGTTCCTCTTCTTCTTGTTCCTTATATTCTTGTTCGATAATGTCTCGAAGTATCCTTCCATATAGGCGACTTAAGGTACTGGTTACTGATATACCTCGATAGTTTGAGCAGTCCAGTTTACTTCCCTTCTTATGTATAGATGATATGAAGGATACTTTCCACTCATGCGGGACTGGTGCACCGTTTAGATATTGGTTTATACACCAGGTTAATCGTTCAAACAGTTTGTTAGTACCGCATTTGATTAGTTCTGCTGGAATTCCCTCCGGACCTGCAGCTCGACCATTTTTTAGTAGTTGTATCGTTTTTATGACAGTCCTCTCATCGATGTTTATCGTTTCTCCCTGTATGTGTATTTCAGTTGGAGACATTTCTCTATATTCCTCTCTGTTTTCTGTTAATAGATTTTCGTAATGTCGGATCCAGTTCTCTGTTGTTATTAATTGTATGTTTGTTTCTCTTTTTTCATTTGATTTAACTTTTGTCAGGAATTTCCACGTCTCTGAGCATTTTCTACCTCCCATATATGTGTCTATCTCTTTGCATTTTTTGTCCCACATTTCTCGTTTAGCTGTGTTTACTAGTTGTCGTGTTCTTTTTTTAATATCTTTGTATTCTTCTCTATCCAACTCCTGTTTTGTATTTAGCCATTTGTGGTATGCTTTTTTCTTCCGAAGTACTAGTTCTTCAATTTCTTGATTCCACCAAAGTTTTTTACTAGCGGAATTAGTTTTTAGTCCAATGGCCTCCTCTGCTGCTTCTTTGATGCTACTCGTTATGTTTTCGTAAATTTGTTCTACTGACTGGTCTTCTATATTATGTAGCAACTTTTCGTCTAATCTGTGTTGGTATAGGTTTCTTGTGCTTTCGTTGATAAGGCTGTTTAAGTTATATCGTTTGTTCGTTATCACTTCTGTTTGTTGAGGTTCCTCATTAACGTTATTGTCCTTGTTAGATTTAAAAGGAAATACCATTTTTGTCCTAACTATATAGTGGTCGGAACCACACGTCGGTCCTCTAAGTACTCTTACATCATTCACTTTTAAGGTAGTGCTTTGTTTGACTATTACATAGTCAATGATCGATTTTAGATTCCTTGTATGTTGTACCCATGTGTATTTGTGAATATCCTTGTGTTTATAGAAGCCGTTCATTATTCTCAGAGTATGACTCTGACACACTTGGATCAGCCTTTCTCCATTGTCATTCAGGTTTATTTCACCGTAGGGACCGATCACCTCACTGTTTATTCTTTGACCCACCCGGCTATTCAGATCTCCCAGTATTATCAGTTCTCGTGACTTTCCTATGTTGGTGATTATGTCGTTCAATTTTTCGAAAAACTCGTCCTTAGCAGCAATTGATTCGTCATCTGAGATGGCGTAGACTCCAAGAATTGTCACTGGCGTTTGATTTATGTTGATATTAACACGTATGATGTTTTCGTCGATTGTCTCGAAATCAGTTATTTTGTGTTTGAATTTTTTGTGTACCATTACAGAGACTCCTCTCTTTGCTCTTTGGTGTTTTGGGATGCCACTGAATATGTGTGTATAGTTATTTACAGTTTCTGTGCCAGTTCCTTTTTTCTTAGTCTCCGTCAAGACTACTATATCCATGTTGGCGTTTTTCAGTTCATGAATAACTTCTTCCATTTTTACTCTTATTCCCTGGACATTCCATGTACCAATATTCAATATCCGTTTCCGTAGCTTGTGTCTTTTTCCATATAATCCGTCCGAAATTCCGAGGCAAGCATTAGGCTTTTTAGTAATTTCCAGTTTTTACAAGTGACAGGGAACTGGCCTGACGCCTAAACCCCCAACCTGGAGGACCAGGTAATTTTTCCTCAAGGTTTTCTTCCTCTAGATCGACTGTCTTTCGGGACTTTAGAGATCGATCTTCCCTTCTTGTGTTTTATTCCTGCCACTTCCGCCGACTTCGCCGTTTCGATTTTGTTCTCATCCACCTTCATCGCCGTTGTGGTCTTAGAATAGAGTATTGATTTTATACAATCCCTAAAATCAAGGGATGCCACTTCGCCATCCGCCATCCACGCCGTACCGAAGATCTTCTTCTCCGCCGTGCCTACCGTTGTGGTCTTCACCTGTATCCCTAGGCAGGGGTCCGTGTTATACCCCACAGAACTGGGTCCCAACCTGAACTTAGCCATCTATTCACTCCGGCCTACTGAAGTGATAGATGCCCACCCCCGCGGCTTGGACGCGCCAGGTTGGAGTTAGAGAATATAATAATAAAATATAATAATCAATCCGAGCTATAATTATAATTAGAAAAACATAATTTAGTATTTTTTTGTATATCACAAGTATTTTCTATATAATAGAAAACTATTCCTTCCATTTCCATCCTTCCATTGGATTTTATCCCTTGTTCCTATAAGAGTACTGAAAGATGAAATCAAGAAAAGTAAAATATGTGAAAACTATGTGGTTTCCTGGAGAACTGTTCTTAAAAATTGAATTTTCTTTTAGAAAAAAATTTGTTTTGTAAAAATTTTAGCTTCGGAAAGTTGCGGAAAATTTAAAAAATTTGAATTTTAAAAACACGCACCTTGGTTTGACTCTAAATTTCCTTTTTTAAAATCGGATATAATCGTGGTCGAACTTCGAATTGAAATCGAACGTTCTAAGTGGGTAAAATCGATGACGAAAAGACAATGGATCGGAATGCCATCCATCGAACTGTTCAGAATATCGATGTATAAAATAATTTGGACAAAAGAAATAAGTACTGGGAATACGAAACATATGATGATAAACTAAGAGAAGATTTTTATTACAATTTGTACTTGCATGACGAATATTAGAAAGTTGCTAATAGGTTTGATACTTTTTTAGTTTTTAATAAATTTTGATGTTTAAACTGTTTGATAATTCCCTATACTAAATAATACCAGTGGAACTTTTACCTTGTCCATTATTAACACAGTTCTCTTCTAATTCGATAAAAATATGAGGTAGTAATAACGCCGAAGCTGGTACACTTTTAATTCGTTAATAATAGGAGCTAATAATAAAGTCAAAGCCAACTAAAATGGACCCTATTATTTTATAAACATGAAAAAATTCAATCAATTTATGTCAAAATAATACTTTTATACTTAGCTTCACTAAAACTAATCTAAAATTAATTCTAACTTATTTTATGCCAAGTTTTGGAAACATTTAATGATGTAATGGTAGTTTTCTACGAGTTTTTTGTATTGTGTGCTTTGTCTTTTTTTTATTGAAAAATGTACCGCATTCACCATAAGGTGATTAGCGGAAATACAGTGTTGGTATACAATTCGAATCCTTTAAATTTTATGATACAATTTAATACATTTAAGATAATTTGCGATATCAACATAATTAACGTTTGTACCTAAAAGTTTATTGATATTGTTCAGAATATTGAACTTTTTGAGTTCATTTACAAAAAGTCAGATAGTCAATTACAAATTTTTTACGTTATTTGTTTCGTTACAAATTTCACATTTAGGTGGATTATTTCTTATAAACAGGTAAGAGTACGTATATCTTGTATGTCCTATATGTATGTTTGACTAATTCTAGGTAGCCATGGATAAACATTTAATTTGACCTAACATGATCTTTAATTTCTCTTAATGTTGTGTTTGAATAATTCCTCTTGATTCCACTTACGCGTAATCAAATTCCTAATACAGTAAGATCTCGTTTTGTGCGGTGGATACATTCCACAGAATAGCGCATATAAAAAAATTGCAAAAAAGACATTATTTGCCTTGAAAAAGTAGACATACGTTCCGTAGCCTTCTAAAATTACATAAAACTTAAAACAAAAGCTTAAAAAAACTTGTATTCAAAACTTAATTAATTTTATTTTATGAGAAAGTGATAGCTACATATAGTTTTACATTTACATTTTTAATCATTATCGCTATCTGATAATGGTTTCCACTATTTGAGAAGTGGCTCAACATCATCTTCATCGTCAGAAGAAACTGTCTCTGCAATATATATTTGCGGTAAAGGCGATGAATTTTTACAAACTTCATTCTCTTTTTGTGTAGCTCTTCCTTTTCTCACAATGTAATCAGTAATTAAACTTTGCGATGATGATGCTAGTAATTTTTTATGTAACTCCGATATCCTGACATGCAGTTCTGCAGCTCACGTTGCAATTTAAAGGCTCGTTCAGAATTGGGGTCATTAATAAGAAAATGATTTTCTAATTTACTGCAAAGTTGAAGACCTTCTCGAATTAATTTGGCAGTGAAGACGGTTGGTTTTTCTTCCTCATCATTATCATCTTCTAGACTCACTACTCCATTTAAAGTTAGATCTAAAGTTTGATGAATTATATCATGGTTACTTAATGCATCACCCACAAGCAATGTATCTATATTACCGTCATTGAAGGTATTAAAACCATTTCCGCCAATTCCATGTGCCAAATTAATTATTTCATCTAATAGTGTCAATGTTTTAATGGTTGCATTGCTTGTACACATACCGGCCAAACTTTTTTCCAGTAGGCATTTAAAGTTCTTGGTCTTATTTGAGCAGAAACAGATGCAACATGAATCAAACAATCAAAAATAGAAAATTGCTTCCACACGTCTTTTACTGTTAAAGGCTTATTATCTAGTATACTCACGATGGATTTGTAGGTTGTCTTTATGTAATATTTTTTAAACGTTGCAATTAGGCCTTGATCTAATGGCTAAAGAAAGCTTGTTGTATTGGGCGGAAGAAATACTATTTGAACGTTTGGATGTTCTAAGTGGGAATGACCTGCTGCATTGTCAATAATTAATAAAACTTTAAAATCTAGAGATTTTTCATTCATATAGGCTTCTACTTCTGGTTCGAAGCAATTATTGAACCATTCTGTAAAAAGAGCTCACCCAGGCTTTCTTGTTAGCCATCCAATGCTCTGACAGTTGTTTTAAATCTTTGTGGTCAAGATGCATACTGATGCATTCCTACAAAGTAATTATGTTACTCAATCGTTATGTCCACTTGCAGTTTTTGCATTCTTTGCGATGTAAGTACGGTTAGGCATTTTTTTTCCAATACAGTCCCGTTTCTTTAATAATTTTCGCTAACTCCTGTGGAAATATTTTTGCTGCTGTTTCATCTGCTTTAGCACTCTCTTCTGTAATCTTGATATTATGAAGTATATTTCTTTTCATAAACCCGGTTGGTCATCCTTTGCTTGCTGAAAATTCTGAAGTGGAAGTTAGTGGCTCTGACTGTTTCATAAGCTTATAAAAATGAAGAGCTTTTTGTTGGATTAAATAACTACGTATAGGAATTCTTCTTTGAATTAGTTCCTCAATCCAAAATTACGATGGCTCTTTCTGTTCTTTCTAATAATACATCCCTTGAGTAAGATGAAAATTTGGTCCTTGATTTTGAACCAGAAATTATAGATTTTATTATAGCATTGTCATATTTCTTAATTGCTCTTATAGTAGATTCCCCTATATTAAAATACTTTTCAATTGCCGTAGATCCTTCTTCTTTTCTTAAGCCATCTAAAATTGCAATTTTCGATTCCAACGAAATTGGTGGTCTTTGATGTTTGGGTCAAAAAAAATCTTTAAAAAAAATTTAAAAAAATGACTTACGATATTGAGCTGACAGAAACCTTTTCTAATGAAAAATAAAACTTTATGATACTTATTTGAAATGTTTCAATCCGAAAACCGTTCTGCTTATACTGCAACTTGGAATCAGCAATCAGCAAAATTTTAAACATCTTATTATAAAACGAAGCACCGCTAAGAGAAAAATTATTTTAAAGCAATAACAGGTTATACTTTTCAATGCAAAACTCGCAATATTGTAATAGGGACATCATGTAACAAGGAAATCCCCAAATTGCAAACGCTTACTTTACTGACATTATAATAAAAGGAAAGACAGTTAAGATTTGATTTCACGTATATTGCCTCTGTACATTCGCTTATACGTATTTGATCCTAAAAGGAATCTTCAGTGCGGCTATTTACAGATGCTCTGAACGTGAAAACAATATTTCCTGTCGTAATAGGAGCAACGTTAAAATGGCTTCGATATGGACGCAATAGCGATATCTGATAATAAATCCCGAAACTCGAAATCCGAAGATTTCTAATTGTCGAAACCAAATTCAGATTTTTAATCAGATTAATTATAATAGTTAATAATATAAATTGTGGGATACATTTTTGGATGAAATACAAACCGGACAACTTTAAAATCGCATAAAAATAATGCGCATAAAAAGAGACCTTACCTCTGTTTCGACAGTTTACGAGCGTATTGGTCTACTCCTTCGTTTCCATCGATACCAATATGAGATGGGATCCATATGAATGTCAAGCGTCTGGAATTTTCTTTCTGTTTTAGTTCAGCCTTTACCATTTTCTCCAGGGTGCTTTTAGGATACACAGGATTTAAGGTTTGTAACACACCAAGAGAACTGCTTAGGATCAAGTATTTTGGTCTTTTACTTTTGTTGACAAGTACAAGAGCTGTGGGTATTGCATAAATTTTAACAGAGAAAATGCTGAAATATTTGGAAAGTCTAAATTGAAATTGATTGTCAGGCGTTACATATGCAGCACCTACTGTATTAAGTTTGGATGGATCTGTATATCCTGTAAAAATTTTCTCCATGTTTGTCTATAATTAAATTGAGGTTATTTTTAAAAACAGCCAGACTTAATAAATGCAATAAGATTATTATTTATTTGCGGGATATCAATTTTCCAAGGTGGAGGATGGTCCAAATTTATTTGGAATATATCTCGAAATTCTAGTTTTAAATATCGACGCAAATTCTCGCATTCGCTGACATAATTATAATGAGCAGAAGTATGAGAGACTTGGAGTGTTTTACAAGGATTGCGGATGTGGCACATGAATTAGGACTTGTGGTAAACGAGGAAAAAACCAAATAGTTTCTACAAACCCCCGAAATATCTAACAGAGAATTCAATTCAAATTAACAACCATACCTTTAAGCAAGTCAAAGAATTCACATATATTGGATCGCTAGTAAACGCAACAAACACGACAAGCGACGAAATAAAAAGACGCATAACAATAGCAAACAGAACTGGTCTCTAGAAACATTTAAAAAATAAAAATATGAAACGTGCAGTAAACTCAATATATACAAGACCTTAATAAGACTCGTTTTGATATATGGGGCTGAAACGTGGACCTTATCTCAAAATGATGAAAGTCTTCTTCATTAGAAGAAAAGAGAAGAAGAGAGAGAGAAAAATTCTTAGAAAGATTTTTGGGGCCGTAAATGAAAATGGACTATGACGTATTTCCATTATAATATTAATAGTATTAGTATTTACAAATAAATACAACTTTATACTATATCAGTTATACACCGATCCAGATATTGTGAAATTCGTTAAAGTGCAGAGACTTAGATAGGCGGGACACATTGGTAGGATGTCAGATCACGAATACACAAAGAGATTAACATTTTCTCTGGGCACAAGAACTAGATGACGACCACGTAGTACAGATTCTAAGGGTTAGAAGATGGAGGGAAGTTGCCAGGAATCGACAGGAGTGGCGACTTCTTTGTGAGCAGGCCAAGATCAACAATGGATTGTCGAGCGACTTACGATGATGATGAGATAAAATCGAATTTTATCATAGAAAGGTTTATGTAAATTAGATCTATTTTGAAGGAACGTATATTTATTATTAAATGTATTATTGCTGCATTGTGTAGACTATCTAATGGTTTTAGTGCTGTATCAGATGCAATAGAGCCATAATCTATTTCAGATCTAATTAATGCTTTATATAGACTAATTATGCTATCATAATCAGAGCCCCAATTCCTGTTAGATAATTTTCTGAATATATAAGTGCATATTTTTCAAAATATTTTACCTTTAGCATGTGTTAAATGATTTTTAATAGAAAAATGTTGCTATACAATGTTGTCGCATTGCTAGAGCTTCCTGAGTATCTCTTTCTACTAGTCTAGTTTATTATATATGCCTATATAAATTTTGTTCATTTATCAGTAGATTTGAACTTGTGTCTAAGTAAGCCTTGTATTGTTGTATTGATAATTTTTTTTATTAAGTTTCTTATGAAACACGTCAAACTTGTGGGTCTGTAGGACCTAAGGTCTAGACAGGATACTTTGAATGTATTAAGTAAAGAAACAATAGAATTAGTCCCAATAATAGTTTACTGGTATCACTGCCATATGAGATTAAATATCTGAACCATTACCTTTTTGGATGAAGTTGTTTCATGGTATATTATCTAGTCCAATGCCAGTATCCTTCAAACCTCTAAGTGAATCATTCAAGTCATAAAGGGTTGTTCTAGATGATAACATCTTTATGTTCCATAAGTACATCGTCTTCGAGATTGGCACAAAGGTAACAAAAAAGAATGGCAGAAAGGTACTTGACTTCAACAAAGCAAAATTTGTGGAGTCGATTAGCAATCTACAGGAACAAACTACTGACTTTTCCACCTTCAGGAATTCCATTACTAGGGCATACAAATTAAGCAGCAGGAGCAAAACCGCCTCATACACCGTACGCGCCAATATAAACGCGCCAAGAACGAATTAAACAAACTTATAAAGAGGGCAAAGCGCACATGTTGGCAGGACTTGTGCGAGGCGCTGGAAAATGACGTGTGGGGCGAAGCCTATCGAATAGCCACCAAAACGCTGAGGTTCGAGACCCCATACAACCTGTGTGATGATAGAAGAAGAGAGATAACGAACACCCTCTTTCCCAACAAGCCCAGCATTGTTGAACATACGTACAATACACATATCTGTCTGGAGGAGATAAGTAATGCGGAACTCATCAAAGCTGCAGAGTCCATTAAAGTAGGTAAGTCCCCTGGACCCGATCGTGTCCCACCAGAGGCGATAAAACTGATAGTTAAAACACAACCAGAAGCTATCAGAGCCATATTAAATCAGCTGCTGACAAGACAAGAGTTTCCTAACCAGCTCAAGCTCGCGAGACTAACTCTAATACTCAAACCCGGTAAAGACCCGGAAGAAGCCACAGCCTATAGACCGATATGTCTATATATATTTTAACTCTGCCAACTGGAACCATATTATTACTAAATTAGAAACCGCTGAAGTCTCGGGATATTTGATCAATATTATAAAACGATATTTATGCGAGAGACATGTTTTAGTGGCCAGAAATGTTGAGATGAAACTAACAGCCGGTGTACCGTAAGGCTCCGTACTAGGCCCAACGTTGTGGAATGTCTTGTACAATGGGGTTTTAAACATCGACTATGGAAGAGACACCATGGCAGTAGCCTATGCAGATGACCTTGCCATATTGGTCACTAACGACAGGCATTGCGACCTTGTGAAAATTGTAAACGAATGCTGCGAGAAAGTGAACAGGTGGATAGAAAATAATGATCTCGAACTCGCAGGCCACAAGACAGAAGTGGTCATCCTTAAAGCTCCAAGGAATGGGCCGGACTTGACCTTCCAAATAGGCAATAGCCAATTAGAGCCGACGAACTGCGCGAGGTATTTAGGCATCGACCTGGACAGAGGCCTGAGGTATACGAAACACCTGTTAGGAGTGGTTAAGAAGGCGGATAAACGGACGGCAGCTATCCAAAGAATAATACCCAACATAGGAGGGCCCAGCAGCAACAAGAGAAAATTGTACCTTCAAGTAGTGCAATCGACCCTTCTATATGGAACTCCCGTTTGGATTAACGTACTAAAATACCAGAAGTACAAAGACATTATAACAAGAGCCCAAAGGAAGCCCCTTTTAAAAGTGGTGAGCGCGTACAGAACCACTTCTACGCTGGCCTTACAGGTGATTGCGGGAACGCTCCCCATCCACCTGCTTGCCAAAGAAAGACAAAAGCTGTATGAAGCCCATGACGGTCACCTACCTCAGGTAAGAAGGACCATACGAGTGAACATGCTTATAGAATGGCAAAGAGAATGGGAGGTACAGACCACGAAGGCTCGTTGGACCAAAACGCTTATCCCCGATGTTGTAGCATGGTACAACTGTAAATTTAAAAGAGTGAATTACTATTTTACTCAGTTCCTGACCGGTCATGGATCTTTCAGATCCTACACATGTGGCATCAAAAAAACCAACGATGACCTATGCACCTCGTGTGATGAGAGGGACGATGCGGAACATTGTATCTTCCGGTGTAATGTTTTCGCCTACGAACAACAAAGGCTGCAGAATAGATTCGGCGCGATCGCGCCCAACAATATCATGCAGATTGCAATGACCAGCAAAGAGAATTTTGAATATATAATCAACCATATAACAGGTATCATGAAAAGGAAGACTATAATAGAAAGAGCCGTACAAGCTGGGTGAGGGGTCAAATACAAAAATTAATAATAAAAAAAAACATAAACATTCTTTTTTTATTTCCTTCTTTTTCTTTTCTGTACAAAAATGTACCAAATGTTACCCTTTACGGCAACCCCCCTTTTTTAAGCTCTCAAGTTTATCCGCTTGGGAACTAGGTCTCCTTCCCTACTCGCTTACTGCTTTTAGGTAAGTGCTGTAACTAAAATAAATAGCCCTAAGGGCACCTTCAACCCAGTCTGCGCGTGGTATCCCCATGTTTCGTTCGCTAATGAACTCGTCCAGGGATACCACGGGTCGAAGAGGGGGTGGTTTTAGTTGGTAGGCGACCTGGCAGGGATGTCCGAAGGGGGCCATCTGTCATATAGTTTGACATCGTGCCGTCGGCGTATGTCTCTGGTCCTTTGGTTGAATCCAACAGTACTAGGGACACCTTCCCTAGTCGATTACGAATCTTTCCACCTCAGTCCAAAAAAAAAGTCATAAAGGGTTAGGAGAAGATTTAGAGGATTATCGCTAATTTCATATGAAAGTGTATACTCCAGTTGTCAGAGACGAAAATACAACTAATCCTCTAAAAATCATACGAACAAGCTGAATTTTGCGGAGAATATTAATTTTGGGACCCCAAAAAGAAGCAAATCCAAATTTTTACCGTCGAGCTTATACAAATTTTATTGAACATAGATTTCGCGCGTGTAACTGACATGCAAAATAACCTGGCGGTTATATTAAATTGGTGGAGCATACATTGTAAATCGTCTTCACTTTAAGAGAGTAGTATTGCGTCGTCTGCATAGCAGATTATTTTCAGTTGTTTTTCTCCAATTTGGTATCCTTTTTTAGTTTTTAATTTTTTTATTTCATTTATAATGAGAAAATAGAGGGCTCAGGGAATCTCCCTGTATTATCCCATTGCCAGCTTCAATAGGGTCAGTTAGTTATTTTTCTACTTTTACTTTTATTGTGTTGTTTTGGTAGATATTTTCGATCGTTTTGATTATTCCTAGAGGTATCTCTATTGCATACAATAAGTGGATAACGTCTTTTAATTTGACCCGGTTAAATGCCTTCTTAAGGTCCACGAAACATAGATATGTCGGTTTGTTGTATTCTAGTAATTTCTATTGCACTTACTTGCACTCATTATAAATATAGCGTAGGTGCATGATCTTCCTGACCTAAAACCTTGTTGTTCTTCTGCTAGTGTTATCATTTCATTCAGTTTATTTGTTTTCTTTGATAATTTTAGTGTTGTGTTTAATAAATTAATTCCTCTGTAATTTTCTGGGTCCGATTTATCTCCCTTTTTAAAGAGAGGAATTAGGATGCTTGATCTCCATTCTTAAGGAAGTCTGTTTTGTTCTATTATTTTTTGGATTAGTTTTAATAGTTGTTTGGTCACAACCGTACTTTAGGAGTTCGTTCGGAATTTTGTCCTCTCCTGGTGATTTTCTATTTTTAATTTCCTTAATGATTTTTCTACCTCTTCCTGCTCAATATTCATTTTTTCTTTTTGTATTCCGTAGAAGTCGTGTTCCATATGTTTTGAGAAGCTCTGCCAGTGTTCCCTTTTTTTGTCTAACTAAAGTATTCGATTTACTTCTGATTTGTTTATAGTGGTTGTATGCTTGTTGTGTTCGCAGTATTCTGTATTGTAAAAAACTAAAAAACTTTCTTCTTTTCTTCACATTTTGTCTTCACTTTCTCTCTAAACCATGGTGTTTTCTTTTTTGATATGTTATTGTTCGTTACTTTGCTCACTCCAAGTGATTCGGTTGCTGCGTTAATTATGTTATTTTTTAGTTTTTTGCACCTTTCCTCGATGTTGTTGTTTTCTAATATTTAATTCCCAGCGATCTTCTCTAATATCGTTTTCCTTTATAAGTATTCCGTGGATTCCGTATTTAGTCCTTCGACTTTGATTTTTGTTTGTATTGGCGCCGCTCTCTTGGGTGGGAAGTATTTCAGGATGATTCTTATTTTACATAAGACTAGGCTATGGTCGCTACCTACACTTGCTGAGTTGGGGCAGATACAGGCCTACATCTTTGGCCAGACGAACATGAAGATTTTTGTGAACCCTTTCTAAGTTGATTACATCTTCTACATTAATAATTTTATGGTAAATTTATGCAGTGTATTCTACTTTTGATAATTAAAAAAAAAATTAACTGCATTTACGTACTACTCAATAGCCAAATTTTTATGTTTAAAATTCGTTAATTTCCTGAGTACACTATTTTTACCATTCCTCATCTGGTGTCTTTCCACTGTGTTTTTTTTTTCACTTGACTGACTCTTATTGCATTTCATAGAATCTTTTTGTAATAAATTATATTTTTTCCGAAAATAGAAAGTAGAAACAAACACCGTTCTAAATTATATTTTAGAGAACATTTACGTTTATCATGTGAATAAATTATTAAGGTAAAATATGTATATTTTGTATAAACAGAGTAATGTTAAGACTTCCGACAAAAATAACCTAAGCAAATCAATTTACCTCGTTCAATATTTCAAGGTGTATGTTATACAAATATTTTGAATCTCAGTATTTACAATAATAAAGTTAAAAAGTCTTTACGTAAACTACGTATAACTAAATATACTATACTTATTGGCATTACGTTAATGTTTATTGTGAAAATACCAATGAAAGTTCATTTGTAGTAATCTTTATCACTACAGAAATGAAATACCTATTACGAAAGTTCCTTCGTTAAATTGTGACATACGACATCATCGGCCAAGGCACATTTGGTGTTTCTCCCCTATTTCAACAAGTAACTTACAACTCGGCGATTCTTCGTATAACTTCATATTAGTGATTATCTTTTCGGCGTTGAACGTGTCATTACTACTTTAACTTATGCTCTGTCATGTTGGTATTAATTATTGGTGGTTTATCCTTTTGTGTTCGTATTTTTATACGAAGTTTTTTTTATTCTTCAGCTTTTGCAAGGGATAACTTGACAGAACGAGGTGGTCACTGAATCGATTTGTCTATTGATATTATTTTTAAAAGTAGTTTATTAAGAAAAATCGTAACGACTCTAATATCGACGAGACGTCAAAAAAAGTCATCTACTTTAAAATGTATAATATATGTCTGAATTTTCGATATGAATGAGTCAAATAAAATTAAATTATTATAAGAATTTTTCACCAAGTAAAAAAAAACAAAATTTGTTTTAATTTATTATGTTTTGTATTTTAAGATGGATTTCCGAAGTGGAAATCCAAACGTCAAATAAATTTATCTTAATATATCTTATCCTGTCAAGTGATATTGTTGCCAATATTGTTGGCAAAATGCAAAATAAAAGAAGAAATAATTGGTTTGACGATGGGAAATTAGTAGTGGAAGAGAATAATAAAACAAGATTGAAATGGTTAAGCACAAGCAAAAAAGAAGAACGAGAAAAATACAAAGATCAAAGGAAAAGGACAAATAGTCAAAAAAGACAGAAAGTAAAAGACACAACTCAAAACCATTGTAACAATATTTAAAACTAGGTAACCGAAAACAAACAGCTAATATAGTTATTCTTCTTCTTCGCGTGCCATATCAGAAGGCTTCTCGATC
This sequence comes from Diabrotica undecimpunctata, assembly GCF_040954645.1. Classification (NCBI taxonomy): domain Eukaryota; kingdom Metazoa; phylum Arthropoda; class Insecta; order Coleoptera; family Chrysomelidae; genus Diabrotica; species Diabrotica undecimpunctata. The sequence goes on along the minus strand of NC_092810.1, from coordinate 143,658,904 downwards.
TTCTGTAATATGGAATAAATGTCCTGCATTTGATATCTGAATCTATTCACGAATGTTTTTTAGCCAAGAAACTTGTTTTCTTCCTACACTTCTACGTCCCTCTATTTTGCCTTTAAGGATCAGTTGTAATATTTTATATCGACTTCCCCTTACTATATGTCCCAGATAAGACATTTTTTGATGTTTAACAGTCTTTAGCAGTTCTCTATCTTTGTTGATGCTCCTTAGTACTTCTTCATTAGTTTTCCTTGCTGTCCAAGGTATCTTCAGCATTCGTCTATGAAGCCACATTTCCAATGCTTCAATTTTGTTCATGATCCATACTTTTAGCGTCCACACTTCTGCACTATACAAAAGTACGAACCAAACATATTACTTAACCATTCCTTGTCTTAGTTCTAAACTGAGATGATTATTGCAAAGAAATTACTTCATTTTTATAAAAGTAGTTTTAGTCATTGCTATTCTGCCATTTATTTCTATGTCTGGATCTAGTTGGTCCGTTATCACAGTTTCCTAATATGTCATTTTGTAAACTTTAGACAAAAACTCTCAATTTAGACTCCGTTTAATTGAAGTTTTGCATCGGGATGTGTCTTGTTTATTAGTTTATTTTAATGCCAATTTCCTCTCCTACCTCGTGAATACGATTAAGCAGAATTTGAAGACCTTCAATATTATCTGACAGAGGTACCGTATCGTCTGCATATCTAATCACATTTCCCCGTTGATTTTTATTCCATATGGTTGTCTCTCAAGTGCCTTTTTAAATAACTGGTCCGAGTAAACATTGAACAATGTTGGCTACAAAATGCAACCTTGTCTGACTCCCCGTTGTATGGAGATTTAATCGGTGTAGTTATCTCCAATTTTTACGATAGCAGGTTGATTCCAGTGCAAACTCCTAATGACACGAATATCCTTGTCATCTATCCCGATATTTTTCAGTATTTGCATTAATTTTACATGCTGTACTTTATCGAATGCCTTTTCGAAGTCCACGAAACATGCAAATACATCTTTTCCTTAGTCACGACATTTTTGTAATAGGATGTTAAGCGCAAAAAGTGCCTCCCTGGTTCCCATAGCATTTCTAAAACCAAATTGGGTATGTTCGCAATCTTCTTCGCATTTGCATCTAATTATGTTGTGAAGTATTCTTAGGGAATTTTTAAGAGTGTGGCTCATTAGGCTAATTAATCGATATTCTGAGCATTTTCTTGAATTGTGTTTTGTAGGTATTGCGACAAAGATGGATTTGAGCTAATCCGTGGGAATCACTCCGGTGTTATATATTGAATTAAAAAGTCTTACTACTACTTTTATGTTATCATCAGCAGTTATGTTTATTAGTTTCAGCAACTCCGTTGGTGTATCATCTGGACCACAAGCTTTTCTAATTTTAGCATTATTTATAGCATGTTCTACATGGCATTTCATCATTTCTGGGTCGTCAGTACAGTTTTGGTAGAATTCGACAATATTATTCCTGTCATCTTCAAACAACTCTGATATATACAGCTATATTACAGCATTCTTTTCTTATTTCGTGCTCATTTACAATAATTTTGTTATAATTATCAACGAGTACAGAGGGAACTAGTTTTTTAAATATGTTACTCATTTCTTTTAGTTTTTTGTGCACATTAAAAATAAGTCGTATTTAGATATTACATCCTCCATTTCGTCGCACCTTTCTTTCATCTATTTTTCTTTGGCTAATTTGATCTCCTTTTTTATTCTTCTCTGTAGGTGTCTATATTCTGTTTCATTAGATTTTATCAGTCGACGTTGTTCCATTAATTTCAAGATGTCGTCTGTCATCCATTTATTTTTCTTGATTAGTTTTTTTCTATAATCATTGTTTGTGGAGATTTCCTTAACTTGATTTTTCAATTCACTCCATAATTCTTCTGGATCTTCTAGTTGTTCTCCAATATTTTTTATTCTATTGTTAAATTCTTTTTTAATGTTATGTTTTATGTTTATATCATCAAAGTTAAGTACATTGGTTTTTGGTTTTTGTCGCTGAATTCGTTTTAACCTTAGTTTAATATCTGCTACAAGTGGTTGACGTTCAGATCCAATATCTGCCCCAAGAAATGTAGTGACTTTTTTGACGGCATTTCGGAAACGCTCATTTACAAGTATATAGTCTATTTGATTTCTTGAGGACTTAGGATTATTGCCATCATCAAATGGGTCTTTCCAAGTGTATAGTCGTCGCTTGGGTAGTTTATACTAGGTGTTTGCAATGATCATATCGTTTTCTTTACAAAATTCATATAATCTCTGTCCTCGATCGTTAGGTTGTCCTAGACCATAAGGACCTACACTCTGACCTCGTCGACCATCCCCAATTTTTGCATTGAAGTCACCTATAATATATAAAATTTCGTGTTTATTAGATTTTTGTAAGATGTCTTGGATCTGATCATACAACTTCTCGACTTCATCGTCATATTTTCTATCTGCAGTCGGGGCATAGATAAGAAGTATGTTAGTTTTAAATTGTTGAGTATTTATTTGGAATAATATTATTCTATCCGAGACTGATACGAAATTGATCACATATTTAGTCAGTTCTGATGTTACTAATATACCTACACCATTTTTGTGATGCGGGTCTTCTGTGCTGTTACCAGAATAATATAATACACTTCCGTTCTTTTTACATGATCCTGACTCTGGCCATCTCATTTCGCTGATTTCCAGTAGGTCTATTTGTATTCTTTTCATTTCTTGAATTGCGTTGTCAAGTTTCCCAGTCGCAAATAGACTTCAAACATTCCATATGCACATTCTAAAATTAGATTTCTTTATTTTTAGGATTTCTTCACGAGGTTGTCGCTTGTTTACAGCCTGAGAGGACTCGTGGTATAAATATGTTTCTCCTCTCCTGCCGAATCTTGGCCTCCGCCTTCCATGATTAGTAACGGTTTGCAATTGCAGTGTCAATTCTATGGTGATTTTCCTGGGGATGCTCTACGAGACGTTAATGCAGTGGTTCTCCTGATAATATAGCTATAGAAGCGGAAAAATGGCAGAAGTGTTACGAAGAAATATATCAAGAAATAAATAGAGAAGAAGAAAGAGAAACCATAACAAACACGGAACAAGATGAAGAAGAAGAAGAATTCACCTATACAGAAGTGAAAGAGAAAATATGCAAACTTAAAAACGGATAAACAGCGGAAGAAGACGGAATATGTGCAGAACGTATAAAATACGGTGGGAAGGTACTATACAGACAGATTTATAAGCTGGTACAGAATATATGGAGCAAAAAAATAATGCCCGAAGAATAGAAGAAGGGAATTATAGTGGACAATCTTAAAATACGATCACAGAATATGCAAAAACTACCGAGCAATTAATTTACTAAATGTAACATATAAAGTAACGACTGGTTACTTTATATGTTACATTCAGTAAATTATATGTTACATTCAGTAATGTATAATTAGAGACAAACTAACAATATATACAGAACAAGCATAGGAGATTACCAGTACGGTTTTAGAAAAAGAAGATCAACGATAGAAGCTATACATACGCTAAAACAAGTGATAGAGAAAACATACGAGTACGATGGAGAAACACTATACTTTTCCTAGACTTTAAACAGGCGTTTGGCAAACTAAACAGAAGAAAAATTATGCAAGACTTACAATTCAGTAATATACCAAATTAAGTTATAAGAATGATAGAAATGACAATGCGAGATTCCCAAACAACAATAGATATCGAAAGAGAAAAAACTAAAATAATAAAAATAAAAATGGAGTAAGACAAGGAGATGTGCTCTCAACGGTACTATTTATTCATTCCAGCACTAGACAAGATAATAAAAAAGCTGTCAAACGCAGGAACTATAAACAAGAATGTACATAGTACATAGTACCACAGATAAAAGGGCATTAAAGAAAACCTTGCAAGAAATAGAAAACGAAGCCCAACTGAGGGGACTGAAAATAAAAAAAAATACATGAACGTAAGCAAGAAAAAGAAGACACAAACGACAGAACTGATAATAGTTGCAAACAGTTTCGAGGAGGTTGAAACATTCAAATATTTGGAAGTACCTACTAGTCAACAGAAGAAATGAAAGTGTTGATATGAAAACAAGAGTTCAATCGGGAAATACAGCGTTTTATAGAAATAAAAAAATGTTTGGAGACACATTTGAGCCAAAACACAAAAATAAAAATCTACAAAACGACCATAACATCAATAGTAGTATATGCTGCAGAAACATTCACATTAACAGCAATAGAAGAAGAGCAATTAAAAGTTTTTCAGAGGAAGATTATCAGAAAAATAAAAAAAAAGACAATGGATGAATCACGAAATACAACATATACACATAATAAGAAGAGAGTAGAGCAATCCGTATAACGGATTATAAGGGAAGAGTTATAACAAAATGGATACCACCAGGTAAAAGAACCAGAGGCAGACCTAAACTGAGATGGAGACAACAAGTGGAAGAAGACTTAAAGGAGTATGGAAATTAGAAACATAGACAAGACAATCAAAGAGGGAGAAGAATGGAGAAAAGTAGTGGCAACAGCGAAGTCACACCAGAAACTGTAAAACAGCTTTAGCTTCTTTGGGAGCGTATAGCTTGTATATATATACATATTATTTACACGTTACAGGATATACGCTATATCTATCCATGGTGATGACAATAGAGACTGAATAAATAAGAGCCATTTTAACAGTTGTAGCTTCTACAATATGGCCGCTAACCGTTAAATTTACAAGTCTTCTTTCCGAACTATACCGGTTATTGAATGAACTTTTTACTGTAATATTACATCATTGTAATATATGGTCCAATTGATGAAAACCTTTAAAGTTGATAATGTTATTTAATTAAATTAAAATTATTAGTTAAGTACTTCTTCCAAAATGTAAACTATGTAATCTACCTATATCTCCTTGTTGAGGCTGATATGTAGAATTACTAATTTATTACTACTTCTTGCTTACAGGAAAGCTAATCAAACCCACTAACTCAACACAAACGTAAATCCATTTTGGTATCAGGAACTGAAGGAAATATATATTTTACCTTTTTGGAACAATGCATTGTTACTCAAGTTCTGGTGCCCTACTTTCGAATGCGAGTTATATCCATTGTCGCTCTGATTCAGACAGCCGATTATACAGAAGGGGTTCTCGTTGGGAATTGTCAGAGAGTGGAGAATCTACAGTGTCAGACTTAGATGGTAAGTAGATTGTTTTTTTATAGAAGTTCTGATAATACCGTGAAACACTAATAAATCTTGCAGCTGTGCTTAAGCATAATATTATTAATTAAAATAATTCTTAACAAAAATTGTCATTTTAAAATAATTTATTTTATGCAAAGCTTCCAGAATCGTGTTATTCAGACGACGCAACATAAAAAAGTTCTAAAATCTCTTCTCTGAATCTTTATATGGAACATGACTGTAAAATCAACAAATGTTTGATTACCAATAGACTCTAACGTTGTAGGTCAGTATAGAATATTTCACTATCAAGGTAATGGTAATAAATCTAATCATTTACTGGGAACAAATGTTAATACGGAGAAAATATAATATAAAAAGATAAAATAACATACCGATGTTTAGATTTGGGTTCCAACTTTGACATAATAACTTGATCAAAGTCTACAAATCAAACAAAAATAGTAGTAAGCAACTCATGGCTGTCTTAATCTATCCAACAAAAACAGCAAACAAAAGATTACCTTTCATTTAATTAAAACTCACGTTGCTTTACATTAGCCGACGTGTTTATTTTAAATCTACCGGTTAAATTTTATTTTTTTAATGTTTTCATGACCTCTGTTAACATGTGTTACTGATTTTCTTTGAGTTTCTTATTTTTATGTAAATTTTAAAAACCCTCTCTATAAAATTAACCATTTTTTATTTCAAAATTTAAATTAATTTAGATTTTGGCTGGAATCCAATGACCATCCAATAATGATTGTATAGTTTTTAAACCTCGTGAGTCGTGATGTGATTGGAATGTGCTTGGTAGGTACAACCCTTGATGTAACTGATAAAACGGATAAGGAAAGAAAATATCTAAGAATGCATATTTTAATATCGAAAAACACAGATTCTTTAGTCATTTTCTTTTCATTTAGAAATGCTGTTATTGGATCAAACAAATCTACAAATCAGTTTAATACGTTTTATCTAGATATCCATCTAGATAAAACCATTCCATCATATACAATGCAAAAGAAATTTATGTCATTTGAAAGTTCTTCGTCGTTTATTCGAAATTTTTGACTTGCCGATGATTTTTTGCATTAGTGTAAATGTAATTTACAATGTGTAACACATTAGGACTGTACTTAAATCGTTCCATTGAACCCTATGTTAATTTTCCCATGCGTGTTTACATATTTTTACATATTTCAAATCTTTCAATTTCTCTATTTTTAATATAAGATTGATGTTCACTTAACATTTAATGACTTTGATGTTAAATATAAACTTGATTTCATGTAATCGAATGAACTATCTTACAATAAAATCGTCCCAGGAACGCAACTCAGCAATATTGGCAATATCATTTTAAAGTCGTCTACTTTAAAATGTATAATGTATGTCTGAATTGTCAATATAAATGAGTCAGATAAAATTAAATTATTAGAAGAATTTTTTACCAAGTAACAAAAAACAAAATTTGTTTAATTTACTAATGTTTGTATTTTGAGAACGATTTCCGAAGTGGAGATTGAAACGTCAATAAACTTATTTTAAACTTTAATTGTGGCTTATTCCTTATTCCTATTACTGTAAGATGCCACAAAAAATAGCTTCAGAACAATATTAAGACAGATCTTAGTTCTCAAAAATGTAAACCCATTTATCTGTCTACAATTCGTGCTAACTAAAAACGGATACCAAAATTTCCATGGCACACTATACAATGGTAATCACAGTCATAATACAAACATTTAATATACATTTTAGGATTAAATACCGATTTTGGCCAATTGCCTAAAAATACGGCCAAAACGACATTATAAGCTAAATATCTCAAAAAGTGTTGAATTTAGGTATAAGAAGTAGTAAACGAAACTTAAAGAACAGTTAAAATTCTTTCTAATACCGTTATAATATATAGGGTGATCCATTTAAAATAGTTGAGATTTTTTTTAATTAGCGTTTTGGATCGCCGTATATTGTAAATATTATTTGATCCACACAATGTTAAAGATTCACCAAATTAAAAAGATACTAAAAAAATGTACTAAACAAAATATTCGCAATTTTAGTAAGTACATATTTAGAAAGATATATGGTATCAAGTCGGACACTGTTTCAAAATAAAAATGATCTATCTTGTTAAACACTCAGTGTAAAGTAACCTTATATTGAGGGAATTCTCTAGAGCCGTTCTCTTTAAAGGTTTAATAATATCCAGGGCATTATATTTCATAAGAGGGAGTTTTATTCAACTTTCGGTATAACCGAAAGTGTTAGAAGAAGATTTAAAATGAACATGTCGGCTAATGTAAAGCAACGTGAGTTTTAATTAAATGAAGGTTTTTGTTGGACAGATTAAGACAGCCATGAGTTGCTTACTCTACTATTTTTGTTTGATTTGTACACTTAGATCAAGTTATTCTGTCAAAGTTGGAACCCAAATTTGAATGTCGGTATGTTAATGTTACATGTTAAAATTATATTCTCTCCGTATTAACATTTGTTCCCAGTAAATGATTAGATTTATTACCATTACCTTGGAGCTAAGACCGAGAAATTGCGGACGAACTACTACACAGTTTGGATGCAGCCAGACGACAAAAATGGATGGAAACTGGGAAAATTAGACTTTGGTAAATCAAGCAAAAAAGCATGGTTTTTACTTAAAAACTTGGTAGTGACAGACTTCCAACTAGAGACAAAGTACCAAAATCTTCCAACAGAATGGCCTCTCACATTGTAGTAACCTCAAGAGCACCTAGAGATCGTGACCACACCACCAAAGTCAAACAAGAACTAAAAATACTAAAGTGTGCATGCCCTCCTACATCTGAATATTCTGACGAGTTAACTCCAGAAGAAATTATTTCAGCAATATCAGAAATTAAGTCTGGAAAGGCACCCGGCTCCGATAAAATCCATTCAGAATTTTTACTTTACTGTGGCAAATTTGCTAGGAAATTGCTGGCTGATTTTAACATATGAGGCATGCCTACATATGGCAGTCTATGTCGTACTCCGTCTTTTTTTTTCTAAGTTTTGTCTAATGGATAGTATGTGATCAATGGTAGATCTGTTTTTCAAAAAGCCTCTTTGGTATAATCCTATTATATGGTCAGTATACTGTGCCAATCGTGCGTTAAGTATCAGGGACAAAATTTTATATTCCGTATTAAGAAGAGAAATCCCTCTAAAGTTGATACAGTCAACCACGTTTCCTTTTTTGTGTATAGGGCATATAATTCCAGTATTCCAATCTTCTGGTAAAGCCCGTTCTTGCAGTACCAGTATTAATAGTTTGTGAAAGGGGGTTACAAAAGTTTGACAGCCACATTTAAATATTTTTGTGGGTAGGTTATCTGCTCCAGGTGACTTGTTTCTGGCTAGAGACTGAATTGCTTTATGCATTTCTTCCAAAGTTGGTAACGTTGATAGCTCAGTTTCCTCCTGTTCTAGTTATATATCATCTTATTCTTCAGCTCTACTTTCTCCATTAAGTAGCGTACTAAAGTGTTTCTGCCACCTTTTCAGTACTTCTACTCTGTCGTTCAGAAGGATTCCATTATGAGCCTTGACCTGGTTCGCTTGTGGCTTGAAAACTTTTCTTTTATGTTAAAGTGTTAAAAAATATGCATCTACAAATATACATATATAACTATATACAAAATACAAAAACACATGGATTAGGGTTCCCGATTCAGAGTAAAGATTTGTCAAAATCTGAGGTTCATTTTTTATTTTATTTTTAATCCAATTTGGATAATTTTTCTGACAAACTCGGAGTAAAATGGCTAAAGTTTACTTGCCGTATAGTCTTTAGTTAAATGCTTACATTTTGGTCACCATACAGAGTTAATTAAAATGTTGTATAACCGGTATTTGCAATCACCCTGTGCCATAGTGCCAATGTTTGTTAAAAATTATTATATTCTTATATTTTATCATATCTTTAAGTGAATTATTTTGGTTTTGAGAGACTAATTAACTTGTCACCAAGAGTTTCTTGGCCGTTATTTTTGACTTGGCTTGACTTAATAGTTTACTGCTTGGTTCCCTAATGTTAGTTTGACGGTAATCTTATTTACTAACGATTTATACTGCCACCAACACTGTTATGGTGTTAACTTTGGAAAAAATGTGTAAATGCAGTTTCTCTTATTGAAAATGGGCTATGTATAAATATGGACGGCAGAGAAATATTCAAATATAATGGTATACTGCAAGTCTTACGAAAAATAAAATAAAAATAAAAAGATTGGAACGCGGAAGTGTTATGACGCGTTACACTACTACTGTATGTAGATCAACAAAATTACAAATAAAGGAATTTTTAACGCATGACTAGCCTAACATAGATATATTATTACGTAAATTTAATTACCTAAATGATTTTTTTTTTCAGAGACCGAATCAGGAAGCACTTCTGAATCAGCAGCCAATATAGATCCGAATATTCCTTACCCGGGAATAGCTCCTGTAACTTTACGATATCTGTCTCAAACAACTAGACCAAGAAGTTGGTGCTTAGCTCTAGTTTCTAGCTCATATCCTTTTTATACAAATATTGTTTACAACTATTAATTACAGAAAATATTTTTTTATTATGTATATATATAATATATATATATATATATATATATATATATATATATATATATATATGTAATATATATACATATCTCTCTAAAGTACCTAAGTGTGGGTACCTAAAGAGTGTGGTATACACTGACCCCCCAGCAATCACAGCACAGTTAAAACAACGTATTCGAGACGCTATTGGGAACATTCCTGTGAATATGTGTCAATGAGTTTTTGTTAGCTTAAGATCTCAACATTTAAAAGACATTTTATTTAAACATTAAAATCCTCATGTCTTTTGATTTTAAATTTTTAATTAAACTTATTTTAACATATAGGGTAACGGAGTTTCATTTATTCAACAACTAAATTCCATTACGGAACACCCTTTATTTGTATTATGTTAACAATAATATATTTTTATTATGTTTACTATGCACAATAATGATACTGTCTGATTTGTTGCTACTAATAATTTAAACATTTAATCAATTTTTCTAAAAATAAATCTTCTTCAGAATTTAAAGAAAAAAACTATAGAACGTGTTATTTAAAAACAGTACTTGTACGAAACAGTAATTTAAAATTTTTAATCAACTTAACTCACGACTCGTTTGTTTACGTAAAAATAGATTTATGCTCTATTTTATGGATGGAAAAAAAATCCGTTTATGTTTGCCTTCAGAAAACAAATCAAAGCATCTTGACACATTTATCGAATATGCTGTTTAAAAAAACTATGGATATGCCTACGTTCTACACAATTCTGTTGTATGGGAAAGAAATTCATAAATAAAACTTTAGTCGTACGTGTATAAATTTTAATTCACTCAATTTTTTTTAATTTTACCTAATCAGCATAATATATAAATAGACACATGTATTCAAGATACTTGAAAATGAAGATTTTTTTATTGATCTTACCTGGCAAAGTAAGCAACGAACACTGGGAAAAAAGATGTAATAAAATGGATAGGTTACTTTGAAGTTCTGTATAAAGCACGTCCTGGAAAACATAAAAGCTTTATGCAGAAAATTGAGATCAACACAATTAACCCTTATCCGAGCAACACATTTTACCTACGTAACAGGGCAACTCGGCTACATATTTACCCATATATTTATATTATTTTTTGATTTTTTATTAAAATTAAATTTAAATTGTCTAGATTAAAAAAAAGGTGCTACTATAGTATGCGGTCTACCTCGAGGGTGCGATCTACCTGAAGGATTTGCACAAAATAATGAAATACTTTTGTAGAAAAAATATTTATTCACAAGTGATAAACATTTGAAGCCAAATAAAGACTTAATAAATAAATAAATAAAAACTTTTGTAAATCTACCAGGCCATTTTATTTGAAAAGAGGGGTTGATATTTATGCATACCCTGCAAATAGATTATGGTGTTGTTGCCTTTCATTATTGTTTAAAAACCCTTCTGAGAAAATATTATGGTAATTAGCAGCTCATGTATAAAGTACTGACAAAAAAAAACAAAATGAATAAAACGCATAAATCAGAAGAATATTATTATTTTACTTTTTTAAATTAATACTTTGTCATATCAATTTACTATTTTAATTGGGACTAAGCCACAAGATTAGCTTATTTCTAACTAGAATAGCAAATTGATATGACAAATTAAATTATTTTTAAGTATTAGAAATTTTTAGTATTAAAAAACAATAAAAATAAAAAAATCATAGATAAGTAATTTATTTTTCTTTATTGCAATACTTATAAACTTTTTTAATTATACAATGCTCGTTACACACATTTCTACTGCATATTTCACAAATTTGTTTTTATTTCCTGTTCTTTTGGGCATATGTGACACCTTTTCCTTTCCACGTTTTTCTAGTATTTGCCATTTGTGTGGTTTAACTCCCTGTTGCATTTTTCAATACACTGTTTTGTTTCCCATTGTAGTCCCCTTGATTTTCTTCTCAAAATTTGAGTTGTTCTACACTAGTTGTTCTGCTGTCGTTGTAAGAAACAATATTCGCTTTTTATTTTTGTTTTTGTTTCATTTTTGATGGACATTTGTCCAAGTAAATATTCATAATAAATGAAAAAGGCCAACGGTTAGTTCGTCTTTTGCACATATATTTATGAACCATTTGGTCTATTTTATCGACACCACATTATGTACTATTATAATACAGTATCATATCTGGTTTTTTGTCAACATCATCTGCACAGTAAGCATTGTGATGCATGGTAGACAGGACTAGGACACTTCTTTGGTTTTTCGGAACGTAAGAAACAAGAGATGCTGTTGGAGTGAATCCGAAAATTGTAGATTTCTCTAAACGGTTCTTGTTTGGTAGAAATTCCCGAAGAACAAATCTCTTATTTTTTTTATTGTGCCTACAAGAGTTAGTGAATTTGCCAGTAATTCATGTGCAATATCAAGATCAGTGAAATAGTTATCGCATGTCACATTCCTCTTGGAATTATAATAAGGCTCAACGAGTTACTTTACAACTTGAAATGCAAGACCTTTGGCAACTGTATTTCTGTTTTTCCTGTATATGGTATTCCACCTAAAGGATAATATGTTTCCGAGTCACAGGCTCACTATATTTTCATGCCGTACCTCAATACAAAACAAGTTGCTCATCTACCATTATGTTTTTTCCTGGTAAATAGTATTTCTGAAAGTTTTGGTTGACTTGATTCCACACATCGCATATTGCTGTTGATTTGGCGTTCCTTTTTCGTTCAGACCTCGTGTGCTTATTGTCAAATCGAACAAATCTTAGCAAATTTTTGAATCGTTTTAACTCCATGGTAGCTTTAAATATAGTAGGTCCATAAAACTTACTCCTAAGTATACCTACATTATGGATGTTGGCACTCAGGTGCACTGAAATTAGTAGTAGTTTAATAAAGGCATATAGTCCTGTAGAGTCGCAATATTTCCAGTTCTCTATCTCCAGGACTTTTTCGGATTCTTTATTTGTACACTTCACTATTTCGTTTTTTTTTTCAATTTTTCGTCCACAAACAAACAAAAAGAATCAACAGGATCATCTACACTTTGGCTAAGGGCTAACATTACTTTGTGCACTTTGCTTTGTATTATGTCGCAGGATCGCATACGTCCTGTCGATTGTGGTTGACTATTCCAGTTAATTCCATCCTTAGTTTTAAAAATTACACACTCTGAAATCTGGGAACTTGTAGCTACACATTCTTCTTCATGATCACTCAATACAACTTGCTGATCATCCTCTTCACTTGCTTTCGAAAGATGATCTTCAATTTCAGAGTTACTTTCAATGCCACCTACTTCAGGAGATTCTTCATCATCGGAATCCCATAAATTATTAGCAATACCTTGCATTTCTGCAGCTGATAATGGTTTTCGGGACATTTTATTCGCACTATCTACTTTCACTGTAATTCAATAAAATTTTAGGATCTTAGTTGTCGACACTAACATCGATATCAAACGACTGATAGCAGGTGCATTATTTATTTCAAAATATGTATAGGTACCTACCTAACAATATTATTGCATTCTAACTATGATTATCAGTTTTTAAAATTAATTCAGAATAGAAATAATACGTATTGTAAGCATCTCTTTAATGTTCACATCAAAGAGATGTTTACATTGTTTGTTACACGTTTAGAATCATGAAAATCGTTTAGATAATCCGCAAAAACATTACCTAACTGACTGCCAGATTAACTTCCGTAACAAAGATTTAGACTTTAGGTATATTTATCAGTTTATGATAAAAGAATTGGCGTCTCGGGTCCATTGGACCCAGCTTGCCCGGATAAGGGTTAAAGATGTGTGGAAAGTACGTTATAAAAATGTTTTAATTGACAATTTAACAAAATTCCGTAATGTTGGGTACAATCAAGGAAAAATAGATAATGGCAATGAACCATTAGCTACTGAACAAATCAAGAACTGGTTGAGGCAAATAAAAAATAACATGTCATAGAATTCTGTAGAACTTTTAAAATGTATACTTTATATATGATAATGCAACTTATTTTGAGTTTTTAACACATGTCTAAAAGGATAAGGAATTATATATCATTAAAAATTCTTCAAATTATTGCAAATTATAAAGGAAATAATAAGATTGAGTGTCCCCTCTTGTCCTGAAGATGAGAAATCGGCCTCAAAATAAGATAAATCAACTAGTAATTGACGAAGGAAAACCAGTGCACTAAAGATTATAAAAAGGAATAAATACGACACAACATCTCTAGTAAATCAATAATAAAAAGATCTATGGACTATCACATTAGTGATATGAATAAACTAAGGAATTTTCGTAACATTTCAGTAGTTTATATTTGAAATATCTTCAGTTTCTTCAGACAAAATTAAGAAGAAGTCGTTCCAAGGTTTGTTCTTGGTAGATGGTTTGTAGATGGTATTTATTTTAATTGCAAATTGATAGTTTAAATAATAATTGAAACCAACAAACAATTACAATATAGACTTTTATATAGACAATTAGAATATAGGAATAAATATCTTTATTATTAGCTTGATTATTCAATTTTTCTTAACTAACATATACATGGTTTGAAAGAGTCTCTATGATAGTTATTCTACTAAACTGTTTCACTTTAGGAATGTATCAACCTTGTTCTGACAAAGATCCATGTACAACAAACAAATGTAAAATATTGCAGGTAAGCTGCTTTATTGCTTATTTAATTTTCTTAAGTTGACTACTTCAACTCCAATACAAAACTATAAAACCAAATAATATATAATATGAACTAACACACAAAATTTAACTTTTTAGAGATTCGATGAATTTATCTTCGCCTTTTTTTCTCTTGAAATGACTATAAAAATGATCGCTATGGGAGTGTATGGACCTGGTTCATATTTAGCTGACTCGTGGAACCGCTTGGACTTATTTATTGTTATTGCTGGAGCGGTTGAGTATGGTTTGCCAAATTTTATTAATTTTTCAGCTATAAGGACTATTAGAGTTTTAAGACCTCTTCGTGCTATTAATAGAATACCAAGTAAGTAATATAAAAATATACATAATACATCTAGTAAAATCTTTTTGCTAATGATAATGGGAAAAGAAACTTATTCTAGCTTACTGTAAAAATATTCCCAGGACAACGGCCAACAGAAAGGTTATTAAAATTTTCACCTCGATACGCAAAAATACTCTTGAAGCTTCAGAAGACCGAACTCATAGTAATAACGTGTGTTCTCACTGGATATTGCTACAGATAACATTTCTGTAAAGTGGATAGAGCAACATATAGATTCTGAGAAAATGTAAGGAAAACAGCCGAACAAGTTATCCGCAACTGCAGGGAAATTGTTCGCCGACGCCATAAATATCTGGAATAGTTTTTTTTAGAGCCTGACCAGTTCAGATCTATTGGACTGAACATAGATGTAATATGTAGACAAGAGATTTTCGAAATAACAGTCAAGATAGGTCTACAAGGGCAATCGATTCCTTTGAAATCTGCAATATACTTACACTTGAGAATTTCCTTTATATTGAAATTGATCGTCTTTCTAATAGTCTTTTCTGTTGTCGTTTAAGACACTTTAACTAATGGTAATTATTTATATTTCAGGTATGAGGATATTAGTAATGCTACTATTAGACACATTACCTATGTTAGGAAACGTTTTATTGTTGTGCTTTTTTGTATTCTTTATTTTTGGAATAATTGGAGTTCAGTTATGGCAAGGGATTTTGAGACAGCGCTGTGTCCTTAATAGTGAAGAGTTCTATTATATTGTTTTCCCTACGTAAGTATATATGTATTTGTAAAATAATTTTAAGTAACACAAATGCATATATTTTGTAATTCAAGTAGGTCTGTTAACAAAACATATACATACATTTCCGGCTATACAAACCTTGTCTTCTTTTACAATTCTATTTAAGTCTCTTCTCCGCTTCGGCACATTTTTCTATCGCCTAACCCACATCGCTCTCAAATCCTCCCCTACGCCCAGCAGTAATCGATTTCCTAGTTAACCTTACCCACTTGTCTTTAACATTCTTTCGTACACAATTTTCTTCAGGAATCTCTACTGGGACCTTTTTTTCGACACGTCCATATCGCGTAACTTCACTCTCGTCACTATATTTCCAACAATTGAAAAAAACAAATAGTTCCAACTTCTTATGGGACAAATACACACAAATTAGTAATGATTAGAAAGGTTTTCATAATCCCCGCCCATTGTGACGTCAGACTTCAGACAGACAGATGGACAGATATAGTCCAACGGCGACCGGTTTTACTTATCAGATCACCAGATATACATACTTCTTATTGTGGTGCTCTATCCAATTAGTGGATGTTGGCGACAATTCTGGCATACTCCTCTCGGTCTTGTGTGGCTCTAAAGAGTGCATGGGCATCGAGGTTTGTCCAATCCCTTATGCTTTTAAGCCATGAGTATTTCTTTCTTCTGATGCCCCGTTTTCCTTCTATCGTTCCTTCCGTAATAAGCTTTAAGAACTGGTACTTGGAATTTCGAAATATATGACTCAGATAAGCAGTTTTTGTTCTTTTTATTATTGGCAGTAATTCTCGTTCTCTGCCCATTCGATTTAATACTTCGACATTTGTTGTGTGATCTGTCCAGGGAATTTTAAGTAGTCTTCTAAATACCCACATTTCAAACGCCTCCAATCGGTTCATCACATTGGCATTTATGGTCCAGATATACGTACACCATTATTTTTTTATAATTTTTATTTAACGTTTAATCCTATTTGTTTTCTAATTAATATTCAAAATTATTTTTTTTTTTTCAGAGATTTAAGCTATTTCTACAAACCTGTTGATTCCGACTACATTTGTAGTAAAAGCAGCAACTCGGGAATGCATTTCTGTGCAAATCTACCAAATTATAAAAATGGAAATGTTGTATGTACTTTGACTGTAGAAGAAAAAAAATATCCTGAATATAGAGACAACGATTCTTACTGTGTTAATTGGAATCAGTATTATACGCAATGCTCAGATAAAAACCAAAATCCCTTTCAAGACACTATATCTTTTGATAATATAGGATTAGCTTGGATTGCAATATTTTTAGTAAGTGGTAAACTTTGTTTAGAACGAATCACATTTGTTTTGAATTAAGTTGTATGTATATTTTTTTCAACAAGTTGTATGTATATTTGTTGAACAAACAAATAGTTGATACACTTAAACTGGCACAAGCACGTTTTTGCCCAAAGACTAAACGAGATCAAAAGATCACTTAAGAAACACAACTCAAAATAACAGAAAGAAGACAGTTACAAAGTGAAAGGGACATTGACCCACAAACCATTCGGGCACTCAATAAAGACATATCGAAAGCTGTGAGAAGAGATATTAGGAAATTTAAACATGAAAAAATCTTACAGACTATAGAGCAAAACAGGAGCATGAAGGTAATGAGACGAAAAATGGCGACAAGTAGAAAAGAAATTTTCCAGCTTAGGAATAAAGAGGGTGAAGTAACAACAGACAGACAGAAAATACTTGAAATAGTCGAAGAATTGTACACTATATTATACACAAACCAAATTAACAATAACATAAATGAAGACGATAGACAAAAGGTTCAAAACCAGGGATCTGAGGATATTCCAGAAATTACTCAAAATGAGATACAATATGAACTCAAAAAAATGAAAAACCACAAGGCGCCAGGAGATGATGGAATAGTTACAGAAGCTATAAAACTTGCGGGAACTTCTCTTCTGACAAAAATACGAGACCTCTTCAATCTCTGCTTGTATAGTCAAAAAATTCCTATAGCTAGGAATAAGTTCATTACAATTCTTCTGCATAAAAATGTTGATAACATGAACCTAAAGAATTACAGGCCAATTTTTCTACTCAACCATTTATACAAACTGTACACATGCTTGTCACACTACTGACATTATAAAACACATAGCCAAAATTAAATGGAGGTAGGCAAGACACGTCGCTAGAATGAAGAATAATAGGTGGACCAAAAAAATCTTGGAGTGGAGACCGAGAGCGGATAGACGAAACCCGGGAAGACCACTCACAAGATGGACTGACGACATAAAGAGGATTTGTACCAACTGGATTGCAGCAGCGCAGGATAGATCTGAATGGAGGTTTTTCGGGGAAGCCTATGTTCAGTAGTGGACGACTATGGGCTGATGATGATGATAATATTTTTTTAGAAGAAAAAAGAAAGCGTTTGATTGAGTAAGACTCAAAGATATAATCCATCTTCTGTATAATAGAGAAGTTCCCCTAAATATTATAAAAACTATCGAAAACATCTACCAAAACAACAAAATGGAAGTCAGAATAGATGGACAACTTACAAAACCTATAGAAATAGGCAGCGGAATAAGACAATGGAATTCATTGAGCCCCATGCTCTTGAATTTGATCATGGATGAAATCATCAAAACCGTTAACAAAGGAAGAGGATCCAGAATGGGAAACAAAGAAATCAAAATACTCTGTTACGCAGACGACGTAATATTGATAGCCCAAGATGAAGATAGTCTGCAAAGACTGGTCCACAGATTTAATATGAGAGCAAAAGAATTTAATATAACAATTTCATCTCAGAAAACTAAAACAATAGTAGTCAGTAAAGAACCAACCAGATCTAAAATAGAAATTGATGGCATCAGTATTGAACAAGTAATGGAAATAAAATACCTGGGAATTACACTGTCTAGCTATGGAAACCTGGACAAAGAAGTGAGAGATCAAGTACAAAAAGCAAATAGACTGGCAGGATGACTTAATAACACTATATGGCGAAACAGACACATTAACACTGAGATGAGGTCAAGAATTTATAAAGCCAGTGTAAGACCAATAATGACATATGCCTCAGAAACAAGACCAGACACAGTCACAACGCAAAGGCTACTGGAAACGTCAAAGATGAGAGTACTGAGAAGAATTGCAGGAAATACGCTGAGAGATCGAATGAGAAGTGAAGTCATTAGAAGAAAATGTAACGTTCAGTGTATAAATGAATGGACACAAAATGGACAGAAGAAGTATCAGACGATCGCGCAAAAGATGGAGTGACAACCTTCAATAGAGGTATTAATCCGCCAATGAACAAGCAGAATTGTTTATAAAGAGGAAGAAGAAGAAGAAGAAGAAATTTTTTTTATTAAATCGTATAAATATCGAATTTTACTGTTGTGAGAAATTTTATTTCGTTAGCTTGGATTTTCGACTTATTTCTTTACGTTATTGTCCATTAACAAAACTATAAATTTTTTAAAATTAAAAACTAAAACCTTTTCTGAATTAAAAACTAAAACTTACTATATCGAATGCTTTCTTCAAAACGATTAGACATAGAAATGCTAGTTTATTATAGTCTAACGATTAGTCGGGGATTTACTTTTGTCAGTTTTGGCTCCTAGAAACTAAAAAACAGTCGATATTATGGTAACATTTTTATATTATTGTCAGATTTCCCGGTTTTCTAAAAGAATAATAAACTTTAACACGGTGTCAATAATTAGCATACATAGAAAGTGACCTATTCAATTTTACTTAGGCAAGGTAAAGGTTCATAATAAATTTTACGAGATTCTTGATTTCTTTCTTTTTTTTTTTTTGTTTTTGATTTAATAATTAACTTATTTTATTTCTAGGTAATTTCGTTGGAAGGTTGGACGGAAATAATGTACTATATCCAGGACGGCCATAGCTTTTGGGATTGGATTTACTTCGTACTACTTATAGTGGTACGTATAATATATTCTGTAAATATATATATATATATATATATATATATATATATATATATATATATATATATAGTGAACAGCTAAATTATGGAATATTATCATTATTTCGACAACCGTCGAGTATTGAGGGAAATCCCGAAATAGGACGATTTTTGTTATAAATACTGAAACACAAAAAAACACACGTCAGAAAACATATCAGCAAATTATCGACAAAAAAAACAATAAAAATTGACATACCTAACCATAAGCTGTAAAAAAGTATAAATATTCAATAAAATACTTCAGAAGAATTATTATAATATCTTCTACAACAAAATTCAAATAATTTATATCCTCTCTACTCAAAAATAAAATAATACGTCACAAAAAAAATAATGTTTATTAAACTTTCAAAAACAAACATGACTTTTAAAAAATAAACAATAAACATTGTTGATTAATGAGCAAACATTTTTAATAATAAAAACATATTAATAAAAAACATAATGATACTTACAGTCATTAAAAATCTTAAACTTTAAAACAGATTGCAGTTATTTATATAGTTTAAATAATAGACAATGTGGAAATCTTTAGTCAAAACTTTATTATCTCTCAAAAGAATTAAAAATCAAATGAATGTTTGACTACAATCTGAACGAGAATTATTGGCCATTATTCTGTTTTACTTAAATTATTGTTACAAATTTATAATGTTACATAATTTGGTAACATAATCATAATACTCAAAATAAACTCTACAAAAAATTAAAAAGTTACTGTTCCTAATAAAAAAGCATTATCGTTATAAAATATTTACTCTATAGTTTGTTGAACTGTGATGGTAGACCTTGAGATAAACAGATGGTCTTCAAGATGTTGAAATACGATATTTTTACCTCTTCGGCAAAAATATTACAAAAATGTACAGGAGCTTGTGAGGGAATAGTATCGGCAACAAGTGAATTGCCAGAGAGAGGGACTCTATAAATAACGAAAAAAGACTCTATAATTTTATAATGAATTTTTTTTTCAGATTGGATCGTTCTTTATGATAAACTTGTGCCTTGTCGTCATTGCCACTCAATTTTCTGAAACAAAGAAGCGTGAAATGGAGCGGATGCGTCTAGAACGAGCGAGATTTCAAAGTAGCAGTACCCTAGCATCATCTACAAATAATAGCGAACCTTCTAGCTGTTACGCTGAAATTATTAAATACATTGCACACTTATGGCGAAGGTCTAAACGAAAGGTTTTAATAAAAATTCGGTTTTACATTTTAAGGCGGAATCAAAGAAGTCAGTTAATAGCTGGAGATACTATTCGATTAAACTATGGTAAACAGCACCATCCCAATTGCTCCAAACTTACTTTAATTGTAAGTATAAACAGTGAAAACTGCAATTTAATTTTTTGCTAGTTATTTATTTTTTAGCTAATATTTAGTGCTAGTTATATTAATAAGTATCATAATAATTTTTAATTTTTAATATTCATAATTTTTCATAAAGAATTTTGGTATACCTCTCATTTATAATTTATTTACTCAATGTTTACTCTCACTGACTCCTCGTGCCACACCCCGGGCAACTGCATTGATCTGCAGGCTAAACTAAGTGGGGGTAGCCAGATATGGCTAGCGAACGATTGCCGGTATAAGCAATCTCACACTTACTTACCAACGGTTTTGGGTAGATGAGTTGGTAAGTGGAAGGGGCCTCTTATGTTCTGAGGAAGTGGAAGGGGATCTTTAAAAACATTTGTGTCAACACAAATATTTTTAAAGATCATCTATAAACGCATTTACCAAATAATTGATATGGATATTGAAGAAACCCAATTTGGATTCCGTAGAGGCGTTGGTACGCGTAAAGCTCTCTTTGCTTTCAATGTACTAATCCAGAGATATTTGGATGTGAACCAAGATATGTAAGTACGTCTGTTTCATAAATTACAACAAGGCTCTTATATAAAGTCCACCACAAAGAGCTAATGGACGTCCTCAAAGCAAAACAATTACAATGCAATAACCTTCGAATTATAACAAATCTATTTTATAAACAGCAGGCACACATACGTATTAATAAACACAGATCAAAAGGATGCATATCAATCGAACTATTCAGAGCGGCAGCATCTAAGATCAGAATAGCCATTATGATTGCCAACCTCCTTCGCGTATATGGCACATAAAGAAGAAGACTCAATGCGACATAAAAGAAGCTTCCTATATTTTGAAGTTATCAAAGTCATACTAATGCTACAGGAAAATAAAACCAGCTTTTTTACAATAAAATTACTAGCTCTTCAATCTTTTAGATTATAAGCGTAAATACACTATTTACGTTGTTTATAATACAATTTACAAAATATACAGTTGACCAAAACTGTTATAATCGGTACACTGATCGCAGTCCTAAATGTGTAGTAAATTTATTAATTAATTTTATTGTTTTCTAGAGCTCTGCGAATTTACTTTCTCCAGCGTCTGTTTCAAGTAACACGAGAAGATCATCAGTAATGTTTAGCGATCTAATTATATTACATGGACAGAATAGCTCCACGACAGCTTATAAGAAAAACGTATGTTCAAGCGAGAAAACAACTCAAGCAGGTACCAATTTTAATTCCATACTTTACTAATATCGTTAGATTTTATACTACTGTGCAAAATTAGCTGAATCAGGAAACTATTTTGGGACAAGATAATGCTAAGCGCAATATTCAAACTGATGTTTAGCTGCTTTAGATAGAATGTGGAAAAACTGTTGTTTTATACAGAGTGAACAAAAACTCCGGAAACTCTAATTATCTCTTAAATGGATTGTACAAAACCTGGGATGCGCCTATTGTGCAATACGAAGATTTCGAATTTGATGCTTGCAATGTTGCCAGATTTACCATTTTTCTGATAACTTTAGTCACTTTGGTTTTTTAAATACAATACTCCCTTTGTTGTATTATTATTAGAATTCTCACTTCAATACGAGTTCAACACTTGGTATTTTACCTAGTCACGAAGGTCTTAAATAAATAAAACTTCTCAGTGCCCAATAGTCTTGAAGTAATGCAGTAAATATAGAAAGCTATAATTTTGACATTAATTCATAAAACTAACAATATCTTGACGTTTAAAAGTTTTGTAAAGTAAATTGTAATAGTAACTAAAGCTGACGGTTCTTTTATGTGTTTTTAAAAGCTCTACAACAAATATGGATTTTAATAGAAAAGGGCGAACTACTGTTTTAATGGTCCAGTGTGAGTTAAATCCACTATGGATACGTGAAAACCATACTCAAAAACCACAAAAACAAAATGGATGGTGGGGTATAATAGTGGGTACTCAGTTAATTAAGCCGTTTTTTATAGGAAGAAATTTAACAAGTGATAATTATGAAATGCTACTTAGAAATTAAACTGAACTTGACCTGAAAAACTGTTTAAAGAAAATTTTAATGAGATATGGTTTTAGACACATGAAGCTCCAGCTCATTTTAGTGTAAATGTTAGGCGATAGTTAGATCAGATATTTCCCGGACGATGGATTGGTAGATTAGGTAGTATTGAATGGCCTCCTCGTTCAGCCGATTTAAATGCTTAAGACTATTTTTATTCAAGGTATTTGAAAAGTGGAATTTATTAAACTAATACACACTTTACACTACATGATTTATCATGTGATTTGTCATATAATTTGGTCATAAAGTTAAATTTACATGTTTACACTGTGTGATTTGTCATATGATTTTGTCATAAGCACTGTCATGCGGCTCGTCATAGCTTGTCACAGGAGAATAGGACGGTACCTATTCCGCATGATAAAATCATATGATTTTCGGTAATATTACCGGTAACACCAACATATTCAAATATCGCGCCTTATTCTTATGTCAATTCAGTAACATTCCCTTACCGACAACATTCTTTATTTATTTATTTATTTTTTGTTTGTTGCATTGATATTGAAATTGTGTCGTATTTTTCTTTTATTATTTATTTATTTATTTTATTTTATTCTTAGTTTAGTGTTTTATAGTCTTCTTAGTCATAATTTTAGTTTAGTTTCTTTATTAATTATTTTTAATTTGGTATAATATCAACACTAAATTTGATATACCCTGTCCATGATTTCTTCGTAAGAGCCACCTGCGAGTCCAAAATCTAATAGTTGATACTTATACTGTGTCTAATATCCCTATGACCATAAACAAAAAGAAAAATCAATAAAACCTCACTCATTGTCACTCATATCATAAGTCATAACTTATCATGCAGTGTAAACACGATTTTTTAAAACATTATAGAAACGAGGAATCATAACAAATCTCATATGATATTGTCATATGATAAAATCATGTAGTGTAAAGTATACTTAAACCAGCAAATGTTGCAGAGCTAAGGCAAAGAATTGTCGATGAATCCATAGAAGTAGACTCATTCTACCATCGTTGATAATACCGTCAAATTAACAACAAAATATTTTAAACAATTGATTAGGTAGACATTAATTTAGCAATTTACTAAACATTCCAATTTAGTTGTATTAAATTTTATCATTTAGTTGGAGCCAAAATATTTATTGAGACGATTCGGCGTTTCTAGGCTTTTATTTTACCTTTTTAAGATGTTACTGACTGCACAACATCGAAAGTATTGTAATGATTAAAATGGTATTGAAGTTTGAGATTTCAATAAGGTACAATACACAGGATGTTCTACTTAAAAGATTAAAGTGACTAATGATATAAGAAAAATGGTAAATCTAGCAATGTTCAAACTTTAAACATCAAATGTCTTATGAAATTAATAGGGTGAATGAGTGGACTGATCAACCGGAGATAACTTTAGAAACCGGAGAAATGTAATAAGAAGTCAGCACACAAGGGAGAATTTAAGGTTTTTAAGGTAAAAGAAAAGTGTAAACAAAGCCAGCAATGGTTTGATGGTGAGTGTGCAAGAAAGAGGAAGCAGGTAATGTCATATCTCAGAGTATCTAGAAAAATTAGCTCGACGTATGCAACGAACATATACGTTAATACATACGTTAACAGGACGTTAAACAGGAATACTTTGTGACTTTAAAAAGAAAGAATTCTAGAAGAATGCTGCATTGAGTTTACGAAATACAAAAAATTCAAAAGAATTTTGAGAGGCCGTTGGACTGTATAAGTTTTGAAGTTCGGCCATTGGGGAAGGTGTTAAACAGTTTACTGCAACTTTTTGTAAGACATTTGAATACGGACATAACAGCGGATCCTGTGTTGTATCTAGAACCGTTTATCCTCAATGAACGTTCAGACCGACCGTTTAGTATGGAAGAACTTTAAATACCATTGGAATATTTAAAACCAAATAAAGCACCAGTAGTTGATAGAATTGCTGCTGAGTTCTACAAGTTTTTTCAATTTTGACTTATGGGTCTCAGGTAGGGGGTGTTTTTGAGTACGATGAGGTGGAAATAATCAGAAGATTTTATGTAAAAAAATGTTTTCTTGTCCAAGGTATTGTCCTAACTTTATGTTAGATTTGGAGACAGGTAATGCTAGAGTCAGCCTATATACGATGAATTTACATAAAAAATACGTTAAAAAAATACTGGGATATTCGAATAATAGGTTGCCAAAATTTCTTTTAAAAGAAATGATGAGAGGAAGGTGTGGCTGGTGGAAAGATTGGAAGAGCGTTGGAAAAAATTTTGTTATTGAGGTAACGTGTGAATGGGAATGGAGAGATAGCTGGCCTAGTATGATTAAGAGTATGATACAAAAAAAGAAGGAGGAGATACAGCATCAATCTGAGAATACGGCACTCAAATCAAATTTTTATGGACATTACAAAGCTCTGCTGGAAGAAGGAATAAACATGCATTATCTACTGGAAGTGAGGGACATTCGATGGCTGTTCAAATTAAGATGTGGAGTTCTATATTTGAATGATCGATCTGGTAGAAATGATGAAAGAAGGTTTTGCTTAATGTGTGACACGAAGGAAAAGGAAGATATGATACATTTTTTGTAAAAATGTTCGATGTTGAGACAGATTAGGTTAAAATGGTTGGGTAGAAATGAACTAAATAGAGTGGAAGTAGTTACTATGATGAGACAGGAAGGGGCTTTAGCAGGTTATTGTAGGAAGGCATGGCCGTATAGGTATGAGTTAGTGATCCTATTTAATTATTAAATATATCAGCATGGTGTTAATTCAATAGGATGAAAATATTAAAATTAGCATTAATAATTTGTTTGCATATAGCTATTATCTTTTTATCTGTCTTGTCTATCTTTACCATCTTCTTCTACTTCCTATCCTTTTTATATAGACATGACTGTCTGTTTTTTAATGTGCCTCCAGTAAGTTGTGATTCCACCGTTTTCGTGATCCTACTAATCGTCTTCCTATTGGGAAACCATCTTTTGCCGTCTTTACTACTCTATTTGTTGTCATTTTGCTTATATGATCGTTCCATTTTACTCTTCTATTTCTTATCCAGTTCTTGATGTTCTCCAACTTGCATCTACATTCTATATATGTACTTCTAGCTCTGTCCCATAGTGTCTTATATCTATCTCTATCTCTGTCAATTTTCTAAAAGTCTAATCTTTATTATCTTGTTATTATTATTGTTATTATGCGAATTGTTAGTGCGAAGTCCTACTCAGTAGGATATACACATTTAGTTTATTACTATAACATTTATATTAATATTTATTTAATTTTAATGACCTTGGTAGATAGAATTAACCTTAATGTAATTTTTTGTATATTAGAGAATAATATTTGTTTGCCAACCCTCCCGATGGCATGTGCCAAAGAGAACAAATGTCGCTAAAAGAAAATATTGCATTCTCTTTTATTTTTTTCAATGAGAGATTAAAAGGCATTATTGACTGATTGATTGATTGATTGGTTGATTGAGACTGAGCAGTCTGTATCAGCTAAGTCACGATACCATCTTTTTTTCGTTGTTCGTTGTGTCTCTTCATTACATCAAGTAAGTATAACAGCGTCTCGTTTGGTGAGGGAGAGAGAGTGTGAAGAATTGCAATGCGCTAGAGGAAAACAGATCGAACAACCTCAAGAGATTTTATGTTGAGTATGCTCGGTTTATGTTAACCCTTTGACGCTCACACTGTTTTCTAATAGCGAAATGTTTAGTGGCTAAATAAGTAGCCACCCATGTTAAAGGCTGAAATCGACTTTGATAATTGTCCGAAAATGAACTCTATTAGCAATGACAGTATGCTTAAACGTTTGGAGTCCACATTTTTAGCCACATTTATTCCACGTGCCTACATCGTGATTTGTAAATGTTGTTGAAGAAAATGTTATTATTAGAAAATAATATGAGCATATATGTTGTTGAAGAAAATGTTGTTAATATTAGAAAATAATATGAGCAATAATATTAGAAAATAATATAAGCATTCAGAGCATTTTTAGTGGCTAAAAATGTAGCCACTGAGCGTTAAAGGGTTAATATACGTCTATGGTGTATTCCTGTTTTATATAATTCGGACCATCAATTTAACAGATAATTAGACTTTTCCAGACTTTGATCCACTTTGTATAGTTAAAAAATACAAAAGGAAAAAGTTGAAATGTTTTCCTTTATTTTTTATAGCTGTATTTTTACATATCCCTCTGTATCTCAAAACAAAACAAAAACTGGACTCAAGTCACTTTCGTTTTAAGCGACTCAATTTTAAATATTATCCGATACTTATTTATGAATTAACATTTATTTATAGTATAAAAAACATATTTTAAACATTTCATTTCCATTGTAGGAGATGGAAATATTTGGCAAATTGCCACAGCTTCAGATCAACCTGACATTCAAACACAACAAATTCAGCAACAATGTAACAATCTTATGAACGGCGAAACGTTAACGTGCCAAGAATTATTAGCTTTAGGGGCCATAAATGCCGCCCTTTCGACTGGCCAAATACTCCTAGATATATTTTTCAATTCAATTACGAAAGGTATTAAAAAAGACAGTGAAAACAATTATCTTCAGCATGTTTCAGACGACAACTTTTCCTGCTGTCAAGATCTCTGGCAATGCGAAGTTGAATATAAAACTGAGAAGCGAACAAAATTATATATTTATTGCTGCTTAGTGTTAAAAGGAATTCTAAAAGCATTTAAAGTGTTCAGGAAAAAAATTAAAAAGATAGTAGTACACAAGTGTTTTCAGGAGGGCATCCTTGTAGCAATCTTAATAAATACACTTTCGATGGGCATTGAACATCACAATCAGGCGGAGATATTGACACATATTGTTGAAGTAACTAATATTATATTTTCTGCCATATTTGGCGTTGAAATGCTGCTCAAAATTATTGCAGAAGGTCCCTTTGGTTATATATCTAATGGATTTAACGTATTTGATGGGATTATTGTAGTTCTGAGGTAAGAAATTTACTTTATATCTTAAATTAGAATATAAATATTATAATAAAAAATGCATATGCAACGTTAAAAATAGAAAATAGTTTTTCGATGCAAAAATGATTAACTCACGTTACAAAGATTGTCACATGTTATTTTGAGCTCAAATTACCTTCTTCTCATTACACATATAAAATTAAGCGAAAACTTTGCGCGTTTTTCCAAAAGTACACGAAAACGAACCTTTTTCCTCAGACTCCCAAATGGTTATCCCACGGATTCCAACATCTTCAACAGCTGCACAGTGAAAGCGTCCGTATCTTATGGCGCTTCACCTCGAAGTGATACCATCACTCTAAAATCATTTTCTTGTTCGCAGAAGCAGAAACATTGTTATTCATTTCCTGCGCAAATGTCCAGGTGGAATCAAAATCAAACGAAAGAGCAATTTGTTTATTATAAACAGTCTCTAAAATGTATACATTACCAATCTCAGAGACGCAAAAAGATAAAGATTTTTTTCGGTGTTTTATGATATATGGGGTGAAATGAAAATGCTACTACAATATCTAAAATTTTTCTCTAGTATATTTATAATTAAGTATTAAGAGCTAGACTAATTAGATGGTAAAAATAAAAATATTACTATTTTTATTCTGTATTTTATTGTATTTTATTTATGATAATGATTCTTTGATGCTTCATTGCATGTATTGTATTTTTTGAGTAATTAAAATTATTTTTCATATATTTTCAGTGCTGTAGAGCTATTCAGAAATTGCACCAGCGACCTTCACACAGATTCGGGATTATCCGTACTGAGAACTTTTCGACTATTGAGAATATTGAAACTAGTTAGATTTATGCCAAATTTAAGGAGACAACTATTTGTTATGTTGAGAACAATGGATAATGTAGCAATATTTTTCTCCTTACTGATACTCTTCATTTTTATCTTCAGGTAAGCATTGTTCTTAGTGAATGCAATTAGACATCAATGAGACACTAACTATTTTATTTGCACTAGATTTGTTAATATGATGGTTTTTATTGACGGCAGTTTAATATAATCTATACGTGTCAAAAAATTAAACTAAAGGGTGGAGGCAGTTATCAGATTAGCTATGCGGTAAACAATGTTTCAGATAGAGATACAACAACAACAAAGAGAAGAATATATTATATATATATATATATATATATATATATATATATATATATATATATATATATATATATATATTATAAAAAATTAGCATTTTTGTGGTGTTTAGGTTCTAAAAGTAATATTAAATTTGGAACTAGATTTTATTGTGCCATTGTAATCAACGTTTCAGCAGGAAACCCTTGCCTTTATCAAGATTCTAAAATTTACAAGATTAGGAACAGAAAGTTATTGTAATATATATAAAAAAACTAACGTTTTACGTTTGGTAAGTTTTTCATTTATTTTACAATAACCTTTTGTTCCTAATCTTGTACATTTTAGAATCTTGACAAAGGCAAGGGTTTCCTGCCAAAATGTTGATTTCAATAACGCAATAAAATCTAGTTCCAAATTTAATATTACTTATTTAATCTAAACCTGAGAAATGCTGTTAAAAAAACTTTAAATGTATTTTCAATATACTTTAACTTCAATAACTAATAAGAACATTTAAAAATCGGTAGAAAACGAAATAATTAAAAAAAATACACGAATTTTAAAAGTATGGTACTATTCTACAAATGATATTGCTTCAACTAAATAAGGAAATGACTGCTTTAGAGCAAAAGAGCAAAATTAAAGCTGTAAAGAGTAAAAATCTTAACCATTTTAACAATATTTAACATAAGTTTTTTAAGTATTTAACAGTACAGTCCAATTTATAATAAACAATAATTTTAATATAAAAATTAGTAACATTACATTTATTTAGTTTTTACCTTGGATCGTATCGAACTTGACTGCATCGCCCTTCGGACTACCACCTACAATCGTCATCAGGGCTTCTGTTTGGTCTGATATCTCAGTCTTGTTCAATTCATTTCATTTCTACTACTACTACTGCTGACACTTTACAGTTTGGTACAAGTGATATCGAGCAATTGTTGGTGGGAGTAAATTTTAACTGGACTAGAAACTAAATGACCATCGTCCTCTGTTTAAGAGAGAAGATTAAGGCAACTGTCTCGGTAATTAACTTTTGTTGAGATAATTAGCTTTTAGATTAAGATTAATTAACTTTTGTTGTTTCTTCGTGCAGAAATATATGTCGCTTCCCTCCTCCACAACTATGCTTAATCAGTTTTACATTGTCATCAATATTAACGTTTCTTCGAAACTTAGTATATTTCCTTAAAAATTCAATTGTTTTGTATACAACACAACATTTTTCCAAAACGCTTTACTGTTATCCCCTTTCTTAAATTTGAAACCTATGTTATATTGGAATTGTCATAAACTTATTTTGCCAATGTCATCAAATTCCCTCTATTTTAATTCAAACAAAATTGTATATACAATCATGTGTTCCTTTTTTGAACGCATTTGATATAAATAGTATCAAATTTCAAATATTCCTCCTTCTCACATATCGTTCGTTTAGTGTATAGTATGGAGTGAAGCGCGAGTGTAGCGGTGATCGTTTGCTGGCAGTTCACTATTTTCATTTTTTATTACAGATCCTAATTTTTATTCACTAATTCTTTAACCAGCACATGCTTTGTTGCACAGACGTTATCAATTTTAAAGCATCAACTTTTTTACCGCAATAAAGTATATAATTTGGTTACAAATGAGAGTCTCTACAAGTGAAACATGTCTTTGTATTTCAGAAATTAGTTTTAAACTAGTGATTTATCCTATTAAATTAACGCCATCCGTTTTCAAGATACAGGGCGTTAAAGAAAAACAAAATTACACATTTTTTACGATTTTGCCGAAATGAATTTGTTTTTATATCTGATTCTCATAGACGGCGCTAGTTACACGAATCTTACTAAGTATTAGTCAATATAACTTTTTTAAGAGTATAATTATTAATCAAAATTTTAAGTAAACTTAAACATCATTCAATTTTACACGAAAAAGCTACTCTTGGTAAAACTCGATACTGTGTACCGTTTTCGGAATATTTTGATTTGAAAATTATGAAGTAATAATTGATGCTGGTATAAAATAGTTAGTAATTAAACAAAACTCACAAGAAGAAAATTAAATTAATGACTAAGAACATAAAATAAAATTCAATTACAGTAAGTGTTCAAAATGCCCTCCGTTTTCGCGAATACACAAGTCTATTCTTTTTTCTAAAGATTTCATTAACCTTCTAAACGGTAGGGGATCAGCTATGATGTCATTAAATTGACGTTGAATTCTTTCTTCCAATTCTTGGCGTGAATTTACCTCTGTAGCATAGACTTTTTCCTTAATATACGACCAAACTGCGTAGTCCAAAGGATCAAAATCGCATGACCGAGGGGGCCAATGAATCGGAGCTTCTGCACCTCTACCAATCCATCGATTCGGAAAATGATTACTCAACCAATTACGACACTTTCTATCAAAGTGTGGTGGAGCTCCATCTTCTAATATCTCGAATAAGGAATTGTTTAAAAAATCAAGATATTTAAATTTCCAGGTAGAATATGATAACCTATTAATTCGTTACCTAAAGTTGCTGCCCAACCATTAACTTTAAATGAGTGTTGGTAATGTGATACCCTTTTGACTCGTGGATTCTCATCACACCAGTAGTGTGCATTATGGGAGTTAGACATACCTTGTCGCGTAAAGGTGGCTTCGTCCGTAAAAAGAATGCATTTTAAAAAAATTGGATTGTGGGCTGTCCTTTGTTGCAATGTTTCACAAAAATCCACTCTAACCGGTAGATCATCTGGCAACGGCTCTAAATGTTTTTTTTTACTTGGTAAGTTTCTTCTAGGAAACTTTTCTGCATAACGTGTCACAGCTGCACTAGAACATCCTAAACATTCGCCTAAGGTTAATAACATGTCAGTGTATTCAACATTTGAGTACATTTTGATTTGATTTTATAAATAACAAGGTTTCAAAACTCTAATTATTGTTGATTTATCGTCATAACAATCAATAAATGTCAGATTTCAATGGTACACTTGGAGAAAATAGAGGTATACCTATTAGAACTTTATCATTATCATTACTACCAGCATCAATTATTACTTCATAATTTTAAAATCAAAATATTCCGAAAACTGTACACAGTATCGAGTTTTACCAAGAGTACCTTTTTCGTGTAAAATTGAATGATGTTTAAGTTTACTTGAAATTTTGATTAATAATTATACTCTTAAAAAAGTAATATTGACTAATACTTAGTACGATCCGTGTAACTAGCGCCCTCTATGAGAATCAGATATAAAAACAAATTTATGGGATGTATCAGCTTCCAAAACATATTCGTATAAAATTTCATTACAATGTTGCCAGTAGTTTCGGCAAAATCGTAAAAAATGCGTAAATTTTTTTTTCTTCAACGCCCTGTATCTTGAAAACGGATAACGTTACAAAAATTTTTTACTAAGCAATTATTTTTTAGTTTTTTACCTACCCTAGAGACGGGGTTACCTTTTTTTGAAATACCCTGTATATATATATATATATATATATATATATATATATATATATATATATATATATATATATATATATATATATATATATATATATATATATGTATATATATGTTTCAAAAGGTTTCCGTAGTTAGTACAATTAAACCTAGACCTAAGAATAATACTATTATAGAAATTAATATTAACCTCACCAGTCTTCTGGGTTGTACCGCGTCGATTATCATTTAAGTCAATCCACGTTGTTGCCTCTTCAAGGGTGAGTTTTTAATTTATTGGTTAAACGTAAACCTGCGTGCTGCCGTTCTCCGAGACTACGTGGAAGCTGTAAAGCAGAAGTGTTAGGATTTCCTACTTTTTGGACGCCGGTTGGATCAAGCCCGCCACCAAGTACAAGCTCTATTGGGAAAAACGGTTCTTTTCAGATTGTTGGCCGTTTTGTTCAATTCGGTTTAACCGCATGATCAGGTATCGTTGTGCAATGAGATTGGGAAACCACAGTAAACCAATATCCCCCTGTCCTGTGATTTTGAATGCGACTATTAAGGAGTGTAAGGGGTGCTCACTGTTTAGTGTTTGGTGTGTGTGGATGTACGATTATCATTGGGCCGAGCTTTTGACATCCTCTTCTATGTCTTCTTCAGGGCTTCCGAGGTCTCGGTCTCCCGAGCCCCCAGACACTGCACACTACACTGATCACTAATCAAAGCATTACTGGTGCTGGGAATAGAGGACGGGTCATTTATACCGTCCATGGCGATGTAGCCTGGGTGGAGGTTGGTGTGGGGGCCAGCATGAGGGAGGATTAACGCGGAGATTAGTGCGAGGGTTGGGACGAACATTTCTGATAGTAGGATTTTGATTGACGGATGAAGCGGAAAAAATTTTTTTATGAGAGGTCTCCAAGTCGAAGGTAACCGTATGCCGTTATCTCTTTTATTGAGACAATTTGGCCTTTTTTTAATTTCTATGACTTCTCGGATAATTCTTGTTTATAGAAGCGGGTGGGGGCTTTGGTTCTGGAGTTTTCAAAATATAGTTTTAAAAATAAATATAATATAATATAATAAGTACATATTATCTCTTCTCATTTTCAATTCTCATAAATACAATACTGAAACCTGGGGAAATAAAAAATTTACGGAATGACAAAGTTACCTACAGACACATCACGATGGAATTAATTTCTAATAAAACAATACAATCCTAAAACAAAATAATGAAATAACGACGTGGCTAGAATTGTGGAATTTTACAAAAGTTCACGGTCTCAGATTTCGGTTTTGGGAGTGAGTCACCCTCTTTAATATATGATTGGACTATAAGGAAATGACTCAAGAAAAAAAAAGAATAAAAAAATTTGTCAAAAGATGCACCAACCCTTGATACCTAACGGTATAAGAGGAAGGAATTATGTATGTATGTGATAATATTACTCTACATACAAATATTGGCGGAGGAACTAATGTTTTGATTGTGGTATTCACCATTTGTGGATTATCTTCTTATTGTTTATAATAAAAAGAAACAAATTTCGACAGCTGATTGAACTGTTTATGCCGAACTGGAACATTATTTTATTTATTATTTAACATTTTTATGCGTGTGGCCACTTAAAAAACACCTGATGATTAAATTGAGTAGAATATTTTTTGGATGAAGCTTTTTATTTATTTTTGTTAGAAAATAGGTCGTAGTAAATGTATAATTAATACATTATTTTATGTTGTATTGGTAATGTCAACTCTTTTCTAGAAAAACGCAACCGAACAGTTAAAAGTACTAGAAACACATTTCCAATAACAAACAATAAATAAACTCTTCAAGATGATCAAGTCCTTTGAATTCTTTGCACTTACTGATTCTTTTGATGAAGGTATTTCGACGTTAAAAAACATTTTTTGTCTATGTCAAATAAACAGTAAAGGAGACGTTACAAAATGTAAGAACTATACAAAAATACCGAAAGTTACAGTAATAAGGTGTTGGCATTATTAATTAGAAAAACAATTAAAACCAAATTACAAAATAATTTAGGTGAATATTAAGCTGGCTTTAGGACAAGTATATCAGTTATAAATGAATACGTTTCTTTTTATAAAACAGAGCAATATCATATAGACATCAATAGCCATTAGAGCAATATTATAGAGGATTCACAACGAATAATTTTTACTACAAATGTGTTTAATTTCAATAATTTCTCTGGGTTTTACAGCACTCCAAAGTTGACCGGGTTCTTGAATACTCATCAGAATACGATTAAAAAAAATTTAATTTATTTATATAATTAGTTCACAAAATAACGAATATAATAGAAAAAACATTAGAATCAAAGAAAGTCTGATCTGCAATCTTCTTGGACGTAGCACAGGCGTTTGATAAAGTCTGGCATGAGGGTTTAAATTCTAAAAACTATGAACGTTCATACCTAAACAGTACTCAGAAATCTTGAAATCACACATTACGAATAGATATTTCAGAGTAAAACAAGAAGAAGTGTACACCGACAAAAGGGAGATCAAAGCTGGCGTGCCACAAGGGAGTGT
Organism: Diabrotica undecimpunctata; assembly: GCF_040954645.1. NCBI lineage: Eukaryota > Metazoa > Arthropoda > Insecta > Coleoptera > Chrysomelidae > Diabrotica > Diabrotica undecimpunctata. The sequence continues at coordinate 143,623,837 of NC_092810.1, read as the reverse complement.
CTTAGGTCCGGTCCTGTACCTATTGTATACGTGTGACATTCCAGAGCTAGAACAAAACACTATTGCCACCTTCGCGGATGATACAGCCATACTAGCGATAGGAGACACTAGTGAAGAAGCAACTGATAAGTTGCAATTATCAGTAAATAAAATACATAACTGGACTAGAAAATGTCGAATAATATTAAATGAGACTAAATCTGCACACATTAACTTTACAAATAAAAAAATAGAAAATTTTCCAGTTAGAATAACTGATATCCAAGTTCTTTATGCAACATCAGCAAAATACTTGGGTACCACCCTAGATGCGAAGCTGCGCTGGAAAGTCCATGTCAAAAAGAAAAAAGGGGAGCTTGATATTAGATATAAGAAATTGTATCGGCTGATTGCAAAAAATTACTAGAACTAATACTGCCGCTAGCTGACTCAGGATGTTTTTTAAAAATGTTAATGAAGTTAAGTTTGCCAATATTGTAAGCTAATAACATTGTGTCTCAATCTAAAAAGCATGAAGAAACAAAAAATTCACTGCAATGACTCGGCATATAAAAATCTTGAAGGACAGTATAGCTGATGCGACTTACAATCTTCTAAATGTTCAAAAAAAATGAACACTTTGGACAAACAACATTAAACGGCTTTCTTTTTAATGCCTTAAGCAAAACAAAAATATCAATGTCCTCTGCTACGAGAGTCACATAATCATAGGCTTGGAATACAGCAAGCGCAGAACGGATGATGACTGTATATCATCAGATTCAACCTGGTTGGGAAGGTCTGTTAAGTTTGTTTTGTTCTTTTCATTACCAAGAAATATAACTTGGACTAATATTGGTACGGTGCTTTTAATAAACTTTATCTCTGTTCATCGGTGCTTTTCCGTGCGACGCAAGCGCACAACGTGGGGTAAGTTTTGTGGTGGCGGAATGGGTCGATAATAAATTAATTATGACATAAGAAGGTTAAGAATATAATAATTTGATGTAAAATTATATTAATAAAAAATATATATAATACAAAACTAAGTCTAATGGTTCGTTTTTATCGTATTGTTACGAGTAATCAAGAACCCGGTCAACTTCGGAGCTCTGTAAAATCCAGAGAAATTAATAAAATTAAACAAATTTGCTCTGATGTCATTTCATTGTAAAATGACCAGAAAAAAAAAAGATTTATACCAAAATTTTTTAGTTATTTTTGTTTATAACTTTTTTATTTTCCATTTTACGATTAAAAGTTATAGAAATAAAGTAGTAGACAATTTAATTTGCTTCAAATAATGTCTGATAAAATTTTTATTTCCAAGCGTCGCAATTAATTTTTATGTTACTATGGTTACTTCTATTGATTGTCACTGTGACAAATAAGAAAAATCGCCGATTCTTGCGCTACTAGTTAAGTTTTGTAAACTTCTGTTCTTATTGTTGACCAAAAGTACGATTATTATGCCTGATTCCGAGGATCCCACGGCATCGCGTATTCCTCCAGATATTTTGTGTACTGCAAAGACCGTATCCGAAGGATTGTTGTCTTCCAAGTCCACTGCGGTTTACGAAGCTTTTGAGCTTTTGACTTTTACACTTTTGTGCCTAGGCGTAAAAGTAATATTTTTTATTTTCAATCACGTCACAAAAATTATTACTTCTGTGACGTTTAAAAATCTTCTATTCAGAGTAAAAATGACTTTTTGTGCCTCGTAAAACGTACAGACTCGCCACAGAAAGTATCATTTTTACTCCTAATAAAACAATATAGTATTAAGGTTGCTAGTTTACGATATACAGAACGAAAACCCTTTCCCCCTTTTTCCATGATGGCGGCCTGAGAACAAGTGAAACTTGAACTTAAGCCTATACTTACCCTTTCAACACATCAAAAAAATAAAATTGTGTCTTAAATCATTAAAAATGTAACATTTCAATAGACTATGAAGCAAAATTTACAAATAAAATCCTTGTCTGGTGCACAATTTTTAACAGGCCTGTAACCCGACAGTTTGAGCGAAGCATGAGGAGTGAAGCTTTAAATAATCAGAATTGCCTTTTAAAATTGCTTCAGATTGTCCACTAACATCATGCTAATAATTATATTATGTTTTGGCTAAACCTAGCATCATGTCATTTTTCAAGAGATACCCAAAACTGGCTTCGACAACAGCACGTACCTTTTGTTCCTAAAAGAAACGATAATCCCCCGAACTTGCCGCATGCTCATTCAATAGAGAAATTTTGAGCTTTACTCTATAGGAAGGTTTATGATGGAAGCAAAGAATCCCAAGATGAAGAACAACTAAGACGGCAAATTTACGAGAGAAAAATTGATCTGAATTCCGTCCAGGATCTCGTAAGAGACATTCGAAGAATGCGTCTGATAGAGCAGAATGGGCTCCACATAGTTTGATACTATAGTTTAGTTCAGTATTGAGTTATAACTTTATGAAAACTAGTTACTGTTTAAATAAACTCGTTAAAAAATCCGATAAATATTTTTTGAAAAAACTTTTAGAACGCACGTTATGGCAAAGAAAAACATGAAATGAGAAATGGTTGCGAGAGTTCAAAGATAGAGATAGCTCGGATATATAGCTAGAACCCTAAAAGAAAGAATATGTATAGAAATAAGAGAAACTAAAGCAGAAACAAAAGAAGAAAAAAAATCAAAAAAGGATGAGGTAGGTACAAGAAAACTCAGAAAACTGGAAAAGCTTGCACAATATAAAGGAAGTGAAGGAAAACCTCTACGGCTGCTTGAGCTGGTTTATACAGTGATCTTATGCGTAATATCAAATTAAGCAGGAGATGCAGATACGGAAAAATTCTGTAAATATTTTATATACAGTGTGTCCGTAAAGTATGGAATAAATTCGATATTTCCTAAATGAAACGCCTTTTTAAAAAAATCTAAAATACGTCGATTTTTAAATTTAACGTTCTTACGGCTCTTTTTTTAAATGTACCACCCTGTATTTTAGAACATTTTTAGATCGATAAAAATAAGCTGATTCCAAAAAAGTATAATACTGGGGGTCTAATGGATATAATTTGAAAGATATGTGGTTAGACAATTAATTTTTATTGATTTATAACCTTTAAATTATAAATAAATTATAATAAATAACTTGTAATCCAGTAATTAATACATAACTTAATCTTAAATGTTCGAATTGCAGCCCTTGTTGTATTTGACAGTAACCCAAACGTTGTAGAAATTCTTGTAGAACCTTGTTTATGCTTTATTGAGAAATATTGTTTATTTCTTTATGAATTCTTGTTTTTAAGTCTCCAATATTTGCAGGTTTCGTTTTATAAACAACATTCTTTAAATGACTCCACATAAAATAATCCAAAGGATTGAGATCTGGCGACCTCGCTGGCCATTGAATAGGTCCACGTCTTCCAATCCACCTGTTCGGAAAAATTTCGTTTAGGTACCTTCGAACATTTAAAGCATAATGCGCAGGGGCACCATCCTGTTAAAACCATAAACTTTTATCAAAACATCCAAGATTAATTGTACTGGGGAATAAATTAACTAAAATAGGTACGAGGTACCCACTTAAAAACTGAAGGTATGCTGGCCCGTTTAAATTACTTTCCAAATAGTAGGGTCTAATGATTTTATTTCTTACAATACCAGCCCATACGTTTACCTTGTGCGGGTATTGTGTATAATGTTTACGCATCCAGTTGAAGTTTTCTTTTGCCCAGTATCTACAATTCTGACGGTTGACCTTGCCATTTAATTTGAATGTAGCCTCATCAGAAAAAATATTATTTTGAACCAAGAGGGGGTTTCGGTGGCTGTTATCCATAATTATTTCGCAAAATTGTATTCCTTTATCTGTATTATTCTCGTTTAATTCCTGTACAACTGTGCATTTTACTTACTTTACTTACTTTTATGTACTTTGTGTACCGTTGTTTTGCAAACATCGAGATCACTACTAACCTTACGAACAGAAGTGTGCACATCTTCTTCAAAAGCAAGTAGAACATCTAATGTTGTAACATAATTTACAGAGGGACAACCTGATTTGCGTGCATTTTCAACCTTCCCAGTTTCTCGAAATTTCTTTTCAATCTTACTTACTGCTGACTGCGTGATGGGTATTTCTGGATATTTATCATTAAATAAATTACACACTTCCATCTAAGTTCGCGATTTGTCTCCATACCCAATCATCATGAGTATTTCAATTCTTTGCTTTACACTCAAATTCATTTCTACTTAAAATTAATTCTAAGCAATAAGACAGAACATTCACGAATTAATACAATTATTGTACTACTTAATTGTTATTGAACGTTACTAAAAATAATTACAATTTACCAAAAACTAGAAGTATGCTACTTTTTTGCAATTGATAATAAATAATTTATTCTCTAAGCGCATATCTTTCAAATTATATCCATTAGACCCGAGTATTATACTTTTTTAAATTCAGCTTATTTTTATCGATCTAAAAATTTCCTAAAATACAGAGTGTTACATTTAAAAAAAGAGCCGATGACGTCATCACTGTAATGTCTATCACCTTCTGTAATGAAATTTTATTGTAAAATATAGAACATTAATTTTAAAAATCGACGTGTTTTAGATTTTTTTAAAAAGGCTTTTTATTTAGTAAATATCGAATTTATTTCATACTTTACGGACACACTCTATATTGCATATAATATTTTTAAAATGTGCGGCAGTTCAGTTGTTCAGTCTTTTTTTTATGAACAGCTGGTTCCTAAAAAAAAGATACGACTTTTAGTAAGATTTGATCATTTTGAGCAGTGTAGTTGATTGGTCTGACATTATATTATATTTATTATGACAGACAAATAATAAAATAAATAAACAAACAATAAACAATTGATTATAATAACATAATTTGAAATAATTATTAAGGTCTATATTTTGATATTATTTTGAATTCCTGCCTATTATAAAGAGTATATAAATGATAGTTTTTACATAAAATAGAGTTGTTATTATTTTTATTATTATTAAAGAATAAAACAAACGACTTGTATCCAAATAAAACGATAACTGGGCACTGTCAAAGGCAGCAAAACATTTTAACATAAGCAGAACCACAGTTATTAATAAAAAATAGAGCGAACAAGAAACTTTCGAAAGAAAGCGAAAGTCTGGAAGATCAAAACTGTACTAAATTTAGGTATGTAAAAATAAAATTAATATTTTGTAATATCTCCATCAGCATTGATAACAGCTTGTAGTCTTCGCTCTATCTGCGTGAAAGGAACTATAAAACTGTCTTCTTTAGAGAGCTCTTCCCAAATCTGTTGTATACCGTGCCACAGCTCTTTATCAATTTACATATAAAATTACGTCGATAGAACCGTTTTGTAATAACCCTCCACACATTCTCGATTAAGTTTATATCTGAACTGTAGCTAGACCATGATAAAGTTTCGATGTTGTTATTCTGGAGCCACTTGTTTATTATATTTGCAGTGTGAACAGGACAATTATCTTATTGGAACATAAAAGTTATTTTCTGGATATTCTACACTGGGAAACATGATGTTTTCTAAAAGAGTCAGATAAGTCTGCCCAACAAACCTGCCATCAATACGCCATACCATTATCATTCCTCTAGATGAAATCCGTCCATGTATTGGCACTAAAATGACCAGCTGCTCGATATCTATCAACATAAAGAAGATTAAATCTATTATTATCTGGTCTATACACCCCAATTTTGCCCTTTTTAGAGGATTGAGAAATTTTCTCATCTGTAAATATTACCCTGTCCCAAAAATCTTGATTTTGTAGCTGGTGGTTTAAAGCAAATATAAGTCTTGATTGCTTCTGTTGTAGTGTAAGAGCTTGTTTTTTGCTGCTTTTCGGTAAGTAAGACACAATGCTCTATTTCTGCGCAAAGTTGTTGTCTTTCTTCCCGAAAATTGTGACATAATTCTTGCAGTTCTCGCATCTTCAAAAGGATTCTCTTCTAATCTCTCCAAAAGCGTACGATGTTCATGAGCGGTAGTTATTTTTGGTCTTCCAGAATCTTTCTTTCTTTCGAGAGTTTCTTGTTCTCTCCATCTTTTATTAATATTAAAAACGGTTGTTCTTCTTACGTTAAAATGGTTCGCTACGGCAGATAGTGACCAACCATCTTCTAATTTTGTTACAATTCTTGCTTTTAGTTCTTTGCTAGCATGTGGAGCCATTTTTTGAGGTTGAACAGAATAAGCTATCTGGCAAATTTTAAGATTTAGCAGTGACAGTGACAGTATGTAAATAATAAGTATTTATCCTTCAAAATACACTGCTCAATTTTCTACAAAATACGCTTTAAGAGCCGTATCAGTTTTTTTACGAACCAGCTGTACTGTATCTTCTATTCTCTAAATATCCTTAACCCGATAATAAAAATGTTTTGACTGCAAGGAATCGTTCAAAAATAAACATTAAATTTAATTTTAAATATATTCTTTAAAACCATTGGTTTAAAACTTTACGGCTGAGGTGAGTTTTTACGTTATGGCTAATTTGAAACTCATTAAGGCCAAAAATTACGGTGCTTGCTTTAAAATTGTGTAAACGAACTAATCGGAGCAAAGTAAATTTAAAACGTTTCTAGTGATCGTAAAGTTAACCTTATGTTAATGAGTTGTTGTTTATTTTCATTAAATTTTATGATTACGTTAACGCTTAACGAAACTGCGTTGTAGGATTCTTGTTATATACATACAGTTTACACTATTTTGTTAAAACTTGTTTGAGCTTAAATTGTATTTTTGGGATATTTTAGCATCCTTGGGATGAATATATTTGGTTGCAAGTTTTGCAAAGACGAATCGTCGTACAACAAAGAACAAGAATGTTTATCAAATAACGATGAGGAGAAAGACAGGAAAAATTTCGATTCTCTATTATGGTCCCTTGTTACTGTGTTTCAGGTACTTTTGAGTTTTCTATTCAAGGTTTTACTTAATCCGATTTTAACTTATTTAACAGCTACATTTCCTCAATAATAACCAATACAAAACTTATTAACACTATCTTTAACACTAAAAAACAACAATAAAATCAATTTGTACATCTGTTTTTATAAAAAAAAAACTTTCTGAGTACTTTACGAAATCTAAACAAACCTCATCCTATCAAACTTTTTCATTCTATATTTAAAAATATTTGCAAGTGATTTATCTCTAAATTTTGTTATAACTCTCTTGTTTTCAGTGATTATGCAAATGATACTCATATTTTTGGTTAAAAATTAATTTTTATTCCAAATATTAAATTAATATCTTATGCTTGTATGCCTTCAGATGTGGAGTTTTATCATAAATCTGTTTTTAAATACACTTCTTTAATTAATAAGTTAATGTTGTTACATTGAAATAATAGAGTCTTTAATTATCATGCGCTTAAGCCTTAACATGTACTAAGACTTTTACAGCTCAAAGACTAAGATTGGCTGTACACATTGCTAGGATATCACATAATGAGTACACGAAGAGATTGGCAGTCTCAAACCCAAAGGACAGAAGAAGTAGAGGAAGGCTGTGCAGAAGATGGATTTGTGGTAAAAAAGAACAGCTTGAGATTGTAAGAGTCAAAAAAAAGTAGAAAAGTTGTAAGAAGTGTTAAATTCAAGATCCACAGAGGATTTTGAGTCAATTATGACGATAAGCCATGTGAAAAATCGGACGCACATTGTGAATTTCAATCAACAATAAATTATTGATATGCTTTTATAAAACAATTATGCAAAATGTCAGAAATTATCCATCTGCCAAATCTTAAACTACAAAATTCGAATTTTAGGATATTACTCCTATAAGTCCTTTTACTCAGAAAACAAGCTTTAAGTCTGTAACAGCGGAAACTTTTACATCTGTCCGAAGAAGTTTTTATGATAGATTGGGATACTATTCAGCCGTAAAAGGTCAAATATTTGAATCATTTCTGTAGGGCATAAAAAATTATTTCTTATTTCAATAGAAATCATTTTTTAATTTTAATAACAGTATATTTTTTGTTTTATCTTTTTAAAAACGAAAAATCCAGTTACCAAAACGTTTGTCGTATTTCTTTTATTTTTAAAGTTATTGACCCTAAAAAGGTAGTATAGGTTTATACTAAGTTTTATGTCTTCTTCTTCTTCTTCCTACTTGTATGTAGGCTTTAAAGCATGTTTTTTTTAAATATTAGCCTCCTAAATTGTTTAAATTACCGCACCATCGTTTTCTTGGTCTGCCAATACTTCTTCGTCCATTTGGTGACATATTTCATGCTATTCGTACTATCCTATCTTTTGCCATTCTACTAATATGTTCGTTCCACTCCTGTTCTGTTTTGTCACTCATCCATTTATGTCTTCTATATTGCATGGTCTTCTTATGTTTTCGCTTCTCTGCTTATCCAACAGACACTTCCCTGATATTCGTCGGAGTTTTTTCATCTCAGTTGTTTCTAGTAGTCGTCTCGTTTTAGATATGTCAGGTCTTGTCTCCGCCGTGCATTTTAATATAGGTCTATTTGCTGCTTTATAGATTCTTGTTTTTGTCTTGTCTTGTCTTGTCGTAGATGTCTTGTCTTAGGTGTTTGTTCTTCCAGATTGTGTCATTAAGAGATCCCGCCGCTTTACTTGCTTTTAAGCTTTGTTGTCGTACTTCTTCTTCAACATCCCGTAACTAGTTATTACTTTCCCCTCAATTTCGATTTTACATCGTAGTGGATATTTAGATGTTGTCATATATTTGGTTGTTTCTGCTGATATTATCATATTGTATTTCTTGGCTGTTCTATTGAAGATATGTGTTAATCTTTGGAGCTCGTCTTCTGTCTCGGCGATTAATGCGACGTCTTCTGCAAACATATTATTTGGACCTCTTAGTTCCCCATTCTGTAACAATGACCTTTACATCATCATCAATCAGCCAATCCCGTCCACTGCTGGACATAGGCCTCCCTCAGTTCTTTCCAGTGTTCTCTACACTGGGCCGCTTGTAGCCAGTTTCCCGCTACTCTTTTTATGTCGTCGGTCCATCTAGTCGGTGGTCGTCCTCGGCTTCTTTTATAATTTCTGGGCCTCCATTCCATAATTCGTCTTGTCCATCGTCCATCTTGTGTTCTGGCTAAGTGTCCTGCCCAGTTCCACTTAAGTCTCGTGGTTCTTTCGATGACGTCTTGAACTCCTGATCTTTGCCTGATTTGTCGGTTTGTTATGTGGTCTCGGAGGCTCACATTCAGCATTGCACGTTCCATGGCTCGTTGTGTAACTCTTAGTTTATTCGCAGATTTCTGCGTGAGTGTTAAAGTCTCTGCTCCATAAGTTTGTACAGGCAAAACACATTGGTTATAAACTTTTCGCTTGAGACACATGGGAATTGAACTTTTTAGAATATGGCTTAGTTTGCCAAATGCTGCCCATGTCAGGCCTATTCGCCTCTGTATTTCATTTATTTGATTGTCTCTGTTTATTTTGATCTCGTGTCCCAGATATTTGTAAGTGTCTGTTTGTTGTATGGTATTATTGTCGATAGTTATATTTCCACTCATTACGAGATTTGTCATAAGTTTAGTTTTCTCAAAGTTTATCTTTAATCCTGCTCTTTCAGACAGACTTTTAAGCGAATGTAACATAGAAACCGTATCCTGTAAGTTATCTGCGATTAATACGACATCATCTGCAAACCTCAGATGATTTAATCTTTCTCCATCTATATTGATGCCCATATCTTGCCATTGGGTGTTCTTAAATATTGACTCTAGAGCTGCCGTGAACAATTTTGGTGAAATATTGTCTCCTTGTCTTACTCCTCGACCTAAGCTGAATTTTTCTGTGTCTTCGTGTAGTCGTATACTTGATGTAGCGTTCTCGTAGATGTTTTTGATTAGTGACGTGTACCTGTAATCTATTCGGCTTTGATTTAGGGCTTCCAGTACGGTTTCAAACTCTACAGTATCAAAAGCCTTCTCGTAATCGACAAATGCAAGAACCAGTGGTATGTTGTACTCGATGCATTTTTCAATTAAGATCTTTATGGTGTGCAAATGGTCATTTGTGCCATATCCTCTCCTAAAGCCTGCCTGTTCTTTGGGCTGATAGAAATCAAGTTTAGGTGTTAGTCTCTTTGTTAAGATTTTCATAAAGAGTTTATACATATGTGTCAAGACGCTGATGGGTCTATAATTTTCTAATTTAGTAATATCACCTTTTTTGTGTAACAAGACTATCACTGCATTGTTCCAGTCTTTAGGAATCGTACCCGCATGTAAGCATTTATTAAACAGTTCGCTTACTGATTTTAATAGAATTTCTCCTCCTGCTTTTATTGTCTCAATAACGAGTCCATCGTCACCAGGCGATCGATGGTTCTTCATTTCCTTTAAAGCTGATCTTACTTCTGACACAGTAATGGGTAAAAGTATTTCCGATCCCTGATTTATGAGAGTCTTTACTCGTGTCGGTAAATTTTCTTGTGATCTTTGGCTGGTATAGAGGTCTTTATAAAACTCTCTAGTTATTTTCAGAATGTTTTGTTTATCTGTTGTTGCCTTTCCGTCTTTATATTCTAGCTTGTATATTTCTTTTTTACTTTGTGTGAGTTCTCTTTTCATTATCTTTAAACCTTTGTTCTTTTCTACTGTTTGAGTAATTACATTAGTATTATATCTTCTTATATCTCTTCTAATATCCGCTGAAATTCTTTTATTTAGTTTTCTATATTCTTCTTTGTTTCCCTTTTCTTTCTCGCTTAGGTTTCGTTGTATTTCCATGAGAGCTTTTGTGTCTTTGCTAATCTTTTCACTTTTGGTGTAATTTTTCTTGCAAAATTTGAGTTGTGCGTTTCTAACCGAGTCTGTAATTAATTTATTATAATCGTCGATACTTAGAGGTTTGGGATTATTACTCTGTAAAGTTTCTGCTATATTTTTTATGTACGCTTCTGGCTGATTTGGTGAATTCCAAACTATGCGTTTGCCACTGTTTATCATCTTTGCTCTTTCTTATTGTAGGTTTATCGTTATTCTAGCTCTTACTGGTCGCTTCCTACTGATAGTTTATTAAGTACAGTGACATCTTGAATAATTTGCTTTTTGTCTGTTATTATATAATCATATTCGCTCTTAGTTCTTCCATCTGGACTAACCCACGTCCATTTTCTACTCTGTTTCTTCTTAAAAAAGGTGTTCATTGCATACAGTTTGTGTTGCAGTAGAAAGTTGGTAAGTATTTCGCCTCTTTCGTTTCTTACTCCGATTCCAAAATCTCCGATTGCTACTTCTTGTTCGTCCTTTTTCCTTCCGAGTTTCCCGTTAAAATCTCCCATTATCAGATTGTAATGGGCCGGTTCCTGCTTTTTTGCTCTTTCGATTTCCTCATAGAAGGCTTCAACAATCTCATCTTCGTAATCGCTGGTGGGGGCGTATACCTGGATTATTTTCAGATTGTATCTCTTATTTAGTCTTAGATTTATATACATAACTCTTGGGGAAATGCAGCCAATGCTCTGTATCATTTTCTGTAATTTTTTGTGTACTAATAAACCTACTCCTCCAGTTGTCGATTCTGTTTCCCCATTATAGTGGAATATGTTGCCTGATTTTAGTTTGACCTAATCTTCACCTCTTCTTTTGACTTCGCTAATTCCTATAATATCCCATTTCACATGTCTGAGTTCTTCCTCCAGTTCCGTCATTTTTTCATCTTTGGATAAGGTTCTTACATTATACGTAATTATGTGCAGCGTTCGTCGTTCTTGGTAGCCTCTTACATCCCGGAGATTCTTTGCACCCTCTGCCCGCTGTCCGTGAATCCTACCGCTACCTTGGTTGGGAACTAGCGAGCTGCCGGGGACTGAGGGCCCTTTTCTTGAATGTCTATTCATGCTGAGGGGTTTTGGCATTTAAACACCACGCTTGCCAGGCCGGTTGGTGAGTTGGTTTGGGAAATTGGTAGGATAGTAGGTATTGGGTAGGAATGGGTTTAGGACATGATTTCTCTCCATAGGAGTTGAGAGACAATCAAGGCTCGCGTAGGGCAGGGTCGCATCCCTGAAGTAAGTCTATCCTCCACTGGGATTATATCCACATACTGCTTGTAATAAGACTAAGACCTTTACATACTGCTTGTATTATTTCGCCCATTCTTATATTAAAGCGAAGTGAGCTTAACGAGCCACCCTGTCTGACTCCGGTTTGTACTGGTATACACTGTGTTAGTTTTCCATTTATTTTTGCCTGTATTCGATTATGGAAGTAGATGTTTTCGATGGTTTGTATAATATTGATTGGTATGTTTCTTTTATACAGTAGATGTAAGACGTCTTCGACTTGGATTCGATCGAAAGCTTTTGTCAGGTCTATAAAACATAGATATGCTGGTTTATTGTACTCGATAGTCTTTTCTGTGATTTGTCTTAGTACAAATACAGCTTCTACGCAGGATTTTATGGATCTGAATCCTTGTTCTTCTTTTTCTTGAACTGAATAAAGTAATAAAAATGCTTAATACAAATAATTACCTAACATGAATTATATTAAAAACTATTAATGTGTGTTGTGTAAACCTGTTACACTTTTTTCCCAGTGTAAAAATAACTTGATTGCTATAAATGACAATCCGTCAGAATTATCAAGTTTGTCAAAGCGGATGGTTGCAATTCCAGATTATTTAAATTTAATCAAATACAAATAATTTCCAAAATAAAAGATATCAAGTATTTTACGGTGGTTTGAAGATTATAACAGAAGCAAAACCACGATTTTGAGAATTAGAAAAAGATGGGACCTCGACCAAACTGCATTCCAGTTTGATTAACCGTAATTTCTTCTGGAGACCTCTACGATCCTCTTTTCTTTTCATTTTAACTGATTGCTCCTCACCACCACATCTTTCTACATCGCAATTAATCTCTGTCCATTATCATTTGTGATGTCGCGTTTATTATGTTTTTCCTACTTTCATATTGCAATTCCTAGTTATTTATTGTATATCGTGTTTTACATAAACATAAGTCAAAAATACATAAATCAGAAACAATAAAGGCAATATGCATATAAGTAATAAGACTGCTAAATGATGAAAATATGGATGCACTAGTAGAAATATTTAACATATATGAAACGGGCGAAATACCACAGCACTGGCTCCAGTTTTTTCGACGTTTTTCTATGCTACATTGAATACCAGAAAGTGCTTGACTGTATCAAACATACAGAACTAATGAAACTGCTACAAACTAGAATAAGCAGAATAACCTAAGATTTACTAAGAACCTCTACTTAAATCAACCAGCATTGGTAAAAGTGGAGAATGAAACTACACCCAATTTTCCAATAGAGAAAGACGTTATTCCAACTGACAATTAATATTAATTATTAAAGGGAAAATTGAATAAAAATGGCAATTAGGATAAATAAATATTCGTCGCTAAAGAACCTAAACAGCCAAACCCAACCCGACCAATAAAAATAAAATGTGCGATAAGGCAAGGAGATACACTGTCACCGAAATTATTCATAACGGCATTAGTATATGCGTTTAAGATGGTCAGTTGAGATCACAGAGGAGTAATAATAAACGGCGAAAGGCTTACCCATCTGTGTTTCGCAGATGACATTTTCCTTATCACCAATAATTTAGGAGAAGCCACAGATATGATAAATGAATTGGACTTTGCATGTTCGAAAGTGGGCCTCAGAATGAACCTGACCAAAACTAAGTTTATCGGAAATATGGTCCCCAATAACCATTTAACTATTCAAGACAAAAGTGGTAGAACTGGTGAAGAAATATACGTATTTGGGTCATGAAATAAGAATCAGCAGGGATAACCAAACATGCGACATTCAAAGACGAATTACATTAGCGCGCGCAGCCTTTGGAAAACTGCCAGGCATACTTAGGGCCAACATACCAATTAGCCTCAAAAGAAAAGTATTTGACCAATGCATATTACCGGTCATGATCTATGGGGCGGAAACTATGACTCAAACCAAGACTATGGCTTCGAAATTGAGAGTGGCGCAGAGACGAATGGAACGGTTTATGCTGGGAGTGACGTTGCGGGACCGAATAAGAAACGAAGATCTGCGAAGAAGGATGAGTATTGCTGATGTTGTGGAACGCATAGCGGAATTGAAATGCAACTGGGAAAGCATGTAACGAGAGTGCATGACTCGAGATGGACGAGCAAAGTTACAAATTGGAGGATAAGAGCAGACACACGTATTAGAGGAAGACCACCTACACGTTGGGCTGACGATGTCAGGCGTATCACCAAAAATTGCCAACAAAGAGCACAAAACCTCGACGCCCATGCACTTTTCAGAGGCGCACAAAATCGAAACGAGTATCCAGAATGATCGCCAACATTCAGTAAATTAATAAGGTACCTTAAGAAGAAGAATTACACCCTTCTATAATTTATTCTTCTAGGAATGATTCTTGAATTAATTCAAGTTTTATATTAATTTGGATATGTAACTTCTTTTTGATAACTCCCACTATAAACAGAATCTTTTTTTATCGCCTAAAAAATATCCACTAAAGTGTAGTAAATGAAGCAAATTTATTTAATACCACACAGAGTTTACTTACAATTACCTTTTGTTCAATAAACCAATATGAATTTCAAAACTAACCTATAGAGATAATAGAACTACATTACTGATTAACTTGTAAAACTGGCTAACTCCACACTTATGCAATAATGCTACACCCCTTTTTAGTTTTAGTAATAAAAACGAGTTTTAACTCGTATTTGTTTTTTATCTTAACAATATTAATGCTTAATTTTGATATTACGATTAAACAGAATCCAATGCACCTGCATGATGAATATTTTTCAATTTTTTTTATTCAATTGTTCAAACGAATTTACTCAAAAATTGTAAAGATTAGTCTAATTATTATACTACCGCTTCAATATAGTTCTCCTAGTGTCCCTGTACGCCTTGATATCGCGCCAATCCTTGTTTGTTAGTCGGGGAAAGATGTTAAATTTTACATAACTTTAAGACTGCGAAAGTTCTTAAAAGCACTATGATAAAGTTTAAAAAAAATCATAATTATAGATTGATTTGTAAAAGTTTTAAATAAAAAAACATCAATTTTTATTCGAATTTATTCCGAATTTAATAAATGTAACAGTATTAAAAAATATTATAAAGTGAAATTAGAGCTAGCACATCATTGTTAACATGCTTAATTGTTTCTAAGGTAAAATGTTTTATTGGAGCCTAATCATGTGGGGGGGAGCGATTGTATGACCAAACCTTTATTTGGTTATAGTTCTTTTGAATCGTGTGTTTGTGTTTTGACAGTACAGAAAAATTAGCAGATTTTCTAGTCAATAATTTACTTTTCTAATTTTTAATGACGTGCATTGGTTTATGTTTAGTACACAAATTATCAGCACAGCATTATACTTCACCACCTTTTAATATATTTGCTTGCTCACCTATTTAAGTATTTAAGGTAAGTTAGCATCTTCCAGTTGAAAGAAGTTTTTAATTTTGGCATGATAATTTTAGAATGGTATTTTAATTTCTTGGAGTTAGCTGTTTTGCACTAAGTTATACTATATCCCTCTTTGCTTAAAGAGTTGGTAATTCAAATATGTTGTGTTTATTTCTCGTAAATATACAGATAAATGAGCATCAAATTCAATAATATTTGAAATATATCTATAAACAACAAAGAGATAATTGGAGAGCAATTGGAGAGGGCTAAGATAAAAATATATAAGACTATAGCATTATATGCCAGTTAGACAGAAATGATGAACAAATCCGAAAAAGTCATGCTTCAAGTGTGAGAAAGAAAAGACCTCCGGAAAATATTTGTCGAAAACCCATGGAATATGGATAAAATAACTAAATGTAGAACTAGAGAAGATGTATCTATATATATATATATATATATATATATATATATATATATATATATATATATATATATATATATATATATATACATTCTTCTCATATATATATATATATATATATATATATATATATATATATATATACATTCTTCTCATATATATATATATATATATATATATATATATATATAAATACTCATTGAGCTTCTCCGTCATATAAGACTGACTTGGACAGCCTTCGGCAAGATAAAGCACACTCTCAATCGTTCGACCTACCAGTAAGTTTTAAAATAAAATCCTTTAACCAGTGTGTTTTGCCAGTATTGACTTACGGAGCGGAAACGTTGACTATGACAAATAGAACGGTGAAAAAGATCCGTGTGGCTCTATAGGTGATGGAGCGTGCTATGTTGGGCGTTTCAATGCGAGACAAGGTCCCAACCGCCAGTTACGACCAAAATCAGGAGTGGTGATGCTGTAAAGAGAACATTGAAGTGAAACTGGGCAAGTCAAGTGGCTCGAACGACAAATGACAGGAATTGTATGCAAGATGCAAAAGATCGAAACAGATGGAAATATGTCCAGCTGTGGACAAGCGAAGATTGAATGGTGATACCAGATACATATTTTTTCCTATTGCTGATATTTTACTATTATTTGTTTAATGGTAAATATATGATCATAGGTGCTTCTGCCTTTTCTGAATCCGCTTTGTGATTCCTTAAGTGTGCTGTCAATTTTTTCGGTTATTTTTTTGCTCAATATTTTTTCGTATATTTTCATGACAGTAAAGTGTTATTCCACTATAATTGTTGAAATCCGTTCTATTACCCTTTTATAAATCGGTAATATCTGAGCCTTCTGCCAGTCAATTGGCATCTGTTCTTCCCTCCATATGGCATTAAATATCTTTGATAATCTTGTATCTGGTGCCTTCCCGTTTTTTATTACTGCAATAGCTTGTTGCAGTTCATTCATGGATATTGGATCCACAATATTATCTATTCTTTGGTTCAACAAGTTGTGTTCTTCTTGATAGCAAGCAATGTGTTTGTAGCATGTCTTGAAAATAGCATCTTCATCTGTTCATTATTTCATTTTTTTTCTGTCAGAAGTTCGCCAGTTTTATTCCTTGTTTTTTAGAAAATAATTATTACATAACGAGAAACAAAAATTATTATAAAACACCACAACTCCTTAAAAAAAAAATAGATAATGACAGACATTTTTCCAAATTTTTTTACAAACAAAATTTTAAATTGTATATTTTTAAGTACACGCTTAAAATTTTACTTGCTTTTCTATAAACAAATAAATTTTTAGTTCCCTTTGATTATATCATAAATAAACAAATCTTTTTCTTAACGACTTTTCTTTAATCCTCGTTACTGATTGCCGTGATTTCCTACCATACAAACAACTAGCTCTTTCCAACTGCTTCTAACCTGGATTACTCTCACGGAATCAGAGAATATCTTGGCTCTGGTTTACTGCACTTGATCTATTCATCGAGTGTGTGAGCGGCCTCTGCCTCTCTTACCTTCAACGTTTCTCGAAAGTCTCCAAATATTATCTTTACTTCCTCATACAATATGTCTGAAAAGTTAAGATGCCTGCAAGACATAGAGAAGAGTCCAGTCTGAATGTTAAACTCTTGGAGAATTGAGTGATTTGTTCTGTATTCTCTACATGAGATCCGAAGTATTCTTCTCCAGCACCACATCTCGAAGGTGTTAATTTTTTCCTGTCATCCAATTTCATTTTCCATGTTTCGGAACCGTTACTGAATATAGAAAAATTATACACGTACCAAACCAAACTCATTTTGATGTTCTTTGATAAAGAGATATTTTTCCATAGTTTTGATCATCGACTTATAGCATTTTTGTCCTATTACCTTACGCATTTCGGTTTTACAAGAGCCTGCATTCTTAAAGACATCAATGAATTAATAAAATAATATGAAACAATAATTACTTTTTATGGTATAGTACATTTGAAAATGCACAAATTTATATAGTTGGTCAGATAGTTGGTTAGATAGTTGTCAATGCAGAAAAAAACGTAATAACTGATACATTATCTCAATTTTTACTCGACTTAATATGACCACCCCGACAAACCTCAAATACGTCTTAAAATGCAAATGAGCAAACACTAAGGGATTCCGATAAGTAGGCATCATCATTACAATCAGTTTCCTCATTTTCCACAGAAATATTAATTGGCTCTATTGTTTCCTCTAGTAACATATCGAGTTTCCAGAATGTTTCTTCTTCTGCTATGACACGTCTTATAGCTCCAATTGTCAGATGAAATTTTTGATATGGAGTCAGATAATAGTTGACGAACATCTTGAAGTTTAAACGTTGTATTATCTCTCGAGACATGTCCCTTCATGTGAGCTTAGATTAGTTATATGGGGTTAAGTTCACAGTGATAAGGTGGTAATCGTAACACTTTAACTCCATGCTCTTTTGCTATTTCATCTACACTATACTTCTTAAATTTTGGTGAATATTGTTTGCATAGCTGTAGTTACTCTTTTTTGAGTAAACGTTCTGCTGGCACTACTATTTCTTTGGTTATTAGCCAATCCTAGAGTTCTTGCTTTCTCCATTTAGTGTTAGGTAAAGATTCCTTTAATTTTCAATGGTAACTGGCATTGTCTATGACTATTACATAATTGATCTGTAATAAATATTTTATTTGGCTGAAATATTAGTCAAAAACATCAGCAGTCATTTCTTCATGGCAGTCGTTCGTAGAATTTAAAATAAAATTTAGCACGCCTCCATCAACAAATCCTTTATCTCCTCCAATATGAGTGATAATTAAACGGTAACCTTTACCATTTATAACTTTTAAGCCTGTAGACAAACCTTATATAAATGTCTAACGAGCCTTTGTAACGAGTTTATCTTGCCAAACTTTTTTTACAAAATGCTCTTCATTTATCCATGTTTCATCTAAATAAAAAATGTTTTTGCCTTCTCTCCTCAATTTTCGAATTTTTCTTAAATATTGCCTCCTCCAACAAATAATTTCCTCTTTTTCTATGAGCGCAGATTTTCTATTGTTATTCTCATAAACAAATTCTAATGCACGTAAAGTTTCCACAATTTATCTCTTTTTATGTTTGGCAAAGACTCGTCTTCATTAAAGTCTACTATAAGTTTATCCAAAGTTAACTTTTTAGGTGCTTCTGTAATACTTCGTTGCTTTAAACTCTTTCGTTGTTTTAAAAGTCTATAAATAGTTGCTTCTCCAACTCTGGTCATATTTGAACACTTAGAAACTATACTCCGAACAGTACTTGTAAAATGTTCATGTACAAGAGCATGATGTACAATTAACACTAAAGTTTTTATTGGCACGGTTAAATAAAATTTTAATTTCACATGAGTAAAATAGACGTTTATATTTTTATTACACAATTTCACTTTAATATCGCTATTGTTTCCTCTCGTATAATAATTTATTAGTTAAACGCAACCTTATAAGAAATATTTATTTATAATTATTCACACGTATATACATATAAACCTGCCCGAAATATGTTTACCCTTACGTTGGGAATTGAGAGTATCTGTAGTGGTCGAACAAGACGAAAAGGACGAAATGCAACGAGGATACAACGAGGAGCCCACCAAAGATGCGGGATATACCTTTTGTTGTTTAATTGCGTTCATAATATATCTTCGATAAGGCTTTATAAGATATCCCAATTAATAACCTAAGATATTCAGATGACACTGCGATTATTGCTGACAACCCGGAAGGGCCAGATCTAGAATTCTGGATTTTCTACCTCTTAAAATTTATTTAACTATTGACATGTTATAATCTTAAATTAAGTTTAAATTTTCTATAATATGTAATTAACAAAAATTTGATTACGAATTTAAAAGATTTTTTGTTATTTAATTATTAGATGTTAAGATCAATAGAATATAAATCAAGCAAATTACTCATAATAGAAAACATAAATCTTTGTCGCTTCCAAATTTTGTATAATATTAAGCTTTTTATTCGTGTCTAATAAAATCAAGCCATAAGTAACTTGGCATGCTGAAGAATCTCCCAAAAATAGTGTTAGGCATCTAAACGTCTTTAGTAGTGCCGCAGTATTCTTTTGGTATCTCAAGATATCTCTATACTTGGCGATCTTCTCGTTTTGTTTAGTTCAGGTTTAAATTACCTGATCCTGAATGGCAAGAATGAAATCCTCTGTTTCGGGTAACATATTTCCTGCTATCGTGGTTTTTGTCAACCATTAGTTGGACGCTATACTAACATAGTCCCAGCTGACTTAATGAAGTACCACCCATGCTACGGTTTTCCCATCTAGAGACAAATTTTTTGTCCTAGATATATGATTTGTGCGAATTTTGTGTTCCCCCAGTTTAAGTGCTGTCACCGACTTCTAGTCACCGCGGTAACATTGTTCTTTCTATTGCACTGTGAGAATGAGATTTTTGTTTATATGTGATAAGTGCTCTTAATTTTGTTTAAAGAGTAATGTGTGAATCGACACTAGCTAATTGAAATAGGGTTAAAGATGCAAATGGCGACGGAACCTGTCCGAAAGGTTCTCCCCGGCAAAAATGCCATACGATATTATTATTATTATTCGGTTTTTTTCATTTGTTTGTGACGAATGTTTTGCTCTTGCTTTACTTAGAGATATATATTATCAATATTATATGTATATTATCATATACATTGATATCATGTATATTATCATATACATGATATCAATGTTATAGCCATTTTACTTATCGAATGTTTAAGGTAGAATATATTTTCTGGCTATATTTAAAATGCAATACTAGAATGAATAGAATTAAATATTGTATATCGGGTGGTGAATCGTCAAACGGTCCATGGGAAACTCAATGGAAAATTGTAGTTGAAGTCCTACTTCTCTAATTTTTTTACATCAAAAGTCGTGATATACTATTTGAGTGACGACTGAAATCAGTATTGAAATTAAATGCTAAAATTGTTTTACAAATTAAACACATTCCAAAATTTTGCAAAACATAATACATTTGCCAGAGTATTATTGTAAAAGTTATGCCACATATAATGCAGAAAATGTATAACGGGTTGCGTTCGGTCACAGACTAGTTCGACATTAACTGTAGGGAGTTAAAGTGCAGGGCAAAACGTTAACGTTAACGTATAATTTGACAGCTACTCGTGCGCAGTAGAGGAATACACACGTTTGCGTTAACGGGTCTCCGTAACCTTGCGTGCGTTTACGATTCTTTACTTATTCCCTTAACGTTATCCAAATTTTCCCGAGTATTACCGAATGTCTGTCAAATCTCCCAAAAATAAAAAACTTTTTGTTGTTTTGTGATTTTAACCAAAGATTTATCTTTTGTTTGTATTATTGTAACCTAAGAATGGTAAAAAAAATCGAAAAAAAAAATGACGGAAACCAATTTCTCAATAAATTATTACCAAATACATATAGAAGTACAGCATCGTCCATGTCATTATCCTCGAAATCAGATTCCCCAAACATTTCAATATCTTCCATTCTGCTGTAGAAGCAATCAAAATATTTCATAAAAAATCTACCTAAACCAGGAAAAAAATATAAAAAGACACTGTCTAATCATTCAAATTTGTAAACAATCCACAACAAATCTGAGTAAAAGTAAGGTTAGAAACACACGTTAGACGTTAACGTTTTACCGTTTTACACTTCACAGTTAAAACGTATAGTGGCCGTAAACGTAATTTCTTTACGTTTACGTTAGTGTTAACGTTTACGTGTTACCTGCACTTTAACTCTCTTATATTTGAATTGTTTATATTTTTATTTTATGATTTATTATTTAAAAAGCAATAAAGTTATTGAAAATTACTTAGTTGAGGAAAAATCAGCAATGTTTTATGCAGGCAATAGTGTGAGCACTGCCAGATCTTTATTTAGCGTGAGATATTCTAATAGGCCAATTTCAGGCTATACAAAAATTCAAAGGATTTTAAAAAATCACAAGCTTGCCTGTTTGTAGTCCTCTTATGTTGCAAGTAGGTACACTGGTGCTATGTCGTTCTTTGATAGATTGATTTTAACTGGATGAAAGTTTATTTGGTCTGGTACATTATTTGGTAGACTTCATTATGTCTGCCATGGACGTAGAACGGGACCGATTGCCAGATGTGTTTTACTCAGTATACTCATGGGAAGGTTAGTGCAGTAATTAGCCACTGCTTTGTGCAACGCGCAGTATTATAATCGGTTGAAACGACATTTGATTGCATCCTATGAATGTGTGGTATCAAAAATGATTACCCTCCAAGATTGAACGACTAATGACATAGCTGCTGTCCTATCCCACATCCTCAATAAATCCGAGCGTACTTATTGTACTTATGGTAAGAGCTTATTAACACTCGCCTTGTGGGATTGAGAACTCCCCTGACTATCTCTGTTCCGTGAACTACTCGTACAGAAGAGTGCCAATCAATTCAGAATTACTTCTCCACACAATTTGGGACAGACACATAAAGTACACTGATAAGATTAAACAGGTTTATTAGTGCGACCCGCATGTATTTATAATTTCGGATATATTTGAGACTTTATTTTTATTAAGCGACATTACAACAAGCCATAAAACTCAGGTAAATTATTTTTAGGTATTAAGATTAGGTAAAGCATATTTATACAAAAAAGCCTTATAGAAAGGAAAAAACCTTAAAACAATATTCTATTGTATTATTAGCCTTAAATATTATTATTTTTCTTTAAGTTCATAAATAGGGTAACCTTGGTAGCTGCTGCTCTGAGCATGAGCTGCAATCAGTTGAATATATTCTAAATGTATACTTAATGTCTATGTAATAAAAGACTTGTTTATTAAATCAATAATAATAACTGAATTTGTCATCTACTTAAAAATAACAAATTAATTTAAAATGATTTAAACAAAAACATTGTGCATTCTAGTTTATTTATCTGCAATTACAGCATTTAAATATTCGGTCTTAGTGAAGTTTAAGCCACAATTTAATTTGCCCACGTAATAATTTGGAAATTATGCAAATATATTATAAATTTATAAACTATTCTGTTTCGATAGTACGGAATAAGTAGAAAAAATATTTTATATCGGTTTTTTAACACAGCGTGTCAATTTTAAAACTTACAATGAGCTATATCTCACGAACAAAAGCTGATATCGAAAAATGTTTGAAACCATTTCTAGGATATTAAGGAGGAACTAAAATGACATGAAAGAGAACTCACCCCCATCAACAATCAATAATTATACAGAGTCATCAACAGAATCAACAAAAACGTCATTAAATTTTCCATTTAAGCCAAAGTTTTACAATTATTGCTTCACCCTGTATAATTATTATTTATACCATTCGATAGCATTTTATAGTCTTTTCAATGATGTATCCCAAGTAGGGGTTTGCAGTTTAAACTTGTTTGGTTGTGGTGGGTGGGACCTAGCGGGTTGATGGGGGTGAGTTTTAATATCTTTGGGGTTCGAAAGGTAAAGAAAATGTGGAATTTTATTTTAAGTTGTCATTTGGATATTGGCACTAGGTTTTTGAAGTAATTATAATAAAAAATATCAAGAGATTAACCAAAATATATTCAAATAAGAGTGCTTATTGCGTTCTTGAAACGTTGAAACATTAAACATAATTGAAATGAAACAATTTCAAATGCTAAGTTCATTACATCAATTACAATTGAGTGCATTTATTGTAACCGAAATAATCTATTTTATACTTATTTACTTTAATTCAATTCATTGAGTCTCTACATGTTCCCATATTTCCGATCACATTTCTCTGGACCTATCTTTTGAATCGAAATTCATTTTTTTTTCCTAACGATAGTCTTTCTCTTTCACTTATTTCTTTCAGAATGTACGGTAGTATTTTTGTTTCTAGTATTTGTTAATTTATTGTCTCTGAGACATATATACAAAACCCTATTCTTCATTTCTAAATCTCTGCACCAAAACTTGACATGGTAGTAGTCCACTTCGAGAGATTTCTTAATTCTCTGTTGTTCTTACTTTAAAATACTTCAACATTCTGGCTGGTGGGATCCACTTGATTCTACCTGTAGTATACAGTATATAGTGTAATATGTGCATACATTCTTATTTCATTTGTCTACAGCATTTGTATGCATATTTTCGTGCATTAGCATCGGTGTTCTTTTGTAAACTTTTAAAATACTTATATAATAGCGTGTCTTTTTCTGTAATAATTTTCTTTGTAGTAATTCTTATAATATTAAGTCTGATTCTTTTTGTATTACTTTTTTATTTTCTTTGTTTTTTGTAATACTTTTGATTAGACTCCGTTTTGAAAACTTTCGCATAATTGTCTCATCATGTAACCATTATATGATTGTCTGCAAATAACCGTCTAAAAGCAGTTTTCTTCAATATCATAATAATAGAAGCTCTTCCATGCAGTAGATACAATATAAAAATAGTTATATATAATAATTATCTTTTATTTGTGCAAAATCTGACGATTTTTTTCTTCCTATTTAATTTACGGTTGACTTCAATATTAACGGACATTTTAGATAATTTTGATTTAGAAAATGCGAACTTCTGTATTGCATTTCTATTACTCTTCGTACTCAAACAAACCATTCGGGTTTACTTAATCTCTTTTTTTATTTCTTGGAGCAACCACTGAATCGGAAACTAAAATCGCTAAATTGTGTTGGAAGTAAAAAAAAGTTGCAATTGTTTATGGATTAAAATATAAATTACTGAATGGCAATTTGAGAAAAAATCATATCTTAGTATTTTTGTCTACCTTTATTACTTCCAAGGATATTAGCCAGTAATAATAATTTTCGGACTTATTTGAATATTTATACCAAATTTATCTGATATGCCGTCTATCTACGTAGTTTTACTTAGGCAGTTCATATTGATATTTCCCCCGGTAAGTCCCATTGAGCTGAGGGTGTCCGTGTAAACTTAATCTAGATTTTAATCTTTATTTCAAACTCCTAAATATAGTGAATTTAAATGCAACAAAAAGTTATTATTGCAAAATTAATAATTAGTTGTCATTTAAAAGTAGCTCTATTGAAACACTCACGTAAACAGTGCATTTGTTTGTTACCACCACCCTACCAGTCATTAGAGTTTGTGTTCATGTTCATGGTTTAGGTATGAAAAATTTAAATCCTTTAGCTACGTATTAAAAATTGCGCTTATTTTATTACCTAGTGTTTATTCGTATTTTTGGTATATATTGTTTATTTATGTGAAATAAAATGGAAAAATCTAAAAGCAGTAAAATCAAATATAAGAATTTAAATGTTGAATAAAAACATAAAAGTCATAAAATTAAATTTTAATATGATTTAAGAAAACTTTTTTATAGAGGATATAATAACTTTACTTTAATCACGGTACAGCAATTGAAATTTAAATTGTGAAATTCTTTGTAATATCTTTCATTTTTTAGTTTCAATTATATTAGTTTTGCTACTTTATTTAACTTATAATATATGGATATAATTATCTCTAAGAAAGCTTTTGATGGGTCCCCGCGGCAGCAGCCAGTCTAACCCGCCGCAGTAGCTTTTTCACATCAAAAAGTACAAATTCACCTCTCAAATTAACAAAATTGCTGGCTTTGAAGACTACACCCAAAAGCTATCTCTTCCAAATCCAAGTCTCAACTTTCACTTAAACACCACACTGCTACTATACTACACATTTTCCTATTATAACAAAAATGAACAACGAACAAACAATAACGAATTTGAAGAAAATCCGAATTAAACAATAAAACCAAATGCTTTGGCGTTCCGTCGTAGAGTGATTTCATTCGCTTCCCCACATAACTTTCTCACCAACCTAAGTGGATATTTATTTGACGCGCAATATTAAGCGGAATCAACATCAAAGGAAAGCAATTAAAATTATTATATACAGACCAGAAATGTTTATATTATCAATACCAGCGACGCAAAAATTGAGAATATTTTTCGGTATTTTAACATACGAAAAGAAATAGAAATGCTACAAGATCAAACTTCTAGCGACATAAAAGATATATGTTAAATAAATTTTAAAATCAGAAGTCATTCAACGATTTAGTTATGTTAAGCACAATAAAACAAATCGATGGGTTGACGAGATGAAATGAAGACCAATACTAATTAGAAATTTAATAAAAAATAACTACTCAATCACAGAATGATTTAACTATATAAATGATATCCTTAAAACATATAAAATATTTTAAAACAAAGACAGATATTTATAAAATAACCAACTCTTAAACTCTATCGTTAACAAACAGATCGCGCAAAAGTATATTCCTGTGCTAGAGATGCAGCAAACAACGAAAAGTCAACAATAGTAAGAAGTAAGTAGTGAAATGGTTGCTAGTGACATTAAAACAGTGATTAAATTTACAATCCATTGTAAGTGACAAAGTGAATGGGATAACTCCCTATGGAAATTAAAACAAATTGAACCATCTAGAAAAACGTGGAGGAAGCAAAACTGCAATTAGGGCGAACCAGCCTAGAAGTGATCGATTGCGTTTAGGACATACACGAATAACACATACATATTTATTTAACGACAAAAATCAACCGGTATGTGATAGATGTAAGACAACTTTTAATGTAAAACAGTAAGGTCTCTTTTTATGCGGATTATTTTTATGCGATTTTAAAGTTGTGCGGTTTGTATTTCATCTAAAAATTTATATTATTAACTATTATATTAAATATTAACTACAGTCCATCTAATTTACTTACCGTTGCACGTCATTATCATTGACAGAGTTCGAAGTTGACATAGTTGCCAAAGTATAAAAAAATCCTGAATCCATTTTAAATCAAATAGGTCACATAATTATTGCAAAAGTGGATTATACAACAAAACAAATTAATATGTAATGTAAATAAATAGAAACAAAACAAGAGTTAAAAAATAATCTTGTTAAAAACAATTTCAGCCGCTTGTATGCGTCGTATAAGATGTAAAATGGAATACTTAAACAAAAACAACACTTTTTCATTACTTATTAACATTAGTCAACACCGCAACTGTCAAATAAGTGTGTTTTTCAATGTCAAATAAGAGGTTTTTGTCATCTTAATATCGTAAGTCTAATTTTTTTTTATTTTTTTTTTTTAAGATTTTATTTGACCCAATGGAGAAAAAAACATCAAAGATAATCAGTTTTATTGGAAAAAAAATTGCAATTTTAGATCACTTATGAAGAGAAGAAGGATCTACGGCAATTTTCATCTTACTCAAGGGATGTATTATTAGAATGAACCATCGCAATTTGGATTGAGGAAATAGTTCAAAGAATAATTCCTGTAAGTGGTTTTTTAATCGAAAAAAAAGCTCTTCAGTTTTATCAGTTAAGGAAACAATCAGATTCGGTTTATAAAAAGAAATGCATTTCATAATATCAAGATCACATGAAAGAGTGCTACAGTAGATAAAGCAGCAGTAAAGTAGCAGTAAAATATTTAAACAGGAGCCAGCGAAAATTATTGAAGATGGGACTATTGTGCCGATCAAGTATTTAACGCTGATGAAACTAGACTGTATTGGAAAAAAATGCCTAACCGTACTTACATCGCCAAGGATGAAAAAACTGCAAGTGGACATAAAGCAAGTTAAGATCGAGTAACATTATTACATACTTTGTAACAATACATCAGAAGATAAGATGTTGAAACGATTCTTAATAAATAAATCTCTTAGACCACGTGCTTTAAAAGGCAAAAATTTACTTTACAAGTAAAACAAGAAAAAGCAGTTTGTTAGAAAATTGATAGAGAAACATCATAATTTAAAGATTATTAAAGAATTAAGCTATTTTAAACAAGTTTTAGAACGAGACAACTTAGGGAAACATCCACCTGCAGACGAAGTTTATAAATAATTAGTTTACTTTCAACAAAAATACTAGTAAAATAATCAGGTTCCCCTGTTTTCCTGTTTATCGACACCATATTCTTCTTCTTTTTTGAGTACCGTGCCCTAGTTTTAGGCGTGGGTAGCTTCCATGACGATTTGTCGATATCGTTCTCGATCTTGCGCGGCATGTAATAATTCATCTGCTAATAAGCCAGTTCATTGACGAAGGTTTCGGAGCCATGAGTATTTCTTCCTACCAATTCCTCTTTTTCCGTCGATTTTTCCGTTGAATACCAACTACATTATCCTGTATCTGCTTCCTCTCATTATATGCCCCAGGTATTCGAGTTTTCTCTTTTTTATCATCTTTATTAAGTCGCCTTTAGCTTGACCTACTCTGTTCAAGACTTCTCTGTTTGAAATGTATTGAACACATGATATTCTGAGCATTCTATGATATAACCACATCTCGAAGGCTTCTAATTTGTTCATCATGTTAACGTTCATAATCCAGGTTTCACATCCATACAGGAATACAGGATACACATAACATTTTAGGAACTTGATTCTCAGCTGTAAGTATGAATGACACGATATGAATAAATATAAATAATTACAAAAACGAATAGAAATATGGACCAGTTTTTTTAAGCTTTTGTATGAATTTCTTTCAGATGTATTCGAAGTAATTTATCATGCAGCTTATTTATTTTAATTTCTGGAAACTTTTTTATTTTTGTCTTGGTTTAATGTAATTTTAGAAGGCTACGGAATGTATCCCTACTTTTTCATGGCAAGTAATGTCTTTTTGTATGCAAAATAATCTTTCTTGCGATCTAAAGACATTATTAGACAAAAACTGTAACATAAACAATATCGTAAATTTCGTAAAGTAAAGAAACTCTCTTTTTCCATCCATTGTAAATTAATTAAGTAATTGTACCGTAATGTAATGTAACTTAATGTAACATGTCGCTAATAACCATTAGTAATTGATGTGACTGATCGAGAAAAAATTAAAAAATAAACCGGTTTTCATTAAAAAAGCTATTACTGACAACAAACATTTCAAATAGTTTTAAATGCACATTTAAAATGTTAATTAAATGTAGTAGATTTGAATATTTATTATTAATTCTTCCGACCTAAGCGACAAGCTAGGAAGCAGAATTTGTTTTAAAAAATAGACACAAAATTTGGTATATTCTACAAAATTGATTTTTGATAATAATTTGATATTTTTCTTATATTATTTCACATAAATAATATAAAACATTTTCAGTAGAGTGCTTTATTGGTAGAATAATTTTGGCGATTTAGTTAACACATGATCAGAAACCAAAAATTGTCTGATCCAAAATTTTAATATTCTTAGATATTTAAATTATTGGGTGCTTCAAAAAATAAGAAACGATACTCATTGAATAATAGGACTAAAAAGAATAGAAAAACTATATAAAAGTTTTAATTTATGAAAAATAAAAAAGTATAAAATATTTTCTAAATCCAACCTGTTCAATAGGTTGGTAGAAGTTGGCTTTTTTTGTATATCAATCATATTTTATAGTATATCCTATTACGGAATCCTGCCTGTAAGTTATAGAAACCTAGAGCTTGCTTATTGGTATATTGTCGTAAACCTTCCCGAGGCTTACAAACATTTGGTGAGTTTTAAAATTTGTTTCCATACTCTTTTTTACCGTTGTTGTAATACAAATGAAAAGCCTGGGAATTCATTTTTAATTATTATCTTGAAAACTTTACCATAAAGCCTTCCTATAGAACTGG
Source organism: Diabrotica undecimpunctata (assembly GCF_040954645.1). Lineage (NCBI taxonomy): Eukaryota > Metazoa > Arthropoda > Insecta > Coleoptera > Chrysomelidae > Diabrotica > Diabrotica undecimpunctata. The sequence continues at coordinate 143,594,268 of NC_092810.1, read as the reverse complement.
TCACACGAATATATCTATATTTATTGAATTTTTTAGCCAGCAGATATGAACTATCAGTTCAGACTACCAAGTCCCAGTATTTTGTCGTATTTTATACATTTCGTTTCAATTTATGGTCTTAGGATAAATTTTGGTTTATTGTTCTGTTATGAAATTTCTTATGATTATTTCATCAATGTTAATCTTTAATTAGTAAAATACTTTTTGTCCTTCCTTAAATTATGTAGAGTGTGAGTTTTCCAAGCTTCGCATATTCTTGTGCCTCCCATGTATACATATATAGTCCGTCTAGAAAGTATCCGGAATTTTATATTTTTTCTAATTTTGATAGATTTCCTTTTTGTAACATTTTAAGACAAAAGTAATGCATCAAGTAGGTTGTGCCGATAGTAGGTTATGGACATAATCGCATGACAAGACCATCTGTCAAATATTGTTGTTTGTAAACAGACTTAATAATTGTGAAATAATGTCACAAGTAGAAAAAAGAAAAGTGGTGGAATATTTGTATAGGAAGGGTGTCCAAACGTTAAAAAATTAGTGCAATTGACTGAACTCGGAAAAAGTGCAGTGTATGAGACAATAAAGAGGATAAAAAATGGCATAGATATGAGACATAGACCAGTTTCGGGTAGACCACGTAAGATTCGCGGAAACAATTTAAATGCTTTAGTGGTTTTAGGAGGACAAAACCCGCGCCTAGGGTTTCGAAAATTAGCAAACAGATTTGGAAATCAACAAAGAATAAAAGTGTGTGTGTGCTCAGAAACTATCAGCACCTCACTGAAAAAGCAAGGCTACATATCAAGGAATCCAAAAAAAAATCCCTACAATGACACCTCTGCAAAGGCAACAAAAAATAGATTTGTGTCAACGTTTTCGAGAAAATAATTTTAATATTGTCTTTATATCTGAGGAAAGTTGTTTCCAGCTTGGTGTAAATCATGTAAAAGTCCTATCAAGAGAAAATGTTACCGTTAAAATTTTCAAATTTCCCACTAAAATAATGGTTTGGGGAGGGGTGGCGTTTTCAGCAAGATGCCATACTCCTGCTTATACTCAAGCTTGGATACAAGAACACAAATTGGCAACAATTTTGTGGCCAGCAGCATCTCTAGATCTTAGCCCCATTAAAAACATATGGGGATTGATGAAGATTGAAGTGGAACGAGCAGCGCCACGAGATAAAGAAGGTTTGATTCGGTCAGTTTTACAGGCCTGGAACACCATTACCGAAAATTATGGCCTTGACCTAGTTTCGGGTGTACCTGGACGTTTAGTTAAGTGTTTAGATTTAAATTAAAGTTGTATAAGCAAATGAGATGAATTATATGTTGCAATTTTCTATTTCAAGTGATACAAATAAATACCGTAAAATTATAATTCTGGTTTATTTTTTCCGGATACTTTCTAGACGGACTATAATTTAGCGCTTTTCATTGTTAAGATAACGTTTCTTCTTTCCACTTCTACATTGAATATGGCATATTTTTTCTTAGCTTGGTATTAAATTTTAAACATATTTGTTAAAAAATCCAAATTAATCCTAACCTGGAATTGGAATTCCAGGTTAGGATAGGTCCGCCCCATTAAGGCGGTCGATGTATGAATCATATCGTAAGGGATGTTGATCTACAGATCAGTGAACCTCATTCATAATAGTCATAACTAGAACTAGACAAGAAACTTTATGGAGGACTAAGCTACGGAAAAAATTGTCGAACATGGAATGTACTACTGGGTCTCTCAATGACAATAAGCGAAGTAGTACGTGAAGTGGACTGGTTAAATATAGACCTGTGTATAACATATGAGGTTATCAGAAATTGAGTAGAACTTCTTTGTTCAGTCTAGTACCTGCTGGTTGCTTCCTGTCACCTTGGGTACTACGATATACAAAGAAATAAATAACAAGACTATAAATAAACTATATTTAAATCAAATGACACAAAAAAGAGAAGATTATATATATATATATATATATATATATATATATATATATATATATACATTTAATTATACATTTAATTAATATAGATTAAATAGAATTATTTAGTACAAAGATAGAAAATTCAGTACTTAATCATAATCCGGAATGATTTACCAAAGATGAATGAATTAACGTGGAAAAAACAGCTGTACGAAAACTAAATACGATACAAACTTTGGATATCTATATATCACACAAACCACTTGTCTATGGATGAAATCATATGGGGAGTATATTAAAATGAACACCACCGAAAAGCTGTAGAAACGTTGACAAATACATAAGACAGAGAGTGACATGGAAGATAATGTGATTTAAAAACAATGGATAGTTTGCAAAGACTAAATATTTAATATTTTTAAAAATGTTATGTTATTTTAAGAAATATTTTATTTGGCCATTGTTCTTGTTAAAGTTTCATAATCTTAAAAAAATAAAGAATAAAAAAAATATAAAGAGTAATGTTTAATATAAATCTAATATTGCTCTGACCTGTTCGTTATCCTGTAGTTCGTTTTTGAAGCACCCAAAAAAGTTTTTGAGACATTTTGTTTAATGTTTAAAATATTGACTTACACAAACATTAACACTATATAAACTATTTTCTATAGCATTCTGGGAATGTATCTGTTTGGCGGTAAGTTTTGCGTCTATATAGACGATAATGGTTCAACCAAGGAATGCACCTGTGAAACAATGGACAATATACGATGTCGATGTGACCGCAAACACTTCAACAACATCCTCTGGGCCACTGTCACAGTATTTCAAGTGAGATCTAACTTTCAATTAGATGTAATAAAACAACATATTTAGAAAACTACTTCTACAATTAGCTTTTCTATTAAAGGTTCTATATACGGATGTCAAAATATTTTCGTCTATTCGTTTTCTCTTTTCTCTTCTTTTAGAAAACAAATTCATTATTTTGTACGGTGTATAAGTTAAATATATACACACAGTATACCAAAAAATACTACAAATCATATACTGCATGCGTTCAAGATCATAAAGAAAACAACATAATATAATATGGAAGCAGTTTTTTTAGTAAACGATTTTTAATGTTCTCGATTGAAAATTACTTGACCACTTTACTTTTGTATTTAAAATTTAAAATAAATAATTGCATGTGCTTTTTAAGTAGTAGTGTAAATGATATTTTCATAAGACAAGTTTCTAGATAAGTTGAAATACTTGAAATCAAAATTATCGATTTATAAATGATCTGTACGCCGGCGCCGTAGGAAAATATTTTAAATAAGAAAGGTAGCTGAGATAATTTTAAACAAAAATGTTTCTTAATACTTTTTGTGTAAAAGGAACTTTTCTCTCAGAAACAACGCTTAAAGCGACAAACGATTTTGAATGTCAGTTACGCGCGTGAACTCAAATTTGTACAAATTTTTTATTAACTCGACGGTACAAATTTGAAATATTTTGATCAGAGTGTCATATTGACAAAAATTAAAATGCGTTTAAAAAGTGAATCGTCTAAATTTCTTATACAACTTTTGCATTTTCGCCCAAATGGAGTCAATTTCTATCAAGCTGTTAAATAAATAAACGTTGCGCGATGTTTGTCATTTTTAACGATTCCCATGAAATCTATAAAATTTATTACCTCCATGGACTAATCTTCAAAACCTATAACATGAAATTTTTATTTTGAATTTTCAAAACCTATAACATAAAAAAACGCTGAATTTAAACTTTCACATTACAAACGATCTCACGTCACGGGAAATACTTCCACAAGGACGACATAGGGTGGAATTTGTAGCTAAAGTTGTGGTTTCAAAAAACGGACTTGTGTAATCGAAAAGATGTTTTAGATCAGTGTCTCCCAATTTTATTCCATTCAGTTTAAGCTTAGTGTCAAGCCAGAGAGCTCGTATTTTTCATGCATATTGATTACATTGAATTTGACGATGGATAAATTTGTTATAAAACAAAGTACAAGTTCTAAGACTTGCACAAACACACCGTCAAGTGATCTATAGCCGGCTACAAGTTCTAAGACAATACTACAACACTAGTCTACAATACTAGTCAATAAGAAATAATAAAAGACAGTCGAGTAATGTCCATAGAGAGGCAGGTACGAGTGGTAATTAAGAAGAAGGAGTCCTGAACCCGACAATAATTTGCAGATTACTTACAGTTCGGTTTTATAAAGGGCACTGATGACAAACTATTATGTGTTATTTGTTATGCTGCACTTTCAAATGAGTCCATAAAATCTTTCAAATTGAAGCGGTATTTGGAATTGAAGCACCAGGAATACAGTGGTAAGATAATAGATTTTTTTATAAAGAGGGAATAAATAGCTACCAAAAAAACTACCTACTGTTCTAGTTAGAATCAGCACACTGTGCACTGCAGTAGATCTATTATATTTTGTTACAACTGTGATCCTTTAAGGTCGATTTATACATATCCGTGCCGTGTCCATTCCCTGTTATGACAGTGCCTGGCAAAAAAAGGGTAATATTGTACTCTTATGAGTATATTTATACATTGGCGTTTTCCGGACGAGGCCCGTCCGTGCCCGGTCGGAAATTAATCCCAGACGATATTTTTGTTTTCGGTACTGGCGATGCGCGTAAATAAAATGGACCGCAAAGACTATGTTTTGTGAACGCGAGTGCTGGTAAACAAACAAGCAGATGTTGTGCGTTTAGTATGTTATGGTTTTTTATATGTATTAATGAAAAAAGAAGAAGAAAACAGAGTACTGTGACGTTCTAAAATATTCCTGAAATTTTGTTTCATCGTCCAATAATTCTCTGTATATTTTTGGATTGTCCTTCGGTTTGTCTTTTTTTTCCACATAGGGTGCACACTCTATCTTTGTTTCCCCCTTTTCTGCTCTTGCTCTTTCTCTTCGTCAAGTAATAAGGACAACACGGTGAGATCTTCTATCCAAGCCTCCATATTTTCAAGTATCTTCAACACAGAAATATGTAATCACGCTTTTCTCTCCTATTTGTGTCGGTACTCATACTGCCACAACGCGGTTGTTTGTAAATATAAGATTAAAAATATCCAGACTCCGCACTGACACGGAACGGACACGTCACGTATATGTATAAATCGACGTTTAGAGCGAGTTTTATTTTTATCTTTGTTATTCAGTTTTTTCAACAATTCTGCATTTGTTATTTTTTGTTTTGCAAAAAACCTTTTACAAAAATTACTGAATAATACAAAATTCTTTAAATATTACTAATGAATGAAATTGTGTTAATAAAATCAGTATTAAATAACAAAAACTATAATAAAAACATTCATTAAATAATTAATTATAAAAAATACCCTGTTTCTCGTAAGTTATGTGGTCAAGTAATTGTAAAACTTTTAAAAATTCAATGCATTCTTCTGTTCTTTCGTTTCCGGTGCTGTGTGCATGTAAAAATGCATTATTGTTGTAGTTACTCCTGTACACGTGTATGTTAGCATGTTACAGATTTCGTTTATATTTTGTGGATATCACGCATACGAAATAAAAATTACTTTGACACATTGTAGCATGGTATACACAAATTATTGATATACTTTATAGAAATATTTCAGAACGCCATTGAAGACACGGAATGCCAAATAGGATCTCTATTACGGTAGAAGAAGTCACTATTAGAAAAGTTACATATGGTAAAGATGTACTGTCTTACAAGTGTTATCCAGAATTCCTGAAACTTGTGAATTAACAGGGAATAAATTGGTTAACAACTATATTTACTCCTGCCGTCAGAGACGAAAATGCCGCTGAACCTCTAAAAATCATACGAACAAGCTGAGTTTTACCCAACATATTAATTTTGGGACCCCAAAAAGATGCAAAAAAGTTTACTACTTTTACCCATTGGCTTCCCCCTCGGAGGGGCGTAAAAACGCAAAAAAATCAATTTACCAAGAATCTGTACACTGTAGAAAAAAATGATTCAAATCGATTTTTTCTTGTTTTAACCCCCTGCGAGGGTGGTTTTAGGGGGAAGCCTGGGGGTAAAAGTGGTAAATTTTTGTGCATCTTTTTTTGGAGTCCCAAATTTAATATTTTTGGCAAAATTCAGCTTGTTCGTATGATTTTTAGAGGTTGAGTGGCATTTTTCGTCTCTGAAGTCTGAAGTATAAAAAAATATTAAATTATAGATTCGCATTATTTAATTAAGATTGTAACGTCCACCTCTGGTTATTTGTCAAAAAAGTTGACGTTTTTCAATTCTCTAATTATTTTTACTTCGCTAAGTTTTTGCAAAAGTGTTTATACCTTGAATATTTAGTTTAATTATCGTTTAACGAAATGTTTGACGCGTTTAAAATGCTTTTAACGTTCTCGCGCAAAGATGACTAGATATGAACCAGAATCTCTATGTCTGCTTTATAGACTATCAAAAGGCTTTTGGAGTACGACATCAGAAACTCGTAAAACTGTTGAAAGAAAAGAATATGGATAGTCGAGATATACTGGTTATTGTCAATCTGTACTGGAATCAAAAAGCAAAGGTAAAAATCGAAAATGTCGATACAGAAACTATAGAGATCAAAAGAGATGTTAGACAGGGTTGCGTGCTGTCCCCATGGTTATTAAATCTATACAACGAAGCTATTTTTAAGGAAGCAATACCAGAGGAACAACTGCTGTTTGACAGAAGTTACCAACAAATTATATAATCTTAAAGTCCTATATCAGCAACAAAAACTTCCATGTAAAGTATAAGAATGAATACACAATTATACAACAAATTTTCGCTGGGGTGGCATAAGGAAACGTCCTAGGACCCATAGTATACCTTATATTCACTGCTGAGCTACTGACAGATACAAAAATCATCACAGTCACATTGGCGGATGATATCGCAATACTAGTATGTAACAAAAATCACAATATATCCTCAGAAATCCTAAAAAATAACATAAAATACCACAATACATGACTATACTTAAACAGTAAAGCTCATTTCATTTTGAATTTTAAATTCATATAAGCCGGGCTACAAATAATAAGTTCTCGGGAAGAACCGCGTTGAAAATTTAAAACTCGTCTTTTCGACACCCGTAACGTACCAGTATCTTCTTCTCCAGAAATACGAGAACCGTCAAACGGCACTGAGGTCTTAATCTGCCTACTCCTCATTTTCGAGTGACGACCGGTCTTACCCTGTGTAGCTGCTTTCATACCGTCAGTATTCGCAGGAACGGTGTGCGCGGAAACGGTCTGTTGCCGGCAGTCTTTTAGCGTCTTGGCGCGTGTTTAAGCTGTTAGGACGTTTTTTAATTTCGATTGCTTCATGAGTAATTCTCGATTTTAAGGAGCAGATAAGAGCGATGGTTTTTGCTTTGTAGAAATCTATGTTGTGAGCTGTCTGAATATGATGTTGGGCTAGGGCTGAAATAGTATAGGAATGTTATACAGATATAGAATGTTCGTAAATACGGTTGTGAATTCGTCGGTTTGTCTGTTTTACTGATCTGTTCATAATATACTGATTTTTGATAAAAAGTAAAAATATTTTGGGTTGATCAGGCGGCAAGGTACCTAGTTTGGGTTGGTCAGACCACAACTTATCAAGATCTTCTCTCTCACTCTCTCTCTCTCTCTCTCTCTCTCTCTCTCTCTGTCTCTCTACGCTTTCCATATTTCTACTATGAAGTTCCCGAAATTTTTGATCAATGTGATGTGTTATATTTGGCTTCGACTCCTCTTTCTTCAGTAAGTCTATGTCTGGTTTTGGTTCTTGTCTTTTTTGTTTTAATTCTTTTCAGTGTATTTTTAAAGGCTAATTTGTTTGACTACAAACAAGGTGTGGTCAGTGTGAGGTGGTATCTTTAATTAATCATTACGTAGTCTATCTGATTTCTGGTAGTTTGAACCATGTGTCCTTAATAACCACGTTCTGTTCTTGACAGAACTTAAGTATTATGTCGCCTCTTGCATTCCGTAGTCCAAGACCATTTTTACCAATGTTATTTTCAACTTTGTCTTTTCCCACTTTTACATTGAGATCTCCCATTATTATCGTTATTTCATGTTTTTTTGTGTTCTTCATTAAGACTTGTAAATGTAGAAACAGCATACGATGTGAGTGATAGACCACATTTGTAACGCTTTTTTCTATAGCTACGCTTATTATGATTCCGATACTATTTCATTGCTGTTTTTGGTTATTACCCGAGTAATATAAGTATTATCTTTTTGTCAATCTTCAGGCCATCTCATCTCGCTTATTCCGAGGATACAAAATATTTATCCTGCTCATTATTTGGATGTTGTTGTGGATTTTGCCTGCCTTGAACATGCTTCTAATATTCCAAGGCCCGATCCGAATCTAGTTTATTAATCTCTTGGTAGAGATTCTTAGTACCCTCTGAGCTTCTAGTGTGTGCCGCGGACTGGAGGCGAAATGTGTGATTGTACTTTGCATAGTCATTGTTCTTGGGAGATGGTGTAGTAGTTTTCTCTTGCTTTCTACACCACAGTTTTATAGCCCGTTGTATCGATATTTGATTACCGCCTACAAATATGTAATATCAAATCAGTGAGGATTTTTTTGCTCCAAGTTTGATTCACTAATGGCGTAGCTACTGCCTAATGCCATATCGTCAGTCGCTAGACGGGTGCAAATTTGGTAAGACCTTACTCACATCTATCCTAAATATATGTAGGACTTTTTCCTATCAGCCAGTGGGACGCTCCATTTTGGAGTTATGAACTCTCCTGCCTCTCTGTCTTTCGCGAAGTACAAAGAAGCCTTTACTTAATGCAGCACTTCTTCTCCACGTTAGCTTGGACGAATACGAATTATATTATATTAATAACCTAATAACATATATTAAGGAATCGGAGTCTTTTACAATGAGAATAGGTACAATTATCACATATTTGTACAATTTTCGGTTTTAGGATCGTGTCTTATTTGGACGACCTGTGTCTTGATACATCTCGACGTTTTTGTGCAATTATATGTGGCTTCTTTAAGAATAAAATAGACTTGGTCACAGTAACTCGAGAGACGAAAATTTACTGGTGGTGAATGAAGCCTGAAATGCTTTTCTAGATATATATCTCATAACGTCGAAATGTACCCTCGCAATGGTCATACAAAAAAGATACGGTCCAAGCCCGTAAGACGAGGAATTAATATATACCTATCATATTTATAAGGTAAATTTTTTATAAACATTTTTTCTACACTTTTATAAATGTTATGTGCATGTGTAATATAAAATTTTGTAAAATTTGTATGCTTTTTTGAATGTAGAATGTTAAACAGTGGGTGGGTATAAGTTTACTCAACTATGTACTAGTGTTAGTGTCTTACATGCTGTTAGAGAAGGTGAAATATTGCTAAAACTAATTATTATTACTTATGTATAATTTTTTAATAATTATTAATTGATAATTAGAAAAGTCGGCCATACAACGATATATTTTACTACCTTTAAATATTTTTATTCAATTAATTTAATTTGCGAATGTAACGAGGATTCTACCAGGGGTGCGTCATATCCCCTCTTTTGTTTAATATTATATTCAGAGGGATATAGACATATTCAATAAAGCTTTACAAGATGCTGTATAAACGTAAACGGCGTCGCAATTACTATCCTACGATAGGCAGATGACACTGCGATATTGGTAAAAACCCGAAAGTTCTTTAACATTTTCTAAAACGGGTAATTCAGATAGAAGATCCATTGGTCTTAAAATCAATACTACCAAAAGAAAGATAATGGTTATTAATAGGAGAAATTATTAACTACGAACACAAAAATATACGGACAACACTTAAAAATTGTGAGCAGATATAAATACCTGGGTTTTTGAAGCTAAAAACTCGATCCTGATTTAATAAATGAGCATCCATTTATGCTTGCGTTTCGTTCTTTGTTATATTCACTCAGTTTTCTTATATAATTGTGAAACCAGGATGCTCAAAGTAAATAGTTTATGAAGTTTATAAGCCTTTAACATGTGTTTATAGAAAGCTCTTGAAAATAACCTGGACTGATCAGGTAAGGTGATTCCTTAGACTGAATAAAGACAGATGGTTGATGTGTAACATAATATAAACAAAAACTTTATACATTGGCCATTTTATACGAAGCAGTAGAGCATAGCGTGAATTATCGAAGGGGAAATAGAAGATAGCAGAGGATTGGGAAGGCAGAGGACTCAAACATTGGCTTAAACAATTAGAGGTTGGACTTTTTTCTACTCATGTCCGGTTTTAATGAGGACATTATTTATTTATGATTGCAATGATGAGAAACAACAAAAAAAGTGTAATCTTCTGAGGTATAAGTTGTCTGATCATACCTAATTCATTGGCCATTTAATAATATCGACAAATCAAAGGGAAGATCTTATGCGCCGTCTTAAGATTTGGTAATGTTGTTTAATAGATGAGAAAAATGTTTCTACTTGCGCCGTCTATGGACCAGTTTACAATTTCTTACCTCTTACGTTTTCGCTTCGTATTTAACCAAGAGAAGGCGCTTCAGTAGTTCCTGGATTTTTCTGGAATTATAAAATCTACTTTATGTAAGCGGCTAAAAGTATATAGTGGTTAAATTTTTAAAGGGATATTTAGAACCTTCTACGTTTGGGAATGAAAATGTTAAAAGGAAAAAGAGATAGGGCAGTGATGTGTATCTTAAATATGGCTTTACAGTTATTTCGGATAAACCACAGGCTAGGTATATGTGGACAAGTTTTGTCAAAAGAATCTTCCCGTTTTTATGTAAAGTGTTTAATTATGTATTATATATGATTTACGAAGTAGTGAAGTTTATGTTCCTAAATAAACGACAGCAATATTATAATAATTAGTGCTTTACATTTTTATTTGGCATGTTTTTATTTAAGCTATGAAAAAAAAAATCTAAGCGATTTTTCCAAAAACGTTCATTGTACGACATAGGCCAGTGTTTGTAAAAGAAAACTATATACTTGTCTATTTTGACCCTGTAACATCTAAGTATTTAAAGGAGAAAAACGTCGATTTAGTAGGTCATACTGGATATAGTCCTGACGTGGTATCATGTGATTTCTTTTCGTTCCTGAAAATCAAAAATAAACTATGCGGTAAACATTTTAAGACCTCGGATGAGGTGATCTAAATATACAAAAATAGCATTTCTGAGGTACCTATTTCCGATTGAATACTTAAAAAAAAGTAAAGCTGGGGTTTTCCAAAAATAAGGTTTTCTTCTATTATTTGTACAAAACTTTTTAAAATGTCTTACTTTTTTGTATTAAGAGAAATATACGATCTCCTATAAAGTTTACAAAATATTTTTGTAAAATTTTCTATAAACATTTATGGTGCAATTTTTCCCAAGCATTTTATCTGTCTTTTTTGCCTCAGAAACGAGTGTATACTTTTATTGTTATTGGCAGAAATAGGTGTTTCTTTCCATTAAATTATTGATAAGCGTTACATATCTCACCTTATAGAATATTTTATAAAGTATGCATAAAATAAAAAAAAACAATTGGAGATTATCAATACAATATTTTATATCAAGCATATTTCATAAATGGTTGGATGTTTTTTTCTATGAAACTGTGAAGTTCCCACATATTCTATTCCTTTAATGAAATTATTTATACTCTTTTTGATTTCTTAAAAATGTTTGTTTTGTTTGCCACAGAATCTTTCACATGGGCCGATATAAATTCAATATGGATGAGTTCGCTGTACAACAGGGAAAAGTCTAAGTACCAAAATATATTTTATTTTTTACCAATTTTTTTAACTATATCACCTTTTAACAATATTTTTTTCTTCTAAAGATATTGAATTCTTTGTTTTTTTTTTTAAAAGCTGTAGAGAATTTTTCATATCTTCTTCAATGGTACGGAGCTTATTAAAAAAAATTTCGGAATCTTTTATCTATAGTAATAGTATCTATTAAGAAAAATAAATTTGATTAAAACTCGATTCGTCTTGTGATTTGTTGTGAATAGAGAATTCTTTTTGGAATTACATATAAATTAAAATAAAACCAAATTCATGCCGATTAACACAAACACAAGAGCTGGAAATGTTGACGCATCTAATTGTCAATGACCAAAACTTTGAAACGGTCAAAGAGTTCACATATCTAGGAACATTGGTTAATCCCAATATTAATACATCAGGAGAAATAAAAAGGCTTATCATATTTGCAAATAGGTGTTATCATGGTATATCAAAGTACTTAGATAACATACTCAAGTCTGTCTTAAAAAACTCGTATAAGACTCTATCGAACATTGATAGTCCCCGTTCTCACATATGAATCGAAAGCATGGACAAAAACCAAAACAGATTAATCTTTTCTATCGATTTTTGAAGGAAAGGTAATAGGAAAGATATTCGAAGCGGTCTGTGAAAACGGAATATGTAGGCGTAGATATAACTTTGAATTGAAGATTATCTACAAGCATAAGTTTGGTGGAAAAGAATTTACCACTTTAATCAAGCGAAACCGTCTGCAGTAGGCAGACATATAGCCTGGGCCCCGGAATTGAACATGTAAAAAGATTCTAACAGTGTAGCCGGTGGGAGTAAGAAGCAGGGATGGACAAAAGCTGGGGTGGATAAAGGGAGTAACACAGTATGCTAAGAAGATCGGTGTTGCCAACTAAAAAGTCCAAGCAATAGTTAGATAAGAATGGCGCAGAAATCTTGAGAAGGTCGAGGCCCTTTAAGGGCTGAAGCACCGTGATGATGATGAGAGAACTCTTTTTGCTTTCTAGAAGCCGTCTTTTATACACAGTGTTCTTCTTCTTCTTCAAGTGCCATCTCCTTGGCAGAGATCGGCAACCATCATAGCTATTCAGACTTTTGAAACGGCTGATCTAAAAAGTTCATTTGATGTACATCCGTACCACTCTCTCAGGTTGCGCAGCCATGACATTCTACGCCTCGCTATGATTTTCTTTCCTTGGATCTTTCCCTGCATAATCAGTTGAAGCAAGGTGTATTTCTCTCCACGTGTAATATATCCGAAATATTCCAATTTTCTTGTTTTAATTGTATTTAAAATTTCTATTTCTTTATTCATCCTTCTCAGAACCTCTTTGTGTGTGACGTGTTCTGTCCACAATATTTTCATAATTCTTCTATACACCCACAGCTCAAATGATTCCAGTTTTTTTTATTGATGTCGTATTCAATGTCCAAGATTCCATTCCATAAAACAAAGTCGAAAAAACATAGCACCTCGCCAACCTAACTCTTAGTTCCAATTTTAAATTTCTTGTACATAGCACTCTTCTCATTTTGTTGAAATTTGCTCTATTCTGATTTTGATCTCCTGAATGTAATCATTTGTGGAGTGATTCATTGTTCCCAGATATGCATATTTGTCCACTTGTTCGACGTTGGCTCCGTTTATTAGAAGATTCTCATTATTTCTTTGAGTTTTCGATATTCTCATAAATATCGTCTTCTTGACGTTCATTGTTAGACCTCGTACGTACTATTTTTCATACTCCGCTACACAGTGTTATTGGAGCTAAATGACTTGTACATTCTGTACAATCTGTCATTTATTCGTGATCCCTATTCCACAGTTCTAAAACCCTGTGCTTACTTGTAATGGTCTAATAAATGGTTCACATATGTTTTTGGAGTCTCTTTGTAGTCTACAAAAAGTTCTTATCGCCTACGATCTGGTGCATTTCAGTCATGCACAATATGATTGACTGTTTGAGGTCTGGCCGCACGTTCTGCAGCTTGGTCTTATGAAAGGGCCTCAATGTATGCAGTAAGGAAGCATGTTATAATTCTAAGCTGATTTCTGACTATGTAGCGCAGGACTTCAGTCCTACTAACAATGTCCATCCAATATATATTCTCGTTCTCTATCCCTCTCTCTTTCTCACTGTCTCTCTTTACCTTTATCTGTCTTAAACTTCGGCACTAACATATTTTCTGAACTCTCCTATGTTTTCTTAAATTTTTTAAATAAAATTTGTAAAATAACGCTACATTTCAAGTATACTCATAACAGTTATTTCAAATGGTTTGTTTAAATTTACTTCTTTAAAGATACAACTATATACTAAATATATTCTGTTTGGGTAATAATGTAAAATCACTAGTTTTATTATTAAAAATTCTTATAATTAATATGAATAGCAAGTGAGTTATAACTAATCTTTTTTATTCTCCCCCATAATAATATTTACTCGCCTGTAAAAAGGCAAAACAAAATTTAACACTTACATTGACTCTATTGCCTGCACCAGGAACGTGTCAAAATCATAACATAACATCCTCTTGGGTCATCCTTTTTCATCTTGGGTCTATATAATATGATCTGTCAGTAATACAATGTAAGCAAATTAAAAAAAAACTTTATTTTAATTAAAATTAAAAAGTATTAGCAAAAATTCCAACAATTTTTTATTGCACGTTTAATAACAAAACATAAAATAAAATTACAATTATTTTTTATTCCAGTGTAAGATATTTTTCAAGTCGAAATCATAAAATATTTCTAAATAAAAGCTCTCATCCTTTTTGGCATAGACTGGATCAAAGCAGAAATCTCGTTTTACGGTATTTGTGTCCACTCATTTACCAGCGCCTATTCTAACGCTACCACAGTTTCAAACACTCATAACTGGTATTTTCAAATGGTCCTTTAATAAACACTCTTTGGGTAAGATCTGGACTTCTAGAAGGCCAGGCTAAACTACATTCATTTTACAAATTCCCAACTGACAACAAACGCACGTGAAAGCCAAACAGGGTCGTACTGAGGTGTATCATATGTTTTTTAAAAATATTTACTTTTGCAACTATTAGTGTAAGAATCTTGAAATTGAATCATTGTGAGCAAAATTTATTGTTCCATTGTAGAAAAATGTGCTAAAATAAAATGTTTATTAACTGAGAGATACATAACAAAGTGAACATTTTGAATAAATTAGCATTGTCGTAAGTTTATCAAAGCATTACAAAGTTAAAAATAGTGGTTTTGGCTGCTACGTAATTTTTAACTTCTGCCCCGATGAGCTCAATCAGATTGAGCTCACAGTGCTATGATGGCAGCCTTAACAATATTTTGTTTTTGCTTTTTGCCATCTCATCAATGATATATTTATTATATTGTCCCTTATGTTCCTTAACGATAGCCAGCAGTTCCACTTTTAACATGGAGTCCTCAAACCCTATATTTTTTTATTTCAGCCACGCTTGGATGTCAGCTTTTCTAGAAGCAGTAGTTGAATTTTTTTCCAATTTTCTGGAATGATAAGACGCGTTGTTCAATACAATGATGGAGTTGTCTTCTAATCGGGGCAGTATATTTTTAAACCAATTTTCGAAAGATTTCCCGTCCATCTCTTCATGGTAGTCCCACTTTTTTTATTGAAACACCCACAGCCCTTCTGAAACAAACCCATCTTCACTGCCAATGTGACAGATTATTAGTCTTTTTCTTTTCTGAAAATTTTATTATTTTAAAATTTACTTGAATTGATAAAGCACATAAACATTTACCTGCAGGATAATTTAGCTATGTATATGCTGGATTATCAATAAACACCAAGAAAACCAAATTTATGAGGATATCAAAAACCCAAAATAATGGTGAAAGCCTGACAATTAACGGTAGTGTTTTAGAACAAGTTGAAAACTACCACTATCTTGGCACAATAATTAATCACACAAACGATTACTCCAAAGAAATCAAAGTTCGAATAGAGAAAGCACGTACAAACTTCAATAAAATGAGAAAGGTACTTTGTGCAAGAGAACTGAAATTGGACTTGAGAGTTAGGCTGGCAAGGTGCTATATTTTCTCGACTCTGCTTTATGGGATAGAAGCATGGACACTTAACGCGTCGACTGCTAAAAAGTTGGAAGCATTTGAAATGTGGGTGTATAGAAGAATCTTGAAGATATCATGGACCGAGCATGTGACAAACAACGAAGTCATGAGAAGAATCAACAAAAGAATGGAAGTATTGGAAACCATCAAGACACGAAAGCTGCAATACCTGGGGCATGTTATGCGTAATGAGAGATACAACCTACTTCAATTGATTATACAAGGGAAAATCCAGGGCAAGAGAAGTGTAGGAAGAAGAAGAATCTCATGGTTGCGTAACTTGAGGGAATGGTACGGATGCACATCAATTGAACTATTCAGAGCAGCAGCATCTAAGATCAGAATAGCCATGATGATTGCCAACCTCCGTCGCGGAGATGGCACGTGAAGAAGAAGATGCCAAATTTCATGTCAATCCAAGCGGTTCTTTAATATTTACAGCAAAAACTGTGAATAAATGGACTAAAAAGGAAATAAAGCTTTTCGAAACATCAATAAATTAAAATATTGGTTTCTCTTACCTTTATTAAAGTGGTTACCGCAAGCTACTTTTACTTTTGATTCACAAATACTTTGTTTTTGGATACTAAAATTTCACTAAACACTATAAAACTTAATACTTAACACTTAAACTAAACTCTAAAAAATAACACGACCAGTAAATAACTAGACAATAACTATAACATATAACACACAATATATTAACTTAAAAACTAACACGCTAAAAATACAATCTGAATTTAAACAGTCTGGCAAGTTTGGACCTGTAAAATGAGAATCCGTTTGGCTTAACGCAATAAATTATATTTAATAGCCTCTTGACGAATAAGAGGGCGAATATCAACACGTGCGTTTGTTTACAGTTGGGAATTTGCTGAACGAATGTACCGTAGTAGCCGAATACGAACAGCTGTAGAGTATTGAATTGTTAACCTGGCTATGTGAGGGCGAACATTATCCTGTATTAAGATGAAATTTTCATCTACAAAATGAGTATAAGATACCACATGTTCTTCCAGACATTCCCTCATGTAATGCTGCCAGCATTAAGTCTACTCCTCTTAACATAATAAGATCTTTGTGCCTACAAATGAATGCCCATACAATTATACCTCTACCATCAAACTGCTATCTATGAGAGAAGCAACATCGAGCATAACATTGTCTAAGCCTTCTTTGATAACCATCAGGTGAAAATCTCGTAAAACGAGAGTCGTTTGTTATTAAAAACACTTCCAAAATCTTTGGAATTTAACTTTGGATTAATTTTGCTAGGCATTGTATATTAGTTCCAAAAATATGCTTTTTTATGCATAAATAATTCAGTAAGTCTAGTGACTATTTAATATTGTCATACATAGGATATAATTTTAACATTCATACAATTGTTGAAACTACGAAGCTTAATAAATTCAATAAATACTTTTAATTTATTAATTTCAACCACTCCGTATTCAGTAATTAACAATAGCCACATTGTTGACCGATCGTATTCTATACATATTTAGTTAATGTACTTTTCTTACTCATGCATGTTTTATCACTGTTTTTAGCCACATATTCCGATTTTTTTACACAATTTTAAATGTAATTGTTGTAAACAATCATAAGTGTTTGTTTTTATTCACACAGTTACACAAACTGTAAATAAAGATGTTAATTGTTTATTTCGAGCCTTTAAGCATTACAATAGTGAGTTTCATTTCACATTTTAAGTTACTTAACTTTTATGTTTTATGTGTAAATTATGTGTTTCTATTTTTAAAGTATTAGAATATTTTCATCATATAACACAACTAATTCCAGATTTTAACACAAGAAGATTGGAACATAGTTTTGTCTAATGGAATGGCAAAAACTTCAAACTGGGCTGCACTTTATTTTGTTGCCTTAATGACGTTTGGTAACTATGTGCTATTTAATTTGTTAGTTGCTATCCTTGTCGAGGGATTTAGTTCAGAAAGAAATGAACGAAGGGAACGAGAACAAAGAGAATTAGCAAAACGGAAAATGTCTTGCATCATTGAAGCCAGTTTGCGCAGAAATTGTGGAGATAGTAATTATTCTTTATCCAGTTCCTCAGAAAATTGTTTTCCGGTAAGTTAATATACAGATAACGACATTGTTTTGTTGACCATAGGAATTAAGATTTATTGCAATCCCATCACTAGAGTATATTTATTATAATGCTCTAAAATTAATTTTTTGGTTATTTTTTAGCCGTAATAGCAGTACAAATAAATAAGTAAGTAAATAACTGAAAATTGTACAAATTTTATGGACAAAGCTTATAAGACAAGAATAAGACAAGAAAGAAGAAAATAAATCAGAATAAGAATCGTTTGTACTTTTAAATAAAAGAAAAACAATAAAATTCTTCCAAACTTAAACATAAAAAAACTACCTAATTAAAAACCTACAAACTTCGTAAAATGTACCTAACAAAAAATAAAAAGGAAAGCAGATTAATCAATTAAGGGCTCAAATATTCCACCTCCTTGTGCTAAACAGTAACCAAATCTGTAATACAGATTTCTCCTCATATTTTGGAGTAGGGCTGGTGTAATGCTTGCCTATAAATGTTTTCTTTGAGAAACCCCCAAAAAAGAAATCGTTAGGCGCTAAGTCACAGGATCTAGCGGGCCATTTAATTGTACCATGTGTACCGACCGACAAAATGGTCCAAATCCCAGTCCAAACATTTAACTTTTGCGGATGCTGCGTTCGCATTACAACACTGAGGTGATTATTTTTCTGAGAATAATACCTTGCAACGGATGGATTGCGTTTTTTATGTAATGAAAATGAAGATTCGTCAAAAAATAAAATATTTTTTAAAAAGTGTACATTTTCATTCTATTTATCTAACATAAATTCACAAAACTCCATCCGCCTAAAGTTATCTTCCGAAAACAGTTCTTGTGTTGGTTGTAAACTTAACTTAACTTCCCTAGCAATTTGTACACTATTGCAGGGTTCACTAGCTTCCACAAAAGCACAAATATCAATATCCCTGTTTTGACGCTACTCATCGACAGGCCTAACACGTGGTTCATTACCTTCATGACATTTTTTACAACTGTTTACACATCCCGAAGTTTGAAAATGTTTAATGGTATTTTTAGCTGTTGTAACACTTGGTGAGGGTCTATTTTCGAAGGCAACAATAAATAAATCAATTACTTCGCGTATCGAATTACCCTGAAAGTACCATGTTACAAGTTGCACTTTTTCTTGGACGGTATACAACGTAATAGGCATTTTATTCATTATTTGTTTATTCTTTCAGAACTTCGTTTGAAATTTTTAATGTCAATGTGACAATTACGACAATTCGTACCTACTGTGAAATGAATATTAAGATTTTCCTAATATAAAAGTAAAATTTCCTAATGTAAATTGATATAACGTTAAGTGCTCGAATAAATGAACTTTTATCAAATGAGAGGCAGATATCGAGCACAGTTTATTAATTAAATCTTGCCCAAGTACTTTCGCTTCCTAGAGCATTTTCAGGGGCATTTCGTCAAATTTGGCCTATCCAACAATCTGTTGAGAATGTCATAAACATAAAATTGTACATTACACTACACGACACAAGGACAAACAGTTTAAAATTTTTAAAAAAATTTAAAAATTAAAAAAAACAGCGAAGCTACATAATGGATGGCATCAGGAGAGAAAATGAATTTTTTTACATTAGTAGAATGGCAAAGGATGGTAGGAATAGCACGAGATGTCACCAAATGGACGAAGAAGTATTGGCGGACCAAGAAGAAGATGGTGCGATAATTTAAACAATTTTGGAGGCTAATATTGAAGAAGAAACAGACTTTAAAGCCTTCATACAAGAAGGAGCAAGAAGAAGAAGACTTAAATATGCCACAAGAAAACAGTTTTAGAACCTCTTTACCTCTTTGTGTTGTTTCCATATTTTCTCAACAATATTTTTTTTCCTGTTGGCATTTTTCATTAACTTTTCTATGCTGTATTATCCGGAAACGTAATAAAATGTGTGTGTATTTTATATTTTAATAATAAAACCAAATATTCACAAAAATGTACCATAATAAGTATGTAATAAAACCATCTTTTAGGAATACAAAAATTATTGGAAGCCCGATGAAGCTAGAAATGTCAAAAATTTGAACCAGCACGCAGCCAGTTGCGATTTTAAGGACATTCATTTAAATGGAAATTATCCATTTCGGTATAGAGATCCGAAATCAAATATACAAAAAGAAAGTTTAGCAAGGCTTCCGATAAAAAGGGTAAGTAGTCATATATATAATTCAGTTAAAAAGTGCATTTTTTTAGTGTTTTGGAACTTTTTGAAATTATTAGAGGATTGTGATCTGACCTGTTTTCTGCACTATTTTTATATGTATTTGCAGGTATTTGTTATTATCA
Organism: Diabrotica undecimpunctata; assembly: GCF_040954645.1. Classification (NCBI taxonomy): domain Eukaryota; kingdom Metazoa; phylum Arthropoda; class Insecta; order Coleoptera; family Chrysomelidae; genus Diabrotica; species Diabrotica undecimpunctata. The sequence goes on along the minus strand of NC_092810.1, from coordinate 143,574,035 downwards.
TATCGTGTTCTTGACAAAACTGATAGGATTCGTTCATTGCTCTCCCGTAGTCGATATTCACCTACCAGTCCGATCTTCGACTTTTTTTAATTTTCGCTTTAAAATCATCAATTTATTTGCTTTAAGGTTTTTAAGTCTACGTCATTGTCGTATTTCTTTTCTGTACTAGGGGTGAACACCTGAATAATATTTACATAAATGGTCTGTTATCTAATTGGATTAATACACACTAACAATTATAGTCTGTCACACTAACAAGTATAAAATATTTAACGTATTTTTTAAACTGCGATTTTATAAATATATAAACTCCATTCCTGTTAGTGTTGCCCAAATGCAAGAACAAGACGAGACTTAGACAGTCTTGGTCTTGGTCTTGCGGCAATGCACCTGGTCTTGGTCTTGGTCTTGGTATTGCACTTCCGGTCTTGGTCTTGGTCTTGGTCTTGCAGCAAGAGTCTTGCAAGTCTTGCAGTTACCCATTAGCCTATTGCTATTTATTAAACGTTACTTTAGATCTTAGAACAACGTAACACATTTACACAGAGTAAGTACATTTTAAGCTTGAATTAACATAGCCATAATAAAGCCATAATAAAGGTCGAAGAAGAACGTCATGGCTTATAAACCTGAGAGATTGGTTTAACAGATCCTCTGCATCTCTTTTCCGAGCTGCCGTCAACAAAATTACTATTATAGCCAACGCTCGACAATCGAGCTCGGCACATGAAGAAGAAGAAGAATAATAAAGACCAACCAAATTAATAAATGTCTAAACAACTGACATCGGGTGGGGTTTGAAGCCACGATCTAAGCGATCTGTGCCTATGCTCTAACTAACTCATCTATCTACCATGCCCCACGGAAGTCAATCTGTTTCTTAATAAACGTTTGCATTTACTACGCTTACATGTGCTAAAACGTGGTTAAAACACAAAAAAAAAACAAATTAATGACATCGGCATGCCTGTACTTTAAAGAATATTATCTGCCTAGAAAGGGATTGATAGACATTATGGGCAAAAAATCCACATACATGTATCAAGGGCACAGATTTTTTAGGTGATCAGATAAAAAACTATAATCCACTTAGTAAAGCAAAATAAATGTTTTTACCAATATTATTTCTACTTTTATATAAAAAACTAACTTATAGTTAAATAAAAAATAAAGAATAAAGAAAAAATAAACAATAGGTAAAAAAGCAATGATAATCAAAAGAAGTTGTTTTAAATTAAGGAGATACCTACTTAATAAATACATTAATTTACCAAACTAAAGTAGTAGGTAGATAATATATGTAATTGGTAATAAAGTAATAAGTATATTTTTTACATCTCCACTTTCTCTAGCGGTTATTAAAAAGCTTGTAATATCTCCACCGAATTTTGGTTTTTCAGGAAGAAATATTTGTAATTCCTTTTTGTGAAAAGATATTAGATGCTTCCTTAAACCTGGCGTGTTTCTGGTGTTTATTTTCATTTCAACCTTCCTAATGTAGGCACAATTTACACAAAGCAATTTGGGATGCATAAATTATTTCGAAAAACTCTTCAAATTTGCTTTTAGGGCTTTTAGATCTATAACTCCAACGCTCTTTACTCCGACTATAACTATTTGAATCTTTGTCCCTCATGTCAGATTGTAAACTTGTCACTCCGGGAACAACAAGGATTAGATGAAAAACAATTATTACATAATTAGACTCAAATGAAAGCTCAATTGGGAATCGAAAAAGTAACTATTATACTACTATAATTTAAGTTCGTTACTATCCAATACCCTAAGTATCTAATAACAAACCGAGAATTATATATCGTTACTTCGGTATTTTGTTTACATGGTAGGCGACATTATCTGTTATTAATTTGTCTCGTTACTTTTGACTGTTTCAGCAAATTTTCTTTAACCGAATGATCTCATCGCACACTCAGCAGAAACAATTTACAGCCTTAGGCCGATAAGATTTGTTTATTTAGATTACTCCTGACCAAATTATTATAGGAAAAAAATTGAATTATTAATTGGTTGTTCGTAACAATTATATTTTTTTAGCTAGGGTGACATATTTTAAAAAATATCTATACGATAATATTGTCGGCGTCGCAATGCAAGAAGATTATTTTTATGATTAGAGAGCGGCTATTCTCAAAATCTGGACAACTAATTTCAGAGCAAAGAAGTCTGCTGGAAAATGTACAAAATATTTTAGTTTTACATTGTAATTATGACCTCTGAGCACGTGTCGAATGTGTTTTCTTAATGAATATTTTAATTCGGTATGTATGTTTATGGTATTGTTTGTAATTCGCATAAGTCCAGTTTTTCAAATTTTATTACATATCTTTTTGCATCTCATAGAGTCTTTAAGCATATACCCGAACTACTATAGTCGCTAAAACCACACTCAGTCCTATCTGCAAGACGCAAGAGTCTCGCAGGCTTAGTCTTGTTCTTGCTTAAATCTTGCACGGTCAGTCTTGGTCTTGGTCTTGCTAAAATTAGGCGGTCTTGGTCTTGGTCTTGGTCTTGCAAAAACGCAAGAACAAGACCAAGACTGCAAGACCAAGACCGATTTTGGGCAACACTAATTCCTGTGATGTGTGTCGTTTTTCTCACTCCCAGAGTAGTAGGTACAGTGTTCCTTTATCCTGTTCATGTTCCCGATTCAGGCTGCTATCTTAATTCACTTATGCCAATAATACTAATCCTTAATAGTTTAATTTCTTGAACCAAATCACTGAATTTTCGCGATGCATAGAGACTTTTAACGTTCCATGTACTTATTCTAATTGTGTTCTCAGAAATCTTTAGAAGAGTAGAGTGTTGCTTTATCTCCTAAACTAAAGTATTTCGTGTGATAACAACCAAGTAGGCCCCACAGTCTAATATTGTATGTCCATGGTAAATGGTAATTATACTACATCTGCTACCCAAAATTCATCAAAACCTGCAATTCTTCAAAGGACTCTTCGATTATTAACGTATCATCTGCGTATCTAATATTATCGATAGGTTCTCCATTGACTTTAATTCCAATTGATGGTTCTATTAGTACTTCTTGAACTATCTCTTCTAGTATAGTTTAAAGAGCAGCGGAGAAAGTATGCACCGCTGCCTGATAGTTCGTTAGCAACCGTTATAGAAGCAACTCCAACGCTCCAACAACAGAGCATACAGACGAAGAATCATTGTGCTTATACATTAGCTAGGAGGGCTAACAAGGCCTCCCTTGTACCCATTGCGTTTCTGAAGCCAAACTACCATCTACCATAGATTAATTAGCATCGTGTAAAACTATATTTCTTGTATTAATTTTAACCTTCAACCTTAGTGGATCATTGGCATAATAGAATTTAACGTTTAACAATTTATTGAAAACATTTATAGAATATCGGACATCTATATATGTCTTCTAGGATTCTGTCCTATAGTCATCTGACGTAAGTGTGGCATAAAATTGATCCTTGTTATAGTTTTCTTTACTTTCTGTTAGCTTGTATTTTTATGAGGCTAATGTAAAAAAACCTTGAGCATTATTCTTAACCATCTGATTTGTGGGTTATAACGAGATGTGTAACTTTTTTTGACAATAAAAATGGTCCCGAACTAATATTTGTTTTGCTGGTTTATCTATAACTCCGTATAGATAAACTAACAGGATTTGTTTCAAATAGAAAAAGAAAAATAATCACTAAAATAATAATAAAAAGAGGTTAGTCTTTGTATGTGGGTATATTTTAAAATAAAATAAAATAAAATAAAATATACCCACATACAAAGACTAACCTTTTTTTGTTATACGTGGTATACAGCCAGCTACAGGAATTATTTTCCTTGTAGATTTTTTTAAAATAATAATAATATTTGTTTTATTTATTTTTTAGTCATCCCCTCCAATAATTACTCATACCGCAGCAACACCACAAGATTCACCAAGTATGACACTAAAAGAATTTTCGGAATTCCAATTTCAGGTAAACAATTCAACCTCAACAATAGAAGGCTCTCAACCTTCAGTAAATGTTATAACTCAAAAAATTGAGGTAAGATAGGAAGTGTTCAACGTAGTGTGTTTTATATTTCCTACACACATACTCACCAAAAACAAAAGTTATATTGACAATATTGAGGTATTTTTCTAAATTTATATTAATCATTACTTTGATTTTTAGAATTCAAAATTATTAGTTCCGCCAAAACTTTCTCCGCCTCCGTCAACTTTTCGACAGTTTAAACATAGCAGCGTAGACGATTCAAACAGAGTATGTAAAATAGTGACGTATAATGAAAAGAGCGGACCTAATACAGTGACGTACTCCGAAAAGGTTACTCCAGCATTTTGCACGGGGAGCACCAAACATCTAGCCACTCGAGGTAGTTGGGAAGGTCCGAGAAAAGTTGCTACAAAATCTAGTTTTAAAAAGAGCAAAAACGTTTCTGAACTACCAGCTGAAAATATACCATTAAATAATGGAAGACATCATTCCCAATGTAGTGGAAAAGGACAGGCAAGTAATATACTTAGAATCGTTCGAAGAAATGTTTAATTATAGTAATAAGATTGTAAACAGCAATACATTTGTTTTATGAATTTCGGCATGTTTTAATCGAGTTTTGAGACAAAAAATATAACAATTAATATATAAAAACGAGTTTATTACAGCTTCTCACACCCTAGCTACTAACACTTCCTATCCTTCCAACTCTATCTTCTATTGCACCATTTACTTTTTACCTCCACGATCTTCTTGGTGTATTTTAATCTTTTGCATTCTGTAGGTTCCAGGCTCTCAATGTCTTTGCCGGGACAAATTCAAAAGGAATTATAATTTCGAATTGTTTCTAATTTTTTGTGTCCTTTTATCCTGTAATAAAATAAAATGTTGAAGTCTTGAAATATAATCTAGTTTTATTGACAGCTGCTGAATTATTACTCTATAATTGTTGTAAGGTAAAAATTTATAACTGTGACTGTGTCCCAAACTAGTCCCGAAGCTATATTTATAATCTCACTAAAATGCTACGATTCATCAAATAAGTGTATTGTCCTCTGCATAGAACAAAAACCGTTGACTTTTGAAAGCTGGCAAATATAATTTGAACCGAGGAAATGATTGCAGGCATTTCCTCAATATATATTGCTCAATTTATAGTTTGCAGTTTGCAAGTTGAACAAACTGTAATTAAGCTACTAATCGATATGTTCTACAATTATACACGGTGAAACTATACAAATTCAGGAAATTAAGATTAATATGAGATTACAAATTAATGAACTAATTTGTGATTGAACAACATGTACACCAATAATTCATTTCCATTGCTTCTATTTTGGATGTCTCTTTTTATTGATTATTTAAAATTTTGAGCTACACGACGCAATATGTTTTATGACACATTTGTATATCCTAATTTTGCAGTTAATTTTAAGTTCATTTTCATATCATTTTGCATTTGTGTATCCTAGTGCAGTTGAAGTATTGTTAAATTACCTCTTCCAATTCTAGTTATTTCTTTTTTATTCTGACCACCGTTTTGTAATTCTTACACCGAGATATTCATAGCTAGCTATCAGTGTTTAGAATTGTATGCCTCTTGATTCTAAGTACATTCCTTCACCTGCGACTACTACATATTATATTTTTGATAGATCCATTGATAAACCTCACTTGGTACATTCTTTTATTGGCAAAACTCAAGCTGTGTAGTGTATAATCTCCAATTGAAATACCCATATATTCACATTTTTTTTTCTTCTTCTTCTTCTTCCTTCTTGTATGTAGGCTTTAAAGCCTGTTTCTTCTTCAATATTAGCCTCCTAAATTGTTTAAATTGTGGCACCATCTTTTCCTTGGTCTGTCAATACTTCTTCGTCCATTTGGTGACTTCTCGTGCTATTCGTACTATCCTATCCTCTGCCATTCTACTAATGTGTTCGTTCCACTCCTGTTTCCGTTTTGTCACTCACCCATTTATGTCCTATATATTGCATGCTCTTCTTACGTTTTCGCTTCTCTCCCTATCCAACAGAGTTTTCCCTGATATTCGTCGGAGTATTTTCATTTCTGTTGTTTCTAGTAGTTGTCTCGTTTTAGATGTGTCAGGTCTTGTCTCCGCCGTGTATGTTAATATAGGTCTACTGCTTTATAAATTCTTGTTTTTGTGTCTTGTCTTAGTAGTCTGTGGTAAGCTTAAGTGCGGTGTTCCGTAGATTTATACCTCTATAATTGTTGGGGTCTTCTTTATCTCCTTTCTTGAACATTGGTATCATTATGCTGTTTCTACATGCGTCTGGTATCTTGCAGTGTAATATTAATTTTTGTATAAGTTTTTTCATCTCTAGGGTTATAATTTCTCCTCCGTGTTTTAGAAGCTCGTTCGTTATTCCGTCTGGTCCTGGTGACTTTCTATTTTTGAGTGAATTTATGGCTATTTCTACTTCCTGAAAACTTATTTCTATTTCGTTTCTTAATTCAGGTACGGTATTGTGTTGATTATTATTGTCTTTTGCTTTAAATAGTTCCGTCAGATATCTTTTCTATTCGTTTGCTGGTATGTTATTGTATTCCTTCAATTCTGCCATTTTTTTCATATTTGTTTTTGTGTACCGTAGAAGTCATTTTCCATTCTTATTATAAACTGTTCCCAGTGTTCATCTGTTGTTCTTCTTACCAACTGATTTGTATCATTTCGTATTCTTCTATAGGTGTTTCGAGATTCTGGAGTATTTGATATTTTGTATTTCGTGTAGGCCTCTCGTTTCTCTTTACTCTTTTATTTCTTTTCTGAACCATGGTGTATTGTTGTTGTTTCTTTTGTTCAGTATAACTTTGCGTTTTCCTAGACCTTCTGTTGCTGCTTCTTCAATGTTGTTTTTAATTTTCTTCCAGCTCACGGTTATATCTTCTATGTCGTCTATTTGTTTCAGCTGTATCTTCTGTGCTAACCTCCTTTGGTACATTTCTCTTGTAGAGTCGTTCCACAGTGATTCTACATTGAACTTTTCCTCAGTGATTTCCTGTAGAAAATGTTTTAGTGCTATTTTCATTCTTGCTGAGTTTAAAGTCGGATATCTAGAATCTGCTTTGGTGGATTTTTCTATTAGTAACTATAAAATCAATCATAGATTTGTGCCTCCTGAATATTTCAAATGTATATTTATACTGGAACTTATGGTCGAAAAATGTATTATTCATTCTTAGTTCGTTAAAAGCACAGAGATTGGACATGAGTTCTCCATTTGCGTTGACATGGTTTTCATTAAATCTTCGTTTTACTCCTGGAACTCTTTTATGAAAACATCTGCGAATAGTGAAGATAAAGAAGAGCCTATGGCTAGAAAATTCAGAAAATCGTTTATTGTGCTGAATGTAAAAAATTGAAATTTAATCTTCAGTATAACACTACCTTTGTATTTAAGTTTGTAATAGGGAAAAATTATGCAAAGATATGTGCCATTAATACAGAATTGGATATGTAAGCTCTACCCAAAAATAAATTTTTAATTTATTGAATAATCAAATCCAACAGAATAATATTATGTTTTTTTGCAGAGTCCAATCCCAGCACATTTAAGAAGAAAAAACTACTTTAAGAAAACGTCCATACAAGAAAACCAAGTTAGTAAAAATAGTAATGTACATGCAAAGAAGAATAATACGAATACAATCAAATTTGTTAACAAATCCAATGAGAAAATACATCCACAATTAAGTACTGACAAAGGTATCAAAGCAAGAATAAAGAAAAAGATATCCTCGATAATCCAGCCAGCTGATTTTTTGAAGGATAGGGAGGACTATTCATTGTATTTATTTTCACCTAATAATAAGTGAGTAATTGTGAATTTAGAATGTGTTACAATATTTTTGATATTAGAAATATATACATACTGCGTACGTACGTCAGTCTGGTTAAAGTCAGCATTTGTAATTAGCAATAACAAAAAAACCTAATTCCTCACAATACGATGAATACTGAATGATAAGTCTAATACCTCATTTTCTTAAACCATTTTTCAGAATTATTGATGTAAGAATACTAGATGGATACTACTTAGTTTGTAACGTAAGAAAACTATTTATTTATGTACAATAATCTAGGCCCTCCTGCTCATGTCGGAAGAGTTTGGGTGTGGTTATATTCCAATATCCCAAACTAATGTAATTAAAATATCAATAATAAATCACTTCACTGTTATTTAGTTCATAGATAATCTTCACTGTTCAAGAAAAAAAATATAATAGTGGTACCTGAATTATCCAAATGCTTGTGTGACTTATAGATAGAATACAATTTTTACCAACTAAGTACTCAGGCACTGACTATCGAAAAGCATTTGACTGCGTTAACCATCAAAAGATGATCGAAATTCTGAGAACAACTGGAGTTGACAAACAAGACTTGCGAATTATCTCAGAACTATACTGGCACCAAACGGCAACAATTGAAATAGAGCACACAACATCCGAAGACATACAAATCCGACGAGGAGTGAGACAGGGTTGCGTCTTATCACCGCTACTCTTTAATTTGTATTCGGAGTCTATATTTAGAGAAGCATTAGACGAGGTCCAAGGCGGAATTAAGATTAACGGAATCAGCATAGACAACATCAGATATGCTGATGATACCGTCTTAATAGCAAGCAACGCACAAGAACTACAAAATATAATAAATGCGGTAGTTCACCACAGCGAAATGTTCGGTTTACATCTAAACGTTTCCAAAACTAAAACTTTAGTATTTTCAAAGACACCAATAAACGTACAGGTGTATGCCAAGGGTCAAATAATAGAACAGGTAAATTCCATAAAATATTTTGGAACAAATATCAATAGTCAGTGTAATCCAAAAAAGAAATTCTATCAAGAATCGAACAAGCAAGGAAAACATTCATGAGCATTAAAACATTTTTTACAAGATCAGACCTTAGTCTACAGCTTAGAATCCGAATGATCAGATGTTACGTTTTTTCTGTCTTACTGTATGGCTGTGAAAGTTGGACAATGGACTCTGAAATAGAAAAAAGAATAGATGCCTTTGAGATGTATATATACAGACGAATGTTGAGTGGGTACAAAGAGTTACTAATGTTGAGGTACTTCGTCGCATGTGTAAACAAAAAGAATTACTAAGAATAATCAAAGAGAGAAAAATGCAATACTTGGGTCATGTGCTGAGAGGCGAAAGATATGAATTACTTCAAATTATACTGGAAGGAAAAGTACAGGGCAAAAGATCAGTAGAAAGACGCCAGAACTCGTGGCTGAAAGACCTGAGGAGATGGTTAGACCGCTTATCCGCAGAGATCTTTCGCGCAGCAGTTTCCAAAACTACAATTGCCATTTGGATCGCCAACCTTCGAAAGGAGACGGCGCAATGAGAAGAAGAAGAAGTACTCAGGCTGGGATTTCGGAATCTATCGGCAGCAGAAACATAATATCCACCATGAAAATATATATGATTGAGCGGCTAAGCAAACGGGATATTCCCAATATTACGAGGTATACCAAACAACGGTAATTCTTCGAATTGTTGAGGGTGTCATGTAATGATGGCCAACTATACATTCTGGTTTCTGAACACATACCATAAATTCATAGCTATTTTTCGGCTTACCTCGTCAAGAGACCAATCAAACAAAATTTCGTCCTGTATGCTGGACATTCAGAGACAAAAAAGAGAGATGAATTGCCACTAGTTTACGAACGCTTGAATTATGAGGCCAAGGTCGGAGCAATTAGGAAATACAGTTGGATCCTTGAGGTAATTTAGATGCGCTCGGCGGATAGATGGCGTGACCAACATTGATTTAAATATTTGCTGGGAATTATAACAATAAATTTTTAAACTTTGGAAAATATTTTGAAACTTGAAACGGTTACAAGTTCTGGTTTTAAAATACACTGGAAGCACGGGAAGCTCTTTTTGTCCTTAAATGAACTGTACTATGATATTAGGTCCATTTGGGTAGAGTGATTCCAGGTTAATTTATTGTCTTTTTATTTTTTTAATATTTACTTGTATTTTAGGTTTAGGAAATATTGTTGTTGGGTAGTAAAACAGGCTTGGTTTGATAACCTGGTACTAATTTTCATAGCGCAGAATTGCATTACACTTGCAATGGAAAGACCAAATATTCCACCTGATAGTCCCGAAAAGATATTTCTACAATGCTCAAATTATATTTTTTCCATTGTGTTTGCTACAGAAATGTTTATAAAAGTAAGTATATGTAATATACTCGCAAAAATATATTTATGGAAATATGAGAAAGAACAATTTGCAAGAAAATATGTCAAAGCTATTTGTTTAATGACATTTCGTTTTAAAATATTGTCATTTTAATATATATTTTAAGGTAGTTGCATCTGGAATGTGCTACGGACCCAATGCATACTTTACTTCTGGATGGAATGTAATGGACGGATCCCTAGTAATAATATCTGTTGTAGATATTATAATGTTCTTAATAAATGACACAACTTCAAGAATATTTGGAATTTTAAGAGTAAGTAAAAATTAATATGTTTGACTTAATAAAATTGATTTTTTATTTTATGAAATATGCATTTTTGCCATATATTATGGGATATTGGACTAGTGAAAAATTTTTCTTACTGACACATAAAATTCTGTAGAATCAAATTGATGACTAAACTACGCAAAATTTCATATCGTTTATATCTTTGTTTGAAATTTTCTTAAAGCTACAGTAAAACGAACAATATCTGATGCAATAATAAAATTCTTTGTGTAAAAATCTTTAAAATCTAAATCAAAAAACTACTATGATCTGTATGTACTACATCATCTGTTTACTATATAATAGACGATAGATCTAGTTTAAAATTGCTCAGGTTATGGGCGTTTTAACTAAATGGTTGTTGCATATTTTAACGAATTAATTAAGTATGAAAAATCTGATGACCAGATACGTGCCATACTCGTTCTTATGATTAAAAAAGCATTCGAGTAAAACTATGTCAACAAAATATAAACCTTTGATCTTTCTGGGTATTGCGCCAATCTCAGCCATTGTTGTTATGTTGTCTATCCATCTATTTTAAGATCTCTTTGTGCTTCTTTTCGTTTATCTTGGTCTTTTCTCCAGGAATCTCCATGATCATCTGTTATCTGAGTGTAATCTGTGATATGTCTAATCTTCTTTCTTGGTGGTTCTCCAAGCATATTTTGCTGGCTATCTGTTTGTTATATCTAGTATGGACTCACATCAGCAACTTGTGTCATCATTTCCTTTTTAAGTTTATAGCAATGAAGCTGTTCAATGTAGTCAACTGCGGTTAATGGGTTTCTTGTATATTGTGTATATCGTAGTGTGTGTGTTACGTAATTGCCTTGTTACTATGTAAAATTGATTTCATTGGCTTTACAAAGAATCCCTTAATATATCCGAACGACTGCGGTACATTTGGTGAGTACTGATCCGACAAAAAGATTCTTCTTTTTCTTTTAACTAAAATTCTTCTCTCGGTCGGATTCGGACTCACGAGCCCTTGCGTTTTTTTTTTCGCTCCGTAAATTAACGTTCTAACAACTATGCCTATAAAGCATTAATTTTCCTTTTATTTTTTTTTATTTTTAGAATTTTTAAACTGTCTGTTATTCAATCGCGTCGCTGCCTTTTTTCTTTGAGTAGTTCTATGGTACTGGGATGGAATTTAGAGCTTTTGGATGTTTTTCACATTTCCATTTACTCTCACCAATGCATGGTCATTTCCGATATAAAATTTGTTCAGTTTTGTTATGTCATTTCTTGCTATTAGAGGTTACACAGTATGATGCAAATCTATGGAATAAATTTATTAAATTTTAATGTTTGAATGGTCATCAATCGCTATAGATACACTAATATTAATTTCTACAAGGTAAACCAAAATTATGTACTGAGTTAAGTAAAATGGAATTACAATAAATACTTATTCAGTAAACTAAATTACACTAATTCGCCTTTGCGAATAACACAAAGATGTGCTTGTTCCTCTTTCCAAAAAAAGGAAAAACATGAATTGATAACGATGCTACATTCTAATCTAAAATTAATTATTGTAATATCAGTCAAGTATTCAAAATTATCTTCACACAAATATTTAAGTCAGTATTGTCATTAACTAGTCGTTATTGTCAATGATCTATGAATCTGTCAAACTAATAGATGTAAAAAATTTTACTGTTCAAGTTTTTTGTCAATAATAATAACAATAATGAAACTTACTCAAACATAGCAAATTAATATTTTAATAATGATTCGTTGAGGAAATAGAGTGAGGACTCAACGCTGAAGTTCGTAATTTATTTAATACTAAATACCCCAATCGCGAACCGATTGCTCATTCAACAATTAGCAAAATTGAAAAAAAATTCAAGAAACGGGACATGTTAAAATCTCTCTAGTGGTAGAATATCAATACCCGAAACCAAGAAACTGGACAGGAGGCAGGTCGTACTAGATAATAATCCACTATAATCAACTGTTTGGTGCTAAAAAAGGAGAAGTGGCATCCGTAAAAAGTATATTTGGTTTAGGAGCTGTTAGAAAAATGCTGTTAGATAAAAGATTTGAACAGAGATCACAGTTTCATAGAAAAGATCAGATGAAGCTGCTTTTATGCTCAATAGTCACGTAAACCGCCAGATAGTGGGCAAGTAAAAATCCACATTAGATGGAAGAACATAGGACACAATATCCTGAGAAAGTGTCTGTTTGGGCCGGCATTATAAACAATCTTATTATAGGGCTCTATTTTTTTGGGGAAAGATTAACTGCTCCCCGTTATCTGGAATTTCTTGACGATTATCTGATGCCACAGCTGAATAAGCTATTTCCAAATAGAAATGATCTGTGGTTCTAACAGGATGGGACTCCCTTACACTACGATGTTAAGGTTCAAAATTACTTCAATAACGTTTCCTTAGGTAGGTGGATAGTAATGGCGATATATTAGACTCCGTTAGACTTGTTTATGGGGATATTTGAAGAGAAAATTGTATCAAAGTTTACTGAATAATGTAGAAAATTTGAAGGAGTGCATCAGAACGGAAATGGCACAAATAACTCCTGAAGTCATTAAAAACGTTAGGAAAGTTTCTCATACGCCAATTTATTTTACGTTATATATATATATATATATATATATATATATATATATATATATATATATATATATATGTGTGTGTGTGTGTGTGTAAATAGAGAAATATAATGAACAGTTACAATCATTACAGAAGATAGAGTAGTTTCCTAATGCATTATGTAATATTTTGTTTTAGGTATTTCGTCTACTCAGATCGCTCCGCCCATTGAGAGTAATCAATAGAGCTCCAGGTTTAAAACTAGTTGTACAGACATTATTATCGTCTCTTAGGCCTATCGGAAATATTGTTCTCATTTGCTGTACCTTTTTCATTATATTTGGAATACTGGGTGTACAGGTAGGTAATATCGTTTAATATATATTGACTATAACATATGTCGGAGATGGTTCTGCAAGTGACAACAGTAGGTTGAATTTCGCTTCGTAATAAACTTCAAACAGGTAATTGGGAAATTTACAAGATAGAAAATTCAACAGTGGTCAAAAATAAGTGTTACAGGTGATAAAAGTTAATAAAGGAAATATCATCAGACAATTAAGATAGAATCGTTTTAATAATTTTAACAAGTTTTGAGTAAATAAATAATTGTGTGCTAGAGTAAAAAACTGGTTTTGGCGAATGTTTTAAGTCCGAGGGGTCGACCCGCTTAGGCATTCCTATGCGTTTTTTGTTTTTGGCAGATAAGAAAGTAATTAGTGCCGACAAAAAATTAAATATCAAAATAAAAGCCACATAATTTTATTTCAAAAATCTATGATATAAAATATAAAATAGGATACATCTCAATTCATTTCAACGAGAACTTTAACAATTTTCACACTTCGCATCCGATGTAAAATATTTTCCAAAAGGAACCTCATGGTTCCCCAACACAATTTCGTGGTCAATGGTCATCTGTACCTTATATTTCCAACCTTCCTTTTAATCAGATTTATATAAAAAATTTTGACTTTTCTATTCTGTCCTGCTTAAACGAGTATTTTTATTATCAGTGGATTTTTCGTACTAAGTCTGATTTCCATAGATAGAAAGCCATATTATTTTTTGTTTTTCTCTTTGTAATAGTTGAGCCCTTTCTGTAAAAGCTCTAATTAAAACAAGTTACTTTTTCTCCTGGCTTTATGTTTCGATATATTGTACATCACCGATAGAATAGAAGTATAATTATATTATATTATTTTCTTGTTAACATACTGTGACATTCTTGTGACTTTTTAAAGTTTGTATACAATTGAAAAAAACTCTGAATATGTTTTTTACTGTAATGTTATTGTAGTTATTAAATGTATTTTCTAACACCTAAACATATGCATTTGACATTGTTTGACATCTTTATATGACTTTACAATCATTAGAACTGAAGAAGTGCAGAAATACTGCACGAAACGTTTTCTATTAAAAGATTGAAATAGTTTTATCATTTTTATTTCTCCTTGACCGATATCCTCATTTACAGTGAGATTTTAATCTCACTCACATTGTGTATTTATATATATATATATATATATATATATATATATATATATATATATATATATATATATATATATAAAAAATTAGTTTTTCTTGGGTTTAGGTTCAATAAATCATATTACATGTGGAACTAGATTTTATTTTCCATAGAAATCAACGTTTCGGCAGGAAACCCTTGCCTTTTTCAAAAAACGTAAAACGAGACACTGACATTAATATCAATATCATTTTAAAGTCGTCTACTTTAAAATGTATATTATTATGTCCGAATTGTCAATATAAATGAGTCAAATAAAATTATATTATTAGAAGAATTTTTCACCGATTGAATTTGAATTTGTTTAATTTATTAATGTTTGGATTTTGAGAACGATTTCCGCTTATTCCCATTAAACTAGTCATTATAATATAGTAGTGAATATAAAATCGCAATTTACATATGATATGTATAGACAAGTTGATCAGAAGTATAATATATTTTGTTTTATTTAGTTGTTCAAAGGATCATTCTACTATTGCGTGGCTGAAAATTTGACCGGCATTGAAACTAAAGATGACTGCATATCAAAAGGATACAATTGGAAAAACCAAAAATATAATTTTGATGACTTAGTTCAGGCACTGATGTCCCTATTCGTCTTAAGTTCAAGAGATGGCTGGGTGAATATTATGTACACAGGACTTGATGCAGTAGGAGTTGATAGACAGGTAAGAATCGATAATAATTATATCCCGATGGTTCATAATATTAAAAATTTAAGTTGTGGTAACTTCTTGATTGATATATACGTTCAAGTTTATCCATTCAATTATCCGTTCAAGATTATTAAAAGTGACATTGAAAGAAATCGGAACAACCATTATAAATTATTTTATATTAATAAAATTTGGTATACATGCAAATCAATAAAAGATTAGAATTTCAGCCATATCAGTTTAGGTTTTCGTTTTTTATTCATTTTTTTTTAATTTTTTATAAGATTAGTACCGATCAAAATTTAGCGATGTGCGTTTCGTGGTTTTCTTGGAAACCGTTTACAATAGTAAACGAATACGTCCAAGTTTCCATCAACTGAACGAGTTTGAAAAAGGACGGATAATTGGTCTAAGAGAAGCTGAACTTTTTTTCGGGAAACTGCGAATAGGGTCCCCAGAAGTTTAGATAATTTATTCTTACTATTAGCAAATTCGGACACAATGGTGCTCCATTAATCAAATGCGCGATATATGCCGATAACCTAAATGCACGTTACTATAAATAAAAAACTATATTGGACTATATATAAAAAAAATAATCTTACAGTTAGAAACAGTTTTCCCAAAATAATACTTAAACAGGATACACTTTTTGTTTTTCATTACCCTATCTCAGATCATACCATACGCCCCTGTCTGGGAGGATACAATTTGTTTTACAAATAGTCTAATATAAATTATTATAATATTAAAGTTTTTATACTTCTCTAACTATTATTTTTATGTTTCAGCCCAAGGTGAATTATTCTGAATGGCGACTTTTATATTTTATAGCATTTATACTATTAGTTGGATTCTTTGTGCTTAACATGTTTGTTGGAGTAGTTGTAGAAAACTTTCATAGATGCAGAGAAGAACAGGAGAAGGAAGAAAAGATTAGGAAAGCTGCCAAGCGAGCGTTACAGATGGAAAAACGAAGACGAAGTGAGTATTTTCGTGGGATGACTTAATTTATTAAGCAATTTTTAGCCTGTTTGTTTTTTTTTAGTTATTTTTTATTTTTCAGAATTTTATAATCCTTAAATATTTTTGAGTTTTAAACCTTCCTATAAACTTAATGTAGCGTCTTATCAAATTTTCTTCACAAATAGTAAGCAACATCTTTCGCTTGTTTTTTTATATTACTCCAGTCCTCAGGGACGAAAATCCCACTGAACGTCTAAAAATCTTACGAACCGGCTGAATTTTGCTGAGAATGTCAATTTGCGACCCAAAAAAAAAGTTTACCAAAAGTTTTTGTTCAAAATTATCTCAGCCATATTTTTTATTTGAAAGATTTTTTTCTACAGGACATACAGATTTTTAATAAATAGTTTTTTTTTTTCATTTTTCCCCCTTACGAAAGGGGTTTTAGAGGGAAGCCTTGGGGTAAAAGTGGTAAACTTTTTTGGCACCTAAATTTATAGCTAAATCTGGATGCCAAAGAGTATATGAGGTTTGTTAGACTAGTGATATTAGCAGGCGATTACAGAACAGATTCCGTAATAAAAGCATGACATATTTTGAAATGATAAAGATAAGACTCTAATAAAACTAGACTAGACTCTAATAAGACTAACGATTTTACTGTAATTTTTTAATGTCTGGTTTTGGATAATGTCGAAGATAGAAAAATTAATCGAAATAAAATTAGAAAAAATAAATCAGAGAACACTATCTATAATTAGTATAAAGGTGCGAAATTGACATTTGTTCACCAAATATTCGTTTAAAAACTCCATTATATTTCCTCTTACTTCCCAATAACAGGAACTTGGTTATCTAAGCCCGACAGTGATGAAATTTCTAGGAAAAAAAACGGGAAACAAAAGCAAATATTTATTGATTATCATCATCATCATTGGCTCTACAACCCATAGTAGGCCTTGGCCTTGCTCTAGGCCTCCCTCCTCTTCTCAATATATCCGTTCTTTGTTTATTTAATGAGTTTTGACAGCTCCATCTCGTTCATTCGCTTTATGAGTCCTAGCCACCGCTGCCTCTTTATTTTGGTGAACCTAGTTCATTATAAAGGTTGTAGAGCTCAAAATTATATCGCCTGTGCCATAATTTAGGAGTTTTCATTTAGGATAGTAATTCCTCTGTAGTTGTCACATATTATCTGATCGCCTTTCTTGTCAGTAGGTACAATTATATACTACTACTACTATATACTAATAATACTCATTTTCCAGTCTTCTGGCAGTTTTATCTGCCTCCAGATCACTTTAACCAGCCTACATATACAGTGTTGGATGCAGTTTTCGATCCTATTTATGAAATCCTCCATAACACGCTCTACTATCGCTCGATCAATAGTCAGAATTTCCTGGCGAATTACATTCTTCAACTAGATCAAATTACGAGGTTTGCTAGCATATACACAACTCTTTAAATAACCCCATAGAAATAATCACAAATTGACAGGTCTGAAGACCTTGTAGGCCACGGCAAATCTCCGAAACGTGAAAATGAGTTGTCCTGGGAACAGGTTGCGGAGAATATTCATTGAAGCATGGGCATTATGTGCCGTGGCACCATCCTGCTGAAAGCACATATTCCTTGGGTTTAGCCCTTTTCTACGTGAATCTGGAACTAAAAAAAAATTGGAACATGTCAAGGTAGCGAATACACTTAACGATGAAGGTATGGCCAGCCTCTTCGAACAAATATGCAAATCTCAATAATGCCAGTCGGACCAAACTGTGACTTTTTGAGAATGTAAAGGACGCTCATGGAGATTTCGCGGGTTTTCAGGAGCCCAGTGCCTGTAATTCTGTTTATTAACGGTTCCGTCCAAATGGAAATGAGCTTCGTCGCTTATTAGAAGATGCTGATTTACGTTATCCTCCAAAAGAACTTGCATTCTCGTAGCGAAATCCTTACGTTGTTCAACATCTCTTTCCATTAAGTTCTGGACAATCTGCAATTTGTAGGGGTGAAATTTTAGGTCCTTATGCAATATTTTTCTAAACGATTCCCGATTAATGTTTAGATCAATTGCATGTTTTCGGGAGGACCGTGTAGGGATTCTGACGATGGCATCTCTCACTCGCTGTATGTTTACAGGAGTTCTTACTGTTCTATTGGGAGCTTGTTGCTTTTTTTTTCATGACACTGCCTGTTGAATTATTTATCCATCTTAAGATTGTGTTGCGAAATGAAACCGCTCCACGCCTACCAATATTAAAGTGAGTGTGAAAAAGCCGCTGCGTAGTGATCACCGACTCTTGATTTCGGATAAAGGTATCGTATACAAACGGGCGATGTTCGACTGTCCGCGATGTTTACTTAAGTGGCACACTACTACAAAGGTAGAAGGTAGTACCGCGCGCTTGTCCCACTGTCATTCGCTCAAGCTTCGTATTATGCGTTCTAAAAACATCCGGCTCCCGATTGTCACCCAGTACAATACGTCTGATTTTTCCACTAAGTTTTAAAAACTCAGAAGGAACGCCATCTACTCCGGTAACACTTTGTTTTGTTTTAATTTTTTTTATTGCTTTAATGACTTCTTCCTCTATTGGAATGTTATCTTTCTCTCTTTTGTCTTCAATATCTTACAGCTGGATTTCTGCTTCTTGCAATCCTATCTCGCTTCTTTTATTTAGTCTCTCCTCAAAGTTTGCATAAAGATTTATTATTGAATACTTATTAAATGCTATTTATTGATTATAATAAAACGAAATACAATATAGACACAATGGACAAGCTTGTCTTAATGTATAAAAAGAAAAGACAGACAAACAAGAAATAGCCTCTAACAAAATTTTACGTCTTCGGCATTAACTTATAAAAACAAATATAGGGTATTTCCAAAGTTAATATTGTATATGTTATAAGATTTTTAATTATTTATATGCAAAAATGCTTGTGAATACACTAGCTTATGTTTACTAAATTTTGTTTTGTTACAGAAATGAATGAGCTTCCATATTACATTGATTATCCTCCCTGGAGACTGGAGATTCATAAAATAGTAACTTCCAAGTATTTCGATCTAGCCATAGCGTTGGTTATAGGTTTGAATGTCATTACTATGGCCACAGAACGTTATCATATGCCAAATTATTGGGAATACGCTCTTAGAATTTTTAATTATTTCTTCACGGCCGTATTTATTTTAGAAAGTACAATGAAATTAGTTGCCTTAGGTATAAAGATGTACATCAAAGATAAATGGAATCTCCTTGATGTTGCTATTGTGATATTATCTGTAGTAGGAATTATAATTGAAGAGATAGTGCAAGATCTGAAGATAATACCGATTAATCCAACAATAATAAGGGTATGTAAACAAACAATTATATTAAAAACATACTTAAAATTTAATAAAAACAAAAACGAATAATATGTGAAAGACAAGTGAAAAAAAGAAAATCTAAGGGTAATCGTGACACGACTAAATTGAAACTTTAAATGTTAAAAGAAAAATAAAAGAAACATAGCGATAAAGTAGACATAAAAAGAGAATGAAATGAAAGTGGACTAAAGGAAAATATTAATAAACAAAGTGATTTGACAATCTTCTTCTTTTTCTTCCACTTTAATAGCATTTCTGCTTGTTCATTGGCGGATTAATACCTCTATGAAAGATTGTCACTCCATCTTTTGCGTGGTCTTCTGCCGATTGGTAATTTATTTCTTATCTTATCTTTTTTTCTATTTTGTGTCCATTCATTTTTACACTGTACGTTAGATTTTCTTCTAATGTCTTCACTTATCTTTCGATCTCTCGGCGTATTTCCTGTAATTCTTCTCAGTACTCTCATCTTTGCCATTTCCAGTAGCCTTTGTGTTGTGGCTGTGTCGTGTCTTATTTCTGAGGCATATGTCGTTATTGGTCTTACACTGGCTTTATAAATTCTTGACTTCATCTGTTAATGTGTCTGTTTCGCCATATAGTGTTATTAAGGCATCCTGCCAGTCCATTTGCTTTTTGTACTTCTTTCTCTCACTTATTTGTCCAAGTCTCCATAACTGGACAGTGTAACTCCAAGATATTTTCTATTTTATTTTTATTTTACATCTAGCTGGTTCTTTCCTGATTACTATTGTTTTAGTTATCTCAGATGAGATTGTCATATTAAATTCTTTTACTCTTAAGTTAAATCTGTGTTCTACTCTTTGCAGACTATCTTGTCTATATATTGCTGTATCCTGTTCCTTTGTTAACGCTTTTGATGATTTCATCCAATGATTAAATTGATGAGCATATCGCTCGATGAGTCCCCTTATCTTATTCCGCTACCTATTTCTATAGGTTCTGTAAGTTGCCCATCTATTCTGACTTTCATTTTGTTGTTTTGGTATATGTTTTCACTACGTATTTCATTTATGCTGCAGAGGTCCGTCAGAAGGTCTACGTTTTCATTTCTGATATTTTCATTATATCGCTGTTTTATTCCTGGAACTATATCATTGCCAACACGGGCATTGATTTGGCAATAAAACATGAAAAAACTAGAAAAATTGTAAATAAAAAACCAAAACAGACAAAACTATAAATAAATAAATATATTTATCGGAAGTCAGTGACAGAAGAAAAGATAAATGAAAGAAAACTAAAAGTGAAACTGGATGACCGAGGCACTTTCCAAGAAATAGAATGATGTATAGATGAATAGATGAGTATGAATGTAAAAGTACTTCCAAAAACCAATAAAAAAATTTACAATAGGCACACATGATTACTTTTTTTGTTAAATACTGGGAAGCTGGGATAACAGGATGTTTGGAGTGTGTTTTATGTTCAGAAAAAATTGAAAAATATAGTGAACTGGTTTATAGTCATTTTAGAAAAAATGAATAGCATCAAAAAGAAAATGGAGTACACTTTTTTAAACTTTTTATGAAAACACAAAGAAAATTACCAAACTGGATTGAAGTCCATCTTTTATCGAACAAAAGGAACAAAAGTCATACAAGAAATCTTTACATGGAAATCAAATTTCTGATCTGAAAATTGTCTGAATAGCAAATTAATAAATTATTATTTTAGGTTCTAAGAGTAATGAGAATAGCACGAGTTTTGAAGTTATTAAAAATGGCAAAAGGTATAAGAGCTCTTTTAGACACCGTTATGCAAGCTTTACCACAAGTAGGAAATTTGGGACTTCTGTTCTTTTTATTGTTTTTCATTTTCGCTGCGCTGGGTGTGGAATTATTTGGGAGATTGGACTGCAGCTTTACTCCGTGTCAAGGTATGATAAAGTACTAATACATTTCGTTTAATATTAACATTGACTTGTGAAATTATATGTTTAGTTTATTATTATTAAATACAGGATGATTATTTGGAAATTCCAATTGGACGATTTTAAAGAACTACTTAACTAATATCTGAAAATTAAGAATGAGGGGTTTTTAGATAAGCTTAGTTAATCTTAAATATTTAGAGCTTCCAATCACTTCTTGTTATACTGGAAGTTGACTAAAACTCTCTTATTTTAAATGTAATGCCCTGTATATTTTGACACATTTCGATAGAACAGCTATTGAGAATTATCTCAATATTGTAACATTTTTAGTAGAGTATGGGCCGCTTGGGCGCGACAGGCCGCCAGACGCCAGACAGGTCCACTCTGACGTCACTGGCGCCAATATCGGTAA
Source organism: Diabrotica undecimpunctata (assembly GCF_040954645.1). Taxonomy (NCBI): domain Eukaryota; kingdom Metazoa; phylum Arthropoda; class Insecta; order Coleoptera; family Chrysomelidae; genus Diabrotica; species Diabrotica undecimpunctata. The sequence goes on along the minus strand of NC_092810.1, from coordinate 143,552,093 downwards.
GCATTGGATCTGCATTACCGGCCGATTATAAACTTAGCCAGGATCGAAACCGATGACGTCATAGTTTGACTAGTATCCGCTAGTCGGCACTAATCATTGTTAATTATATTTTAAGTTTAATTAAATCAATTTACAAATAACATTAAACAAAGAATATTCCCCACTGGTACTCAAAATTAGGACACCCGGAGCCAAGCCACGTACTGAATCGATATCACTTCTTGTCGATAATAGGTATGAAAAAAAAACAAGGAGGATTACGCGTATTGAACAATCGAAAAAATCGTATATTCGTCGTTATTGGCCCGATTGGAACGTACGAGGGCTCGTTGGAAAGGGAAGGGGCCAACGAATACAATGACATAGAATAGGCAAACTATTTGCCTATTATACATAAATATTCTAGGCCCTTCACTCGTGTCAAAAGAGAATCGGGTGTGGTTCTTTCAAAATTCATATACAATCTGTTTATATTATCCTCAAAATTATTTACCCTCGTAAGGAAACGACCTAAGACAGAGAAATAAATTGAAAAATTTAAAGCAAAGCTATTAACAAAGCTAACCTTTATTATTTTGTGACGAACAAAAAGTTATTAAAAGATTCTAGGAGAATAACATCATCTCGGAAAAGAAATAAACATTATTTGATTAAGTATTAAATTAGAAATGAGAACTGCTTATACGAAACTAAAATTATAATTGCATCATATAATACGAAAACAAACATTTTATATCTTGGCAATAAATTATGAATGCGAAATACTTACATGAAAATAAAATCATACTTTATCCAAAATTTCGAAATTCGTTCACATAAAAAATTCTTTTATATAGAAGATATTTATATATTATATAGATATTAATGTAATTAAAAGACCAATAATAAATCACATCACTGTTATTTAGTTCATAGATAATCTTAACTGTTCATTAAAAGAATAAAATTGGTACAACCTGAATTATTCTAATGCTTGCGTGACTTGTAGAAAGGATATAATTTTTACCAACTAGGTACTCAGGCTGGGATTTCAGAACGTCGAATCTATTGGCAACAAAAACATATATTCAACATAAAAATCTATAGGATTGGGCGGCTAAGCAAACGGGATATTCCACAAAAGGCAATTATACCAAATAACGGTAATTCTTCAAATTTATCTATTATTACCTATTATAATACCATAAATCCACAGCAATTAAGATAACATCGCGCCAATAAACATGGTTCTGGCCACTATTAGTGCTCCCGGTAAGAGTCTAAAATAAATATTTATTTGAAAAAAAAAGAATTTTTCGGCTTACCTCGTCAAGAGACCACTGAAACCAAATTTCATCCTGTATGATGGACGTTCAGAGATAGAAAAGAGAGATGAATTGCCAGGAGGTTACGAACGCTCGGATTTTGAGGCCAAAGTCGGTACGGCAGTTGGATCCTTGTGGTAATTTAGATGCTTCCGCACTCAGCGGATAGATGGCGTGAGCAATATTATTTGAATATTTTCTAGAAATTATAATAATCAATTTGTGAATCTTTGAAAAATAATTTGAAACTTTTGAAACGATTACATTATAAGACTATGCTATTTTATTTTGAAATAGTTTTCGATTTGACGTCCTGTGGCCCTGCATGGTTGTAAACACTAACACTGAGAACATTTTGTTTGGTACAACTTTTTTAGTACCATTTATTTTGATAAATAATATTTTCCATCGACCGTCCATTTATGATCAATTTTAGCACCCTCAAAATCATTGATTAACGACCGCTATTAATGAATGATTTTCTATTAATGAACGATTTCATTATAGGCAACACAACATGCATAAATTAATTAAACGCTCTGTGATTGGCAGTGACCTGTGGTGTAGGCAACCAAACATATACCTATTTATATTCCCACTAAAAATTTTAAAATGAAGTAGTCGCTGTTAGTACTATCTGTCATTGTATGTCATTATTTACTTTATTGTTTAAAATTCTGTGTATTTGAAAAATCCAAAGATGGATATTGACGAAGAGTTTAATTTAACTCCACCAGAAGTGGCAGAAACTGCAAATGAAATATCTTTAATTTTGCTGCCAGAAAAAAGCAGAGTGTTGTACGAAAAAACATACGCTGAATTTATTGCATGGTGTGACGAGAGAAAAATAATACGATATTCAGAATCTGTAATGTTGACATATTTTTCAAACATTGCCGAAAAAGGACTAATAGCAAGTTTGTGGCCCAAATATTCGATGCCTAAATCAACCTTAAGTTTGAAATCAAACATTGATATATCTAAATATAATAAGTTAATTATTCTTGTCAAGAACAAAAGAACAGGTTATGTACCAAAGAAATCAAAAACACTTGAAAAAGAACAAGTCCAGAAATTCATCTCTGATGCTAATGACGTGTTTCTAATGATAAAGGTAAACCAGTAAATTAAATTTATATATTTAATACTCGTATTTCATAACATTTCATTTTGTAGGTTGCATTGATTTTCGGAGTGGCTGGTACGTTAAGAAAGGACGCACTATTGAAATTAGAAACAAATAAAGTTCAAGACTTGGGGTCAAAGTTTCTGTCACAATAAAAGTATCAAAAACACACACAAATAGAATATTTACCATAGTAGATAAGGAAGCAAATACCATTCTCAATGCGACCAAAAACTATATTTCTGACCGGCACACACACCACATAAACGATTTTTCATTTTTTATAAAAAGAACAAATGTTCCACACAGCCAGTTGGCATAAATACGTTTTCCAAAATTCCTTCTGTTATTGCTAAATTCTTAAAATTAGAGCACCCGCATCTCTACACTGGGCATTGTTTTAGACGTTTCTCTGCGTCAATACTGTGTGACAGTGGTGCAGACTTTCCAGCTATTAAAAGACTAGGTGGCTGGAAATCGACTGCTATAGCAGAAGGTTATATAGATAATTCTATGCAGAATAAACTTGAGACAGCTTAAAAACTCTTGGGACAAAATACCACTAAACCTTGTCAAAGTACTTCCTTCAGCACCACCGCTTCTTCTTCTATTACAGAATTTACAGAGGTCCAAAAAGACTTAAATATAAATTTGTCAAAATGCTATACAGCAGATAATCATTTATCAATACCTTGCTTTAATTTCAATAATTATACTATTTGTTAATAATTGTTAATAATTGTTAATAATTGTTTACAATTGTTAATCGCCCTTATTAATATACTTGTTGGTTAAATAACTATTAATATACAAGGTGATTCAAAGCCTGTGTTTAATAATTTGTTAACTATCTTAAAAGGATCACTCTATTTGTTATGACGTTATTAGAAAGAACTTTAACTATTCTTGAAATTACTTTAACTACTTTCTATACCTAAATCTAGCAGCTATTGAGATATTTAGCTTTTAATGTGTATATTAACAGGTAAGCAGGTTTAATTTTGAGAACTGAGAACTGTCAACTAAAATGTCCGTGGTATGCTGTACAATAATAATGAAAATTATAATACAAACATTTATATATTTATTATTTATATATTTAAAGCTCAATAACTCAATAACAGTAAAAGGGGAAGAAGTTAACGAAACTTAAAGACCAGTTAAAGTTTTTCTGATAACGTCGTAACATATAAGATGATCAATTTAATTAATTAATTAATAATAATAATTAATAAGTTTATAGAAATTTTCTAAAATTATTTATACTAAATATTATTTTTTATAAACAACGTGTTAAAGTTTACTTAAAATGAACAATAATAAAAAAATTTGTATCAATCAAAATGTTTACTAATTTATTATTAATAAAGATACAGGATGTTAAATCGGATACTATTTCAAGATTAAATTTTCGTATAACACTCGGTGTAGCAAAATTTTATTTTGAGAGAATTCCCAAAAGTTGTACTCAACTTCCGGTATAAGTGGTAAGAGGTTAACCCCTCATCATATTATTTGTCAAGTTTCTCTAGCACGTTTAGTTGAAACTTACAATCAATTAAAAGTATATTGAAGGAAATACAAGAAATGCGTAACCAGCTCAATTTCGGTGAGATTAAACAGAAAATATTACGAGCACTATTGAACAAGTTTTAAGAGTAATATGTGACGTTCTTAAGGCCGTAATTACAAAGAAGTTAATAGAACAAATACTAAGAAGAATTGTATGAATTGTATGTATAAATTAAGTTCGTTAATTAACTTTAAAGAATAAGATATTTAGAAAAGAATGACAAAATGATGCTCTCCCGTAAAACAATAAAAAGAAGTAAAAGCGGGTGTGGAAAAAATTATTCTAGAAGTTCGATCACTGACGAGCTTTGATATAATCCAATTTAATAATAAAAATTGCAATTTAATAATAAAAATTTCTGTTTTAGGATTGGGAGAACACGCACATTTTCAAAATTTTGGAATGGCATTTCTCACTCTATTTAGGGTAGCCACTGGAGATAATTGGAATGGAATCATGAAAGATACTTTAGATGATGAACACTGTGATCACGGAGATGACTGTATTAACAATTGTTGCATATCTCCAATTATAGCTCCCATTTTCTTTGTTATATTCGTCCTAATGGCTCAATTCGTATTAGTTAATGTAGTTGTAGCAGTAAGTATTTTTATCATTAGCAGTAATAGATCATTATAATATTTATCAAAATAAACAGTACAGAAATTAAGATAACTATGAAATTGCACACACAAAATTTGATTTATTTCTTATCATTAAAATCTTTGTCATTCTTCGTAAAAGGTAATGTGCCTTAATTTTCGGTACCTTATAAACAGTCACATTAGCGTTTTTCAGGTCGCCCAATGCTGTTTCACCATATTGCTGATTTTCGTCGTTATTCTTTTCTACTCTACTAACTCTATCAACATGTTTACTTCATTTTATTTTTCGTTTTTGTACCCATAGTCCAGGATATGACGGTAAAGTAGAAAAATCTACCTACTAGCAACCCGTCTACTTCAAAATCTACCCTATTGCTAATTATTTTTTACGGTGACATCTACGTACAAATATCTATAAGCTAAAAGTAAAGCTTATAAAATATAGGAATAACTCTAAAATATGTCGGACAAAGATTGTTTGATATGTGTTTGATGTGATGTGTGTTTTATTTAATGTGCCAATTCTTCAAAACCACTCTTTATTATGACTAAAGTAAAAAAATATATATAACTGATATTTTTAATTAATTAGATATTACAATGTAATATAATTAATATAATTAATAATATTAAAACGTAATTTTTGTTAAATTGTTAAATTTTTGTTCCTGTTTTATCTTTCGCTGCTGCTTCAATGTCTTCCTTTATTCTGGTCCAGTAGGAGTCTTTTTTGGTTTTCTTTATTTAAATTTTGATTCCTTAGCCTGTTGTTAATGTTTTCCGAGTACCGTTCTGCAATTTTCGCATCTTTCAGCTTTTGCACATTCCATTTGTTTCTATCCATTTTATTTTCTTTACTGGTGTTTAAAATTCTAGCCCTCAACATTCTTACGCCTCTCTAACTTCTGCAGTTTATTACGTCTGTTTCGTGCCTCTTGAATCTAATATATAATAGTCTCCCGTTTTATACCGCTGTCGCGGCTTTGGGAGTATAGCAGGGTAGTCTGCTATATCTAGGGCCTACGGTATACAAGGAAGGTAACATGGCCAGTGCTACGCTTCAACCGTCTATTATTACCCCTGGTTTTACCCAAGGTACTCATTTTTATTCAGGCTGAGTCGACCTGGGGCCTATAGACATTTTAAAAATGTCTAGATGTTCTTGCCGGCGGTGGGATTCGAACCCCGGACCACTGGCTTGCGAGGCAAGTATCCTACCGCTTGCGCTACGCAGGCCTCTTGAATCTATGAAGATGTAATCAATCTGACTCGTTGTACTTCCATCAGGAGAGGTCCAGGTTACCTTGTGTATGCTCTTGTGTTCAAAATAGATACTATCTACTGTCATATTTAGTGCTGCTGCTAAGTTTATTAGTTGTAATCTCGACCGGTCCTAGGACGGGTTAGGGTGTTCCCCTATCCACCACCTGGGGACGCATCCGATGGGAGACAGATAACTCCACACGGAAATATTTACAAATACAAAATCATAAATATATTAAGAATTATCTTTATCTATAGTTATTTCAACTGGGTGAAATAACGCACAAAAAGAAGATTTTTGTTTTTCTCACCACTCCCACTTCTAATTTTAAATAAAATTCTAATTCTTCGTCAAATATTTTCATGGCGCATATTCTTTGATACAGTAATAGTGGATATACGGGGACTGTTTAATCACCAATCTTCAATTTACTGTTCACTCCGTGTAAGATCTTTTTTAGACCGTTTAATTTCATCAAAATTCTTGCCTTTCATTGCTTAATCCAACAAGCAGCACATTACAACAATTTATCTCCTCTGTACCAATCAAACCTGTTACAATATGAAGTTTCTGTAGTTCCGGCAGGCTGTTGACAAGAATGACTGTCTCATCGGCATATCTTATATTAGTAATATTGTTTTGCCGTTGATTATGATTCCTGCACTATGGGCTATAAGAGTCTCTGCGTAGTTGTTTTCCAAGTACAGATTACAAAGTGGGGACAAAATGCATCCCTATCGTACACCATCTTCATTTTGGATACTATTTAATTTGACGAATATTTGTACATGTCTATATAAAAATATTTGTACATTTCCTAGGTTCTAATGAAACATCTAGAAGAGTCTCACAAACAATTAGAAGACGAACATGATATGGACGTTCAATTGGAAAGGGAATTTGTTGAAAAACAGGAAAGAACTGCGAGAGAGCTATATCTCGCCCTTCAAGCTGACCAAGAATGTCAGTCACAAAAGAAAACCTTAGTTAAAGTAAGATTTTAGTTATTTAGCATATAATCGTGTTACGTATACACATGTAATTAGTAGTTCTTGTAGAATTTATTGAGGATTAAAGATATATTTTCTTAACAAATACTTTATTTCCTACTCGGTGATGCATTTAAATATTATCGATAACAATTTATTTTACTGTAATAATAATTGAAAATTATTGAATTTTAAGTGTAATATATGAAATAAAGTAATAGTATGCAAAATCTATCAATTTATTGTTCGGTATTAAATAAGGTAGATAATATGGATTAAAACAATTCAACTAGATTTCTTCACAGGCCCAATCTATTTTTTTTAATATCCCCAATAATTCAGGTAATTCAGGTAATTCATGTATAATTACTTTATTTAATACTTATACTAATTAATTTACAATATATGAAAAAGATGAGATTCTTTAAGGAAATTTACAATATTTCTTATGTTACAGTTTCCGTCTAATAATATTTTTTGATGGCCGAAAGATTATTGTTGGATTTTCTTGAAAAATTTTACAATGTTTAAGTGTTTTAAGGTTAGAGTTGTCTTACATCTATCACATACCGGTTGATTCCTTCCATTAAATAAAAATATTCATGTTTTATTCGTGTATGACCTAAAAGTAATCGATCAATTCTAACCTGTTTGACCCGACTTGTCATTTGTTTCCTCCATATGTTTTAATGGTTTAACTTATTTTAATTTCGACTGGTATTTATCCCATTCATTTTGCGACTTTCACTGGATTTTGGATTTAATCACTGTTTTAATGTCACTAGCATCCAGCTCAATCACTGTTGTTGACTTTTTGTTATTTTCTGCGTCGATAGCACAGAAATAAATTAATTACTTTCCAAAATATAAATATTTTTAAGAAAAGTTAAAATACGTAGATTTCAAATTTTAATTGACTATATTTAAAAAATCGTCAATTTTTTTAATGCATTAACTGTATTTATAACTAGAACAACTGTAGATAACTACCAGACAAAGAGAAGAGTAGGAAAGAGGATACACAAAAGAAAAAAAAACGAAACCACCTAAAGTTAACATCAACAGAAAAGAATTCAAGGTAACCACAAGACAATGCAGAAGTCAGAAGAGGATGAAGAAGAAAACCTGGTAGACGAAAGAGATGAGGTAAGTGGAACAGACGAGAGATAAGAGGAATCACCAACGATTCTTGAAGTTAAAGATGCAGTCAAAAAACTAGTCAGAATCAAACCACCCAGAATAGATAATCTACCAGCTGAACTATATAAAAAAGGTAGCCATGACCATGATACCATAATTGCATTACAGTAGCTGATAAAAGAAATATGGATACAGAAATCCCTCCCCAATGATTGGAATATTGGAATACTTTGCTCCATACAAAAAAAGGAGATATCTTTGAATGCTCTAACCACACATTAATTACCCTTCTAAATGCAGCGTATAAAATATTTTCCACAGTACTATATTACCGTATGGCGCCATATGCAGAACGGATAGTAGAAAAATACCAGGCTGGTTTCAGAGGGGGAAATCGACAATTCACCAGATTGCAACTCTGAAACAAATTTTGGAAAAAACACTGGAATATGGCATTGATACTCATCGCATATTTATAGACTACAAAGCAGCCTACGACTTTGTTAATAGAAGAGACATGCTCAAATCAATGAAAGAGCTAGTAATACCGGTTTTATAGACTACGAAAAAGCGTTTGATCGAGTAAAACACACAGAACTCATAGAAACCCTAACACAACATGGTATAGACCATAACACTGTAGCACTTATTAAAAAACTATATTGGGATCAACTGGTGTCGATCAAAATAGACAATCGCCTGACAGTTCTCCACTATTATTCAATATATATTCCGAAAAGATCTTTCAAAATTCCCTCGAAAATGTTGAAGAAGGAATAAAAATCAATGGAGAATACGTAAACAACTTAAGATACGCAGACGACACCGTCATTATTGCGGACAGTGCTGAGGGTTTACAACGACTTTTGAATGTCATAACCAGAGAGGGAGATAGCTTGGGACTAAATATAAATACAAATAAAACAAAAGTAATGGCTGTTATACGTGCACCAAATGCCGACATTAATATTTGTATCTATAACAAACATATAGAACCAGTACAAAGATTCCAGTATCTTGGTTGCTGGATAACAAACGATCTAGACAACTAGGTCGAAATATGTGCTCGTATAGAATATGCTAGATCCGCATTTCAACGAATAAAAAAATTTCTAATAAACTCTACGTTATCGTTGGATATTCGATACCAATTTGTAAAAACGTTTATTTACTCCATATTGCTATAAGAAGTGGAAACATGAACTGTCAGAAATTCAAGTATGAGGCGTATAGAAAGAAGCCTTTGAGATATCTGGGTTTTTCGAAGGATGCTGAAGATCTCTTGGACAGAGCACGTGACCAACAACGAGGTGCTAAGAAGAATGGGTCCTGAGAGAAAACTCCTAAATATTGTAAAAAACTGAAAAACTAGTTATCTAAGACATATTTACAGAGAAGGAAAATACAACTTGCTACGACTTATAATGGAAGGGAAAGTGAAAGGAAGAAGAGGTCCAGGAAGAGACTGGACAGGCATGGACTGGACTAAGAACAGCTCAAGATAGAGAGTAATTTGCTATAGTTATAGCCAACCTTCAGTAATGGAAAAGGCACCTTAAAAAGAAAAAGAAAACGCGTTAATGGGAAATTCTGTCTATCAGACCCTAAGTTTCGAACTTTGTGCATATCAGCGCATTAGGAATGATCTAAAAAATCTATCAATACAGGGTTCTGCATTTAAAAAAATGTATAATGACCTTATGACGTTAGTCTGTATCACTCTATCTAATATTTGTTTTTTTTTTGTAAATTGTAAAGAATTAAAATTAGAATTCAACATATTGAAGCTTTTCTTGAATGTTTTGAGAAAATATTAAAGTTTTCCATACTTTACAGATTACAGACAGTTATAATAATAATAATAGGGCAATTATTAGAGATGCATGAGGTAGTTTGCAGATATTCATAAAATAAACAGAATAATGTCACTTCAAGAATAATGCCAATTCTTTTAGTACATTGAGTTTTTAGCTTCTGTAAAAATTTTCTTTTTTGAATTTTTATGGCAAATAAATGTCATTTCAACATCAAATGTCTATTTTACTATTATTTCTGCGAAAAATGTGTTTAATTAACTCCGAACTTTTAATATTGTTAAACAAGATAATATATTAACTACATTTGATTTTATTCAATGTATCAAAAGTAAAAATATTTAAATGCATCACATATTCTATCTCCCAAAAATACCTCTCTGAAATTTTATGTGCTTTTAGGGGCATGAGCCGGGCAGAAAAGTGTAAACTTAAAATTTTTCTAAATGTTTTTTTAAACTAAGTCGTAGATAATACTATCTAAATTTATAGTAAACTAAATTATATTCTTAAATTATAAAATTTTTAGCTCTTCATTATTATACTTGATTTCAATTACTTTTTAATTCATTACTTAATTTTCTGAAAATATTTTCTACAATATGAGTTACATAAATAAATACTTCGTTGGCTAAACCAAAAATTTTAAAATAAAGTTTTTCTTTATAGCCTCGAGATCATTGACTGTATTTAACATAACACTTTACCGTGAGGCATAAAAAAAGCTTACCTGAAATACATACCAAAACACAAGACGCATACCATAATTAAAAGACAATTAGAAACGAAACACATGCACTCGTAAGAAAAAATAAAAAATGATCACTGGGAACGCTTTTCGAAGGAAATGGTCTGCAAAAGGAAATATGGCGCATCATAAGAGGTCAAAGACCATAAGTATAGGAACTAATAGAACCAAAACACATAGAAAAGGATACCTACGTGGATTGACTACCTAAAAAAGCTCTTTGCAGAGGAAGAACAAACGACGCTAGAACCGGAAATACCAGAAATTACCACAAATGAAGAACTTAATAAACATGTACAGGAAGTTCGGAAAATACTTCAAAACCTCAAGAACAGAAAAGCAGAAGGTAAAGACGGGATACCAAACGAATAACTGAAATATTGTGGAGCAGCAATGACAGAACAATTAACAACATTAATTAATAAAATTATAAAACACAATAAAATACCGGAAAATTGGAGAACGAGCGAACTAATTCTACTATTCAAAAAAGGACATAAAAAAACAGCCAGAAAACTACAAGAGTATAAAATTGTTAAATACTACGCTAAAACTTACAACTAAAATTTTACAAGTGCTAATAAATCAGAGGATAAGTTTAGCAGATGAACAACAAGGTTTTCGTAGTGGAAGATCGAGTACAGATGCAATATTCGTTATAAAGCAAATTACTGAGAAATCACCACTACAATATAATAGACCAGCATTTCTGTGTCTGACTGAACTAAAGAAAGTATATGACATGGTAAGACTCAAAGATGTAATCCATCGTCTGTATAATTAAGAAGTTCCCCTAAATATAATAAAAACTATCTAAAGCATCTACCAAAACAACAAAATGGAAGTCAGAATAAATGGACAACTTAGAGAACCTATAGAAATAGGCAGCGGAATAAGACAAGGGAAATCATTATTAAGCCCCATGCTTTTTAATTTGATCATGGATGAAATCATCAAACGCGTTAACAAAGGAAGAGGATACAGAATGGGAAACAAAAAAATAAAAATACTCTGTTACGCAGACGACGCAATATTGATAGTCCAAGATGAAGATAGTCTGCAAGGACTGGTCCACAGATTTAACATAGAGCAAAATAATTTAATATGACAAGCTCATCTCAGAAAACTAAAACAATAGTAGTCAGCAAAGAACCAACCTGATGTAAAATATAAATTGATGGCATCAGTATTGAACAAGTAATGGAAATAAAATACCTGAGAATTACACTGTTTAGCTATGAAGACCTAGACAAAAAAGTGAGAGATCAAGTACAAAAAGCAAATAGACTGGCATAATGCCTTAATAATACTATATAGCGAAACAGACACATTAACACTGAGATGAAGCCAAGAATTTATAAAGCCAGTGTAAGACCAATAATAACATTTGCCTCAGAAATAACACCCGACACAGCCACAACGCAAAGACTATTGGAAACGGCAGAGATGAGAGTAGTGAGAAGTATTACAGAAAATACGAGAGATCGAAAGAGAAGGCAAGACATTAGAAGAAAATGTAACGTACATTGTATAAATTAATGGACACAAAATAGAAAAAAAGAATGCAATAACCACATAAGCAGAATGGAGGAGACCCGTGTCGTCAAAATAGCAAGAGATAAGTCACCAATCAGAACAACAAATCACCAATCAAACAAGCAGAATTGCTTATAAAGAGGAAGCAGTAGAGAAAGAAGACTTTTCCGTAAGCTTCTATTATTGAGTCATTATCGTTAATAGTAGATAGAATTTTCACTACGTAAACTTTTTTACGGAAAAATGGAAAAAAAAATTTACTGAGAAAATAGAGATCAAAAGAGTTGAAAGACACAGTTTCAACTTTCACCATTATGGTTCAATTTATATTCGAAAGAAATAATTGAAAAATTACTTAAAGAAATACTAATTAGAATAATATCAACAACCGACAACAGAGTTATTAATAATGTTAAATACGCAGATGATACCATAATAATTTAAGATACTGTACAAGACTTGGCTTCTGGATTATGTAGATGCTAGCGAGCTATTTAGACAGCAGGTTAACACTTAGGTACACAGAATAACAAATGCTGGAATCCTCACAAGAATGAAAAAGGAAAAGAAAGTGATGAAGACAAAATACGATTAAGATAAGCAAGTTAGAGTATCTAGGTCAAATAACAATGTTATCAAGTATGCAGTCTGTTATTTAAAAATAAAACATTTTATCTTTATTGGTCAATTTTTCGCTAATTATTTGTTAGAGTTCTCCGGAGAAAACTACAATATAATTATAATTTTGAATAAAAATAAAATGACTATGTTACAAGTTACAAATTCATATTATGTACAGCTGGTTCCTAAAAAAACTGATCGCCTCTTAGTAAGATTTGATCATTTTGATCAGTGTATTTAATTTGTCTCACATTATATTATATTTATTATGACAGACAAATAATAAAATAAACAAACAAACAAACAAAAATTGTAATAATTATTAAGGTCTAAAATTTGATATTATTTTGAATTCCTGCATTCTATAAAGAGTATGTAAGGTTTCGATGTTGTTATTCTGGAGCCACTGATTTATTATATTTGGAATGTGAACAGGACAATTATCTTGTTAAAGGATAAAATTATTTTCTGGATACAACTGTTTTTTTACAATGGAAAACATGATGTTTTCTATAGAATATTCAGATAAGTCTGCCCAACAAACCTGCCATCAATACCCCATACCATTCCGATTCCTCTAGATAAAATCCATCCCAATACATTGGCGCTAAAATGACCAGCTGCTCGATATCTATCAACATATTATAGAGGATTAAATCTATTATTATTTGGTTTATACGCCCCAATTTTGTCCTTTTTATAAGATTGAAACATTTTCTCATCTGTAAATATTACCCTATCCCAAAAATCTTGATTTTGTAGCTGATGGTTTACAGCAAATATAAGTCTTGATTGCTTCTGTTGTAGTGTAAGAGCTTGTTTTTTTGCTGTAGTTCGGTACCTAAGACGCGATGCTTTAATTCTGCACCAAGTTGTTGTCTATCTTCCTGGAAACTATGACATAATTCTCAAATGGATTCTCTTCTAATCTCTCCAAAAGCCTACGACCTTCATGAGCGGTAAATATTGTTGGTCTTCCAAAACGTTGCTTTCTTTCAAGAGTTTTTTGTTGTCTACATCTTTTATTAATATTAAAAACTGTTTTCCTGCTTACGTTAAAATGGTTCGCAATGGCAGATAGTGACCAACCATCTTCTAATTTCGTTACAATGAAACAATCGAACTTTAAGTTCTTTGCTAGCATGTGGAGCAATTTTTTGAGGTTGAACAGAATAAGTTATCTGACAAATTTTAAGATTTGGCAGTAACAGTGACAGTATGTAAATAATAAGTATTTATCCTTCAAAATACACTGCTCAATTTTCTACAAAATACGTTTGAGTCGTATCAGTTTTTTTATGAACTAACTGTACATATTTTGAGTAAAATGTTCAAACATTTGTATGTTCGTTTAAAATCTTAATATAACTTAGATACATAATTAGTGATTAAAAACACAAAAAACCAACATAAAAACAAGTAACATATTTAACACATAATAAAATTATTCATTTCTATACACGTTAAAAATATATAGGTTTGTTGTTTAAACAGAAAAATTAATTTAAAATAGTTAGCTTATTACAGTAGATATTTCTTAACTGTCCCGTATCCTCTTTGTAATTTTTGTCCCGTATCCTCTTTGTAATTTATTGAACAGAAATTAATATTGTTATCATGAACAGAAACCTAAACTTGCTATTAAACATCTTTGTCAAAAAATTTGTCATGAAATTGTCAAATTTTTATTAATACTAAAATTGTCAAATATATTGTATTAGAAAACGGACAACTGTTTTCAAAAATAAAAAATAAGATTCAAACTCTTTATAAAACCAATGTTATCTAAAAGTTGCCTTATATCGGCCAAATTTCACAATTGCTTAAACACAGAATATCACAGCACAAAAGCGACTGTGGAAAAAAGAAAAATACGCGTGCAGCAGTTGACCATCGTTTAAAAACTGGGCACTATTTTGACTATTCAAATGTTAGAGTTTTATAACAAGTAAGTAAATATAAAAAAAGGTTTTTTTGGAAATGTGTCACATTAATATAGAAAAAGACGTAATAAATTACAAAAGGGGACACGGAACAGTTGAATAATATTTACTGTAATATGTTAAATATTTTAAATTATCTTTTCTGTTTAAACAACAAACTTTCAATTATCCCATATATTTGCAACGTATATAGAAATGGCTAATTTTATTTTGTGTTAAATGAGTCTATCCCGATAATTCCGATAATCTATTCGAAAAAATCCTCAAACAGGTCGGTTTATCTTTATGATGATCACGAATCTACTGATAGCTCGACTGATCAGAAGATATGTTTTAATCTTTCTTATATGTTTTACTAAAAATAAAAATTTTCAATCATTTTTTGAGAATTGAATTGATAAATTGTTTGAAATAAAGTTTAGATTTAGATATTATTATCTCCGCCATATCACTATGTCCGATGTCCTAGTATGGGCTAATAGCTCTGGAATTCATAAAAATAAAGAAAATGCTCAGATACGTCGATTTGATTTTTAAACTGCTAGTCGGGCGTTTGATTTTACAGTTGCTCTTCTTTATCCCAAAATAAATCCAAAAAAGAAAAAAAATGGCAAAATAAATATAGGGAATTTAAAATCAAAAATTGGCGTATCAGAAATTTTCTCTGTATCGTTTTTAACTCCGCAGATATCACTTATACTAGGACTTTTCAGACAACATAAACTATTTTCCTTAAAATTTAATACTATAAAATTTTGTTACATCTAGTGACAGACCACTTTTATACTACGGCTATAATTCCTGTACAACTTCTTCTTCACTTTTTCTTCTGACATATGTTAGTAAACCTCTAGTGCATGGTTTTACCACGTGTTTAGAGATTTAATGTGAAAATAGGCACTAGCTTTGTGTGTATGACACATAGTGACACAATATTATAATGGGTACTAATGGGATATAAGGGATACCTACTTAAGTTTCCCCTACACCTGAACTGCCTTCTTGTGATTCTATTTAAATTGTAAGGATATTATTTATAAATTTTTTGTCATTCCTAAATATCACTAAAAAATGTGTAATTGAGGTTGTTTGTACAGAAGTGACTTAATAAATTTTAATTAAATTGTGTCGTTTTGACTGTATCTAAAATACTACATAATTTTTTAATACAAATTTTGTAAAAATTAAAAAACTGGACTGAATATGCAAACAACATACGCATCTGTAGATTCTTAAAAAATGTATAAAAATATAATATACTACAATCGAAAACCTGCTGCAAAATCTTACTTACATGATCACGTCAAGTGTGATATATTGGTAAGGGAGAGTAATTTTATATAATAACACCCGAATTTAGTCTCCTACGTCACAGTTCATCGCCCAAACTTTTTAGAAAGAAAATGGGGGTGAACTCGTTCCATCAAATTAGCAACCTATCAAAAAAGAGTATTTCATTTAAGTGGCAATGTAGACAAATCAATTGATCTCTTGTAATATCAAACCGCTTTGTCTTTTTGGATCTCCACATCTTCTCTACACTTATATAAGTTTGTTCTGTGTTCGTCATCCTCATCATTATCTTTGACTTTATTCTTTAATTTTCTAGTTTGGGTCATATTAATATTAATCTTTATCACTCATCACAGATTACAAAAAAGATTAGTAACAAAAAATGTGATATGAGAAGACTAAAAGATAAGGAAATGAAGGAGACAGTCGCAGGGGTTCTTTCAGAAAAGCTAAGTAATATGGAGCAAACATATGATCCAGAAGAATCACTCCAGAATATATGTGAAACCTTTGTCAAGATCAGAGAAGAATATGTAATCGAAAGTAAAGAGAAGAGGAAAAGTTAACAATATACTATACTACAATATACGATATACTATATACTACAACTCATGGAAAAAAGAAGAAAATCAAAGAATAACAAAAGAATGTAAAAAAATATTGAGAGACTAATAATAAGAACCGAAATACGAAAGGCCAAGGAAAATTGGTTAAAAACACAGTGTAAAGAGATAGAGTTATTGGAAAAAAACACGATACATTTAATATGCATAAAAAGGTAAAACAAGCAGCTGATCTTCAAAAATCCAACACAGCTAGCACACTGCAAGATCCACAGGGGAACATTATCACAGTTAAAAATCAAGAAGTATGCATATGGACCAAATACTTACATAAATTCTTTGATGATAATAGGTCCGAACAATATTTGCAGCTCTAGCTACTTTCGCTGCCGCAGACATCGTAATAACGAAATTTTTGTACAAGCAGTTTGACGTTTGATAATTAATTAAAGAATTGCCAGATTTTTTTACAATTAACAAAATTCCTTTTAAATTTATATATCGGTAAACGATTGTTAAATTAGTCTTTGCTAATTTGTTGTACGTTTGTAACTTGATAAATAAATAAGGCCCGAACAACCTCCGTCCTACATATGCAATGACCACTTACCAATCACATCAGATGAAGTGAAAAAGCATTATCACAACTAAAAGATGGCAAAGCTTCTGGACCTGACAACGCATATATGCTGAACTCATAAAGCTATTGAACACAGACGGTACTCAACTACTAACAAAAATATTCAATGACATATATTTAAATGGAGTAATATAAAGATTATGGCTGAAATCAACGTTTATTGCTCAAACCAGACCATCAGCTTAATGAGCCACATTTTAAAGTTATTTCTAAAAATCATACATCAAAGGATATATAGACTATGCGAGGAAAAAATCAGCCATACACAGTTTGGTTTTCGGAATGCAGTGGGTACGAGAGATGCTCTCTTTAACATACAAGTGCTATTTCAACGATGTAGAAATGTGATAACTTCAATCTCCATAAGAAGAAGCTAAAAGAATTAGCTAGGGTAGCAAAACAAAAGACCTCAAGCATACTAATGGACAAACAAGGAAACATTTTAGTGGAGACAGAACAAAAATTAGGAAGATGGATATATAGAGGAATTTTTCCATGACCAAAGACAGGAAAATACATATGAAGATAATCAGAGTAAAGACGAGGACCCGAAATAACAAAGTCAGAAGTTATGCATGCAGTAAAGTCCATGAAAAATAATAAAGCTACTGGTTCAGATTAAATACCAAGTGAGTTGCTAAAACTGGTCAATGAAAAAAACATAGATCTTTAAGTCCAACTACTGAACACAATCTATTCCACAGGAATCATTCCACGTGAAATGCTGACGTCAACATTTATTTGTCTACCAAAGAAAGTAAATTGCAAAGAATTTAGTTATTATCGAACGATCAGTCTAATGTTACATAACTTAAAAACCCTGCTAAAAATCATCCATAATAGAATACACGCTAAGCTGGAGATGGATATTAGTGATTTCCAGTTTGGATTTCGGAATGGAGTGGGCACAAGAGAGGCACTATTTTCTTTTAACGTGCTGACCCAAAGATGTTTGGATGTTAATCATGATCTTTATGTATGCTTTATAGACTACAACAAGGCATTCGATAAGGTAAAACATGACCGACTTATAGAAGTACTCAAGAACAAGAATCTGGATGTGAGGGATGTAACATTGATATCAAATTTATACTACAGACAACGATCAAATTTGAAAATTGGAAGAGAAGTGTCAGAAGAAGTGGAGATAAGGAGAGGGGTCAGGCAAGGTTGCATACTGTCGCCGTTATTGTTTAATGCTTATTCTGAAGAAATCATACAAGAAGCTTTGCTAAACGAGACAGTCGGCACAAAAGTGAACGGAAGTTTAATTAACAACATTAGATATGCCGACGATACAGTCATAATAGCCGACAACTTGGAAGACTTAGACAGTATAATGAACAAAATATTAAGAAATAGTGGAGAATACGGACTCTCTCAACATCAAAAAAACCAAATTCATGAAAATTAACAAGAACAACAATACAAACGAAATATATAGGGGGCCAGCAGATTGAGAGAGTAAAAAGATATACTTACTTGGGAACGATAATCACAGAAAATAACGATTATACTGCAGAAATAAGAGTCAGAAGTGAAAAAGCACGTGCCAACTTCGTGAAAATGAAAAAGATTTTATGCAGCAAAGATCTGACATTGGCCCTCAGAATAAGGCTAATTAAATGCTATGTAGACAGTGTATTCTACTATGTAGCTGAATCATAGACATTAAACCAGAATACAATAAATCGACTTAACGCGTTTGAAATGTGGACATTTACAAGATTGTTAAGGATTCCATGGGTAGATAGAGTCACGAATACAGAAGTGTTAAGGAGAATGGCCAGAGAGAGGGAAATGGAAAATACAATAAAAGAAAGGAAATTGCAATATCTCGGACATGTGATGAGAGGCGAAAGATACAACATCTTGAGACTCATAATTCTAGGAAAAGTAGAGGGTAGGAGAAGCGTAGGAAGAAGACGCGATTCCTGGTTAAAGAACCTGAGAGAGTGGTTTGGTTGCAGCTCAAGGCAATTGTTCAGAGCAGCTGCCTTGAAGGTCAGAATAACCATGATGATCTATGCATGCTCCAAAGCATAAAGCGCTCGATACAGTAAAACACGACAATCTGATGGAGATATTAACAACTATTGGAATAAACACCTGTGATCTAAGAATTATTAGCAATCTTTACTGGAATCAAACATCGTCTATCTGTTAAAATTCTTAAAGAACATCTGTCCGTTTCATATCCAACGTGTGCAAGATCTACTACTTGGAGATTTTTTTCTGCGCCTATTTTTTGCTAACGAGTTCTTCATCAAATCGATCAAATTCATAATTTTTAAAATGGCGTTTTGTTTACTTACGAGGCTACTTTTGGACGACGTTGTCTTGTAGACGAAATTTTGATAGCAATTACTTATAAGCTGAGAAACTCTACATGGAATCTTTAAAGCTTATTTTCAGAATCAGTTTTTAGTAAATATAAAGCTTGGAGTAATTAACGACCATTTAATCTGTCCATATTTCCTTTCACAATTACTAACACGCGAATCTTAGTTTAGTTTCCTACCGGAAGAGTTACCTATTATTTTTAAAGAAATTTATCTACAACTGAGACAACACTTATGGCTCATGCATGATAGTAAACTAGCCAATTTTAGCATTAATGTATATAATTACTTAGATACAGTATATCCAAATCGTTGGATAGATAGGGAGGTACAAACACTGGCCTACTCGATCGCCAGATCTAAATCCTCTATATTTTTGCAGTTAGAGTTTTTTAAGTCCTTAGTTTATTCGCTTACGTCGAAAACGTTGATGATCTGAAGAGTCGAATTATAGCCTGTAAGACAATAAGAAATACGCGAGGTATATTTGCGTAAATGCGACAATCAATGAGGCGAATAGTTGGATCTTGCGTTACGTCTATGGTGCGCAACTCTTTTGAACATTTTTTGTAAGTTTGCGGCTATTTTAAAATTGTTATTAGTCTTACTTTCTGTTATTGTTCTGGTTTAATGTTATTGTGTTATATAGTTTTTGGTTATGTATTAAAGAAATGAAAAATACGCGTTAAGATGTTTAATTTTTTGTATAAAAAGTGGCGCACCATTTTTTCTTTAAAAACAATTCAGGCCATTACCCTTATGCGCGCTAATGATGAATATAAAATGCCTAATTGTATGTCAAAAAACGCGCAATAACTACCTCTAAACACTAATCAAAGACTTACATATCTCAATCGATTTCTGAGCAATAAATAAATCATATTTTGTAAGAAATTTAACATCCCGTACCTCGGAAACGAAGCATTTGCGAAACTACGTTTATATAGCAAACTGTCATTATTTTTTATGTAGAATCACTACCTGAAGTTAGTCGCATTATTTTACTAACACACTGTATAATTTTGGAAGTTCTCACAATACTTTCACTTCTGTAAGAAAGCAAGAAGAGTTTGAGGTATGACACAGCTGTTTGGGAAAGTAAATTGTGTCTGTAATGTTTGCCTACAATTGTGTAGCCTTCAAAACAGCCTTCATGTTTTTCGGTTTTTAGACAAATATTTTCCAAAAGAAAATTTTCTAAAACTGATCCGGTTTCAGCTTTATAGAACAGAGGCAGGGCGTTCAACTATATGACGCTAGTCTAAAAAACTGAAGATTTTGGCCTAATAAGACTAAAACATTGGGAAATTGTCTATAAGGCTGGATTTTTCAGCTGTATAGTAAAGGGACGGAGACATTGAATTTCATTAGTCTAGTAAGAGTACGGACATAAGGAAGATACATGGATGTATGCGGTGGAGGTCGCGGTCGCGGTCGATACATGGATGTAAAAACAAACCTTCATTTTCTTATGAGATCGCACATACCAAGGATGTTTCACCCAGTCACCCTCGCGACCTATCATAGCAGTTTACAGCAATGTGGATGTTAGAACAAAATAGTTTGTTTTACATTGCGATCGAGCTGTTGATCGCGTGGTAAATTACAAGTTTATTGGTGGTTTTCAAACCACGTGACATTCGTCGGATATACGGATGGTATGAAGTATGATAGGATGGTATGATACAGATGGTATGAAACTCATTCTCATATAAGCATAAAATCTGTCTAAGTGGTCTTTCTTAAGCTCTTTAAATAGGTGATGGTATTCTTCTAGATACTGCCATTTTTTATTTATAAAATAAGCCGAAAGCTGGCGAGTTAAAGAATTACAAATGATCCGCTACTCTTCACTTGAAGACATGCGTTCACTGTTATCACTATTGTTGTTCATGTACATAATTTTATAAGGTAAAAAAGGTAACTTTCACGGAACAAATGTCATTCACTTCAGAAACCGCAAACAACACTGAAAGGAAGGTATCTTCGGTATGTCCTGCCCGTTATCGATGTAAACCTCGACCGCGACCGCGACCTCCACCGCGCACATCCATGTATCTTCGGTCCCTGAAGCGCCACTTAGCTAACTAGTCGGTTTCCTAAAAAGCTGATTCTCTAAGAAACGACGACATATACAACTCAAATATACAACAGAATATATAATATACAGAAAGATGAATCACTTCCATTATAAATCAGTACAATCAGTCTATTGTCATTGCGTTATTCATCTCTCTTCTATCTCCTGTACCAACTGATTTGCTTAAACCTGTTTTAACGTATATACTTTGGCCAATACACCATTCACATAAAGTATTACACGAACACATTTGAAGATAAACTTTGTGAACATAAACATAAAATTATAGTTTTGTTATATCGTTTCTTTAGAATAGTTATGTATTGTAAAAATAAATGAATACAAAACAGCCGAAACTAAATTGAACTTAAAAGGCAAAAAGTGTAAGAAGATTTGTGAAATTAATAATTAATTACCCGTTTTGGATTACTCCCGTTGTTTGTAGCAAAAACGAAGCAAATTGTCGGTTGGATATCTTGTTTCTAAGTTATCATGGAGAAAACCGAAGGAGGTAAGTTTTATAGTAATTTAAAATTTTTAAATTTTTTGCAATTGTAATTATTTTTATTTTTTATTAAAAAACATTTCATTCAAAACAACCAAAATATTGTAGTATTTAAAAAAGAACAATTAACCCGCTGAGAACTATTATACAGCTATTATGTTAACATTACTATTTCAATGTATGAAATAGTGTTTTTCAATCTTTTCTATCTTTTGAAATAATTTGAAAGTAAGTTTTATTAAGAGTAAGAAGTGTAAAATTATACTAAGCAACACAGACATCTGAACACCCATTATAAATTATTTTATTTAAATAAAATTAGGATGCAGGTGATCTTGGCAAACACAATAAATTTATTAGTGTTATTATTATTAGTATTTGGTGTTACCATAAAATTCGGCTTAATTGGATTTCTTTCATATTTGTTAGCTTGCCACGTACCACAAAGGTTGATAACTTCTTCAATGTCTTTCTTTAGCGTAGGCCAGTCGTAGCGTTTTCTTATTTGAGCTTCGGTTTCGTTAATTCCTCTATGGTTAGTCTTCCCTTGCTGGTAGTTCTCTATAATTTGTTTTTGTCTCTCTGTGGTGTTTATATCTTCTAGAAGGCTGTTACATTTGACAAAAAAAAACTGGAAAATGTCGTGAAGATCGTTTTTCTCAATTGAATATGCATTCTCTTCTTTGTTACAAAACATTTCTGTCAGTGGTTTCGCCGGGTTGTAGTTTACTACCTTGAAAATTTTTTTGATTATTGTGTGGTTTCTTGCTAATTGGAATTACCATTATTGAATTTTCTGTCGTGGAATGTTTGGTTACTTCTGTATCGTTATGTTCTTATAAGTATTGGGAGTTTGATGACTGAGCTTTGGATTTTTGCTGTTTGCTATCTTCATGTAGGATTTTATCTAATCTCTTCATTTCTTCGGGAGTGAACGTTGCAGTGTGATTTTTTTTTTGGATGATTTTGTCCAAGTCGCCTAAAGGGGTTGTCTAAGAGTGACAAAACACATCCTTTTTTAACTACTTTCCTAATTTCTACTGCGGACGAGAAACTTTCGATATTAACTCTGGCGTTTTGGTTCCAGTACAAGATTTTTAGTAGTTTAATGACCTTCTCATCTAAACCAACTTTTTGCAAACATTCTAATAGTAGGTCGTGTCTTACATCAAATGCTTCTTCGAAGTCTGTGGAGCATATAAATATATCTTTTTGTTGGTCGTAGCATTTTTGGGCCAGAATTAAAAAACTGAACAGTTATCTCGTTCCCATGCCGGTTCTGAGTCCAAACTGATCGTCAAGCAAGCAAGCAAGCAATTTGATTAAACCCAGCCTATGAGACATGTTCACCCCTAAGAATTACGTTCGGGTGTAACAATTCATTGGAGCGAGGTGTGTTAACTCGAGTATATACAGGAGTCACCCCACTGCGCTCCAATGCTCTAGACCATCCCTTTCCCCCCTATAGCACTCTGATGCGCGATAGGGGCACAACTATCAGCCAAATGCTCTTCATGTGGAGGTCCTGGGTAATAGAACCCCAACATGGTTTCCTAACCGATTGCAAAACTCAGGACAGCGCATTGTCGCTATGATCCTGTTATCATGATGTGGCTTATCCGCGAACTAAAATTGCTTACTTGGGCCTCAAGTCTCCGCTCTGAGCCTAGGCTCAGTTCGGCGACTTGGTGCTCAAGGGGTTGGGCCCTACGTGCCCGGGTTTTGGGGTTTTTGTTAATTTTTTTGGTGGCTTACGCCGGTTTTTGTTAGTATTTTTTAATTTTTTTGGTGGCCGAAGCCGGTTTTTTGTGTTTTTTATGATTTTTTTTGTAGGTGGCCCTGAAACAAAAAATCAGAATTAGTGTAAAGTCCATACTATAACATTGAAAATATATACACATATATATATATATATATATATATATATATATATATATACACATATATACAAACAATATAACAATATAGACTTTATCGTCTATAGGCAACTGGGCCCACTCTGTGCTTTGCGATAGTCTTTGGTGTTTTGAGCTACGAACTGTCTTCTGTGTGCGTTGTTGTTATTTTTGAGGTGTTTTCTCTCTGGTGTTTTTGTTTTCTCTCTAGTGTTTTATTTTTTCTCTCTGGTATTATTTTCTCTCTAGTACTTTTTATTTTATTCTACTATTTGTTGTTTTGGTCTTTTGTGCTTCCATCTGTGGAAAGCGTCATACCTCATCATCTCTCTAAGTATGTGATTGCGGTGGTTCTCTATATCAGCAAACTTTGTCCTGGCTTTTTCTTTCATCGTGTCTGTCACTCTGATTTGTTGCAATTCTCTGAAGAGGAATCTTTCTGCAACGTATCTTGGTACGTTGACTGCTTCTCTAAGGCTGTTGTTGTGAGCCGCTTGTATTTTCTTTTTTGATGTTTTGCATACATGTCCCCAGGCGAGGGATGCATATGTCAGTATGGGCAGTATTATGCTATTTATTAGTCTTATCTTTGTTTTTAGTCTGAGTTTACTTTTCCTCCCTGTTAGTCCTCTTACAGAAGCTCTTGCCATGTTTGCCTTTTGTACTGTGGCTTCTACGTGTTTGTTGAATGTTAGTCCTTTATCCATAATTACTCCGAGGTATTTGGCTTCGCTTTTCCACTCAATGGGATTGTCTTGCACAGTTACCTGTTCTTCTGGTTGCTGATGCCGCTTTTTGAAAAGTACAGCCTGTGTCTTATCGGAGTTTATTGCTATTTTCCATTTTAAACTCCATTCTTCTACGTCGTCTAGTGCTGTTTGGAGGTTATTCACCGCAGTGTCTATGTTTCTATGTTTGGCCGCTATCGCTGTGTCGTCGGCATATAGGCTTAATAGTGTACCTGGTGTTCTAGGTATGTCTGCTGTGTATATTGAGTACAGTAGGGGTGACAGTACCGCTCCCTGTGGCACTCCAGCCTCCGGGTTCCCGAGTTCGGATAGGACTTGTCCTATCCGGACTCTGAAACGTCGGTTGCTCAAGTACGACGAGATCAGCCTTGTCATTGCTCCACTGTACCCGTATCTTCTCATTTTGTATATTAGTCCTTTATGCCAGACTCTGTCGAATGCTTTGCTTACGTCAAGGAAGGCTGCTCCTGTGTATTGTTTATCGTTGAATCCAGCTGCTATGTACTCTGTTAGTCTGAGCACTTGTAGCTCACTGGAGTGTTCTGATCTGAAGCCGAATTGGGCTTCAGGTATTATTTCTAATCTATCTGTTTCCGCTTGTAATCTGCTGAGTATGATTCTCTCTACAATCTTACTGATTGCAGGTAGTAAGCTTATTGGCCTGTAATTTTGCGGGAATGTGCTGTCTTTTCCGGGCTTTGGTAACATTATGACATGGGCCTCTTTCCATCTGTTCGGGAATTTCTTGAATCTTAGCATTGCATTAATGATGTTAGTTAAGTATACTATAGCTCTCGCTGGTAGGTATTTTAGTGCCCTATTAGTGATTTGGTCAGGTCCGGGTGCTTTTTTCGGCGAGCTGTTTTTGATCAGTTCGTTTATCTCCTCTGGTGTTGTATGAGGGATAATTTCGTTTGGATTATCAGGTCTTTCTCTTTGTCTTTCGACTTCTTCTATGAAGTCGATGTCTTCGTCTGGGTGGTAATTTAATGTACACTCTCTCTCGAGAGTACTCCTCATTACCTCTGCTTTTTCCTCTATGGTGTATACGATTCCATTTTCCCCGTGTAGTGGGGGGATTGGTTTTCTGTCGGTTCTCAAAATCCTCTGGAGTCTCCAGAGGTTTTGCATGTGTGGTCCTTGTTCTTCCATATCTCTTATGTGATTATCCCAGCTTTCACTACGGTGTTGTTGTAGTGCTGTTTTGACCTCTCTGTTTAGTCTGTTTGATCTGTTTTTGTCTGCCTGATTCCTTGTCCTTCTTGCTGTTTGCTTTGCTCTGTTCTTTTCCCTTATCAAGTCTTTTATTGCTTGTGGTATATCCTTAAATCTTCCAGAATGCATTTCTACTTCCTCTTCTGTGGTGCTGTTTCTGAGCGCTTGTTGGATGATGTTTTCCAAC
Organism: Diabrotica undecimpunctata; assembly: GCF_040954645.1. Taxonomy (NCBI): domain Eukaryota; kingdom Metazoa; phylum Arthropoda; class Insecta; order Coleoptera; family Chrysomelidae; genus Diabrotica; species Diabrotica undecimpunctata. Next base: position 143,525,961 of record NC_092810.1, on the reverse strand, counting down.
TCTAGGACTTTGTCTTCTATTTCTCGTGGGGTTTCTATCACTGGAACTATATTTATTCCAGTGCTCACGAGTCTCTTAAAGTTTGTCCATTTTGTTTTCTTTTTAATTCTTCTAATTGAGCTTTCTTCCTCCCATGTACCTAGTTCTAATAGGATGGGATTGTGGTCGGTTGTGCCTTCGTTTAATGTTTGTAATTCTGTTTGTAGTCCTAGGTTTTTTGCTACTACTATATCTATGTGTGTGGGAAGTCCGTTTCCTGGATAGTGAGTAGGGTCTGTTGGGCCCATTGCCATAATGTCTTCATTATTTTCGATGTAGGTATTTAATAGTCTTCCATTTCTGTTCGTAGCTCTGTCGTTCCAATTAGGGGATCTTGCGTTTAGGTCTCCTATTATTATTGAGGGTTCGTTATTTAAGAACGTGTTCAGGTCGTCGTCGATCAGTAGATCTTGTGGTCTCACGTAGGCGGAGGTTATGTTGACTTCTCCTTGCCTCATTTGTATTCTTACTGTTGTTGCTTGCATAGTATTTAGTTGCGGTGTTATTATTCTGATGTGCTCTATGCCTTTTTTCACTAAGATTGCTGTGCCACCTGATCTTGCTGTGTTGTCGTTCCTATATATGTCGTATCCTGGGAATTTTATACTTATGTTGTTTGTAAGTTTTGTTTCTTGTATTGCAACGACATCCATTTCGTATCTATTGACCAGTTCGTCCAGTATATTCTGGTTGGTCCTTATGCCTCCTGGATTCCAGGAGCCTATCCTCAAGTATCCCCTATTTGCTTGCACTAGTTCAGTGCTAGCTTTATGTCTGCTATCGCCTCGTTGACTACTCTAGTTAGTAACTCTTTCACAGAGTTAACTAGGCCGTCTTGGTGTTGTCTTGAGATAAGGATGGTGTTTTCCTTATCTTGTGCTTTTGTTGTTGCTGCCTGGGCGTATGATGGGCCGCCGGGAGTGATTTGTGGCCTTCTTTGCGCCGTTGCGTTCTGTCTTTGTTGGGGCTGCTGTTGACGTCCCCATGTAGGGCATCTTGGGCATCCCCTGAAATTTGCTGGGTGCTGTCCTTGGCAATTTGCACATTTTGCCTTTTGATCTTTGGGCAATTGGCAGCTTTTGCTGGAGTGTTCCTCTCCGCATTTTACGCAGCGGGGTGCTATAAAGCACGCTCTCTGCGCGTGATGGTAGCCCTGGCAGTTGAAGCACTGTGTGGGCCCTGTTGCTTTGCGTAAGTCCTCTATTTTAATTTTCATGTGCATCAGGTTAGTGATGCCTTTTAGCTTTTCGGTGTCCTCCCTCTCCACCGTCATGACAAACATTGGTAAGTGTCTTCTATCGCTTTTTCTTGAAGTCATGTTCTTAATCGACACGACTTCTATATCATACTCATCTCTGATGGCCTCGAACATCTCAGTCGTGTTCGTAGTTGGAGGTAGCCCTCTCAAAACCATCCTTGGTTTGATATCTTCTTCTAATGGGAATGCAATCCATTGAATTGGATTTTCTTCATTGAATTTCTCAATGATTTTCACCATTTTGCGATAGTCCTCGGGGTTCTTTGCTTGGATGAGTGTTTCTCTTCCACTTCTCGACAGCTTGTTCGCTGTGATGATTTGTTGTTTTTGTGCAATACTTAGTATTGCACCTGTATATCTCACACTCTGTAATTTGATTACAGGTGGTTTTGCCCAAGTTTTCTTGGGAGCAACTTCAATGTCCATCTGTGACGGAGACGGAGGACGCCGATCGGCTTTAGCTTCACCTTCCTGATGTTGTTTCGGAGGGGTGAGGGGTGGGAAATCTTCTTTTCTTCCTTTTGTTGATTTTTCTTCTTTTTGTGAATTTTTCAGGATTGTTCCCGTAGCTTCGGCTTGAGTATTCTTTGGAATGGCTCCTGTGGTTTTTTGCTTCTTTTTGCCCTGAGTTTTAGGGTTTTCCTCCGGTTTTGCCTGATTTTTCAGGTTGTCTTCTTGTTTGTTTTTCTGTGCCTGGTTTGCCAGGTTTTCCTGGGGATTTTTTGAGTTCAGTTGGTTGAACTTCTTGTCCATGTGCTCGATGATGGACTTTTGTGAGGCTACCATTGTGTCTTGGAGCTCTTGTATCTTTTTCCTTAAAGATGCTATTTCTGCATCTTTTTCTTTTAGTAGTGTCCTTAATGCATGTAGTTCGGACTTGTCGTCCTCGCTACTTCTCTGTCTGGTCCTTTTTTGCGTTAGCCTTTTTGGTGTATCGTCGTCGGTAGTTTGTGGTTCTTCGCGGTTTCCCTCCGCTCTGTCTTTTGTCCTCTTCTTCTTGTTTTTGGGACGTTTGAATTCCCCTTCGTTTTCTTGTTTTTCGTCTTCTATCGGTAGTTCCTTGAATATTTCGTAGTTTGCGCTGTCATCATCCATGGGGGGTAGTGCGTCGTAGATGTTACAGTGGAGTTTCCTCTCACTGTAACCATATGGGGTGGAACTGGGGGGTGCCTTTCTGTCAGGCGGGGATCGAGAGCGATCCATTTTGGGGGACGGATATCTGAATGTGGACGAAGGCTTTTTTGTCATCCGTCTGGCCCGTTGCCAGCACGGTTTCTGGGTGCCACCCAGTGACCTCTTTCGCGGTAGTTCACGCTTTAAGCAGAACTAAAGCGGGGATCCTCTTGAGTTTCTCAATTCTCTGACCCTGGGGCCGTGTCTGCCAGATATAGAGTTCTAAACAACTATATCCCACAGTGTCATCCCAACGGAGGCACAGAGAATATCCCGACGGGCAAGCCCGTATGCTTTTTCGCTTTTCTACGCCTCAATTTTGGCCTCCGTGAAGATCTGATTTAAAAAACAAATCTCCCCGGCTAACCTAGTTGTGACGTAGGATTTTGCCTCTCTTTTTCAGGCCTAGGCGCTGTTAACGCCAAGTCTCCGCTACCGTGCGACTTTTAATGCAAGATTCATAACCCTTATCAGACGGAACTTATTGCAGCGTTGTGGGTTTGGCTTTTTCGGTAGTGGGATAAATATTGATTCTAGCTAGTCTTGGGCTATTTTTCCTTCTTAGGGTTTTCTTCGGTGGTTAATTTTAACGTTTCTGGGTATTTTTCACCTGGACCTAGGCTCTCATTTGTTTTCAGTTCATTAATTTCTAGTCCTTCGTTATTGTTGTCTAGTTTATTATTAAAATAGCTATTATCTTACAAGATATACTTAGAAGTGATATCGTTGTGTAGCTCAAAGTCTAAGAATATTATTAAATGTTATTCATAAAAACCGTACATTTATATAAGCCAGAACAATTTTAGCAGATAAGTTAATATGTTCTTTTTTGATAAAAATAGCAATTCTTAAAGGCTTTTTAACAAAATAAGTAAAATAACTAACCAAAAAATAAACTGTCCCTGATTATAAAAAAGCATTATACATTATATACATACTTAATATATGCAATTATTACAATAATAACCGCAGTTAATATGTACTGAAAATCATAAATAAACCTTTTTAAACGTACTTTTAAAGCATGATTTCGTAGATGTCATTATAAATAATTATTGTTGTTTCGTCTCTACCTATATTCAAGTGTATCTAACAGAATGGGTCGCATGTATTTCGTTAAATTTACTGTAATACTTTAAACTATTTAACCATTATATAGATCTCTTTGGTTGTAATTGGAGGCCTTTGAAATGTGGATCTACCGGAGAATTCTCAAAATTTCATGGACATCGCATACCTCAAACGAAGAAGTGCTGCATAGAATAGGCAAGGAAAGAGAACTTTTTAACACAGTAAAAGTTAGAAAAACATCATACCTAGGCCACATACTGAGAAATAATAAGTACCAATATGCCCAACTTATAGTGAAAGGAAAAATCGAGGGAAAGAGAGGCCTAGGAAGGAAAAGACTATCGTGGCTCAGAAACATCCGACAATGGACAGGGCTAAATTTTGAACAGCTAATAAGAACAGCTGAAGATAGAGAAGATTTTAAAATTGTAGTAGCCAACCTCCATTGAGGAGAGGGCACTTTAAGAAGAAGAAGGTTGTAATTTTTACGTATGTATCTCATGTTTTTCATTATGTAGGTTACTTTGCTGAGTTCTGCCGAGTCTTGAGTTATTTGGTATTGAGAGGGGAGATACATAAATCACGGCCAAGTTATAATTTTTAGACCATCCAAATAATAACCTAGCTATTTTAGGACGAAATAAAATAAAAAATGGTCAACATTTCTGTGAAGTAACCTAAAAATATTGCACGAATATTTTAAAAATAAGAAAGAACAAAAATCTGACTATTATCTTGATTTGGTATGCTAATCCCAGGATTAGACAAATGAAGCTATCAAATGGGAAACAATTATTCGTTATTTGATGTTATTCTTGGAAAACAGGCTCTTGATTCACAATAAATCTCAAGGCGAATAATATTTTTAAGACAATTTGCTCTTCGTAATAGATAATTAACAATTTATTGCGAAAAATGCGAATTTTTCGAATTTTTGCTTGGCATTATATCCATTTATACTTAAATATACTTAAATAAACATTTTACCTATGAAGAAATAGAAAAACCTTCAAAATGGTGTATTCTAAAAATTTTTGGTTAATTTGTTGCTCCAAAAGCAGCAGAAGAAGGTAAAATCGTTAGTTGTCTATAATTTTTGTAAAAATTACCCTACACTTTTGTGATTTCTCTTAAAAGGGAGTTTTGTAGTGCTTAACAAACCCTTAAAATTTTAGCTGGATCCATCAGTTAGCCTAAAAATAATTCAAATTGTTTATCTCAGAGGTCTTTTGAGAAGAATCTAATGAAAAATAAATACTTTTTTTTGTAATAATTTGGTTTCGAAAATTAGTTTACGGATTTTAATATCAGATGTCGCTATTTGCGTCCATACGAAGCCATGTTAGATTTACCTTCTAAGACAGCAAAGATTTATTTTCACGTTCAGAGCGACTGTGAATAGCCCTTCTGAAGAGCCATTTTAGGTCGAAATACGTATAAGCAGATACACAGACGCATTGTACGTCAAATAAAATCTTAACTGTCTTTTTCCTCTTAAATACTTTTATTTTTACTAAACATCAAAAAAGAAGATTGAGCCCAAAATAGCATCTGTTGGCCGTGAAAATTCTGCGGATTATCTCTGCGGTAATATTATTTTCAGTGTTGAGGAGCGCTCCTATGTTTTCTATAGCAAGTGGTTGTAGGATTTGTGGTTGCGTGCTTATTTTCATATACTTCGTTTTGTTGGTGTTTATTATTAAACCCATTTTTGTAGCTGATTCTTTTATTGCTACATACGCCTCTCGTACAGCGTTTTCCGTTCTCCCAACATTATTGATATCATCAGCATAGGCCAGGATTTGCACTCATTTATTATATATTGAATCAGTGGTTGTGATTTGTGACATACGTATTAATTTTTCCATAGCCAGATTGAAGAGCCTAGCGCAACCCGTTATTTGTTTTAAAAGATTCAGACAGTTCCCTCTAAATTCGTACTTTATATTCAACTTTTTCAAGAGTTAGTTTTGTTAAATTTACCGACTGATTTGGTGTTCCTAGCTCTTTCATTGCTTTGAAAATTTCTCTTCTATTCACAGAATCGTATGCTGCTTTGTAGTCTATAAATATGTGATCAATGCTATATTCCAGTGTTTTTTCTAAAATTTGTTTCAGGGTTGCAATTTGATGAATTGTCGATTTACCACCTCTGAAACCTCTGCGCTCCCAGGTATACAAATTTGTTCACTGCTTCTATGACGATGTTTTCTATAGCAAGTGGTTGTAGGATTTGTGGTTGCGTGCTTATTTTCATATACTTCGTTTTGTTGGTGTTTATTATTAAACCCATTTTTGTAGCTGATTCTTTTATTGCTACATACGCCTCTCGTACAGCGTTTTCCGTTCTCCCAACATTATTGATATCATCAGCATAGGCCAGGATTTGCACTCATTTATTATATATTGAATCAGTGGTTGTGATTTGTGACATACGTATTAATTTTTCCATAGCCAGATTGAAGAGCCTAGCGCAACCCGTTATTTGTTTTAAAAGATTCAGACAGTTCCCTCTAAATTCGTACTTTATATTCAACTTTTTCAAGAGTTAGTTTTGTTAAATTTACCGACTGATTTGGTGTTCCTAGCTCTTTCATTGCTTTGAAAATTTCTCTTCTATTCACAGAATCGTATGCTGCTTTGTAGTCTATAAATATGTGATCAATGCTATATTCCAGTGTTTTTTCTAAAATTTGTTTCAGGGTTGCAATTTGATGAATTGTCGATTTACCACCTCTGAAACCAGCCTGGTATTTTCCTAATATCCGTTCTGCATATGGTGCAATACGGTGACATAGTACTAATATACATATATAATATATACATAGTACATATTTTCATGGAAAATATTTTATACGCTGCATTTAGAACTGTAATTCCTCTGTTTTTAGAGCATTCAAAAATATCTCCTTCTTTGTGTATGGTGCAAAGTATTCCGATATTCCAATCATTGGGGAGTGATTTCTGTGTCCATATTTCTTTTATAAGTTGCTGTAATTCCATTATAATATCATGGCCGCCATCTTTATATAGTTCAGCTGGGAGATTATCTATTCCGAGTGATTTGTTTCTGGCTAGCTTTTTAACTGCATCTTTAACTTCAAGAATCTTTGGTGGTTCCTCTTCCCTCTCGTCTGTTCCGCTTACCTCATCTTTTTCGTCTTCCAGGTTTTTTTCTTCTTCCTCTATATTAAGTGCATATGGTTAAAGTATTCCACCCATCTATTCAATACATCTTTCCTTGTTGTTAATAGATCGCCATTCTGACTTCTACATTGTTTTGTGGTTACCTTGAATTCTTTTCTGTTGATGTTAACTATCTTATAGAATGCTCTGAATGCTTTCTCTCTGTTAGTTTTACGTATTTAAAAGCTGATAATTTTCTGGGACGGTTTTTAATTCGCAGCTAATTTGTCTATAGCAATTAAGAAAATTGATTAGTTTCTTTTCACTTCATTTTATCTAAAGATGAAGACTTAAAGTTATATTATACAGTAGGAAAGTTTTTGGGGAAAATATATATGTTTTTAACTGTTTAAACAAATTGCAATGTTTGTGTATTAATAATATTATTAAAACATTGCATATTTGTAATGTACACAAAAAGTACATACGAATAAAAAAAAAGATTAAAATCCATCAACTATATAGAACGGGAGATACAGAAACTTACAGTATTTTGGAAGTTCATTCACATTTTTGAAAGCTTGGATTTTAAGTTTACCCTAATATGGTCCGACTCATATTCATTTCAGCATCATATTTAACACTCAAAAAGCCATCTGTTGATAAATTACAATCTTATATACTAAAACGCTAAGCCCTTTTCTTGTCCACGACTTTACTCAAAAACCATATTAGATAATTAAAATATTTTTTCGGAATATTATTAGTATTACTTATGAGATTGTCAAGATATACTTTTGGTACAAAAATTCACTTCCGGTTTTGAGATGACCGGAAGTTAAAATTTACTTTAAGTTTTAGACCCCACAATGTATATATGGATCGAATGGTCTCGTCGAGACGAATCTAAATATGTACTTCCGGTTGCGATCCGACACCGGAAGTGACCCGAAACGCGCATAAAATGTCAAGATAGAGCAAATCTGACACCGGATTCGTGATCAGCATGCAAAATTAACTGCTAAATGATATTCATGTCGACATTTGATGAACTAAAAATTGCATTCCGGTTTTGAGGTCGACTTCCGGTTTCGTTTTTATTAGTCAAATCAATAGAGAATTCAACGTAGCGTTCAAAAATGTAAGTTCACGAAATTATCATTTATAGTTTATGAGTTATTGATAAAAATATTTTTACTTCCGGTCATTGTATATATTGCATATTTTTCTCGCAAAATAAAAATTTCATTTAAAAAACTCGATGTCGAGTTGGTCCGCTAGTTTTATTATAATTGGAGAAAGGAGATTTTTTTACACCAACTTAGATATATACAACCAACATTACATCTCACTGTTTTGTTACAGCTACAATTTATATTTTCCTCACATTACGCAAATTGTCTTAGACATTACTATCTTCATATATTATTGTATTCATGAATATCTTTCATCATCAGTTCATCATAAGTTAAATCTCATTTACACTTTATTACTTATCTGACTACGTCATTCTTCCACTACCTTCTTTCTTATCTTATCACAAATTTAACTTTATCTGCCTTTTTTCTTATTTCAGTTTCTAATACCATTAATAATTTAATTTTATAGTCAAATCGTATAATAAAAATAACTTTTATTGTATATGTAAATAAACTGTAAATTCATCGGCATCTTAGGTCAGTTAGCTGGCTATTGCAGACCAAGACTACTGTAAGTGCTACTTGAGTAGGAAAATACTGTTCCGAGATAGTTAAATATATATTCATCGGCAGTATGTCTGTTAATTTAATACCTTAAAGTATGTAGTGTTCAATTTATACTGGTTTTACGGTTGTTAGTGCAAGTACTTCAAAATCAGAAATCGTAACCACATTTTTCATTAACATTCAAAATTTTAATCACGTTTTTCTAGCTAATCGGCCAAACCAAATCCATTAAAAAAAATACGTTGTTCTTAACTTAGTAGGATTACATACTTTTCAGGTTCACTGAAGATGGACTGATAAGTTCGAAAACGTTCTGAATAAAACTAAAAATATATACCAATTATTACAACAAAAGTTTTCACTTCGATGTCAAAGTTTTTTAACTACTATGATATACAGGTAACTCCCAACTTTAAGCTAACAAATAAACTGTTTATATTTAATTATAAATTGAAAGCTTTTTGGTACGCGAAAATTCGAAAAAACCGTATTTTACGCAATAAATTGTTAGTAATTAAAAATCCACGACGAAATTTCTGCGGAAAACGTGTAGATTTGCTTACACAAGATAAAGTCCCGAGAAAAAAGTATTTTCTTGAACTATAAATAAATGTTCTTAACGTAATAAAAGCAGTACGTAGCCCAAATATCACAAAAAAAATCGATTAACCGGTAAAAATATATTCAAAAATGAACGAAATTGGAAAGTCGATCATCCACCGGCTTATACGTAAAACAAATATTGGACCCTAGAAGCAATTAGAACCATTCCTAGGAAGACTATCAGCGAAGAAGTAATACATATCATAAGAAGAAACGTACATTTAATAATTAGTAATTTAATATTTTATGTTGAACATCTTTGTTTGTAAAGGGCTTTTTCCAAAGTCTAGTTCTCCTTGTGATTATTGTGCATGTCTTTTTAAATGGTACTAAGCTCTTGCTTGTTACTAATCTGATCACTGCTTGCCTCTAACTCAATCTTTAAGAAAAAAGTCCTTTATCAAATAAAAATATCAATAAGATCATATGACGAGTCTCTCATATGGCTATTTGAAACTCATTTTTTATAGCTTAGCTTAATATTCACTGCAGCAGTAGAGAGTAGTCATGAGCATAAATATACACACTCCGGTAAATTTAAGGAACTGGATAAATTTTATGCAAAAAGTTTCTATATGCTACTTTTGGTAAAGATGCAGATGCAGTCATACATTTTTTATCAAGGTTATTGTTTGATTTGTTAATTTTAGTAATTGAATACAGTTTCACTGTTTCATTTTAGATACATTATAAGTTTGGTTTGGGTTTGTTTATTATCATAAGATTAATAGCAGAATATAATTCAGGATAGTGAAGAGAAATATAACAGACCGATTGGAAATCTTTGCGAACCAATCAGCTTAATGTAATATTCTTGTCATTAAGAGATCTTACCATCTCTCATTTTGTTCTCAATTCAAAAGAATTGGGACACGAAGATCTATCTATTGTAAACCTGTCTTAGGTTTTCTTTATTAAACTTTTCCTTCTAGTTTTGGGTAGCTAAAGTAGGTTTCGGGTATCTCTATTTAAGTAGTCCATTCTTGTCATTCAAGTGGTCTTATCTCCGGTTAGTTTTTATAAATTTTCTCTATAAGTTCTTTCTAACCTAATTTTCTTGTCGTAAATATATTTGTGTATTTTCACTATATTTTTTTTAATTCTTAAACAGATTATATAACAACGCCAATCGGTTTTTCTATTGGTTAATACGGTTTGACTCTTCTTGTATGACATGTTTGCTAAATGTCAGAATAAGTTCATATGGTTTGCAAATCTCAGCACACTATTTTACTTGATTGAAAATCTATAAAAATTTGGATAGTCTCAATATTGAAGTAATCGTTGAAGTGTTTTTTTTTAATGAAATGAATATTTAGTTAGACAAATAAAAAAGGACCACTGGCAGAGCTTTTCAAAACAAATGGAACACGACTTCTACGGAATACAGAAAGAAATATGGAGAATGATCAAAGGACAAAGAAAAGAAATGAACAAACTACTAAAACGAAACACATTCAGAAGAAAACATGGGCAAATTACTTTCGATACCTATTTGATAAAGGGGACGATAATGAACCAACAACACCAGAGGTGACGACAAACGAAGAAATAAATATTGAGGAGGAACGACAACTTACTAAAGGCACATGAAAAAACAGACAGAGACATGTCTACATAAAAAGAAGAAAGTTGTAGAGTTACTGGTACTTGGTAAGTTACAAGTACTTGGCCAATTTTTTGTGTATGGCATCAGTTATATGCACTGACAATGGGACGTAGAGGAATATCAGGTTTGAGAATTTTAGGTAGGCCATATGTTCGAGGTGTTCTGGAAGAATTTCAATGAGGACTTGAAGATTGTTTTATATCACCTTCCAAAACCAATTCAAACGACAAATAAATGGTACCACAATGGGATCCCCACTCTCTCCAGTAATTGCCAATATGTTTATGGAAACTTCGAGATCCGAGTACTATCCACATCATTGCTCAAATCCACATGTTGGCTACGATATGGTGAGAATACATTCATCATTTGACCCCACGGAAGAGATGCTTTGCTTACTTTTCAAACCCATACCGTTTCTCGACGTTATCAGAAAGAAAAACCAATCCCAAGGTTTTAATCACTCTGTTTATCGAAAACCCACCCATATCAATCGTTACTTGCATGTCAACTCTCATCATCCACCTTCACAAATTAATTCAGTCATTAATACTCTTGTATCCAGATCAATACGCCTTTGCTATGATGCAAGTAGACCTGCTGAGCTCTCAAGTTTAAAACGAGCCCTCATCCAAAACGGTTACCGTGAAAATCACGTCAATAGGAGTATTCAATGACTTCAATCTTCTACTCAATCTAAACCCAAAGTCTCAAAACCTTATCAGATGAAAACTTTTCTTCCTTACATCAAAGGTGTCACTGACAAAATCGACAAAATCCCTAAATCAATATTTACCCCCCAACAAAAACTTTCATCTCTTGTCCGATCATTCAAAGACAACATTCAAAATGATCAACACGGAGTTTATGAAATTCCTTGTGTAGACTGCCCCAGATCTTATATAGGCCAAACAAATCGTAGAATCCAAAATACGATTTATGGACATTTTATTTCTGTTCACAATTCCGATTCAATTTTAGCTCTACGTCAACTCTATCTTCACACAGGTCACAAAATTTATTTTTAAAACTCCAGAACCGTAGACCCCATTCGCTTCTATAAACCAAGAATTATCCGAGAAGCCTAGAAATTGAAACAAGACCAAATTGTCTCAATAAAAGAGATGATGGTACCCGGTTACCTTCAACAAGGAGAGCTCTCATAAAGAAATTATCCTCCCCTCGACGCTCCAATCAAAATCCTGTCGTCAGGAATGTTCGCATCAACCCCCGCGTCTACCACCACGCCAATCTCTACCCAAATCACGTTTACCATCGTCGGTATAAATGAACCATCCGCTCTTCCCAATAGCAGTTATGCATGAACAGTGTAGTAGCGTCTGGGTGCTCGGGAGAATAGACCTTCGGAAGCCCTGAAGAAGACATCAAAGAGGACGTCGAAAGCTCAGCGCAGTGATAATCGACGAGGTTCAACCCGTAAGTCTGTTGAGTTTAATATTACCTCTTATGAAAAGCTTTTATTCTTGCACTTTAGGACGCTTGCTTCTATAGTGTTCAAAAGTTTTGTTCGGTTTTCTTAAAGGCGATTTAATAAGAATGTTTATACTTTATGAATATTTTTACGAGATAAGTTTGTCCGCCCAATATTCCTCCTTCGTCCGGACGTGAAATCAATACTGATAATATTACTGAGCTATTCTGATATAATAAAAAACTTATCAAGAATTATCAACTGTTCAAGGCTGCGTATGAGTAGCTGCGATGAAGCTGCTTCAATTAAAATATAGAGAAATATAATGTTAGTTAATGATCGTTTTACATTATAATACAAAACGTAGATGGTGCATGTTATTAAAACAAATATTTCTTGTACTTTTTAATCAGTGTTTCAAAATCAGTTAAATTCAAAAAGTAAATTATTGGTTTTTACAAAAAAACTAATTCTCTCTTATGCTTTTAAATAAACTTCACAACGGCATAAAGCTTCCAAAAACGAACTAATTATTATTTTAAATTACTCTTTAAGTATTTGTTCCATTTTTTTATTTTTGACTAAAAAGTCTCAGTTCTTTAAATTTGATGGTATGTATATTTACTTACTTCATATCTTTTAATCATTATGATCTTCAAATTCTCACCATTTATTAGTAAATATTTGACACAAGCAGCATAATTGACTTAAATTTACATAAATTTACATAAAACTATCCCATGACTTGACTCATATGAGTCATTTATAAATTATTACTAATTATTATTATTATGCATTACTGGTTAGATGTAAATATGTTAGAAAATATTGCTTAAGGTTATTTAGATAGAACAATCCAAACAAAACTCAATAGTTTTATGTAAAACATAAAAATAAATCGTAATTTAAAAATGTTTGTTTTTCTGTTTATTTCAGGTTTTGTCACTTCCATCCGATTTCACATATACTCCTCCTGGAACGAAGGTTACTTTGAAAATAGAAAATCCAGTAAATGAAAATATTTCTGGTATTCAAAGTTCATCGCCCATAAGAAAGAATTTAAAGAGTCCAGATGAAACAATGGCCGATATTTATAGCATAGGATGCGTGTCAGAAGAAATTAAAAGAGACAAAGGGTATCAACAAAATTCAGAGAAAGATATCTTTATAAAGGATGAACATAAAAATAAACCGAAAATTGAACAAAATCCATCGTTCTTAATGGTTCCCCAGGAAAGAGAATTACTGCAACGATCTGGAAGTGTGAAAAACTTACTCAGAAAACAGCTCTCGATGGATATTAGTGAAGAATCGGCCGTTTTACTATCAATTCCGAAAGTTCAAAAGAGGCAAAAAAATACTTAAGTTACTTTCAGTAATATTATTTGGTGTTAATAGTTTTAAAACTTTGTTAATAGAAACAACTAAGAAAAATATCATTTCGTAGCACGAGAAATTAAAAACATTGTTAAACTTTTTGGTCCACAGTATATACTTAAATTTTATGTTTAAATGTGTAAACAAATTCAACGCCATTACTGTTATTAGTAGTGCACAATATTCCTAGCTGATCTACAGAATATACAATAAAATATATACTGTAAATATACAGAGTGTGCCAAAAGTCTGGAAACGTCCAATTATGTCTTAAATGGATGGTCCGAATTATACAAAAACCGTAATACTCCTCTTCTGCAATATAGAGATTTTAAATTTAATGCTTGCAATATTGCCAAATTTACCATTTTTGTGATATCATTAATCACTTTGGAGCTTTAAATACAACAGCCTGTATATAGCACCTTTATTGAAATCTTCACTTCAATACCAGTTCAAATGTACATATACAATACTTTCGATCTTATATAGTCAGGAACATCTTAAAAAGATAAAACAAAAGCCTCGTCTCAATACATTTTTGATTCAAAGTATGTACAGCATTTTTGACGTGTTTAACAGATTTTTATTTGATTTTTTATAAGTGCGAAATTTTTGACAAGCACTTGTAACATTTAGCAAATCCGCACGGCACTACTATTTTGCAATATTACAATTAAGGTGTAAACTAGTCACTGACCGCAGCTGTACAACTCTAAATTTGAACATAGTAATTAAAAGTTAACTACATTGCTAAATTAATGTCTACCTAATCAAGTGTTCAAAAGATTCTCCGTTGTTAATTTGATGTCCTAAACGATGGTAGAATGCATTTATCACATTTTTCCGCGTTTTTCTAGAAAATAATATGTAGATATTATTTGCCTTACCCCTGCAATACTTGCTGATTTAGTTTTATAAATTCTACTTTTCAAGTATCCCCTATAAAAATATTCTTTAGGATTCAAATTGGGTGAACGAGGAGGCCATTCAATACTACCTAAACCACCAATCTATCGTCCGGGAAATGTCTGATCTAATAACTCATAATAAAATGAGTTAGAACTCCGTCTTAATGAAACCATATCTCATTAAAATTAACTTTAATCTTGTTTTTTAGAACAGGTACAATTTTATTTCTAAGTAGCATTTTATAATAATTATCGTTTGTTAAATTTCCTTCTATAAAAATCGGAACAATTAACTGAGTACTCACTATACCCGACCATACATTATTTTTTGCGGTCTTTGAGCATAGTTTTCATGTATCCAATCTAGATTTACCTCACTCCAATACTTTAAATTTTGGTGATTTTCATTTTCAAACAGTGTTAATATTGCTTCGTCGGAAAAACATATCGTGTTAACGAAGTTCTCGTTAGTTACAATTTGATTCTACATTATCTCACTAAACTGTAATTTAGGGTCTTAGTCATCCTCTTCATTAAATTCTTGCAACAACTGAATTTTGTAGGGTTTAAATGAATTCTTATGTAATACACGCAAATCTGAAGAATGACCTACATCATGTATTTGTGGAGCTCTGTTTTTGGTCTACCTCTTCGAATGCCAACTTTTACCAGTCCAGTTTTCTCAAAGCGCTTTACAATTTCTTTACAAAGATGTACAATTGTGTACAAGACTTAAAAACAAACATGACTTCTCCATATTTCATAAACCTACCCATACTGACACGACTATTCACAATTCATCATCCCATCCCACACAACATAAACTGGCAGCCTATCATAGTATGTTACATAGATTAACAGCAATTCCTATGTCAAAATACAATTTTGAGACAGAATTAAATATCAGTAAGCAAATAGCAGTAAACAATGGATACAACGAACAAACAATTAATAAAATATTAAATCAAAAACTACACAAGAAAGCCCTGAACTTAGTATTTCCACCACCAGAGAAAAAACCCAGTACCTTCTGCTCGATTACATATACAGGAAAAATATCAACAAAAATAACCAAACACATAAAAAAGAAAGGAATAACACCAGCTTTCAGAACAAATAACAACCTAGGCAAATATATTAAAAACAATAAGAGCCAACATAAAAAACACTTACACAGTGGTGTATACAAACTTAAATGTGGCGACTGTCCAAAAACTTACATTGGTCAAACAGGTAGAAATTTTAATAAACGAATAGCAGAACATAAAAGGGCTTTCAATAATAGAAAAACAGATTCTACATACGCACTTCACCTTCTAGATCATAATCATTCTTTTAATGACGAATTTAAAATTCTCCACATTCAAAATAAAGGCCTTAAGCTATCTTTGTTAGAATCTATGGAAATCAACAAATTAAAAAACACAGATATAATTCTGAATGACCAGCTTGAGACAAACAGTTCTCCCCTCCTCAACCTTTTTCATTAGAGACTATAAAGTGTAAACCCATACCAAAAACAGATCACTTGAGAAAGGCAATCAGCCGAAACAGCTGTAGTGATTAGAATTTAAAATAAATTTTGTGGAAGTTTGAAAACAAAGTTTTCAGTGTTTTATTGTTACATTAAATTTGTAATTTCCATATTGCTGAATAGGATCCAGAGTTTCCAGAGTTTTGTTACGCTCTATATAATAAAATATGTGGTTAAAGAATGCTATACCTAGTTCTATATTTAACTGTTGTAATAAACTACAGAGATAATTTAGAAAATAAATAAATCAGTACCAATAGCAGCAAAGAACTTCTTCAAAACCCTGTCATATATCTATTCCTAATTAAGTAATTAGACAAGGCGAAGAGCTCGGGTTCGTTCGGAAAAATATTCCCATGAGATTCTTTTGCACAATTATTTTCATGAGATACCCCAAAATAAGACGCAAAAGTTGTTCAATTTTTTTTAAACAAACAATGATCAAACTGTGTTCTATCATTTCCCGATAAGCATTTTGAGCTTCTTTGATTTTAAAATATTGTTTTTTAATCGTTAATGAAGTGCTTATGACAGGACGGGCGATCGGGCTGCAGCGTGTATAAGAGAGAGAAACAAGATCTAAAGCACAAATTTTTGTTGGTTTAAATTCTCTAAAGCGCTTCATTACTCCGTATTACTCCGTTTAAATATATGTCATTGAATATTTTGGTTAGTCGTTGAGTAACGCCGGTGTTAAATAGCTTTATGAGTTCAGCATATGCATTGTCAGGTCCAGCAGCTTTGCCATCTTTTAGTTGTGATATTTCTTTTTCCACTTCATCTGATGTGATTAATAAGTGGTCATTACATATGTAAGACAGAGGTTGTTCGGACCTATTATCATCAAAGGGTTCTTGTATGTATTTAACCCATATATATATATATATATATATATATATATATATATATATATTTTATTTTTATCTGTGATGATGTTCCCCTGTTGCTCTTGCAGTTTGCTAGCTGTGTTGGATTTTTAAAGACCAGCTGCTTGTTTTACTTTTATATGCATAAACGTATCGCGTTTTTGTTCCAACAGCTCTATCTCTTCGCACTATGCTTTTAACCAATTTTCTTTGGCCTTTCGTATTTCGGTTGAAAGGGGACCAAATGAAAGGGTACCAAAATATTTATCGGGAAATGATAGAGCAAGGTTTGACTTAAACTTAAATTTAGCTTATGGGTGAATTCAAAAACGCTCTTTCCTTGTGTTTTTGAGCCTTGAATACCGTAATTTTGCGTTTTTCTAAGTTTTAAATTATTTAACTTAAAAACGATCAAGTTTACAGAAAAACTACAAGAGATTCATTTTGTTTAGAATGATCCAAAAAAAAATTTATTTTTACAATTTGTTAAAAGAAATTGTTTAAAACAATTTGAACAACTTTTCGCCTGGACGACCTCTTGAACCTTATTTTGGAGTATCTCATAAAATTGATTATGCAAAAAAATCTCAGGGTAATATTTATCTGAAAGAACCCTGTCTATAATGGATAATTATACTTCTTGATTTCCATTCTTCTTTTTTGGTTAGGAAAAAACGAAAAATAGTCACTTATTATTTAGAAAGTTAAAAATAACTTTGACTAATTAATCATGTGTAAGGCTCTCAATGGACTCCATCAAGTAACCGAAAGTTAAAAATGTTAATCGGCAAGAGCATTACGTCTTTTTAGAAGATGTGTTCCGGTTTTCATGACAATGCCACATAATTGTTGTCCACCCTGAGTGGATAATTTCTTTGCCCGCATTAGCCAGCTTGGCAATAGTTTTGATGTATTTGTCATCTAGTTGGATGATCTAAAAGATGGTAATAAATTTGGTATGCTGTAGGCGATCAAACAAAAATCAATGAAGCACATATGATTTTCTTCCCGAGATCGTTGAAAGTGTTTCCATAGAAAAAGTGTTCTTTAGTTTCAAGGCATTTCCTGGACCAAAACTGCTGTTGGATAATTAGTTCCTTACATTTATTAATAAATCGCTACATTTGTTAACTTTTGGTTTCGTAGAACGAGGAATAAATATCGATTTTAACCAAGGAATTTTACTGGTATCAGATTTGATTGAACAATATAGTCAGGTCTTTTATATTCTTATTTGAGAGCTATTTCAGTCACTCACTGTATATAGGATCTGGTCCACTGGCTTTTTTGTTTTTGGCTTGACTTACGGTCTTTCTTTCAGCTTTTAAGATTGATGGTCCTGGAACTTAAGTTTGGTAATGATTCTCGGTGATTCTTAAACAAGTATTTACTGTTTTTCCATTCATCCATTACTTCGTCATCCAAAAATAGTACACGACCTTCATTATTCGTCAATGGGTATAGTCCTATTGTACAAGCCAGTAACTTCTTTTATTTTCTTATGAGTGTTAAATCCGTCATGTTTTCGTTGCAATTCTTGTAGTTACTCACATCTTTCTCGCGTCCGTAACTATGTCGCTTCACTGAGTTTTCTTCGAATTAAATAATACTTTTGTTTTATTTTATTTTATATTTTTAAGCTGCATTCTTTCCTCCGTCATTTTTACTATTCCAGCTGTCATCCACGTTTGTTTTTTATACTGAGTGACTGTTTCACTTTCCGTTGCTGTATTGATGATACCATTCTTTATGTTAACCCCTCTCTTTTCGACTGTTGGTAAATTGTATTCTTGTGTGCTTCAGATATCTCTATAAAGTGGACAGGGCAAAATGCAGATTCTGCGAAAACGCAAAGGAAACTGTCGGTCATATTATGTACAACTATGGCCAACGTCATAAATTCCTAAAACAGTTGTTTTTATAATAGGGTAACTCAACAGAACAACTCTTTTTAAGGGTAATCTAGGGTAATGTGGCTGTAGCCATTGCCTAATAAATTTAACTACTCTCTCAAAATTCTGATGTTGAGCGGTTTATCAATATTCTACCTAGCTCCACGTCACTTTTATCGCTTTTGCCTTATTGGTTTTTGACCAATATGCTAGCACTACAAAAGTTAAGATGTATTTTCCAATTGTTAATATTAGCTTCCAAGTGTGTCTATAAAATACCCTGCTATTTACAAGTCCGAATCATATTAATAGTTTTTTCGGATGTAAATTGCAGGTGAGTATCAAGTTATTGTGTTTCCAACCTCATCCGATAATATCGTCAAGACCAGATTCTTTTCATTACTTGGATAAAATTAATATAAACATGAAAGAGACATCTAAGTCCACACCTGTAAGTCAATTTATATTTTGATTAACGGAAAACATCTGGTATATCCCTTCAAACATCTTATTTTGTAGTACATCGGTGGTAAGGAATTTATTGCCTACTCATATCTTAACGAAAAAAATTAATAAATTAATAAATTAGGGGACTATTTATATTACACTATTTTTTCGAGATATTTTCATCATTTTGGTAAAATAACAATCACCTTCATCTATCTAGCAAGAGACCATAATATAATATGTAACAATATAAATACAAATTTACCTTTGATTGTATTTCATTAAAATGTTTAAATAACTTTTCCTTGTTTTAGTTTAAATTAAAGATGATCAAAATAATTTCATACGAGTAAATATAGATTATCAAAAAAATATAAATTTAAATTAACACGTTGACTGCCACACTTATAAAAAATGCTCCAGAGACATCTCCAAGCGAGGAGTAATATTGTACATGAGGCGACCACTAGCAACATCTTTTACAAAAGTGTAATGGCGGCACCACACTTCGCTATATTCGGCCGCATAAGACGAAGTGTGGAGAGTACATTCGTCAATTATTGGCTTTATTCGCTCGCATAAGCAAATACTCGAATACCAAATACGTCTATCCGTTTACATGTCGGTTTTTGACACACTTCAAAGGATACAAATAAGCCGAATGCACGAATAATGTTCTGCCCACACTTCGCCCGTACCGGTGGTTGTTTCGTTGTTTATCTTAACCTAACTTTATTGTAATTCTCGTTATTCTTGAACCAGTAAATCGACAAATTTGTTTATTTATATACAACTATCGTACCTATTACATGCATGTGTTAGTAGTCATCGCTTACTAGAATTGCTAATAGTACATTTGATATTTATTTTCGTAAAATCAACTTTCGTAGTAAAAACGTATATGATAAATTCAGAAGTTGATACTGCATTATAACTTATAACTAGAGGATGCATGGCAAAGTTAATGCTTTAGCTTTTCGATCATAAATCAAAGTTCTTACATACACTGATTGATATCCGATAATAGATGCATCAGAATAAATTAGGATGTAGAAACGATGACGTACTTAATAGGTAATATTTTATAGGATTATGAACATGATTTACCAAACGATATCAGAATCATGAGTTAAATTTATCGTTATATTATTTGGTGATAATGTTAAGGAAACAACAAGAAGAAAACAAATTTGAATGGATGCCCCACTGGTCTCTGAGAAGTTATCAATATAAATTTAGTTGTGCTGCTTGAAGGTGACCTACGTCAAATGTTGAAAGAGAACCACCTCTTGCGAGAATTAAATTATATAAAAGATTCACTACTGATTATTTATTACCTACAAAATATAGTTATGTAATAAACATTAACAATCTACAAGACGATTAATATTAATTTAATTCATTGCAAAAAATTGTATATCTCCGTAATCTCCATATCAAAAAAAATATATCAAAATATAGAACTTTAGACTAAACTAATTAGATATATGGGTAATTCCGGGATAACTTGACATACTTGTGTTTCAGTTCATTTCAACATCAATTTTTTTTAATATATGTTTTTTACCATACTATTTTTCTATTTAAAGTTGCCTTATACATACATAAACAAAAACTGTCCCTGTTTTTATAGTTTACAAAATAAATGATTATTTATAAGCTAAATGTCAAATATGTTGCCTGTCACTTAAAGGGCTGTTATCGAAAAGATCGACGCTTTATAATTTGGGTATAACTATTAATACTTTTTTTCGATAGCAATAAGTTTTGTTTGTCTAATATATCATAAATACAGAAATTATTCTAAGAATTCTTAGTGTCACCCCAAACATGGTCAAATATGTTACCACTGACATTATACGATTTTTGTAAGACTTGGAAACATTGAGATTCAGTGTCAGTTTACCGAATGCACGAGTAACGTTTTCCGTTTTTATTTGTGAAAAATTAGTAGTGTTTTTTAGTAAAATTTTACAGTTTTTTGGCAACAAGCTATTGATATCAGGTACGCATGCTTATTATATGTCAAATATGTTATTAAAATTACTATTAATCATTCTAAATCAAATTTATGACATTGTCGTGAAACATAACCTTATATATACATGCTTCTTTATGTAAGCAACCGTCAACATATGAATGAATTTGGCGGCAATTTTAAAATATATATTGTAAAATGTCAAATATGT
Organism: Diabrotica undecimpunctata; assembly: GCF_040954645.1. Taxonomy (NCBI): domain Eukaryota; kingdom Metazoa; phylum Arthropoda; class Insecta; order Coleoptera; family Chrysomelidae; genus Diabrotica; species Diabrotica undecimpunctata. The sequence continues at coordinate 143,504,728 of NC_092810.1, read as the reverse complement.
TACCGTCAATTATGTTACCACATCCATGGTAACATATTTGACACTAGGTAACATAAATGACAAGGTTAAATGAAATATTCTTAAGGTTTTTTTTACAGATGGCTTTAACAGCAGCGGAGAAGCAAAGGCGCTACAGAGAAAGAGTGAATGCAGACCCAGAGCGACGAAGTGAATTTCTAAGGAAATTGAGGAAGCATGCAAAACGACGGAAAGAACCTAAGATTGATAAACCCGTAAATGAGTTATCGGAGCGAGAAGAGAGACGCAAAAGAAAATACTGGAAAGAAACGAAAATATCGTGAAAATAAGAAAGTTCGTGGAAGAAGATTGGAAGCTATTGTAAACCATACACCAGCGAGTAGCCCATCCTACAAATTAAGAGTTTTACAAGTCAATGCATCTACAAGAGACAGAAAGAAAGTACGAAGAGATCGAACAGCAGCTTATAGAAAAATAGCAAGGCTAAAAAAGGAATTAGAAGATGCAAAGAAACCAATTAACCGATACAAGACTAAAGTTCGGCGTTTAAAGAAAAAATAATTGGAAACGCCTAGTACATCTCAGTCTCCTCTATCTAAACTCAATCGAGAACTTAAAGACCAGGAAATTTCAAAATCGGTGAAACAAAAATTGTTATTTCAAGACGTTCTTCTTGGATAATTAAAAACGACCTACAAACGAAGTCTTACTGTAAAAAGAACTGCAGATAATCTTGTTGCTAGGGGATACGATGTGGGGGACGCTAAGGCTTTCTTTCAACTGGTACAAGACCAAACCAAAGTCATAAAAATGTTTTTTATTACTGAGGATGACATAATATCTATAGAACACGAAAAATCTTTCAATCAAATAATGAAAATTCGAGGAATAATGAAAGTCCATCAAGTTTTGTCAGTTGGCCATAAATAAAATCTCTACATTCGAGAATACTCATGTTTTTGCAAAAAAAATTCCCGGTTTTGGATTTAATGTGTTTTAACTGCAAAAAAGTTAAAGTTTTTGAGTCGAATACGCTACCAATAGAAAATGAAGAGGAAGCAACTGTTGGAGAAGCAGCTGAGCTTTTTGGCTGGGAAGATGATATTCCACTATCATCAATAAGAGACCTAACCAAGTGCCTGACCGTGGGCAAATTTGTTGTTTGCAGATTTACTTATGATGAAGTAACAAAACATAAAACCAAAAAACATTTCGTTGGTGTTATTCTCGAGATCAATGATGACACTTCATATTTTATAAGCTGTTTAAGGAAAAAAAAAGAAATTAATTTGTTTTTCCTAATATTAAAGACAAGAATGTTGTGCCCTTTAAAAATATTATTTTTGTTTTACCACAAGCTCATATTAGGCGGGGACGTTACAGTTTTGGAGAAAAACTTCCGGAAAACATACAGCTTTTTTAATGTTTTCACAAAATTTGTCATTTATGATACTTTAGCTCACTTATGTAACCACTTTTCAAAATCAGTATTTTTCATAGATTTATAAGTCCATTTTTAATTTGGAACGTATTATTTTTTTTAGAGATAAATAAACCATATATTTTTAGTAGTTTTACGTTTATTTAGTGTGCGTTTATACTTCCTTATTCAATCAGGAACATACCTATATGACTGTCATTTATGTTACGATCGTAATAATAAAAAAAACAAACAAAAATTATTGTAAAACCTCACTGCTAATACTATATTTGTGGTCTCCTATTAAATTACTTTTGTCTATCGCCATATTTAACAAGAAAGAAAAAACAGTTTCTTTCTATTTTTTCTGGTTCAACATTTCAAGTTATCTTGGAATTACCCATATATTAGCTTACATCGTGTTTAGATACGTTTAAACTATTTAAACTAAATCGAGTAGTAGATAATATCAAAAGTATAGTAATAATATATTACAAAAAATAAGTAGCTCAAAAATGATATTGTAATAGAATCTTTTTTAAACGGTCTTGTATTTTCGATATATAATTTGTACCTGCCTTTAGACTTGATGTATAAAAACATAATAAAATATATGTTATTTAAACAATATTGTTTTATTCGCTAAATTTTAGATTTTAATTTAAGAAAATTTTTTGCACATAATTTTGTTATTATGTACCTACGTTTAAAGTAGAAACTTGTTGAAACCTTTTTTGTAATTATTAAAGAAATATCAGAAAGCACGATTACAAGTGCCCTCTATCAGCGAATAGTCAAGAAGTCACCGCAGGTAGATATATTTTCGTCCATGAGTGAAGAGAACATCAATTTTTCGAACGCTGTCTGCCATTGCCACTAGAAGGAAAAATATTAGTGTAAAAAATGGAAAATGTAAGATTTCCGATTCAAACGTATTTTTAATTCTCTTGACATGGTTTGTAAACCATTGATCTAGAAACTAAACATGAGATATACAACAATAATGAGGAAAATAATAAATCGGGAAGTTATGACAGAATTACAAAAATATTGAAAGGTAAAGCAGTTGCATTACCTATATGCCTATACGATATCGCTAGACTTGAGAAATAAAGACAGCGTTAGGATAGGAACTTTTACGAAGGAGCGGCAAAAAACCAAAATATCAGAAAATTATATTGGACTTTAGCAAAGTTAATATTTTTATTTTATTTAGTTTTCATAAATGGAAAACCATATCCATATATGAAAGAAAAAAAAATGGTGTCTACTTTTTTCTCTTTGACCTCTCCGATAAAGTAACTCGTACAACTTTTGAAAAAACAGAGATACGCACAGGTGTGCTAAATGTGGAAATGAGAGACAAGCATCCAAACGATCGTATGTGCATTCTGAGTAATTATCGTAGGTATGAAAGTTCACGGGAGTATATTGATGGTAGCAAATCGATCGGTAAACTTCACAGGGATTAACTGAAAAAAAGGAATGAGGCAAAACTCCTAGAAGTCCCAGAAGAACTACTGCCAATACAGAGCTATGTTTCAACCATCCTGCTCAAGTTTCTACAAACTTTAAAAGAACTAATGCAAAGTTTATTAGTTTATGATAATACAAAAAAAATCCTGTGGAATATGAAAAGTATACTTATTATATTTTAGAAAAAAGACTTGTCCAGGCAAAAAAAGGAGAATGGCAAAAAATTATTGGCTCTGCTGTCGTTGAAGTGTACAAGCTTCTGGCAGTATCATTCATACTTCCGCTATAGCGCCATAGCGGGATGCGTCATCCTTTTATTACATATCTAACCCAGCCGTTTATAACTTTACAATTGCGAAACTGAAATGTGTGAAAATTGTGCAATGCAGTGGATGAATCAGAAGGAATAAAGGAATAAGAGAGGTCACAGAAATTGCAAATTGCGTGCTTAAATATTTTCGTTGCATGATGGGCAGTAGGAGAAAAATCAGCGTGATGACTCTTCTGATTCCAGCTTACCCCAAAAGACCTCGATGAAAAAAGAAAAATGGTATCCTAAATTTGGTTACTAAACGGATAATACCAGTAATTCATTTTAAATTCTATAGTAAATTGTGAAACTGTTACCGTTTATATAGCACAAAGGCACAATACGTGGTAGGATGTAAACAATGATCAGGTATCAATGATAATCAGGTACAAAATATTTTTTTTTGTAATATAACTAGTCAATTTTGAAAAATAAAGTAGGTACTCTACGAAGTCAGAACCTAAATTATCTTTCTCGCGAACTTTACCAACGTAAAAATATAGTTCTTTAATATAAAAAAAATACTGAAAGCAAAGATAATTGTATTTTTTTTTGAAAAAGTTGTTTGGATTGCTTATAAGAAAAAAAATTGGTAAGTTGCAGTACAGGGTGTTCCAAAAAGGTATGTCATAAATTAAATAACTCATTCCGAGACAAAAATAAATTGATTGAATCCAACTTACCTTAGTACAAAAGTGTACACAAAAAAAGTTACATCCCTTTGAAGTTACAAAATAAAAATTGTTTTTTTGCATTATCTCCTAAACTACTTGACATTTTGTAATAAAAATGGATACGTTACTTTCTTATTATGAAATCATTTTTCATACAAAAGAAACAACAAAATCTAAGCCCACAGAAAAAATTTAAGGGGGGTGTGCAGCCCTAAATCCCCCCAAACTTTTGAGTACGTTCAAATCAAATGAATTTTGTGGCATCATTAGTTTAACACATTATTTTTAAAACTTTTTTGCCTCTTAAAAATTAAGAGATTTGCCGTTAAAATTTTTCTGTACGCTTAGATTTTGTTGTTTCTTTTTTGTGAAAAATGCTTTCAGAACAAGAAAGTAACGTGTCCATTTTTATTACAAAATGTCAAGTAGTTTAGGGGATAATGCAAAAAACAATTCTTATTTTGTAACTTCAAAGGGGTGTAACTTTTTTTGTGTACACTTTTGTACTAAGTTAAGTTGGATTCAATCAATTTATTTTTGTTCCGGAATGATTTAATTTATGACATACCTTTTTGAAACACCCTGCATATGTGATAGACAGATAATTACGTATCCGACTTCGTAAAGTATTTGCTTCCCAACATTGTATTCAGTTAAGCTACAAAAGATTATTTTGAACCTGAATATGTCATTTTTTAGGTCCTATCTCTTATTTTGCCTTATTGAGATTGACGGTGATGAAAAAATCATAAGTTGTTATAACTTAAAGTGATCTATCAATCCATGAATGTTTATGTCCATGGTAATGTGTAAAAATTGGGGAAGCAATAAAATTTCTTTCTCTCAATTTTAATTTTTTTACTCGCGTATAACGGGTTGTCTTTTTTGCATTTATGCTGGTTTGATTTTACAGCGACTATATATGTTTAAGATTTTTAGATCATCTAACAGTTTAATAACTCTTTCTGTTTTCTATTCTGAAAGCAATAGTTTCTTTATACTAAATATAACTGTTGATCAAATATTTTCCTAATAATTTATGTAGCTACACACAACCAAACTTATATGGAATCATTATGTATTTCAAACTAATATTTATTTCTTTTGGAAAACTTGTTATCGTTGCGAAGAATAAAGGTTTTTATTAAAAACAAACAAACTAATAAAACAATTAGATAACACTGCCCGACACAGTATAGATTATTTGTTATAGTTGTAGGTAAATTGATCGAAAATAAAAAAACTAACTTACGCTTTCAAAAAGGAAAATAATGCCTTATGTAGGGTTAACGGATGTGCAAAGGGGAAAAAATATTGGTCCTGTAGAGGAGTGAATGTCTTAGGGGGACATAGCTACAGTGGTCGGCGAAACACAGGGCGTTGTGTCAAAAACCTATGCTAGGTATCAGGAGTTAGGAACGCTTGAATAGACCAAGATTAAGTCGCCAAAAAGTAACAACGGCTTGCCACGATCGTTTTATTGTCCAAGTAGCTAGAAGCGACCCAACAATTTCTCACCCGCAAAGTACATGTGTAAGAGTTTCAGTTGAAACGATAAGAAGAAGACTTCGTGCCCAAGGTCTATACAGTAGTAGACAGTTAAGGATTCCCAAGTTAACCAGGCAGCACAAGATTGATCGCCTAAATTGGTGTCGTCAATACCAAACCAAAAATCCCTAAAATAACAACTTTATCAAATGAATAGGGGATTCAGATCTGGAAGATCCTGTGTAGACGCAGTATTTGTACTAAGACAAATTACAGAAAAGACCATCGAGTACAATAAACCAGCATATCCATGTTTTATAGACCTGACAAAGGCTTTCAATCGCATCCAAGTCGAAGACGTCTTACACCTACTGTATAAAAGAAACATACCAATTAATATTATACAAACTATCAAAAACATCTACTTCTATAATCAAATACAGGCAAAAATAAATGGAAAACTAACACAGTTTATATCAGTACAAAGCAGAGTCAGACAGGGTGACTCGTTAAGCCCACGTCTCTTTAATATAATAATGGACTAAATAATACAAGCAGTACGTAAAGGTTATGGTTATAGAATGGGGAACAAAGAAATCCAAATATGTTATGCAGACGACGCCGCATTAATCGCCGAGACAGAAGACGAGCTCCAAAGATTAACACATATCGTCAATACAACAGCCAAGAAATACAATATGATAATATCAGCTGAAACAACCAAATGTATGACAACATCTAAATACCCACTACGTTGTAAAATCGAAATTGATGGAAAAATAATAAAGCAGGAAGCAAGGTTTATACCTATATCTTGGAATAGACATAACTAGTTACGGAGATGTTGAAGAAGAAGTACGACAACAAAGGTTAAAAGCAGGTTTAGCGGCGTGATCTCTTAATGACAAAATCGGGAAGAACAAACATCTAAGATAAGACACAAAAACAAGAATCTATAAAGCAGTAATTAGACCTATATTAACATAAACGGCAGAGACAAGACCTGACAAATCTAAAATGAGACGACTACTAGAAACAACAGAGATGAAAATACTTCCACAAATATCAGATAAAAGTCTGTTGGATAGGGAAAGAATCGAAAACATAAGAAGAGCATGCAATATAGAAGACATAAGTGGATGGGTGACAAAATGGAAACAGGAGTGGAACGAACACATTAGTAGAATGGCAGATAATAGCATAGTACGAATAGCACGAGATAAGTCACTAAATGGACGAAGAAGTATTGGCAGACCAAGAAAAAGATGGTGCGATATTGTAAACAATTTAGGAGGCTAATATTAAAGAAGAAACAGGCTTAAAACCTCCATACAAGAAGGAAGAAGAAAAAGAAGAATACCAAAACAGGAACATTGGAAATTTACAAAATGTGCTATTTTCAGATGAAACCAGGACTTGTGTAAAATCATATGACCGATAAATTGTTGTACTTACAGGGCGAGCAAGACAAGCAAGAACGGAAACAGCCAGATCTGTTCACAGACCTAAAGGAGGAAGTCTTATGTTCTGGAGAAGTAATATGGTCGGTAAAAAAACTTCTTTAATTTCCATTCAACCAACTTTAATAGCTCGAAAGTGGGAAAAAATTTAATTTTCATGCGTGATAATGCATATTCCGGCAGAATCACTACAGACTTCCTTGAAGCGGAGGATATCGCTATTCTGTAGTGACCAGCTTGCTCACCCTACCTTAACTCTATAGAGCATTTGTGGGATATGCTTAAAAAAAGAATTAGACATCGCCGGCATAATTCACAAAACACCGTACAGCCAGTACAAGTTGCTCTTGAAGAAAGGAAACAAACTATCAAAATAAAATGTCAATTTGTTAAGGAGCATGCCCACACGAATTGGAGCTTGCATAAGGCCTAGGGTTGGTAACACTGACTACTAAAAAAACATAAATAAATAAAAACAATTTAAACATCATTCCTTGTACATTGAAATTTTGTATGCTATTGACTTTACAACTAATTTCAATTTTATTATTTAAGAATTTATGGGTTTCTTTAATTTTTATGTATTTGTGATTACATTGCTTTAAAATAAATAATATTCTTTGGCATTGTAGCTTGGTTTTTTTAAATTCGCTTAAAATAATAAGAAATATCAGATGATTCCATATAAGTTTGGTTGTGTGTATTATAAATATAATACCCAAGTTACTATAATATGTATTTAGATAAAGTTTACTGTTATTTAATGATTAATCTGTAATTAAATACTATCATTTTTTTTTCAAAAACCGAAAATTTGTAAAACATATATTTCATTTTTTTTTAATTTGTTTAACAATGTTATTCAAACAAATTCACTATCATACTCCCAGCAAAAGTTGTAATCCGCCACTGAGTTTTTTACACTTATTACCCACTTCGACCAAACTTAATGTCAATCGTTAGACGATAATGAAGCGAAATTGAATACCAGGATTCCCCGAGGATTTCAACTCCCCGCTTATGGCACATAACGAATACTACGAGACTAGAAATAGAGATAACACAACACAGATTTGATTATAAATGTTCAACACGTTGTTTACGGATCTGGATGTGTTTAGTTACAAAGTAACATCTTAAATTTAATTTTAACGACATTTTTATTGGATCTGCGTATGTTTTTTGTATTTGTAGACAAAATAACCAGGTTGTAAATGTACCTAAATGTCGGATAAAGAGCAATCAAATATTCCTTGTACTTTTTTGGTTAATTATCCCTCAATCTAATCAATAACGCTGTAAAAAAAATTATATTTTAATATTTAGTAGTAGTAGTAGCAGTATTAGTATTTAATATTAATATTTAGTATTATTTGTCTAATTCCTTAACAAAAACAAAAAATGCTCACTTAAAACTATGTAATGCGTTGCATTTGTTAAAACGGAAATGCACTTGTACCAAAAGCTCGAGATGACAGTTTTAATTTATTACGGTGTACCCTACATTCGGTTGAAAGATACCTGGGCCTCCTAGGTAAGGGGATTTGTCCCTATGAAACGGGTAGTATCAGTAGCTAACAAGACTTCGAGATAATCAGATCTACAGTCAAGCGTCCAAGGTGCCACTTCTCCTTGTTGAACGCGTCTACAGCGGCCGTTCTCTTCTTACAACATCGCAACGCAGAAACCAGACACCTCTTTTTATTTTTCTGCCACATACGGTATTCAAAAGGTAGGTAAGTGATTTTCTTTTGAATCGAGAACAATTTATGAGTTATGCCAAATGTTTTCCCTATTTTACAATCACATATATTCTATTCAATTATTCAATATTTTAGTTAATTAACCAGCTAATTTTAATACGTCTTACTTCAAACATTTACTTAGATCAACTTTGATTATCAAAAAGCGTTCTATAGAATAAAACATTACGAACCTGTTAAAAAGATTAAATTCACTTGGTCTAGATAGCAGAGTCCTGCCTAAATACCAATATCTATTAGGAACAAACTGCAGCTATTAGAGTTGAGGATCATTTAACAGACGACATAAATATAAAAAGAGGTATGTGACAGGGATGTATACTACCCCTGTTATAATTATGATATATGAAATCCAAGAAAAAGTGGATGCAATCGCAAGAAGAATGGCACCAACACACAGGCAAAACCAAAACATGTCAGATGCAAGAACCATCGAGGAGGTCAACACAGAATACGAAAGGATAAAGAGAAGAAACTAACTTTTAGTAGAGGGAGAAGGCTACATAAACCCAACAGAAGTTGCCAATGTCATTAGAAGATCAAAAGGAAGCAGAGCGGCCGGAACAGGAATCCACAATATAGCCCTCAAGGAATTACCAAAAAAGATAATAGTACAACTGTACTATATCTTCAAATACTGCTTGGAAAAAGCGCATTTTACGAATAATTGGAAGCATGTCAAGATCATCTCTCTACTAAAACCAAGGAAGGACGGAATGAGACCGGAAAGCTACAGACCAAGCTCACTACTGGAAACAATAGGAAAAATACTGGGGAAAATCACCTACAGAAGGCTGATAAAACACGCAGAAAAAAGAAGAATCATTCAGGAGGACCAGTTTGGATTCAGTAGAGGAAGAAACTGCGAACTCCAGCTAGCAAGAGTTATCAGCGACACGAAGATCAAATTCAACAGGAATGGCCATCCGAGACATCGATAAGGCACTAATCTACAAGATGGAGAGAGCTAGATCACCTCATTACTTAGTTAATATATGCAATACATTTCTAATAGAACCTTTCAAGTTTCAGCCAACAAAAAGACGTCCAGAATTCAAGAAATCCAAGAAGGAAGGCCTCAGGGCAGTATACTCTCGCCCATTTTATACAACATTTTTATTTCAGACCTACCAACAGATCCAAGAACAAGTACAGCCCTCTACGCAGATGACACGACAATATATGATCAGGAAAGAATGATAGAAGAATAGTTCAAAACATAGAAAATCACGTCGGAGGAATCACAGAATACACCGAAAAATGGAAAACCAAGATCAACACTCAAAAGACGCAGTTCATCATGTTCACTCAGGAGACCAGTCCACCAGTAGTAGAAATATCAATGGGAGGAAACATGATCCAATCAGAAGATTCAGTCAAGTACCTAGGAGTCCATCTCGAGCGGAAACTCAACTTTACAAAGAACACTCAACAAATCAAGCTAAAAGCAAATGAGGCTAAAGAAACTAATACTTCCGTATATTTTTAGCTTCAGTCCACTGACGAAGGCCAAGAAGATCCAGTTATACCAGGACTACGTTAGATCGGTAATGTTATACGAGGTCTCAGTACGAAGCTCCACATCGGAAACAAACTGGAAGAAACTAGAAGCTACAGAAACGTCATGCTCAAAGATCATCGATGGATCAACATGAGAAGAAAAAATAACAAATGCAAACATCAAAGAAAGGCTCCAGAATACACCACTGAGGGAGGTGACTGAAAAAAGGACAAGATATTTATTATTTATTATTTTTACGTTTTACGTTTTATTTATGTTCGCCGATTGTTGTGTTAAAATCTCTCATGATTATTTTTATGTCTCTTGATTTTGTTAAATGTGTTTTCGAGTTCATGTTTTCTATATTTCTTTCCGCCTTATCAGCAGTTGGAGCAGAAATCTCTATTAAATTTAGTTTCCCATGGATTGCCAATAATTGCAGCAATATAATTCGTATGCAGATCCGAACGAAACCCGTTACTAATTTTGGTATCTTTTCGCTAAATATATTGGCAGATTTATTTATTGTTTTGATTTAGTTAAAAACTAAAAAAAATATATTAGCGTTGAATACGGAAAATATTGATTTGTACTTTGGTACAAAAATTTTCGCCCTCTATATATATTTTTATAAACATATTGCCCATTCTCACTTAAAATAATGTAAAGTGACAGTTTTATCAACTGTATCTGTTTGTTATTCATATTTACAAAGTGCATGACGCGCACCTAATCATATATAACGAGGTCTCCTGGGAAGGGGTGGAATAATCACATTAGTTTTAACAGCGGCGGCGTATTCATCTCAGCTGTTTCTTTTCCGTGTAATTTATGGTTCAAATTAAGAAACAGTACCTATTAACTGGTTACAATATTCTGTTAATTTAGAGAGGTAACAAGTTTTGCATGTTTGTCGTGATATTGCATTGAAGTTTAATTTCTTAAAACATATTTTTATCGCCGCAGAATACATTTTATATACAGGGTGATTTTTTAGGAGTTCCAATTAGACGTTTCAAAGACACTTGACATAATATATCTGAAAATTTCGTATGAGGGGTTTTAGATATGCCCAATGATCGAAAATATTAAGGGCCTCCTACCACGTCCGGTTATACCGGAAGTTGACTGAAACTTTCTTATTTTAAATATAACGCCCTGTATATTATTAAGCATTTTGATAGAACAGTCCTTAAAAATTCTCGCAATATAAGGTTACACGTTTTATACCAAGTGTTTTACGAGATATGACCATTTTTCTGATTTGACACCCTGAATCTTTAAAAATGATAAATTCCATTGTAGTGTTGGTCGTGTGGGTATTGGTGTTTTTCTTGTGATTGGATGGCTACGCTGTCCTGTTTTAGGCTTTTGCCTCTTCAGGACGTGTTTTCCTTTTTGTGGGTGTATGGCAGTGGAATTGGAATGTGTCCACTGGTGTGCTCGTGGTGTTTGTTGGTGGTTGTTGCTGCTCGCTAGTCCTGGACAATCGGGGGCGAAAGGGATGCAAGTGAAACGGTTCCTTTCAGAATTTTTTGGTCTAAAACAAAATTAGTAAGTATATGAAAATGTTTATAAGTTTATTAATTTAGTAAATTTAAAAAATTATTGTATATCGCGACGCATGAGGGCATGTGGACTGGTACCTCAAAAAATCGACGGGGTATCGTTGTGCAAGATTCCCCCCCGCCCCCCCACGTCGGTGTCAGTTCGAAGTGAACTTTCGGTATTATAATAAGCGACGGTAAAAGAGGGGAGTTGCCTCCTGTATGTCAATGTATTCGTCAGGGAGCTCGTTGCTGGCAAGTTCCAGCGGAATAGCGGGTAGGAATGGGAGTTTGGATTTAGGTTTTCTTCTGAATAGATTGCCGCGGGAAGAACAGGTAGTTTTGAGGATGCTTTGGGCTCTGAGGTTTTGGCCCCGGATGGTGCGAATTGTATAACTCCTGCTCAGAGAGGAAAGCCTCTCATTGATGGGCTGGATATTAGACAGGCGATGAATGAGTGCAGAAGGATAGTCGCGTCGTTTTCTGTTAAATTTACGTAAGATTCTCCTTTCCAGCGTAAGTAATCTATTGTTGAGATGTTTGGGCATCACAGCACAAATGCAAGATCTGTACTCGATGACCGCTCTGATAAATGTTTTGTATGTATGGATAAGTGTACGTGAGTGTGTGCGGCCGAATCTGCCAGTAAGAGCATTGAGAAGTCCGAGTCGGCTCCTAACCTTATTACAGGTTCTGTCAGTATCGTCACTCCAGAGTAATGTTTGGGTAAACAGCACGCCGAGATATTCGACCTGGTTTCGGAGACGGAGTCGTTCTCCCCATAAACTCAAATTGTGCCTTTCGGTGATGATAGGTGTGATGTATTGACTGCGATAAGGGTGCCTGAAAGGGATCATCTGTGTTTTGTTAGGGTTTGGTGTCACTCTCCATCTCTGACACCATTGTTCAACAAGGAGCAGATGATTTCGAGCGAACCTAAGTGTAGAGTCGACGTGTGGTGTTGTTGTAAGGAGTGCTGTGTCGTCTGCGTATAGTAGAGTAGTTGTATTGGTATATCTAGGGTTAGGGAAGTCGCTGTTGTATATTGTGTAGAGTATTGGTGCCAACACGGAACCCTGAGGGACTCCCGCTGTGGGAGTGAAAGATGTAGAGAATCGATCACGCTCCTTGACTGTGATCCGCCGCTGAGAGACATATGAGTGGATGAGTCTGACGAATGTAGTTGGTAGCCCGATGCTCACGAGTTTCTTGACCAGTCCCACATGCCAGACTTGGTCAAAGGCTTTTTGAACATCGAGGAAGATACCTAGTGACAATTTGCCGTCGTTCAGACTTTGTGTAAGGTGTGTGACGATTTCTGTCAATGCCGTTTTGGTTGAGTACCCTTCTCTAAAGCCGAATTGGTAAGGTGGGATGATATTGTGTTCTGTGGTGAAGTCTATGAGTCTTTCTTTAAGGATTCTCTCGAAGACTTTCGCCAGGACGTTAAGGAGAGATATCGGCCTATAAGAGTGTGGGTCGGTACGCGGCTTGCCTTTTTTCAAAAGCATAGTTGTATAGGCTACTTTCCAAGGTTTTGGGAAGTAGCAAAGTTTAAGAGTGGCATTGACTATGTTCGTCAAGTACAGAGTGACGCTCAGCGGGAGGTGACGCACACAGTTCCTGGCAATCTTGTCCGGCCCCGGTGCGTTTGATTTGCCAATTTGGCAGAAATGTTTGAAGGTTTGGTGATCCACAGGCGCCATGATTGGATGTTCATGGGGTGCCTGAGGGTCGAAAGGGGTTCTGAGCAGTCGTGTTATGTCTCTCACTGCGCGATCACAGAAGGCATGATCAAATCTAGGATCGTCTGGGGAGACTAAGGTATTTTGTAAGTGGGTTTTGAAAGCTTCTGCTTTCTGTTGGTTTGAGTTAATAATATGATTGTTCACCACAAGGTGAGAAGGATTATTGGTTTTTTGTTTGGTTAGGCATTTGAATTTATGCCAGAATCTACCGCTGTCACGGTAATCAAGACTGGAAGTCGCTGCAGCCCATTGTCTGGACTGCAGATTGTTGACCTGAAGTTTGATCGCCGCAGACAGCCGGTTATACTCTGTTTTGACGAGGGGATTACGGGTACGTTGGAATTGACGGAGGAGACGTCTCTTTTGCTTAATTTTATCGATGATAAACTGAGGTAGAGGAGGTTTATTAGGGTTAATAACCCTATTTGGGACTGACAAATCTGCTGCTTGATTTATCAGGTTAGTAATTACCGTGATACCTTGGTCGATATCATCTGGATACATTAAATTGCCTAACTCTGGAGTGTTATTTGATAAGTATGTTTGGAAGAGTTCCCAGTTGGCGTGTTTGTAGTCTCTTATTACTTTAGGAGGGTCAGGAGGTAGAGGGTTGAGTATCTGTTCCTTAACCAGCAGAGGTAGGTGATCCGACGTTATCGTATCACCCGCGTGCATACGATATGATCGATGATTGACAAGCCCTGGGGACCCACAAACGTCGGCTCACGGTTATGAATACGGTGTAGAGGGAGGTTAAGGAGCAAATCCGAGAGAACACGGTTCGATACCGTGTCGCCATATCTGGTGTATCTGGCGTTAAAGTCTCCTAGAATGATAGCCTTGTTCAGGCTGGAGACGTAATCAAACAATGTCTCGGATAGCGGTTGAAGAGGATGCTTGTAATAAGAGACTTTAAAAATGATAAAATTACCGCCTAAATATATAATTTCAGTGGGGTAGACCTGTGATAGCCTATAAAGATGCAGTTTGTGTGCTATTTAAGGTTCCTGTGATATTGAGAAGCTTCTCTCTTTGTAGGGTGGTGAGAGAGATCGCACAAGATTGCAAAGCCGTTTTTTTTCCACCAAAGTACTGAACCCTATATAAATGTCGGTCGTACCACTGACATGTATAACTAAAAGATTACCTTCGATTTCAGCCCCTAGGTTTTACCTACAACTCGTCTGCAGTTCCAAAAAAGTCGCGTAGCCCTATTGGTTATGTTGTTAATGTGACAGCTTCATTTGGGTTTGGAACCCAGAGTTACTTCTAAATACTTGACCTCATTGGTTTTTTCATGTTCCTTCCCAAATTATTTTAGTTCACTCAGTCCAGTAAGCTTTCTCTTATTATTAACTAGTTTTGGAAGGGTTCTCAGAGAAGTTCTATTTCGGATACCAATTCTCTTTATAATGAAGGGCATATCGCATCTGATGCGCAACAGTACTGGGAAATTTTCCCCGTCACTATTACAATATTATCTGTGAAACCCTGGACCCAGATTCCTTGGCTGCTATGATTGTAAATCATGTCATAAACGACTATATTTCATGTTGCTGATAATACTCTCCCTTGAGAGAACCCCTACTCTCAGTTGTTTTACCTCACCTTCTAAAATAATCCTGATGGGTTTTATCAAATGTGTACTCCAGGTTTTTAGGTATGAATCACAAGTGAGGAAGGAATTTTACCAAATCAAATAGACACTGAAAAATAGAATTGATAGAATAAAGAAACCATGAATATATATGCAAAGATAATTGCTAAATGTAAAATTAAATAAAAAGAAAGATAAGTAGATTAGAGTTAAAAATAATTAAGACATCTCATAAAAGGACTTGCAGTTTCCAGGATCTAAAATGAGATATGAAGATAAAAGGTGCAAATTTCATTCGTAAAATGAACAACTTGGTTAAATAAGAGTACATGGAAGACCATTAATACCGTGGACAAACGATCTAAAAAATTCGCATTTTTGAGGTGGCTGAATACAGCAGGAATACAGATAAGAATGTAAGACTAATTAAACTGACATAAATATATATGCAAACTTAAGATACTAGATATGATATGACGAATAAGACAGACACTATTTTAACACACAATCAAAGATCAAACGATGACAACTGACGTGGAAATAAAAAAGGAAAAGGAGAATTCCATGAGGGTGGTACGAAGCTGTTGAACTGCAAAAAACAAGTAATTGATGGAAAAAATGTGACTATACATATATCTATAAATACCACTAACAGGATGGCTAGGAAGATGGCATATTAGTATGTATTTAACAAAAGTTCAATAGGAAGACCAAGAAAACAAAATTACTACACTAATGTGTTCATTCAAAGCATAACGAAAATGAATCACTACTAAGATATTATGGAATACGATATAAAGCGCAAGATCATGGTTTATGTTTACAAATAGTTTAATCCTTGTCTAATACGAAAGTTACTGTGGTGAATATTGTTGTGAATAAATATTTTCTATACGTATTTATTTTTACTTGATCTTAATAAAAAATGTTTAATAAAACCCGTAGAAAATTCCCATAAACGTTTTAGAGCCGTATTACCTATAAGGTTTCATGTTTTCTACCTTACTGACGACGGGGTTGTGGATTCACATCCGGTTATATACAAAGCTTGAACCTCGAGAGGTTTCATCATGCTCCAACAAACAATTCGCAGTCAAAATTATGGTTTCTTATACATTACAGTGAATCAAAGAATGTATGTATATTATAAAGTCGTTTTTTTCTTAAGTTAAATTAAATCAGACACTCCCAGTTATATCACTACTATTATTTTTATTATCCATTTTGTTTTCACTTTTAATATATTTTTTTTCCATTGAACTACTATTTAGAACTCATATTTGGTACAGTCCATTTTACCTTTTTTATTCAATTTGATAATGAATACCACTAAAAAAGATAAAACTGTAATTCATGTTACCAATGTCGGAAAGATTTATATTTTCTAAATTAAAATTAATCAAGCACATTATAAATATGTATAAACTAGTTATTTTGCATCCAGGATCCAATCAATTGCATCTACAATCACACTTAATTTTTTCTGTCATCCTCCTATTTAAGGCTAGGACGACAAAAGAATAATATTTTATTCTGTTGTACAACTTTCATAACAAATAAGTCACTTTTGGAGAGTCGCTGAACTTTTTGCGTAAAGTCGTCTTATGAAATAGACCTACGTATAAAACCAGCGTAATTCTAGTTTGGCAATTTATTTGTTGGGAAAGCTTTAGTTTTGTATTATATTTTTTACCGATCACCAAATTCGCAGCCAATTTTTTAAGATCAAAAGAATTAAAAATTAAATGTTTAAAATAATAAATGTTGCGGTTACTTATCTGTAAGATAAATGTAAAATTTATTTCAGAACACATCAATATTAAATTAATTGTCAAAGAAATCACAATAATGTTTTAATATCTCTTTTGAATATACAATTTGTGGTGGCAGGAATAAATTAAATTATGTAAAGAAAAATTTAATAATGAATAAAAAAATAATACATGTTTAATAATTCTTCTCAGCTTTTTCCATAACACTAAAATATTATATAAGGTTAACTTAAACATCTTCAATTTGAAAAAGTTCAGTAATGTCTTCATTTAGCAATTCATCTTCAAAATTGTCTTAATTTTGATCTCTCGATAGGTTATACTCGTAAAATGTTGCTGTAGATTAGAATGGTTGAATCTTTTCAGCCTTACAGCCACTTCCACTGGATGAAATAGTACCTAAACCTTCTCATCCATTTGCCATCCTAAACCATCCAACAATTTTTGTTCAATATCAGGTTCGAATATGAAATTCATTAAAGAATTTTAATTGTTGGGTGGACTTCTTAAAAATGGCTTTACTTAAAGTCAGAATCTCCTTGTAAGAACATATTTCTATTGTCAGAATTTAAAATCCATATTTCATATATTATATAGAAGACCTGAAAGTTTTGAAAATTTCCTACTACATGCTACTACACTGTGGATATTTTGTATACTTACTCATGATTGGTTTTTAAAAATAATTAAATGTATTTTATAATTATTAAAATAATTTGATAATCTAGGCATATGGTGCATATTTTTCATTTTGGAATCCGGTACTACTATTATTGAATCAAAAGCACCAATATCTCTTTAAAAAGGTAAAAATTAATATGTATTAAAATTATCAAGATTATGAAAATATTAAATCCCTAAACTAAGTAAATGAAGATATGTATACACCTACTTTTATATTCATTTATTAACAACTATTTACAATATTTTCTCAGAATATAGAACACTGTCGGTTTACTTAATCTTAACCTTTTAAAGAAGTCTTTATCATTACAAAAATTATAATGTTCAATTCTGCATCAAATAATATATTCTCGCACTAAGTTTATAAACATTAAACATCATACTGATCATTCTCTCCGATTTCAATCAATCTTTTAATATTTATATATTTAACCTACACTAAAAAACAATATTTAGGGTATATTTTTTATTTATTGCCATAACCTACAACATAATAACGAACTACAGAAAACACAATTTATTTTCCAGATAACTTGTTATTCAGTACTTTATTTGGCAAATTAATATTTTATATTATATATGTCAGATAACTTTAATTTATTTGATCTGTCAGTTTATCTGTTCAGATTTCTTTCTTAGGTGACGCTGGAATTTTAAATCTAAACTAACATAAAGCTTTAAATTATTTTGTATTAAATTCTACCTTAAAAATATTATTAAAACTAATTATTAATTACATTAATATGTAATTAATACATTATTTTAATTAAACGTATCATTTCAAGAACAAAATATGATTGAAATGTCAAATGGCGGTAGTTCAGATTTTCTTTCCTAGATGTCGTCGTTAGTTTACTGGACAAACGGTGTGACTTCTCACTTGTCATCTGAGCCTTTTATACAGATAGGTATTTATAAGCGAGCAATACAATGCACGAAAATAATAGTCCTGACTGACTAGTTGATAAAAATACTAATAATCTTAGTCAATCAAAATTGTGTAGTGTCTTTTAGGAAATGAAATGCACTATTTTTTGTTTATTAAACTTAAGGAAAATTTACCAAAACAACACGGTGCCTTAGCTGTACAGAAATTTCAAAAAGAATAAGTATCTCTTCCTGTAGGAGACCTAGGTAAGATTCGCCTGGTAGTCGCTGTGGGAGGAAACCGACTGAGTGATCATTAATTACCTTACGCCATGCATTTCCTACAGCCTGTGTAAGACTTAATCAAGATACTGGGACCTTTCGTATTGAAAGAGGCGTTCGGCAAGGAGACAAAATGTCTCCTAAAATATTTACAACTTTGCTAGAATACGCTTGTAAAACAATAGATTGGAACGAAAAGGGCATCAATGTAGATGGAAAATTTTTAAATAACCTTAAATTAGCAGATGATATCGTTCTTACTGTAGACAGCTTTGATCAGGCACAGATAATGCTCCAAGAACTCCATACTGCCACAAAAAGAGTTGGTCTTAAAATAAAATATTCAAAAACTAGTCCACAACAAAAAAAACATCTCAGTAGAAGACAAAGATATTAAGCCAGTTGACTCCTATAAATACTTGGGCCATGAGATCAGAATAAGTCGAGACAACCAAACAATCGAGCTGAAAAGAAGAATAAACCTCGCTTGGGCTGCATTTGGAAAGATGAAGGATAATTTTAGGTCTAAGATTCCAATGTGTCTAAAAAGAAAAGTATTTAATCAGTGTATTTTGCCAGTGATGACCTACGGCACAGAAACCCTAACACTCACAAGAACAACAGTGAGTAAACCACAAGTTGCGGAAAGGGCAATGGAGAGAATAATGTTGGGGATTTCTCTGATAGAATACTCAATGCTACTATACGCAAAAAATCACGAGTATCAGACGTTATTGAAAGGATAACAACACTAAAGTGGAACTGGGCAGGTCATGTAGCAAGATCAGTTAATGACCGGTGAACAAAAACAATTTTGGAATGGAGACCCCGAATAAAAGCTAACAGAAATAAAGGTCGACCCCCAACGAGATGGACAGATGACATAAAAAGAGTGACTACAAATTGGATTGAGATGGCGCAAAATCGGACTAAGTGGAAAAGCATACGAGAGGCCTATGTTCAGCAATGGACGTCAGAGGCTAGTTGATGATGATGATAATACATTTCCTAAAAAGTGATGCAGAAAAGGAACTTCAAAGATTTACGATTATTTTTGTCGTCTATGCTTATCAAAATTCAAAATTAGAAGTACCTAGATAAAATCATATAAAAATTTGTTTTATTATATTAGTTTTATGAGTTTATTTCAATTGATTTAAATTAAAACAACTATAAAAATGATTTGTTTCTAATCAAATAAAAATGTCGTTCCAAAAATGTATTGTAATCCAATCACAAAACGAAATAAATCTGACCAAAAATATATTTACTTTTCTTTCTTAACCAACTTTTAGATTTTATTATAAATAGAAGAAAATGCGGCCGGTTCTCCATAGCAACGGCGAAAAGCAAAGCCAATAGCCCCGAGAAAATGAAGCAATTTCATTTTCTCACCCTCACTCCCTCCTAAGAGGGCGTAGCGACGAAAAGTGAGGGCACATCGACATTTCGTCAGAAAATGCAAACACGGTTAGCGACGACAAAGTATCGGGTGTTGATGTCATACATATGTTCTAAATAAATAAAATTTTGGTCAAAAAAGAAAGAGTGTTGAGACATTCTTGCAAATCAATAATCGATAGATATGTAGATATATCTCTCGATTCAATTATTAGTAATAAACGTTTTAACATTTGGTAGTTTTTATCATTCAGCTCATTTAGTTTTCTGAATTATTAGAAAGCTGCCTGCTAGTATTAAGACCGATTTCATAATCAATTTAAAGTAAACTTTAAATTAAAGTTCACTTTAAAGTGTAAATTTCAGTTTCATAATACTGTAACCTTAGTTTAAAATTCACTTAAAGTTAAATGGTAGACAGCTGTCGATTAACTCCGTAAAGTCCTTTTTAATTAAACCAATAAACAGTTTAACCTCAAAATTCTTAAATCGTCTTGCTTCAAGTTTGTTTACATTTTTATTTTTTTTTCAAATTTAAAATGAATTCTTCTACTACAAGTTCAGATTCAGAATTTATATATGTAGGTATGTCCGGCGCCGTAAAGTTTACAGGGAAAGAATTAGTTATTTAAACCAATATGATGATGTGTGTTTCTATGAAAGATTTAGATTGACAAAAGAAACAGTTATGTCCTTACTGGAACAAAATCGAACCTTTAATAAAACTTCCAACAAATAGGTAAGTAATACCATTAAGATATAATAAAAGTTTTCATCATTTTAACATTGATTGGTGGATACAAAAATCATTAAAAAGTCAAACCAACAAACAATGTTAAAATGTGTATAGAGAAAATATTAATGAGAACACATTTTTAGGGGAGGAGCTGTTACACCAGTCCAACAATTATTATTGACCTTAAGATTATTTGCTTCTGGAAGCATGCAAACATCAGTAGCTGACTACATGCGTATATCAAGGGCAACAGCGTACAGAATTATCAAAAGAGTTTCTGAAGCAATTGCATCATTAAGCAGACAGTACTTTAAAATGTATCAAACAAATGATGAAATTGTCCAAGCTGCAGAAGAGTTTTGTGTACCATTGCACGATTTCCAAAATGCATAGGCGCAATTGATTGCACTTTAATACTAATTAATTCCCTGGAGGTGCAGATGCAGAAATATATCGCTCAAGAAAAATATTTTTTGTATTAAATGTCCAAACAATCAGTGACTACTTTAAAAATCAGAAATATTGTTGCAAGATGGACAGGTTCTGTGCACGATCAAACAATATTTAACAATACTGTCATAGTCATAAAACAACGATTTGAAGCTGGAAACTTTGGTAGATTTGTACTAGTTGGTGATAGTGGTTATGGTTTGAAATCATATTTAATGACCCAGCTACATGATGCTAGAACAGAAGCAGAGAATCTTTATAATGAATCTATTATTAGAACTAGGAATGGTGTGGAAAGGCAATACAGGGCATGGAAACGACGGTTTCCAATTTTAAGAAACGGAATGATATTGAGTTTTGATCTAACTATGAATGTAATAGTAGTAAAAACAGTACTGCATAACATATCTATAGAAAATGGAGACTTGTTTCCTGTAGATCTTAACCTAGATCAACAAGAAGATAATTTACCTCAATTTCAGGGAAATTTAGATAATGGAGGACATTATCGTGAATTATTTATTAGATAACATTTTGCAGAATTATAGATCCTACCAATCTAAGATTTAGAAATTC
Source organism: Diabrotica undecimpunctata (assembly GCF_040954645.1). Classification (NCBI taxonomy): domain Eukaryota; kingdom Metazoa; phylum Arthropoda; class Insecta; order Coleoptera; family Chrysomelidae; genus Diabrotica; species Diabrotica undecimpunctata. The sequence continues at coordinate 143,482,997 of NC_092810.1, read as the reverse complement.
TATCGTAAGCGTTAAGACTAACCTGGAGCAGATGTCCCCTCAGACCATAACCTCCTTGTCTCAAAAATGAAACTGAGGGTAAAAAAGATAAAAAAATCATAAAACCATAATGTGGAGCAAAATCAAAGAGTCTGTTATAAAAACACAGAAAGAAACTCTACAAAAGAAAACAGAAAGCCGAAAACCTTGAATGACTTAAGAAATATTGCAAATCATGGAACAAAGAAGAAAATATAGAAACAAAAACCCAAATAAGTACAGAGAAAAACATAAATTAATAAGGAACAAAATAAAAGAGGCTAAGGAGAAGTGGATGAAGGAAACATGTATCGAAGTGGAAGAATTGCAGAAAAAGCATGATCATTATAATTTACATAAAAAAGTGAAAGAGTTATCTGGAAAATCACGAACAAATACACCTAACCGATTAATTGACAAAAACAATAAACCTATTAATAACCCAATTGAAATAAAACAAGTATGGACTAAATATATTGAAGATCTTCTCATGGACACAAGAACGGAACCAACACAAATTGATAACGACGAAGCTCCAATTATATTAAAATCTGAAGTCCAACATGCTATAAACAACTCAAACTCTGGCAGAGCCCCTGGGCCAGATGAAGTTCATATAGAGCTGATTAACAACTCTTTAACAACATATACAAATCTGGTGAGATACCTACAGAATGTATCGACCTTTGTTCCGCTACAAAAAAAAAGAACCCCAAACACTGTAATGACTATAGATTAGTCAGCTTAATGTCACACAAAGATTATACATGCAAAAATATTCAGAAAGTGCGAAGCAGATATGAGTAATAGACAGTTTGGCTTTCGTAACGGCTTCGGAACAGTGGAAGCTCTGTATAGTTTCACAACTCTTGCCCAAAAATGTCGAGATCAACAAAAAGATCTTTTCATTGCGTTTATAGACTATGAGAAAGCTTTCGACAAAGTTAAACTTAACATTCTCATGGAGTGTCTAAAGAGAAAAGGACACAACAAAAATGACATTAACATAGTCAGAAATTTCTATTGGAACCAACAGGCTGTGGTAACATTAGATGGAAATAGCACGGATGCACAACAGATGAGTAGAGGAGTGAGACAGGGCTATGTACTTTCACCATTAGTATTTAATATATATTCCGAAGAGTTATTTACGCAAACACTTGAAAACTGTACAAAAGGAATCAAGATAAATGGTGAAAATAGAAATAACATCCGTTATACAGACGATACAGTCATTATCGCTGAAAGTTAACAGACCTGCAGACGTTACTAAACACAATTTGTAATACTGGGGAACAGTCTGGTTTAACAATAAACATAAAGAAAACAAAAACATGGTTATCAGTAAGAGGGGCAAAGTCATTACAAGGATCCAGATAAAAAATAAAAATATTGAGCAAGTGGATGAAATGAAATACTTAGAAGTCTGGATTACGGAATATCTGAATCCGAAATCAGAAATTCGCTCAAGAATAGAGCAATCAAGAACAGCCTTTTTGAATATGAGGAAATTTTTGAGTAACCAAAGACTCAATCTGCAAATATATCAGATGGTAAAATGTTATATCCACTCTATTCTTCTTTATGGTATCGAAGCCTGGACTGTTTATGTTTATGAGATGTGGCTTTTTAGGAGAATTTTGAAGATACCATGGACCGATCATATTACGAACGAAATGGTGTTGCACAGAATGGGAAGAGACAGAGAACTTTTGACCACCATTAAAAGGCTAAAGACAGCATATTTGGGGCACATACTTAGAAATGATAAGTACGAGTTGTTGCAGCTGATTATGAAGGGTAAAATCGAAGGAAAAAGGCGTCCTGGTAGACGACAAATATCCTGGCTGAAAAACATTCGCGACTGGAACGGGTTAAACACACAGACGTTCTTAAGAAAAACAGAAGATAGAAACGAATTTGCAATGGTTATAGCCAACCTTCATTAGTGAAGACGGCACTCGAAGAAGAAGAATAGATTTAAAATTTCCAAAAAAATATATTATATAAACCAATTGTTCTGTTTCTGAGGTTATACTGTATTATTGTGTATAAATGTATCAGTTTTATTTTTATTTTCGCCTTTGTTGCGATAAATTTTATATTTATATCAGTAATTAATATTTTAGTAATGTACTATTATATATAAATGCTAGTTTTATTTTTACTTTCACCTTTGTCCAGAAATTTTATAGGATATTACGATAAGAGATTAACATGAGATCCAACGATCGATAACGATCATGAAACTAGAAGAAGAAAAATGTTTTCGTTGTAAGATTCGTCCGGTTTCTACTTCTCCAGCTTTCGTAACGATAGTCTTTTCTAGTATTGGATTGAGATTGGATCTAGATCAAAGTCCTGAAAGACCGGACACACTTCTTTCAAGATTATCATGCCGTAGTCGAATGATTCCAATTTTATGGATCCCAAAATTCGCGTTTCGCCCTTTCCCATTAGCGATAACCAGGGCAGCACTAACGAGGAGATAGGAACAAGATTTGCTAGCAGTGACCTGAACAGGTTGTCGTGATTCTAGGGATAAGCGCTTATCAGAGTTCTGGTGCCATAAACCCTTCGACAGGATAGAGGATCAATTAAGTCGAAATAAGCCATTTATTTTTGTGATCTATTCTGATAAAAATATCATATACGCCATATCATTTCAATATACGCTCAATGTTTATTGTATATTATTGAACTGCAATAAAACACTGCAAAACTGCAAAAAAATTAAATTTCTTAAAGCCTGATCTGGTTTTTAATAACCTATATTATTCTTGAAACAAAAATCAAATTTTTTTTGAACTTTTTTCCATCCTTAAATATCAGTTTTCTTTTAAATGATTGTAAGTACGTACGAACTGATACATTATGAATGATATTGAAAAAAATAAATAAAATCTAAAAGCGACAAACTTAACCAACAATATAAATCTCCTGTATCTAATGAAAATTTGCATACATGCACCTCTCCAAGAGAATTGCAAGGCATAACAGACTTGATATTGTATATGTCAACAGTTATCTGAAACTACGGTTTGAAATCCGAGACAACAACCGCTTTTGCTATATGTACCTTATTCCTGACATTACATTACCACAGTGCCCAGGGACAATTCTAGTTCTAGTATCGAGAAATGAAGGAAAATCATCACGGCTCTTATCAATCAGGTCCGGCTTATGATGTTTATTATATAAATGACAGAAACCAACTTGCCGATTTTAATTTACACTTTAACTTTTCAAAAAGGCAATGCCTTCGATGTGGTGGTTGGCGTTGAGTGAGAGAGGACTTTCAGCTGAGCAGGTTAAAGGTATTTCAAGGCATGTATACTGGTAGGGGATAAATACAATACCTGCCACATTGGCCGGATATACTTTGATACCAAATACGAATAATTTTTTTCACATCCGAAGAGACTGTTACCATAAGTCATAATTTTCAACCCAATGATTTCATGTGGAATTTATAATCATAACATGTTACGCATATGACGGAAATATACAAAGAGCTTGAGACAAGAGAAAATTGAACTATAAGGAAATAGGTAATAAAAATGTAGAGTATGTCAAGGACTCGAAAATTCGAAGCAAAGGCTACACGTGGTTTTGCAGGAGTTATCTATATTTCTAGATATTGTAACGAAATAGCCCATCTCCGATGCGTGGTACGTGTCACAATTCTTAGAAGGATAAATCTAGAATATTCAACTGTTGGCACTTCAATAACTCCCGTTATCGATGCGCTATCAACGAGAAGAATAGAGGTGGACTATTCCAGAATATTCTAGTACATAATAACTTGTATATATAAGTAGCTCCGACATTAGCTAAGTTTAGTTGATAAGATATTTTCGTGCTGTAAACTTATAAATAAATATATTTATATACATTAAGAACCGCTCGTTTTATTTACAAACGGTACAGTGGTGTCACGGTGTGAGGATAATTGATTTATTTAAAAATATATTCAGCAGTGACTTTTGAAAAAGACTTTTGAACTTTTGAAAAGTATTGTATCGAGAACATCCGCATAGGTCGGGAGTGATCTTTCTACGAAAGAACATTTTAAAAAGTACGTGTGTGCCTAACTAAAGATGCTGCTAATAGAACTTGCAGTAAAACAGTTGAATGAGCAACTAGAAGAACGCGATGAAGACTGCAGCGGGTCCAAGAAGATCCTTCAAGAACGACTGAAGGATGTTCTCAACAAGAATGAAGATGACCTCCTACTACCTACCTCAGTAGTCTGTATTTTAAATGTTCCTGGCGTTCAAATAGTGTTTTGCAGATTAATAATAATTAGTTAAATATGGTTTTTCACAATAAATGTTGTATCATACAAATGTATTAATTCGTCCTTTCCAAATCCTGATAAAGATATACGATTTAGGAATTGACTTGGTGTTATAAAAAATCCTAATTTATATATGATGAATTCCACTACAGTTTTTAAAACAAAACGAATATGTCAAGTTTGCTTCTTCATGGAGTCATAAATTGTATCCCAATGAAATTCCCGAGAACAAATAAATAATTCATTTTAGATTTCTTTTCTATTGTACATCCCAGAAGTATTTCAATGTTGTGTGAGGAAGTAAATGTAACAGAAAGTAAGTAACCCTGATATGTCAATGCTCAGAAAACACAGATCGTTAACTTCACCAAAAAACAACACTACAAGGCCTACAACCACCGGTGCTGGGCTGGGAAGAACAGAGATTTTATTTGCCAAAGAAACAAAATACCTTGGGGTATATTTTGATCATAGGCTTACATGGAATTCTCACATTCTGAAAACCACACAGAAAGCTACTATGTCCCTGGGCAGATATAGAAGAATGTGCGGTAAGAATTGTGGACTAACCCCAAAATGGCTCTATGGTTATACACAAGGGTTATTAGACCCATAATAACCTATGGCTCGGTGACGTGGTGGACAAAGACGCAGCAAGTAGGAGCAATAAGGCTGCTAGGTAATTAACTAGTTTTTCAATAAGTGATAAGAGGCAAAAAATTTTAAAAATAATGTGTTAAACTAATGATGCCACAAAATTCATTTGATGTGAACGTACTCAAAACTTTGGTGGCTTTAGGGCTGCACACCCCCCTTAAAGGGGGGTGTGCAGCGGCTAGATTTTGTTGTTTCTTTTTTATGAAAAATTCTTTCAGAACAAGAAAGTAACGTGTCCATTTGTATTACAAAATGTCAAGAAGTTTAGGAGATAATTCAAAAAAACAATTTTTATTTTGTAACTTCAAAGGGCTGACTTCTTTTGTGTACTCTTTTGTAAGTTGGATTCAATCAATTTATTTTTGTCTCCGGAATGCGTGATTTAATTTATGACATACCTTTTTGAAACACCCAGTATATTTGAGTATCACATGCAGCAACTTGAACTAAGCAATTTATTTCAATTTTGCAATATATTGTGTATTTTATTATCTTTTATTTAGTGATATTAACGATTTATGTAATTTCAGTAAATTTTAAATTGTTGTTATTTTTTCTAGTGGTAATAAAGCATATTTCTATTGTATTCTAAATTTATATACAAAGTTATTTTACAGGTAATAAATAAATAAATAAATTACATTTTGTCTTATTTTTTCGTAAATGGTACTGTGTATATTTGAATTTAAAAATAATTTGCACGTTTTAAAATTTCAACTGCAATTTTTTTTTTCAAATATACCAAATTATATTTAAATATTTTAAGTTTCATTTAAATTTTGCCACCAAAATTAAATTTTGAAATTCCCGCATAACTTTCCGCTTGAATTAATTCCGATTCAAATCTCTTGGAGCGCTGAATTTCATATCCAACTAAAGTATTGTCGTGAAGCATCTAGAGGTAGGTGATTTGTGGTTATACACTATTTTGATCAAAATTTTTAAAGAATCTTTTTAAGACCAATTTCCGGAATGAAAATCGAAACGTCAAACATTAGTTAAAAATGTAGAAATGCCACAAGAAAACAGTTACTTTCAGAACCTTATTCAACATAGAAACATCTGGCACGGTAGAGAAAAGCATGGAAGAAAATGGGAGAAGTCTATATTCGAACAAAAATTGAATAAAAAAGGTATTAAACAAATTGCTTTAACGCTTCGATTTTCAATTCGGAAATCGTTTTCAAAAAATACTGAAATAAAAATTAATAATGATCTTAATTATTTAATGATTTTCTTATTAATGATCCTAATTTGGCAGTTGACTTTTTGAAAACAAGACTTACCAAGAAAACGTTTCAGAACCTTTTTAACCACAGGACAAGTAATAAAATACATATATTTTGGCAAATCACAAAACTGAGTAAAAAAATCAAACCGAGCAACCAAAAAGAAGGAGAGAACTATTATAGCTTCGACAGCATTTAGTAATTTTTCTTATATGCTAAAGAGTAAGAAATACTCTTAATATCTAAAAAATGATATTCAATCAATGCATACAACTAATAAACATGAACATTTACCAAGGACAACATAGAAAAAATAAATATAATAATGAATTTTAATGAAAGTGAGTAGAAAAGGGACGTAATATAAAAATAATTAGTGAACAATGTCATACATGTGGTAAACCAGCGGACAGGCTGTATATAATGTAAAATTGAAATAAAAACTGATACCCACATTCATTACATTAAATTATATATATTTTCCTTTTGAATTATATTTATGTGGAGTAAGCTGCAAAATCGCAGCGGCATAGAAGCAAAGAAATTTGAGAAGCCCACAAGTGTGATAAACCAAACACGATAAAACTAAATGAAATTTATCGTATGCATTACGGAAAATCAGAGGGTGTGCTGTAATTTTTATTGCCCTTATAAATTTGATTTCATTCATCGAATTAGACAAACAGGAATATAAGTCTGAAACCGGAAACTTTTAAATCGTTGGGTACCTACGTAAACAGCTGTTACAAAAAATGAGGGGATATAGGACTTTTTCGTTATTAAATTGAATTATTTTTTAATCTTTCTATTCTTTTGGGATTTTTTTTGTTGCCTTTTATTATATCTGATATATTATGACCAGCCCTCTTTTATAATTGTTGCTATTGTTATGGGATTAATCAAGTTATTTGAAGTAAAAGAATAACCTAGCTATATGAAATGACTTCTCTTAATGGCGCTTATGTTTTTTAATGCTTCCATTTAATGTGTCTTACAAAATTTGAGAATAGACAACTCCTCTACATAAAGTATTTTCCACCTAAGAAGACCGCTTTGCAATTAAATGCTGGTAACTTTATTACTAGCGGACCAGATAAGCGGCGATATATTTTACACTACCTTTATGAATAACATTTTACTGCTCTATTGTTTTAATCAGAACTGCTCAACAAGTTATCGTTTATTGGTTTTAATATTTTATTGCAACAGTATGAGTACGAAATATTTATTTAAACAGTGATTTTATTACATGTTATTTTTTTTTTAATTTCTTCTGACGTATCGTATAATATAAGTTTACCCAATAATCAAAGTTATGCCTTTACAAGAACATATTATTTGAAAAATAAGGAGTACCATGTGTCATAATAATTTTAATCTTCTTTATACACACTTTAAAAATTTATTTTTTTAGTAATGTATTTCTTAATTAAGTAGATAAACTTGAAACTTTTACCATATTACACTTCTGTTTATCGTTAAAATTTAATTGATGGTCGTAGGTTGTATTGGTGTTATTAATTTAGCAAAAACATAATCAGCAAAAATCTTATTTAAAACATGCGAACAGTTTTTGCAATCACAATCAATGCAGCGTTTATACTTGTTTAGGATTGGCTGTTAAATAATTTGTGTTCGATTGTTTCGTCTGTTGTACAACCATAGTCCTTTTTAGGGTGTAGTAGCTGTATAATATAAGTACCTATTTTTTTATAGTAGTATAGTGAAGCGGTACTTTAAAGTAAAATGAGTAATTTGGATTTGCAATTTACAAAATTACAATTTACTAATGTTTGTATTTTGAGAACGATTTCCGAAGTGGAAACTGAAACGTCAATAAACGTATTTTAATCTTTAATTGTGGCTTATTCCCATTTAAATAGTAATACCTTTAACATGCCACAAGAAAATAGCTTAAGAACAACATTGACTAATTTGGAAGAAAATAAAATACAGTTGAAACGTAGAGTGTTATCTCCAGAAGAACGGCGTTTAGTTCTGAAAGACGAAAGTTATTTCAATTTGGAAAAAATAATAAGGGTCCATTGACATCTGTTATGGCAGTTCAGAAACTCACATGCGATGCTTGCGGTATCTCAGAAAGGACATTCCGAAGAATTATTAACATGAGTGAGGATAAAATAAAGTAAGCAAGAGAAATCGTCGACATCTAAAAACTATAGATTTGCACCAATCAATTAAACTTGCAATTAAAAATATTATATACCGGGTGGTCCATTAAGCCGATCTCTCGGCTATATATCAGAAACTATTCATGTTATAACTTTAGGAGAAAAAATTCCTTAGTAAAAGTGGCCAAGAGAAATCGCTGGAAATAACTTTCAAGTTTCTAGGGTAACTGCTAGGGGGCGTAACCTGTGAAGAAAACTTTGAAAGCCAGTTTTTTGGGAAATATGTCCAATTATACCAAGTGTTGAATAAGTAAACTAGAAAGCGTCCTAAATTCCGCACAAAGTTGTTTAAATACTTTTTTGTTATTTTTTTCAAATTAAGGGTGGGGGAAAGTGGGTAAGTATTTGTGGATAAATACCTATAACTTTGGTTTGGATCAACCGATTTTAACGTAATTAGTGCTATTAAAAAGAGTGTTGATGAGTTAATTTACATATAATATAAAATAATTGCATTTAGTTTTAGTTGTCATAGGTAGAGGGTACTTTCGAATAGAAAAAATTAAAATTTGTTTTTCTTTAAAATATTTAATAGAAACACCTATTTATTGTAAATTATAATGGAAATGGATTAAATTCGTAACAAAATGGCGCAAACCGCATGTTAATAGCTTTTGTCGAATTCGAAATATGAATAAAAATGTATAAACATAAGTAAGAATAGTATTGACTCACCCTGTATTATAAATTAAATTAAAAAATAAGTCAGTAGGTACTTTCAAATTTTTTTATAGCAGAAGAAACTTAATGTTGATACCTATTTTGACCATTGTTATTTCATATGATCAAAAATAGTTTTTTCGAAACTAAGTAGGCTACGACAATAAATTTGACGGGGAGTTCATATTGTTTATTTATTAACACCAGTCAAAACATTGTTAAAAAGTGTTATATTATAATTCGAATTGAAGATTGCACTGTTTTCAATAGATATTAATATTGGTAATATTAGTAATTAATTATCAGTACTAATAATTCGTGATGAGTATATCAAATGCAGAATTGTATGATATGATGTATGAGTTTATTTCGAATGTCACCAAAATGCCGCTATTGCCTCACGTATATATTCTGTAAGATATCCTGACAGGAGACATTATGGCAAAGAAGTATTTGAAAGAAAGGCAAGAAGATTAAGAGAAACTGGTAGTTTTCATTGTCCTTGTTTTAAGCGACGTAGTAGAGGTATGACCGAAGATAATTCAATCAATGTTCTTGCTTTAATTCAACAAAATCCACATATGAGTAGTCGGCAAATCTCTATAGAATTAAACATACCTAAAACTACTGTTCTAAGGATTTTCAGACATCACAGATTGGCTTTTCATATTATAAAGTGAACGTTTAGGTCAGAAACTTGGAATTCCGTTTAAACTTTAGATTCAACTGTTATTTTAATATTCCAATAAAAACGGCAACACGGCGCTTTTATCCTTTTATCCGTTTCTTAAAAATACTTATGCAAGATTTAGCTTGTGAAACAATTGTGGATTTTTCAAGATTTTTTGTGTTTTAGTAAATATAGTGGTTTCTTTTTCACCAATATTTGTTATTCTAAAAAATTTATTAAAATCCTTTGTAAAAGGTATATATTTAAAAACCCAAACGGGCTGTGTTAGACAGAACGTTTTCGGAATACATCATTCCATCATCGGTGTCTAGGAGTACATGAATGTAGCCACTAAATATATGGGTAAAAACCCGTTAACAAATAATTAGTTACATTTGTTCGACATTATATCTTATAAATACTTATGATGTTAAAGTTACCGTTGGATTAGGTAACATGGCGACATATGACTCCACGTTGAAGTTGCAAGTCCTGAGACGGTGTGTCTACGAGGACTTTATGGAAGCAACTGAGTTGCTTCAGTAGTTTACTTATTTAACACTTGGTATAATTGGGCATATTTCACAAAAAGCTTGTTTTCAAATTTTTTTTCACAGGTTACGCCCCCTAGCGGCTACCCCAGAAACTTGAAAGTTATTTCCAGCGATTTCTCTTGGCCACTTTTACTAAGGAATTTTTTCTCCTAAAGTTATAACATGAATAGTTTCTGATATATAGCCGAGGGAACAGCTTATTGGACCACCCGGTATAATATGTATAAAGCCAAAGAACATGTAACAATTAGTGCTGTGTTACAAAAAATAAAAGACAAGGAACTGTGTGATATTAGTTTAACACGTTTGTGGATAGTGCTGAAACATTTAGGTTTTCGATATAAAAAGACAATAGACAAGTATTGTGTGAACTCTATAATGTTGTTTCAAAACGATGACATGTTTTAAGAAAATAGATGAACAATAAAACGTCTGATAGTCCGAGGCAAGTTGTATTTTTACTATTTCGCTAAAGGAAATATGTCAAAATCATCCTGGCAAGATGACTCCACGAAATGTTATTCTTCTAGTAGTTCCGGTAATGGTAAACGCTACATTATGCTTTATGCTGGAAATGGTGGAGGTTTTATTCCTGAAGCTAGTTTAATTTATTCGTTCACAATGGATGCAAATATTTTTGAAGAATGGTTTGAAGAAAATGTGTTAAAAAAATTGGAGCGACCATCCATAATAGTGTTGGATAATGCATCCTACCACTCAGGAGTAGATGAAAGAGAGATTTCCTTCAAGCAGCTGGGCAAAAGAAGAAATAAAGTTGTAGTTGACAGAGAAGAAAATTTATCACAGTGACATATTTTTAAAAGTCGATTTACTTCAAAGGTGTGGAGAGCACAAAATTCAAAAGAAATTTGTTACTGATCAAATGACTCTTAAATATGGCCATGAAGTTCTTCGACTTCCGCCCTATCATTGCCACTATAATGCAATTGAGTTTTTTTTTGACAATTGACAAAAATTTTTATGATAAACTTGCATCCAAAACAGATGACGCTAGCGTTCTTAGTTTATGGAAAGAGCTAGAACAAATAAAGGCAGAACAATGGCAAAATTGTATTAAACATACGGAAGACATACTCGTTCAGTCTTTTCAAACCGAGTGAGTTATAGATGAGCTCCGACATCTAATTTCTAGTTTCGAGAATTCAATTCGGACTTTGGGGTGTATTTTAATTACACGATAAAGTATCGGTGAAAATGTCGGTGAAATGCAATTCGGATTCCGCAATTCTATGGGTACACGTGAAGCACTTTTCACCTTACAAGTCCTACTTCAGAGATGCCGCGATGTCAGTTGTGATGTCTATATTTGTTTTATTGACTACGCCAAGGCATTTGACCGTTGTCAGCACCAGAAGATGGTCACCGCACTACAAAGAGTTGGATTGGATGAGAAGGACATTCGGATCATCATGAATTTATACTGGAACCAGCGGGCTCAAGTCAAGGTCGAAGACCAGCTGACCGACCAAGTGAAGATCATGCGAGGAGTAAGACAAGGATGTGTGCTATCGCCGACTCTTTTCAATATATACTCTGAGGAGATTTTTAATGAAGCCCTCACAAACCTAGACATGGGAATCCGAGTGAACGGTGAATACATCAATAATATCCGCTACGCCGATGACACTGTGTTACTAGCAACCAGCCTAAACGATCTGCAGGCCTTACTAGACCGAGTGCGAACTGTGAGCGTAACATACGGACTGAACCTTAATATTAAGAAAACTAAATTCATGGTTGTCAGCCGTACAAATTTAGATCCCGGGGCACTAATGGCAGGTAGCGAAGAGATCCAGAGAGTCGACAGATTCACTTACCTCGGAACTACCCTCAACGTACAATGGGACTACGCTCAAGAGATTAGATCCAGAATTGAAATGGCACGGTCTACATTTATTAAGTTGAGATCCTTGCTGTGCTGCAGTGATCTCAGTTTGGGAACCAAGATGCGAATAGTGAGGTGCTACGTTCTACCAGTGTTACTGTATGGAGTTGAAGCCTGGACACTGACGCAAGCCACTGAAAAACGAATCGAAGCCTTCGAGATGTGGATATACAGAAGGATACTAAAAATATCTTATGTGGACCATGTCACCAACGTTGAGGTCCTACAGCGCATGACAAAAGAAAAAGAAGTGCTTAATTTAATTAAACAACGCAAGCTTGAGTACCTCGGCCACGTGATGCGGAACGAAGAAAAATATCGAATTCTTCAACTTGTTATGCAGGGTAAAGTATTTGGCAGAAGAGGACCGGGACGCCGTCGTATCTCGTGGTTGAAAAATCTCCGACAATGGTTTGGGATGACCTCAGCGGAGCTGTTTCGCAGAGCAGTCAACAAAACCATGATAGCCTTGATGATCGCCAACATCCGGACCGGATAAGGCACTGAAGAAGAAGAAGAAGATAAAGTATCTTCGGTCTAATTACTGGACTGCATACTCTCAATAGCTTTGGTATTAATTCCTGGACTACACGTGTTTAAACCTTTTGTTTTGCTGAAAACTCGGAAGTAATTTAGTGCCAATTTGTTTCAAGGTTATATTTAATACAGTGTCTGCAGAAAGTAAAGTCTTGGATGTATTTTATTCAAATTTGGACATACCAGCAACTTGGCAAGTATTGTCCAATTTTACTGCATGCAAAACCATTCGTATAATTTTCACTCTACGCAAAATAGAGACTTATAGAGGACCTTGATGAACATTTGATGTCGACAAATAATTTCGAGTATTCGAAATATTCCGTCCCACTTCTTTTCGCTTTTCTTTACATCCTGAATATACATATTATATTCATTTTATTTGCCTTTGATACAATAAAATCCAATATTATTACTGAACATAAAATACAGGAAATTAAATATTTTTACTTTTCAAGCGATCGGAATTAAATTCTAACTCCCCACTGTTTGAGGCCCACTGATCATATCTTAATTGCATATTGTGCATCAATAAATATACACAGATATACGGGACCTAGAGTACTATATTTATAATTATGGATGGTATTATGCAAAAAAGAGTCACCCACACAAGTCTGATTTTAAGATAAATAGCTTCAAATGTTATATTATAGTATAACAATAATATATCATTATATCAGTAAAATTTAGAACTATTTTTTCAACACAATTAAAACAAAAATGCCAGTTATTTCTGTGTAAAAAAAATAAAATGTTGAATAAATCCTTTTTGCTTTGTATGCTATACAAGAAAGTAAGTTTTTTTTTAAACACAGTATCTCACATAGTTACTAATTATTATAAAACATGTTTTATAATACAAAATTTATTACAAAATATTTGATTATAGGTAATTAAAAATTTTAATATTATTTAAAACAACGCATTCGGTTTATTGGTTGCTGAGAAAACCTGCAGTTGTGTCAAGCATAGGCTCAAATGTTCTGATTATTGTCTGCACTGTAATGGTCAAACATGTAAAAATATTTAGCTAAATAAACAAATAGAAGAGGAACAAGATTAGAATTCTTGGAATCTCCAGGAGTTTAATATGAAGTTTCAGATCAAGAGAGGGAAAGAGAAGAAGAAAGCATAGATATCCAAAAAGACAATGAGATGCAAAATAAAGCTTTTAAAAAAAAAAAATAACAGTATACGAGTACGTTATTTTCAAATTAAAATACATTTTCAGTTTTAATAAATTATTAAATATTATAAAACTAATGAAAAAAAAATTTTAATATGTAAATTATTTTAAAAAGTTTCGAAGAAAAAGAATTTCGAATTTCTTTCAAATTATATATATATATATATATATATATATATATATATATATATATATATATATATATATATATATATATATATATATATATAGGTGGACAGGGGGCTTCTGACTTACAAAAGCCAGTCCTAAATCCGAACCGAGTATTACTAAATATCTCCTCTAATCTCCCGTAGGTATACTTTACTATGTATTAATCTCATAAATATCTTGAAAACATGACTTATTTCAGCAATCTTATCAGGAAAAGAAGCACCAGAGGCGCCAGACGGAATCACTAACACGAATCTAAAATATCTTCATTTAACAAACATAATAAACGCAATTAACGAAATTTTATTGTCCCTAGCGGGCCGGAAGTTCAGGGTTCTAGTAGAACAATTCCTATTAGATCACAAGACTTTGGAGGTGGGAGTACAACAGGGAGCAGTATTGTCACCTCTACTGTATAACATATGTACTGTAGGCGTTCCAAAAACACCCGAAACATTAAGCTCGTATGCTCATGACACATGTATAGCAACTAAATACAGAAACCAAAATATACCAGTAAGAAATCTACAAACCACCCTGAATTCACTTGAAGACTGGTGCAAACAATGAAAAATAGCTTTAAACTGAAAGAAAACCGAAACAGCGATATTTAAGAAGCAGAAAAAAACAACAGAAGACGAATTAGACGTCCCAACAGACCCATCCAGTTGAGAGATGAAGTAAAATACATAGGAGTCATGAAGGACAAAGACCCGACATTCCACGTGAACGTCGCGCCTCACAAGGCAGCAGTCGCCCAAGAGAGCTACTGCTCAAAGCACTCCTGATCAGAGTACTCACAGGAAAAATAATTAAACTTGCCATCAAAACCACAACCAACTGACAAATCGTATCATACTACCCATACTGTCATATGCATCTCTTGCATGAAGACACACCACCATTAAGAAGATTAAATCAGTCAACAACAGATGTCTGACGGAAGCTAACGCAGATGAACGCTTTCTGTTTAGAGACATGCACCAAATTAGAGTACATAAAATTCGCCGAACTGGTTCGAATAGATGACAGTAGAGCTCTAATGGTCTAACACTACGTGTGGGGCGGAGTGGAGTGCCTGGAGACCATTGAGGATGGGTCTTTGGCTTGTTCAGATGCCAATCTTAAGGATGAATGTCCGATTCTTTTTTAAGGGCATGCATGACTGTTCAGGCCGGGATTACTACTGTGACTGAGTTTACATATATCATTATATAACTATTATATTTTAAGTTTCCCCTTCAGAGATTTATTTGATCTGTATAAGTTTTGTGTAGTTGGCAAGTCGGCTGAAATTTGAATATACCGTCCTGATATAGTGCTAGCTCGGTAAAAATATTTACTTATAATTAATCACTTTCTGATAAAATTAAAAACTTATTTTTAATTTTGTTTTTAAATTCACTTATTTTTATATTTTTCTATGTGACAGGATAGACTGCAATAAGGCACACTAGTTTTTTTACGCAGCTGTCTTTCCAGATTAACTTGGAGTGTTGTCTCCGAGTGACATCATGCACCGTCCTTGGAAAGACTCATTCAGCCAGTAACACTAAATCATCTGCATAGGCTTGTGCATACATAACTTGTTCGGACTGTCACTTTAGTAGGCAGCCAACCACAAGGCATCAGAGCGAGGCATCTACGGGGAGTCTACACCTGGAGACAGCAGACGTTACCGTATACAGCTGTCTGCCTCTGAGAGAGTACGGCCCGGATCCACGTGACAAATGTTTTACCAATCCTATGCAGATGAGTAACTGATTGCTTGGAACAATTTAGCAAAAGTAGTCTTAATGAAAGTAAAGTTTTACCCGTTTTATCCTTAGAGAGAATTGCCATCAGGACTCCAGGTAAAAGAATATATCTTATCGCGAGCGTTTTTAAGTATTCTCACCAGTGAGGAAACAATGAGGTCCAGACCTTATTGTAACAAAGCCGGTATAATGCCGTCCTCACCATGCGACTTATAGGAAGCAAAAACCAGCTCACCTTCTTAAACGATATTTCCTCCTTCGCTATCTGAAAATCCCTCATTGCGGAAGCCTATATGTAGCTAGTGTGGTATCATATTTCATGCACTCCGTGAACTGAGCCTATAGAAGAGTCCAGCAGGCCTCCTTGTCAGTGGAGGAGAAACTACCATTATGACGAAGCATAAGACCATAAGGTCATCCATGGTAGACACTCCAAGAATACCATTTATTTCAAATATCGTTAAACGTTAAATCATGGAATGTTCCAAGATAACATGATGTATATTTTTTTTTTGGATTTTCTTCAATGATAAAAATTTTAGGTTTTGATATGCCTCGTATACAATTTCTAAAATTTTGATATCGAATTGAATGTTACAGAACTTGTAATAGATATGAAACAATTGTGCTTAGCAAAAGATTTTTACATACCATAAAATCATATATAATGTTTAAACGCACGGTATAACTTAAAAAAGCAATATTCGTCTGGCATAGAAATAACAATGCGGACACAGCAAAAGGAGCAATAATAGCGATAATGGTGTTTGAGTACTGGCGTAAACGAAGTTCTGTCGAGTTTTCCTTTTAGTTTGTTACTGACAAGCCTTAGCTGATCTGTATGTCGGATCCCGATGTGGATAAATAGGAAGCCGCTCGAGGTATCAAATTACCCATTATTCTGGCACAGCCACCCTTACCTGCAGCACTTGTTCCTCTCTCTCTATTTCGCTCTCTCTCATTCTCCCGCTTAACTCCCTCTGAGCGGGCAAACCAAATAAAAGAAGTGACTATTCACCCCACAGCCGTTTTATGCCTTTTGTGTTATTAGCGAAAACGTAATATATATAGTCGTAATACACAGTAGGGCAATCGGATAAAATATTTTTTGTGTTAATTTGTTTTATCAAAAATCATATCCGCGGTTTTGTCATATCTATCTGTATTATACAATGCAACTATTTGGATAGTCATTTTTTACTTCATTTCATTTATTTTCTTTAGAATATACTGCGCGGCATAAGTTGAATATAATGGTAATGTACTTCACTCTGCATCAATTATTTGCAAGGAAACAATTAATTTTTTTTTTACCAAATTGTAATAATTTTTTGGTTTTTTTGGATCATTCTAAACAAAACAAGTGTCTCGTAGTTTTTCTGTATACTTCATCTTTTTCGACTCATATATAATTTAAAACTGAGAAAAATGCAAAAATATAATTTTTAAGGCCTAAAAACACAAATAAAAACAATATTTTTGAATTTACCAAGGACTTAAATTCAAGTTTAAATCTTGTTCTTTCATTTCTCGATAAGTATTTTGGGCATTTAGAATTTCATTTTAAAACATTGTTTTTTAATCGTTAACGAAGCGCTTATGATAGGACGGGCGCTCGAACTGTGGCGTGTATAAGGGAGAGAAACAAGATCTAGGGCACAAATTTTGCTGGTTTAAATTTTCATTGTACAAATGAGCGTCCGCCCTGCCATATGCTTCTCATTATCAATTAAAAACAATGGTTTAATAGTTATTTATGCACCAAGAGTGTTATAAAGATGACTACGCCCGAAGAGTAACCTAATCCAGCCAGAGGGCTTATGACTCGAGAGATGGATATTGCTCGATGGGCGTAACCATCCGGTTACACCACTGATACATACAAGATTTTATTTTTCACTTTACATAATATAAAAACTGAAATATCTGCATATTTTGTATGTACAGCTGGTTCCTAACAAACTGATACGACTCTTAAAGCGTAATTTGTAGAAATTTGATCAGTTATTAATTACATACTGTCACTGTCACTGCCAAATTTTAAAATTTGTCAGATGACTTATTCTGCTCAACCTCAAAAAATGGCTCCACATTCTAACAAAGAACTAAAAGCAAGAATTGTAACGAAATTAGAAGATGGTTGGTCACTATCTGCCGTAGCGAACCACTTTAACGTAAGCAGAACAACAGTTTTTAATATTAATAAAAGATGGAGAGAACAAAAAACTCTCGAAGAAAAGCAAGGTTCTGGAGGAGCAAAAATATCTACCGCTCATGAAGATCGTACGCTTTTGGAGAGATTAGAAAAGAATCCTTTTGAAGATGTGAAAACTGCAAGAATTATGTCACAGTTTCTGGGAAGAAAGACCACAACTTGGCGCAGAATTAAAGCATCACGTCTTAGGTACCGAAGTGCAGAAAAAAAAAGCTCTTACACCCCAACAGAAGCAATCAAGACATATATTGGCTTTAAATCATCGGCAACAAAATCAAGTTTTTGGGCACAGGGTAATATTTACAGATGAGAAAATTTTTCAATCTTCTAAAAAGGACAAAATTGGGTGTATAAAGTAAACCTAGGATAGTCTGCGCAGATTTCGAAAAAATAGCACAAATTTTAAGTTTTCCAAAGTTTAATGTGAAAATGTGTTACGTGGGGTTATTTGGGATGTTAGCTATACTAATTAAAATACTTCAAATGCAAAACTCTTATATTAAAAAAAATGAGACCTAAAAAAAAGTGTTTTGCGCAATCTCTCCTAAACGGGTAGGTGAGATTACGCAAGGGTAGGATAGCTTGCTTTTTCAAAAAAAAAGTTATTTATTTCATTTGACATGTCATGAACATTTCATTTGAATTTTTAGTTCGCATTTCTTGACGACCACAATTTATACATTTTTCTGGATAGAGTGTGCATGATTCATGCAGCCATTTTTGGCAGATGATGGATTTTATCCAATCTGATTTGGATGTGGTTTTAGAATAAGTTTTAAAACACTCTAGGCATGATTCATCGTCGCTTTCGGACACGTTATCAGAAAGAAGTTCCATTTCAACTCCGTTGTCTTCTTCCGAGGTTGGTGGAGATTCAATCTTTTTTCTTTTTCCCTTCAGTTTATTATATTTGCGAGTTATCTCTTTATTTTTATTCTCAGTGACTATTTTCTTTTGTGCGATTGCCAGTTTTTTATTTCTTTTAGATTCGATATAATTTGTATCAGTGGTAATCATTGCACTTATTTTTCTTTTGACTCGTGATGCTGTTAAACTGCATGGAATCGGTGATTTTTCGGTTAAAAGTTTGTATGGTGTTATGTCATCAGTTTTTGGAGTTGTAAGCTTGGAAGTTGAAGGTTGATAGAAAATTGATTCCAGAGAAGAATGGGCCACATGAGAAGTAGTTTTAGAAGTTGACGCAGCTGAAGAATCGGGCGGAGTAGCCTGAGTTACTTGAGAAGTAATTTTAGAGTTCGAAGGAGTTGAAGAAGCGAGCGAATTAGACAATTCAGTTACTGAAATAGATGAGTCTGTTGGTTCAATAGCGTTCTCATATGTGTGTTAGTCACAAGCCAATAGATAAGCATGCTCTGGAATAGCATTTATGTCTAAAGGATGGATACCTGTAGCCCTGAATGCTGTAGTTGCAAGTTTAACAGTAGCAGAACGAGACCAAGTTGACTGTAAAAGTTCACCAAAGTCCTCTCATGTAATTCTTCCAGTCCGACTTCGTCTAGTTACTAACTGCTGACACGCGTCTTTAAAATAAGTTTTGAAAGGCTGAAATACTACTCGGTCCAAAGGCTAAAGGTAATGTGTTATATGGGTGGGGAGACACAGAAGAATTATATCATTGTCTGAAGCAATCTGAAGCATGGCGTTGCCCATGTGCGAGGCATGTCCATCAAGTATGAGTAGATTTTTACCTGGGGGTTTACGAGGTATAAAATGGGTTGTGAGCCAATCCAAAAATAAATCGTTGCTGATGTACGCACTCTCTTTCCTCATTCTAATTACGGTACCAGATGGTTTGCCATAAACTCCTTTAAAAATGCAGTAAGGAGGTAAAAATTGCCCCTCGGCGTTGCAACATGCTAATACTAATAGTTTCTCTTTTCTCGGCACTGGTGACAACATGAACATCTTTACTGCCTTTAGATGAAACAACTTTTCTTGATTCATTATTAAGTTGAACTTTAATTTCATAACAATTCCAAATACATATTGGTTTGTTTAAAAGATCATTACTGGTTAAAATGTCAGCCAAAAGAGTAAAATAATTGTTTACTTCCTCACGATTCATTCCTTCGGTTCTAGCTCTACTTATTCCTTGAGCTTTTCGAACACTTAGCTCTGGATGTCTCCTCATAAAGGAAGACAACCAAACCTTTCCAGCTATCTTTTTATCTGTATTGAAAGTATGTCTTTTGCCCAATTTATCAGCTAGTTGGTATGCAAGTTCTGCAAGTTATGCAAGTTATGCAAACTTCTTTACATGATTCACTAATTTGAGTTTAGTATCTCTACCCAATTGTGAATCTGGATCCAATGCATGCTTAGAAAAATCATTTTTCTTTATTCTGTATCTTATTGTATATTCGGGAACAGAAAACGTCCTGCTTGCTGCACGAACAGAAACATTTTCATCGTTAATTGCAGTTACAGCTCGAAGTAGGTCATCTTCCCTCCACGAACATTTGTTTGATTTTCGAGTATAGAAGTTTGGCATTTTGACTCTAAAACAAAAAATAAAACTATTAATGGGCAGATTAAGCTGTTAACTTATTAATGCTTTTTTATTTCAGCGCACAAATTCTCCTTATATCCATTTCCGTGAATATGTGTGCAATCTCTCCTACAAAAAAAATGCGCGAAGTATCCTAAATAGGTAGGAGAGATTGCGCACCGCAATTTTAAATCATGAATGTTATAAAAATACTTTTCAATAGCTAGGATAAGTTTATTCATACAACAAATAATACATAATAAAAATGTAACGTTAGTCCTAAATTTGATAAAAGTCTTTGCTACCAAAATATAAGCAGTTACAATGAAAATTCAACGACTTACCTATTAAAAAATTCCACTGAAGTTGCATTCACTCTACGTAAACTATTCTCAACCACGGATGAATTCGACTGAAGATTCGAAGATTGTTTGCCTAACGTACTACTAACGCCGAATGTGGTTTAACTTCATCCCCTATCCTAAGCGAGTTCTGAATAGTGCGTAATCTCTCCAGCGCGCAGACTATCCTAGCTTTACCTTAGACCAGATAATAATAGATTTAATCCTTTATATGTTGATAGATATCGATAAGTTGGTCATTTTAGCGCCAATGTATGGGGATGGATTTCATCTAGAGGAATGGGAATGGTATGGTGTATTGATGGCAGGTTTGTTGGGCAGATTTATCTGAATATTCTAAAAAAACATCATGTTTCCCAGTGTAGAACAGTTGTATCCAGAAAATAATTTTATCCTCCAACAAGATAATTGTTCTGTTCATACTGCAAATATAATAAACCCCATGGCTCCAGAATAACAACATCGCAACCTTACCATGGCCCAGCTACAGTCTAGATTTAAACCCAATCGAGAATGTGTGGGGGGTTATTATAAAACGGTTGTATCGGCGTAATTTTATACCTCAAAATGCTGAAGAGCTGTGGCACGGTATACAACAGGTTTGGGAAGAGCTCTCTGAAGAAGACAATTTCATAGTTTCTTTCACGCAGATGAATCGAAGACTGCAAGCTGTTATCAATGCTGATGGAGATATTACAAAATATTAATTTTATTTTTACATACCTGAATTTAGTATAGTTTTGGTCTTCCAGACCCTCGCATTCTTTCGAGAGATTCTTGTTCCCTCCATTTCTTATTAATAGAAAAACTGTAGTTCTGCTTCTGTTAAAATGTTTTGCTGCTTCCTAGTGTCCAATTATCTTTTAATTTGGTTACAATTATTGCTTTAATATATTGTTGAGTTAAGTCGTTGTTTGTTTGATTCCATAATAATAATAAAAATAATATCCTATTTTATGTAATCCCTATTTTATGTAAAAACTATCATTTACATATTCTTTATAAACTGCAGGAATTCAAAATATCAAAATTTAGACCTTAATAATTATTACAATTTATGTATGTACAATTTATGTTTATTTTATTATTTGTCTGTCATAATAAATATGATGTAATGTCAGACCAATCAAATGCACTGCTTAAAATGATCAAATCTTACCAAGAGTTGTATCAGTTTTTTAGGAACCTACTGTATCATTGGTGTTACTGGATGATTAAGTTAATCGAGCAGCATTCTTCCGTCGGGCCAGGGCCCTCTGGCTGGATTACGTTGCTCTCCGGACATAATCATCTTAATAACACCCTTGGTGCATAAATCTATTAAACCATCGTTTTTCATTGATAATAAAGCGCGTATGGCAGGGCGAGAGCGCTCATTTGTAACTATAAAAATTTAAACCAACAAAAATTTGTGGATCTTGTTTCTCTCTCTTATACACGACACAGTTCGAGCGCTCGTCATATGAGCGCTTCATTGACGATTGAAAAACAATGTTTTAAAATGAACTAGGCCCAAAATACATATATCGGAAAATGATAGATCAGAATTGATCCAAAAAAATAAAAAAAAATTGTCCGGGCCGAAAATATTTATTGTTACAATTTGTATTAAAAAAAAATTAAAAAACTTTTCCCCTGGGCGACCTATTGAACGAACGGACCCGAGCTTTTCGCCTTGTCTAGCCACACGTTAGTCAAATGTAATACTGTAGGTAATTTATATACAAAATCTGGTACATTCACGGAATAATTTATATATAAATAATATTTATCTGGGTGACACTTTAAGATTACTAAATGTAAAGACAAATTTTTATTTATATTTATTTATTATAGGCACGGGATAACCCCATTAATAGGACTAAATCACAATAAATGCTTAGGTTTAGTACAAAAGTAAATAGTTTATCCTAGTAATACTTTCATGTAAATAAAATATAACGAACTTGACTAAAAATAACCATTATTTTATTGTTAAATTGAAAAATAAACAAAGTCTTAAAAAATAAAACAAAATTTTTCTGTTAATTTTTGTTGAAGTTATGTTAAGAATATGTAAAACATATTTGGATGTTTCGAAAGATAAGGCGAATCTATGGAGCAGTAAATGACAATGGAGTATGTAGAAGACGATACAACTTCGAACTTTATAGAATATACCAGGAACCAGATACCGTAAAACACATTAAGATAGAACGTCTGAGGTGGATAGGGCATGTAATGCGGATGGAACAAAACGACCCAGCTAGAAAAACGCTCCTTGATAGACCCATTGATAAGAGAAGAAGAGGAAGACCCGGAACAAGGTTCCTTGATAACATCGATGAAGACATGAAAAATATGGGAATACGTGCTTTTCGGAGGAAGGTGATGGATATTGAAGACTGGAGAGAAATTTTTGAGGAGGCTAGCACCCACACAGAGGTGTAAAGCCAGAACGATGATACATATTTACACTAAAATTGTATTTCTTTGCTTCTGAGTTTCATTTTAGGTTTCATTTAATTTCATTTCGTTTTAGGTTGAACGTAAGTTACATATTCAAAGTTAGTTACATAATGACATATTTTTTAAATATGTTCTTAAATTCTTTCAGTATCTGATCTAATGAGATACATTTATAGAGAGTACTGTGCTCAAACTCCCTCCTTGTCTTTATTCCTTTTGTAGTTATATTAATATTTTGCATTCTAACTGCGTTTGTTGTTCTCCTGTACCTATATACTCTTTTCATCAGTCTTCTTCGATTTCACTTCTTCTTCTTGTGACATCATAACCCTGGATGAGTTTTTGTCTATTTGGCTATGACCCTCCATTCTGACCTCTCTCGTGCTTTTCTCCTCCATCGTCTTATATTCATAGGTTTCAGGTCATCTTCCACGTCATTCACCTATCTCGTTCTGGTTCTTCCTTTTTTTTGACTTTTTTTCGAGTAATATTAAATAAATGAGATATCGAACTATAATGTAAAACTTTTTTAATAAATATATTCAAAATTATAAATACGGTAGATATGTCTAATACGGACACGGAGCACCGGTGGTATTTTAAAATTGAAGGCGGAAATACAAAATGTTGCTCAAAGAAAATATTGAGGACGATAGATCAAGAAGATTTAATAAACACGTAATTGTTAAAAAAAGCTCTATGTAATTGCCAGAGGACTTTTAATAATTTTTTATAGCTCGTAATTTTTGTTTTGTATTTTAAGGCGAATGATACTTATTTATATTAAAAACAAACTAATCAAAAGTAATTATAGTATATATAGGTTTCCATTCGTTTTTGTTTTAGCTTTTTAATCGTTTTTAACTTTTTTTATAATTAATTTTTTCTGTTTTAACAGATTTTCACCTCCGATCACTGAAATTAACTTACTATAACTAGTAAGGGTCATCTGAACAATTAAAGTGTTTTAGAGTCAGATATCTCTATTAGTTAGGCGTATATACATTAAGAAAGGATAGGAAACATCCTTCAAACATGATAGGAAACCATAATACTATGTCCGATGACCCTTGCTTAGAATTAGCAAAAGAAAGATTTGAAAGATCCTCTAGAACAGTAAAAGGTCCTTATCAACCATAACAGATTGCAGCCAAAATAACAGGCAAAGGGAAAAACATGAGAAGTCGTTTTTTCCCACATGGTATTCCAACTTCAAATTGTTGGAATTCAGTCCAACAAAGATGCAGCTTTCTGTTTTTCGTGCAGATGTTTTGGCATGAACGACAGTACTAAGGCTGGATTTAGAGAGACTGCGTTTATTTCTAGTGTATTTTCCTCATAGAACGATTTCAAATGCATCAAAATACCATGAAATTTCCCATGAATTTAGAACAGAAACTTAGACGAGTTATAAAGTGAATAAGTCCGTAGATCTGTAAATCCAAAAGAAAAAAGAGGCTGAACTGAAAGTAAGAAAGAAGCAGTGATAAAAAATTTAGATTATTTGAAGGAACTAATGGATATGATTATAGTTCTAGTAAAAGGTGAAAAACTTCTTTGTGGTCATGATGAAACAGATGAAAGCAATGAAAACGAATAGTTTTTCAAAATTGTACAATTTCCAAAAAAATATGACCTTACATTTAAGGTATACTTGCAATCGGTCCCAAAAAACTGTATTTATCTTAGCAACTACGTTCAAAATTATTTTTACATTCTTGAAAAATTAAAAAAAAAATTATGCTAGCTATTTTTAGATATATCTCTAAAAGGTAGTACGTTTCCAGTTAAAACGCTAGCAGCATTGAAACGTTTAAAATTACCTGATAAACCATTTTTAAAACAATAAATTCTACTTTGCATGATATGAATGTATCTTGAGAAGATGTTGAAGCTATATGCTTTGACTGAGCTTCAGCGATGTCAAGAAATTTTACTGGTGTACAGAAATGGCAGCTGTATATATCATAGTGGTTTGAAGATGAAAGGAATAATATGAACGGCCCAGAAATTATGAAATGAGACGTAAAACACGCTATAAATAATGCTAAAATTAGAAAAGCTTGTGGTCCAGATGATACACCAACTGAGTTGCTGAAACTAATAGAGGATGATAACATAAAAGTAGTAGTAAGACTTTTTAATTCAATATATAACCAGTGATTCCCACAGATTGGCTCATATCCACCTTTATCCCAATACCTAAAAAACACAATGCGAGAAAATGCTCAGAATATCGATTAATTAGCCTATTGAGCCACACTCTTAAAATTTTCCTAAGAATACTTCACAACAGAATTAGAAGCAAATGTGAAGAAGATCTCGAAGATACCCAATTTGGTTTTAGAAATGCTATGGGGACGAGGGAAGCACTTTTTGCGCTTAACTTCCTATTACAAAAATACCGTGACCAAAGAAAAGATGTATTTGCATCATCATCATCATCAATCAGCCCTGAGTTGTCCATTGTTGAACATAGGCCTCCTCTAGACTTTTCCATCTGCTTCTGTTCTGCGCCTCTGCTATCCAATTGGTCACGATTCTTTTGAGGTCGTCGGTCCATCGCGTTGGGGGTCTTCCTCGGCTTCGCTTGTCAGCCCGTGGTCTCCACTCAAGCAATTTTTTTGTCCAACTATCGTCTTTCATTCTTGCAACATGTCCTGCCCATCTCCATTTTTGCCTTGTTTATGTATATGATGTATATGATAAAGTACAGCATGTAAAATTAATGCAAATACTGAAAAATATCGGAATAGATGACAAGGATATTCGTGTCATTAAAAATTTGTACTGGAATCAAACTGCTTTCGTAAAAATTAGAGATAACTACACCGATGAAATCTCCATACAACGAGGAGTCAGACAAGGTTGAGGCACTTGAGAGACCCATATGGAATAAAAATCAACGGGGAACTACTTAATGCGATTAGATATGCAGACGATACAGTAATTCTGTCAGATAATATTGAAGGTCTCCAAATTCTGCTCGATCGTATTCACGAGGTAGTAGAGGAAATGGCCATTAAAATAAACTCAAACAAAACCAAATTTTTAGTGTTTAGTCGTGACCAACATCCCGATACAAAGCTCCAATTAAACGGGGTCTAAGTTGAGAAAGTTCACAAAATGACATATTTGGGAACTGTGATAACGGACCAACTAGATCCGGACATAGAAATAAAATGTAGAATAGCAATGACTAAAACTACTTGAAGTCATTTCTTTGCAATAATCATCTCAGTTTAGAACTAAGACAAAAAATGATTAAGTGCTATGTTTGGTCCGTACTTTTGTATAGTGCAGAAGTGTGGACGCCAAAAGTATCGATCATGAACAAAATTGAAGCATTGAAAATGTGGGTTTATAGACGAATGCTAAAGATACTTTCGACAGCAAGAAAAACTAATGAAGAAGAACTAAGGAGCGACAACAAAGATAGAGAACTGCTAAAGACTGTTAAACATCGAAAAATGTCTTATCTGTGACATAGAGTAAGGGGCAGTCGATATAAAATATTACAACTGATCCTTAAAGGAAAATAGAGGGCCGTAAAGGTGTAGGAAGAAAACAAGTTTCTTGGTTAAAAAACATTCGTGAATGGACACACATATCAAATGCAGGACAATTATTCCATATTGCAGAAGATCGAGAAGCTTTCGCAATGGTGATCGCCAACGTCGGATAATTCTGATATGGCACTTGAAGAAGAAGACAGAAAAGATGTAAAAAGAAAAATATTGAAATTTTGTATAGTCAATGCTATGCTCATTGCCTTAATTTAGTATTGTCAACAGTTTGCGCTAATTATATTGAACATCCAAAGATGTTCGACTTTTTGGTGTAACACAATTGGTTGATTTTTGTACTGAAGGCAGTCCAGAAGGGTTTTTGAAGATATTGTGATGATCACAAATAATAAGTTAAAAAGCTTTGAAATCTTCATCTGAAACACGTTGGGCTTGTCCTGCTGCGGAAGTTGCTGCGATCAAAGATCAGTTTGAAGCAATTATAGAAGTCATTGTCATTGAAGTGACAGTTGATGACGCAACTGATGCAAAAGCTAACGTTAAATGTAAACGGATACTACATCAAATAAAATCCTTTAAATAATGCATCCAATTCTGCAAATGCTTGTCAAAGTTAGCAAATTACTTTAGTCACCAGACATAGATATTTGTGAAGCTATAGACGAAGTTTCAAACTTAGCGCTTGTTTTAGTAGAATTAATAATCGAAAAATCTATACTTCTTAGTATTTATTTTAAAGTAAAAAAAACTTGTGATAAGCTTCATGTTGACATCCTACTCCTAGAAAACGTAAAGTGTCTACTAGATTATACAGTAAGGCTGGAAATGCATTTACAGTCAACGATAAAAAAAGAAGTGAAACTGTTTGTCTTTTATCCGCTTTTAGACCGAATGATTCAGTTATTAAACGAAAAAGTTGACCAAGAATAAAAAAAAATTATTTATTCAGAAGTCAAAATCATATCGTTAAATGAAGACATGAAATAAAAAATAATGTCGTAAGTGCCAAAAAATCTCATTTTTATTTTATACATTTTTTAAAATGTTCCAAGTACCATAACCAACAACCTATATAATGCGCTAAGTCGCCGGGTTATTATTACGTACTTAAAACATTCTCAACAGAGTGCGTGTTTGTCAATCGCCACAACGTCGCCGGTAAAAAAGGTGGTAAGTGCCAATAAATATGACAGTTTCAATACTGTTTTGATGTTGTATTAGTAAAGTTGTTATTGTTTATTCCGTTCTGTATAATCTTAAAATCAATATGAGAATGAATGCTGGTGCTACTTCTAGAATGAGCAATAAGCAAAAGGAAAGGCAGAAAAAAAGAAATGCTGGAGAAGAGTACTATACAAAGAAAAATTTTATATTTGGGTTTTTATTTTTGGGCAGTAGTTATTCTGAAATTTTGTTTTAGATATTGTGCAAATGTAACTTCAAGTGTAAAGAGATACAGTATGAACAAACATGGAGGCTTTTTCACGAATTTTATGGTTTGAATGATAATGTACGGCACAATACGTATGCTACGAACTTTATCCATATATGTGCTATTAAGAGGAGAAGGCATGGACATTATGAGAGACCAGAAGAGAGCAAGAGACAGGTTACGCTTTCCTTCACATTGTCCAATGGAGAAGGCAACATTTTACAGGTGTGTAGGAAGACATTTTGCGCGGTGTTTGGAATAACTCCAAGACAAATTAAAACATTAGCTAAGTTGAAAAAAAAAGGAGATTCAGTTTATAAGGAAAGGAGAGGTAACTGCAGTTTAGAAAGTTCATGCCGGAAGATAGAACATTGGTTATCGAGCACAGAAACCAATTTCCCAGAGACGTGGGACATTACAACCGTTTAAAAAGCGAGAAACAGTATCTGAGCTCCGATCTCAATATAAAAAGACTTTACTTGACGTTTAAGGAAGCTTATCCTGATTCAGCAGTGAACTATCGTTTTTACTTTCAAATTTTCAAAAAGAATTTTCCCAATGTAAGCTTTTTACAAATGACGTCTACTAAACGCTTCTACTAAAATTCTTTGTATAGTTTTAATGTCCACACTTCATCAACCGGAGCTAGTACATTTTATACTTATCCTGAAACAGTAGGAAAAAAAGGTAGTGATGATATGTGCTCAATGTTGCACAATTTCGTATACAATCATCTTGATATAAATGTCCCACATATTTCCATCTTCTGTGATTCATGCGGAGGACAAAACAAGAAGTATACTGTTTTTCCACAACCTAGTGCAGAAAGAAAAAAGATTTGATGAAATCAAATATATGTTTGCCTATAAGAGGCCATTTCTATCTTGAAACAGATAGTTATATGGGCCTAATTAACCAAAAAGCTAAAGTAGAGCAGACAAATGAATGGATGGAGATTTTTCGTCAAGCCTGAGTAAAACCTTCTTTTAATGTAATAGAGGTGGATCAGCTGCTATTTAGAGGTGGAAATGGTCAAACCACCTGAACAAAACTTACACCAAGAAGTGCCCCTTTACAACTAGACCCCTCCGAGAAACCAAAGTTCTAAAATGGCACCCTCGTTCTATTTATTACCGAAATTCATATAATGGTCTTTTTTAGTCTGCAGTAATCGCAACCGCCGTCCAATATCACAGCACTCTAAGTTGAAAGACAATGGGTTTGAACTACCAGACTATCTTTATGAAGGTATGAAATAGTAATAAATTAATGTAGTAGTACTGTAAACCAGTGGCGGATCCAGAAATTTTTGTCAGGGGGGGTCACGGGTCTTGAGGGTGATTTTGATACAGGATTTAGATTTTTGCACCTTTCAGTGGCTTATTCCCAGAAATTTTTTATCGGAGGGGGTCATGGGTCTTGAGGGTGATTTTGATATAGGATTTAGATTTTTGCACCTTTATGATTGATATAATTTGTGCCTCATGTAAGGGAACCATTTTCTCATAATTATTTTAAGCGGTATATTAAACCAATGAGAAGTTATTAAAACCCAAATACCCTACGGGTGCAAAGAAAGATACAACATTAAGGGGTCTTAAACTTAAACCAGAAAAAAAATATTTAAACCCACATACTCTATGACAGTAAAATCAAGTGTACAAAACTATTAAACCAAAGGAAAGTTATTAAAATATAAATACTGAAAAATCAAGAACTGTCAATTTAAACTAGGTATTTTAAAGACAATTAATTTAAACCCACCTATCCTATGGCTACAAAATCAAGAACAAACAAAGGATAAATAAGTATAAACCAGTGCTAATTTAAATGCAATAACTCAATGTAAGTGTAAACAAATTAGGAATGTATTAAATATTCCTAATAAACTTTATCTTATCGTTGGATATCCGATACCAATTTGTAAAAACATTCATTTATTTCTTATTGTTATACGGAGTGGAAATGTGGACTCTCGGAATTACAAGTATGAGGCGTATACAAGCCTTTGAAATGTGTGTTTTTCGAAGGATACTGAAGATTTCGTGGATAGAGTACGTGGCCAACAACGAGGTGCTGAGAATAATAAAGACTGAGAGAACTCCTAAATATTGTAAACAACAGAAAAACGAATGATCTAAGACTTATTTCCAGAGGACAAAAATATAACTTTCTACGACTCATAATGGAAAGGAAAGTAGAAGGAAAAAGAGGTCCAGGAAGAAGAAAATGCTCCTGGCTGAAGAATGTAAGAGACTGGACAGGCATGGACACACATTCTAGGAACCTTAAGAATAAGTGTAAACAGCATTTTATTTAAATTAATTTATTCAACAAAAAACATAATATAATTAGGCATATTAGGCTACAAGTGAGTGAAATATTTTTTTACTCAGTATTGAAATTTTTCTCACGAATTGTCAGCAACAACCGGCAACGGGTGGTAAACAAAAATGTTCAGTTATTAAAAATACTATAAGAATAAGATAAGTAGGTAAATATTATATATATAATAGTCTCCCGTTTTATAAACTTATTAAATATTATATAATTTTATAAAATGTATCCTTTAACCTATCCGATTTAGCAAATCGCTCTTTGATTGCATCACCATCTAGAAAAATTTCAAGATGCACATTGATGAGTGCTAAACCAGTTAACCTTTTCTCCGAAGTTCTATTTCTAAGCCAAGTCTTTAGACGCTTAAGCGTAGAACGCTCTGCTGTTGCTGCACTGACTGGCAGTGTAATTAATATTTGCAGAAATATTCTGATATTTGGATACATATAAATATCTCAGTTTTCTAATACTTCTAAAATACAATCAGGAAGTTTTCCATTATTTTGCACGACTCTTTTCCACTTTTGAATCCGCAGTGAAAACTCTTGTTCTACTGTGGAATATGCAGTAAGTAGTTGGTCCAATAATATCCTAAAGGTGTCAACAATTTTTTTTAATGCAACTTTATCTTCTGGTGTGTTATCAGTTTTAGGTAAAATAACTCAAAGATTAAATAGATTCATAACATTCCGTGAAAGTCTTTCTTCAAATTCAGTTAAGATATTGTCTAAAAGGGATAAATAAATAGATCTTCGGAAATATTCTTCGTAAGAATTAGCAGATTGGTTTTGACGACAGGTTTGACGAGAAACTATACGAGGTATCTTCAATTCAATGTCTAGTTGTTGAGCTATTTTGTTTACTTCATAGTAAAGTTTCCTAAAAACAGATTTAGCATTTGATCTTTTATTTTGAAAAACGCATTTAGTATCCTTTATGGCCTCAGTAGCCTACTTCACATTTAATTTTGGTGACTGAAGAAGACGACTAAGTGATACACGTGTATCTAAAAGATCACTAAGACAAACTACTGAAATGAGAAAATCTGGGCTCCTAACAGTTTGCATTAATGAAAATGCATCAGCTGACTTTTTACTGTCCTTTCATGTAGAAATTGTTTCAAAAAACGTTGTATATTTTGATATGTAGAAATTGTTTCAAAAAACGTTGTATATTTTGATGATTGATTTGCCCTGGAACTGAAGATGACATTCATGCCTTTCAACCCAACGAGTTTCACAAATATCTTGGACAGCAGCCCCCAGTTCCTTTATTTGTATTCACTAATGTATCAGACAGAGCTAATGCAACAACAATATTCACTTTGATATTTATTATAGATAAATTATAAAATGTAACACACAGTCTCAAGAATTATAATACATATTTAAATTACAAACCAATTCGTAGACAAAACTGAAGATAAGAAATACCTAATACAAAATAAAAATGTGCTGACTTCGTGCGAAAAGTTATGTCATGTACATTGAATGAGCAATAATGTGTGGGCGGTAATTCTATCTCATCTATAATCGAACGATTCTCTGGCACTCAAATCACGAATTGACAATATTTAAACTCTGAATTTACGCTAATCGCGTAACTCTGAATTCGTGGAAGTGTTAGTCGAGTTATTACTGTATTTAGAATTGTCTCACCCCTAGAATAAATGAGTTTGAATTATTTCAACTCTTGACTTCCTGCTTATATGGTTGATGGGTTTTAAAATATTTTTTTTTTTTTTAGATTATTTGATTGATATTTAATATTGTTTTGGGGGTGGTCATGATCCCCATGACCCCCCCTTGGATCCGCCACTGCTGTAAACTAAGTATTCTGTTTGTAGGTTTGATTTATATTTCGAAGGCAAAGTTTGATGACGATCTGGACAGGTGCACACCTGTCCAGATTTTGCACAAAGAATGCGGAAGAGTATTTCAAAGCACTACCACATATTGAATGAGGACAAGTTGGATTATAGGCAATTATTATATTATTATTCACAAGGAAACTAAATTCCTGTAGCTGGCTGTATACCATGTATAACAAAAAAATTATTTAAAAATTCCTTTATAAAAGGTATAATATTAAAACACCCTATCGGGCTTCATCACAGAACGTTTTCGGAGTCAATATTCCATCATCAGTGCTATCTGGATTAACATGTTGCTATGTTATCTATTCCTGTTGTAACTTAAACATCTTAGTTTATAAAATTGAATAAAGTAACTCCAATTTAATTTAACCTCAGGAAGATGAATTGGTTAGGCGTATAGGAAGATTGTGTGATGTGTGTATGCCATTAACCCCCAAAATATTACGAAAAAACGTGTATGCTTTTGTCAAAGAGGCAGGAATAAGGTATCCATTCTCGGTTAAAAGGAGATAGCTGGAAGAATGGATAAAATTGTTTTTTCGATGCATCCTGACATTGCAAAGCGTCGGGCTCAAAAACTCAATTTGGCCAGAGCCCAAAAAATTGAATCGTACAGTTATTAGTGACTATTTCGAGAAACTTCGACAAATTTTATATGAGAAAGGCTTCGCATGGAAACCTGCTCAAATTTACAACATGGACGAAAAAGCATGCCAGCTTACACTGCATCACCAATAAACTGTATTGGCTAGTAAAGGTGATAAAAGGGTGCATATTGTTGCACCAGAGCACGGCGAAAATATAACAATCGTGGCATGTGGCAACGGCATAGGCAACAGCATTCCGTCACTTATAATTATGAAAGGGCAACGAGTTAAACCAGAATGGTATTGTAATCTTACAGCAGAAACAAAAATTTTAATGACTAAGAAAGGAAGCATGACAGCAGATGCATTTATTTTATAGAGTGGTTAGATCACTTCTGCCGATTCAAAAATCCTGGACCAGCCCTTTTAATTTTTTATGGAGTTTCATCTCATTTAGACATTAGAATTGTAGAAGCTGCAATAAAAAAAGATGTAACTCTGTTTTGTCTACCGTCCAACACAACCCATGGGCTTTAACCACTTGATAAAGCAGTCTTCAGGAGTTTTGAATCTTACTGGTATGAGGAGGTGTTAATTTTTTGGGTGAAGCACAATACCGAACGTACCATCAACCGAGCAAGATTTGGGAAAATATTTACGCCGGTTTGGAAAAAGCTTCCAGCGAGGATTATAGTGATGCAGTTTCCACGTCAAATAAATATGATAAAAATAAGGTTGCAAAAATAAGTGAAACAGAGCCATGTGAACAACTAAATGCAAGTTTTAGTTCCAGTGGTTTGCTGATTACACCGGAGTTAAAAGTATCAACAAAAAAACGTCGACAAGCCATTAATGCGAAAGCACAAGAAGTTACCAGAGATTTATTTAGTGCACAATATCATAGCTCAGCCAAATTTAAAAAAAGATTCATGGTACTGTTTCTTGTGTGATGAGGAAAGAGTGGCTGATATGCGCAAGTGTGTTTGATGTATTAAATAAGTATATCCACGAGGAATGTATAAGATTAACAAAAGACGACAACGATATAAGTATTTGTATGTCCTCGATGTGTGTAAATGTGCGATATCTGTACTTAATGTATTGATAAATTTTTGTTTATAATATGAATAAAAGTGTCTTTCATTAAACTTTGTATTTGTTCTTTAATTCTTAGGTTTAAAATTTATTATCCACGTAAATTTCTTTAAAAATGAAACTGGCCATTAAGTTACCAGTTCCAAATAAGGCCAAATATTTAAGATTTATTCAATGTTAAAATTTTATATTTCTTTATTTATTTATTATTTTATCGTGAAATTCGATACCTACAATGTTAGGCAATACGTATACAAGACTTTTCCCCCATATTTTTGCTGAATAAAATATTACAGACATTTAAACCTTAACGTGGCCTTAATTGGCGTCCTTACCTTATATAACAAAATATATCATTTACATTAGTCTTATAACTTTGAAAATGCTTTCCTTTAAACAAAAATGACATTCCTCCTTTTACCCCTGTACCCTTCAATTATTAAGTATTTTTCAACATACCTACTATTATAGTAACTCAACGTAGCTTTGCTGTTTTGGTTCTGGAAGTGTTATACTTGACAATGATATTATATTTATAATAATAATAAGACTGTCTCCCATTACAACTTTAAAAAGGCTTTTCATAAATGAAAGATGGCTTTTAAAATAACTTAACTGAAATATCTCAAATTGTTAATCCCTTTCAGAACAAATTGCAAACGTTAGAGAAGGAAGAATCATATTGGATTAATAAATGTGAGAAAATTCAGAATCCACCAATTCCCAGTTAAATTCTATTTCAGTTTCACTTATCCAGAGTTAAGTGCTTTATGTCTCCAAAATCGATAAATTTCAAGTTGGCGAACTCACCGATCTAGCCCTGATTCAATCTATCTCAAATTAATAAGATAGAGAGAACATATTCTCACTGCCACCATACTCTATCTTCCTTCAATGCACGTAAAACGTCGCCCATCAGATAAATTATACAGGACAAAATAAGAGCAATAAGGAGCGCACGCTGCCATTGGGCTTCCAGCATCGTTCCTACCACAACTTGCAATATCATTGGTTAAACCAGTATTTATCGCCGAGGAGCAAGAGGAGGGTCGGGCTACACCCCCTCCTCTTCTTTACTAACTCGGCAGTTGAATTGATCTCGTGAGTACGCTGTGATCCGACGTTCGAAGAATTTTTCGATAAACTGTTTTACAAATAATATATTTTGTATGAAATCGGAGTGATATTTTAGTAACGTAAACAATGAAAAATCATTGGTTTTATAGTTCTTTAACGGTAATCATGTAAAGTGGTGTGAAAAGAGAACTTGGTGCCGTAGGGTACCTTGAAAATGGTGACTTTAATGCCTTGCAATTATCTTAACGCACAAAATAGGTGCACAATGATCGACAAGATGTGTGAGCCAAAGGTATGTAAATACATTGAATTCTAAAGTATCTATAATGTTCGCTTATAAATGCTAATACACACCGTTAGTGCTGTAAACATTTTATTACTAATTAATTTGATACGACCATAAATGAAGTTTTTAATTATTGATACATTTGTTAAATGTTTGTAAACATTGTTTTGTTTTGTTGACAAATATTAACGTGTAAATTTAAATAGAATGTGTTTAGTGTCTACCATACCATAATTCCTTTTTTAAATATTGATTTCCGTTATACCTAGCAAGTTACATTTTCTCTTGAGGTTTTACATTTAACATTTAATTCTCTTTAAATCATCTTAGGCATGTTCTTCAACAATTCTCTGGTCTTTGTATACATGATACAGATTCATTATATTCCTTATGGTTAAAGTTTTCTCTCTTTTGAACATGTAGAAATGTGAACATGTGAAATTTTATTAATGCATATTAAAATTTAAAAGCGTTTACCAAGTACTATTTTTTTTCTCAATTTTGTAAACTATGAACTGCTTAAAGTGATTGTTATTTTTGTTTTGTGATCTAAGATTGTTGTTAATTTTTGTTCCTAATATTGTAAGCATTTCTTCAAGATTTTTGCACAGATGTAATTGTTTCTCTAACATATCGGGTTATCGGTTTGATAGTAATTGTTTTGTGTTAATAATCTCCTCCTCTTTATGCATTAATTTGTTTTTGTCATTTTTATATTTCTTTTAAAGCGTGATTTTATTGTATGTACAAATTTAGCATAACAAAGATAAAATTTTTTATTTTACATTCAATAACTTTCTTATTTTGCCCATTTTGATAACTTTTTGAAAAGTCAATTAAAAATTATACTAGATTCATTTTATTGAGATTTCCGGCTAAGGCCAGATGTAAAAACCTTATACGAGAGAAAACAAAACTGTGTTTCTCATATAGGCTAAGACATCTAGACACCATAAGATAAAATTTTTTATGTCATTTAAATATACAACGGTTCATTCCCTAGAAAATATTTTTCATTTATTTTGATATCTTGTTTAGCTTTCACGTTTTTTTTTATTTTGCCAATAATTACTGATTGAACGTTAACAGCGATGGGAAAGCGGACGGTTGAATGAAAGACCAATCAACCAATTTGACAATATCTGGTGTTACTTACGAGCTCTATAATATATAACTATATAGTATAGTTTGAATCTTGATATAATTTGAGTACACTTTCGGAGCATGTTATTGTTCTATGAGCGTTATAAGTTATAACAAATTCATTTTTGTTCTTATGTGGTCTTTCTCGACTCCTTAAAAATCTAACTAGATATCCCACTCTTACTGAAAATATTTCCATTTGGGGGCATGCACTGACAACCACTAATTTATCCTTTCCAACCTCAATTAGATATTCCTAATTAATTAGATACAATAATAATAGCAGAATGTTATCTAACATTCTCTAGCTTTTTCTTTCTTCTTGTATGTAGGCTTAAAAGCCTGTTTCTTCTTAAATTTTTGCCTCCTAAATTGTTTAAATTATCGCGCCATCTTTTTCTTGGTCTGCCAATACTTCTTCGTCCATGTGGTGACTTATCTCGTGCTATTCGTACTATCTTATCCCCTGCCATTCTACTAATGTGTTCGTTCCACTCCTGTTTCCGTTTTGTCACCCATCCATTTGTTTTCTATATTGCATGCTCTTATCTTTTCGCTTCTCTCCCTATCCAACCGACTTTTCCCTGATATTCTTCGAAGTATTTTCATCTCTGTTGTTTCTAGTAGTCGTCTCGTTTTAGATGTGTCAGGTCTTTTCTCCGCCGTGTATGTTAATATAGGTCTAATTGCTGCTTTATAGATTCTTGTTTTTGTGTCTTGTTTTAGGTGTTTGTTCTTCCAGATTGTGTCATTAAGAGATCCCGTCGCTTTACTTACCTTTTCGTCTTATGTCTTGGCGATTAATGCGGCGTCGCGTCGTCTGCATAACATATTATTTGGATTTCTTTGTTCCCCATTCTTTAACCAACACCTTTACGTACTGCTTGTATTATTTCGTCTATTATTTTATATTAAAGAGAAGTGGACTTAACGAGTCACCCTGTCTGTCTCCGCTTTGTACTGGTATACACTGTGTTAGTTTTCCTTTTATCTTTGCCTGTAGTTGATTATAGAAGTAGATGTTTTGTAAGACGTCTTCAACTTGGATGAGATCGAAAGCATTTGTCAGGTCTATACACATAGATATGCTGTTTTATTGTACTCAATGGCCCTTTCTGTGATTTATCTTAGTACAAATACGCCGTCTACGCAGGATCTTCCGGAAGCCTTGTTGTTTATCTGATAAAGTTGTTAGTTTATTGATTTTGTTGGTTAGGACTTCTGTGGTAAGCTTAAGTGGGTGTTTAGTAGATTTATACCTGTATAATTGTTGGTGTCTTCTTTATCTCCCTTCTTGAACATTGGTATCATTATGCTATTTATCCATGCGTCTGGTATCTTGTAGTGCAATATTAGTTTTTGTATAAGTTTTGTTATCTCTAGGGTTATACTTTCTCCTCCGTGTTTTAGAAGCTCGTTGGTTATTCTGTCTGGTCCCGGTGACTTTCTATTTCTGTGTGAATTTATAGCTATCTCTACTTCCTGAAAACTGATTTCTATTTCGTGTATTCAGGTACGTTATTGTGTTGATTATTATTTTCCCTTCCTTTAAACAGTTCCGTCAATTATTATCCTATTATACAGTGAATACAATTTGGGAAAAATTAAAGACCCACCAAAAAAAAAAGCTTATAATACGCACTGTTGACTGATAGAAGCGAAAATTAAATGACTAAAAATAAATGAAGAAAATACAAGCATAGGTTAATCTCAAGGAAAAATTGTAATAAAGATTGAAT
This sequence comes from Diabrotica undecimpunctata, assembly GCF_040954645.1. Taxonomy (NCBI): domain Eukaryota; kingdom Metazoa; phylum Arthropoda; class Insecta; order Coleoptera; family Chrysomelidae; genus Diabrotica; species Diabrotica undecimpunctata. Next base: position 143,444,521 of record NC_092810.1, on the reverse strand, counting down.
AATATTTATTCCAAAAAGTAGAGAGGTTTACCTATCTAGGTGTAACAATAGACAGCTCAAACGACAGGACCACATATATAATTGAAATAATAATAAAAAATAAAAATAAAAATAAAAACGTTTATTGTCATTCTAAGATATTTACATGTCAAAAACTTAAGATATTTTTGCCTTCTTTCTTCGGCGTCCCGCTCGTGCACCGCCAGCGCTTGAATGAAGATTTCTCCTTTCAGCTTCTGGGTTTTCCTGGGTGGTGTCCTCGTCTGCTTCTGTAGGTACTTAAATCGGCAAACGTACCTACTTCCCTGCACGCCTGGTTAGACCCTGATCAGGTGGTCGATCAGTCTGTGGGTGGATCTATGTATCCTCTGGATCCTGTTCTTCTCGAGGATATCCCTGGTCTTTCGAAGTCTTCGTGTGGCCTGGTTGAAGAACCACCTGGTTCTGTTCTCCGCCACTTCCCTTAGTGGCGTGTATCCTAACCTGTTCTTGATCGTCGCGTTTGTAACTCTATCCTCCCATGCTGCTCCGTCGATGATTCGGTAGCATGAGTTCTCAGTTGCTTCCAACTTTTTCCAGTGTGATTCCGCAATGGAGCTCCACACTGGTATAGCATACAGAATCACCGACCTAACATATGCTTGGTAGAGTTGAATTTTCTTCGCCTTCGAAAGTGGACTGGACCTAAAAATGAAAGGAAGTATTAGTTTTTTAGCTGCATTAGCTTTTACCTTAGTTTTTTGTGTATGCATATAACTGAAAGAGTAAAATCGGGCTATAGAACATAATATTGGAAATACCAAAAACTACTAAACGAGGGACATATCAGTAAAACACCAAAATGAAAATATATAAAACAGCAATCAGAGAATCTTGTAACAGATTATTACAAGAATTTAGTAAAAAAAAACAAAATGAGAAAATCAGAAATAATTATGACTACACACTTAAAATAATTGCTCTTCTGTGCTCGGCGCTCAAAGCTCCCTGGCAACCAAGACAAATATCGCGACCTTTCCTGTTTTCACTTTGTTGGGCAAATGTGGCAACGTTTATGGCCTACTAGAATATTGTCCTGCATTTGCCCTACCCTCTTATCTTCTTTTCCCAAAATCTAGCATTAATAAACGCAAAGATCTTGGCATCGGTTTAATTTTTAGTCTTTCCTCAATATATGTTGTATATATGTAGTTGAAATAAAAAATAAAATATGCATTAATTCCTGCTCCATCTAAGATTCCATGCAACACACTAGGAGGCCACCTACAAGTTTTTCTTCCAACAGTTTTTGAATGGCACAGTTGGTCCTATGTATCTACACCCCCTTTATTGTCCTTGTAAAAAAGCTCTATGATCTACTATTCCATTTGTGCGAAAGGTTAATAACAAGAGTACGATTTTACCTTTTTTGGGAGAAAAAGATAGCAGAGTTTTGTTACAGTCGTATGCAAAATCTGAACTAGAAAAAGTTCGCTTCTTTAATAGAAATGATGGTGGTATATCAGATTTATTTTTTCTTAAGGTCCCAACTATAGTAAATTTCTTTTGTAGTAACTTCTCTGCTAGATCAGAAAATAAGAACCAGTTGTCCATTGTAACATTTTTATTAGTTCCATAACTACTTTCACGTAACTTTAGGACATATTGCGTTGGTAAAGAGTCTTATTTTTTTGTTCTGATTTCTTTTCCAATATAAGGAATTCCAGATACCATGTAAAATGTTTTAGAATCGCACATTATTACTATTTTTATTCTGTATTTATCGGGTTTACCCCGACAATATCCCCCGTTTACAAAGTCTACATTTGGAATGTAAACTTTGAAACTACAACGCTCACGGAAACTAAGGAGTTGTTTATCAATAGTTACATATGGTCAAGGAGTATAAAGGGCTTGACATCTTTCATTAAACTTTTCCCAAACATACCGGATTGGAGCAAACTTATCATTTCTTTGTCTATTTTTTCTTGCTTCTTTTTACTCAAATTGCAGACAGTTGATTAAAAAATAAATCGTTTTGAGCTCATAGTCGCTCTAAGCAACACTAAACTGTTTTAACCACATATCTAAAATGTTCAGGTGATTTGAAATTAGAAAACCGCTCATATATAAAAGCCGCAGGAGAGCGCGAATTTCTTGACTGCACATTTTTTGTACAAAATATTGCTTTGTGTACTTATGAGACTGTCTTTCGATTTCTTCATTTGTATGTTGAGTAATTGTGTCTATAATTTCATCTGTGTAAAATAATTTCCAAGCAGGTAATTTATCATTTACCTTCTTGGCATCACCTTTTGGTCCGGGTCTGCGTGAAACTTCATTTTTCATCGATTTTCGTGTATTTTTAGTACAGTATGGATTGGTAGACCATTTGTATCCGTTCTTTCCATATTAAATTTTTCGTCGTAGTTCGACATCATCATCCGATTCACCTGTTCATCTGCAGAACACTTATCATGTTGGACACTATCTGTTTCAACACCATCCTCAGATTTTTCATCATCGCTGAGTTTAATTCGAACCTCATCAGCTTCCTCCAAATCTGTTTCTTCTGCTTCATACCGTCGTAGTAACTTTATTTATCCTTGAGCCAGATTTTTGTTACTTGAAGCCATCTATGTAAAATATCACGTTTGTCACAAAAAGCGTAAAGTGGTCCGACGCGGAATTTTTCAAGAAATCAAACACTGGCTAACAAGATGCCACCGCTGGGTAACAAGACACTAAATGCTGGTAAGGTACTGAGAATTATAAGTTCCTTCTACTGCTGTAACGGTATACAACAGATATTTAGAGGGGAGTGGTGTCGCCACAAGACACCATCTTATGGTTGTAGGGTTAATAAAGAAAAAGAGGAACAAAAATAGAAAGGAATGAAGCTTAATCACCAATCGGGCAATCCCACAACATAATGAGTTGTAACAAATAATAAGAGAATAAGAAAAGTAAAGAAAAGGCAGAGTGATTCCTCGCGAAAAACGGATCAGAAGAGCTCTCCACCCTTTTAAAAATTGTTTTTTTTTTCAAATAATTCATGCAATAAACTATAAATAGTTACAGGAGTACATTGACGGTGTTAGAGTGCTAGAAGTGGACTAGTAATAGAGAATCATTATTTTCATTAAAGTGTTGATACAAAGATTCATCATTTCTGTCATAAGTTTTGAACAGACGTTCAATAAGCTACAACACGAGACACTATTTCAAATGTATTTGGATGTCAGTATACCATAATTACCAGGATATTCATGTTCAGACATTCAATATTCGAAATATTCACGTTACACAGAAACAGTTTGTTATACAACAAACAAAGAGGAGTCAGACAGGGATGTGTTTTGTCGTCAATTCTTTTTAACATAACTATTTAAAGAAACAATATTTGAAAAAGACTTATTACAAAAAGATTAATCAAAGCCAAATTATTCTGATACACAATATGATATTATTGGATGATAAGGTCCTACTTGCAAGTACTATATAAAAACTAAAAAAAAAAATAGCATTTTCTGCCAGAATTATAAACTTAAAATAAAATGATTAAATGGTTAATGTAAACATTAACATAATGTCACCCAAAGGGATGCAGTTGGAGATAGAGAAAACTATAAATATTGGGATCTCTGATAACACAGAACTTTAAAAGAGACAAGACAATAATTGTTGAAGCAATAATACTCAAATGATACATGATCTCAACATTGTCCATCGCATGAACTGACTCATAATAATATGGAAATCACTCATAAAATATGAGTTGTTTTCTATTTATTTATTTTTACAAATTTATTTACTAAATACAGTTTATAATTAAAATTTTGTATTGTGCAGTACTATATTATGTATTTATACACCGAAGCGTCCGAATTTTTTTCTATTATAAATTGTCTGGATTATTTCGTTTTGAGTGACGTAGGTAAATCGAAAATGAATCTTTTTATCGGTTCTTACTAAGCGGGAAGTGCACGTGTTATTTCAGGCTCAGTTGTGAGGTTTACTGCTACTTCACTTTTATTATTTACGATTCACAAGGTGTTTATTTTATCACAAAACTAGTACAGAGGAATAACTAAAATAATGGTGGAAGTTATTTAACTTTTACTATATACCACAAATTTATCTTTCTAATTTAGGTACGTAACTTAGAAAAACTTTGTTTTTCTTATTCTTCTCTATTCTCAAAAATTTCAATACATTTCCATTCTCGATTTTAACTGTAAGTAAGGTCTACTTAGTTATAATGTATGACTCTTGTGGTGGTTTTTAATATAGTTAGATTGTTCCATATAGCTTTATTTTGCTAAAGGGTAGATTTTACTCTTGCAACACAACCTACTAATCGCCAATATTACACTTAAACTTCAACGCATTAGCAAACACCATAAAACCCCTAGATTGGAAATAAGGAAATTGAAGGACCCTGTCCTTCATAAGAGAGAATCTCCAATAAAAAATATTTGGGTGTTTTGATAAATCGGACACTAATATATATCTCCTCGATTCATGCAAACAGTTATTAAACAATTCTGTAAGAAATAAAGCTGGATGAACGATGAGATGAATATGATGGAACAGTGCAGACAATCCAAGAACAAAGACATTTTTAACTACAGATGGCATGTGAGGAAGAGCACACTTCAGTTTAAAAGATTTTTGGTTTATAGTATCTTAGATTGTTAGTTTTTGAATACGCTTTAGCGCCTGCTGTTGAGCCGCCTCTGGGACTCAGGTTCGCTAACTGGACCCTTTTTTGTTGTCACGAAAAGTTACAACAATAAGTTGTTTTGGCCACGAAAATTTAGATAATATATAGCAGAGCCCGCTGAAGCATGCTGGAAGAAGGCTAATGAGGACACCTGGAACCCGCCTAATAGACAATTCATTTAACATACTAGCGATTAAGCAACTCAATTCACACGTCCACCATTAAATCGCGGAAAATTTTCCTGTGGTTTCGGTTCACTTACTTAGTAGGGTAAGATAGTTTCGACAGGAAATTTTCCTGAGGGTCTCAATCACTTTGTTCTGTCAGAGCAGAGATGAAGTTGGTCATAATGCAGCTTGCTAAATATTATTTATAAGCAACGTTCATTTTAATCTGCAGTTGATTTAATTGGTAGAACCAGAAGAACCTTTCACATAGTTATTTTTTCACGTTTCAATACCATGGTTTTTTTATTTGTATATGTACTGTGATAAATTGATCATTTATTTGTACTCACCTTTTTATATTTCCATTATCTAGCGTTCAGTTGGGTTATGATTTAAAAATTCATGTCTGTCTTTTATGTAAATCAAATCGAGAAATCATGTTAGATTTCAAAATTCACTTCTGTTGTGAATTGTATTTTTTGTTGTTGTGTAGATAATTAATTAATTTTTTAAAATTTTCCAAATGCTGATTTTCTTCTGTAAAATATAACCTACCCATTATTCTAACCAATTCATTAATTTTGGTTTGAAATAAGCATTCTACAGTAGACCAAGTTGATATAATAATAGATATAATAGAACATATTGTAAGAAAGTATGTTCTACTATCTTCTTAGATGTAGCCCATCTCAATAGATAGAAATTGTAGTGACTTGCAGTTATGCAAAATATCGTCATCTGCCGGTTTTTTGGCCGAGAGTCTACAGCTAAGTATCCATCTCCATGAAACAATCTCATAGTAAGAAGCTTATTATAAATTATAAGCCGATTCCTATCCATTTTCCGCAGTATTTCGTCCAACAGTTCTAAAAATCTTAAAATAATACATTTCGCATAGTACTCCAGTCGTCGGAGACGAAAATGTCACTGAATCTCTAAAAATCATACGAACAAACTAAATTTTGCCGTGAATATCAATTTTAGGACGCCAGAAAGGATGCAAAAAGGTTTGCCACTTTTACCCTCTTTCTCCTAAAACCCTCGTAGAGGGGGAAAACGGAAAATAATCGATTTACCAAGAATCTGTACGCCAAAGAAAAAAATATTTCAGATAAAAAGTATAACTAAGATAGTTAACCAACACTTGAAGCGATCGGCAATTTTTAATGGCAGTTCTTCTTCTTCTTCATGTGCCTTGTCCGTTCCGAACGTTGGCAATCAACATGGCTATTCTGACTTTGTTTACGGCAGATCTGAATAGTTCAGCAGATGACAGTAATGGCAGTTACGCGCGCGAAATTAATGGTCAATAAAATTTTTATCAGCTCGACGGTAAAAATTCGATATCTTTTGATCCGAGTGTCCTATCGACAAAAATCAACATGCGTTTTATAGGTTTTATAGGTCAAGAGTGCAGCTTTTGTACGAAATTTTTGTATTTTGCAGCAAATAAACTAAGTATTTATAGGCGTTAAATAAATATACGTGGAGTGATTTTTGCCAATTTTTATGATTCTCATGAGATCAATACAATTTATCCCTTTATTAACCGGCCACTGTGGAGTTTCGATAACTAGAGCCTAACCTTTAAAATCTATAACATGAAATTTTAGTTTTGAGTTTTGGCAACAAATGTGAGGCATTTGAAATATGCATAAAAAACGCTGAATTTAAACTTTCACATTATAAACGATCTAAAACATTCAAAACTGCTCTTTTTCAATGATGCTAGTACGTTTTTTAAAACAACCCATCTTCTGCTACAAATTACACTCAAAACTATCTTCTTGGAGGCATTTCCCGTGACGTGCGATCGTTTGTAATGTAAAAGTTTATATCTGCGTTTTTTAGTCATATTATCCTTAAATTTGTTGCCACAGCTCAAAATTCAAATTTTATCAAGAAGAGGGGGTTTTAGGAGAAAGCCCGGGGGTAAAAGTGATAAACTTTTTTGCATTTTTTTTGGAGTCTCAAAATTGATATTCTCAGCAAAATTCAGTTTGTTCGTATGATTTTTAGGGGTCAAATCTCTGACGACTGGACTATAGATACTTTGAAATAAAGCAAGCCAGTAGAACGCTCAGTTTTGTAGGTTTTGATAATTCTGCTTTAAGATATAGTAAGGCGGCTGGTTGTTCTGGTAATTAAATATGACATTAAAAATATTTATTTTTTACTATACCTTTAAAGCAGGACATACCGTATGTGCTATAATTTAATTGTAAGTGTAATTTGTAAATTAGTTTTGATCATTTTTTATTTACATTTCACCTCTTTTATTTACATTTCACCTCACAGGCGCCCACCCTCTTATCGCATGCTTGCATTGATAACTGATGCAGAATCGCTTTTGTAATTAAGTACTCTTGTTTTTGTTAGAATTATTGCAAGTAAAACTTTATAAAAACAGAATTAAATCTAAAATTAACGTAAGCATACAGATCAATTTTTTTTAATTTCAGCAAAAAATGCAAGCATATCCCCGCTCTTTTATTTATTTTAAAGGTAAAAATGCTAAAAATATAACAACTAACACCAAATAGCAATATAAATAGTAAAAATATATTAATTCATTTTCTCCTTCCATATTTTCAACGTCACTATCATCATTCAATTCAATGATAAATTTATTTCCACCAATAATGTGGAAGTGCCCAATATTCTTATAGTATTCTTCAACTTTGATCACTTTGTCGATTGTTGTCTACCAGACTTCTTTGATATATTTCTTCTTCTAAATGTGCTTATCTTCTAGAGATGTTGGCGACCACATTGACCCATCTTATTCTATTCACAGTAGCTCGAAATAGATCTGTTGATGTTAGACCAGTCCATTTCATAAGATTTACTAGCCAGGATATACGTCTACGTCCAGGGTCTCTCTCACCCTCAATCTTGCCTTGTAGAATCCACTGTAGATGTCGGTATTTATAATTACGCATGATGTTTCCGAAGTAAGCCAATTTTCTGTTCTTTACGGTGTTAATACTTTCTGCGTCTTTTCTTAGGCTCTGGAGAATAGTTATGTTACTTGTGTGGTGTATATATGAGACCCTCAACATACATCGGTAGCACCACATTTCAAATGCCTCTAATCGTTTTATGGCATCTTCTGTAAGGCTCCAGCTTTGTACTCCATAGAGGAGGACACTAAATAAGTTGCAGAGAATCTTCCTAAGGCTGCTGAAAGAGCTTCTGGCTTTTTCAATGTGAGTTTTTATTTCGTAGCTGTGATCCCAAATATCCTTAATATTGCAGCCCAAATAGCATATTTTTTTCACTCTTTCTAACGGAGTATCATTAATTGTAATTTGGGCGTTTATGTTGGTGTTCTTACTAATGATCATTATTTTTGTCTTCTTGCAATTTAGGCCGTATTTGATACATGCTTCTCAACGAAATCCATCATCCTTTGGAGCACCTGCTCACTATCTGCCAGCAACACTGTATCGTCTGCATATCTAATATTGTTTATAAGTTGGCCATTTACAGCAGTTCCATCTTCTGATTCGTCCAAGGCCTCTCTAACTCATTTTTCTACTGTGAAGATCTCAGACAGTTCATTTTCTAATCGCACTGTTGCTTTTTGTTGGAGATATAAGTTTAAGATCGGTCTTATATCCTTACCATCGAGTCTTAATGTTTTTAGGATATCGATTAGTTTATCGATTAATATATAAATATATTAGATACTTCTTATTTAATTACCTCAATTATCTTCGTATCAAATGTAGGAAAGGTAATTGCACGTCTTATTTAGTGTGTCCATGCTTTTCGAAAATACTCTCTAGGGCGTATAATTTGTTAAATGGCTTGGTGTAGAACCTAAAGTTGTTTTTTATATATAAAACCTTCGACTTGCAAATCATTTTCCATTAAAAAGCTTTGCAGTTTAACTTCTTTTGAAGATGTATTTGGTATTTTACTGAGCTGTCAGGAATGATAGGAAGCGTTGTCAAGCACTATTACACTATTTGGCTCCAAGTTTGCTATCAGTGAGTTTTCGAACCATTCTTCAAAAATATCAGCTACCATATTCTTGTGGTATTCAAGGTTACGAACCTCTATTGTCTTTCCACATAATTTTAAAGCATTCTCAGAACCCCTTCCTCCGCAATGTATGTACAATAATAATTAGCTGCGATCCTTTATTTGCAGGTATTTTTGATATGCACATGTTTGAACCATCTGCCAATCCTTTCTGAACCGTATGGTGGGTATCTAGGTTTACATTACGTCTGTTGACTATTCTTTTGCTTTCCACAACTGCTTGACGTTTATTTGTTGTTTTAAACTTAAAAGCTCTTTTTCTTTATCTAATTTTAATCAGTTTTACCACAACAGTTCATGTTTCGACCGGTTGTTTCCAATTTCTTTCTTATTATTTCTATTGTAGGTATGTATTTAATTGCTTCTGTAACAATCGTATATTGTGATTTTAATAGTTTTATAAATGAAGCATCTAAAGGTCTTGAAAAATTTATAGCCACGTCGTCGCTTCTTGCGATGATGGGGTTTATTTTTAACTATTTTGTATACAGTTGAAAGTGCAATTTCTGTTGCTTAGTTGCTTGTATTAGTTTTTCATCCAAGCCGAATTTTTATGCAGATTTTTGTATACATAGTTGCTGTGTTTCAGCATTTAAATACCCAGCAATTACATTCACACTGGTACTAGTACTGGAGGCACTTTCTACATAATCGGTGTTGTTATCGTACTCAATATTTTCAACCACATTATCCCACGGACGCCACGTCATAGTCAAAATAAGTAAATTGCAGTAAACAACACTAAACTCTAAACTCTACTAACGAAATGCTTCCCAACTAAACGCTTCACACACAGGCATGCGATCGGTTGTAAAAGAGAAGGAATCAAACGTCGCATCTTGTCGCGACTATACACAATGTTGGTGGTATTAGAGTTGAAGCATATAATACACTAATATACTCATATATACACTATATTATACTTGTGGCATTCGAGAGCTAGAACAAAATACAACTGTTACATTCGCAGATAACACAGCTATCAAATAGCAGATGACAGTAGTCATGAAGTTGCTGATAAGTTGTAGGTAAAAACAAAACCTTACGAGTTAGAATAAAAAAAGAGCATGGTATGATGCAGTTTCGCATGTAAAGCTGGTAATTATTTGTTAAATATAGGAAAAGGTACCATAGAACGGACTTCTAATTGTAGGAAATTGTTGGCAACTTATGTTAGAGATGAATGAAATTGCAATGCCATAATGCCAATAATGGGTTTTTGCACACAAATTATTTATCCCAAAACTGTTCTGCCATGTACTTCTTGTGGCATCATAGTTTTATCCGAAAGGTCTATCTATAATAATTTACTAGTCTATAAAAAATTCTTTGTGTGTTTAATATGGTAGTCTACCCTGGAGCTTTTAATATTTTAAATCTTTCTTTATAGCTTATTCATGAAAAATATATTTGTACACAATCAAGTATTTTATTGTATAGTTTGTATAGTTACTTACAATATTTTATATTGTTTATAGAAAATAATCAACTTGACAGTGTTAATTTTAAAACAATGCATACATTAAATCTTAATCAACAGTATTACACCGACGGAAACAAGATGACACCATACGTCATTTATCATTGATATATCAGAATACATGCTGAATTACAGGCGGAGATATTAAGTGATTGATAATGATGACGAATATTCCAAACTATGTTGAGTTATAACTGTAAATAAACTCGAGCTTGCGTTTTACTATCTCATGTATAAATTATGTAATTATTTTATAGTTGTAGATGAAAGAATTGTAAAAGAAAGTAATCCAAACATTTAAAGACTGGTGATTGCTAAGCAAAAAATATTCAAGGTCAACAAAAATAAGATAATTTGAAGTCATATGAATAAATATTTGACTTGACTTCTTTAGAAGTGTTATTGGTTATTGTAGTAGACCAGACCGTATCTGTTTTGGGTTGGGTAAATCATTATTATGATCCTATTTTTGTTTTGCTTAATCGTTTGGAAATATTAGAAATGGTAATTTCAGTATGCGGGTAATTTAGGTGAGCTAATTTTTTTTATGAAACAATTTGTGAAAAAAAACTAAGAAAAATTCAATTTTTTGTTGCTATATCTCGGCAGCTAGCATTTTAGAAAAACTTTGTGAAGGCAAAAAAAATTTTGCAATTAAATTTCTTGCAAGATAGAGTCGAAAAAAGGGTCAAAAATCAATGTTTAATAATCTTTTTCAGCTATTAAAAAGCCACATAGAACCTTCAAAATTTCAGCAATCGATTAAGTACTTAGTTTTTGTAAAATAATTTTACAAACTAACTTTTTGAAAAAAAAGTTATTACTTAATTTTAAAAATTATGAAGAGCCAACAAAAAAGTTTTAAATACTTGAAAACATTTTTAACATATAGAAGTGCATTCTTCTTCCGGATGGTCCGGAAATTATTGCAGGATACGGATTTTGTTTCCTTTGGTAAAGCAATAAACGTTGACTTCTGCCATGATCGTGGTATTTTACTCCGTTTAAATGTATGTCAATGAATATTTTTGTTAGTCGTTGAGTACCGTCGGTCGGTGTTAAATAGCTTTGTGAGTTGAGCATAATATATGCATTGTCAGGTCCAGGAGCTTTACCATCTTTTAGTTGAGATATTGCTTTTTCACTTCATCTGATGTGATTGGTAAGTGGTCATTACATATGTAGGACGAAGATTGTTCGGATCTATTATCATCAAAGAGTTCTTATATGTATTTGGCCCATATGCATATTTCTTCATTTTTATCTGTGATAATGTTCCCCTGTTGATCTTGCAGTTTGCTAACTGTGTTGGATTTTTGAAGACCAGCCGCTTGTTTTACCTTTTTATGCATATTAAATGTATCGTGTTTTTGTTCCAACAACTCTATCTCTTCACACTGTTTTTTAACCAATTTTATTTGGCCTTTCGTATTTCGGTTCTTATTTGTGTCTGAATATTTTTGTACAGTCTCTTGTTATTCTTTGATTTTCTTCTTTCTTCCATGAGTTGCAGTATATTATTGTCATTCATCCAATTTTTCCTCTTCTCTTTATTTTCTATTAGATGTTCTTCTCTGATCTTATTAAAGGTTTCACAAAACGTGCATTCAAACGTTCAAATAAAATTTGAATAGTTGAAATCCGTTAAATAGGACAGGCTATGGAATTTTTTCAACACAATTTTTAAGCTGTTTTCTTATGAAACAAAGTTTACAGAAAACTAACTCGCACCATTTAATATTGATCAAATAATAAACATCAAAAAGGCAATTTTTAAATCATTATACGGTAAAGCCCAAAAGACCTGCTCTATTGAAACTGCATTACCAATACATTCAGATATATTCTGTCCAAAATCAAACAACACACGAGAGATCAAAAGACTGCATCGATAAAATACCCTGTGAATGCAACAAAAACAGAGATTTTGACAAATCACTTATATGCAACCACGCCTGGGACAATGAACACAGAGTAAGTACAATCGAAAGATGCATCAATAATCATGAAAGAAGCAGCTCTCATCTTACTTAATGAAGAAAAACGGGTAGCAAACTGTTCAGCAGAATGTAGCAGGTTCTGGTTGCCAATACTAACAGAAGAAGTCAGCAACAAGAACATACCAACATTAACGGATTAATAGAAGGTAGACACATGTCTACAATTATACATAATACATACACAACACATAATACATAAACATATAATACATAATACACAAACACACAAAATAATCTGAATCTGATATCATCTTAAGTACAAAAACAACACCCTCCGAATTTTCAACTAAAAACATGACTTTTTGCCTACAGGATCGAGACCAAAGTAAGTCATCCGTCAAGCATGAAAAAAGCGTAACCCTAAACAACTTTCGGTTATAAAAACACATCTCACTATATGTATTAATAATTTTTTTTTGAAAACTATTTTCAGAGTGGAAATTGAAACGTCAAACAGCACTTAAAAATGATAGTTTCATTACAATATATTCTGGCTTAATCTCATATAAACAATGTTTAATCTTCTATAATTATTACAATTAGCCCAGATTTTAAACCCAGTATTTAATATTAAAGGGGTCTTAGGGGTTAGTCCTACTCAATTTGATTGTAGATCAAATAATAGAAGAAAATACCCCTCTGAACCTAGAATACTGGTTTCAGAACAACTCAGTAAGCTCAGTTTCTACGCCGATGACGCAACAATAATGGCCGAAACAGTGGATGGACAAAGCCACAGCCACGCTTCGAAAAAAAAAAAAAAAAACAGAACTTGGCTAAAAATTCATGTACAATTTGCGTGTTAAATTTTTATTTGAAAAGTGAATGAGAAAATATATCAGATTAAATACATCATAAAACTTTAATAAAAGGGATTAAACAAATTAAAAAATTGTAGTCAAAAAGAATATTGCGATGATCGAGTATCCAATAATGAAGATATTACTGTAATTTGTCCTACTATGGACTGGGTGCTACTGTACTAACTGTAATTTGTGTATTACATATCTAAAGGCATGAAGAAATAAATAAACAAAAACACTCAAATTCACAAATTATCCGTAGGTACTATCCAATTTAATAATCCTTTTTGGTCTTTATCTAACCTCCATTACCGTTTAACAGAACTGATTAATTTTAATGTTTCCATTGCTTTTTGTTTTTTAATCAGCTGTGTCTCTTCTCTTTAAAGTCAGTACATATTTTGTTATATAATCTCTTAGAAAATTTGTAAATTGAATGCCTACCTCATTTTTCTACCAAATTTTATTTGAATTATTGGTAAACTTTTTTTTCGAGGTTATAATTTTTCGTTATAATTATGGTTTGAGTACCATATTTATAGCCATTTCCTTTCACACTTCAGTAAGTCATAAAAATGTTATCCTAATACATTAAAACCATCAATAATTTTTATTTAGCGACAAGTAGGTACTTTATAAGTTTCACGTATTGTCTTAAGTATTTGGTTGTCTGATAAGTAACCTCTTTCGCTGATTATGACGCCACAATCTCAATAAAAACAGTTCTAGAAAGTGTAACCTTTTTTAGGCGTACATGTCAAATTTTAGTGCGATTCATTAGTATATTTTTGACAGCTGCATAAAGTTGACTTGCTCGGAAAAATGACGTATATGGAGAAACACGATTTTCGATCTCTCATTAAACATTATTATTTGAGAAACAAAACGGCGAAGGAAATAAAACAGAAGCTGAATAAATATTATGGACTCACGCTCCTTCAGACGACACTGTCAAATGTTGGTTCCGTGAATTTCGTAGTGTCTGTACATCTACATTGGATGAACCACACACTGGAAGGCCCTTCGATGTAGTTAGTTACATCAGACATCGTAAAGAAAGTCCATGAAATGCTGGTAGCTGGTAAAGTGAACGTGCGTGAACTGTTAGAGGCTACAAGAGTTAATAAAGAGCGCACTCACTAGTCATATTTTGAACGAAGTTTTGAATACGAAAACATTGCCCTGCCGATGAGTGCCTCGTTTGCTAAGCACTGACCAAAGACAAGATCGTATGACCACTTCTCAGCAGTTTTTGGACCTTAAAAGCGCAATGTGTCGGACTTTTGGGCGTTGATTAGTGTCTACTTCTACACACCAGTGAACAGAATGAACTCACGACAGTGGACTAAAGCCGGTAAAAGTGATCCAAAGCGGCCAAAAGATACAAATAGATGGTAGTTTAATGAGCAAAACCTGATGTCAGAAACCTTAAGTGGTTCATTTGAGTTAAACAAAAAATACGTATACATACATGCACACGTACGTGATGCTCATGCGGAAATCGTCACACAGCTGCACCACAACTGACTCATCATATGTGCTACGACACCAATCCCGGAAGTGTAACACAATCATGCCTAGGGGATGCCTGGTTCATGTTGACGTGATGCTCTAGACCTAGAGTGCTGTAATATGCCTATGATACCATTGGCACGGTATGTACGCACTGCCTGATACCGTTTGGTTCCAACTCGTAGGATAAAAATAGACACGGCGACAAAAAGAAAAGAAACCCAAAAGAGAACTCACAAATGTCTACAAATAAAAATATAAAGGGAACGAACACCTAGACGACCTCGGTCGCGGACTGTCTTTTCTCAAAGAGGTCTCATTGGCCTGAATTGGGGTCCTAAAGGCGAACCTTCAACCAATTTACTGCTATTAAAAGAAGGTTCTTTAGTACAATGAGAAGGTTTTATCTTGGCTAGATATAAGAGCGCTAAGTATAGCAGAGCAAATAAAAGGTTTATGGAGTGATGGCCAAAAGCTTATATATAGCACGCTTCGCGAAGTCCCGAGGACGTATGTAACAGTTAAAGGAAGGTGTACAATTAAGCCAATGGACTGCAGTATGACCGGTGGAGCAAAAAAGACAACTTCCAGAGAAAAAAAGAACTCAGAATATGTCATTATTTTCGACAGTTTAGTTACTTGAAAGAACTTTTGTTTAAAAATAGCATTTTTTTAGCTAATTTTATAACACCCATTACGAATTTACCGAACTTTTGTGATCCGCCTAGTAAGTAATTACTTAAAATAAAAATTAGCTATCTTTTGCTATTTTTTTAACATTAACAATAATTGTCGATATCTCTTTAGTCGAAAAACTTTTTTAATTCTATTCCTAACCTGTGAAATGTTTTCGGTCATTGTTTTAAATATTATTTTTATACATGATTATCCGCCTACAAGAAATCACGATAATTAATTTGCATTTATTTAAGTAAATATCATTCTAAACGACGCGACGGTTCTATTAAAGATCAATGATTGATAACTAATATCAAAATAAAAAATTACAAACATTATATACATTTTAATTTAGTTTTCACTTTCATTAAATATCGAATAGGCTTCTTGTTTTCACTGTGCTTACATTCGCCATATAAATATTTAAATTATTCGTATTTACTGCAAACAGTTAAAAGATGGTACAGTGATAGCCAGCCAGTTTTGTAGTTGAGTTTCTTGGAATTAATTGACGTGCTCGACGAGCTGGTCATAAAAAGTATTATCTCTATTAACTGTTATTTTAGCTAAATATTATATTAGCGACAATAAATTTACCCGGCTAAAATATGATGCAAAAGCATTCCTAATATTACTTTTATCTATTATTTAATTACTTGACTATGTATTTAAATTTATAAAAAAATGGAATGGTAACTAAGTTCAGACATTTCCAGTTGATACTATAAAGATGAATTTTGTTGTTTATTTTTTTTGTTTCCTTTTAACAATAAAGAAAGGAGTAATTATTGTTATTACTTTTATCTATTATTAAATTACTTTACTATTTAAATTTATAAAAAAAAAATGAAATGATGTTAAAACTAAGTTCAGACATAAAGATGAATTTTGTTGTTTATTTTTATTCGTTTCCTTTTACAATAAAGAAAGGATTACTTATTGTTGCTTCCTTGGTCGCGAATTGTGTGAGATGAGCGCGACACAGGGAGTCTGCGGCATGGGACAGAAAAAACAAAATTGCTTGGTAGTTGTGTTTTTGTTCAAAAACCGACTCGTTTCTAGCCGTATAAAAAATGTCGAATAATAACAAAATTCGACAATTTGAATGTGATGATCCTTATTATGACGCTAGATGATAGAGCTGCAAGGGATATTAAAGAACGTTTAGAAGGGGATATTCTTAATAGCTTTAAGAGAGGTTCACAAAAAACACATTATCGCACTAATCACGTCCATCTTTCATGAAAGCAAATCATGTATTTCATTTGTAATCAAATGTGGACGTGTCATCTGAACAATTTTTTTACCAGCCTAAGAAACTCGCGACTCATAATGTTTTTTTAATGCTTTTTTGTCTGTCAATGGAATATCTCGCGGTAAACGATTATCTCTTAGAGTTCCAATACACCCTATAACTTGATCAATACAAAGTAACAATGAACTTGTAAATAAATTGTAAGTATATAATTTATAGGAAAGGTTTTTTTACCATCGGGAAGCTCCCTCAACATTGACACTAACGGAGCAGTCGCCTTTCCAAACAACACTTCATCATTGTCCGTACTATTGGGATTTTTACCTTGATATAAATCAAAGTTCATGAGATATCCTGCATTAGTGTTCAATGACTACATTTTGTACTTTGTACCCAAAATGTATGGGTTTATAAACTGCTTACAACTGTGCCTCCTAAGATATTTTACCACACTCTGATCATACTTGATTTTTGCTTTGGGAACAAAATGTTGTAGAACTTTATTTTTTAGAATATTCATCAAAGAGCGGATTTTCCAGACTTTGTCGTTTTTATCTGGTTTACTGTTATCAGCAAAATGCAAAAACTGCATCACTTGTTCGAACCTATTTTTCCTCATTGAGTTTTTCACGATTTCATTGCCCATGTCATGTTTTGAGTCCCACCAGTGGTTCCTAGCTGGCTTGTGGTTGTATCCACGCAAAAATTGGAATAGCAGGAGCACACTATACCTCTTCTCTAGTTATATTTGGAACTTGTGCGTTTCTAAAAACAGCATACTTTCTAGTCTCATTTTTAATATGGGAAATTATGTTTTCATCCCAGAAATTTTCAAAAATTTCAACTGGAGAATGGTTAGAGAAATATGAAAAATAAGCACAAAAGAAAGCGGCGCTTTGACTTATCAAATCACCAATGGTCCAGGAAACGTTCAAATTTTCTTTCACTTGCTTTTTAGCATTTGCTGATGATCTGTAACGCCCAGCCCCGTCAATATCATTATATTTATTTTGGAATATCTTTCACCATTTCGTAAAATAAGTTCAACAGGTACCCTAAGAATTCTCCAGGACAATCTGTTCAAATCGTTATCTTTCTCATCACCAGACTCCTCGTCTGTAAGCACATTTAATTCTGGGAGTTCAATATATATAGCCTCAACGTCTAAAGTTTTACCGCCATCAATCATCTCCAGTGCTTCTTGAAGAGAAAGAAAACCTTTTTCTGGAACAAAAAAAAAAATACATTACAATTCTAAAATTCCGATGTTTGCTCCCATATGTACCTGGCGTTACATACACTCGCGATCATAAAATCCGGGTCACCTTGAAAATCGCCGTTATTTCATTTTTAACGAGCTTTATCGTAAATAATAATAACACAAATACAAACTAATGCATGTTTCTGAGAATTTTTGTCGGCTTAGCGGTTTCCTTTGTAATAAAGAATTTCAATAATGCCGATTTCGCGGAAAACTATACACTTCCCAAAATGAACGATACCTGTAACTGCCGCTTCTTTTAAATGTCTCATTTGTGCTTCGACTTTCTGTTCAAACGCAACAAACAAACGTTTAT
Source organism: Diabrotica undecimpunctata (assembly GCF_040954645.1). Lineage (NCBI taxonomy): Eukaryota > Metazoa > Arthropoda > Insecta > Coleoptera > Chrysomelidae > Diabrotica > Diabrotica undecimpunctata. The sequence continues at coordinate 143,426,294 of NC_092810.1, read as the reverse complement.
TATTGCCACCATTAATGTTTATTATTGTTTATTTTTTGCCAAAAATGCCTTGACTGTTTTTGAAACGGCACGCATTGTTGCGTTTGTGGAAGACGGTCACACTCAACGGCAAGTCGCAAGAACTGTTGGCGTAAGCCTGTCTACGATTCAACGAGTGCTTTAACGCTTTCAGAAGACGAGTTTGCTAACCAGACGACCTGGCTCTGGACGAAGAAGAGCGACCACGGCACGAGATGATGTGTTTCAGCTGCGGTTATGCATCGAAATTGCCTACAGGAAGTACGAAATTGCAATGTTAGCGTTGCAACAGTCAGGAGAAGACTTCGTTCTTCTGGACTATCTTCTCGGGTAATGGCTACAGGACCGCCACTTGGCCGTCTGCATCGAGTTGCACGACTAGCTTTTGCTCGACAATACGCGCATTGGGGAATTAATGATTGGAGCAAAGTGTTATTCTCAGACGAATCCCGTTTCAGCCTAACTGGATCCAATGGACGTGTAAGAGTTTGGAAGAGAACTGGTGAACGATTTTCACAAGCTTGCATTGCTCCAAGAATGCCATTTGGTGGAGGCTCGGTCATGGCTTGGGGAGGTGTATCTTCCGACTTCCGCACAGAATTACCCTTCATCGAAAATGGGTCCTTAACTGCACGAAGGTACATTACGGAGATTCTGAAAGAACATGTTATGCCCACCATGACAGGGCTTGGAGAAGACGCAGTTTTTATGCAGGACAACGTGCGACCGCAGGTTGCCAGGATCAGTATGCAATACTTGGACAAGGTTGGAATTACGAGGTTACCCTAGCTAGCTAGATCTCCGGATCTGAATCCCATCAAACATCTCTGAGACGATTTGAAAAAACGTATTCAAATCCATACACCCCCTCCTAACAACGCACAGGAGCTTAAGGATCTGTTAGTGAGAGAGTGGAATAACATATCACAACATGTAATCCGGAGAAAAATTGAGAATATGCCCCGTCATCTGCAAGAGGTTATTAGAGCAAGCGGAGGCAATACACGATATTAGTCATTGAAATTCTATCGATGTTTTACCACGTTCTGTAATTTCATTTTTTCTTTCGTGTGTCTGTTTCAACAATTTATTTTGTTTTCTGTTTTTCAATAAAAATAATAAAAAAACTGTTTTTTCTTTCTTTTAAAACAAACATTGATGACAAATAAAAAATACATTAGCCTAAAAAAAGGTTATTACTGCACCAGATGCAAAAATATTCAAGAGACTTGAAATTTTCAAGGTGACCCGGATTTTATGATCGCGAGTGTATATGTAACACCAAAAATAAAAGATATAATTTACAAAACCAGGATAAAATTTCGAATCATTATTTATATTATCAATAAGAAAAGACATTAAATAAGCTCAATTAAAAACACTTTAAACAGAATATAATAACAAAAGAATAGTAAAAATAGGCTTATTCAAGCTTGAGATCCATTTTTACCATAAATAATAATAAAGACCGGTACATCAAACACTCAACTAAATAAACAGGTTAGATCAAATCCTTGAATCGAACACTGAAAACTAGTGAACAAGTGTTCCTTCAAAATCATGCATGGCTATCTAGTTAGCATTAGAATCACTTCCCGAATTTTAGTCTGAAGATTTTAGCGGTTTTTGCGTTACATACATGTAACGCTAGGAGCTTAAGAGTTAAACCTGGTCAAGACCGAATTTGTATTTCCAGTCGAAACCATGATTCCCGTTTTGGAGTGCCATACAAAACTCTTCTATAAAATTTTGCACAAGTGTAAATTACCGAAATGGAGGAAAGTTTTAGAGAGACACACTCAGGCAACTCGAAAGAGTATCTGCATTTTGCCGGGCTTTGAAATGAAGCTATTTTATGAGAAGTTTCTAAAATGACGATGTATTCTAAACATCTAATATTGAAAAGTGTCCGAATGAATATTAAAGCGAAAGCGAAATTTTCTGACTAAGCTTCAGTTTTAGGCACAATTTCTGAGAGTACGATATCGAAACCATATTATGTTGATCGAGACCTTGCATAATAACATCAGAAACAATCAAAATGACAAATAATAATTAAAAGCATGAATTTTTATAAAAATTCTGGAGATTGTAGTCAGGAAGATGATAGAATTCTTAACCAAATGGCGTTTCACATTCCTCGATTATATTTCGTGGGTGTAATATTAATGTTTGTATGACGCTTACAAAGTAAAGGTTTACCTTGAGTAGAACGAGGGAGGATAAGCGGTTTGCCCTTAAAAGCGGCCGCTTCGCATTCCTAGTGCGTCTCATTCTCATTGCGAAAAGGGCGCAATGAGAATGAGGTGGGACACGCTGGGAGTCGAAATGTGGTGAACTGTGTCTGGAGAGAATACCCTGATGGAGGTCTGTAGCGATTCTGACGTGCAGACCGTCTTTAGTATTACTTAATTATTGAAATATTACGGCGTTGGTGGCGGCCGCAGCTCAGCGGATATTACTCCATCCAATTACTGATTTTTGAACCACATATATCATTCCCTTGTGTGATGTCGTTGATGACATTGAAGGTTGTGTATATTATTATTTGTATTTATTATTTCACATGGTAGACTAAACAGTTCTAGAATATAACAAAATAATATAATAGGTATGAGTTCTAGAGTTATATAACAAAATGAATATAAATTGTTCTTCTAGGTGAAGCGGTCCAGGGAAGATGGTGATTCTCCAACAGAAAAAGAAAGGTAACAAATCACATCAACTAATACCTTAACTAAACCTAACCAACCACAAAAAGCTTAAGAATTTACTTTTATTATTATTTATTACAATTTATAATCTACTATATACTCAATAAATCGTATCGTCATACACATACTGTAAAACGAAGTAAAAGAAATCTCAATTGGAGTAAAGCCATAAGTTTTTTTTTATGAACTCATTGTAGCCAAGTCTGGTTATGCAAAATCATCGATTTCACGGCAAAATTTTTCGCAGATATCTGAAGCTTTTAAGACATAGGTGGGGGTTACTAGATGACGAATAGATGAAAAAGTATTTTTACCTTGCGTTTTTTTTAACAATAATTTATGGTCACAATTTGATTTTTTGTCTAGTTTTTCCCTACATTTTAAATGGACAATATTTATATATCGTATATCATTTTTTTACATCAAGAATATCTTTATTTTCCCGTTTTTTCAATTAAAATTGATAAATAATTTACGGAGATATTTGCAAAAAAGCAGTTTTTTGCACTAATTTATAAATTTTATTAATTTTTTTATTAACAAAATAAAATGTTATTAATACATTTAAACCTCGAGGAATTACCGTCTTTTAAATTTGTGCGAGATTTCTCCCCGATCGATCAAATAGTTTAAAAGTTATTTAATTTATTTATCCCTGAGGCTAATTATTTAAAATATTGAACTTGCCCTATGAATGATGCTAGACACATTTAGCAAATTTCATAGGATTCTTTAAGACTTAAACTATCTCAGAAGTTGAATGCATATTGCGTTTTCATTGAAATTATTTACAAAATAAACGTTTGAAAAGGGGTATGTTTTTTACTTATAAACAATTGAAATAACTTCTATATTTTTCAAGCTACAGACTTGTACGTACAACCATTGGATAGCTGAAAAAAAAACTCACATTACAAAAAAAAATTCTATGACCAATAGAAAAGAAGTTAGCGACTATTTTTTTAAAAATCGTATCTCCATTGTTTATAAACATTAAGAAGTAAAATTTTGCACAAATTTTAAATGAAAATCTAAACTTTATATTGAAACTTATACCTATAATATTCATCTAATTTTTCGAAACTTTCAGCCTTTCGAAACGAAGGTACGTTCGAAAGATCGACATATGAAATTGGAGGGGAAACTGTTTCAGCTCCGCGCTCCAAAATTTCGTCAGTCTCAGTGTAGTGGCTTTAGAAAGCAATATACTTAGACTTCTTTGAGTAAAATATTTTCTGTATTTTGAACAAAAAACTTTTAACTAAACGTATTTAATTACTTTTTCATTGAAAATTGTAAGTAATATTTAAAACTATTGAATGAATAATTAATTATAATAAATAATTATAAAAAAAAACACGACGATACACTTTTTTAAATGATTTAAGATACTTAAAATTCAAAAGAAATATCGGTAAATCAGCTTTTAAACTAGAAACTCTGCCACCAACTGAAGGTGCAGCCAAACAGCATGTTCTTCGGGTTTACTATCAATTACAAATGTGCTTAGGTAATAAGTTAGATACTTGTGCCTATGGTTGGAGACAAAGTGCCACTGGTTTTGAACCAATTTATACTCTAGATAATTTCATTCCGGAAGAGAGATTAAAGCATATTACATGCGAATTGAGTGAGAAGAATATTCAGTGGCATCTGTGAGAATGGTGTTTGGAGAAGGAGTACGAAGAACTACGAAATATATCATAGATGTAAACATATATTTGTTGGTAAAGACGTAGTATAAAAATAGGAAAACTAAGATGGGCAGGACATCTGGCAAGATCACAGCAGAATAACCCTCCTAGAAGAATCCTTATATCACAACCTGTGGGAAGTAGAAGTAGGGGTAGGCCAAAACTCAGATGGAGGGATGGTGTAGATGAGGATGGTAGACAAATAGGCTCAGCAAACTGGCAACAGTTGGCAATGGATAGAACTGACTGGCGTAATAGACTTGGGATGGTCGAGGCTCTTTTATGGGGCTGTAGCACCCATGATAATGATGACATGCAAATGCACCAAAGGTTGCAAAACTATTAGATCTGGATGCAGAAAACGTGGTTTGTATTGTACGAACTTGTGCATAAATTGTACTGAGGAAGAGGTAGAGGGGAAAATATGCTGTAACCTCGGTACAGTTACGTTTGACGACGACAGTGATTCTGAAGATGCATATTTAGAGACTGATTTAATAAGTGAAGACAAACAATCTGCAAAAAAAAGGTTCAGAGCGGACAGTGACTAAAACCTTGTTGATCTTCTGCTAGTGTTATAATTTCATTCAGGTTATTTGTTATCACTTTGATTGTCAATTTTAGTGTTGTATTTAAGAAATTAATTCTTCCTATCCTAAAGTTGATGGTATAATCTTAAAATGCATCTCCATTTATCCATAGTTCTATTAAATTCTTCTATATAAACTGTTGTTCTCGTTAATTTTTCGTTGGGCTAAGGTCCTAGGTATTTTATCTCGGTTTTATAAATGTTACATCTGTTAAATTTTCTGCGATTACATTGATTTTCTATTGCTTTATACAGTTTTGCAATAGATTGAGATGATTCTATTTAAGTGGCTCTTGTTGGATCAGCGTTTGACACATAATTGCAGTGGCATCCGTGAATGTTGTTATCGGTTAGTTTTATATCAGCAGTATATATGATTGATTAACTGTGAATTAAAAATACCGCTCACTATTATAAGACTTTAAGATGATATATGGTTCGTGAAGTAGGTAGATATTCAGGTGATGATAATAAGCAGAGTAAAACGAGGAAAATCAAAGAAGCACTTCTTCTCATCTTACTATGTGAAGAAAAATGTATCAGACTCTGGTTACCAATACTGAAAGAAAAAGCTAACAATAAGAATATACCAACATTAATTAGTTATACATCATCTATAACTAACCACATAACCTCAGAAAGATTAGACTTTGATGTCAATCCGAAGGTACAACAACACCTCATGATTTACTCAAAATATGAGGACTTAAAGCCCTACAACATAGAGAACAAGTAAGTCAATTGTCAAATTGGTATTTCCATCTAGTACCAATATGTAAATATTTACAATTTAAGTTTTTTGAAAATATTAATTTTTAAGATTATTTTTTGAAAAAGATTTTCGGATTGGAAATAAAATTATATAATTCTGATTACAATCAAATGTGGTTTGATCCTATATTAAATACGTAACTAAAAATATTTATGTAACTTAAAATGTCATAAGAAAACAATGTTCAGAACCTCCATAAATTTTGTAATTTATGAAATTCTCCGTATATTAATATTACATGAATTATGCAGTAATAAAAAAATGATTTTTTTATTACTGTACAATTTTTTGATTAATTTTATGGTCAGGACGGCAATAAAAATGGCAAATTTTTCAATAAAAATTTAGTCTCTGTCGTATATTTTTATTACTAGTAGAAACTATATAGTATTCATTTTAAATTACTTCCTGTGAGTCACTCTAATAGCTTAAAAAAATAAAAAATCGGCATTTTCGGAAGACTTTTAACAAATTTAATAAAGTTAAAGCCACGTACAAAGACCGCTTTGCCATTTAATGCTGATAACTTTATTACTTTTATACCAAGTAAGCGAATACCAATATATTTTACAACATGTTTTTGTATAACATTTTACTGTTCTGCTGTGTCAATCAACAAGTTTTATTGAAATAGCACCTACGGAATATAATATTGTTGTAGGATGGCCACTGTTCCAAATTAAAAGACAAGAACATTGATCTGGTGAACTGAATCTTAATTGGTGAAAATACACTGAACGGCAAAAAAGTGGCCACTCTATAAATTTCCGAAAATAAAAATTCATTAGAAGTTTTATGCACTGTTTCATATTGCGTCCCAATTTAAATATTTATTGCGATCATGTATGCTTATCTTTGACAGTTTTGACGTTTAGGTTGTTGTTTCCTGTCGTCGCTATTTATCTTCTAACTTGAAAACATTTAATTAAACAGTAATTTTCGACAAAGTGAATAATTAAGATATGGTGTTATGTACAGTAGATGATGCTCGAATTATTGCATTGCTACAAGACGGAAGAAGTCAAGTTCATGTATCCGAAACTTTAGGTATTCCGAGAACTACAGTACGGAGAGCTTTCCATCGCTTTATAGAGACTGGACATACTCACTTCGATCTGGTTCTGGTCGTAGAAGAGTTACCTCGCAAAGAGATAATCGTTTTATTGTGATGGAACTTTTAAGAAATCGCCATTCCACTGCAATTGCTGCAAGAAACCGTCTGCAGGAGGTTCGAAATATGAATGTAAATGAGAAAACAATAATTAGAAGGCGCCTCAATGAAAGAGAACTAATGGCAAGAAGGCCGGCTATTGTCCCCGAATCACAACCCAGACACTGTAGGAATCAATTAATTTTTGCTCGACATCATCAATACTGGTATATACAGGATTAGAGCCCAATCCTCTTTACTGATGAATTGCAGTTCTGTATGAAATCTGGCGATGGCCGAGAGAGGGTTTGGAGACGGAGAAATGAAAGATATGCCTAAGCGTGTATGTTCCATAGAAGAAAGTTTGACGGTGGTGATGTCATGATTTGGACTCGAATCTCATTTGAAGTTGAACTTATTTTCATCAATAGCCCCCTGAATGCTGACCGGTATATAGAGGATGTTTTGGCAGAAGCAGTAGTTCCATTTTGGTCCATTTATTGGGGACAGTTTAGTCTTTATGCATGATAATGCACGACCGCATACTACAAGAATCCTGACAAATTACTTGGAGGAAGTAGGAATTAATACTCTAGAATGGTCAGCCTGCTCAGGTCTGATCTGAATATTATCGAACATAGTTGGGATGAACTTCATCATAGGGTTAGAAGTCAACTGGGTTCTTGCAGAACTTTAAAACATGCTTCGTGAAGAATATGAACGTATTCCTCAAGTTTTTATCCAAAATGTGTTCCTTTCCCTTCCAAATCGTATGCAAACGGTTATTGATGTTTAAGGACATAATTAACCCGATATTAGACAATTTTGTTCAAGATCACTCGTAGTTTTTATTATTTGTAATTCGTTTCGATATTACAATATATTCTTTTGTAGCCTTCTAATTAAATAAATATGGTAAGGAATCAAGCAGTCACGGTCATTTTTTGTTTTAAAAATGAAAGTATATTGAGTAGTATGTTGAGTATACAATATGAAACAGAGCATAAAACATTCAATGAATTTTCATTTTCGGAAACTTATAGGGTGGCCACTTTGCCGGTCAGTGTAGTAGACGATTATTATACTCGATAAGAAATTAGGGAGGGTGACTCATAAATGTAACTTAATCTACTAATTGTACGAGGTGCAGATCAAATACGTCGTTTACTAATGAGAAAATCAAAATATTATCGGTCCACAACATTTTAATAGCTCTTCTTACATTTCAATAGGTAATATGAGGTTTTTTTTTACAGTGAACCATCTGTAACAACAGACGTGTATTCACGATGCATTGTAGCAAATTAAAATTTGGTCAGCATTCTTAATTCTTAAGATTTATCAGTGGCGTTTCATGACGGCCACTTAAAAGTATTGTCTACATCGTAAATTCAATTTGTTTAAGAAATGTATTGAAAAAAATTAAAATGGGTAGATAACAATGATATGTTAAATAATTTCTCAAATAACAAATGCATTGTTAGTAAAAACGATCTTTATTCTACTCATAAAAAGTCTTTTTTTGTATTTTAGAAAGTTAAATAAATAGTTAGATAAACAATCCAAAAAAGAAGTAATACACGGACAACAGCGTTTTCCCAATTCTTTCAGCCCATATATCCCCTTATTTGAGCCCAATTTCCTTTAATTAAAATCAAAATTGAATCAACAGTATATTGACGATAACTATTACGATGATCATTGATTGCAGTCATTAATTGTACTTTGACCATATCCTCCGAAAATTGAATGCATTTTTCTCGTAGTCAACTCCACTTGATGAATTTCCGATGAGTCATCGTTGTAATGCGTTTAACAAGGGGACTGTAATAAGATGTATTATCCAACAGTAATCACAGAATTACTATCAACATCCTGGAGAATGTTCTTGAACCACTTCTCGAAGCACATGGAGTCTATGTCTTCATGATAGTCTCCAATTTTCTTGATATAAAACCAATGCGCCCTTTTGGAGAACACCATTATCGCTGCCAATATGGGCGACAATTAGACGCTGGCTCTTACCTGTCGATTATATTGACAAATCTTTAACACAAGCTTGCCAAGCATTTGTTATTATTTTATATTGTCACATTTTACCTACTGTATATCCAGCGTTATCCCAAGTCTCGTTCAGATAATAAATCTTTCTTTTTCCCGCACGATATTCCCGAATTGATTGTAGATAATTAAATCGTCATGATATTATCTTCTCCTTATCTGTTACAATGTAATTCTGGCAACGTTTTATATATCGAAAATTAGGATCATGTTTATTACAGATTTCAGAGTTAGTTGTCCCATTTTTTAAAGACAAACGAATGTACAGTTCTGCGGAGGATTTTTTTTAGTTTTATCCAACTTAATAGGTTTTCGTTGGCACTGATTTATAATTAAAAGGTTTTAAAACATTAGGTCAGTTTTCTTTCGCACCCAATACGTTAAACTGAAACCACTGGTAATCCTATTAAAAAAATAATAGCGACTAACTAACAGCGTCCGTTGAATTTTTAATCTGCGAAAAACAGATGGAATATATACTGCAAATCGTCTTACTTTAAAATAATATCTCTTACGTCAAAGAAATGCAAAGACCGCAAAATCAGTAGGCCCAGATCAGATACCCACTGAGCTAATTAAATGCATTGACGAAGAAACAATGCATATACTTTTAGATCTGTTCAACAAAGTATATACAACAGGAATAATACCCGAAGATTGGTAGCTGTCCTCGTTTGTAACACTACCAAAGTCAGTACATGCGACAGAATGCTACCAGTACAGAACAATATCCTTAATAAGCCACACACTTAAGATATTTCTCAAAATAATACATAGAAGACTATACAAAAAATAGAACAAGATATATATGACACCTAGTTTAGATTCAGACGAGAACCAGGAACAAGAGAGGCTCTGTTCGCTTTTAACGTTCTCGCGCAAAGAAGACTAGATATGAACCAGGATCGGTATTTTATGGATTATCAAAAGGCTTTTGATAGAGTACATCAGAAACTCGTAAAACTGTTAAAAGAAAAGAATGTGGATAGTCGAGATATACGGGTTATTGTCAATCTATACTGGAATCAAAAAGCAAAGGTTAGAATCGAAAATGTCGATACAGAAACTATAGAAATCAAACGAGGTGTTAGACAGAGTTGCGTGCTGTCCCCACTGTTATTAAATCTGTACAGCGAAGCTATTTTTAAGGAAGCAATAACAGAGGAACAACAGGGTAAATCAATAAACGGAAAAATTTTGAACAATATCAGATTTGCAGACGACCCCGCTGTTTTTGCAGACACTCTAGAAGCACTGCAAGGCTTACTAAATAGATTACATTAAGTCAGTATAAAATATGGACTACAAATGAACGTTAGGAAAACCAAGTGCATAATTATTTCTAAGCAACATACAGTAGGAAGGCTAGATATTGAGGGAAAACAAGTAGAAATATTATAAAATAAATATAAATACAAATTGCACAAATTTTTTTTTGCGAAACAATAATTGTATTTCATAAGCGGCTTTCGATTTGGAAAGCGAAATATGAAAAAAGTTTAATATTGTACTTAAGTCTCGTTTACTCCCAACGAGATATTTGATGATAATTCCTAAAAACAGACTTTGTTTGACTTTTATTAAAAATTTAATACGTACATCAGCTAATAGATAATTATTTTATATATATATACTTTATTTCGATCTGTAAATTTTACTTTTATTTAGGTTTAACATATTTTAAATAACGAAACTAATGGTATATTAAACACAGTTTGTTCACAATTCCTTTCTTTAAAAATAGAAGTACTCTGTCTAAAAGTACTCAAATGATAATCTGATCTTTATTACACAAAAAAAAATAATTTACAGGCAGATTGTCTGTAACCCAGGTAGAAAATCGTTTATTTTTTCAGTTTCTAATCGCATAGCAAGATTTGATCTGATTTTGAGAGTAATCTCTACGGATTATGTCAGATGTCCAGTGAAGTTGAAAAAACAATTCTTAAAAACCTATAATCTTTTGTGAAAATGTAAATGGGCTACTACTGAAACGCCACAATAGATCCAAGTGAGCAGTTGCACGCTTTTATTTAAAAGAAATGATTGCGGTCTTTGGGCGTATTTGATGCAGAAAATTCTGGAGTGTACCGTGCTTATCAGGTACTCGACAATGGAGTCAGAAGGCTCGAAAGGTTGTTGTGAGAATTCTTATTCATTGCTCATTTAATATACTTCAAATGGTTTTGTGTACTAGGTAAAATTCCAAAGGTGCCCAAATAAATTGTAATTTTAAATAATTAGAGGCAGATCTGCAGCATCGTATGAATTATTACATTACATCAATTTTAAGCTTTTATCTCTTCGTTCATTTGCGTTATTATCAGTTAATATGTCCGAATTTCTTCTGTACTGTAACAGTTATTTCACATGATCTGTTTTTTGTAATCTATCATTTTAGTTTTAATTATGTTAATTTTTAGATCGAGAACTTGCTTGCATCATTGTCTTTGTACAGCTTCAAGATCATCTGTTTTAATGGTGATGGTTGTATATTTACTCCAAACAGCGTTTTTATTATTTTTAATTTTTTTGCAGAGTCAATTTTGGCAAACACGCTATTATAAGAAGCCCTAGTATGTAGAGAGCAACCAATATTTTGGAATTACGTATTTCCATATTCGGTGCTCATCAGAACCGTTTTCTTTGCCTCCCTTTGTTTATTTTATTGTATATTGAATTTTTATATAAAATTGTTAAACCGATATTTTACCTAAGAGTTGAGTGCAACTTTGAGATAATTATTAAACAAGTCATTGAAATTGTTAATTTCGGAATCCTTAGTGCAGCTTAGCTATAACAGGCAGTAAATATTTTGATCCAATGGAGTCGTTTTTAGTCAATTTTGAGCAAAAATCTACTGCTAGTAATTGCCCCATAGTTAGCGTAGTGTGTTTCATTTCTTTTTTTTTATGGATGAATCATATACCGTTTTTATTTCTTAAATTTGGGGGCACCAGATATAAATTATTTATTCGTATATAATATCATAAGAGAGAAAATTTTGCCGGCAATATAAAGTATGAAAGTTTGTTGCCTGGCAATTTTCGCGAATTAAATTTTGGCAGTTAAATCACGAGACGTCAGTCGAGTGATTTTGTCAAAATTTCATTAGTGAAAATTGCCAAAAGGCAACAAACTTAAATAAAACCAGAAGAAAATTTTGCCGGTAAATAATTTTCTCTCGAATGATATTCGACAAGACTATTTAACAAGACAATTAATGCACCATATCAACAAAACATATCTTTATTTATTTATTAACAATATTAAATGTACAATTATTATAAGCTATAATAGTTTGTCCAATATTTTCTACCAAAGTACGATTTTGTGTATTATTGACCTTTAGCATTTGGGAACTCGAAGGTCCAGCTTCATTTGTTGTTCTGACATTTTCGATCAACTCATGGTGGTGACTGGAATCCAGCTATAGATATGGTTTTAGAGAGCTTGCATTTGAGTGACCCGTTAATTTAGTTAACTCCTGTTCAGAAATACCTTACTTGAACAAGGATACCCCAGCTGAAGATAGATGTTGATTCCAAGTGGACAGAGTTTTTGAACCAATATCCATCATTCCAGTTGGGGTGAACGGTAAGAAAGAGTCTGTCTGATAAAATCGTTGGTCCCCTTTTTTTCCATTAATTTCAAAAATAATCTAATTGGGCATAAATTTTCGTTTAATGAATGTCTTACCAGCCATTTGCTGCTTGCCAAACTTTTCGAACCGTCTTGATTTGTTTTAGAAAAAATGCTGTTGTATTCAATTCGGCCCGTAAATCTCCCATAACATTAAATTACTTCTCCATCCATCCAATGGTACGACAGCCCAAATCGGGCATTGGCCTCCTTCAACAGGCTTCTCCAATCTTCTCGATTTACCGCTGTTCTTTTCCATGAACGCGTTCCCAGGCAGTTCCTGGCATCCTCATCGACTTCATCTTCCCATCTCTTTTTAGGTCTTCCAACAGGTCTTTTTCCCTGCATTCTTGCATTTAGTAATTTTCTGGGGATTCTACTCTCATGCATGCGGACCACGTGCCCTGCCCACCGTAATCTCTGCAGTTTAGTGTATTGTGCTAGAGTTGGTTCGCTATATTGCTCGTATATTTCTCTATTATACCTAATTCGCCAGTTGTTGTTTTCACTTATTGGGCCCAGTATCCTACGTAATATTTTTCTTTCAAACATCAAATTACTTCTGGAAAAAGTGAATCTTGCAATTTACGGCCTCATTTTTTCGTTTCCTCGTCGTAGCTTTGGATGATTTTTAATAGTTCTTTGATGGAAAATGCTTTTGAACTGAGTTTTCTTGGAACACTTTGAAGCTGCCTCCTCTTGGTATCTCTGGCCAATCTTGCACATTTGAAAGATATATCTGTGAAAGGGTCGATTTTTATGCCGTACTCCGTAAAATATTTTTCTTGTACCATTTTTGCTGTAGTATTACACATTGACTTTACAGACGACTCTTTATAGTTAGGCCATTGCCTTTTTTCATGTTAAACGCATAATCCTCGACAATTTTTGCTAGTTCCGTTATGGTAGTAAACTTTCTCACCTGTAGGAACTCCAAAAATTGGGTCCAAATAGAACTTCTGAACCTCTGCATATTCAATGGGACATTTTCCGAAACCAATTTTTTGATTTTTTCACCTAATTGGTATCCAAATCTTGATTTTTCGTCTGGATTCATTATATCTGTCCAAAATTTTGTCCTATGACGTTTTATCAGTTAAAAATAGTCTAGTGAAATAGTCATGCAAAGTATGCTCGCCAGTATGAATCCAGGGATCTGATAAATTAGATGAAACAACGAAAAAAGCATTTAGAAGTAACACTACATATCTGATTTGTGAAGTAAAAAATACCAACAATTGAATGAAAAAGTAATAATATAATAGACGGCAATATACACAAAACATAAAATTGTTCCATTGGTTCATTAGTAGGATGCATATAAATGAAAGAAGAAGAATCGGAGGTTTGTCTTTTCGTCTACTAAAACATTATTAGGGGAAAACACTTTTTTCCTTCTTTTTCTAACATTACGATTTTTCGAATGCTAGATCTGGTCTTGTTATCAAATTGTCCGTAGCTTTTAAAATCCTGTAATTTATTCTTCTTTTTGGGCTCTTCTTTCTATTCATTACTTCCCTCTACTTCCGTTATATTTATTATCATCGCATCGCTTTTATGAATTCATTAATTGTTACCGTACTGAATATGTTTCTCTTGAAAGTTATTCCCGCACGTATAATTTCTTTATTTTGGTGATTATTTAATATCTTTTTTATTATATACCCTAAACTGTTTTTTATTTAACTTTTATTTTGTATTTGTTTTTTAACTACCTATTAATAAATTCCTGTTCAAAAATTCCTAATATCTATTAGGCACTATTGCACAAACGGTAGCCGAAACTTTTGTTTTGAAAAGACACTCAAATAAAAGAAATTCCAAGAACGACAAAAGACCATCGATGCAAAACGCTCGGCACATTTTCTACCGCCCTGTTGTCTAAAAGACTCTTTCTCTTTTCCAAATAACATTTCACTCAGTAATTTGACAGACGTACATCATGCTGAAAACCACATGTTTGCTCTTACATTAAAAGGCCCTCTTTATTGTCGATGGGGGTTGGGAAGCCTTATTTGCTCTAGAGGTACCGAAGGGACTCGTCCGCAACTAATTTTAGAGGAAGTTTATGTGCCATCTCGTTTTAATAAACTAAAAAATCTTTCAAGGGTGGGACTTTACGCGCGGTGATTGCATTCGATTTTGTTTTAAATACCGAGTGTTATGTGATTTACCCTGATAAGAAATATATACTAAAAATTTTAAAATTTTTATTAAGTTTTAAGAAAAAGTGTTGCATAAAACAACTTATATAAAGTCAAAAAAAAAATATTCCACAATTGTGTAACCTTAAAAAAAGGAAAATAAAATTAAATCTACACAAAACGAGGAAACAATCGTCGATGTGCAACCTTAATTTATTCTTTAAACATTTTTTGAAGAAGTGGAAATGGAAATCACAAATGAAATGCTTTCAAAAATAAAAAGCAATATAATTAATGAATCGATTGTGACCTTAGCATTAAGTTGATCGTTATCTACTCCTAGTTACTGCGTTACCATGTTAGCCATTAAATTTTTAATGGTATTTTGTATGGTGAATGTTTCCTTCTTCTTAATATGGATCCCATAAATAATAAATAGGGTTGAGGTCAGTACTGTTAAATCGCCATTCATTTAATGCAATATCAATGGTAGAGTAGAATAGAGAATTTATTTAACTACATAACAGATACAAATATTGTTTGTAGCAAGCCAAAAAAAACATAGTAAATAAAAAAGGAATATAAAACGTAACTTAAATAAATACAAACAAGAACAAATATTAAACAGAAAAGGAATAATGGTAAAGTTACGGTTAACAGTTCAGTGGATGTTCTGCAATGGGTCATATATTCTTCTGAGCAGTAAAAACAATGTTTTAGAAGATATTTTTTTATATCTTTATCGAAACTATTTCAGCTTAGCTGTTTAATACTTTTTGGTAAAATACATATTAGTAATTATTACTAATTAATAGTAATTAATTAGTAATAGTAATATTTATAATTAAGACAATTTTTTTCAGAAATACTTAATCTAGAGCGATTTGTACGTGGGTAGTGAACAGTTTCGCATATTGTAAACATGGACATTAGACTGCTTTATTAAATGGGCACGTTTTCAGTGAATTTCAGTTAGAACTTGAAATATCAACAGAGTAGGTAGCGGCATAATTTTGAATTTGATAAAGAAAGGTCGAGAGTGTTCTAGATAATTAACCCCTTCTAAAATCGTGATACCTTTCTTTTGCCTTCTAAAAATTTGAAGTGCATTTGTTTAATTGCCCCATATGATTACACCATAGTTTAGGCGAGAGTGAAATAAAGAAATATATGCCATTTTTAATATTTGACGACCCTTGCTAGTTGGCGAATAACAAATAATGAACTTAATATCTTTTTCTTAAGTTGTGAGATATGAGCCGACCAGTTCAGTCGATTATCTATGGTTATTCCCAATAGTTTAACAGAATATTTGTTATCTGGATCGTTATGTAAATTATTTGCAGATATAACCAAATTTTGCGTTTTATCAGAGTTAAGTTTTAGTTTGTTTGCAGCAAACGATGTGCTAGATTTAGTAGAAACTTCTTCATGAGACATTTTCAAATCATCATTATGTTTTCCTGATATAACGTATGTCGTATCATCTGCGAATTGTATGGTTTTGTACGGACATATGAATTTAGGCAAATCGTTGACATAAATAGTAAACAAAAGAGGTCCTAAGACCGAACCTTGTGGGACTCCATGTTTTACGGATAGAAAATCGGAGAGATGACCTTTAGATACTACCGCCTGGTGTCTGCCAGATAGATAAGAAGTTATAAGCTTAAGAGGGATATCTCTGATTCCATAGTAATTTAATTTGTGGAGCAAAATGTCGTGTGAAACGCAATGAAGAGCCTTCGACAAGTCGCAAAGAGAAATTGCTTTGCGATTGCCGCGTTCAAGCCCCTCAATCATCTCGCTCACAATATTAAATGCCGCGTTCGTAGTAGAACGAGCACTTCTGAATCCATATTGTGAGTTGCTAAAGTAATTATTATTTGACTCAAAAAAGGAATAAAATTGTTGTTTGATAATGTTATGGAATACTATGCGTTTATTTCTTCTCCGGACTAACTCTTTGTTTTGGAATTAAACAGAATATATTGACATGTATAAATTTATTATATTAGAGGATGAAAATTACACTCTGCTTGTTATTTCTTAAAACTATGAATATATAAGTTCTGTTATCTACAATTATTTAACGATGTTTCTGGATGGATTTGAGTACAAGAGATTGGACTCAAATATTAATATTAAAATAGCAAATACGGATAGCTTATCGAACAAAGAAATAAGAGAAATAAATTATTATTATTCCATAGATACGAAGTATTAGGTGAATAAACTAGCGAAACTTATTTATTCTAAATAGGAAAATATTTATGAAGAGTATTGATTCTGATTTCTAACAGCAAATAATTATTAGTGATTATACATGAGAACTTTTCATAATTGTAAATAACATATACCAGGTGACTAAAAACTATATAGAAATACATAGATACTTTAATTATCTTACATGTGAGTAGGTAGGTACATTACACCTCCTTTTGTAAGAATGAAAATAATTGTAAAATGAATTTTCATTTAAATGGTATAAAACATTTGTATACATTATTATTTTATTTTAACACATTTAAATAGTTTCTTTTAGTCTCGATAGTCTTTCACTTCGTCTTATCGGTGTAGTCTCTGTGAAACTAGTCTCTTCACACTTTTTGGATTCACTATAATTATTGTCTTTATTATGTTTACAATCTATACTTAAATCTGTCTCATGTACATGTTTTCGTTTACTTTGACATATATTTAGTGTTAAACAATTTGTAATTTGTTGACAACTATGTGACGGATTTCTACGAAATCGTCGGTAAAAATATTTAATTATCCTGTATAAAATATAAAGTAACATACATTTTATCAAAAATAAGATTGCATAAGTGAAATAAGAACTATTTTTTATTGTGTCTGAAAAATTAATATTTGTTTCTGAGGTCATTTTCTCTAAATTATCTAGTTTATGGCTTGCTAAATTTAATGCATCTCGATCGAGATTATTTAATTGTAAGGGAACAAGGTGTAATTTGGATTCATTATTTATCTTAATATCATCACAACAGACTTCTGGAAGGGATAAATCTGGAATGATAGACTGAAAATTACTTTCTTTTGGATTTGAGACAGATATCAAAATAGTTGATCCGGTGTAAGTTTTGCAATTATTCGAAGTAGAAAAAATACCTGTGTTTGAAAGAACAATAGATATTGGCGTACTAGTCTGACAGCTTAAAGTTAAATCTGTTGGTTTGGGTAAAACATATATCCAAGAATTTGGTTTGTTTAATTTATGCCAAATTTCATATTCTGTTTGAATTATACGAGTATCGCAACTAGATGGTATGTTTGTTATTGAAGTTAACAATTCAGTTTCACAAATTGGATTAGTGTGTGTAAATCGGAAAGTATCAGGATTTTTGCAAATAAGTTTTTCTTCATCTAATGAATAACAGTCTTCTAATGTATCAATAGTAACATAAATGTTTCTATTTTCTGAAAGAACAAGATATTTGACAGATGGAAGAATAAAGGTAAGTCTCTTTAATGTTGGATGAATTATAGGAAGAGATATTAGTTTAAAAAGAGAATAAGGAGTATTACTAACCAAAGGTATACTAACCGTAATTAAAATCTTGTTATCAAAATATATATATTTAAGTAAAATGATATCGAAATATTTATGAGCATAATCGATAGTCAATGGAAATGGATAAGTCGATGTACTAGGTAAATGCGTTACCGTTTTAGATAATTCTTGAATTAGTTGCTCAGGTGTTATAACAGAAGGATGAAGGTTATTATTTCTTGCAAATAGAATAACGTTTATTAAAGTAGAATATTCTTGTTGTAATTCTGTTATAAAGAAAGTTAGTAAGGTAAAATGTTCTTCAATTTTTTGTTTTAAATCTAAATTAAAATATTTATTATTCATTTTATCTGTGTAATTGGTAATTGATTCAAAATTTTTATCAAAAATCACTTTGTTTCGGTCTAGATTTGTAATAGAGTTATTAAAATTTGCAATCGTGGCTTTTACTACATGAATTTGTTGTTTTAGTAAATCAAGAAGATGATTTTCGTTACTTTCAGCTTTGTTAATAGCATTATTGAAATTTTCAGCATCATCACTGTCTAAGGTACCGAATAAGGTCCTGAAAACAGATCCAATTGCATTAAATAGAGCGCGTTTTGGTCTAAAATGTTCATGCAGAATTATGTTTTTTAAAGTTTGTTCATCTTGAAAGAGTCTAGGTATGATTTGTCCTAAGAGTTTTAGTGAAGTATCGCATAATCGTAATTCAATAAGAACTGGTTTGTTTTGACACAGTCTTAATGTTTTTTGATAGGTGAGATCTACAAAATTTAATTTGTCTGTAAAAGGTTGTAAAGGAATATGACTTAATATGTTCCAATGAGTTTCAATAAATTGAACATTTTTTATGTGTTCGTAATAGATTCCAGGTGATTTGTTGATAGGAGTATTGGTATATTTCTTGTGAATTTGTTCACTATTTGTCAGCCATATTATTGCATACCTGAAACAAAAGCATGTTTCAATCTATTCATGTGAACTTTTATTGGTTTTTTATTTACTAAAATTGTGCAATTGACAGGAGAATTTATCTCTAGAATTTTATAAGGTCCATTATAATTTTGTGTAAGTTTTTTGGTTTGACCCTTCTTTGTTTGCTCATTTTGGAGATATACTAATTGTCCTTCTAAGAAAACGGTGTCATTAATCTTTTGGTCATAATATTTTTTACTGACTACTTTAGATTCTAATAGATTCGTTTTTGCTAACTCATGAGATTTTCTAAGCTTAAGTGTTAAATTATCTAAATAATCTTCATATGTATATTTGAGTTCTACTGGTCGTATTATACTGCTAGGTAGATTAGGTGTATATCCAAATATTAGTTCATATGGTGTGAATTTGGTTGAAGTATGATTAGTTGTATTATATGAAAACATAGCAAAATCTAGCCATTCGTCCCAATCGGATTGATCAGCTTTAATATAATGTTTAAGGTAGTCTGCTAAAGTAGCGTGACTCCTTTCTAATGCAGCATTTGATTCTGGATGATAAGCAGTACAATTTATATGTCTGATTTTAAAAAGCTTGGCGATTTGAGAAAATAATTTGGAAGTAAAATCTCGGCCTTGATCAGTAACTATTATATCGGGTTTTCCAAACTTGCAAATAAATCCACGAACCAGATTTTCAGCGATAGTCTTGGTTTCATGATTCGGAATTGCATAAGCTTGAGAAAATTTTGTTAAGTCATCTTGTAATGTTAATATGAACTTATTACCTGACTCGGTTAAAGGTAAAGGACCTACTATATCTAAAAATATTTTTTCTAATGGATTTGAGCTTGTTGTTGTTATCTCCATGGGCTTTACGAATTTTTTTCTAACGAGTTTATTTTTCTGACAAGATTCACAGGTTTTTATAAAGTTTTTAATATCATTTTTCATATTATTCCATTTGAAATGTTTTTTTATACGATTGTATGTCCGATGAAAACCAGAGTGTCCAGCCGTAGGACTAGTGTGATTCTCTTGTAATATTGTAGTTATTTCCTCAGGTTCAGGATTTGTTAGTATATCATGATAAATGATAATAGATATATCAGTTTTTCTAAAAATAAATCTAATCATAGATCTAATTTTTCCCCAACTTAATTTATCGTAGCTAAAAGTTATTCTGGGTAGGCAAATTTTTAATATTTTATCGTTTAATAACCAGTCTCTTAATTTTATTAGGGAATTAAATATATCTTCATAAGAGGTATTGTCCCAATAATTATTTTTTATAAATATGTAATAAAAGTTTTTATTTTGATCAGAAATATATATAATGTCATTTAGTCTTGGATTTTTGGCTTTCAATTTTTCTATATGACTGAATTGTTTATTTATTTGTTTCTGAACGATCTCATTAAAATTTAAATCTACGGAAACAAACAATGCTAAATTTTGTGAAAATGATGTAATCTTTTCATTTGTTTCTTTTATATTATCATTTGTTATTAATATAGTTTCGGATTTAGATAAGAACTGTGAATAAGTGTCATTATTTTCTTTACTCATTTTGTTTATTTGTAAGGTGATTGTTGCCGGGTTTTTGTTTTCTTCGCAAATATTTGTTTCAGATATGGTTAAAGGAGGACGACTTAAACAATCAGCATTTTGATTTAATTTACCTGGTTTATAAATAATTTCATAGCTATATTCTTCTAATGCTAATCTCCACCTAACGAGTCTTGATCCGGGATCTTTTACATTAAATAGCCATGTGAGTGGTTTATGATCCGTATAAATGAAAAATTTATTTCCGTACAAATATGGTCTAAAGTGTTTAACACTCCATACAATTGCAAGTAATTCTTTTTCTGTTGTGCTATAGTTTGATTCCGCTTTGTTCAAGGTACGACTAGCATAAGCAATAGGTAAATCATCTGGTACTTTACCTTGAGAAAGTATGGACCCTATTGCATAATTACTAGCATCCGTTGTTAAGACAAAGGGTTTGGTAAAATCTGGATACTGAAGTATTGGTTCTGAACAAAGTATTGATTTCAGGTTCTCAAATGACTGTTGTTGAATGCTTGTCCAATTAAATTCAACATTTTTCCTCAGCAGTTTTGTTAAAGGTTGTGTTAAAGCACTGAAATTTTTTATAAAGCGTCTATAATAACCAGTGAGACCCAAAAAGCTCTTAATATCTTTTTGTGTTCTGGGTATAGGAAAATCTGTAACAGCACATACCTTTTTTTCGTCCGGTTTGACACCAAATTCAGTTATTAAATGTCCTAAATACATTACTTCGCGACGAAAAAATTCGCACTTATCTGGTTGTATTTTTAAGTTGAATGTAGACAATTTTTCGAATACTTCTTTTAATCTTTTATTATGATTTTCTAATGTATCGGCATGAATGACTATATCGTCGAGATAGACAAAACATCTGTAATTTTGTATTCCTGAGAGGACAGTATTCATTAGCCTTTGAAAAATACTGGGAGCATTTTTTAATCCAAATGGCATTCGTGAATATTGATAATGTCCAGACGGAGTTGAGAAAGCAGTCTTTGGAGAATCCTCAGGATCCATTTTGATCTGGTGAAATCCTGATGTTAAATCTATTGTTGAAAAATATTTTGAATGACCCAATTGGTCTAATATATCGACTATATTCGGAAGTGGAAATGAATCTCCTATAGTAATATCATTTAGTCGTCGATAGTCTATAACAATTCGCCATTTCTTCTTTGCTGAAGCATCGGCCTTTTTTGGCACAACCCAAAGGGGCGAATTCCATGGCGAAGTTGATTCTTCGATAATACCTTGATCTAGCATACCTTTTATTTGAGTTTCGACTTCATGTTTGTGTACTTCAGGATACCTGTATGATTTAGTGCTAATAGGTACATTAGAATTTAAAGGAATTTTGCAAGTTATGGCATTTGTACTGGTAAGTTGATCTCCTTCCAGATAAAAGATATGATTGTACTCCTTGCAAATAGAAATTAAAGATGATTTTTCTTCACTATTTAAATGATCTGTTCTCAAGGCATTTTTTAATTTAGCAATTCTGTTAGAATTCGTATTATCTTTATAAGAAGACATTTTTCGTATATTTGCATTGTTTTGTAAATTTGGAATTTTTTCTATTGCTACTTGAATATCGTTTAATTCAACATCCGTTTCAGTAGTGTTTACGATTGAGGTTAAAAAGAAATCATTTTTTACTTTAACAACACTAGGACATAAAAATACACCTTTAAAGATTTCGCGTTCGGGACATAATCCTTCGCTTAATTCATTATTTATTACTTTAATTTGAACAATTGTTTCAGTTCTTGCGGATAGAATAGTTTTATTACTTCTTGAGTTAGAATTAGAGTTTTGATTTAGTATAAGATCGTCTGAACAGGATTTTTCTTCTGAACAGGATTTTGATTTATGATTTCGTGAAGAGTTACAAGTTTTATTTGTGCATATCTCAGTGGATTTTACACATTTTGGACTTGAATTTTCTTTGGATTTAGAGTTAGATTTAGATTGAATTGGATTGGATAGTAGTTCTTCACTACTTAAGGTTATTTGGATATCATTGGTTTCTAAATAAGAATGATCCTCTATGGATTTAGCATCATAAGGAAATATTTCATCGATATTAGAACTTGTCTCGATATTTTGATCTCTCAGAAATTCGTCATTGTCATTGTTTAATGGAGATTTTATATATTCGATTGAAATAGAACAATTTTTAAAGTTTAATTTATTTTCTTTATAATCAATTTGGCATTTATTTATTTCAAAAAAATCGCTACCTAATATACCGTCGAAATGAAGAGGAAAATCGTCTTCTACGACATAGAAAACATGAGTTTGGACAAAATCTTTTATCTTGAAATTTACGTTACAACTACATATAGTTTTATTTGGATTTAAGACATTTTTATCAATGCCTCGTAGAGTAATAGACTTAGAATAAATTTTTGGAATGTTTAGTATTTTTGAATATTTAATTAAAGAAATATCTGCGCCTGTATCGATTAGAAACTTGCAAGAGGATGGATTAGAATTATTTACTAAGGGTAAATCTACATAGGAAGTGACTGAGAAGTTGATGGTTGTGATACGGCCTGAACTGAACGAACTCCTCGAGAATCGACCGTTGGTTGTCGAGGATTCTGGAAGTTTAAAGAATTTGTTGGATTTTTGTTTTTATTGTTAAATTCGCGTTTTCTACATTCTTCTATAACGTGACCTGGTTTTTTGCAGTATCTGCAAAAACGTTGGGAAGTGTTGGTATTTTCTTTTCTTAAGTTTGGAGGAAAATCAGAATTGGAATTTGAATTTGAAGGTTTATAATTTTGATTTTGAGAATTTGACCTTTGAAGATTTGAATTAGGATATTTTGGGTTTTGAAAACTAGAATTTTGAAGATGTCTAACATTTCTATCTGAATTGTTTTTATATCGACAGTTATTTGAGGAATGGTTATTTCGTTTGCAAATATTACAGAATGGTCTGAAAATTTCTTGTCTTGATAACTGTTCTTGTTCTTCGGCAATTGCTATAGCAACAGCTCTTTCTAAGGAATCTGGATTTCGGGCTTTGATTAAAATAGAGAGGTCTTTGTTTAATCCTCTAATAAAGACATTTAGTGCTTGAGTTTTTAAGAGTTTAGTACATGCATTTCTTGCATCTGGAGATAAGTCTGGATCAAGTGTATTTATTAATTTTATATAGCAATTTTCAACTTTATTTGCAAATGACATTACATTTTCACTGGGCATCTGACGTAAGGAATGTAATTCCAATTGCCACTGACCTTCAGTTCGGCGTTCAGAATAAGCATCTAATAAGAAGTCTTTTAAATCTTTCCATTCGTCAAATGTTCTGTTTCTAGTTATGGCCCTAGCTTTATCGGTTAATTTAGTTTCTATAATGGCTAATAAGATGGGTTTGGATTGCGGATTTACTAAATTGTATGCTTTATCACAATTGTCTATGAATTCGTATAATTTTGATTTTGTACCATCAAATCGAATGAGAAGTTTTTCAGCTATTTCAATTGATACTGACATTTTATTTGAATTAGAAGTAGAAGAATTTGAAAGAGAATTTGAGTCGGGAGAAGGTATTTGTTCGTCAAATAAGTTACTTATATCAGGATATAAAGTAGACATACGTTTACAAGATTTTTAAAATATGAGACAGAATTTAAGATAGAATGTACTTACAAGTAGAATATTGTTGTTGGTCGCATAGTCTATTATTCCACGGGTTCACCTCTACTTCCGATGGAACTACAATTGGGTTATGACTGGAACTGGATTTCGAACTGGATGTACTGGACCCCAATGTAATTAGTTGTAGTGGCGATTTTTCCACACTGACAGTTTTTTTTTGAATGATTCCTCGAAGGAAACAAGTCAATTCAAAAATTCCTCAGCTCTCCTTCTATCAGCAATCAGAGGAACTCTGCTACTAATATCCCACGTTCTGACACCAAATTTTGTTATGGAATACTATGCGTTTATTTCTTCTCCGGACTAACTCTTTGTTTTGGAATTAAACAGAATATATTGACATGTATAAATTTATTATATTAGAGGATGAAAATTACACTCTGCTTGTTATTTCTTAAAACTATGAATATATAAGTTCTGTTATCTACAATTATTTAACGATGTTTCTGGATGGATTTGAGTACAAGAGATTGGACTCAAATATTAATATTAAAATAGCAAATACGGATAGCTTATCGAACAAAGAAATAAGAGAAATAAATTATTATTATTCCATAGATACGAAGTATTAGGTGAATAAACTAGCGAAACTTATTTATTCTAAATAGGAAAATATTTATGAAGAGTATTGATTCTGATTTCTAACAGCAAATAATTATTAGTGATTATACATGAGAACTTTTCATAATTGTAAATAACATATACCAGGTGACTAAAAACTATATAGAAATACATAGATACTTTAATTATCTTACATGTGAGTAGGTAGGTACATTACAATAACCTTTTCAATTACTTTCTTTTACAATTACAATTTTGAGTATTTTAGTACTTCTGGAAATACTCGAGTTGATAGAATTAAATTAATAAGATGAGTGAAAGGTGTTAAAACTATTATTTGGTAAGTTTCTTTTAAAATTTTTCTATTAATTTCGTGAACATCCCTACAATTAGATTACTAAGAGACTATTATTTGAGAGACCTCTTCTTCCATAACAGGATGAAAAAAAAAGGACTTGCTCGGAGAAGGATAATTTCTATCACTGAGGAGAACATCGACATTAATAGTGGAAATAGACGTAATTATATTGTACGCAATTGTAGTAAAAAAATGATTTATTTCGTCTGGAGGTAAATCAGGTTGTAGGTACCGAACTGGATGTTGTTTTTTTCGCAATTAACTATTTTCCAGTAGTCTCTAGGTTTATTATTGGAATAAGTAATAAAATTACGATAAGCTGACTTTTTAGCAATTTGTAATTGCCGATTATATTCAAATTTTGTTGTTTATATACTTTGAAGAAATCGGGATCTTTAGTGGCATCTGCAAGGTGTTTAATAAGAGAAAGATTAGATCTGTATATCCTTAATTCATTATTAAACCATTCCACGGGTGTTTTTTCAAAAGTTTGTCGTACTTTTTTTAGTGGAAAATGCTTTAATATTAAAATGTATAAGTTTCGGTAAGAAAGACTGTCAAAAAATCTGCTAGCGCACGTTTAAGCTTCTGTAAACTAGAAGAAGTAATAAACCGTTGAAATGTTTGATTGGTGTCAACAACTTTATGCCCAGCGTCAATAAATAAAAATTGAGCTCGATGGTCACAAAAACAAGGTTCAAATACGCCTACTCTGTAGATATTTTCAGAAAAATTTGTCATAATCTTGTCGATGCAATTACTGGACTGGGATGTGATTCTAGTATAATCGTTTATAGTTACAAGTCGAAAGTCACCCTTATTCGATCTGTATACAGTTAAAATATTGGTTTTTATTGAAGGTACATAAATTGGACAAAACTCAGAACTTTGCTCTACATTATAATCATTTAGATTAAGAAAAGAATACATAGATTTTCTTTTACATAAATTGCAACTCCGCCTTTTTTACCTTACAAAAGAGAGTAGCTAATAAAAAGCCGGAGATGCTAATTAATTTTAAATTTTCTTCACTTTGCCAGAGCTCCGAAAAACATGTCATATAAATTTTAATAAGCAAAAAAAACATTGATCATATCGACTTTAATTGAAATACACTGCAAATTAACATGAAACATGCTTACCGTACCTTGTCGAATTAGTTTATTTTGATAAAAAATTGTAGAAGCTTCTAGGTTTCTTCCTGCGTCTTCTTTATGCGCTGGAAATTTCTTTTGAAGTTAAACCTCCTAATGGCAGCTCCTTTGGGCCAAATATTAGGACTGTAGTCTTCGTCAATTTTATCGAAAGGGAAAGATACATTATATGTGGAGTATTTGTCAGTTCTATGAAATTCTACGCAGTTAAAAGTAATATCGGTAAGTAAGTAGAATGACATCTGCGAAACATTACAGAACCACTTACAAAGTAGGCCGTTGAAGAAATATTGCAATTTGCAAATTTCTTTCCTGTTCAACATCTGTCAACCTTCTAGTCCGAATATAAAAACGGTAATGTGCCTGGTGTTTCTATTAATCATGCAGTACCAAGTTGTAATATTAAATAACGACCTACGATATGGAAGTTGACATTATTTGTAGTTTTATGTAAAAAATCAGATGTCAGAAAACACACATTTAGAACACTGTAAAAACGATGACCAAATGCTTAAGTCCCTAAAATGCACAATGTCAACGTACCCATGTCTATCACAAGTATATATATGTAATATGAATCATAGTACAAATCCGAAGATTTCTTACTTAGCGAAACTAAAATTCAAAGATGTTTCTGCTATATGTAATATATTATATATATAAAAAACAACGATAAACCTCAAATTTTGTAGAAAAAGTTTTTTTAAAAATGTGAGAATTTTAAATTCCAATGAGTCGACCCCTAAAAGGGTAAAAATAGGACCAATGTTAAAACATCATTCGTTGTATAATACCTGAAATATGTACATATAGTAAAGGGTTAAAGGTAAAATTTGTATTTTGCTAGTTTTATGTTTAAAATCGTGAGAATTTTTGAGTAATTGTTAAGAAATGGTCTTACGTATCCTTATTTTATATTTTATATGAAACTGTTAGTAACACCTTTAGTAAAAGTATTAATTGCAGAAAGGGTTATTCTAAAAATGTGAGATCGGTTGCAAGGAAAGAAGTAAAAATGGGACCAATATTAATTGTGTATACTTCTAAATTTGAACATATGGTAAAGGGTTAGAGGTAAAATTTATATTTTGGTATTCTTATATTTTTAAAATCGTGAGAATCGTTTTAAGCAATTGTGTAGAAATGGGTTTTTAGTAAGTCGCGTATAAATTATTTACCAGTATAGTATTTTTAGAAAAAAACTGCTATGGGGCAATCTGTTACATACAAAACAAGTAACATTAAGCATTTTTGTTGAACAAACATAATAAGAGTGTTAGTCCAATGACTATTAACTTCTAGTAAGTTTATTGCTAATAACTAAAACTAAAGCCTGGTACACACATGCCAGTAAATTGGGAAAGTAGCTGGCATAGGCCAGTAACTTGAAAGCACAAAACACATTGGCTAGTAATTGGCATGCCAGTAGCTCGCTTGCCTATACTGGCAAGGCGAAAAAGAAGGGTAGATTTTTACACATGCCAGTGCTAGTAAACAATCGAGTGGTTTTCATCTGAAACTAAAGTACTTGTTTTGTAATTAAAAGTTTTTGAGTTTCAAACAAAAAAATGGGGATCCATGGAAGGTATTCGGAATGAATTCAACAAGTTATTGTTAGAAATTTAATAATGAATCTGAAGCGGAACTCAAAAGAGAGAAAAATTTGGGTGATAAATTGGACTGGTAGGCAGGAAATCTTGGAGCATTTTTTATTTTGGCCTTTATCTCCTTTATAGTAATACCTTCACTCATTTCCTCTTGTATTGCCACGGGCTATTATATTTTTATATAGAGATGATTTATAATTCAAAGGACACTCCAATTCTCTATATATAACAATAAATTTGATGGTTTTTTCATCAGCCCAACGAAACATTTTTTAAATTAACAAGTTTAAAACTAAGACGATTAATTTTTATCAGCAACACAACAAATCTGACAATTCTCTATCTACTAGCATAGCGGTAGCGCGCGTTCACAGATGCCAGTGCAGCAGTGAAGTACAGTATGCTACTAGCAAGAAAAATCAAATTCTTTGCAATTAGCTAGCATGCTGGTTACCGTACACACTTTCCAGTTTGGGGACAGTAGCTGGTGCTTGCTAGGTACTGGTATGCCATTGTGCTAGTAACAGACATGTGTATCTCCGGCTTTAGTCTAAACATTTATTTCCTAAATGGTAAGTCAGTTCTAATATTTAATATATTTAGTTGTGTGGAGTTTTACTGTAAACATTGTGAAATTCCTAATTACCCTTTCTATAATTTCTAATTTCTCATCGGTTTTTCTAGAAGTTTCTGTCGTCTCCATTCTCGATTAGATATTTTTTTTAATTATATTATTTTTAAAACCACTAGAATCTTCGTCACATTCATCAAGCTGTTCGCGCAACTACTTCATGATTAAATGTTTTAGCAGTATCGTTGATCGGACACTAGCAAATTTTTAGTCATAAATAGTCTGTACCGAAAACCGGATATCTTTATTTTTTAAGAAAGACATGGTTTTTTTACCTTGGCTAAAATTCTAATCTGAGCCAAGAACCCTTCCTCCTTTATCCGGGCTTGGGACCGGCAACAAGATCATTCAATTAGTAAATCTACTCAATGATCATGTCGGCGGAGTTAAAAAACCTTGACTTACCTTGAGATAAAATTAAAATTTTCAACAAAAAATAAAAGAATTATGTTTTCAGAAAATTAACTGAAAAGTCATTTAAGTCTTATAAACCTGCCCACTTATCAAGAAAGATATCATTCATCTACTAAAACTGTCAAATCCCGAACTACTTTATCAACAGGCAAGCATATTAACAATATAAAGAATGTTCTACGACATAAAAGATCTAAGTGGCATTAAATTATTCTACAAAAAACGAAGAAGAAAAGTTTTGAAATTGGAAATTAAACAATTCAATAAAACCACCAAAGTACTTTTACACAACATAATAATTTCCAACAATCGCACAGAATAAACCACACAACCTTTTAACTTCCCTATATTATATCCAACGTGACAACGTGATTAAAACACAACGAATTATGTCAAAAAAAAATACATCAAAGATATAAACTAAAAGTAGGACTGAAGAAATTCACATCTTTAGAAGACTCCATTGTTTTCTGAAATTGTTAGAACTTTTAGAAGATTCTATTTTTCTCGGAAGTCAAAGACGCTACACAAAGAGGCGATATAACTGATATTCCAGAAGAAAGATTCAATGTGTTTTTCACCAGTCTTAGGTTTCTGCAAAACATTTAGGCGTCGAATATCGCTGTGGAACGAGCGCCGGCGACTGGACTTTCATTGAAGGTTTTTTCCAGAATACCCTTTACCAGCTGTCTGTGAGTATCTGTGGGGGCAGAATTTTAATCAGGTAAGAAAGACAAATTAAACCTTGTTTTATTTAATAATATTGATGACGAAATAATAAGAAAATGTCTAAGAAAATACAAAATCATATAAGTATGTGCTAGTAACAAGCAACGAAAACCGTATGCAATAGCTCTTACACCACTTTAATAAAACCACCAAGTAATTCAACATAATAATTTCCAAGAATCAAACATAATAAACCACACAATCTTTTAACATGACCAACGTGACAACGTGATTGAAACACAACGAATGACACCAGAAAAGATACATCAAAGATATAAGATAAAAGTAGAACTGATAAAATTCACATCTTTAGAAGACTCTACTTTTATGAAATTGTTAGAACCTTTAGAAGAATTTATTTTTCTCGGAAATCAAAGACGCTACACAAAGAGGTGATATAACTGATATTCCAGAAGAAAGATTCAATGTGTTCTTCACCAGTCTTAGGTTTCTTGCGAAACATTTAGGCGTCGAATATCGCTGTGGAACGAGCGCCGGCGACTGGACTTTCATTGAAGGTTTTTTCCAGAATACCCTTTACCAGCTGTCTGTGAGTATCTATGGGGGCAGATTTTTAATCAGGTAAGGAAGACAAATTAAACCTTGGTTTATTTAATAATATTGATGACGAAATAATAAGGAAATGCTTAAGGAAATACAAAATCAGATAAGTATGTGCTAGTAACAAGCAACGAAAACCGTATGCAATAGCTCTTACACCACTTTAATAAAACCACCAAGTAATTCAACATAATAATTTCCAAGAATCAAACATAATAAACCACATAACCTTCTAACGTGACAACGTGATTCAAACACAACGAATTACATCAGAAAAGATACATCAAAGATATAAACAAAAAGTAGAACTGAAGAAATTCACATATTTAGAAGACTCCATTGTTTTCTGAAATTGTTAGAACTTTTAGAGGATTTTATTTTTCTCGGAAATCAAAGACGCTACACAAAGAGGTGATATAACTGATATTCCAGAAGAAAGATTCAATGTGTTCTTCACCAGTCTTAGGTTTTTTGCAAAACATTTAGGCGTCGAATATCGCTGTGGAACGAGCGCCGGCGACTGGACTTTCATTGAAGGTTTCTTCCAGAATACCGTTTACCAGCTGTCTGTGAGTATCTAAGGGGGCAGATTTTTAATCAGGTAAGGAAGACAAATTGAACCTTGGTTTATTTAATAATATTGATGTCGAAATAATAAGAAAATGCCTAAGGAAATACAAAATCAGATACGTATGTGCTAGTAACAAGCCACGAAAAGCGTATGCAATAGCTCTTACACCACTTTAATAAAACCACCAAGTAATTCAACATCATAATTTCCAAGAATCAAACATAATAAACCACACACTCTTTTAACATGACCAACGTGACGACGTGATTGAAACACAACGAATGACACCAGAAAAGATACATCAAAGATATAAGATAAAAGTAGAACTGATAAAATTCACATCTTTAGAAGACTCTACTTTTATGAAATTGTTAGAACCTTTAGAAGAATTTATTTTTCTCGGAAATCAAAGACGCTACACAAAGAGGTAATATAACTGATATTCCAGAAGAAAGATTCAATGTGTTCTTCACCAGTCTTAGGTTTCTTGCGAAACATTTAGGCGTCGAATATCGCTGTGGAACGAGCGCCGGCGACTGGACTTTCATTGAAGGTATTCTTCCAGAATACCGTTTACCAGCTGTCTGTGAGTATCTATGGGGGCAGATTTTTAATCAGGTAAGGAAGACAAATTGAACCTTGGTTTATTTAATATTATTGATGACGAAATAATAAGAAAATGTCTAAGGAAATACAAAATCAAATAAGTATGTGCTAATAACAAGCAACGAAAACCGTATGCAATAGCTCTTACACCACTTTAATAAAACCAACAAGTAATTTAACATAATAATTTCCAAGAATCAAACATAATAAACCACACACTCTTTTAACATGACCAGGGTGGCGACGTGATTGAAACACAACGAATGACACCAGAAAAGATACATCAAATATATAAGATAAAAGTAGAACTGATAACATTCACATCTTTAGAAGACTCTACTTTTATGAAATTGTTAGAACCTTTAGAAGAATTTATTTTTCTCGGAAATCAAAGACGCTACACAAAGAGGTGATATAACTGATATTCCAGAAGAAAGATTCAATGTGTTCTTCACCAGTCTTAGGTTTCTTGCGAAACATTTAGGCGTCGAATATCGCTGTGGAACGAGCGCCGGCGACTGGACTTTCATTGAAGGTTTCTTCCAGAATACCGTTTACCAGCTGTCTGTGAGTATCTCTGGGGGCAGATTTTTAATCAGGTAAGGAAGACAAATTGAACCTTGGTTTATTTAATAATATTGATGACGAAATAATAAGAAAATGCCTAAGGAAATACAAAATCAAATAAGTATGTGCTAGTAACAAGCAACGAAAACCGTATGCAATAGCTCTTACACCACTTTAATAAAACCAACAAGTAATTCAACATAATAATTTCCAAGAATCAAACATAATAAACCACACACTCTTTTAACATGACCAACGTGACGACGTGATTGAAACACAACGAATGACACCAGAAAAGATACATCAAAGATATAAGATAAAAGTAGAACTGATAAAATTCACATCTTTAGAAGACTCTACTTTTATGAAATTGTTAGAACCTTTAGAAGAATTTATTTTTCTCGGAAATCAAAGACGCTACACAAAGAGGTGATATAACTGATATTCCAGAAGAAAGATTCAATGTGTTCTTCACCAGTCTTAGGTTTCTTGCGAAACATTTAGGCGTCGAATATCGCTGTGGAACGAGCGCCGGCGACTGGACTTTCATTGAAGGTTTCTTCCAGAATACCGTTTACCAGCTGTCTGTGAGTATCTCTGGGGGCAGATTTTTAATCAGGTAAGGAAGACAAATTGAACCTTGGTTTATTAATAATATTGATGACGAAATAATAAGAAACTGCCTAAGGAAATACAAAATCAGATAAGTATGTGCTAGTAACAAGCAACGAAAACCGTATGCAATAGCTCTTACACCACTTTAATAAAACAACCAAGTAATTCAACATAATAATTTCCAAGAATCAAACATAATAAACCACACACTCTTTTAACATGACCAACGTGACAACGTGATTAAAACACAACGAATGACACCAGAAAAGATACATCAAAGATATAAGATAAAAGTAGAACTGATAAAATTCACATCTTAAGAAGACTCTACTTTTATGAAATTGTTAGAACCTTTAGAAGAATTTATTTTTCTCGGAAATCAAAGACGCTACACAAAGAGGTGATATAACTGATATTCCAGAAGAAAGATTCAATGTGTTCTTCACCAGTCTTAGGTTTCTAGCGAAACATTTAGGCGTCGAATATCGCTGTGGAACGAGCGCCGGCGACTGGACTTTCATTGAAGGTTTTTTCCAGAATACCGTTTACCAGCTGTCTGTGAGTATCTCTGGGGGCAGATTTTTAATCAGGTAAGGAAGACAAATTGAACCTTGGTTTATTAATAATATTGATGACGAAATAATAAGAAACTGCCTAAGGAAATACAAAATCAGATAAGTATGTGCTAGTAACAAGCAACGAAAACCGTATGCAATAGCTCTTACACCACTTTAATAAAACAACCAAGTAATTCAACATAATAATTTCCAAGAATCAAACATAATAAACCACACACTCTTTTAACATGACCAACGTGACGACGTGATTGAAACACAACGAATGACACCAGAAAAGATACATCAAAGATATAAGATAAAAGTAGAACTGATAAAATTCACATCTTAAGAA
The DNA here is from genome assembly GCF_040954645.1 of Diabrotica undecimpunctata. NCBI lineage: Eukaryota > Metazoa > Arthropoda > Insecta > Coleoptera > Chrysomelidae > Diabrotica > Diabrotica undecimpunctata. Next base: position 143,392,511 of record NC_092810.1, on the reverse strand, counting down.
GACTCTACTTTTATGAAATTGTTAGAACCTTTAGAAGAATTTATTTTTCTCGGAAATCAAAGACGCTACACAAAGAGGTGATATAACTGATATTCCAGAAGAAAGATTCAATGTGTTCTTCACCAGTCTTAGGTTTCTTGCGAAACATTTAGGCGTCGAATATCGCTGTGGAACGAGCGCCGGCGACTGGACTTTCATTGAAGGTTTCTTCCAGAATACCGTTTACCAGCTGTCTGTGAGTATCTCTGGGGGCAGATTTTTAATCAGGTAAGGAAGACAAATTGAACCTTGGTTTATTAATAATATTGATGACGAAATAATAAGAAACTGCCTAAGGAAATACAAAATCAGATAAGTATGTGCTAGTAACAAGCAACGAAAACCGTATGCAATAGCTCTTACACCACTTTAATAAAACAACCAAGTAATTCAACATAATAATTTCCAAGAATCAAACATAATAAACCACACACTCTTTTAACATGACCAACGTGACAACGTGATTAAAACACAACGAATGACACCAGAAAAGATACATCAAAGATATAAGATAAAAGTAGAACTGATAAAATTCACATCTTAAGAAGACTCTACTTTTATGAAATTGTTAGAACCTTTAGAAGAATTTATTTTTCTCGGAAATCAAAGACGCTACACAAAGAGGTGATATAACTGATATTCCAGAAGAAAGATTCAATGTGTTCTTCACCAGTCTTAGGTTTCTAGCGAAACATTTAGGCGTCGAATATCGCTGTGGAACGAGCGCCGGCGACTGGACTTTCATTGAAGGTTTCTTCCAGAATACCGTTTACCAGTTGTCTGTGAGTATCTATGGGGGCAGATGTTTAATCAGGTAAGGAAGACAAATTGAACCTTGGTTTATTAAAAATATTGATGACGAAATAATAAGAAAATGAATAGGGAAATACAAAATCAGATAAGTATGTGCTAGTAACAAGCAACGAAAACCGTATGCAATAGCTCTTACACCACGTCAATATAACCACCAAATACTTCAATATCATAATTTCCAACAATCAAACCTAATAAAACATAGAAATTTTTAAAGTATATTATATCCAACCAAGAGAAAAGATATATCAAGGAAAGATATAAAAAATAAAAGTAGAACTGAGAAATTACCAAACAAGGACAAAAGACATTGAAATATTTATTAGACTCGATATATTATTTAAAATAACTAACTTTTTGTTAGGTGTTGAATGCTGCTATGGACCTAGCATTGGCGATTGTGTTATCACTGAAGATTGTCATAGAATACTATTTACCAAAGCCGTCCTTGAACATGTATTTGGGCAGACATCTATATTTCAATTTGGTAAGGAAGATACATTGAACCTTATTTGGTTTAATAACATTGTAGACGGTAAAAGGGAATAATACATAAAATGAAGGATGCGCAATAGAAGGATGGACAACGATAGAGGTCTTTTGTAAATACGTATTTCTGACTCATTGGTCGTCATCAGTACGGTGTAGCCAACTAATAGTAGCTAAAATTAACTTTAGGAAAAATCGCTATTGATAAAACAGAATATTTTTCATCATCGCAACTACCTGTAAAAAAACGGCAAAACTTGTTCAAAAAGAATTTACAAAATGTATCAAAAAGATACAAGGCAACCATAGATACGTATTTACTTAAAACTTAACAGTACATTACTAAAATTGCGAAAAAGTTACTGTTTCTTGCAGTAATTTTTCAGCTACAGTTATGTTGCTCCTTTATTTAGCCAATAGGCGAGCGGATCAACACCAATATGATTTATAAAAATCAACTTTGCCCCACAAAAACGGGCTAGGATAAAATCTAGTGAAAAGAATTGGATATAAAATGTTTGCCAACAAAAAAACAATACTAACTAATTTTCGTTCGTTTTTATCGTATTTTATGAGGTTAAAAAAATCCGGTCAACTACGGAGTGCAGTAAAACCCAGAGAAATTAACGAAATTAAACATATTTGTAGTGAAAATTATTCGTTGTAAACCCTCCATAATATTGCTCTGAAACCCAAAAGAAAATTTTTTCAAAAATTTTTAGTTATTTTTGTTAATAACTTTTTTATTTTCTTCCATTTTACGATAAAAAGTAATAGGAATAAAGTCGTAGACAATTTAATTTGCTACAAAAATAATGTCTGATAAAATTTTCTGTAGGGTTGCTAGTTTACAAGATACAGCGTGAAATCTCTTTGTCAATTTTCCCAAGATAGCGGCTGGTGAGCAAGGGTGGCGACTTCACAAACTAGAACTTATACTAACCTTATACTAACCACCCTGACACATCAAAAAAATAAAATAGCGTCCTTTCAAAAAAGGAAACTCAATGTATCTTTTGAATGGACTAATAATAAACAGATAATATTTATGGAAGATTTGGTGTTGATATACATTACTAATAGTCAGATTAACGGGCTTTTGTAGTTACTTGTAAAAGTAAGTCATACAAAAATGGAATCTTTTATTGTATTAGTTTTTTAGTATTGTTTGTATGGAAAGAAATATGAGAATACGTGCTTGGCGGAGAAACGCGATGATAGGGACGACTGGAGGGTAATTCTTGAGGAGGCTAGTACCCGCGTTGGGTTGTAGGGTTGTAAAGCCAGAATGATGATAATGATGATGTATGGAAAGTTATGCAAAAATATATATATACATACGTACACTTTCTTCACATTTGGAGAAAGCATGAAAAATATATAATTGGCGAAGTTGGAACAAAATCCGCATAGCAGAATAATAGTTTTAAATGTGAAGGGAAATATTTTACGCTTCGATAATCTTTATACAATTATGTTTGACACCTATTTTTAAGGAAACATTTAACTACATTACTTCACTTTGCAACCCTTTTTGTAACACCGTGACATTTATTGTAATTTAATAAAAAGGTCTACAATAATCAAAAGTGGTTTCAACTCTTACCTTTTAAGAAACACCCGTTTTCACCCCGTTCTAAACGTAGCACCAGTTATTCAAAAAATTATAAAGCAATTTCAAGAATTGTGTAAACTTAATAGCTAAATAGAGACCTTTTCTATAAGCACTGTTTTTGCCCCTTTACCAAATATTTAATCGACTTTTACAAATATTAAAAAAGGGTTGATTTTAGATCAACTTTTTTACTTTCTCACGACAAGAGCATTTTATTAAAAGGTGTACCTATACAACATGTTTTAGTTCAATGGGCTATATTTAAACGGGTGAGAGGAAAAGTATATCGAAGTGACATTTTCCTAAAATTTGCTTGAAAAAAGCTGTTTGTGTGACTTAATGTCTGTCACATCCTAAGAAAACAAGTGACAATCAAGCGCTTGAATTTAAGTGTCCACCTGGCTCTGGAACATCAAAAATAGAAACTTGAAGTGAGTAAGTAATTAAAGTAGAAAGAAGTAAAACAAGAATGTTTCATATGAAAGTCCATATTTTTTTTATAGAGAAATTCTTTAATGCATTTTTTTAATTAATACTAGTTAAATTAAATATATATATAATAATGAACAACTAACTCTTGGTGGACAGCAAATAGAGAGAGTGACAAAATATAAATATCTGGGAGCTTACATCAACACAGAATTAGATCCAGACCAAGAGATCCGGGTACGAATAGAAATGGCAAGGGCAGCGTTCTTAAAATTCAAACAATTGTTCTGTGACAAAAATCTGAATACTGCGCTGAGACTGAGGTTTGTTGAATGTTACGTCTGGTCGCAACTATTGTACGGGGTAGAAACATGGACACTAAAAGCGCAAATAGTTAAAAATATTGACGCCTTTGAACTTTGGATATACCGGAGAATGTTAAGAATTCCATGGACTGCCAGGGTCACCAATGAGGAAGTGCTGAGAAGGATGGGTCGAGACAAAAAATTGTTGAGAACGATAAAAGTACGCAAGACTGCATACCTTGGACACATACTAAGAAATAATAAATATAGTCTTCTGCAGGTCATCATGCAGGGTAGAGTCGATGGCAAAAAGGGAATAGGTAGAAAGAGGAAGTCATGGCTGCGAAATATTCGAGACTGGACAAACATGACTGTAGACGAATTATTCCACGTTGCAAAAGACAGAGAAGCTTTTAAAAATGTGGTCGCCAACCTCCGTTAATGGGGACGGCATAGGAAGAAGAAGAAATTAAATAAAGAAAATCAGACCCGAGAAATAAAGAGAAGGATACGGTTGGCTTGGGTATCCTTCTGAAAACTTTCCTATATACTAAAAAATAGAAAATACCCCCAATATTTAAAAACAAGAGTCTTCAACCAATGTATACTTCCTGTTCTCACCTACGGTTCTCAAACTTGGACGTTCACAAAGAAAAACATGAAAAAAATAGCAAAGACTCAAAGAGCCATGGAAAGGCAAATGCTCAACATCAGGCTATTAGACAAGAAAAGAAATACTTGGATCCGCAACAAAACAAAAGTGACCGATGTATTAACGCAGATAGCAAAACTTAAGTGGAAGTTCGCTGGACATACCATAAGACAGAAAGACGACAGATGGAATAAGCTGATTATACACTGGAGACCATATAGTTACAAACGAAAAAGAGGAAGGCCACAATTAAGATAGTCAGATGACTTGAAGAAACACGCAGGCTCGAAGTGGATACAAACTGCCTACAATATAGAGACGTGGAAGAAGGAAGAGGAGGCCTATGTCCAAAATTGGACAGTAAGGGCTGTATAGATAGATAGATAGATTATTTTAATAATAATTGTATTGATGAGTACAAAACTTTTGAGCAAACAATTATTTTACAAAGTATGAAAGGGAATTAATTATGGAAGAAATGGATGAAGGTTCCATGAACCGGAACTAAAATTATAGATTGAACCGATAATCATCATCAAAACTTTTCATTGGTCGTGGCATTATTGTCGCTCTTGTGATTAGTTTGTTAAGATTTCTGAAATACTTGTTAATAATCTCGCTTTCTTCTCTGTGTGGATGGAAAATTGATGAGGAATGTTAGCATATGTTGTTTTATAAGATAAGGTTATTTCACTATAGTTGCTACAGTTTGTTGATTCTTCCTTCTTAAATAACGAAAATTTTCCTTTCCTCCTAGTCTTCAGAGCTATTTCTTTTATTTACTATACTCTAAATATTAATTATCCAATTTAATCCTGACTATTTAACATCTCACCTGACAAGACGATGTACGGTGGACGCCTACGCAGAAATGCATGGCACCTTAAGAAGAAGAAGAAATATTAATTCTTAGAAATTGCTTATTTCGCTTTCAATCAATTTATTATAGATTTCGTCTGGACCAGGTCATTTTGTTTTTATTTTTTAATTATTTTATTTTGTTTTGTCTCTTATAAATACAAAATGGTCAGTGTCCGGATTTGTTTCTTTACAAGATCCTACGAGAGATACTATTGATTTCCAGTTTTTCGACATTATAATGTAATCTGCATGTTTCCAATCTCTTGTCAAGCGTTATCTATGTTACTTTAAGCATCTTGTTCGTTTAAACATTTGTAATTACAATATTTCTGTTTGGTATTGCTGCTGGTTGAATAATTTTTTTCTCCGACAAGCACGTATTTCCACATTTCTCATATCTTCATCGATGGTATCAAGGCGAAAATATTTTCGCATTTACCACTACATTTACTGTTTTGGGAATATGTCTTTAAATCCCACCTAAAAAATTATTTCTTGGAGCATAATATTGTAAATTTACCTGCCACAATTAATATTGATCCGATTTTAACCCTTGTACTATGTTAGTCGGTTATTCAATTCGATTTAAAAATTATTCGATAAAATATTAAATAAATAATTTATACAATACTTCACCTTTTTTGCCATTTCTTAACAATTACCCAAAATTCTCACGATTTTCAAAATGTAAAAGTGTCAAATATAAATTTTACCTCCAACCCTTTACTATAAATGTACAAATTAAAACCATATACACGATTAGGGTTTTCTATTATTAATATTGGTCCTAATTTTACCCCTTTTACAAGGGTCGATCTATTCGAATTTAAAAATTCTCACATTTTTAGAATAATTCTTTCTGTAATTATTACTTGGAAAAGGTTAATAAATGCAAGGGTTTTCAAGGGTCACCTTTTCTGCTTACTTATACTTATAACATGTCAAATAATTTATCGATTTTAAATCAAAAACGACGATGTTTCAGACATTTTATTTTGTTCACTAGTCTAATTGTACGATGATGGTGTGATTAAAATGAAACGAATGCAAAGCATGTTTATAGCCAAGAGTATAACATTTGCACAATATGGACTTTTGATCACCATTTTGTCATTGCTTTAAAACTATGTCTTCGTGGTATCTTCCTCTTTTTTCTTTAAAAAGTTTTTCATATATATATATATGTACAATCAAATTAGGTTTTGAAGAAGTAGTGTTTCTTCGATTTTAATTTTATTCCAGATAGTGGTTCCGGTCAATGACACTACCTTTTTTGTTTGGGGAACTCTTAATTTGCTTTTTTAACTTTGATTTCGCGCGCGTAACCGACATTTAAAATCGCCGATTGCTTCAAGAATTGTTTTTGAGAGAAAGGTTCATTCTACACAAAAAATGCTAATAAACATTTTTGTTTAAAATTATCTTAGCTACATTTGTTATTTGAAACCTTTTTTCTATGGTGTACAAATTCTTGGTAAATCGATTCTTTCCGTTTTCCCCCTCTAGGGGGGTTTTAGAGAAAAGCCTGGGAGTAAAAGTGTTTTACTCCCGGGCAACTTTGTAACTTTTTTGCATCTTTTTTGGTGTTCTAAAACCAAGCATATCAGAATATCAGGCAAAATTCAGCTTGTTCGCATGATTTTTAGAGGTTCAGTGGCATTTTCGTCTCTGACGACTTGAATGTAAATAATAAATAGATAATAAAATTACTTTTTTTAATTTTTAAAATACAGAAAACAATATGAAGCTTCGCGCTAGTGTACCTTTTCGGTAACCATTTCAGTCGATAGCAATTATGAAAATAAAATACCACTAGAAAACAACTTTGACCAAATATTAATTTTAGACTTTATTATTTATAATGTTTTTGTTTTAAATATTGATATGTAAGTTACAAATATGAAGGTACCAAGTTTTTTTTTGTCAGCAATTATTAAGGTATAAAAATTATAATATGTATACACCAATATATTTTAAACTGTCATTTGAAATACAAAAATAATTAAGAAAATGTTAAAATGAGCAATTTGAGATTTTTCGCCATCAATCTAATAAAAAATAAAAGGAAGCAATTAAATTTAATTATTCACAATGAAATTAGTAAGGAATTCACTGGCTTCATGTGGAAAAGGGTGAATTCGACACCAAAAGCTGAAGGGATCTCTACGTATTAAACAGGAAGGGACAGAAATTTGTAGGTCTTTATCTTCATTTTCGGTTTTTTGTCGCATTTTGTCACCTGTAAATCATTCTAAAGGCTTCACCCAGACGTTCCTTATAAAAAGCTGAGAATATCAATTTACTAGACGTTAGTCTAGAACTGTGAATGAACGATCTTATAAAAAAAAATCATTAATCGTCAAGTGTTTAATATTGTTATTTGTATTATTTTTAATTGTTCAAACTAATAGTGTGGATACATGTTATATTTGAATACATAAAACATAGTAATGAATTTTATATTGGAATAATGATAAAATATTGTTTTTACAAAGATCTTTTTCATCTCGAGACTAACTTGTCAGTAATAATCATTAATCTCTATTTTATTAATTTTTTTCATTAATTCAAGTATATATTTCGTTCATCGCTCCTTGTGTTTTAATAGACTTGATGATGTATAGAAAAACTGAAGCGTTTATTACTTTTTCAAAAACACCTCTTATTGGAGCAAATTTATTATTATTATTATTATTAAAGCAACGCGTGTAGCTCCATTGTTAAACCGCAATCATTTTAGTTTTGATAGACGTTTTAGAAACATAGCTTTCTTGAGAAGTGCGGTCATTTGTTCAAAGATCTTCTAGGTTTCGCCGGGACTATCCATAAATTCGTTTATTTATCTTTGTCCCAATAATATTTACGTAAGGTAATTACATTATCTTCAATTTCACTATTAATATCGATATCCCCTTCAATTATAAAAATTAACACGTTAAGCACGGGTGTACTAAGTAAAAAAAGTTCCACATGGACGGGAGTGTTTTTTTATTTTTTGTTAAATAGAATGCTCAATATGTATTTCTGACATATAGTTCAGTTCCAGTATTGCAAAATTTTACGTATTTTTTATCATTTTTCTCGTGACATCACATTAATGTCTCGCCGTCTTTCCGAAAATATCGGCCTACAGAGACAGCGAGATATGAATGTGACGTCATTGATGACGACATTTTGGGCATGTCAAAAAGTTAGTTGATTGTTTCTGATTTCATTGACTAGTCATGACTATGCACATTTCATCATTCTAAATTCTAAGTCGAAACATCAAGAGAGCAGCATGGCTAACGGTGATTATAAACAAGAGCAACGTAAGCGGCAAACATTGTGGGATGAATTTTTATCTGAAGAAGATGATAACATAAGTGAATTTGGGGACGTTTATTTATCCGATGAGTATGTACCTGATAGTAGTGACGCAACCTGTAGTGACGAAAAAATTCCTAAAAAAACGTGCAAAAAAATTTGAAACCACTGAGGCGATCAATCTTAAAAGAGAACTTACTCCATCCACGTCAGTTGAATGTATCAGTGAACTTACAACTGAACACGACGACAGTATGGTGAGTAAGCTTAGTTCAAATCTTTCTTTTTTGTTTTCAGCAGTTATTTTGTTACAGACCGATCTAACTATTGAAGATGTGATAGCTCGAAATATATCCGAAGACGCCGATGAAGAAAATAAAACTACCCAGGATACTCAAATAGTATGGGGACCCGTTGATGGTACTTCACTAAGAATGTTTGATTTCTCTAGTGTTGATATTGGAATAAACGCTGAATTCTATGATAGATCTGAGCAGACTCCATACGACTTTTTCAAACTATTTATTACAAATGAGATTATTGACCATATGGTGTACCAGACCAATCTTTATGCCGAGCAAGAGAGAAAAGCAGAAGCCAAAGGCCACGTAAAGGGATGGGTTCCCACTGATAATAAAGAAATGGAAATATTTCGTGGTGACACTCAGTTGACTGTAAGTACTGAATGTGTCTAAACATTCCAGACCGGTTCACATTAGATGTTTCTATAGACGGCTATTTATCGCCTCCCATAAATTTATCACTATCGTGTGACTTTACAGTGAGCCACGCCGTCTTATTTTCTGTTTGACATGAGACGTCTATTGGTGTCACGCCAGCCTAAGTTTACCGGACAGTGAGACATTGCGTTGATGTCTCACCATGCTTAACGTGTTATCCTTCTCCGAGCAAGTCCTTTTTTTCGTCCCGTTGTGGAAAAATAGGTCTCTCAAATAATAGTCTCCAAGTTCCTTAGTAATTCTAATTGTAGGGACGTTCACGAAATTAATAGCAAAATTTTTAAAAATAGTTATAGGCTATCTTCTTGTTCTTCGAGAAGTAGAAAAGTCTCACATTTTTGATCCAAACTATCCACTCCTCCTTTAATGTTGTTTTAGAATTGGATCTTGGGTTTTTCAGTTTTATTATCAATTAATTCAGTTCTATGCTTAGATGAAATCATTATCACAGTGTTATTTCGTTCATTCACGTTATATTCACGTGTGAAAGAAGTGTCATGTTTCTTTAAAATCCATAGATCGATGATTGTTCTACACGAGTTTTATTTAGCAAAAATTGGTCATGAATTTCTCGTTTATTCTTTTTGAGTGTTCCCAATTATCCGCAATAATATTTCTACTGTTTCCAAAAATTGGCTGTGAGAGTCGAAATACTGATTGGGTAGGAACAGAAAAATTTTTTTCTTGATCTTTTTCTCCATAACTACCTCTACCAGATCATTAACGCAGTAATTTGTTTGCGAGTTTATGGATTTTAAGTGTTCATTATTTGATTTAAAAATTGCTGTTATAAAAAGCAGACCAAATAATGCTTCAAGTTCTGTTTTGTCGTTATCTCGTAATTCTATCTTATCTTCATTCTCATATTTCTGCCTTGCTAATGCCAGTCTTGTATTTGTCCTCTTCATTATTTCTTCTATCACATCATTAGTGAAAATAAATTTCTCCCATAAAACGTCCGTCCTACATCATTTGCAGAATCCAATTCTTGATTACTATGTACACCGTCAGTGCTATTTTGTTCTTGTATATTTTGTTCAGATTCTGAAACATTTTGTTCACTATCAATTATCGTATCATCATTAACTTTTATATCTTGATCATTGTCGACTATGTCGTCTTCCGAATCAGCGTCCAGTTCGTCATACCATTGCATTACAGTCTGCTCGTAAAAACAATTTATGAAAATATTGCACTCACGGTGACGTGGGGTCGCTGCGGACTTCAGCTTATGATACGTGTCCAGTAGCAAGAACATAAGAGCATACCTGAACTTGATGTTTGCACTGTTCACAGAAGACTGCCAATGTAATACATATTGTTTAGTGTAGTGTTATGTTCAACTTTATGTTTAGTTTTATGTGTATAACATTCTGCAATTGTTGGGCCCAAAATTGACGAAATGCCCATGAAGATGCTCTAGGGAGCGAAAGTACTTGGGCAAGATTTAATTAATAAAACTGTGCTCGATATCTGCCTTTAATTTTCAAAGTTCATTTATTCCAGCATTCAACCTCATATCAACATTTTTATGTGTTAAATAGATCCTTTGATCAAGTCTATAGATATTTGTTCACATTCCCTATACAACTACGACACTTGTGCAATTGAAACACATCTTTGGCCCAGAAAAAAATATTAGCAAATATATAATTTCCAAATAATTACCACTACAATTAAGGCACATATCCCAGTGTTTCACCAACCGATATATACCCTACTTAAAGAATTCTTGTGGTCGTTAATCGAAGAATTCTTTTACGGTATTTTTGTACTTCTTCGTCCGACTGAAAACAATTACCTTTTAACGCCTTTTTCGGTGGCCCAAAGGTATGAAAATAGCAAGGCAATAAATCAGGACTATAGAGTGGGTGCTCTAATATTCCCTATTTCTTTCACTACTTTGGGAACCTGAGTCGGTGCATTGCCGTGCAGAGCTTCCATGGCTGGACGTCTTCGTCTTATTGCTTGATGGAACTTTTACGCTCCAAAGATGACTTTTTAATTTTGAAAATCTTTTTAATTTTAGAATATTATTTAAAGTAAAGAATCAGTCTTCACCGGGAGTATTATAATATAATACTCATACATATTTTATTAGGTTTTCGTTTATCTTGTATGGTCTCTATTAAATTGTTCGTCATTTTTATAGAACATTCGTCTAAATATAGACGCTAATATAGGGCGTCTATATTCGTTGGTTTGGTGTAGTACTTTTTTAAAATGTTATGATTCCTAATAGTTTTGTATATTGTTTATTTAACTGTTTTAACATTATTTACTATCTTTAATGGGAATAACCATAATTTGAAATGAAAATACCTTTATTGTGACGTTTCAATTTTCACTTCGTGTTTTAAGTACGATTTCCGATATTTTAAAATAAAATTGTGGTTTATTTTCATTAAAGGTAGTAAATCACATTAAAATGCCACAGAAAAATATCTTTAGAACAATAACTGTTTTAACTTGTTTTACTTTTACCTTTCTAATACAGTATTATTTCTATTGTTGTTTAATTACTGTTAATGTTTCCATCTTTTAACTTTCCGTATTTATAACCAATTTTGTTACCATTCTACCATTTTAAATAAATTTTTCTAAAGCAACAAAATAGAGAGACTCGAGTAAATGTTATGGTAACCAAGCTTAAAATTTCTTACTTCCTGTTGTTTTCAGAAACCATTACTGATCAAAATAACCTCTTTGTATTTATTAAACATAAGTACATTGTTGAAATAAAACCATTAAATTTGGTCGAACGTGCTTCTTAATTTGTAAAACTCCAAATACCTTAGTAATTTCATCATACATACCACCCACTGTTACTTAGTAAGTATTTATGTAAGCCTAAATCAAACTGCTGATTGGGTACTAAGACAGGTCAGCTTATTCCTAGCAGCTGTACATTTGGATAATGGGCTTGTTGCGTCTACTTTCAATGTTACAGTTACAGCTGAGTCTTTTGTTTTATGTTTCGAATGGTCAAATATACATTTAACGGTTACTTGCCATCACAGCGAATTGTGAAATTTTAAGTTATAACTTAGACAGAAATTGAAGTCAAAATTATATTTTATCAATATGCTTTGTCAAGGGAAGTATGCGGGGAAATATTTGATAAAAAAATAGGTATGATAAAAAAGATATATAAAATAACTAGCAATAGATAAAAAAAGACGAAATACTTGTACTTATTAAAATTAAATGTATAAATGGTTTCGCTGTCCGTTCTCTAAAATTCTCCGTATTTCATTTTTCTTTCCGTGATTCCTGTTTTATGTCCCTTGTCGATGTATCAGTGTACAAATATCTGCATTAGTTAATGCTACTTTTATACATTCCATGACATTTTTCTTTTCGGAATTTCTCTTTTAGCTCCCTTGTCGATGTGTGGTACTTCACCGTTTACAGTGTACAAATATCTGCATTATTTAATGCTATTTGTATACCCATTCCATGACATTTCTTCTTTCAGTTTCTTTGCATATAAGGTATTGTATTTATTGCCTACCTTTTAAGCTTTTGTGGTAAATCTTTTACGTATAAGTTCTCTTCAAATCGTTTCTTGTATGTGTTTCAGGATGTATTTTAATGGTGTTTTTGGCTGGAGCAAGTATTTTGTGCTCCATCTTATAAGTATTTGATGATCTCCTTTTTTAATATGAATGTTGTGATTTGAATGGTAAATCAAATATCTGTTGGAAGTGTTTTCTGTATACTTTGGTTACATATCATGTGGCCTCCTTTGAGAATAATACATGCAGTAAGGGTACTGATTTGTTATCTTTATGTAGAGGAAGTATATTTTCAAGCTGTGCTGATCAATTATGTCTCGAAATATTCTACTTGCTAATCAAAACAAAACTGATGAGACAGCAAACGCAACGCAAGAAATCGATCAGTAGAAAAAAAAACAGAAAAATAGAATGGAGTTAATACATGTAAACGATAACAGGAAAGATGTTAGTGACCGTACAATACTAACTTTTACAAAAGTTTAGGCATAAAGGCATAGAAATAAGCCATTGTAGCAGTATTCAAGCACTTAATTTTATTTTATTTTATATCCCAATATATTATATATTATACAATCTGTAATATAATTACAAGTATTTGGTTGGGCTTCTCCTTCTAGCCTTCTAGATTCTATTAGGCTTCTACGACTAGTTTATAGTTAACAGGTCCATGAACATTTTGTTCATAGATTATTGGGGTAGTCCGTTACTCTGTTCATATCGTTGGCAGAGTTTGGTGACTTTTGCGTTGACAGTTGTCATTTTGAGTGCTCATGCGATAGTCTCTTTTGTAACGTACCGAATCTACAGAAATATGGTACTTTACAACAGACGCAAAACATCAACAGATGTGTTAAATTGTTTTATCAATAAGACCAATAGTTAGTTCTTTGTTGTTGTTAGCAAAACAAGATCGTTGTCTTTGTACCAAAAATTAGTTATCACCTGAAAACATCACTGTTCTCCAATCTTCATTGGTCTAGCTCAGATATTTGTTGGCCAATCGGATCTTCATCATGGCATCAGTCAATAACTGTTTAGTTGCGGTCTTGTTAACGTTTTCTTGGGATTTAATTTACTTCGTTTATTAAAAAAGCTTTACCCTTTGCTGTTTTCTGTGCCTTCCTTTCGCATTTACTTTTTCGTTCAAAATCTGGTACACAGCTCTTAAACATAAGAATATTTTTATCTATAATATCTTCACTTAAGGTTCACTTACACATGTTCAACCATAAAAATAAGCAAGTGCAACTTTAGTTCAGCTTATTTCAACAAAACCAATATAATTCTAAAAAAAAAACAACAAAAATGCAATAGGTCTGTAGATTGGTAGGTGTACTATATAGTGTATCTATCTAGTGTACATATCTTTGCTATGTGCCGTAAATATGCTTATCCAAGTGACATAATTTTCACATAATTAATGTGATTTCGAATGTGTGGGACCACCCTATACGATTTACTTTCTTCTAAGTGCAGACCATTTGTCATGATAAAATTATTACTGTGTTAGGACGTCTGTTCTTTTCCTGATTCTCGAGTTCATTATTTGAGGTCTGCCTCTACCGTGAACCACGAGAACAAGTTTCTTATCACCCTTGTGACATCTTTCTTGTCTGTGTATGTGAAATATGTGAGCGGATTAAGATAGACGAAGTGGCGACTGCGGATAAACGCTTATTTATTAATAATGCGAGTATTCGGGTTAAAGTGCAATAAAATTAAAACAAAGGTTTAAGTTCAGATCATAAAAGTACCTTCCGTTAATATTAATAATTAATGATGTCAACTTGTATATTAGACAAATAAGTGAAAAGATTGAACTGCTTTTTTATTAAATAAGTAATCGTCATAATTAAAAAAACAGTTATCTTCACTATGAGCTAAAATTGCCCATAATGGACGGCCATTAGCAAAAGCTTAGCTTCTTGCGTCTATGAGACATAAGTTCTGAGGAAAAAATTAAGGGACTTATCAGCAAAATCGCGAAATTTTATTGCAAATGAAATATTTGGTTTTTTCACCGTTTTCATAAACTTTTCGACATGATAATGAGTAAAAATCTATTAAACGAGTTTGAGGAACATTTGACAGTACATAATTGGTGTTAATCTACTTGAATGATTCTAATATAAGCGTAAGCGGCGAGATCAGACTAGAGTGTTTTTTCGTTGTTCTGATAATGAATAACATATTTGTTATAGGTACACATCAACAACTGTAGGTATATAGCTATTCAAAGTATCCAAATCATCATGCAACCTCTTCTGTCCACTGCTGGACATAGGTCTCTCCCATTTTTCGCCACTCTTCACGGTTCTGTGCGTCTTGTTGCCATTTCTTGGATATTCGTTTAATATCGTCCATCCAGCGTGTTGGTGGTCGTCCTCTGCTGAGTTTGTCTTCTCTTGGGCGCCAGTCAATTAGTTTTCCGGTCCATCTTGAGTATTTTAGTCTCGCTATGTGACCTGCCCAAATCCATTTCAGCTTGGCTATACGCTCGACGACATCAGTGATACCTGTTCTTTTCCTTAGAAAAGAGTCCCAGAGACTTCTTTCCCAGAGTGAGAGTTTTTGCTCCATATGTCATAATAGGAAGAACGCATTGGTCAAATGTCTTCCGTTTCTTTGCTATCTGGATGTTACTCTTACAGTTGTCTCTTAGTGAACCATACGCCGACCAAGCAAGTGGCATTCGTCATTGAAATTCACAGGTCTGATTATCCTTGCTTATTCTGACTTCATGACTGAGATATATGTACTTTTCTGTCAATTCTACCACTTGATTTTGGATGGTTAGGTGTTCGCTGGGAACCAAATTTGTCCTGAATTTGGTCTTACTTTTGTTCATTTTTAGACCTATTGTTGAAGATACGTTTTCTAATTCTTGTAACATTTGTTGTGCTTCACGCAGATCTTCGGTAATAAGTACTATATCGTCGGCAAAACGCAGATGATTGAGCATTTCCCCGTCTATTTTTATTCCTCTATTTTCCCACTTAAGCATTTTAAAGGCGTATTTAAGGACCGTTATAAATAATTTAAGTGAGAGAGTGTCGCCCTGTCTCACACCTCGCTTTATATGAATTTCTCTGGTAGTATCATATAGTTTTACACGCATTGTGGCGTTTTGGTGTAGTCTAGCCAAAGCCAAATTGTAAGCCGGTAGTCTATTCTACTATTGTTCAGAGCAGTTATAATGCTGTTTAATTCCACGGTATCGAAGGCTTTGTGAAAGTCTACGAAGATAAGTACCAGTGATCTGTTATATTCTATCGATTTTTCTATTAAGGTTTTTACTGTTTGTAGGATCGTCTGTTCCGAATTTTGAGTGGAAGCCAAAGCATCCAAATATTCTATGTAAAGTCTGGCGTTTTAATTCCACCCTCAAAAATTGCCGATTATCGTAAAACTTTCGCTGTTGCTTTAAATTTAACTTCGTTAGAGGGTTTTCAACATTAAAAGTGTAAAATCAATCACTATTTTTAATATCCAAATGTGAGATTATAAATCATTCATTACAAATAACACGGTTTCTTATAAAATATGTCTTCGTCAAAAAGTTCGACAGTATGCAAAAATTATTTCAAGATGCCTCTGCTTTCGACTAAAAATATCAATTCTGTCTTGACAAAAGTACTAGACGATTAAGTCTATTTTTTATCGGAGGATTCCGAAAACTTGAGGTTTTCCAGTTTTCGAAAAATTAGTGCAAGGAATATCTTCCACTGCCGGATTTTATATTTTTGATATATTTTGATAAATACTTTAGCTTTATTGGTCTTTATTATGGCTATTCTATATCTTCCTTTGCTCCTTTTTGATGTGAGATTTATTTTAGTAGTTGAAGTGATAATATCAAAGAATATTGTTGTGAAGCTATTTTTTTGTGGCATGATTAACATTAGTGTTTGTGTTTTGAGAACGATTTCCGAAGTGGAAATTGAAACGTCAATAAAATTAATTTAACCTTTAATTGTGGCTTATTCCCATTTAAATAGTAATTATATCAAAGAATGGCGGATCTTCATACAGACCTGTATCACTTCTAGCAGTAATGTCGAAACTCTTCCAATTCCAGAATCTCCTGCTGAGACGAGTGAAATCACTAAATGAAAGGAAAAAACTGAATCCAAATAATCAATGTGGTTTCAGAAGCAAACATTCAACGATTGATCAAGTACACAGAATTACTAATATATATGAGAAATCATTATAAGAAACAAAAGTATGTTCTACAATCTTCTTAGACGTAGTTCAGGTATTTAACAACGTTTGGTATGAAAGCATATTACATATTTAAACGAAACTAAAGCAGGAGTTTCTCACGAAAATGTACGATGTCCGGTCCTCTACCTGTTATACACTTGGTATGTATCCTCGTTAGAAACTAATACCATAGCCACCTGTATAGATCATACTGTCATCCTAGCGGTAGATGACTCTAGTGAAGAAGCAATAGAAAAACTACTGTTATCAATGAATAAAATACATGATTGGATTAAAAAATGAAAACTTAAACTATTGTTACGGCATAAAAATCGACCCTTTCACAGATATATCTTTCAAATGTGCTAGATTGGCCAGAGATACCAAGCGGAGGCAGCTTCAAAGTGTTCAAGAAAAAAGAAAACTCAGTTCAAAAGCATTATCCACCGAAGAACTATTAAAAATCATCCAAAGCTACGACGAGAAAACCCCCGATGCTCCATATGCTCCACAAAAAAAGTTTTTTCACCATTGCTCATTTGAACTTGCTTGGAGAGGCAATGAGGCCGTAAACTACAAGATTCACTATTTTCAGAAGGAATTTGATGTTATGGAAGAATTTACGGGCCGAATTGAATACAACAGCATTTTTTCCGGCGGTTCGAAAAGTTTGGCAAGCAGCAAATGGCTGGTAAGAAATTCATCAAACGAAAATTTATGTCCAGTTATATTATTTTTGAAATTAATGGAAAAAAGGGGACCAAAAATTTTATCAGACAGACTCTTTCTTACCGTTTACCCCAACTGGAAAGATGGATCTTGGTTTAAAAACTGTCCACTTTGAATCAACACCGTATCTAAGCGGACAAAGTCCAGTCACCAGCAGAAGTTGATCGAAAATCTCAACAGAACAACAAATGAAGCTGGTCCTTCGAGTTCCCAAATGCTACAAGTCAATAATACACAAAATCATGCTTTGGTAGAAAAAAATGGGCAAACTACTATACCTTATAATAATTGTACGTTTAATATTGTTAACAAATAAATAAAGATTATGTTTCGTTGATATGGTGCATTAATTGTCTCGTGAAACAGTCTTGTCGAATATCATTCGAGAGAAAATTATTTACCGGCAAAATTTTCTTCTGGCTTTATTCAAGTTTGTTGCCTTTTGGCAATTTAGCTTGACTGACGTCTCGTGATTTAACTGTCAAAATTAAATTCGCGAAAATTGCCAGACAACAAACTTTCATAAGAGTCGAAAATATTGCCGGCAAAATTTTCTCCCTTATGATATTATATACGAAAAATACTTTAAACTTTCCTTTGAACCTATAAATTAAGTCTATAAAATTTGAAGTGTTTACTGGTGTGATTTGTATGCACTAATATAAACATATCGAGAAAAAAACATATTTATGTAGTTCCCTAAAAATTGTTGAGTATACTAATATCCTTTCTGAAGTTTCGAATATGGCGACAAATTAATTAAGAAGTGTGTGTTTAACCAAATCTTACAGTTTATTTATCTATGAACGTCTGTTTGTTTTGATTTTACTGATATTTTTATCATTTTTTACTATATGATACACTTTTTCCAAACAAATAATCACTATACTATTTTTTTATTTTTGTTTCGAAAGCTTTTTACACTAGAAAGTAATTAGCGTTATATATTCTACACATATTTCTAGGAATTACTCTAACGTACAACACACACAACTAACACTGAGTATTGCAATAGTTTTTTCTTCCGCCTGTACGTTTTTTAACATTTTAATGTTAAAGGTGCAACGTCAATGTGAAAATATATAAAAAAATTTGATGATACCACATTTTCTCACACATGCAAAACTGTCTAGACAACTTTTTTGTTATAATAATCTGAATTACATAATATGTATTTCCAGGTCAAATGCTATGGAAACAATACACAAAAAATGCACCACTTTATTTCTCTTTAAGTTTACGATGCACTTTTACAGACGCCTCTTATCTTTACAGGATACCTCTAATGTTTCACTATTCGAGAATAAAAAGATATTTTACAAAATAGTGAAAGATCGTGGAGATGATGTTTGTAAATATAGTAAAAGTTGTAATACAATATTAGCTTAAAGGAGGCAATGCTCAAATTGATATTATAAAAATACATTTTATTAAGTAGTATACTTAAATGTGTTATTTATTATACATGAATAAGATAACGTTTTAATAAATGTTACAATTATTAATGAAGATATTTTTCCTTTTCCATTTTCTTTTTCTCCTTTACTCCTGTTCTTCTTGTTCGTACTAATCTATTTTAAATTGTGGCCCGCGCAACAATATTCATTCATTCTGCCCTGAAAGCTACTTTCCTTCTCATTTTCTTTATTTTCGTAGCTTTAATTTCCTTTTAATTTTTGACCATCAATAATTCTTTAACGGAGCCTTCCTATAGTTCGTCATTTAAGACTAAGATAACTCTGGCATAATACAAAGATGAGGAAAGAGAGTGAGTACACACATGT
This sequence comes from Diabrotica undecimpunctata, assembly GCF_040954645.1. NCBI lineage: Eukaryota > Metazoa > Arthropoda > Insecta > Coleoptera > Chrysomelidae > Diabrotica > Diabrotica undecimpunctata. The sequence continues at coordinate 143,373,022 of NC_092810.1, read as the reverse complement.
CTACCGTAAAGGTCTACGGGACAGCTCTGAACTCAGTAGGAGTTCTGAACTGGGTGAGGAATTTCTCATCACCAAAATGGCGCATCCCAATGGCTAATACGGAACGTTCTATGGATATGTAGGACAGGTCCAGAGGATACATGGTACAGACTCAAAGGTGCTGTACCTAAGCGGGGTCCCAGAGAGGGGGGCACTACCTTGGGACTCCCTGACAACAATTCGAACTAACACACAGGAATAAAATGGACACGGAGACAAAAGGAACAGGAGATAGCACAGAGGACTCTTCTAAGAAATGAGCTACTCTTCTAAAGTTTACAAATAAAAATATAAAGGGAATGAATAAAAAGTAACCCTGGTTGCGGAATTTGTTTCTGTTCGAAATAGGTCTCACTAATCGCAGCCAGGATTCTAAAATTTCAGCATAGTAAAGCAGTTCTGCAGAACTTACTTGTGCTATGGGAAGGTCCGTTGATACAAGAGCCCGGGATATACAAGAGTCAGAAATCTATCGAGTGTTGATAAAGAGATTTTATATAGCAGATCTCCCGAAGGCACAAAAATTTGTATATTAAGGGGAGGAAAAACTTGCGCGCCGTGCAGTTCGCGCCGTGTGTGCGCCGCGCGTTTAGTGTTCGTTAAAATTTTTAATTTTGACGAATTTTCCGCGATATAAAGAAAACTGAAAACTTACGAACATTTAGTAATTGTAGATAATCATGTCTTTGTCGTGCGATAAAACTTACACCATTTCTGTGATGAGTGGTGCTTTACTGGTAATGGCAAGTTTGTACAAAAAGAAAAGAAGCAACGGCGTTGGTGATATACTATCTTGTTTAAAACTCGAAATGGTTCCGAGCTTATGATGGACTTAATGGTCTTTATGTTGAGGATCCCAGAACCAATAAACCTTTCACAATCCAGTCCAATGTAATGCGAACCATTACCAATCCATCGTTAAAAAAACCGATAGAACGACAGAAGGTGGATCGTGGTGCGCTGTGTGCGCGCTGTTTGTGCGCGAATGGAAAGCTACGAAATTAAGCTACTAATTAACATGCTACGAAAGCACGGGCGTGCGCGCCGGCCGCGGCTCATATGTATACGCATTTTTAGTTGTTAATGGAGGATGTACAATAAGCCAATTAGAGCTAATATATAATTCGTACAGAATCTTCGGTTTCCAGAGAAGAAAAAAAACTTGTCTCTGGCGTAGCACTAAAGAAAAAAGTCAAATAAAAAAATGATGAGTTAGGTGGGATGCTTGAATGAAACATGCATCGTCTAATCTATGTATTGTGTTCTATAGTGTGATGTATTCACTGCATTATACCCACCAGAAGAAGGAAAATTATACTTACTTATAGGTCGTGTCCAAAAAAAAAAATTTCCTCTTTTCACAAATCGAAAATAGTTGAACGATTTTAGTTGCAGCAAAAAACGTCAGTTTGGCAGCAAAGAATGCGCGACCCTAACTATATGGTGATCACTGAGAATTGCGTACAATTTGAGGAGCAATGTCTTGTGTCTTACTGTGTGGTAAGCTGCTGTGAGATCTAGGCAAGCTATAAACTAGTATTTTTTTTTCGTTTTTTCTTCGAAACCTTCTTCAATGCATTCTGTTAGTGCGAGGACTTGGCCCGGTGCAAGATTTGTCGGGTCTGAATCCTCATTGGTGTCGTATTGAATGATATTCGTTCAAATGCTATAGACAGCAAACATATTTTCTATTGGCAATAGCGCTACATGCCAAAGAGAACTTCCGACCAAAAAGCTTTTTATCAGTTTTGCAGACTTTGTTGTTTTGCCATTCGGTTAACAACACGAACGTGAGTTTTTATCGTGAAGAATCGATAATGTACAAAAATTAACTATTATAATACAACAATTCTAAAAATATGTGCTAATTCTTAATTAAAATATTTGTGTATAGTCCTGTAAGAACTATAGCTGAGGAATGAGGAATAAAGCTGGAAATACTTCAAAAGCGGTTTTGATTTTTTTTATTAGTTTTTGATTGGACAGTGGGTTACTTAGCCGTATAGAAACTCGTCAAACTATGAAACATATATAAAATGACTAGAAATATATGTGGAGAAGAATCTAGGAGAATACCAGGGAGGATTTCGCAAGGCGCCCTGATTATAAGGCCGCCTACGATACAATAGATCGAAACAAATTAATAGAAAGTAAGTACATATGAGAAAAAATAGTAAGATTGGTAAACATGACAATTAGAAAACTGTGAAATGCAATAGTACAATCTCAGAAGAATTCAAAGAAAAAAAGATGTTCCGCAAGGAGATCCGTTGTCGACCGTTGTTCAATATATTTCTAGAAAAAATTGTCAGGGATAGTGTGGTCCGGTACTCTTTTCCACAAAAGACCACCAATGCTTATGGTGACGTGGTTCTCATTGCAAGAAATAGAAAAGAACTGGCAAGTATAGTAAAGAGACTGGTTAGGGAAAGCTCTAAAATGGGACTAAAAGTTGTTCTTCTTCTTCCTCTTTATAAGCAATTTTGCTTGTTCATTGGCGGATTAATAACTCTATGGAAGATAGTCACTAGTCTTGTTTCTGAGGCATGCCATTATTGGTCTTACACTGGCGTTATAAATTCTTGACTTCATCTCAGTGTTAATGTGTCTTTTTCACCATATAATGTTATTAAGGCATCCTGCCAGTCTATTTGCTTTTTGTACTTGATCTCTCGTTAACGGTTTTGATGATTTCATCCATGATCAAATTGAAGAGCATGGGGTCCAATGAATCCCCTTGTCTTATTCCGCTGCCTATTTCTATAGGTTCTGTAAGTTGTCCATCTATTCCGACTTCCATTTTGTTGTTTTCGTCGATGTTTTCGATAGTTTTTATAATATATAAGGGAACTTCTCTATTATACAGAAGATGGATTACATCTTTAAGTCTTACTCTGTCAAACGCTTTCTTTAGGTCAATTAGACACAGAAATGCTGGTCTATTATACTCTAGTGATTTCTCAGTAAAAAAACTGAAAGTTAGTATTAATAAATCCAAGTACATGGAAATCTCAAATAAAAAAGTAATAAACACCAAGGGCTCCTTTAAAGTAGAAGTGGAGGATGGATCAGTTGTAGAATTCGACAAGGTGAACGAATATATATATTTAGGTACTCTTATTACCCAGACATGTAAGAAAGAAACTGAAATCAACCTGAGACTGACCAAGAGTATGTGCTAGGGCCATGAACAAAATAATTAAGGCCAAAGATATCTTTCGTAATACAAAAATAAGAGTATAACAAACTAGACTCATAATGTTATTACGCTACCGAGACATGGACTATGGACAAAACCATACAGAACGGACTGGAAGTGTGGGAAAAAAAGATACTTTGCAGAATGTTTGGTGGAAAGGTAGTAGAGGGAGAATGGAGGAGACGAACTAATGTAGAAGTGTACCAATTGTATACTAACCCTCCAATAAAAAAAGTAGTGAAAAAACGTAGGCTAGAATGGCTCGGACATCTAGAAAGAATGCAAGGTAATAGAGAAGTCAAGAGTATTGGTTGGAGAGTACCTGAGGGCAAAAAAAGGAGGAAGACCAAGAAAGAAATGGGGAGGTGTAGTGTGATGGAAGATTACAGAGAGATAGGAATCAGAGATTGGAAGCTGACAGCAAAGAACAGAAAACGATGGAAATTATGCATCCAGGAATGGGCATAAAAGGTCTATTACCAACATAGTTTTACTTAAAATCAGTGACCAAATAAATACAAACATTTATAAATAAGTGTAATATTTGTAAAAGTAAAGTATTTAATTATTCAATTACATATTAGACAATTCTATTGAAAAAAGTATGTATGTATATATGTACCAACACTTCAACCATAATACTAATCATTTTAACACCACGTCGACCCCTATAGTCATTTATATAATACCAAAACAAAATATGATGAAATAAAGAACACCCATCGAGTGGAAAAAAAGATAATGAAGATTTGAAGATATGCAGGCACATTATGTGTCAGATCCTTTGGTAAGACAAATAAACTGAACCACTATAGGCATCACATTTAAATTTGTCAGTTGTGAAGTACCAATAGCTATTATTTTTTACATTTAACTATTTAGATTTTAGAAGTCTAGTGCCTAAACTTAAAATATAAAATCTTTGGTGGAACGATACATAAATTATTAAATACCTGGTGGTCCGGAGATAAAATAGTTGAGTGACACGAATATTTGTCACGGTTAACTTAATTTCTTGTTCTACACGAAATAAAATTAATTTTACTGTAGTGGAATAGCTCGTTAGCTCCATGTAAGTGAATATATAATAAAAAAGATATACTTTGTACGATAGTAATATTTTTGAATATTTATTTATACCTTACAGTTATATAAAATATCCAACTGAAACAAAGCAAGGAACTACAATTCTGGGACAAGTTAGTTGACTTTTCTATTTTCGGAGTAACGTTTCAACATTAATTTATGTATTGCCCTACATTTTTATTTGGAAGTCATATTGATTGATTTTCTTCTGTCATCTAATGATACGTTATGTATTATTAAGAGTCAGCCATAGATCGCTTTCTATTGATTCTCTTTCTTGTCTTTTTTTTAGTAGCTCATAGAGTAGTATCTTCTATTTCTCATCTCGTCCTGGTATGTTGTTGCTCCTGTTTCCTTCTAGTCCCTCTTTCCTCTTTCTGTTTTGAATCTCATATCCGCGAGGGGTGTTGATGGTGTAGTCCTTATTCTTAATTCCCTTCTGTCCATGTCCTGCTGTTCTTCCGGTTTTGACAATTTTTTTGTTAATATGTTTTTCATATTCTTTCTTTCTTCTCTCTTTTCTCTCTATTCTCTCTCCTCTATCTCTTTCTCTTTATTCTCTTTCTCTTCTCTCTCTCTTTCTCTATTTCTTTCTTTCTCTCTTTCTTTCGCTCTCCAGTAGTCTCTGCCACTTCCAGTAGTCTTTGTGTTGTAGTTGTGTCGGATCTTGATTCTGATACACATGTCATTCTTGGTCTTTATTAATTCTTGATCTTATAGTGTTATTATGTTATTAGAGGTCTGCCACTCTATTTGCTTTTTGTATTTGATCTCTCACTTCTTTCTCCAGGTCTCCATAGCTGGACAGTGTAGTTCCATAGGATTTTATTTCTATTACTTGTTCAATACTGAAAACATCGATTTCTATTTTACATGTAATTGGTTCTTTGCTGATTAGTGATTACTATTATTTTAATTTTCTGTTTTGAGATTATCCTATTATATTATTTTGCTCTTATATGGGCCCAATGAATCTTATTCTGTTGCCTATGTCTATAGGTTCTGTAAGTTTTTCATCTATTATGACTTCTACTTTCTTGTTTTCGATAGTTTTTATGATATCTAGGGAAACTTATCTATTATACACAAGATGGAATACGTCTTTGAGTCGTAAGGCGCCTACTTATATTCTCAAATTTATTCGCACGAACGCTGTGTACGGAAAAATGCTCAGGTCTGTACGGGTTCCCACAAAAAGTTAACCTGCACGAATGCTATCCGTCAGTAGTCGGTTTCTGGACAACATCAAAGAATATTTACGCGTCAATTTGCTCAGTTTGGACGGTATTTCTGAATGTAGCGGTTGTGCTCGTACATTGTACAGATTGATTTTACTTAAAAATTGTTTTATCTCGGAGCACCCCTCTACGCGTGCAATAATTGCCGCAAATCAAAATAACTCGCACGAACGTGGTGCGCGCACAGCGTACGTGCAAGTTAATTTGCTTAAATTAGTACGCGGCAGTACGCGCCTTATAGCCGAGCGGTTTATCCCTAAAAAGACGCTTAGAAACGGAATATACCCACTAATTTTTTTTGCATTTCTACCGCACCAAACCTTTTTTTATTAGATTCTTTATATTGTTTTAAGTTCAAATATATATTTTTTAGTTTTTCCAATTGGGCTGGAAATTATTATTAACAAATAACTTATAAACAATTACTTACAATTACAACTTACAAAAAAAAAACATTTTCCCAAATCGCTTCGAGTAAAATTATATAAACACTGCTTCCTAAGTGTCGTAAAAATGCTTACTTTTCGAGTTACTTGCAATTTTTTGTTGAAAAAATGCCTTAATTAATTATTTTTGGGATTTTTTTCTAAAAAACTACTAAATGAATTACAATTCTACAAAAAGCTTTAAACCTTCACGTATAAGTAAGAATATTTTGACAAGGATAAGTGGTTTCTATCTTGCTTAAAACATAATTTTAAATTTAAACAAATACATATTTCTAATGGCCGCACGCCTGTATCGCCGCGACCATACACGCTTATTATCATGATACAGCGATAGATTGCTCGAAATGCATATTCGAAATATTTGGTTCCATGTTTTAAGTCAGATAGAATCCATTTATCCTCGTCAAAATATTCTTACTTGTACTTGAAGGTTTAAAGATTAACTTTATACAGAATTGCAATTTATTCATTTAGTAGTTTTTTAGAAAAAAGTCCCAAAATCACTAATTAAAATTTTTTTTCAACAAAAAATTGCAAATAACTCGAAAATTAAATCATTTTTCGAAAAATTAATAAAATAGAAAAAGTATTTATTTCAATGAGATACGCCTAAATTGGTCTGTCGCGGCCTAAATCGGGAAATTGAAGTTATTTATTAATAACAATGTCCGACTCACTTGGAAAAATTAAAAAAAAAATACATTTGAACTTTAGAAAATATATAGAATCGAATAAAAAAGGTTTTATGCGGTAGAAACGCAAAAAAAATTAGTCGGTTTATGCTCTGCTTGCTTATAGGGTAAAACGGCTCGGCTATACTCTATCAAATGTTTTCTTTCCTCTTTCTTCAAGTCAAACAGACAAAGAAATGCTGGTTTGCTATAGTCTAGTGATTTCTCAGTAATTTGCTTTATGACGAATATTGCATCTATACGATCGTCCAGTACGGAAACCCTGTTGTTCATCTGCTAAACTTATTCTCCGATTTATTTATTTCTTGTTCATTAGTTGTTGTAAAATTTTAGTTGTAAGTTTTAGGGGAGTATTTAACAAATAATATCCCTATATATTGGCCGTTTTTATCTTCTTTTTTAAATAGTAAAATTAGTTCGCTAGTTCTCCATTCTTTCGTTATTTAATTGTGTTTTATAATTATATATTATTATTATTATCATGCAAGATGTCACAGACAGAAAAATAAAAAGTTGGGAAAAAACTAGCAATCGATAGAGCAAATGAATAAATATTCAGATATTTTTAGCATGTTTTACTGGCTCATTTTTTTACATTTACCTTTTTTATGGTACATAATGATATGAGGCACGGCTTTTTTGGAAAACAAAATTTGTTTGTTTTTGTTGCGATTATTGACATTTGAGATGAGTAAAAAATATTGAAGATTGAATTATGCTGATGTTTCTATTTCTAGTGATACTTCCAATGAAAATACCAATCTCATGTTCAGTTGTGTTTATGTTAGATAATAAAAAAAGACAACACTTAAAAATAAAAACGAATAATGTAAAATAAAAGGATTGTATATTTGATAAGCAGAAAATAAAAAATTTTATATTGTTTTTAAACAAAATATCTGCAACAACTGTAATTTACTTATCTTAAGATTTAATATTGTTATTTATTACGGATGAAAAATATGTCCTTGGTGTCATTTGATGACTAAAGTGTAAATACATTTTAACACCATGATTAATATTTAAATTATAGATGTAATACTTAATTGCCATGATAATTAATTAATTTATTTGTTTACACATGCAATATCAAATGTCATAAAAATATAAATAATTGTTCTAGACTAACAAGACCAATTAATGAATTTTAGTTCAGATTATATTGGATATCTCTAAAGAAAAATCGTATTTAAATAATCTTAACCCTGCATTACTACTCATCAAAAATTGTCTTGTTTTACTACCTGGGTACATGTGTATCCCAAATATAAAACACCTGTGTGCAAAAAATCAAATATATTTAGAAAATTACAAAATTGTTGTTATAATGGTTTTACATTATTAAACATATTAATTAACTATTAATTTTAGTTAATGCAATTTGAGCACATTTTTGACTGACGGGTTCAGACATACATGTATTTTTTGCACTTCTTGCACGTTATCCTCGATTTTTTGTCTTGTTTGCGTGTGCAAAAAGCGCATCTCCCGATAGAAGATTGCCTGTGGTCTACATTAGGTACTTCAGGCTCGATGTGCAAATTGTTATCTATAACAGCTTGAGTTCTTTTGATAAAGTTTGGATTCCGAGTCGTTCTCTCATCAAGGGAGTAACTAGGTCTTGTACTAAGATTTTTAAGGAATGACCGTCTGTTCGGTATTAATTCCTTTTATGTGGCATCACCTTTACATAGATCAATTGAATTAATTCTAACGAGGTCTAATAAATTATAAAAAATTGTAAGAAGCCAGCGTCTTGATTTTCTAGCAATGGACTTTGGTTTGATTATAAACATCAATTATTTCGGGAATCACTGTAGAATTTGGTTTGTTTCCTTTAGTATGCATGGTGAAAATCATGACAATAATTTTTTTCTTATATTTTGAAAGGCAATTCGAAAGCAGTGTTATTTTTTACTATAAGCAAACATATCTAAATGTTTGTTTTTGTTTCTTTTTCTTTGTTGAAAAGTTCTTTCGATGTTACCGAATTCATATTTCGAACCCCTGCGTAGTAATAAAGTCCGCATAATGCTTTGATTTCTATTAGATTCGTATCTCTCACATAGGATGGCCTGCTTGTTGTATTATCCACTTCCCTCTCGTCGCCATGTCGATCTCTTGCATAACGTTCTCATTGTAATCTAATTTTCTTGTTTGTCAATGCGACAAAATTTTTAAAATATCATCAGTATCAAAACCCTTGTTGCTCTTCGTTCATAGGATTATTTTTATTATTTTCGTAAAGACTTTCGATATTGTTTCCAGCAGTAACACTCCTTTATATGTGCTGGATTTTTTCTGTCACCTGTTTTAAATATTAATATAGTAACGCTTGTTTTCTACCTCGAGCAGCTTCCTCTCCCTGAATTATTGTAGTGTTTTTTTTTTGTTATTTTCTTTAATAAACGTGTTCCTTCATATTTTAATTGTTTGTTTTTAATTGTATCTTCTGACGCCTCAGTATATTGTTTAATATCATCTGATCATCTGTGGTGATCATCTTCTTTAAGACAATCCCAAACTACATAGTTATTGGGAACACTTCTTCTTCATGTGGCATCTCCTACAGAAGCTTCGCACTATGACAGTGCGAACCTTGACTTATGGTACCCAATGGTAACCAATACCAAAAGATTTTCATGAAAAGAGAAGCAAAAAATTACCATTTCAATGCTTTATTGGTTTGTCGTGGGCTTGTTATACAAGCAAATATCCTTATACAGAACTAGTATCTGTTTGACAGAGTAAGACTCGAAGATATAATGCATCTTCTGTATAATAGAGAAGTTCCAATAAATATTACAAAAACAATCGAAAACATCTACCAAAACAACAAAATGGAAGTCAGAATAGATGGACAACTTACAAAACCTATAGAAATAGGCAGCGAAATAAGACAAGGGGACTTATTGAGCCCCATGCTCTTCAATTTAATCATGGATGAAATCATCAAAAGCTTTAACAAAGAAAAAGGATACAGAATGGGAAACAAATAAATAAAAATACTCTTTTAAGCAGAGGATGCAATATTGATAGCCCAAGACAAAGATAGTCTGCATAGACTGGTCCACAGATTTAACATAAGAGCAAAAGAATTTAATATGACAATCTCGTCTTAGAAAACTAAAACAATAGTAGTCAGCAAACACCGAATGGAGCCCCATAGGAAGGAGGAAAAGAGGAAGATTCCGAAAATCCTGGAGGAACGAAGTAAACGACGCCATGAGTAAGAGAGGCCTAAACGATGGAGAAAGGGACAACAGAGAGAGATGGAAACGGTTGAGCGAGAGAAGGTGGTGAATACTGTAGAATCCCTAAATATATATAGTCAGCAAAGAACCAACCAGATGTAAAATATAAATTAATTGCATCAGTATTGAACAAGTAATGGAAATAAAATACCTGGAAATTACACTGTCCAGGTATGGAGACCTGAACAAATAAGTGAGACATTAAGTACAAAAAGCAAATGGATTGGCAAAACAGACACATTAACATTGAGATGAAGTCAAGAATTAATTAAGCCAGTGTAATACCAATAATGACATATGCCTCAGAAACCAGACCCGAGACAGCCACAACGCAAAGGCTATTGGAAATGGCAGAGATGAGAGTACTGAGAAGAATTACAGGAAATAGAGCTGAGAGCTCGAAAGAGAAGTGAAGACATTAGAAGAAAATCTAACGTACAGTGTATAAATGAATGGACACAAAATAGAAAAAAGGAATGGAATAAACTCATAAGCAGAATGGAGGAGACCCGTGTCGTCAAAATAGCAAGAGATGTCACCAATCGGTAAAAGAAGTATCGGGTGACCGCGCAAAAGATGGATAGACAACCTTCCATAGAGGTAATAATCTGCCAATGAATCATCAGGAGGCAATTGCTTATAAAAAGGAAGGAGAAGACGAAGAACTAGTATCATTGCAGTCAATCATACATACATGGAGATTGTAACAAGTAGCGCATCCTAATGAGGATATTTCACTGCTTGATATTAAGACGAAAGACAGTCCTTTGATATTTATCAGGTATGAAATCAAACCGTAAAAGACCGGATCCTCAAAAATCTAAAGTTGCTGGGGGAAGGATAAATTTGAAAGCACGCTATGATCGTATAGATCAAGGGTGCTCAGACTTGTAGCGTCTGCGATCTATCACAAAATATTTATTAGATAAGCGATCGACTACCGACTAATACAACTACACTGGAACGTAGATACTAAAATTCGTAGATTTTTTCTAACATCCTTTTTGTCTTCTCTGTGTTAGATCATGTTTCTGTCGCGTATGTCATTATTGTTCTGATGACGGTTTTGTAAATTCTGCCTTTCATTTCTTAACTAACCGTAAGCCTGATGTGAGATATTCGTCGTACTCATTTCGTGTTTTAAATATTGCTATTTTACTTCTTCAACTCGTATTTAATACCTCTTAATTTGATAAAGACTGACATAATGCTCCGTCACTGCAGCTTGTGATGTATGAAATAGACACTTGAGAACAATTGGTAACATTCACCAAACGTAGCGCGGTCACATTGCCTCATATGCCTAGAATATTTCGATTAGGACCTGAGAATACCTTTGAATTAATTTGTGATCGACTCCAAAAGTTGTCGCGATCGACTGTTTAGGCAGCGCTGGTATAGACCATCTTATAAAACAAACCAGTAGATACACAACGAAGATGTGCATCTTGTGGAAAGAAGAGAAATATTTACTTCAATTCCATACCCCATAAATATTTGTTTCGCGTTGTTTTTTCATGTAGGTATATAAACTAAAACATAATTTTAATTTTGATTTTAGTACCCTATAACACATCTCGCCAATATCTCAAAAATAGGACGGTCTATATATAAAGTTTTAATGTTAAATAAAAACAATAATTACATATAATGAAAAATAGTTGCAATTGACTAAAATTAATATGTTTGTACAAATAAATTATTGTTTTAGTGTATTTTTTAATTGCGGCAGTTAATGGGTTACGTACTGAACAAATTATAACTTTTTTCTTTGTTCTCTGTTCCTACTTTTTATCGCGTAGTTTTTATTTAAGTGTTCTTATTTCGGTATTATATGTAAACGAGCCAATCAAAAAATATAATTTACTAAATCAAGATCGGATATTATTGACACAACCGCCAGATCAAAATTGAGATTGTGTAAATTCGTTAAAAAAGTGAAAATGAAAGAATTCTTTAGAACCCCCCTGTAAAGAAGCATTCAGTGTTTCTTGAATTTTGACACATCCATTAGTTACTTTAACGTAGTGTTGGGACAAGTTATAAATAGTCGAGTTCTGAGATTAAAAAATGATAAAATTACTAAAACTTTAGATACAAGATATATGCAGTTGTCTGATTACTAACCGGACAAATTCCTTACCAACACGTGACAGGATTGTTAATTATGATTATAGGAAGGTCAGTTTTATTAATTCTGTCATCAAAATTAGTACGATCCGATAGATAACGGAGGTGTGACAAACACATGACTAATCTGTTTGCAAAATCGTCGATATTTATCTCAAAGCTTATTGCATATCTGTCAACACTTTATAATATGGGCGAGTTCGTATTTTGTGTTTATGCTTTTGGTCTGGTGACGTAATTTATACACCATTCGACGTAGATTATGCGTAGAGAATTTTTCTTTCATTGAACAAGACTGATTCACAAAAAATAGAAAGTAAAAATGTTAATAGTTGCCAATTTTAAATCTGTATTTTCTTTCTGAATCCATTGCGCCTTTTTAAGTTTCGAGTGATAGTTTTCATTTTATTTTATCTACACTTTTTCATATCTTTTCATTAGTTTCTTCTTCTTCTTGATTCTATCCGTGACGAATGTTAACGATCATCATGGCAATCTTTATGTGATCTGCAGCAGCGCGGAAAAGCTGCGCAGACATTGTGTTGAACCAGATTCTGAGGTTCTTTAACCAGGATGTTTTTCTTCGTGGACCTCATCTTACAAATATTTTTCCCTAAAGGATGGCTTGTAGGAGGGTATATCTGATTTATTTCGCATAATGTGTCCGAAATACTGTAGCTTTAGTACTATCAGATACAACCAACGTCTCAAACGCTTCCAATCACTTGCAGATATCTTCGTTCAACATTCACGATTCAACACCATAAAACAGAACAGAGAAGACTTCTTCAGAATTCTTACTACCAAGAGAAAGATTGTGGCTTTTGAAGTAGGCCCTCATCCGGTCAAGGGTGGATCTAGTTTTTCCGATGCGCGCTGTTATATCCTGGCTGTTGATCTATTGTTCATTTATTGATTTATTTATTTATTATGGAGCTTCACTTTTTTTTACTGGGGTTTGATTGACGTATAGACCTTCTGTTATCTTTTTCTTGCTAAGTATCATAAGCTTGATCTTATTTACGTTTATATTGAGTTCATATTGTTGACTGCGTTACGTAATTTTGTTACTAAGGACTTGTAGGTCTTCTAGGTCCTGCAAATAGAATGTTTTCATCTGAATGGCTGATATTGTTCAACCCGTACCGGTTTAGAAGAATGCCTTTATCAATTTCGTGCAAAGCTTCGCTAAATATTTTTTCAACGTAGCGATTGTATATTAGAGGAGACAAAATGCAGCTTTGCCTCACATCACGCATGATTTTTATGTATTCGGTTTCTTCGCCTTTTATTCTATGATTGTGGTTTGATCCCATTAAAGATTTCTAATTATTCTCAGATCTTTGGTATTAATTCCTGCTTCTTTTAGTATTTGCATCATCTTGACGTGCTGTACTTGACCAAACGCTTTCTCCTAATTACCAGACATGCTTATACGTAGACAATTGACGTATCTACATCTTTGGAATAAGACTTGTACTGAGAACAGAGCCTCTCTTTGAGGTTTGAGGAAATTTGACACTTACACAGCTCGGAAATTCTCTTACTGATTATATTTATAGGCAGTTTTTAATTATCTTTAGTACAAATACCTTCGTACAAATACCTTGGAGCATGGATCACAGAGGATCTAAATCTCGTGGCTATGTAATCTCCGTGAATATTTTAGATGCAGTTTAATTAAACTATTTAGGCGCGTAACCAACAAAATTATAATTAACAGAATGATTTCCAATCTCCGATAGGAGCGGAACTTGAAGAAGAGAAGGAACAGTTTTAGGAGATGAGTCATTAGGCTAATCGTGCTGTATTCTTCGTTTTTCTTGACTCATGATTTTTTGGGAACTGCAATAAACTAAATATTTCTGCCATTCTGTTATTTCGGTATTTCTCCAGAGTTGTATATGTTGTTGAGTATCTTTGTAATTATTTCTATTAATTCGTTATCCATTAATTTGAGTGGTTCTGCTTGTATATTATCTGAGCCTGCTACTTTGCCACCCTTTAATTGTATATTGCAGAATGAACCTGTTTGAATATTCTTGGGGTCATCATTTACTTCCTCTTCTAGCGCAAAGGTGTTTTCTCTTTGATCTTTAAACAGTTTCTCTAGATGATGTTTACGTCAAAATCAGTTAGATTTCTTTTCTGTCTAGTCCACCTATGAATTTTTTAATTTTCCTGTGTACATTGTAACGATCGTGTTTTAACTGCAGTCTCAATTCCTTCGCATCTTTTCATTGCTTCTTTTTCTTTTCCTTTTCCTTCTTATTATACGCCGTAGCTTCACTTCTATGCTATTTTTATGCTTAATTCCCCAATTTTACCTTAACATTTACTTTCTCAACTTTTCTTTTCACCAGAAAATACAGAACAACAGTAAAGAGAATTTTTATTAATACCGAATAACAGAAAAGAGAATTTATGATACTATAATATGAAGTATATTGGCATATGGGGTAGAAAACTAGTAAGTAAACAAACGAAATAAGGGCAAAATTACAACAATGCAAATGGATTGCATGAGAAAAAGCTGTTGATTAACTAAATTGGACCATATTAGAAACTGATAGTTTATCAAACCCACATTTTTACATACATTTAAAATCTTTGATACCTTGCGTTTTTAACAGCTGGCAACCCTAATGTTCGACCATTTTTTCTCAGACAACTCTATATCATCATACTAAGACAAATATTAGCTTTAATTGATATAAAAACGTGCATTTACGTGAAATGCAGCCAATTTTATTTAAAAAATAAATGAACGAAATACAATTTGTCAAAAACTAATTATTGTTAGTTGAATTAAAAATATTTGCGGCCACTTTTTGACTGGCAACTAATTATTTATCAATGTACATATTCTCCTAATGAACGTAGTGATCTTGCAGTTTGATCTTGTACTATAAGCTATATAGAAGAAGCACATACAAATTGGTATGGACGCGTAAAAGAGCAGATCAATCGAAATAGATATCAAAACTCATGGAATGAAGTTCAGTGTGAGAGAAAGATCGAAGTATGGAGGAGCGAAGTAAAGGAGACCATAGAAAGACGGGAACTCAGTGAAGGGGAATGGCAGTATAGTGACAAGTGGAGACAAGATTTTAACAAGATATAAATGTATTATATAAATGATTAGGCAATTTTTTTATAACACAGACTGAATCTGATATAAAAAATACAGATACACTACGGTCGTAAGAAATTCCTTTGTTATTAATAACCCATTTAATAAGAAGAACTTAATATATTGCAGTTCTGCAGAAAATAAGGAGCTGTGCTGATTTAACTTAAAAAATTTGGATGCATAATTTCCTGGATATGTACAGCACAACCGACTCTCTAACTTGAACCAGCTGTGAAAGTTCTGCACGGTTTATGAAACTTGACAAATCTTTATAGAAAATTTACAAATTCTAATACCAGAGGTGAAATAGGCAATTAAAAACTCAAAAAGTGGTAAAGCGCCAGGTCCTAATGAAATTACAGTAGAAATATTAAAAATTTTGAATGACCAAAAAATTGATTATCTAACTAAATGATTTAATAAAATATACTAGGACGGTCGACGGGCATGAAGAATGGTTAAAATCTATTGTTTTATCCTTACCCAAGAAAAATAATCCTAAATCTTCCGATGAATACCGATTAATTATCTTCATGAGCCACACTTTAAAAATACTCAAAGTTATTCAACAGTGGTTGGTGTGGAGAGGCATTGTGCGTAATGACAGTACTATTACAAAAATGCAGGACTACTACTGTTACCCGACTACTATTTCAGGAGGCACTATGGGAAAGAACTGAAGGTATAAGGATTGGAGAGAGCATCATTAAGATCATAAGATTTGCAGACGATACAGCAATCATGGCAGGAAATATGGAAGATTTACAAATTATTATAGCAATCATTAACAGAGAAATCAAAAAGATGACACATATATACATCTGGTATTGAAGAATTGAAGAAGAGAATTGAAATAGTTCGAAAAGGATTTATAAAATACAAGTCAATATTTATAAATAAGAAATTGAGTATGGTTATCACATTGAGATTCGTCGAAGGTTATGTATAGGGTAGAACTGCTATATGGGATAGAAGCATGGACTCTGAAAGCCCAATCCGTAAAAAATTGAAGGCATTCGAAATGTGGCTATATAGGCGTATTCTAAAAATTCATTGGACTGCAAAAGTTTGAAACGAAGAAGTGTTAGGCGAATTGGACACGACAGAAGCTTATGAACACAATAAAAATAAGAAAAACATCGTAACGATAAATACTTTCTTCTACACGTCATCATGTAAGGAAGAGTAGAGGGAGGAAATGGCTTGGGAAGAAAGAAGAAATCTTGGCTGAGCAATATCAGATATCGGACTAACCTCAGTGTTGAATAGATATTTCACGTTGCAAAAGATAGGGAACCGTTTAAATAAGTGATCTTCGTTAGACGACGGTAAAATAATAAGAAGAAGAATGAGGTTTCCACTGGAATTTTTAAATAATAAGAAACGTTTACTAGACTTAATAGAAAGAGTATACTGCCACTAAGAATTTTTGATATGCCACAGATTGAGATGTCAGATTTTTTTTACTTTAGTAAAAGGAGTTAAATAAATAGTTTTAAGTATCATCCATCGGTCAGGTTTTGATTTGACTAGTATCCACATTGAGATTTAATCAGTGCCGCCTTTTATGGTCCTTCACACAACCACAACAAAAACTACCGTCGACTTTTATCGTCGGTAAGCAATATTTTGCAGCAATGTTGTATCTGACTTTCTTCATTTTTAAAGTTATATGTTTTAGAAGTGTCTATTTCATAATAATAATTCTTCTTTATCTATTTTTTTTTTTGCTTTTATAACTTTGTAATAAATGGTGTGTCTTGATAATAATTTTATAGTCGTCCTATGTATCCTAATGAAGAAGTGTGCGTATAAATTAAAATGATAGTCTACTCGGATATGATTATATGTCACCGTCTCGATAATATATTACTGTAACAGTTTTTGCAAGATAACATCAAATTGTTAATCCTCTTCACAGTAACAATAGATCTGATGACGCTTGAAGATTTAATAGGTTCTTTCCTCTATAATATCATCCCCTATGCTTTGTATACGTGTTTTTGAGGGTTAAATCTGAGGGGTTTTTCACCGATAATAATGTTCGAAGGGCAAACGTAGCATGTTAAATTCATTATGTTCGTAAACTGTGAATAAACGTATTGAAGGGGTATCAAGGGGCAACGAAGGTTTGTTGAAGAGATGGTTATTATTGTTTTAATTAATACTCATTGCACACACCTACGATAAATGAGCAGTCCACTGTATCCCGTCGTTTTTAATTAAATTATAAGCAATTTAAATTGTAAGAAAGACTTTATTGATTTTCTACATCGGCTGTATACCATACACATACAGTATACAAAGACAAAAAAATATAAATATCACGTAAAACTGCATAAAAATAAGCATTTATAAAATTACGATGTATAAAAGATGGTAAACAAATATTACAGGATGAAAACAATAGTATAAAACGTCAAGAGTTATGGCTACGCTAAATAAACGAAACACGAAACAAATTCACTATTCTAAAGCCGGAATCTCACAGTACGTGGAGCGGCGTTCTTTAGCGGCGAAGATAAATAAAAAATACATTAAAGACATAATTTTAAGACGAAAACCAAAGCAACGTGGAATACCATTTTTCCCCTCAATATCTGTGGCTTACGATCACTGGGATAGGGCAAAACTGTCTACTAATACTGTCCCGTCGTTGGTCGGTAAATGAACATGGTTCAAAGGAAGGTTGTAAGCTGATGCATAGCACGTATTTACTCTACTCCTTCTACCTTTCCAAAGCGGCTAGGGTCTGATACGGTCAGTATAGTGCTAACTTTACTATGGAGTGGTCTAACGAAGTTGTGTTCATTGTATAAATTACCCAAATTCCTAAAATTTTTACCGCCAACACTGGTAGCGTACAACAGACAAAACTAAATTAAACCCTCGATCTCGAGGAGACACGCTCCATTGGATAGTTATTAAAAAGTAAATATTTATTATTTTCACAATATCGTGGCGGGCCAACCGTGCTCTTTTCTTTTCACTATTATCTATTTTCTATTTCTCTTCGCCGACGTGAACTGGGAAGAACGCTTCATCGGACCCGGATTAAGGTGGATTAGTCTGCTTTGCCACTATCTACATGCCTTCTTATTTCTGTATTTCTCTTTCCATTGTTTTATTTTATGATTTTTACGTATTTTTCCATGTCATCCAACTCTCTTGTTCTTTGTCTCTGTTGGCTTCTTCCTTGGATTTAGGTCCATCTCGCATCTTTTTTGATCATCACGTTTGTCGATCTTCTAATCGATTTCATTACTCTCACTATATTTTAGTTTTTTCTTTTTCTGTCTTTGTTTTTCTTTAATCTTCTTTCTCTGTGTGGGGTAATGTCGGGTCATAGGATGGTTCTCCTTATTTTCCTTTTGATGCAGATTAGTCTTCTTACATTTTTTTCTTTTTGTTCATCGCTGTTGTTTCGATTGCGTTTGTAATAACTGACCGTATCAGTGTTTTGTAATTTTTTTTATGTTTTTCAGAAGTTAATTATCATTTTTTTATTAAATTTAAAGTTGCCGGATATCAGGTGCCGCTGTTTTTTGTTTTTTGCATTTGTTTGTGATCCATAATTCTTGGCTTCTATGTGTTGTTTTTTTTACATGGATGTTATTATAAATGTATTCTTCTTGTTCATATTTATTTTCCTTAGTATTTTTTCAAATACCGTAATTAGTATTTGGGAGATATGTCACCAGGATTGACCAAGATTGATTTCTTTTTTCTTCTAGTGCCAATTCCACTAATGAAGGTTGGCTATAACCATTGCAAATGCATCTCTATCTTCTACTTTTGCTAAAAGTGTTTATGTTTTTAACCCGCTCCAGTCGCGAGTGTTTTTCAGCCAGTATATTTGTCGCCTACCAGGATCCCATTTTCCTTAGATTTTACCCTTCATAATCAGCTGTAACAACTCATCCTTATCACTTCTAAGTATGTGCCTCAAATATGCTGTCATTCTCCTTTTAATAGTGATCAAAAGTGCTTGATCTCTTTCCATTTTATGCAACATCATTGCATTCGTAATATGATCTCTCCATGGTATTTTTAAAAGTCTTCTAAAAAGTTACATCTCAAAAGCTTACTACAACTTTCTCATTAAGTCAACATTAACAGTCCAAGATTCGGCACCATCAACAAGAATAGACTGTGTTTTACCATTCGATATCGGATTTGCAGATTGAGTCTTTAGATATTCAGACATTTCCTCCTTTTCAAAAAGGCTGCTCTTGATAGCTCTATTTTTGATCGAATTTCTGATTCCGGATTTAGATCTTCTTCAGACGTCAGCAGGTCTTTCCTATTTTCAGCGATAATGATTGTATCGTCAGCATAACGAATGTTCTTTATAGTGTCACCATTGATTTTTTTGAGTCAGGTTATATTAAAAATACTTTTCTTATTCTCTCTCCTTCTATAGGAACATTTGTTGTATTCCAATGCTTTCTCACTTATTTGAATGGCTATGAATATATCTCATTTTGTAGAAAGTTTTATTGCTCTTCACATTCCATTAATCTTGTTGGCCCTTATCCTTATTAGAGGTCTGTTGAGAAAGGTGATAATTGATAAAATTTTTACTATTTCCTTGTTTGTGTATTGGTATGGTAATGTTGATCCTCCATTGGTATGATACATGCTTGCTATTTAAAGTTTCCTGAAAAATTACGTCTGTTTTCTATTATCGATTCTCCATGGTATTTTAGGAATCCATTTGGTATGTCATTAAGTGGTGGGGCTTTTACGTTTTTAAATTTTTTGATATTTCTACGTTGTCGTCATCATTTTCTTCATATGATTATGTAGGTCAAACACTATTTCCATTGTAAATGTCTTTTACATAAGATATCTCTTTTTCTTTTTACAATTTGTTTAGATTTTTATATTCATTGATGGATCTTTTTTCTACCTTTAAGGATTTTCCAAACTTGTTTTTGCGGTTCATACAGGATGTGTTCCATGTATTTAATGAATCGTGTCCAATATTTTCTTTTTATTCACACGGTACGTATGCTTCACATTACGAAAAAGCTTCTCAACAAACAGTAGACTGAGGCAGTACATGTAACAGATCACGGCGACCAGTGAAGAAATATCATTAATCAAACTATACGACATGCCGAAGCTCAATGATAAACCACAACACATCTGCAACATGTTAATGACTATGATGAGGTATGATTTCCTCTTCTCGCATGCAAACTCTCTCTCGTATATCAACAATTAGTTTTCCTCCCATACTTTATTATTTACAAAAATTGCTCGGTACTTATTTGTGATCTAACCCTATATTTGACGATGTTGACCTCGAGAATTTTTTTCGTATATTTTTTCCCTAATTGTTATTATGTAATCTATCGTTGACTGTTGACTTAAAAATACAGTCTATGCTAAATAGTTAATTTAAATAATATAAATAAACCATTGGACGCTATATAATCACTTATAGCATTGCACAACTCAGCAGACGCAGAAAGTGAACACAAACTAGTACTAGCAAAAATAAGAATGAAAATAACACCAAAACATTTTCTACGGGAAATCACGGAGGAAAAATTCAATGTAGAATTACTGTGGAACAACTCTACAAGAGAAATGCACCAAAGGAGGCTAACACAGAAGATACTGAAACAAATAGACGACACCGAAGATATAAACGCGAGATGGGAAAAATTAAAATCAACATTGAAGAAGCAGCAACAGAAGCTCTAGGAACAGGCTAAGTCATACTGAACAAAGAAACAACAACAATACAACATGGTTCAGAAAAGAAATAAAACAGAAATGTAACGAGAAAAGAGAGGCCTACACGAAGTACACACCATCAAATACTCCAGAATCCCAAGACACCCATGGAAGAATACGAAATGAAACAAAGCAGTTGGTAAGAAGAACAAAAAACGAACACTGGGAACAGTTTACAAAAAGGTTGGAAAGCGCCTTCTACGGGACACAAAAACGAATATGGAGATTTATAATAAACCAACGGAAAGAAATGGCAGAATTGAAGGAATACAATAACATACTAGCAAAAGAATGGGAAATATACCTGACGGAACTGTTTAAAAGGAAAGGAAAATAATAATCAACACAATAACGTACTTACCTGAATTAAGACACGAAATTGAAATCAGTTTTCAGGAAGTAGAAATAGCCATAAATTCACTCACAAATAGAAAGTCATCAGGACCAGACGGAATAACCAACGAGCTTCTAAAACACGGAGGAGAAAGTATAACCCTTGAGATGACAAAACTTATACAAACACTAATATTGCACTGCAAGATACCAGGCGTATAGAGAAACAGCGAAATGATACCAATGTTCAAGAAAGGAGATAAAGAAGACCCCAACAATTATAGAGGTATAAATCTACTGAACACCGCACAAGCTTACCACAAAAGTCCTAACCAACAAAATCAACAAATTAACAACTTTATCAGATGAACAACAATGATTCAGATCCGAAAGATCCTGCGTAGATGCCGTATTTGTACTAAGACAAATCACAGAAAAGGCCATCGAGTATAATAAACCAGCATATCTATGTTTTATAGACCTAACAAAGGTTTTCGATCGTATCCAAGTCAAAGACGTCTTACACCTACTGTATAAAAGAAACATACCAATCAATATTATACAAACCATCGAAAAAATCTATTTCCATAATCGAATACAGGCAAAGATAAATCGAAAACTAAGTGCGCGCTCATAACGAGGCGCCGACCCTCGCTCGGACCATAGGATGGTATCATAGTATCATCGCTACGTAAAATAAATGCAAAAATCGGTCAGAGAGCCAAGCGGGCTAGGCGGCCGAATCTCATTCGGTTCACTGTCAAATGGTTCAGTGGATGTGGGTTCGAGCCCCAGCTCGGTGTACAGAAAAATAAAAAAGGCTAACGCAGCAGTTTAAAATTCTAGATGAATCTGCGGCTTAGACTAGAATATGCTGGTGTCTGATCGGCTTATGGTGGAGCAGTACGGCAAGAGATAAGGGCTTGCGGCTCGGTGATACTCCTCCATAGATCCCTACCGGAAGGGCGTGGCGCCTAAAAAAACGGTGTGTATATACGAGTATATTTTAAAAATTCCAGCGTTCACCGTCAAAGCGCAGCGCCCAGCCTCGAGCCAGGTATTGAGGCTGGGCGCTCGAGCCATATTATTCGAGCTTAGTATTTTTTCGACCCTCGATCCTAGTACTCTACGATCGACTCTACGAGGCGCCGACCACCGAGCCTCGCTCCAACCATCGTATCAATCGCCAGGTACAATAAATGCATTATTTTAAATGCGAGCGTTCACTTCACTGTCAGTGCTATGATCTATAATAATAGGCGATACCATGCGATGGTCTCCGTAATGAACGCACCCTAACACAGTGTATACCAATACAAAGGGGAGTCAGACAGGGTGACTCGTTAAGCCCACTTCTCTTTAATATAATAATGGACGAAATAAAACAAGCAGTACGTAAAGGTCATGGTTACAAAATGGGGAACAAAGAAATCCAAAGATTATATTATGCAGACGACGCCGCATTAATCGCCGAGACAGAAGACGAGTTCCAAATATTAACATACATCTTCAATACATCAGCCAAGAAATACAATATGATAATATCAGCAGAAAAGACCAAATGTATGACTACAGAAACATCTAAATACCCACTACGATGTAAAATCGAAATTGATGGGAAAATAATAAAGCATGAAGCAAGGTTTAGATATCTGGGAATAGATATAACTAGTTACGGAGATTTTGAAGAAGTACGATAACAAAGCATAAAAGCAAGTAAAGCGGCGGAATCTCTTAATGACACAATCTGGAAGAACAAACACCTAAGATAAGACACAAAAACAAGAATCTATAAAGCAGTAATTAGATCGTCTCTAAAACGAGACGACTACTAGAAACAACTGAGATGAAAATATAGGTACCTACGAATATCAGGGAAAAGTCTGTAAGATAGGGAGAGAAGCGGAGACATAAGAAGAGCATGCAATATAGAAGACATAAATGGATGGGTGAATAGCACGAGACAAGTTACCAAATGGACGAAGAAGTATTGGCAGACCAAGAAAAAGATGGTGCGATAATTTAAACAATTTAGGAGGCTAATATTGAAGAAGAAACAGGCTGTAAAGCCTACATACAACAAGGAAGAAGAAGAAGAAGCATTGCACAAGATGGCAATTATTTTGACCAATTGTTACAGTAATTGTGTAATCATCTTTCACTACAATTGTGCCTATTCTTCAACAAGTACACTGGCTTCTACAAATATACCAAGATGATTGGTTTAAAAACATAGGGAAAATGGCAAATTAAAAATTTTTATCGCCTTATAAAAGATATTTAATACTCAATCCTGCGTAACATAAACTAATGCTCGGATATTCAGACGTATTAATAAGACATAAGTTTGATATAATTAATAGATAACGATTTTAACTTCAAATTTTCAGAAAGATCGACGTAACTCAGAAGTCAGAACCCTCTATTGTACTCGTATATAAGGGAATGCTTATGAAAATAAATTTAAATATTGTATTTTCATATTTTTCTGATGGTATATAAAAAATATATATTTAGAAAAATTCAATGCAATTTACACATAAAAGGTCATAACTAGTTTTATTTGCCATTTCTGAATTCCCACAGCTATAATTCCGGATGCGGTTAAAAGAGACAGTGTAGTGGGAACCTAGAAACGCCTATCAACATTAACCTAACCATTCGCGATTGGATATTACTACTACTTACTCTAATTTTAATTTCCAAGATATCAGTTGTGCAGCAACTATAAAAATCATTGTAATTCGATCTTGTAATTCAATTTGCCGTATCAAGTTTCTTTGTTTTTAATTTTTGTATGCGTTTAAATTACAAAAACAAATAAAAAAGATTTTCATTCATGACAAAGTAGATTTTTTTAAAGTGGATGTATGTATATAATGTTATTCTCTATAACGATATTGTTAACAAGATATAAATCAGTGATAGGTGTTTCATTGAGATATTAGAAAACAGTAACATCATAATTAGATTTTTAACATAACAGTTTATGGTATAGGCTTATAATTTTGATTTTTCATACGTCACTTCTTCTTCTTTTTCCTTCTTGTATGTAGGCTTTAAAGCGTGTCTCTTCTTCAATATTAGCCTCCTAAATTGTTTAAATTATCGCATCATCTTTTTCTTGGTCTGCCAATACTTCTTCGTCCATTTGGTAACTTGTCTCGTGCTATTCATACTATCTTATCCTCTGCCATTCTACTAATATGTTCATTCCACTCCTATTTCCGTTTTGTCGCCCATCCATTTATGTCTTCTGTGTTGCATGCTCTTCTTATGTTTTCGCTTCTTTCCCTATACAACAGACTTTTCCATAATATTAATCTCTGTTGTTTCTAGTAGTCGTCTTGTTTTAGATGTGTCAGATCGTGTCTCTACCGTGTATGTTAATATAAGTCTAATTGCTGCTTTAAAGATTCTTGTTTTTGTGTCTTGTCTGAGGTGTGATTGTGTCATTAAGAGATCCCGCCGCTTTACTTGCTTTGAAGCTTTGTTGTCGTAGTTCTTCTTCAACATCTCCGTAACTAGTTTAAACCTTGCTTTCGCTTTATTATTTTCCCATCAATTTTGATTTTCCATCGTAACAGGTATTTAGATGTTGTCATACATTTGGTTTTTTCTGTTGATATTATCATATTATATTTCCCGGCTGTTGTATTGAAGATGTGTGTTAACCTTTGGAGCTCGTCTTCTGTCTCGGCGATTAATGCGGCATCGTCTGCATAACATAATATTTTAATTTATTTGTTCCCAATTCTGTAGCCATGACTTTTACGTACTGCTTGTATTATTTCGTTCATTATGATATTAAAAAGAAGTGGGCTTAACGAGTCACCCTCTTTGACTCCGCTTTGTACTGGTATACACTGTGTTAATTTTCCATTTATCTTTGCCTGTATTAGGTTATGGAAGTAGATGTTTTCGATGGTTTGTATAATATTGATTGATATGTTTCTTTTATACAGTAGGTGTAAGACATCTTCGACTTGGATGCGATCGAAAGCCTTTGTCAGGTCTATAAAACATAGATATGCTGGTTTATTGGACTCGATGGTCTTTTCTGTGATTTGTCTTAGTACAAATACGGCGTCTACGCATGATCTTCCGGATCTGAATCCTTGTTGTTCATCTGATAAAGTTCTTAGTTTATTGATTTTGTTGGTTAGGACTTTTGTGGTAAGTTTAAGTATGGTGTTTAGTAGATTTAAACCTCTATAATTGTTGGGGTCTTCCTTTCTTGGACATTGGTGTCATTATGCTATTTCTTCATGCGTCTGGTATCTTGCAGTGTAATATTAGTTTTATTATAAGTTTTGTCATCTCTAGGGTTATACTTTGTCCTCCGTGTTTTATAAGCTTGTTGGTTATTCCATCTGGTCCTCGTGACTTTCTATTTTTGAGTGAATTTATGGCACTACTTCCTGAAAACTGATTTCTATTTCGTGTCTTAGTTCAGGTACGTTATTGTGTTGATTATTATTTTCCTTTCCTTTAAACAGTTCCGTCAAGTATATTTCCCATTCGTTTGCTGGTATGTTATTGCATTCCTTCAATTCTGCCACTTCTTTCTGTTAGTTTCTTATGAATCTCCATATTTGTTTTTGTGTACCGTAGAAGTAGCTTTCTATCCTTTTTGTAAACTGTTTCCAGTGTCCATTTTTTGTTTTTCTTGCCAACTGTTTTATTTCACTTCGTATTCTTCTATACGTGTCTCGGGATTCTGGAGTATTTGATGTTTTGTACTTCGTGTAGGCCTCTTGTTTCTCTTTACATTTCTCTTTTGCTTCGTTTCTGAAGCATGGTGTGCTGTTGTTGTTTCTTTTGTTCAGTATGACTTTGCGTTTTCTGTTGCTGCTTCTTCAATGTTGATTTTAATTTTCTCCCAGCTCGCATTTATATCTTGGATGTCGTCTATTTGTTTCAGCTGTATTTTCTGTGCTAGCCTCCTTTGATACATTTCTCTTGTATAGTTGTTCCACGATGATTCTACATTGAATTTGTCCTCGATGATTTGCTGTAGAAAATGTTTTGGTGTTATTTTCATTTTTATTTTTGCTAGTACTAGTTTGTGTTCATTTGAGCTGTGGGTCTGTTTGAATCATTTGGGCTGTGGGTGTACAGAAGAATTCTGAAAATATCATGGACAGAACACGTCACAAACAAAGAGGTTCTGGGAAGGATGATCAAAGAAATGGAAATTTTAAATTCAATAAAAACAAGAAAGTTAGAATATCTCGGACATATTACACGTGGAGAGAAATACACCTTGCTCCAACTGATTATGCAGGGAAAGATCCAAGGAAAGAGAAGCATAGGGAGGCGTAGAATGTCATGGCTGCGCAACCTGAGAGAGTGGTACGGATGTACATCAATTGAACTTTTCAGAGCAGCCGTCTCAAAAGTCCGAATAGCTGTGATGATTGCCGACCTCCGCCGCGGAGATGGCACTTGAAGAAGAAGAAGTTTGTGTTCACTTCCTGCGTCTGCTAAGTTTAAAGTTCGGATTCTCAGTTCGTTAAAAGCACAGAGATTAGCCATGTATTTCATTTCCGATTCGTGCATTAAAGTCACCCATAAGAATTAAGGGTTCTTCATGAGGTATTTCATCCAGGATGGTTTGTAATTGTTCGTAGAGTGCCTCTCGTTCCTCCTTAGGTTTGCAGTCCTCGGAGCTATAGATAGATGACATTTAATTTTTGGTAGTCTCTTGTGATGTTCATATGTATTATTCTTTCGAAGATATAACGGCAGTTATTTATGTTGTCTTTAAATTTTTTTAAGCTAATAAATAAGAAATTCCGTGTCCAAAATGGCTGAGTTAAATCTGAGAAACCAACATCAAAGATGAATTAGAAGAACCTATAGCAAATCACAAAAAAACTAGAATGGTTTTAATAGATCCCGCTACCCCTGCAGGGGGTATAAGGAGTATTGAGATAAAGTTTATTAACACTTCTACTTCTGAGTATCAAAACTAAGATTGTTTTAAGCAAACTAAATTACAATGATACACGGCTTATGTGATAGAAGAGTTAACTAATGAGTGCGAAGATCACACGGAAAGCACAAATAATCCCATAATGGTAACAAATTTAAAGCAAATATAGAAAACAGTAAAAAAATTTAAAATCGTTTACACTAAATTTTACATAAATATAATTGGATATTTACAGTAGTAAGATTAACCAAAACACGTTTTATTAGTTGTTGTATTTTGATTAAATGTAACATATTTAATAATAATAAATAATTAAGTTGGGAGATTAATAAGAAAATAATAATTGTTAATTTAATTAATTATGGCATTTATTATACCTTAAAATGTATTCCATAGTATATCTGATAATCATTAAAGACAAAATCTCTTATTGACAAATCACTGACAATTCCTACTGATATTTTTGATGTCGGTAGTTTGTCTTTTAGCATAAGGCGTGTTTCACGACCAACTTGATAAACAGCCTGTAAAAATCTAAACGATTCTTGTAGTTTTCAGGTCTGCGACAAGCAATTATCATTTTTCTCAGATAAGCCCACTTGATATAAAGTTGTAAAGTTATTAATTCCCCGGCCGGTGAGATTGTGTGAAATAAAAGGAACAAGTGAACGATAATAAAACATGTGAAGGTAGGTGGGCTGGCAGGGCACGCTGCGCCCAGGAGGTCTGGCACTTCATGTGACAAAATGACCATGAGGAATTGATCAAGATCTAAACCTCGCTTTTTAATTGTTCACCAGACTGATTTTTCCGATGAAATTATGGCCATATTTTAAGGATGTGCGCGGTTCTTCTTTTTCTACCTGTAAGTTTGTCAACTGTTTATTTGTCCTGAAATTATTAATTTTAAAAATTTTTATTGATCCGTAAGTAATTTTTAACTTCCAGTTAACTGATCTTTTATCGGTCACGTTTTCGTCACTTTTGACATATCAACAAATGTTCGTTCAGCTGTTAAAATTTTTTATTCGGTTAAATTTTGGGCTAAACGTGTGTGCAGGTGTCATGTAGTTAATGCCTATTGGGTCTTTGTGCTTTCAAGTTAAATATTTTAAATACTAATTATTATCATCGTTTATACAACAAAATAGCTGTGGTGGTTTTTATTATGCAAAATAAGTTTGTGTACTAATGATTTATTCTGTTGACTATTCACGCTTATAATAATATTTTGAGTTCAATTTAAAATTAGTCATTTGTACATTTATTTTTAAAGATACAATTCTTTATGTTCTGTTCTCTTTAAATTTAATGTTTTCTATTTTACAACCAGCTTGTGAACAGCTTGAGCGGACTGCATTGGGAGTGTCTACGAATTTATAACAAGATGCTAAAAAGAAAAAGACGGGACTGCGACATGTTGCCAGAATAACACTCGTAGAAGTAGCAAAGTATAGAAGATCTGAATAAAGCAAAATTTAAGATTTCTATATAAAGTTACGACATTTAAATTTCTATTTATTTAGCGACTATTGATAATCGCAGGTGAAATGACCCGTTTATCGACCTTTAAGCTTAAATTCCTTACAGTGTGGACACATATCGTTCATTTTTTTCATACTTTTTTGTCCATAGTAACTTCAGGATCCTTTTGTATAACTATAGCTCAAAAGCCTGAAGTTTTGATAGAGTTTCCGCCTTTAATGTCCACGTTTCTACTCCGTACAAAAGCACTGAGTACACGTAACATTTAAGGAGCCTTATTTTTTTTTCTAGGGTGAGGACATGGCTCATGAACACAGAGCTCATAAATAATGCACTTTTTGCCTTTCCGATGTGACATTTAATCCCTTGGGTATTGTGTCTTCTTCAGCACTTCCTTGTTCATGTCCGACTCTATCGAAAGCCTTCTTGTAGTCAATCAGGCATGTAAAACATCTCTACATTTCTGAAACAATACTTGCACACTAAATAAAGTTTCCCCAATTTGTTCCTCGCATTTCCGGTAAATTCTTTTGTGGATGACTTTTAAAAACAGCTTCAGCAGATGGCTCATTAGGCTATGGTCCTAGAGTCTTCACAAACTTTTGCTCCTGGTTTTTTGGGTAATGGTACGAACTCCGATTTGAGCCACTCTACGATATTTTCCCTGCCTTGTATATTTCATTAAATATTTCAGTTATTATTTTTATTTGTTCTGCATCTAATAGCTTCAGCAGTTCTGCACGAATTTCATCAAGTCCCAGTGCCTTTCCATCCATCATTTGTCTGACGGCTGCCGTTATTTCTTCTGGTAGGATTTCGGGACCTGAATTTTCCTTAATGGTGGGTTCTTGTATTATTCTAAGGTCGTGGAAAGGTTTCTCTAAGTATTCTTCCCATACTTTCTTTTTATCTTCTTTGGTTACGGCAAGATTGCCTTCATCATCTGTTATTTTTCCGCTGTTACGTTGTCGGAACTTTCCAGCAATTTCCTTCACCTTTCGATGGACATTGAAGTTAACATATCAACATTGTTTTGTTTTTTGTTTCTCTTTGGCTTCTCTTATCTTTCTTCTGACGATGGTATGTATTCTCTTATATTCTTGGAGATTTTCTTTGTTTTTTTTCTCTGATTAATAAGTTCATCGGTCTCTTGTATGATGGTCAGACTTTCCTTCTATAGTTCCTGCATTTTTGCATTTTAGCACCTTTCTATTGAGGTTTTCGCTCACCTTCAGTAAAACATTGTGATCTTTCAGTTTTCTAACATCATACATCTTCATCGACTTACTTGTAACCTTCACATTAATGATATTCTCAAATCAAGTGGGTTACAAATATCGGACCGCACTATCAGAAGAAAGTTGTATGAAATTTGATTGCGAGCAAGAATCCCTAGAAAGAGACCGTTCCTAAACAAAAAACGGAGGCAAAAACGCATTGATTGGGTTTTGACACACAGACAGTGGAAGTTTATTCGTCGCCAACCGGAGGAAGACCTTTTTTGCCCCAGTGTACTACGGTCACCATGATGCACCCTGTGAGCGTCATGGAATGGGCATGTATGGCCACTAGAGTTGGGCAATATTAATGCAAAACCATCAGGAAGAAATACTGCAAGTCAAACTGCTGCCATCTATTTTGTTTGAAGGGAATGCTCAACAATTCCAGCAGGCTGAAGCGCCCTGTCATAGAGCCAAGACTTCCATGAAATTCCTTCCTGGAAATAGTCCCGATCTAAATCCAATAGAAAATTTATGGTCAAGGCTGAAAATAGTATCACACTGAAACCCAAGTAACAAGAGAGAACTGATAGTATTACACGAAAAGATCTGTCTCGTGAATTCCATACCTCGCAGAATCGACTCTGTGCTAAAAACAGACCACCAAATAGGTACTACTTTTCTTCGTAATAACCATGTGCCATTTTTTAAACATATATCCACTAATAGCTAATGGCTATTATTATTTGATTTATTTTTTGAAAGTAGTGTTGTGTCAAAAACGAGGAATGCTGCTAACAAAACGAAGTTTTTTTTTCAAAACAAAATCAATAAAAACTGTATATGAAAACCGCGTAATGACGCACATAGTGTAAAGAAATAAGAGTGAAATGCATTACTATGCAATTATATTATAATACTAAATTACAAATTAAAAAGAAGAAGTATACAGCGCCTGGAATGAAGAAGATATTGTATAGTTACTTATGTATTCAATAAGTACTGATCCACGTATCAGTAGCCACAACCATTCTAAAAACCCTTTCTTATAATGTACCTACTTCCTCATTAAATAAAAGACTAGCTGCACATGTTGGTCTCTAATTTTTTGTATGTAGATTTGTTCCTCTCTGTAATAAAAGCATTCTACTTTCATCTGGTTGTTGTTGTGGCGTTAAGTATGTACTTTTATTATTTTGTTTAGATATATACTATTTAAATTGTATAATGGTCTTTAGATACATAAATAAATGGAAAGAATATGAGTGGATACTTTACGAGATCAATCGGTGGTGGTATGCGGAATTAGTTTTGAGCGGTAGCACAGTTGTGATGCTACATAGAAATTTATGATATGCAGAAATATATTCCAGATTCATGTCTATTAACATAAATATATTTCACACGCCAATAAAATAGTAATAACCACATAAATCGGATAATATAAGTGTTGATCTCCTTCATAAACACTTGTTTCGACAATATTATAATATTGTACAACAAAGAGCAAAAAAATTTACTATTTTTATTCGGAATAAGGCCCAATTGTACTTTAAAATAAGTTTATTTTGACGTTTATGTTATTTTATTTAAATACAAATTTAAATTCAACGAAGAGTTTAATACTATCAAAAGGTCTAAACTTTGATATTACTCATCCATAGAATCCGAAATTAGATATACCTAATTAGATCAGTGAAGAAAATCTCTCAATATTTACCAACCCATGAAAAAGATGAGTATAGAGTAAGGTAAAATTGAATTTGAAAAGTCTAATAAAAACAACAGAACAAACACAAAAAGAAAGAAACCAGAGCCAAAGAAGGAGTCACACTGTTAGTACACAGAAAATTTTTACACCAAGTACAAGAATGTAGATATACCTCTGAAAAAGTAGTAAGTGTAAAAGTTAAACTGGATGTCAAACCTCTGAATGTGATAGCAATCTATGCACCAGACAACAACAGAGATACCACCACAAGGGAAAACTTCTACGAACACCTTCAGACTGTAATAAACGAGACCCCAAATGATGAATATATAATCATTATGGATGATTTTAACGCCCATGTTGACAATGATCTAGTTCCAGGAATAAAACAGCGATATAATGAAAATATCAGAAATGAAAAGAAAGACCTTCTGACGGACCTCTGCAGCATAAACGAAATACGTATTAATAATACATTTTTCCTCACAAAGGACAATACAAGTACACTTTTGAAAACAGTAGAGGACAAAGATCTATGATAGACTATATTCTGTCAAATACATAGTTACAGCCCCTCTCAAATCTTGGATGTAAGAGCACTAACATCAACAGAAACAGGAAGCGATCATAAATTGGTACAAAATCCGAATGAAAACACATATATGTGATAACAAAACACCATAATACACCACAAAGATAAAAGTCTAAAGCTTACAGGATGACTCCACAAGATACCTATTCCAAAAAAGAATAACCGAAAAAAGCAGAAACATATATATCACAGAAAGTGATTGAGTCGAAGAAAGCTGGGCAAAAATTAAGTCTAATATCTTAGCCTCGGCCAAGGAAGTTCTTGGTGAAAGAAATATAAATAAAAATAAATAGTTTCCAAGGCGAAGAACTCCATGGTTTTGTACAGAAGTGAAGGAAGAATGTAGAGAAAAGAAAAAAGCTTACCTGAAATACATGTCAAGCAAAACACAAGAGGCATACCATAATTACAAGACAATTATGGCTCTTCATAAGAGGGAAAAGAACGGAGGTAAAGAAACTAGTAGAACCAAAACACATAGAAAAGGATACGTGGATTAACTACCTAAAAAAGCTCTATGCAGAGGAAGAACAAACGACGCTAGAATCGGAACCACCAGAAATCACCACAAATGAAAAACTTAAAATAAATGTACGGCAAGTTCGGAAAATACTTGAAACTCTGAAGAACAGAAAAGCAGCAGGTAAACACGAGATACCAAACGAATTACTGAATATTGTGGAGCAGCAATGACAGAACAATTAATTAAACATTAAATTAATTTTACAATATTAATTAATAAAATTATAAAACACTATAAAATACCGGAAGAATGGAGAATGAGCGAACTAATTCTATTATGCAAAAAAGAAGATAAAAACAGGCAGAAAACTATAGAGGTATAAACTTGTTAAATACTACGCTAAAACTTGCAACAAAAATTTTACAAGTGTTAATAAATCATAGGATAAGCTAAGCAGATGAACAACAGTTTTGTAGTGGAAGATCGTGTACAGGTGCAATATTCGTTATGAAGCAAATTACTGAGAAATCACTAGAATATAATAGACCAGCATTTCTGTGTCTCATTGACCTAAAGAAAGTGTTTGACAGAGTAAGAATCAAATATGTAATCCATCTTCTGTATAATAGAGAAGTTCCCCTAAATATTATAAAAACTATCGAAAAGATCTACCAAAACAACAAAATGGAAGTCAGAATAGATGGACAACTTACGGAACGTATAGAAATAGGCAGCGGAATAAGACTAGGGTATTCATTGAGCTCCATGCACTTCAATTTGATCATGAATGAAATCATCAAAAGCGTTAACAAAGAAAGAGGATACAGAATGGGAAACAAATAAATAAAAATACTCTTTTAAGCAGAGGATGCAATATTGATAGCCCAAGACGAAGATAGTCTGCATAGACTGGTCCACAGATTTAACATAAGAGCAAAAGAATCTAATATGACAATCTCATCCCAACAAAACAAAAAAATAGTAGTCAGCAAAGAACCAGATTTAAAATAGAAATTGATGGTATCAGCATTGAACAAATAATGGAAAAAAAATACCTGGGAATTACACTGTCTAGCTATGGAGACCTGGACAAAAAAGTGAGAGATCAAGTACAAAAAGCAAATAGACTGGCAGGATGCCTTAATAACAAACACTATATGGCGAAACAGACACAATACGACCAATAATGACATATGCCTCAGAAACAAGACCCGACACAGCCACAACGCAAAGACTACTGGAAACGGCAGAGATGAGAGTACTGAGAAGAATTACAGGAAATACGCTGAGAGATCTAAAGAGAAGTGAAGACATTAGAAGAAAAAAAGAATGGAACAGCTACATAAGCAGAATGGAGGAGACCCGTGTCGTCAAAATAGCAAGAGATAAGTCACCAATCGGTAGAAGTATCGAAAGTCCGCGCAAAAGATGGTGTGACAACCTTCCATAGAGGTATTAATCCGCCAATGAACAAGCAGAATTGCTTATAAAGAGGAAGAAGAAGAAACACAAAGAGCTGTAAGAATTTTAAAACATGATTACTCCATAATTATTCTACCAGCAGAATATGGGAAATTCAATTGTTTTAACGGATAAAATTCAATGTCAGGACAATATAAAGAACTAATAACAAACTGACATTATACTAAATTAACAAAGGATCCAACGAAGGCTTTGGAAAACAGGATAGATAGTATTTGATTAAAATTTAACGATTATTTACCTGATTATCATAGAAATTTAATTACACCTTATTACAGCCTTATTTTTATGGAGTATCAAAAGTTCATAAAGCTAATACGCCACAATCCACTGTAGATCTTCCTAGTCTTGTGCGATGACTACCTGATCATCTGCGAAATGAAGCGTATTTAAGGTTATTTCGTCGTTTGTAATCGTCTTAACATTTCTTTATTGGATATTTAATCCTTTCAGTGAATCCTGAGTATCCTATATAACCAAATAGAAAAACCACCAATTTTTTTGGGGATGTATCTATAAAGGACCACATTTCAGCACCGTAAAGAAATACGGTCAAAACATAGCTACAACTTGGTTGTGAGCAATTGCAATATAAATTACCGAATGGTGAGGGAGTTAACATTTATTATGTTAGACAGAAGACAAGCAAATGGAAAAAAGAAAAGTAGGAGCTCGTTAATATGAATAGAGGAACAGTGTTATAGGTTAGGTATTCTGCAGCTTAAGTCCCCATGAAACAGCTCCATTGTATACAGGTATCCCTTGACTAGTACATGTCTAATAAGGTCACTTTCTTCTGTCTGCATAATTTGACATAAACTTATTGAAATTCGATCTGCAATTATCTACATTTTGACGTCGTTGAAGGGCTGCTTCGCGATGGTCTTTCGTCTTTACGCTTTCACTCCAAGACACATTTCTGACATTCATCTTTGTCTTGAACATAAAAATAGTATAACTGTTACATCAAGCTAATAACAAATATTTACATAAATATATCTTTTGGTTGTTTTGTATCACGTTTAACAGCGCGTATAAAGATCATCCAAAACATTTTAAAACCTCTAAAAGACCTTACTAATTCTCCGGGAAAGTAACCCAAAGAAATTCAATAAGATCGGCAGATAAGAAGTTTTTATCTAATATTTGAAAAGATACATTATATTGGGTATATAATCTTTCGTACGGGATCTTAAAGGAAGAATAGGTAGTTGCTACCTAGATTTCGGAACATCCGTAGTACCTACTTTGATGCGAATGTGTCGCTAGATAAGATTGAAGTGAACCTTGAGTATACTTATGTATATATTTTAATTTAGTATACTTGACAATATTTCGTAACCTGTACCGATATGACACAATAAATACATATTGGATAATTATTTTTAAAACAAATTATACAAATCAAATTAAATATGTAATACGAATTCATCTACATCTTCAGTTTAATGTTAAATGTCGTACAAAGCATTTTGACTTTAAGGCACAATTTTTGTTTTATTTCCTAAACATACATATAAATGGATACCTTAAAAAGGAAACAATCAAAGCCAATGTGGTCAAAAATAAACATTTACTTATTGACACAGCTTTAAGAGGTATTTTTACAGTAGATATTTGTACTCCTGCAGTTAACGGATATGCATGCTTATAGAATTCGTATACAGTAACGTCTCTTTTTATGCGGATTATTTTTAAGCGATTTTAAAGTTGTGCGGTTTGTATTTCATCCAAAAATTTCTATTATTAACTATTATAATTAAATGTTAACTATTCACATCAAGTTGTCAGTAAAGTGAGCCTTTGCAATTCGGGAATATCCTTGTTACATGATGTCCCTATTACATCATTGCGAGTTTCGCATTGAAAGGTATAACCTGTTATTGTTTTAAAATAATTTTCCTCTTAGGGGTGCTTCGTTTTAAAGTTGTTTAAAATAAATTTTTTGTTGTTAAAGTTGTTTAAAATTAACCGTTTTCGGATTGAAAGATTTCAAGTAGATTTATATTTTTCACCAGAAAGGGTTTTTGCCATCTCAATATCGTAAGTCTAATTTTTTTTTTCTTTTTTTTAAGATTTTATTTGGCCCAATGGAGAAAAAAACATCAAAGACAATCGGTTTCGTTGAAAATAAAAAATTGCAATTTTAGATCGCTTAAGAAAAGAAGAAGTATCTACGGCAATTGGAAAACATTTTAATTTAAGGGAATCAACTGTAAGAGCAATTAAAAAGAATGAAGTTGCTATAAGAAAATCTATAATTTCTGGTACAAAAATTAAGCGCCAGATTTTCATCTTACTTAAGGGATGTATTATTAGAAAGAACAGAAAGAGCCATCGCAATTTGGATTGAGGACTAATTCAGGAATTGAGGAGAAATCCAGGAAAAATCTCTTCAGTGTTATGAGTTGGTTATGAGTTAATGAAACAGTCAGAACCACCAACTTCCACTTCCCAAGCTAGTAAAAAATTTTCGGCTAGCAAAAGATAGCTAATCGGGTTTATAAAAACAAATGCATTTCATACTATCAAGATCACAGGAGAGAGTGCTACAGCAGATAAAGCAGCAGCAAAAATATTTCGACAGAAGCTAGCGAAAATTATTGAAGCTGGGGACTATTGTGCCGATCAAGTATTTAACACTGATGAAACGGAACTATATTGGAAAAAAATCCTAACCGTACTTACATCGCAAAGGATGAAAAAACTGCAAGTGGACAAAGAGCAAGTAAAGATCACATTATTACATAGCTTGTAGGAATACATCAGGAGATAGGATGTTAAAACCGCTCTTACTAAATAAATCTCTTAGACCACGTGCTTTAAAAGGCAAAGATTTACTTTCCTAGTTCTGTTTCTGTCCTAGAATAATACCAAAATATACTTTACAAGTAAAACAAGAAAAAACAGTTGATGTTAGAAAATTGGTAGAAAAACATTATGATTTAAACTGGAAGAGTATTGAAGAATTAAGCTATTTTAAACACGTTTTAGAACAAGACAACTTAGGAAAACATCCACCTGCAGACGAAGTTTATAAATAATTAGTTTACTTTCGACAACAATACTAAACTATAATTCACATTCAGATGGCAGCGTTCCAGAGATAGGCCTGTACTTTCTATATGCCAGAAATAACTACATTGTTGTCAGTTTTTAATCGTACCTACAATCGTACGTTATGGGCCGGCTCCTATAAAAGAATTATAATTTCGGAAATATTTATGAATGTGAAACGGAAAAATACTACATTTTTTTAATTATATAATTTTTCTGTTGGTATTTTAAAAATAGAAAGTTATATTTCGGAAATCTGGTCTTTTCGGAAATATATCTTCTGTTCAAAATTGTTTACAATTCGTGGAAATGAAATAATTATTTGTATAATCCGTTTTTGATCTTAATGTCCTTTTAATGACACACTTTCTCTACCTGCATTTACAGTTACAGACATTAAAAAATAATTTAGAATTAAAAAAATATACCTATTTATAAATTCAAAATTATTGTCTAATGCCAGCAATTATAAATTCAGGTAAATACTTGAGAGTCATTAAAAGAATTTTCAGTTGATATCAGACGTTTGTGTCGTGTCAGTGTCAAAATGGCCGCGAGTGTAATAAAATTCAAAAACGGTAATTTGTTAAATAGTGAATGCAAAAAAATAGTGTTAAATGTTTTTAACTATTTATCAAACAGTAATAATGATAAAGTGTATCAACAATAGTGCGGGAAGTTTCTGCTATGACTGGAGTCTCTGAGCGAACGATATTCCGATATAGAAGTGAAAGTAAAAATAGTCCACTCGTAACTCCTATAAGAAAAAAAAGAACCGGTTATTTGAATAGTCGTGAGAATAGATATGATGAAGCAACTCGGTCTAGAATAAGACAAGTAGTGCACGGTTTTTTTATGGACAATATTCCTCCAACCCTTGACGTAGTACTAGAAAAAATTAAGCAAATGGAGCATCTTCCGAATTTTTCCAAGAGTACGTTGAGAAGACTATTGCACGACATGGGTTTTATATATGGCAAACAAGGTAGAAATTCAATATTAATAGAAAAACAAGAAATAGTCGCTTGGAGGCGTCACTATCTCCGGGAAATAAAGAAACTGAGGAACGAAGGAGCCAATATCATTTATATGGACGAATCATGGGTTAATACTGGAATAACCAATGGGCAAGTATGGCAAGATACAACAATAAAAAATCGCCGACAGGCTTTCGTAAATGGACTTACCACAGGTTTAAAAACTCCGACCGGAAAAGGACCAAGATTTGTTTTAGTCCATGCAGGAAACAAAGACGGATTTGTTGAAGGTGCTGACATCACTTTTCTTGCCAAAAAAGGTGCTGAAGATTACCATGAAGAGATGGACGGAGATCTATTTGAAAAATGGTTTGAAGAGATGTTAATACCGAATCTCCCAAAAAATAAAAAGAATGTCATTATCTTGGACAATGCATCTTATCACTCTAGGAAATTAAATTTTCCCAAACAATATTGGGTGAAACGTCAAATTAAGGAGTGGCTCTATGAAAAGGACATTTATTTTGAAGAAGATTACTTAAAAAATGAACTTCTGGAAACTGCTAATGTATTTAAAAATATTTATGACAAATACAAAATTGATTGTATTGGTGAAAAATACAGGAATCACAGTGACGAACAATGCCGCGTAGATGTACATATCTTAAGACTTCCGCCTTATCACTGTGAACTGAACCCAATAGAAATGGTGTGGAGTGAAGTGAAACGGTACGTGTCCTCTAAGAATTCAAGTTTCAAACAAAACGACGTTAAAACATTGATTTATGAAGGTTATGATAAAGTACAGAACAATGGACATTGGAAAAATTACGTCAACCATGTTATAAAATTGGAGAATAATTTTTGGACAGTAGACAACATTCAAGATGACATTGAACCTATTAGAATTTCATTAAACGATGACTCTGAAGATGAACTAGATTATGAAAATGAAGATGATTGAAAATTGTTTTTCGGGGGTATTCTTTTCTCAGTAAAGGTAATAAAATATTTAGTTGATCTGGTTGAAATGTAGCACACTTAAATAACTCATTAATCGACATAATTTCAAGTAGTTATATTAGACGTCATTATGCAAAAAATAAAGTTATGAACATTTAATAAATTAGTGCACAATTGAGGCCCCTAGAACACAAGGGGTGTAAGTGCCAAAAACAAAGTTTTGAAAAATCTTTGTTCAAAGTTCGATATAAATTTAAAAACCTAGGTAGCACTTTTTCAGTTTTCAGCATGTTTTCAATGACATGTAATTTTTGATGGTGTTATTGTTGTTAATGTAGAAAGTTTGAAGCCAAAAGTACGTGCCTGTTGTTAGATATCAGTTGCTAAGTGATAAGCAACTGCACTTACACCCTTGTGTTCTAGGGGCCTCAATTAGGGGTTTTTTGCAATTATCTCAGTCATTTGTTTATGTATTTTAATTTACAAACTAAAAAATTAAAAAACTGTTTAAGATCTGCAACATTTATTTGAAACATTTTTCCCTAAAATGCACGAGGAACAAAATAGGCAAAAAAATGATTTTTTCCAAACTTCATCTTTCTTTAAAAAATAAACAAAGCAAAATTGGCTGTAATTCTTCAAGGAATTATCATCAGTTATCCCTTATCTACCGTTTAGAACATTAAAAAACCTGTAGAATATTTTTTTCCCTATTAACTGCGGTATTATGTATAAAAGCATTTTAGGAATTATTACCATTTATTTCATTCACGAATTTTCTATTAACAACTTTAGCTTACCTAAACATATCTTAGTTTACCGTGAGTTTGGCCCTGCTTATTTTACAAAAGTAGCAAAACTTACAATGGCAGTAGAATTGGCAACGCTGTTATCCTATATCTGTACACTGCCATCTCAACGTGACTTTATCTATAGTAAAATAAACAGGTTCCCCTGTTTTCCTGATTATCGACACAATATAAATAAATATAAATATTCACAAAAACGAATAGAAATATGGACCAGTTTTTTTAAGCTTTTGTATGAATTTCTTTCAGATATTTGAAGTAATTTAGCATGCAGTCCATTTCTTTTAATTTCTGGAAACTTTTTGTTTTTGTCCGGGTTTTATGTATTTTAAAAGGCTACGGGACGTATCCCTACTTT
This sequence comes from Diabrotica undecimpunctata, assembly GCF_040954645.1. Lineage (NCBI taxonomy): Eukaryota > Metazoa > Arthropoda > Insecta > Coleoptera > Chrysomelidae > Diabrotica > Diabrotica undecimpunctata. Next base: position 143,332,666 of record NC_092810.1, on the reverse strand, counting down.
TTCAATACAATACTTTTTTTTATGCAATTTTTTTATATGCGCTTTTCTGTGGAACGTATCCAACGTGTAAAACGAGACCTTACTGTATATATATTAGACCTTGAAAAAATAGAAGGGTTATAATGTGTAATAATTTCACAATAAATCTATGCATAAAATTAAATCTTCCTAATTGTTTCTACTTTTTAAATGACTATATATTTGTTTTTATATTTATGTTGATAGTAATTTAAGTAGATCTAGTTTCTTCTTTACAAGTACAAGTATATTTGTCTAACAGGATGTAGTAAACACTAACGGCATTTTTTTTAAATAATTGTTCACATTCATTCTTTCATTTCAACAAGACAGATATTATACAGCGATACAGTTTCATAACTTGACATTTTGCGCTGTTTTTCTCCCAATTTATTATCAACTGATCTTTATATATCACTTTTGCAAACTTCCGTTTAATGTTCCTTTGATAGACATTTTTTCTTCCTTGCTTTATCTCTCAGAAGAATATTTTTATCCCGTCATTATGGACAACAGATAAAATAAAATATTTTATCTGTTGTCCATGACTGGACACAAAGGATCGCAGCCAATGAATCCTCGCTGAGCTGGCTTCTTTGTTTAAAATATTTTATCTTTTGTCCATGACTGGACACAAAGGATCGCAGCCAATGAATCCTCGCTGAGCTGGCTTCTTTGTTTAAAATATTTTATCTTTTGTCCATGACTGGACACAAAGGATCGCAGCCAATGAATCCTCGTTGAGCCGGCTTCTTTGTTTCCTCATGGTCAAGTCGGCTCTGGAGAAGAGCCTTTCTGCTGGGGCAGACGTAGTTGGAATTGATAGGATATTCCTGGCCAAACGAGCAATGATAGGAAATTTATTCTGGTGGTCTTTCCACCAAGATAAGATGTCCACGCTCCTGTCTTCTCGTTCTTCTGCTAGATATCAATTCATTTCTTCGTCAAGGCGCACCCTTCTCTTGTAAGTGACAAAATTTTGAGATGTCCTTGCCACTAGAGGACCCTGAAGAAGATCCAACTTCTTTGTTGCTTTAGGTTGAGGGTCTTTTTTCATATTTGTTATATAATTCGCTCTGTTTCTTGTTTTAAGGAACGGCCCCATTCCGATAAATCGAAAACTTTTTGTGGCAAGGATCGATTACAGTACGACCAAGTTGTTTTATTGTTGTATTATATAATATTCGTTCTTGCTGCTATAAAAGAGTTTTTCAAACTGAAATCCTCGTCATTGTCTTGGTCAGTATTAATTTTTAATATTTTTTTGTCGAGGTAGTCGAATAATAAATTTATGTTCATGACGATACTGGGAAGCGTGACATACTTTTCCCCTTCTAAAAGTCTGTAATTTTTTTTGCAGTTTTTTAACAACCTTCTAATGGTTTTAGTAAATCCCATTCTGCTTCGGATTCTTAATGGTATTAATTTTAAATTACTGACACATAAGAAAGTAAGGAAAAAAATCAAAAAGAATTGTCGTAAAAATTTTAAAATTTTCTGTTTTACGAAATGTATTTAGGGGTTAGGTGGAAGAGCAGTTGTGTGCCGCTGTTGCACAGTGGTACACAAACTGAATCTCGCCCTACTGATATTATATTTCATTGTAAAGAAAATTTAATCTGTTGTTAATAAAGACATTTATTATTATTATTATTATTATTATGTTATGTTATTATTATGTTTCGTCAATATGAAATATTGAAACAGAAAACTTTTTAGTTTCTATAAATATTTTTACGTTACAAACATAATACAAGTACTTGTATAACTTTAATTACCAGATCATTCCGATAATAATAAAAGTGCAGTTTTTGCGGGACAAGGTGGCCGTCCCGCGGGACAAAGTGCGGGACGGGACGTCCCGTGTGCATCCCTAGAGGGAACAGAGAACCCAAAGAAAAGGTGATATGAAAATATTTTACAATAATTATTAAAAAAATTACTTACTTAAAAAAATTTTTGAAGTTGTTTCCATTATATTGATGACTGAAGAGTGCCTTCAAAGAAAAATTAATTAATTTTATTAATAATACTGTCTAGTCTAAAACGTGTGTCAAGTTGTACAATTTAATATTTGTGATGACTTTTTTAATACTTTTTGTGAAAGAAAAAAAGGAGGTCGACCCAAATAAAAATTACGGTCGAAATACAACCTTGGCGAAACACGGCATCCATAACAAAATAAGTTATTTCGTCTCGCTGAAGATGAAAATGGTTTTATTTAATAGTTAGCAACGTCTGGACGATTTAGCCCGGTCTAAATGAGGTCAACAGGTTGATAGCTTTTCTGGGTAGATGTCATGTACGGATTTTTTTTAATTTGTTTTAGACACACTTTTGTAAAAACAAAAAATACTTACTTGAAAAGGTTAATTTTAATATCTGGAAGTGAGAATAACAAATAAGGTTGACGACGATATAGGAATAGAAAAAAGAATTGCAAAAGGAAAAAAACCATGGAATGAGCTGTATAACACTAATTAGTCTTTGACTATCACGCTGAAGTCTTGGCGCTGGCGAACAAACGAGATATTTTTTTAAAAACTAAATTCAAAAGTCACTGGTCCGCTTTCCGCCAATAAGTATCTTTAGACCAACCAAATTTTGTCGTCACAACTATATAGACGAATTTGACAGTTGAAATGTGTAGTATGAGATACTACAAAAGACTCTCATCTAGGGATTCATCAATTTCTTGGTGGAACTATTTTTAAATAAACTATTTTACTCATAGCTTAAAAACTTGTCTATTTATAGATTTGACGTCAACAGACAACTTTTTCAGAAGAAAAAGATACGCAAAATGTGATATGGTAAATTAAAATCGGATAATAAACAAAAATTTATTGCAAAATGAATAACAAAATCGCTGTTTTTGAATATTGTTAATTTTATTATTTATTAAAATCTCTTTACATATTCTGAACTTAAGAGACTTATCGTGTTTAAATTATGTGCAAAAGATGGGCCAGATTTTTTGAATAGTTTTCGCGAAATTTAATTTGTTTATAAGATTTTTTAAAAATTAACTAATTTCTAAGGCAGGCCCAGATAATTTGACTGAATGGTCAACAAGGCTTTATTAAGACGTGTACTAATATGGAAGAAAATATGGAAAAAAAGTTTAAAAACATTACATTTATGTACACAAAATGATTTAATATAGCAGTTGCTATTTTCTTTATAAAAATTAAAATAAAGTCGTGATTTTTAATATTCTGTATTACCACCACTATTTTGAATTACACTCTTCGTTCCACTTGGCATTGAATTGGTCAAATTCTGGATGTTGTCTTGAGGAAAAGCTTCCCATTCCTCCATGAGCATCATCCGAAGCTGCTTATGATTTATTGGAGCAGGTTTTTTACTCTTCGTTTGAGTTGGTCCCAAACATTAATGTTGTGGAAGTTTTGAAAACAAAGTTTTCAATGATTTATTGTTACATTAATCATTTTGTGTACATAAATGTAATTTTTGGAACTTCCATACCATAGGTTATTAGTATCTATACGTCTTAACAAAAAAAAAAATAAGCCCCGGATTATTGAGATCCATTCAGTTAATTTATCTGGACCAGATAAACCTGGACAAATGTAATTGTCCTACTTGTACAAAAACCTGGTATGTCGCGTTTCGTTTTCAGAGGCAGATTTCAGCTTTTGAAGATGGTACCAATTCTAATGAACATCTTTTTGCTATACGCTACTTTATTTCTATTGTAGATGGTTAATTGCTGATTGTGTATTAGGTTTACTAAACACATATTTACATACGTTAAGTTCCAATCCATCCTGTATGCCGATTTATGATATACAACTGATATTTGACACACGAATTAATTAAAGTACATGTTAAAATATCATATTGTGCTATCATAATATTTAAATTTAGCTGTTAAATATGCGTTATTGCAGGATTTAAGTCAATATTTTTTCTCCCTTTTTCTGTCAGTGACAGTAAGATATTAGCAGCTTCTTGATTTTCAATCAGATTATAAACCGTTGCCTCTTGTTTGTATTCATTGTATTCGAGAGGGTGATGGCAACTCAGGTGAAAATTATCTGAAGACACAAACAAGTTCTAGAAAACATTATAAATATTTTGTTTCCTGTTTTGATTATTGCATACTAAATAGAGATGATCAAAAAGTAAATGACACAAAAAGTAACTAATTTAAATCAGTGATTATTATATGTGACATTAAGTTTGAAAACAAGTTACGATATTTGGCTACATGATGAAAAATAAAAAGTATAAGATACTTGTTTAATACTCCAGGGCCGAATCGGTATTAAAAATGGTGGAATATTTTTGCTATACGATGGGAAATAAAGGCTGTAGAAATTTGTTTTAATGTTCCAGAACCGAATCAGCAGCAAAATATCATCTCTTTTCTTAAACCATTCTGGTTTAGAATGTGTTTCATGTTTCAAGTGTTTTTATGCGTTAATTGTTTAGTTTGTATATTCTTTTATACCAAGGTATTGACTTTTATATAATATATATATATATATATATATATATATATATATATATATATATATATATATATATTGTTATGATATGTAAAATCGAGAAAAATATTGGTTTGTTTAAAAATATTTCAAAGTTCAAAAACATTAAAATAATTCAGATAAGTAGGATAATATCCAACAAACATTTCGGAGAAGGAAAGTTATTAAATCCTTGAATTACCTGTACCAAACAAAATGTAAGCTTTACATCAATCATTTCTTTGTTAAACTTGAGTGACCCGCATAAGTTTAAGTGAAACAAAAGACAAATTGAAACGGGTTTTTACAAATGCATTAGTGCAGTGATTAAAGACAATAGAAGATATTTTAGAAAGAGGTTTTTGTTAGTTTTAAGATTTATAGAAAAATATTATTTGTAAATAAGTTTTAGGAAATTTATAATTATAGGTAAAAATTTGTTTGTTATCGAAATGAAGAAATGGGGGAATTGTGACGAGTTGTGATTGGCGGAGATTGAAAAAGGTGGGATAAGTGTGTGGGAGAAAGTTTAGCGAGATTGAGGAGAGAGAAAAGATAGCAGTCAGTTGGTTTTCCAAATCTGTAAGAGGAACAAGGATTGTTCTCTGGCGGTTCCTGAGAGGTAGCAAGCAGTAGTGTTGAATGTTAGTGAGTTTTTGTGGAGTTAGTGTATCTGACAGAAGCTGGAGCAGCAAAATATTGTAAGTCATATTTTCCTACTTATATTCCAAGAGTCACTGTTCAGGCCAACGAGAGATTCAGTTTATCGTAAAGAGAAGATATTCCAAGAGTCATTTTTCACTCGGGCCAACGAGAGATTCAGTTTATCGAGAGGAGAAAGGCTATCATAATTTGAATGAGTTGTGCTTTTGAAGGAGATCATTAAAGACGATATACTTGCAACAATCTGCTGTACGATTGCTGATTACATAGGGAGCGGTTGGGAGGAGATAATATAGTCTACAAGGAACAAGGATTTGGACCACTCATCATCAGAGAGAGATATTTTGTTTCTGCAGTTTTTTTTTCTTTTATTGATAACACAATTTTTACACGTAATTTAGAAAGGATATAAATATTTTGATTAGGAGAGTTAGAATAGTTTGGATTTTGAGTTTTCAATTAATATTGTTTGTACCATTAATTTTGATTGTTCACGTACGGAGAACAAAATTTTGAGAATCCTTATATGAGATTTGTTTATTGAAAACTTTTGAGTGTGAATTATTTCATTAATTTTTTTCAATATATAGTGTTAGATCATATGTGTTTTTTATTATTCCGGTATTCTCTGGACCTTACCTTTCACATGTAATAGCATAGATATTGAAGCACGAATTTTAACCCTGAGATAAAAGAATTAAAAATTGTGATAGAGTCATAATCACATCATTGAAATAATTTTAATTAATCAAAAATTAATTAGCTAATTATTCCTTGGCGCACCGAGACTTTAAATATCACAATAATATATATATATATATATATATATATATATATATATATATATATGTAATATAGTCGGGCGATTATAGTCGGCCAGCGCACTAACTTTGATGTGAAAAATCTAGAGGTTACAAGATTCAATTCTCGACGAAGGCCAGAAATATAGAAACTTAATATGAAATAAGGGAACACCACTGGTTAAACCTTAAAGCGTAATTGTTTCTTAACCTTAATTGCTTATTGATCTAAAATACCAGATTATAATAATATATCTCTCTTCAGTCCTGCTCCTCCCCCCCCCCCCCAACCCTCTTGGGGAGTATAGTGGTCATTGTGATCTCGTGTATTGTCCGTCTCCAAAGATCTCTGTCTCTGGTCATTTATTTTAACTCATGCATAGTGTCTTTTGCACATCCTGGTAATTTGGTCGATCCATCTTGTTGTGGATCTTGCTCGTTATCTTCGGCCTTCTACATTTCCATCGATAAGAAGTCTTTCCATGAACCGTAATATTGTTTCTACTTTCTATGAAAATATATATATATATATATATATATATATATATATATATATATATATATATATATATATATATATATATATATATATATAAGCGGGGATCCTACAGCTTCTGCCGCTTCCCGCATTTCGATCGCCATCTTTTTCTATCTATCCAGGTGTCTTCATCAATGGCTTTGTCTTTCATCCTCTGTACGTGTCCATACCATATTAACTGTCTAGTTTCTATTCTTTCAGAAGTTGTATGTACTCTATCTGTTTTTCTTCTAATTTCAGAATTAGGTATACGTTCTACTCTTGATATACGGCAACTTTTTTCTTTCCTTTTACTGTCATTTGCCAACATTCTGCTCCATATGTAAGAATGGGCTCTACAATTACTTTGTAGATAGTCATTTTAGTTTTCATAGTAGCTTTGTTGGACCAAAGTATCGAATTCAGAATTTGAACACTCTTCCTGCCTTGTTGCACTCTATAGTCTATATCTCGTTCCGTTGTTCCTTTACTGCAGATAATACTTCCCAAATATTTGTATTCGTAGCACCTTTTCATTTGTCTAATTTCCAAATCCGGGTCTTCGTCTTCACTGCCTATTCGCATATATTCTGTTTTAGACATATTCATACTCATCCCCCATTTTTCGTATTCATCTTCTATGAAAATACCTTTCTATAACCTACATATTTTTCATAAAAATAAATACCGTAAGTGTATAGACAAAAAAAAAGTATATCATGCGTTCCAAGATATAGTTACAAATCATATCATGTGGCAGATGCCTCCAGTAAGTTGCCGTTCCATCGTTTTCGTGGTCTTCCTACTGACAGTCTTCCTATTGGGGAACCGTTCCATTCTACTCTTACCCAGTTCTTGATGTTCTCCACCTGGCATCTACGTCGTGTATCTGTACTTCTAGCTCTGTCCTATAGTGTTTCCCATCAATTTTTCCAAGAGTTTTCTTCTCTGCTGTTTCTAACATCCTTTTTGTCCTCTCTGTGTCAGGGCTTGTTTCTGCCGCGTATGTCATTATTGGTCTGATGACTGTTTTGTAAATTCTGCCTTTCGTTTCTTTCCCGATATTTTTATTTCTCCATATTGTTTCATTTAGGCAGCCTGCGACTCTGTTTGCTCTATTCACTTAATCTTCCACTTCGGTTTTGAGCTTTCCGTAGCTAGATAATGTGATACCTAGATATTTAAACTCCATCACTTGTTTTATTATCTGACCTTTCAGCTCCAATTTACATCTAAGTAAATTTACTGTTATAACCATGCATTTTGTCTTGTTTGGGGAAATAAACATGTTAAATTTTCTAGCGGTTATATTAAATTGGTGCAGCATACGTTGTAAATCATCTTCACTTTGAGAGAGTAGTATTGCGTCGTCTGCATAGCAGATTATTTTAAGTTGTTTTTCTCCCATTTGGCATCCTTTTTTAGTTCTTACTTTTTTTATTATTTTATCCATAATCAGGTTGAACAATAGAGGACTCAGGTAATCTCCCTGACTTTTCCCATTGCCAGCTTCAATAGGCTCGGTTAGTTCTTCTTCTACTTTTACTTTTATTGTGTTGTTTTGGTAGATATTTTCGATCGTTTTGATTATTCCTAGAGATATCTCTCTTGCGTACAGTAAGTGGATAACGTCTTTTAATTTGACCCGGTCAAATGCCTTCTTAAGGTCCACGAAACATATATATGCCGGTTTGTCGTATTCTAATGATTACTCTTGCACTTGCCTCATTATAAATATAGCGTCGGTGCATGATCTTCCCGACCTAAAACCTTGTTATCCTTCTGCTAGTGTTATAATTGCATTCAGTTTATTTGTTATCACTCTGGTTGTTAATTTTAGTGTTGTGTTTAATAAATTAATTCATCTGTAATTTTCCGGGTCCGATTTGTCTCCCTTTTTGGAGAGAGGTATTAGGATGCTTGATCTCCATTCTTGAGGAATTCTGTTTTGTTCTAGCAGATGCAGTGAAGTGGTATATTTACCAAGTCAGGTAGGCTCAAATAAACTATGACAATTTATGGATGTTTAAATTCGATCCTTTCAGATCCAGACAAACTACAATAACAATTAACAATTATTATTTTTCCAATTTCCAACCATTCATGACAGAAATTCAATCCAACAAAAATGCTATTATCTTATGATTTCGAGAATCAGAAAGTGGATAAAGTCGTAGTCATATTTTTGGTGATACGAAGGAATTTCTAAAAGTATATTAGATACTATTTTAATGGGAATAAGCCACAATTGAAGGTTAAAATAATTTTATTGACGTTTTAATTTCCACTTTGAAAACCGTTCTCAAAATACAAACATTAATAAATGAGACAAATTTTGTTTTTTGTTACTTGGCTTATTTATATTGACAATTCAGACATATATTATACGTTTTAAAGTAGATAAATAATTCAACAATCGACCAAATAGAACAGAACACCTTAGAACGAGATCCTACAGCATACACGAGGAATAATACGGAAAAATAACAATACCATACATAAAAGGATTATCAGAAAAACTTAAAAAGATAGGAAATAAACTCAATATTTCACTAACATTCAAAACAACAAATACCTTGAGATCTATTTTATCTAAAACTAAACCTAACAATGAACAAGAAAGAAGAAAGAATTGTATTTATAAAATACCTTGTGAATGCGATCAGTTTTATTTAGGAGAAACTTCATGGCCATTAAATGTTAATATTTAAACATAACATAAATAAGTGAACATCAATCTTATATAGAATCAAAAATAGAGAATTTGATAGATCTCAAATATGCAAACACGCATGGGAAAATGAACATAGGGTTCAATGAAATGATTCAAATATAGTAATAAAAGAAACAGATGGTAAAAGGAGAAAAATCAAAGAAGCGGCTCTATTATGCTAAATGAAACCAATTGTGTTCCAAATTCCTCGGCAGAATGCAGTACGATCTGGTTACCCATATTAAAAGAGGAAGTTAATAAAAAGAAAATACCAGTATTAGTAATTCCGTAACAAATTGCCTTCTTCCCAAGCTATAAAAGACATGGTTTTTTGACAAAGCTGCTATCATATCATTCATTTTCACAATAATTATACCAAAACAAACAGTTGATTGAACTTTTAAAAGTTAGTCGATGATTGAGACATTTTTAATGAAACACCCAGTATATTATTGTATTCTAAAAATATGCGTAAAGTTTTGGATTCTGTATAAGGTACTGTTACGAACATACTTTTGGCATGGCCCAGGTAACGGTTGCATTGCATCTCTAATACTCTCGAAAGTTCGCGGCGTATCGAGTGCGAGAGAGAATAACCGGTCACGTAGCACGTAGGTGAATTAGAGGTGGGACAACGCCAGAATATTCTCGATACAGTAACTGTAGTATATATGGGTAACAATGTTAGAAGTAGAGTTTAGTTGATAAGAGAGTACCGAACTGTAAACTTATAAATAAATATATGTATATAAATTCGAACCGCTCGTTTTATTTAATCTCGCTACAGTTGGTGTCCGGTGTGAGATTTGCAAATAAATTCAGCAGTGATTTTTGGAAAAGACTTTTGAACTTTTGAAAAGTATTGTTCGTCGGGAACATCCGCGTAGTTCGGTAGTGCCCTTTGTACGAAAGAACATTTAAAAAAGTACGTGTGTGCCTAAAGAAAGATGCTGCTAGTACAACTCTCAGTAAAACAGTTGCGAGAGCAACTAGAAGAACGCGATGAAGATTGCAACGGGTCCAAGAAGATCCTCCAAGAACGACTAAAGACTGTTCTTAACAAGAATGGAGATGATCCAGAGACATTCCATTTTCAGTCAGCAGAAGAAGCAGTTTTAATGAAGATAGAAGAAACTTCTAAAAAAACTGATGATAAATTCGAGACTGTTTCCAAAAGATTCGATGAAACGTCTCAAATGATTGAAGAATCTTCTCGAAAGAATGATGAAAGATTCAATGAAACGTCTCAAATGATAGAAGAATCTTCTAAAAAAAATGATGATAAATTCGAGAACGTTTCCAAAAGATTCGATGAAACGTCTCAAATTATTAAAGAAGCAGCTAAACAAAATGAAGAGAAATTCGAAAATGTTGCTAGAAGATTCGACGAGACTTCTCAAATAATTAAAGAAGTATGTAATCAAAACAATGAGAAATTTGAAGAAGTCTCAAGAACATTTGATAAAGTAGAAGAGAAGATCAAACAATTAGAGAGCATGATAACCAATACAAAAGTGCTACCACCAGTTAATGCAGTAGCCTTAGATCCGGTAGTGAAAGAAGAATTACCTAGAGACGAAATGACACATAATATGAGATTCAAATTGCCACCATTTGATGGAAAGTCCTCTTGGTCCATATACCTTAGACAATTTGAAGCTATTGCGACAGCCAATCATTGGACAGAACAAGAAAAAGCTGTTTCCTTGACTGCTGCTTTACGAGGTGATGCTGCAGATATCCTAAGATCGATTCCTAAGGGTCAAGAAAAATGTTACCAGACCTTGTTTACCCGTCTAGACAAACGTTACGGAGATGCCCATCTACAACAAGTCTACAAGGCGCAACTAAGAAGTAGAATTCAACGAGCAAGTGAAAATTTGCAAGAGTTTGAAGCAGATGTTGCTCGTATAGTGCGGTTGGCTTATCCGGAGGTACCAGACAACATTTTGGAAGAAATTGCTGTAGATGCCTTCGTCAATGGGTTAAGAGACATTGAACTACAGAAAGCTTTACGACTAGCAAGACCGAAAGTTTTAGATGAAGCGCTCGCTTTTGCCTTAGAACATGAAACAGCTAGTCAAGCTTCACGGAGCTATCGAGTACGAACCTCTGAAGAGAGCGACGAACAAAACGAGAAACGTCTGGAGGAAGTCGTACGGAAAGTAGTTCGTGACATGATGCCGAAGAGACGTGAACCCAGATGTTGGAATGGTAACGACGTAGGTCACATTCGTCGTAAATTGCAAGAAAATAATACAACAGTCAGAAAACTAGAACGGGTCGACAACAAGGGGCAACTGCCGACCTCGAGAAACACAGCCCCCATAGTAACTGTGAACATTACGTCCTCAGGTGGAATTCATAGCTTGTACATAGAGGGTCGTATCAATAATAAATGTAGATCGTTTTTGGTAGATACAGGTGCAACGAGAACTATTGCACGGCCAGAAGTAGTACGAGGCCATCTTAAATTATTGCCTGCAACAGTAAAGCTTAGAACAGCAACTGGTGAGATAATTAATACATATGGCGAGGCTAATATGTCAGTATCCATTGGCCAGACCACAGTGAAACATACAGTATTAATTGCAGAGATCTCCGATGAGTTCATATTGGGGATGGATTTACTAAGGAAAGTTGGGGCTGTATTGAATGTCAAAGATGGAGTTCTCGAGATCAGTGGTGAAGAGTTGCCGTTTCATGAAGACAAAGAGGATATTATCAGCTTAATAACTACTTGTGACGTAACAATACCCGGTAATAGTGAGAAAATTTTAATGACCAGACCTGATGGTTACTGCCGAGAGGGAAGTTTAAGGATGGTCGAAGATGTGAATAATGCCGAGTTCCTAACGGCAAAAGCTTTGGTGAGAATTCGAGATTTCGTTCCTGTAAGAGTTATGAATTTAAAGGGAACTGCTATTAAGTTAAGTAAAAGAACTTTGATTGGACAGTGTGTTCCCGTGGCTTCGATTTGTTCCATGAATACTAATGAGAAACCGTCGAAATCTAAGTATCCAAAGGAGCTTGTCGAGACGATGATTAAAACGTGCCAAGATCTTGATGATGAACGAACTAAAAAAGTGAAGTCTATGCTGATAGAATTTCAAGATGTTTTTGCCATGGATAAGAAGGATAATGGCAAAACAAGCATAGTAAAGCATAAAATTAATACCGGAGACGCTCAGCCAATCAGACAACAACCTAGACGACTTCCATTTTCGAAAAGAGATGAAGCCGAAGACATCATCAAAGATATGAACAAACAAGGGGTAATTGAACCATCAAACAGTCCATGGACATCACCAGTAGTCCTAGTAAAGAAGAAAGATGGTTCAACACGTTTTTGTATTGACTACCGACAGCTCAATGCAGTAACTAAAAAGATAGTTATCCTTTGCCCAGAATAGACGATACTTTGGATACACTTTCTGGTTCTCGTTGGTTCTCCACACTCGATCTGAAAAGTGGATATTGGCAAGTAGACATGGAGCCAGCTGATCGTGAAAAAACCGCATTCTCGATAGGATCAGGGCTTTGGCAGTTCACAGTTATGCCCTTTGGTTTATGTAATGCCCCGGCCACATTTGAAAGATTAATGGATGCAGTTTTAAGAGGTCTAACATGGAAAACATGCCTGGTTTATTTGGATGATGTAATTGTAGTTGGAAGATCCTTCGATGAACATGCCAATAATCTAACAGAAGTCTTTCAACGATTGCGGGCAGCGAATCTGAAGTTGAGTCCGAAGAAATGTCACTTGTTTCGACGAGAAGTGAAGTACTTGGGACATATTGTAGCAAGTAATGGTGTAACAGCTGATCCTGAAAAACTTGCAGCGATTAAGGATTGGCCAGTACCAAGAGATAAACACGAAATTAGAAGTTTTCTTGGCCTATGTACATATTACCGCCGTTTTGTCAAAGGATTTGCCAATATCTCCAAGCCATTAACAAAGTTGACAGAAGAAGGCAAAGAATATACATGGAGCGAAGAGTGTCAAAGAGCTTTTGAACACTTACAAATGGCTCTGATCAGCGCACCGATTTTAAGCTACCCTAGACAGGCAGGAAAATTTGTGTTGGACACCGATGCAAGCAACAGTGCAATAGGAGCTGTTCTTTCCCAAATCCAAGATGGGCAGGAGAAAGTCATCGCTTACTTTAGCAAAGTCTTGTCAAAACCAGAAAGAAACTATTGCGTTACTAGGAGAGAATTGCTAGGCGTAGTGAAGGCTTGTGAGCATTTCCATAAATACTTGTATGGCAGAAAGTTTCTTCTTCGCACGGATCACGCTGCTCTAAAATGGCTCCTACAATTTCGTAATCCAGAGGGCCAGATGGCAAGATGGTTAGAACGATTACAAGAATATGATTACGAGATCGAACACAGGGCTGGCAGAGTTCATTCAAATGCTGATGCCCTTTCGAGACGGCCGTGCAGTGCAAATTGTAATCACTGTCTTAAATTAGAAGAACGACTTTGCCCCGTGAGACGAACCTCCGTCATTAATGAGCAATGGCAGCCTCAACAGCTACAAGACGCTCAAGCAGATGATCCATGTATAAAAAGAGTATTGGATTGGATGCGTCGAAGTGAGAGACCTTCTTGGCAAGACATTAGTGCATGTAGTCCAGAAGTCAAGTGTTACTGGAGCCAATGGAATTGCCTAGTGCTGAAAGATGATCTTCTGTATAGAACCTTTGAGAACGATGATGGTACAGAAACTAAGCTTCAGTTGATTGTACCTAAAAGTAAAGTGTCAGAAGTATTGCGTCAGTTGCATGACGGTGCATCAGGTGGACACTTTGGTATCACGAAGACTCTGCAAAAGGTTCGAGAACGGTTCTATTGGGTGAACTGTAAAGATGATGTAAGAAGATGGTGCCGGAAATGTGAACTGTGTGCAACCAGTAATGGTCCAGCTGGTAAAAAGAGGGCACCTATGAGACAGTACAATGTTGGTAGTCCTATGGAAAGAGTAGCAATCGACATTGCAGGTCCACTTCCAGAGACAAATGATGGAAATAAATATATCCTGGTAGCCATGGATTATTTTACGAAATGGACTGAGGCTTATGCAATACCAAATCAAGAAGCTGCTACCGTTGCAGAGGTACTTGTTAAAGAATTCTTTAGCCGATTTGGTGTTCCCTTGGAGATCCACTCCGACCAAGGGCGAAACTTCGAGTCAACCCTTTTCCAAAACGTTTGTAAATTAATTGGTGTCAATAAGACCAGAACGACACCCCTGCATCCTCAATCAGACGGAATGGTCGAGAGAATGAACCGAACAATGGGTAAACACCTATCAAAGGTTGTATCAGAACATCAAAGAGATTGGGACCAGCATATTCATTTATTCCTAATGGCCTACCGCTCGGCCGTGAATGAAACTACAGGCCAGACTCCAACCTGCCTGATGTTAGGTCGTGAAGTTCGTTTACCCTGCGACCTAGAGTTTGGCTGCAGACCTTCCGAAGAACATGTTGCAAGCGAAGATTATGTCGACCGCCTGAAGTTAAGAATGAACAACATTCATGAACTTGCCCGACAACACATCCAGATAGCCAGTGACAGAATGAAAGATCAATATGATTCTCGATGTAAGAGTGAAAGCTATGAAGTAGGCGATCTTGTTTGGCTTTATAATCCACAACGTCGTCGAGGCTTGTCTCCCAAACTGCAAAGACAATGGGAAGGTCCATATGAAATTAAAAAGAAAATAAATGACGTAATATACCGAATTAAGAAGTTGCCGAAAGGTAAACCAAAAGTAGTTCACATAAATCGTCTTGCACCATATGCTGGCTCAAATGAAACAGAAGAAGCACGAACCCTTCAACATGAGATCAAAGATGACCGGCGACCAAGCTTTAATGAATTTATGTCAAATTACGCAGAGAGAAAGAGTGCTAGATTCGGCGTGACCACAGAAGTTCAGCAGGATCTTTTTAGTGTTCCGCATAACGTCTCTCTAGCCCACTGTGTTGCCCAAGATCTTGAGATGACTAAAGGAATCTCATCCGTATTTTATAAGAAATTCGGTCGTTTGGACGAGTTAAAAAACCAGCAGCCTAAAGTTGGAAGAGTACTGAGATTAGAAGATGGTTCCCGATCTTTGCTGTATATGGTGACCAGGAAGTCTTATACAGACAGGGCAAGCTACGAGGATATATGGCGTGCTCTAACTAATTTGAAGAAAATTGTGTGCAATTACTACATCAAGAATTTGGCCTTACCCAAGATAGGCCATGCACTAGATAATCTGGACTGGAAGATTGTCAGAAGCATGCTTGAAGTGATCTTCCGAGACACCGGCGTACGAATTACTGTGTGTTGCATTAACCCGATGGGATCGTATCCTTCAAAGTCAGTAGACTGTTATTTCTTTCTAAAGGGTTCATGCAGAGCTGGAGAGTCCTGTAGATTCCGCCATGCTGTGCCTACCGGAGTTGCTGATCGGGACGATCAGATTTAAGAGGGGAGCAGTGTTACGAACATACTTTTGGCATGGCCCAGGTAACGGTTGCATTGCATCTCTAATACTCTCGAAAGTTCGCGGCGTATCGAGTGCGAGAGAGAATAACCGGTCACGTAGGTGAATTAGAGGTGGGACAACGCCAGAATATTCTCGATACAGTAACTGTAGTATATATGGGTAACAATGTTAGAAGTAGAGTTTAGTTGATAAGAGAGTACCGAACTGTAAACTTATAAATAAATATATGTATATAAATTCGAACCGCTCGTTTTATTTAATCTCGCTACAGTACAAATTATATTTCAAAAATTGATATTTTTTCGATTTTATCTTTTTTTAAAACCTCTACACACGGAGTAATGCTTTAGAGGCAGTTACATCGCAAACCGATCTTTAAAAACAGGCTGTTCTATGCACCCTATATTTAGAAGTGTTCACACACAGTATTGTAAGTCGAATCATTTTAAATGAAATAACCTGTATGTTATGAGTGTAGTGAAATAAGAAATTAATTGCCTTTCAATAAATACTCCAGTGGTCAGAGACGAAAATGCCAGTGAACCTCTAAAAATCATACGAACAAACTGGATTTTACTGAGACTAATTTTAAACAAAAATGTTTATTAGCATTTTTTCTGTAGAATGAGCTGTGCTCTCAGAAACAACGCTTGAAGCGACCGGCAATTTTGAATGTCAGTTACGCGCGTGAAATGATTTTTTTTTATATCTGTATTAACTCGACGGTAAAAATTCGATATATTTTGATCAGAACGTCCTAACGACATTTAAAATCGCCGGTCGATTCATTCTTGTTTCTCGAGAGAATGGTTCATTCTACACAAAAGTGCTAATTATGTACAAAAGTGCTAAGTATGGTTCTCAGCTACATTTCTTGTTGAAAACATTTTTTTCTACGACGGGGAGTTTTAGGGAGATTCCAGGGGATAGGAGTGGCAAACCCTTTTTGCAATTTTGTCCCAAAATTCACATTCTCATTAAAATTCAGCTTGTTCAAATGATTTTTAGAGGTCAAATCTCTGAGAACTGGACTACAAATGGCATTATGATTCCTTTTACATAGTTTAAAAACTTACATAACTTAAATTAAGTTAAACAAAGTAATATTTTAAAGTTGCAGTTAATTTTATTGGTTGATGTATGCTGACTTGAAATGATTTTGAAGTTTTCGTATTAATAATAATTTTTTCTTTAATGTTTAACATAACGTATAGGTACATATCTATGGTACTTAACAATAAAACACTTACATCGCTTACTTTCATATCTATTGCTTTTGTTATTCTCAATACGTCGTTTTTTTTTCTATTTTTACTTGATTTGTATGGGTGATTTTGTTTTGTTTATTTTTGTCTGCCAATAGCATAAAAAATATACGTAGATTTAAATATTGCGATTAGTTTGTGGCAGTTTTTAATGTGGCAGTAAATAATTTAATATTCATGGAAAATGTCATTTTCAGCAACCAATTTGGAAGTATTTATGGATCAATATTGTTATTATTGTAATCAATATTTGTTTGAGCGCTAAACTTTCTTCACATACCCTGATTAAAGGTGTAGCAGATACGTAGAAAAGATGAATTTTTCACTATTGGTGCCACTTAAGTTTTAAAAATGTATACGTATTCTTTAACTGCTTCAATGTTTGTTTCATGATAAGGAGACAACTTAGTGAATGCAATTTTCTATATTTAGGTCACCCCGTATATTCTCCCTCTCAGTTTATTTAGAATTCAAAGAAAAAGCACAACCGTTTAGCACGAAATCTCTGTTGGGATGTTGTTTCTTTTTCTACCTACGTTACGTTGGAATAGTGTTAGAAAGAAACCACGCATAACCGTTGAATTATGGTGAATTTGGCTTGACAAGTTGTTGGTTCTGACACGAACAAGTGACACATGTCGTAGCGGGTAGGCATAAATTTTGTTACGCGTTCTGGTCATTGTTGGTACACAGAACCGTACTACTATTTTTTACGGGCATTAACTGTAAGGAAGAATCAATCAAATTCACCATGGAAAAGAAAAACAACATTTCTGGATATATTAATTACAAAGTAGGATATAGGAAATTTAACCAAAGTCTACAGAAAAACAATTCACACCAACAAATATTTAAATTATCACTGAAACCACAACATAAATATCAAAAAGGAAATCATCACATCACTAAAAAATACCTTCTCCAAAGAAAATACATTTCAGGAAGAAAAAAATCTCTCAACAACGATTTTAACAAAAAATGATTATCCATTGTTATTTATAAATAAGGAATTTCACAAGATTGAAGAAAGGAAACAGCAAAACTCCAAAAACGATACAGAAATCCTCATGAGAGAGGATTTAAAGATAACATCAATACCATACGTAAAAGGCTTTTCAGAAAAATTATTCACAAAAATTAAAAAAGATAAAGAAATAAATACATCACAATAACATTTAAAACATTCAACATAATGATATTATTCATTTCAAAACCAAACCCAACAAGACACAAGAAAGATCAAAGAACTGCATTTATAAACGAGCTTGTAAATATAACAATTTTTATCTAAGGGAAACTTCAAGATCCCTAAGTGTTACGATAAATGATCATGAATCATACATTAAAAATAGAGATTTTGATAGATCTCAGATATGCAAACATCTTCTCCTTCTTTCTTGTCTCAACAACTCTAATTGAGTTTTGGCCGCGTTTACAATTTTCCTTTCTTCCAACCTTGCCGGTCTTGTGTATCAATCTGCCATTGTTACAGCCTCATCTTACGCAGATCACTCGTTACTGCATCCTTCTATCTTTTTCTTGACCGACTTTCTGCCATCGGGCCTTTTCCACAGAAGAAGGTGGTATTTTATAGTCTTTCATCATTTGCTCTCAGTACATGTCCGGCCTATCGTATACGATTTGCCTATGTTTTCATCTCGATAGAGTGTTGGAGTACCTGCTACAAACATGTCTGGAATAATGAACACAGAGTACAATGGAAATATAGTGTAATAAAGTTATTTTGCTGTGTTTTTGCTTGACAGACTGTTAGTTTCAATCTGTGTGGCTCACACCACGGAATGGAAGCTTGGACATTGAAGAAACAACACATAAGGAAAATAGAAGCGTTCGAAATGTGGTGTTACAGAAGAATATTAAAAATTCAGTGGGTTCAAAGGATTACCAATGCTGAGGTACTACGACGTCTAAATAAGGAGTTAGAAATTATGAACAGCATAAAAAGAAGAAAACTAGAATATTTGGGTCACATAACCAGAGGAGAAAAATATGAGCTGCTGAGAATTATTATGCAAGGAAGGATCCAAGGAAGAAGAAGCATAGGAAGAAGACGCATCTCCTGGCTGAAGAACCTTAGAGAATGGTTTAACTGTAGTTCACTACAACTTTTCAGAGCAGCAGCCAACAAAGTGACCATAGCCGTTATGATATCCAACCTCCGATAGGAGATGGAACTTTAAGAAGAAGAAGGCTCACAGTGGCTGTGTGTGGCAAAAAACATTAGTTTTTAACTTTAATATAAATTTCATCCACAGTACTATGTCACCGCATGGCACCATATGCAGAACGGATAGTAGGAAAATACCAGGCTGGTTCCAGAGGTGGTAAATCGACAATTTATCAGATTGCAACCCTGAAACAAATTTTGGAAAAACACTGGAATATGGCATTGATACTCATCACATATTTATATACTACAAAGCAGCCTACGACTCTGTGAATGGAAGAAAAATGTTCAAAGCAATGAAAGAGCTAGGAATACCAAATCGGTTGGTAAATTTAACAAAACTAACTCTTGAAAAAGTTAAATGTAGAGTACGAATTCAAGGGAACTGTCTGAACCTTAAACAAATAACGGGCTGCGCCAGGGAGACCCTTTCTCCTGTATACTGTTCAATCTGGCTCTGGAAAAAGTAATACGTATGTCACAAATCACAACCACTGGTTCAATATATATAATAAATCAGTGCAAATCCTGGTCTATGCTGCAATATTGTTGGGAGAACGGAAAACGCTGTACGAGAGGCGTATGTAGCATTAAAAGAATCAGCTACAAAAATGGGTTTAATAATAAATACCAAAAAAACGAAGTATAAGAAAATTAGCACTCAACCACAAATACTACGACCAGTGATTATAGAAAACGATGTCATCGAAGCAGTGAACGAATATACCTGGAAGCGCTCCTTAACACTGAAAATAGTACTACCGCAGAGATAAATCGCAGAATTTGCACGGACAATAGATGCTATTTTGGGCTCAATCTCCTCCTTAAATCCACAATTATATCGAGAAATACAAAAATAAAACTCTAACAAACAATAATAGGCCCAGTCGTAACATATGGTTCAGAGACCTAGATTCTAGCAAAAAGTAATGAAAACATGTTAGGATGTTTCGAAAGAAAAGTACTAAGGCGAATCTATGAAGCAGTGAATGACAATGGAGTGTGGAGAAGACGATACTACTTCGAACTTTATAGAATATACCAGGAACCTGATATCGTAAAACATATTAAGATAGGACGTCTGAGGTGGATAGGGCATGTAATACAGATGGAACAAAATTACCCAGCTAAAAAAACGCCTCTTGCTAGTTCCATTGGTCAGAGAAGAAGAGGAAGACCCAGAACAACGTTCCTTGATAACGTCGATGAAGACAGAGCAATATGGGAATACGTGCTTGGCGAGAAAGGCGATGGATAGGGACGACTGGAGAAAAATTCTTGAGGATGCTAGGATCCACGCAGGGTTGTAAAGCCAGAATGATGATGATGATGATTTATTTCATCGCTATAATAAGTAAGAGCATATCTTTGATCTGAGAGATTTCGTTTTGTTAGCTCAAACTCGTTTATAATAACATTAGTGAAAGTTCGAAATCTGGATTAACTTTATGGGTTGCTCCATCCCTTAAAATCACCAGATATCCAGCCAGATCGGCAAGTCTTGGAAACTGAACCTGTGTTAGCCTAAAAGCACTTTTTAAAGTAATCCATAATTTATGTACATGCATATATACTTATATAATTATCTCATAAGGCTACACAGTGAATCACGATTTGTAACGATGGTGTGAAACTGTTTTTGCTGCGTTGTTTTATTCCATCGAAGGAACTCAACATTATAGGTCTGACAACCGTTATATATAACCAATAGATCATTAAAGGTTTCAGAATCTATTTTTGCCACAAAAGCCTACGACACGTCCAAAGAATTCTTGATGAATTCCTAAAAATGAAATTCGGGTGCTACAATTCATTGAAGCAAGGGGATTAGCTCGTGTAATCGCGATAGCGATTACACCCCCAGATAGCACGCAAAGACTCCCGCATGATAACCTACCCCAAACTATGCAGAACAGCATGAAGCGCAGTCCCGGTATTTTTAGTGATCGTCGAACTATATTGCGTGCTCGGGGCAAGATGTGTATAACTGATTAGATAAGGAAAAATCTATATGTATATACTTTTGCACATACAGTAAATAATAACTAATATTTTACAAAAAAACACGATAAATTCTAAATTTAAACGTAATTTTCATTACTCGATATTTAACTTAATAATTTCTTGGTGATTACATGTTGTGTAAAGTATTCTATATGGTTGTTGCTTTTGTATAAATAGTTTATTGCTTTTAAATATTGAATAATCACTTGGGCACCGCACTTTAAAAATAGCTCCTTCAAATTCTCTGGTATTCCGAATTCACCTCTTTCCACTCCACTAGAATGTGTTTGTTATATTGTTAGCGTGGTCTCGCAAGCATAACACTCCGGTTGGTGATCTCGTGTCATCTGATGTCAATGCGTAACCAAGCCGCAGTCGCGTGATGATAACCTGAGAAAAACGATTGGTGAAACTATCAGACCATGATTAAAATGTTGGTTTTATCTCAAGTAATTTCGCCTGTTTTTTGTGCCATCTGCTATTCCATATGTCAACTATTTTTCTGTGGAAATATGATTCGAGATTTGTCGCTGCTCTACGGCTTCTCGTGCATATTTATCTGCCAGATCGTTTCCCGTGATTCCAATATGAGATGGCACCCACAGGAAAGCGATGATTTTGTGATTTAGATTGTACAATTCTTGTCTAATGAGTTTGGCCACAAGATGGGAAGAATAGATTTTAGAGATGATTTTCAGAAATTTTAGTGAGTGTATAATTATTAGCAAGTTAATTTCAGGACTTTTTATAACGTGACAAATGGCTTTATATATTGCAAAGGGTTCTCCTGTTAAGATAGTATTAGTCTCCCTTAGTTTATATTTCTTTGTTTCATCTTTTGTTACAAATGCAGATGCTACACAATGTTCTACCTTAGATCTGTCGTCGGTGAATAACTTTTTGAAGGAAGAAAATTGAGAAATTAAGGTTTGAGATTTAGGATTAATTAAATGACGATTGGTTTATTTCTTGTTTTCTGACTATAGATCCAAATTTATATGAGGAGAAGATATTAGCCAAGGAGATTGGCATCATTTATTTTATTTTTGCTGTTTCTCTAAGCAGTTCAATTGTATTGGTTAGCATTAAGTTTGTTTTTATGCCCATATTTTCAAGGTTTCTTTGAGTTCTCTTTAATTAATTGTCCTTTCTTCTCTAATGTAATTGTACCTATTTTTAAGGCGTATTCTTCTTGTTTTTTTTTTGCTTTTATACTATCACGTTTTTATGTAGGTCTACCCCTTCGTACTGCGCTTTGTATATACATATTTATCTATTTATATATACATCTTAATCTATTTATATTCCGGTTTTTAAGCGTACTCTTATCTGCTGCTTATCCAATAGGGATCTATAGAAGAGTAACACCGAGACGCAAGCTCCCATTTTCTGCCGTACTGCATCCTATCATCCATAGGTCGATCTAATACACCAGCATATTCTAGTCCTAAGTTAGCAGATACATTTGAATTTTACAATACTACGTTAGACTTTGTAGGTTTTGCAGCCAGGGTTTGAACCATCGATCCAGTAGATCATTCACAGTGAAGTGAATGCGATTCGTCCGCCTGGCCGGCTTGGATATCTGACTATATATATCTTAATTAATCTTATTTCCTCTCTACTAACCCTGCTCATCATTATCTTTGTCTTTATCGTATTGTATTAAGTTTTTTCCAACGACTTTTTAAAGCTTTTTCGTGAACTGGTATTTTATTAATTTTGTCTCAGATACCTATAATTTGATTAAAATCATTATTTGTTTCCTTTGCTCTATATTTGCCTATGTTATATATCTCCCTTTCATTCTCTGTGGTGTCATCTCATCCTAAATATTTTTATATGTTTCTGCTTTAGGTTTTGCTACAGTTTCTTATGCATGCATTGTTTCGTGGAAAATTAAAGAACGTATTATGGTCTGGCCAATCAGTAGATAATTTTTAATGAAACCTCCTAACAGTTTTAGAGCAAGATACCATTTGAAAATGTATATGTATATCTAAGAGAGCTGCAAGTATGGCATCAACATAGTGGTTCGAACTGATGGAAGAACTTCTTAATATCCTCGAGGTGTGGGCACCTCGCGGAGACACCTCATCCATTCGAGTTACGCAGCTATGAGACTCTTCTCTAGACCAGCAGACCAAGAAAGAAATAGAAGAGGGTGGAAACATTAAACAATAAACACTAAGAAAAGAAAAGAATATGACAGAAAATTAAAAGTAATAGAAAAAATGTTGCTCTTTGAATAATGAATACTCTTTTGTTGCTTTTACTTCAGCATTTTGTGTTTTTTAGTAAAATCGGATTGTATTACTACAAATTTCTAACCCATTTTGTATTCTTCTTTCCTAGTTAGTTAGTTAGTTATTTTTCCCTACATTCTCGCAAAATTAAAATATAAATAAAAATAAAAAAAAAAGTATTTTTGTTTTTTAACAGAAGTAAAAAGATTTTTAGAAGAAATATAAGATTTAGGGTGGCTGTGCCTGTTCTGCTACGTTACAGCAAATATTTAAAATTGAGTTGGACGATTTTTAATCACTAGTTGACATGGTTATTTTATGATATATGTTTTTTAAAGAATGTGACCTGCAGACACACATGTTCTTACCGACAATCTCGGTAATATTCCAACTCACTAAAAAGAGCTGTTGATTTAAAAAGGGATTCAGCGTATCGAATTGTAATTGGACTTTTCTTAAGTAAAAAGAGAAATAAATAACGGATATCCGTTTTTGTACACTGTCGCTGATGATATTGTTAAATTTTTACCGTTCTTTTTATAAACAAACGAAAATATCTAATACGTCGGTCCATAAGTTCCGGACCTAATCATGAGTAGTCGACTGTAATGAATTTTGCATGTGTCATTTCGGTATTCCTAACCTTTAAAAAATATACTGTTAAAATGTTTATGCCTTGTGATTTTTATAAACAATGGATTCAAAGCAATGCATTTATCACTGTTATTTGTTGGGAGAACAATACCGTCAAAACTGAGCAATGGCTCAAAAAGTGTTACCGAGACTTTGCTCCATTGATTACAACTATTAAGCGATGGTTGGCTAAATTCAAAGGCGATCGTACCGACACCAATGATGCTCAGCGTTTTAGAAGGCCAAACGAAAAAATGCTCAAAATTATTATGGAAAACCGTCAAGTGAAGTTTCAAGAGATAGCCGACACTCTAAAGTTAATAAAGAGTAGCATTGTAACTATTATACATAAACATTTTGGTATGATGAAGCTGTTTTCCCAAAGGGAGATGCGATTTCTTACACCAATACAAAAACAAAAACGAATTTATGAATCTCGGTGCTGTTTGGACATGTCTAATCATAATACCGCTAAGACTGTTACAATTTTGTCAAGAGCAGAACTTGCTTATTTCAAACACATTTTTCAAGTCTAAAACACAAACAGACGACTGTATACATGGCGATCGCCCGCAGATACATCGGAGAAAGTAGTCAGGAACCAAGATTACACTCACCCTTACGAATATTAAAAGACATCAAAGAATCCCTACAATAGACACAAGAAAACTTAAAGAACCTAACGTAAACGAATGCCTCCAACATGAACTGCATGTGGACTGCAGCAAATTGAACACAAACACCAATGATATTGACGAGTACTGGGATCGACTAAAACATTGTCTACTGGAACCTTGTAAAGAAATACTAAAGAATTCCGCAAGGAGACAATTTAAAAACAAAGACAACAATAAATACAGAGAGATAAACCACGAGATCAGGAAGATGATAAAGCAGGCAAAAGAAAAATACTTTAAAGAGAAATGCAAAGAGATCGAAGACCTTCAAAATAAATATGATTTGTTTAACCTACACAAGAAAGTTAAAGAACTGGCAGGACTAAGAAAATAAAATCCCACTGGTGCACTTGTGGATAGACACGGGACTACTTTAACACAGACGGACGAAAAAGTACAAAGATGGGTAGAATATATCGACGAACTGTTTGATGATGAAAGAGGAGATCTGGAGCATATAGAACTTACGTCAGAAGAAATAGGTCTATATATTACAAAAGAAGAAATATTACACGCATTAAAAACAATGAAGAGTGGAAAAAGCCCTGGACCTGACATGCTTCCTATAGAAATCCTAAAAATTCTAGATGAGAAGCACATTGATGTTTTAGTGACACTCTTGAACCAAATTTATAGTTCAGGCATATTACCCAAAGAGTGGTTAACGTCGATTTTTATTTGTCTCCCCAAAAAGAAAAACGCAAGAGAATGCAACGATTACCGCAACATTAGCTTGATGTGCTAAAGTTACTACTAAAAGACATCCACAACCGAATATATCACAAACTGGACATAGCCGTTAATGATACACAATTTGGTTTTCGCAAAGGCCTAGGAACGCGTGAAGCTCTTTTTTCACTTAATATACTGAAACAAAGATGCATGGACGTCAATCAAGATATATACGTATGTTTTATTGACTATAATGAAGCATTCGATAAAGTACGACATGAACAATTAATGAAAGTCGTGAAATCAAAGAAGATTGACTACAATGACTTCAGGATCATATCAAATTTATACTATAAACAGCGAGCAAAAGTACGTGTTAGCGAAGAGCTGTCAGAAGAAATTCTTTTTAATGCCTACTCCGAAGAGATTATGAAAAAAGCTCTTGAGGGTGAAACAGCTGGAATAAAGGTAAATGAAGTTCCCATTAACAACATTAGATATGCGGACGACACTGTGCTCTTAGCCAAAAATATTGAACATCTTCAGAGACTGGTGACCAGAATAGTGGAGCATGGAAAAGAGTACGGTCTAACAATGAACGATGAAAGACGAAATTTGAACAACCAACATTGAACAAGTGGACAAATATGCATGTCTGAGAACAATGATTAACTCCACAAATGATATAGAAAAGGCTAGAGCAAATTTTAACAAAATGAGAAGAGTGCTATGTACAAGGGATTTAAAGTTGGAACTAGTTAGGATGGCGAGTTGGAGTTAGGTTGGCGAGGTGCTATGTTTTTTCGAATTTGTTTTATGGAATGAAATCTTGGACCTTGAATGCGACATCAAGGAAAAACTGGAATCATTCGAGCTGTGGGTGTATAGAAGAATTCTGAAAATATCGTGGACAGAACACGTCACAAACAAAGAGGTTCTGAGAAGGATGAATAAAGAAATAGAAATTTTAAATACAATTAAAACAAGAAAATTGGAATATCTCGGACATATTACACGTGGAGAGAAATACACCTTGCTCCAACTGATTATGCAAGGAAAGATGAAAGGAAAGAGAAGCATAGGGCGGTGTAGAATGTCATGGCTGCGCAACCTGAGAGAGTGGTACTGAATTACATCAAATGAACTTTTCAGAGCAGCCGTCTCAAAAGTCCGAATAGCTATGATGATTGCCGACCTCCGCCGCGGAGATGGCACTTGAAGAAGAAGAATCATAATAAGACGGAGTTTTTGAGTCGGTATGTCATCATAATGGAGGAGACATGAATCCATCACTTTACTCCGGAATGAAATTGGCAATTATCTGAGTGGACAGCACCTGAAGAAAGGCGTCCAAAGCGACGAAAGACGGAACAAACAAACTGTATTTTGGAACGCACAAGGAATTATTTTCATTGACTATTTTGGCATAGATGTCATTCAGTTAAAGTTGTATAACAATCATTGTAATATTGTTGCTGTTTTCAATAAAAGTCATTTTAGAAAGAAGTGTAAGAATATTTCTACATCAAATGTTGAAAAGTCGGTATTTTATTATTTTTTAAACGTTTTTACATTAGATAATAGAATTATTATTAACTGTCTTCCTAATATTGCGATATAAAACTCTGTTTTAAAATTTTATTTAAAAGTTTCTTTTTGTGATGCTTATTTTTCTTAATCTGAATACAAATATTAATATATTTATAAAAATATACTTATAAATATAAATGGTTCGTTTATGTCTGAAACTACATGTACAATGTAATACTTGTAATCACTTGACTGTTATACCTGAAGGGTTTTCTATCAATAATTACGGACAAGATATTTCACACAGATTTTCAAACGTGTGTCTATTTGTTCAAACATCAGCAGGCATCAAGGGTATTAACAGACATTAGCATTATGTAGGTGAATGGGGGCCCTCTTGATGTCCTTTTATACAGTCGACAATAATAGCACAGCATCACGTCCAGTACCTACGCTGCGGTAATTGTGCTTTTTCCGACGGACTATTATGACAAAGGACCTGCCCTTTTATATTTGGAGCGTACGTATGTACTCCCGTTTGTGAGAGTAGTGCATTATTTTGTATTAGTCCTCGATTGATATACATCATGGATCCGAGTATTGAAAACGAGGGGGAGGTCGTAAGATGCATTCCGAAGAGTCTAATCCGTTGTGGCAATATATAACAATTAAAACGCAGCAAGTATGAACTACAAAAGGATCAGAAATTTAATATAAAGATATTAGTAAAATTCAAAGCTAATCAGAAGAAAAGTGAAATTTTAACCAATAGCTAAATATTCTCACCAAGTTTAAAAATATACAAAAATTATATGTAGAAAACGGAACATTATTACATACAAATTTATTAGTACTAAAAACAGATTAAAATAGTAAAGCGGTAATCATGGAGAATTAAATGAACTGAACATCCAACAAAAAGTTATAAATAAACAATGCACTATCACCAAATATGTATGACCTTCCTAACCTATACAACTATACTATATATACCTCCTTAGACTCCATACACAAACATACCTCGTTGGTATGTACAGCGCTCTTTACTCTTTAGTATCACTTAAAATTCGACCACCAGAATCTTGTGCCTGTAAATTCTGCTTTTGCCCGGTAATTCTTTGAGTTTTTTCATGCAAATCAAAGCTCTCATGTCGTTGATTCAGTTTCTAAATTTCTAAACAGGATTCTTGTAGCCATTGGTATTTTTCTAGTTTAATTATTTTTTTTTATGTATTTCATTGCATTTTTCTCTGTTTCTGGATTTGTACTGCCTCAGAAAGTCCATTAGATCTAGGATGTCTTGTGTTATCCAGTCTTTTTAAACTGTTCGTGGTCTTAGAAGCTTTTCCCGAGATGGAATAATTATTGTTGTTTTCATTTGTTCTCATCAATCATCTATGTTGTAGGCATCTTCTGGTCTAATTTCGTAATAGCTTGTTGTTAATTTCTTGTGAAACCTTATTCAGAGTGCCTGGACCTTGGAGTGCATCTAGTGATATTTTGAAGGTTTTCTAATTTTTACAAAGTATCTTTAGCCTGACTGTGATTGTAGAGCACAGTCGAGTATGGTCTGATCGAATATCGGCACCTAGGTAAGTCTTGACCGATTTTATGCAGTTTTTAAATCGTTCATTCACTATAATAATAATCAATTTGATTTCTTACAATATTGTCTTCTCGATCACTTGGAGACTTCCAAGTATATAGTCTACGTTTTGGTAGACAAAACCATGTGTTCATAATTACAAATTTTTGCTTTTAGCAGAACTGTACCAACCGCTCTCCTCTTGCATTTCATTGTCCTTAACCGAACTTTCCAGTAATATTGAGAGTACTTTCGTATCCTACTTTTGCATCGAAGTCCCCCATGATAAGAGTAGGTTCGTGTTTTTTTGTCATAGCTCTTAGGCTTCTAATACAAGTTGGTAAAATATTTCAACCACGATATTTCCTTTGTCTGCAGTTGGTGCGTATATTTGTATTATATTTATATCCACTGGGAATTTAATTAGCATTAAGTACTCGATTTGATAATGGGACAAATTTTCTTACAGACTTTGTAAGAGATTTCTTTAGTATGACCGCTTCGCTGTTTTGATGTGACTCATCGTTTGATCCAAAGTAATGTATTTTAGAAAAACTGAAAATTACTATAAAATAGCACCATAATCGATTTTACACACATAAGATAAAATTATATAAGCGCATTCTATTTTGTATGTTCTAAGATTGTCGTATCAATTGGATCTTTTTATTTTTTGTGTATTCTTTAATTATTTCCCTTAACTGTCTATAACTTACGCTATTGTAAATACAGATAAAAATACACATCCAAATATTTTTCAATAGAGATACAAGTTTACCTTTCAATTAAAATGTTTATTTTATTTACTAGTTACAAAAATATGAACATGTATCTGTCAACCAGTAGACATTGCTTTTCTTTTTCTTAAAATAGGCGAAATATTATTTGAAATAACACATCGACAATCGGAAAACATGTAAGGGAACAAGTGTCAAGTGGGGCTAGAAATACTTTGAATATGACAAAGAGACGGAACGAAACGAGCGACAAGATGACAGAGATGGAGACATCCCATTTGGTTCACACATGTTTAAGAACTAATAACGCTCTTTATAATATATTTCATTCAGACAGTTTTTACCTAAAAAAAGGCGGGTGTATAAACAAGAATAATGATTATTTTCTTATTCGTGTGACAGATTTAGTTTTCTTTTTATGGTGTTTTCTATTTGGGTGTCATTAATTTTAGCAAGAATTTCCTTATTACTTTTTTTTTTATTTTAAGCACCTGCCACTTTTCATTACATCTAGAAACGAGCATTTGCATGCGTAAAATTGTCCTAATAAAATAAAGTACATCCTTTTGGAAAAAATTATGGTCCTATATTTTTATGGCAGTCTCACTTTTAATTACTTTCTAGGATATTTTTATAATTATTGTACACCTAGTGTTTATTAACAAATCTTAGTTATTCTTATCTTCTTTTCTTCAATACACTCACCGGCACAATTAACCGCCGACAGTTGTATTTCTTTCAATTTGCAGAAGTCATCTTAAAAAAAATTTTATGAAAGGTGCGGTGAAAACTACCCTTGAGGAAAAGAAAACAAGAAAATTATTAAAAAAAAGCCGTTTTTTTCAATTTCTTTCTTTCATTCGTTTCTTTCTTTCGAAAGATGCATTAATCTAAAGTTTTCATCAATAAACGGTGCGAAAGACATGACATGAACTTGGAGAACTTCTTTCACGTATCTTTGAGCATTCACACTGTCTCTATCGAACACAAGATCAGTACGAGCTTTGTAAGAAATACATCCGTAAATCATTATTGTCCCTGTTCGGTGAACCGCTGTTTCGGTTATAGTGCATAGAGAAATCTTTCATTTTGACTCCTGTAGACACACTGACGTTTATCTGGACCTCCTAAGGCTATTCTGTTCTCATCTGAGAACAGTATTTTCTTCCATTACGCCACAGTCCACTCAGCATATTCTCGCACAAAACCAAGTCTAGCTCTACGGTGTTGTGGTAGCAGATGGGGGGCGCGAGCTGAACGGAATGTCATTTAATTTCTTTCCGTCACTGTTCTTCTAATGGTACGTTCACTCACACTAACATTTCTTACCTTAAAGCGATTTCTCAACACGTTGCTGACAATGAAGCGGCCATCATGAATTGCAGTGCGTATATGTCGGCCTTGACCTGACATGCGGTTGTATGAACCTGTCTCCCGAAATCGTCTGATAGCATCCCGTACCGTAGTTCGGGGTACATCGAGTGTACGAGAGATACGACGTTGGTCGTACTCAGAATCAGCTAAAGCCACTGCCCTAGCTCCATCAGTTGCAACGAGTGGCATTTTTTATAGTCACAAACAATAAGCAAACATTAAAATCTCAAATTAAACAATATTCGCACACTATAACAGGAAATATTAACACGGTTAACACAATTGAAACAATGTCGTACAACGATTACATTCCAAAAACCCTTTGATCACACAAATTTAGGAAGCAAACTAAGGATATTAGTGTTTAATTTTTTCCAGCGTACCCACTTGAGAGAACACGAAACAGTTGATAAGCCATAGGTAATATAAAAAAAGTGACACATGATATAGATGGGCGGTTAATTGTGTCGGTGAGTGTATATTGTCATTATATTTTTGAGTTTCAATTTTCTAAAATTAAGAGGACTTAGCTACCATTTTGGAATATAACAGGGGGGGAGCAAAAGTAATCACCCTATTGGAAAACGCTATACCTTTTACAAATTGCTCCAAATGTCAATTCGATTTTGACATTTGTGAAGCAAATAAACGCAAAATAACGCTCGACAATCCATGATTCTATATTTACTCCACAAGAACGCGGAATAATTCTTTCCATTTTTATTGGCAAACATGTATCGGTTGTGTTGGCACAGCATGAATTTCATCGCAGATTTTCTGGCCGTCAGACAGCAACTGACGGCCAATAAACAATACGGCGTTTGGCCATTAGCTTTGAAGAAACTGGGACAACACAAAATGCTTCCAAGACTGGCCGGCTCCGGAGCAGCCGTTCTGCTGAGAATATCGCTGCTGTCGTCCAAGCCAAGATATCTAACAGGAGCTTGGAACATCGACAAAACGACGTGCCACGCGATTGGGCATTAGCCAGCGGTCCCTACGCAGAATTTTGGTGAATGATTTGAAGATGTTCCTTTACAAAGTGCAGACAGTGCATCAGCTGTTAGCTGTTGACCGCCAAATGCGTCTAACCTACACTCGAGGCAATTTTTTCTTCCTCAGTTGTACAATTGGGAATGGAGAACATGTGTTCCCACATATTCTTAATGAAGCATTTCTGGCTCGCTTATTCTTTCGTTCTGGCGATTTTCACTGACCGGCCAGATCACCCGATTTAACCGTTCCTGACTTCTTTTTGTGGGGTTTTTTGAAGTCACGGGTGTACGTCAACAAGCCTCTTTGAAGCCCTTAAGGAGAATATTCGACAGGAATTTAAGAACTTTTTGCCGGAAGTTCTAATAAGAGTGATGGAAAATGCCATAAAACGGGACTGCATAATCATTAAATCTGGCGGCGGCCACTTGGCCGATATCATTTTTTCTTCTTTGCCATTTTGACTTCTTAGCCAACTTGCTATGAGTCAAAAAATGAATAGAATCTGGTCCGTTTCCGGAAACCAATATTAGGCATCTATTTGACTTGGCCACTGGCAAGACAATCCAGGGGCTTCATCTTTAAACTTAAATGCCTTGCAATGTTGACAAATAATGTTCAGTTGTCCAGTCGCAACGATTTTTCTCATCAGTTTGACTTTCTCATATATTATTTTTTATTTGCAACATACACCACTTTGAATGTAAGGCGTGATTGCGATAAACTAACTGCGACCCTTGTTAACTCTTGTTTATCATTTAGTTTAAAAAAAAAACCTTCTCAAAACACTCACTGAACAAACTAACAACTGGACAGACGATCCGCTTGAATGGAAAGTACTCTAAAGGCGGGTTTACACGATCCAAGTGTACTTGGTTAAAGTCTGCTTGGACGTTGCGCGCGCAATACTTGGAAGCTACTTTGATCGTGTCACCTGTTCATTCAAGTAAACTTGTATCAACAGGTTCTATCCAAGTTAAGTAGAACGCTGACCAACTTCGTTGGATACAAGTAAAAAAATAATAATAATCATCAGTTATCACACCTAAGACTAATTAATGCAAAAAAGTAAAAATGAAAAAAAAAGTGAAAAAGTGAAAAAAGTTTGAAATTTTATCAGTCCCAAAAATTTCGGAAAAAGGTGAAATTTCTACTAAGTCGATTTCGTCCAAAATGTAATAGAAGTGTTTGTCGTGGTCCAAAAGGTAAATAAAATATTAGAAAAATATTCTATATAGATATAAGAGGTTAACGGGTGGTATTGTATTTTTTTGTGCCTGGTATTGAATTTAAAACTCGGGAATTTTTACAATTGACTTCCATTGTTTATTTTGTTTATCGAAAACAAAAAATAAGAAAGTTGAGTAATATTTTGAGAAATTAAGCTTTGGTTTGTTTTTGAAATACGAAAATCTAAGTGGCTAAAAAGAGAGAGGGTGGAAGGAGATTTTGGATGATGATAAATTTTAAAGGCGGAGAAGGATGGGCTATCTGTTTCTGACCTTAAAAGAAAGAACATCGAATCCTGAGAGGTGATTGTGTACAAGTAGTGCTATTAATATCAAACATTAAATTGAATATAGCGAAAACTATATCTAAATATTTTTAATGAGATAAGGAAAACATCTACATTAACATCAACAAAAAATACTGTTAAAACTTACCTTTAAAACAAAATCTACGTAGATTATATCTCCTATTCTGCTGGTCTATATCAGCATCCATTACTCGTAAACTGGAAATCCTGGCAAGGTAAATCCTATGAAATTGAATCACTCCGGACATCTTCTGATCCCGGCGGCGACCAACTCATTCTGACATACATACACGCTATCACAAAACAGTTTCTATTAGTTAGCCATTAAGTTGTCTAAAGAAAGAATTTTGGATGATTCCTAATCAATACTTGTGCTGCTGTTAGTATGTAATTTTCTTGTATTTTTACGAATATTTTTTGTCTCCTCTTCGTAGCTTCTTTTTTTCCCACTTCCTTCATTTCCTTCTCCGTATCAAAATTTCTCATTTAGACAACTTTTTGGAAGTACCTGGATCAGCCTCGAACAACTTACCCAAGAGTTTTGAAAGACTCACAGATTAGTCACACTTATTGACCCAGAAACTGTCAGTGATCCCATCTCACAGTTATAAAAATCGCACTCCTATACTGCGGAGTCCCTACCTTTAAAATATTTCAATATTTTACCTTAATTTAATAAATCAGTTATTTTGTATTCCATTTTATATTATTTAAACTTTCATTTACTTCAAATCTCCACCACAAACATACTCCTACCTTTACCGATAATAACGACCCGATATTAACGACACTATGCATGCTGGATGCTGTAACAAAAAAAGATTTTTTAATATATATATACAGCTATTATTTTGCTAGTTAGATTTAAAACAGTTGGAGATATGCATCCTCTAACATACAAAAATTTAAATTAAAACTCGAAATTCGTTCCGAGAATCGAAAATTAAACAAATTTATGAAAAATAAAATGAGAGATATGATTTTAAAAGACGGTAAAGTTTCCAGAATATCTATTTGTTGGAGTGATCATTACTTATTAAGAACCGAGATCACATCTGGAGTAAGGACGCCAGGTAAAACAAATGGTAAAGCAGGTTTCTTATTTAAGATCTTGTTTTCAAAATCAATGTGAGATATCGGCTTTACATCTCACAATATATGATATTACATTAACCTACAAAACTAAAAATGCGTACCGCCAGCATAAAACCAACTAACTAAGAAAGAATAAATTTACAAACAAGGAGTTAGTTTAGTAAACAGCTCCTCCGTACTTTAGGGTTTGGCTAATATACCGTTTCTACTTTCTAGGGTTTTTTATATTTGTATGGCATCTTAAACTTCCATAAAATTTCTTTTGTGAATTTTCTCTACTGTTACGGGTGATTCACTATCAATAAATCTCTTTATTAAATAAACGTCATATAACTCATTCACTAACTGAGCATAGCAATGAGATATTTCTCCTGAAATGCGTACTCCTTATTTTCATAATTTGTTATATTGCGAATGTAAACAGTATTTGTCGTTTTTTTATTAAACGGTACAAATATATTTATCAGTTTAAACTCCTAAAATTGAATTGCCCTTATTATATAGTCTGCCTTATTTTTCGGAATATTTCTAGAATTCAGTGGAAATCTCGTGACGTCGGAACAGCCATAAACTTTCTGTGAATCGCATAGTATATTTGTTCAGGGGTATAGCAAGGGCTGGAGCGCCAGTACGCTTATTTTCTCCCTATTATGGGTATCCTCTCGCCCTACTTTTGCATTTGCGTCTGCTTTCCTCCATCAATATCTCCTATCTTTGTCATAAAACTCATCCTTTGCTTCATATAGTTTTTCTTGTCTATAGTTAAGACCCGCCTGACTAATAGGTTATTTTTTATTAATAGCTTTGTACAGGTTATAATTGACTGATTTTAAAAAAGATTAAATTATACCACAATTAATAAATCAAAATATGAAAATGAAAAATAGACAAAACAAAAATAATGGCTACATAAACAATGACCAGATCCGACTACAAAAAAGATGTATATTGGGATATATCACTGGTAAATATAGGAGAGTGCAAATACAAAATAATAAATTATTCCGTGTACTGCATTTGATAAGGGTACAACGTTAATTAAATATTGAAATAATATTAATCAAATATTAACTTATTTCGTTCATCACTTAACCAGGTGTACAAAAATGAAGTTCTACCATATGCGTTAAATAAACCATTTATCACCTAGAGTTAACACAATTTCTAGTACACACAT
This sequence comes from Diabrotica undecimpunctata, assembly GCF_040954645.1. Taxonomy (NCBI): domain Eukaryota; kingdom Metazoa; phylum Arthropoda; class Insecta; order Coleoptera; family Chrysomelidae; genus Diabrotica; species Diabrotica undecimpunctata. The sequence continues at coordinate 143,297,244 of NC_092810.1, read as the reverse complement.
TAGAATTGTTACAGTTTTTTCGGAAACTACGATTTAAAGAAAAGCAGAGAGCCCATTGGAAGGAAGCATTTTGGTCTATCATAAAACCGAAAGCGTGGTAAGGTAATACTATACTTTCATAGTATGTTTGCCAAAACGTACGGGTGGCCATAATGCGGTTAGAATCTACAGCTGCCACATAACGATGAGGCTACTGAACTTTTAACAAAACAAAATATCATTAGGATTAGGAAAAGAGTTAATAAGGGTACCAACCATCAGTTAATAAAGGGTGGGTAATATTTTGGACTACTATTAACGACGAACTAAATTAGAAAAAAATGAGCATGCTTATTTTCTATAGAAAGTTATATCAGCTTTTATAAATATATAAAAATTCGGGAATTTATTGAGACAACCTCTACTTTTTGTTGCAAAAAAAAATTGCACTATATGCAATTTGGGTGTAGACTACTACTCTACATAATATGTTTGTTCGGATAGAATATTTAACGTCAATTCCAAATGAAAAAACGAAACGAAACATGCACTTGTAAGAAAATTAAAAAATAATCACTGGGAACGTTTTTCGAAAGAAATTGAACATTATTTTTACGGTCTGCAAAAGGAAATATGGATGGCGTTTCATAAGAGGTCAAAGAACGGAGGTAAAGGAACTAATAATAGTACCAAAACACATAGAAAAGAAAAGAAGAACAAACGACGCTAGAACCGGAAACACCAGAAATTACCACAAATAAAGAACAATCTAAATAAAGAGGAAGTTCGTAACACATTTGAAAAGCTGAAGAACAGAAAAGCAGCAGCTAAAGATGGGATACCAAATGAACTACTGAAATATTGTGAAGCAGCAATGACAGCAATGGCAGCAATGTGAAAATACCGTAAGAATGGAAAACGAGCGAACTAATTCTACTATTCAAAAAAGGAGATAAAAACAGGTAGAAAACTACAGAGGTATAAACTTGTTAAATACTACGATAAACCTTACAACTAAAATTTTGCAAATGCTAATAAATCAGAGGATAAGTTTAGCAGATGAACAACAGCAAAGCAAATTACTGAGAAATCACTAGAGTATAATAGACCAGCATTTCAAAAGCGTTTGACAGAGTACGACTCATGTAATCCATCTTCTATTTAATAGAGAAGCTCCCCTAAATATTATAAAAACTATCGAAAACAACTACCAAAACAACAAAATGGAAGTCAGAATGGATGAACAACTTACAGAACCTATAGAAATAGGCAGCTGAATAAGACAAGGGGATTCATTGTGGCTCATGCTCTTCAATTTGATCATGGATGAAATCATCAAAAGCGTTAACAAAGGAAGAGGATACAAAATGGGAAACAAAGAAATCAAAATACTCTGTTACGCACATTGATAGCCCAAGATGAAGATAGACTGCAAAAACTGGTCCACAGATTTAACATAAGAGCAAGATTTTAATATGACAATCTCATCTCAGAAAACTAAAACAATAGTAGTCAGCAAAGAACCAACCAGATGTAAAATAGAAATTGATGGCATCAGTACTGAACAAGTAATGGAAACAAAATACCTGGGAATTATACTGTCCAGCTATGGAGACCTGGACAAAGAAGTGAGAGATCAAGTACAAAAAGCAAATAGACTGACAGGATAGGATGCCTTAATACTACTACATGGCGAAACAGACAAATTAACACTGGGATGAAGTCAAGAATTTATAAAGCCAGTGTAAGACTAATAATGACATATGCCTCAGAAACAAGATCCGGCAGAGACACAACGCAAAGGCTACTGGAAACGGCAGAGATGAGAGTACTGAGAAGAATTACAGGAAATACACTGAGAGATGTATAGAGAAGTGAACACACTAGAAGAAAGTGTAACATACTGTGTATAAATGAATGGACACAAAATAGAAAAAAAAGGATGGAATAACCACATAAGCAGAATCGAGGAGACCAGTGTCGTCAAAATAGCAAGAGATACAACCTTCCATAGAGGTATTAATCCGCCAATGAACAAGCAGAATTGCTTATAAAGAGGAAGAAGAAGAAGAACCGGCTGAAGTACCTAGGAGTTACTCCCACATTTTTAGAAATAAAAACATGCTTCTTAGAAAACTGATATCATTTTACCAGGAGTATTAGCATTCTGGAGTCAAGCTACGACACTTCCGTGACATTAATTCTATATAGAAAAAGTCTCTTGACGAAAAAGATTTACAGTTGTCATTGGTTGTAAACAAGTATTGTAATATTGTTGGTGTTCCGATAAACTATTTTTAAAGAAGTTTAATAATAAGGTATTATTACCACAAAAGATATTGTTAGGTTGAGATGTAGAAAATGGTCTATACGACCTTACGACAACTACAATCTGCCAATTTTGTAGGCACACTGACTATATACAATTTTTTTAGTAGAATAAAATTTAACTTATTTACATACAGTCAAACTGTAGATCAAACTTTTATACTCTACTCTAAATTCTAATATGTGTACCACATATATTTAACAAAATTCTTTAATAACTGAACCAGTTATGCTACCAACGAACGATCTACCTTAAATAATATTCCTACATCTATTTCTTATTAAAACGAGAATAAATAATATCATTATTGTTTTAGGTTAATATGCGACTCTGCCTCCAGCCCTCAAAGTGGCCGGTCTTCGTCAACATGTGGTTCTCCTACGCCCATTACAGCGACAACCGTGATACACCCTGCGCCAGATCCCCTTTCGTCATCATCGCCCCCTGCGTCGATACCAACCGCTAACTTTACCCCTGCGTGGTCACTACTGGATACCCAAGGTAATACATACTAAATTTTAGTTTTCTTATTAAAATTGCAACTAATTAATGTAATAAACGTATTTCTTGTTAATTTGAATTGTACCTAAGTACCTACTATATTTTGAATCATACATGGAAACTTATTTGTATGTAAGTTTCGCCGAGTGATTATTTACTTCTTACCAGATTTTAATGTTTCTTGTTTACATTTTTAAATACAAACCGTATAGCCTAGTCAAAGTAGACTAAATATAAACGAAAATGTAGGCTATTGTGTATGTTAAAAAAACTGCTAAAAGGAACTACAACGTTAAAAGAGTTTTATTGTTTTATAGGCTCAATGGACCCCCAAATATGAAAAAATCGCGGAGTACTACCATTTATATAGGTGCGTTTTAAAGTGCAAAGAATTCACCTAAATGCACCGTAGTGCATAGGGACTAATTCACCCCTTTCTCAAAAATGCACCCTTTTAAATGGTAAGACTCGGCGGTTTTTTGATATTTGCGGTTCCATTGACCATATGAAACAATAAAAGCCCTTTAACGTTGTAGTTAAAGTACATAATTAATAGTCAAATATATTATAACTGTAACACGGTCTCTTATGGATAGATATGTATTATATTTATGTAGAAAGCGTAAATTCACAAACGAGACGGATCATGCAGCATCGGTCCACATCATGAAGAATCGATTGGTGAATAATAGGATACATAGAGGCATCTTGTTATTACAGGAATACGATTTTGAGTTCCGATACATCAAAGGCAAGGACAACATCATAGCAGACACTCTCACACGAGATGAAGACATAGGAAAAAGGAAGCAGTTACGTTGCATGACATGTGGGATTTACCATCTTAACACAAGAGGAAGGTGTATTTTCTTTGAATGAGATACGAACAAACCAAGAAGACTTGGAAGAAAGAGAAAGAAAAAGAGCAATGATATATTTTTTAAGAGAATAGACTGAAAGGAACTATATCTGGTGACCCAAACATTGGCAGAGAAAATGATAAATGAATGAAAATAAAAATGAAGGCGCTAAATTCTATTGAGCAATAAGTTTAAGCGTTATTTAAGCATCGAGCAAAAAGACAAAAGAGGGAATCTAATCGTTATGAAAAGGAGACCAAAAAAGTAGCCTCTGATGGCGGACATATCCGGAAATGCGAATGCGCCAAATTTAAATTTCATGACACTTCACAATAATCATACAGTGGTGTAGGGGTTCTAATTTATCTATTTATTTGTTATATTACATAATATTAATACATAATACACTTAAAACACTTTTTTTAACACTAGAACACAATAATGTTTTAATTAAATAATAATAATACTCTAAAATGTGAAACAACTGTTAAAAAACAATTGTTTTCAATAGAAAATACAAATAATCTTTCATGTGACAGTTGGGACAAATAATAACATCAGCAATAACATAACCCAACTAAATTTGATTTCTTAAACAAGGAAAGAGTCTATCTTTCCTTGTTTAATGTGGCCTCTCAAGATGGCACTTCCTGTCTAACAATATTTTTGTCCCCACTACCTTTACATTCCCTCTTTTGTCTTTTTGCTCGATGTGTTTAAGATACTGCAGCAAGCAGTATCTACATCTATAAAGATTACCTACAGCATCACAAGAATCCGTTAGGTATATTAAATAAATAATATTGAAAGAGAAAAAAGAAAAATAAATGGCGCGTGAGCACTAATCGCTGCATTTTTGATTTCTTGTTTATTATTTTCTGTATTTTATATTAAAATAATAATGATTCTAAAATGAATATGAGAATATTTCAAATTTGCAGGTGTCAAGACAGAGATCAGAAGTCCCGGCTTAGCAGAATCTGATTGTGTAGCATCTACGCAGGATTCTGCTTCTTTTTTTAGCACTTCGATAGACTTAGGCAATCTTTACGATAAAGATTACCATCAAACATATTCAGCAGCACATTCTTATTACAATAGGTGAGTAAATTACATATACAAAGAATAGTTTTTATGTACCTATATATCTGTATACAGCCAATAAATGTAGACAACAAATTGTTTTCAGAACCAAAACAATATTTTGTGTTTTTATTAATTGCATTAGAAGTCGTTCATCACCTTCACTAACGATTAATTGGTTTTAAATTAAGCGCTGATCTGTTTTATCTAACAATCTAACATCTAATAATATTTCTTTTCTGATACTGTTTTCTTGTGGGCATGTCTACATTCGGCAACACTTCGGAAATCGTTTTTAAAAGATTGTTTTTAAAAAAATTGTCCGAAAATGTATAACCAACAGAGTTGTTAGTTTTATGTTTTCAAAATTGACGATTCTGTAGGCAATAGAACTGCTTTTAGTTGAAAAAATGTTTGTACCCACGGAAGATCAAATTCTGTCTATTTTGTGTGCTTGTTTGTAATGTTTTTTTGTGTGTTATGCGTTTTGTAATTTGTATTTATCTCATTATAAGTTTATTATCTTATTTTCAACTAAATAATGATTTCTACAAGCAAAATTTCAGATTAGCCAGGGGAATGATCAAAAGATTTTTACCGTCGATTAAATACAAATTTTATATAAAAAATTGATTTCGCACGCATAACTGACATTCAAAATCGTCGATCCCTTCAAGCTTTGTTTCTGAGAGGACGGTTCATTCTACCCAAAAAGTGCTAATAAACATTTTTTTTCTGTGACCTACAGATTCTTGGTAAATTGATGTTTTTCATTCTCCTTCCGCTCACGAGGTAGGTTTGAGAGGGACACCCTGGGGTAGGAGTGGCAAACTTTTTTGCATCTTTTTGGGGTCCCAAAATTGACATTCTCAGCAAAGTTCAACTTGTTCATATGATTTTTAAAGGTTCAGTGGCATTTTCGTCTCTGACGACTGGACTAGTACAAGTTATATCAATTATTTACAATTTTTATTTCAGAAATTTTTTGAAAGCGATTTCTGGATTAGAAATCGAAATCTCACAAACCTCCAGCTGTCAACACATTTCACACAAACTCGGAACTACCTTCATAGTTCAAGATACTGTACGTGAAATAATTCTTGACTTCAAACCAATCAGCCACAGAATTAGTATTCTAAAAAACAAGCGAAAATCCTTAAATTTGAGTATAATCAATGCACATGTACCAACTTAAGAAGAGAAAAAAGAAAAGGACCAATTTTATGAAGAATTGGAATCTGCTTGTGACACATGTTCTCGAAGTGACATCAAAATTGTGATTCGTGACCTAAATGAAAAGATTGGGAAAGAAGACTGCTACCACACACATGTTGGTAAATTTATATGGCAAGAGATGATGGTGTGAGTACGTATTTCCCCTGCAGATATATACACAAGTGAGGTGACACATCACCCAATGGACTCACCAAGGACCCATTCGACAATGCTCGTACTGATAGTAGACACTTTTCTAACTTCGTAGATTTAGAGGCGCCAACGCGGATTCAGACCAATATCTACACACAAAAATATCACGTCCAAAGAATATAAGTTATATAAGAGCGAAGAGATATAGAACACACCTCCTGAAAAACGAACACACGGCTGAAGAATATCAGCAGCGCAGATCAATGATGAAATCCCCAACGAAACTCTGCAAATATGGAGAACACTTCTTAACAAAGTCCACAAAATTATGGAAAGGACACAAAAATAAGCAAGATTATAGAAGGGACAGCAAGTGTCTAAAGAATAGAATATCGTTCCGATGTTCTGCCCTCTTAAAAACAATATATAAAATAATCTCTAATATAATATACATACATCTAAGCGCATACTCTGAAGAAATTCTGGATAAATATCAAGGTGGATTCAGATTTGGTACATCAACAATAAAGCAAATATTTGTATTAAAACCGATTCTTATTACGAATCTTATAATCTAAATAATAAGAATATAATGTGTGTGATTGTAACATATATGTCTGTATTTATGTATTAAAATAGTTATAACACACAATTTTTTTCAGCATTCAACCCAGTTATGGTTCGTCGAGCGCCACAACTCCGTACATTAATTCCGCGGCGTCATTTTACAATAACTCTTCGTATCCTTACTCAGGATTAAACTCTTCAAGAGTTTTAAATCCAGCCTGCAAAGTAAGTGCAGGCTACATTACATCTTCGTACTCAACGCCAAGTTCACAGTTCAACGCAGCAGGACAGTCTAGTCAGTATTCTTCTTACGCAGCTTACACTGCACCTGGAGCTTCGTCTTTCACACAAGGATTTTCAGCACAGGTACGTAAATATCTTTCCGTTTCGATTTTCAGCCAAACTTTATTCTTATAAATTCTTACAGTGAAGATCTACATAAAGACGCTACTTGCAATTGTAAGATCTATTCTTCTAAGCCTCAACAGCCTTACTTTATACAGTCAAACTTAAGTATAGGCAACTGATATCACATGGCTGCATAGATGTGAGTGTTCAGGTATTTGACAAGGTGCAACTGCAAATTAAAGAGCGGTAATATGGTGTTTCCATGGACGTATATCATAGTACACATTTGTTCATTGTACCATGGACGTTTATTGTCCGTATATGTTTTTAGATAACGTCACAGAAATTTGTTAATTATAATAAACATTTAAACATGGAGAATATCAATAATTATTGTTTTATGTTGGCCGAAGAACAAGATTTATTTTGGAACACGTTTTGATTCATCATCATCATCCAGCATTCATTTATTACGTCCACTGCTGGACATTAGCCTCCCTTAAACTCCTCCATTCTTTGCGATTCTTTGCGATCTTTGTTGCCAATTTTTGTTGATACGCCTGATGTCATCAGCCCAACGTGTAGGTGGTCTTCCTCTATTACGTTTGTCTGCTCTTCACCTCCAAATTTATATTTTGGATTATAAAATTAAATAAACATTTAAGAGTTATTGAAAAAAAAACTTATTAATATTATATATTAATCTGTGTATGAGGTACTTTTAAATGAAGCCAACCTGTTTTGTTCAAAAATAAATGAATACGATTTTCAATTTTATATAAAGTAAAACTTCTGTTCTAGGGAGTGGATTATAGCTCATATGGATCAACTTATCCAGATTCACAAACTTCACAATTTGCTTCAGGTTATTATGCTCAAAGTTATTCGCCATACGTTAGTTCACCAAGTTCCAGTGGTAGTCTCGGAACTACACCGTACCAATTAACTTCACCTTCAATTTTAGGTAAGTATATTATGTGCACCTAAAGTATTATAGATTCATCTCCCAAGTGTGTTCCTATGTGCAGGGATGATGTTCGGTATGGTACACAAAGGGTTCTTTTGGTGTCCGAAATGTATCCCACTTTTTAGGAGGATATCCTTCCCCAATGTCAAATTAAATTAAGTGAAAATTTAACATTAGAAAAATTTTACGATATTGATTCTAATAAATAATGTCTTTGAAGGATTTTAAAAGTTGTAATTGAAAATTAGATTGTAATTGACGTCACTACAAAATATAAGTAGGAACAAGATATCTGTTGATAGAAATGTGTTAGAGCACGAATATTTTCAAGAAAATTAACACAGGTGATAAGACTCAGAATTTCTATTTGTTCCAAAACTCTCTTCAACTTTTAATTTATTACCCTAAATGTAGTCTGTCATCAAATTTCATAATGTACTTCTTCGTTTATTATGCTCACATACCAACTATTAAGATTAATTTTTTATTACAAATTAGAAGTCAAAAAATTAAGAAACTACCAGTTATGGAAATCTTAGTACCTAACTTTGGTGATGGAAGGCAAGGATGTACAAATTAAAATAGGTATAAATTAATGAATACCAAAAATATTTTATTTTGTTTAATATAATAATATCTCTCATTTTGGTGGAAAAATCTCATTATTCAATTTTCTTACAAAAATCTCTGTAAAGAGAAATAATCCCTCCCAACAGACATGAATGGTGCAGGCCAAAAAGGAAAAGTATTTTAAAAGAAGAGGTCAAACAAAACATAACCTAAAAATATAAACATCAATGAAAATAAATTGGTGTATATTTCATTTTATTTTCCAAGAACTCTACATTAAGTGTTAACGAATCAATTAGAACTATGGAGAAAGCAATACAAAGTTAGTTTTTGAATATGCTTAAATGTTCATCATGTCGCTTTGTCCATATAGCGACACTAGTGGATCTGAAAGTGAAGGTAATCTGTTTTCTAGTTATTTTCTGACATAATATTTGCCCTATTTTACAATGGTTTTCTTTATTCTCTTTATATTTTGTTTTACAGTACCATGTGTTTATTATTTTATTGAATGAAGTGTATCAAACCTAATTTATTTTAAGATCTGTTAAGGGTCACTTACATTTCTGGATTATATAGGCTATTTTTATCTGAGCCTTGATTAAATATAATTCTTATGTAGATTAATTCATATAGTTTACTTTTTTGAGTCTTTTAATGTAATCAGAATGTGTATGCAATAGAGGGAACTAAATTTTAAGTTAACTAGTTCATTTCGAATCAAAGAGAACAACAATACTATATGTAATAGTCCTATCAGAAAAGTATAAAACAATAAGAAATAAATACAACAATAAAGCCAACCAATACACTGAGATATATATTATCCAAAACCAAACCCAACAATTCACAAGAAAAATCAAAGTACTGCATTTGTAAAGTGCCTTTTGAATGCAACAACTTTTAGCTAATAGAAATTTCAAGATCACCAAATGTTAGGATAAATCAGCATGGATCTTACATTAAAAACAAAGACTGGTAGATTTCGATATGCAAACATGCGAGGGACAATCAAGATATAGTCCGATAATGGGAAGATGCATCAATACTTATAAAAGAAATATGTAGTAAAAAGAAAATCAAGGAAACAAATTGTGTAGCATCTACTCTAAGTTTTGCACTTTTCTTTATTGCCATCTATTTGCTGATGATCTTGTTATATTCTGTGGTAGAAAAAATATATCAACAATGACGACCCATATACTGCAAGCCTTTTACAAATTGGAGAATTGGTTGAACACTACTGGCCTAGAATTTTCTCCCACTAAAACAAAAGCAATCATCTTCAGTATAACTCCAAAAAAGCACATTATACCACTGAAACTCTACCTAAAGAATTCACTAATAAAGTGCTGGATCCAGTATGTAAAAAAGCAATTTGGATTGCACTGAGAGCACACTACACAAGCTCAGTTCAAAGTATGTATTCTGAATTCAGGTGAACCATCCCTTCAACTCAGGAGAGAATACCTAAGCCTCATATTTGATCCCTCAAGAGTATCAACTAACCTAGAGGTACCTGTTTATAAAAACACATTTACAAATAGATTTCCACAGATGTATAATTGTGGAAAAATATTGGATCCTCTGTTTTATCAAGTGAAAGCAATGCTCTTCCTATGGACCATTGCTCTTCCTAATTGTAATACAAACCTTTCTGCATTCAAGAAATGTGAGACACCAGCCAAAATTTTCAAACAGAATTCACTAGAGATATTAAATGATTTTAATGATTTCCTTCTTATCCTTCACAGATGCATGATGCATCCAGATCTACAAATGGAGTAGGAGCGCCTTTCACAACAGATAACTATAATAGATCCTAGCAGCTCCCTCCTCAAACTTCCATATTCTCAGTTGAACTCTTCTATCCTCCAGGAATTAACATTTGTCAACACACATGACATCAGATACTCTCTAATCATTAGCGATTCCCTGAGTGCATTAACAAAAAGCAAACATCCCATCCTGCTTTTAATTAAGGCAGAACTCTTAACATGCCAACAAAACCAAAGGTTAGTTCAGTTCCTCTGGGTATCTTCACATTGACATATATTAACAATCATAAAGCAATAATATTAGCAAAAAATCAGTTAACATACATCATAACTACCTGTGTTCATACTGATTTAAAGTAATATTTTAAGTACAAAATGGCAAATAAATTGGAATAATTTAAACTGAACATTAAAAACTATCAAACAAAGTGTGCTGACATGGAAATTTTCTCCTAAGAGAAGAGACCAAGTGATCATATCCAGATTGTGACTTGGACATATAAAGATAACTCATAATTTTATATTAATGAGGGAACCTCCTCTGATGTGTTTATGTGTGTGATAGTGAACTAACAGTGCAACATATATTAATAGACTGTACTCTCTATGTACTAGAGCAACAACAACAACAGTTACCTAATAACTTTAAGGAATGTTTAAGTGAAAATAATACATCTAAAATTCTAAATTTTTTACATGCCACAGTACTGAGGAATCAAATTTAATATTAGCTTTTTGTAAATACTGCTCAATGCTAATAACCCTTTGTGATTGAAACAAATTGTAAATAAAAAAAATTGTGTAGCAAATACAATAGAATACAGCAAGATCTGGTTACCAATACTGAAATATATTACTATTAAAAACACACTAACACCAACAGCAGGTTAGAGACACAAATCATGTATAATCAACTACAACAACATCCCTCAGAATTTTCAGCTTCAAAAGTGTAATAAACATGGCTATAAGACTAAAGTTAAGTAAGTCATTCACATATACAGGTTAGAAATGATTTTTAGAATTTTTTGATATATTATAAAGTTTGTATAATGGGGAATATGATCACCAATCTTTATAGAGAATTATGGTTAAAGAACTTATTCTGCCAGTATCATGTTTGTTGCAACAATATAGAAAAGGTCCTTAGAGAAGTACATTTAGAATACTAACATAATTTCTGATTTTGTTTTTTAGATAATTCACCTACTGGTATATCACTTGCTGAAGGATCCACATCCCCCCTAAAACAAGAAAATATAAAAAGATCCAGAGATTCATCAGGAAGCTTGAGTTCAGAATCAAGGACTACAAGAGGGAGGGGTAGAAGAACAAACACTGTTTCCCCAACTACTCCAGAATCTACAACAGATAGGGTGTTTATTTGGGATCTCGATGAAACTATAATAATATTCCATAGCCTTTTAACTGGAAGCTACGCTACTAAGTATCAGAAAAATCCACAAAATGTGGTGCAGCTTGGATTCAAAATGGAAGAGATGGTTTTTAACTTAGCTGATACACATTTCTTTTTTAATGATATAGAGGTATGCATACAAAAAAACTTTTTAAGGGAAAATACTAATACACGGTTTTTAATTAGAGTCACTTAGTATATAATAATTTAAGTAAATGAAGCATATCCTTCAATATTTGTAAATATAAGTATTATGTCTATGAACTCACATTCTTCCATTTAATTCAAGAATGACTTTATTTTTGAGATTTTAGCTTTTTTTAAATAGTGTTAAGTTCATCTGCTATATACTTTAATTGATACTCTTATCTAAGTTTCTTTGTCTTTAATTTCAAAGTTTTTAATCTGTCTGATTTTGCAACTTGTATTGATCATTACATTGCATTACACAATTCATCATCAGTGGTGTTACAGCTCTTTATGAGCCAAAGCCTTCTTCAGAACAATCCTCCATTCACCCCTGTCTCTGGTAACTCTTCTCCATGCTCTTAATTTCGATAGACTTCAAATCATACTTCCTCTTCTTCGTTGTCCGATCGGCCCTCTTCGGTCAAAAACTTTTCTGACTATGGCATCTTCCTCTCGTCTGATTACATGACCTATCCATCTGAGGAGTGCTACCTTAATGAATTTTACAACGTCAGGTTCTCCAAATCTTCTATACAACTCAAAATTGTAACACCTGCGCCACAAACCTTGTTCTTTTATGCCTCTATAAATTCGTCTTAGTATTTTTCGCTCAAAACGTTTGAGCAATTCTTGGTCATTCTGTGTTAGTGTCCAAGTTTCTGAACCATATGTTAGCACTGGTCTTATTAGTGTTTTGTATACAGTCAGTTTAATTTTTCTAGGCATTTTTGAGGCCATCTGTCTTCTTAAGCCATAGTAACACTTATTGGCGAGCACTATTCTTCTTTTGATTTCTTCACTGACATTGTTATCTTTGGTTAGCAGCGACTCTTAAGTATATGAAGGTGTCCACACCTTCCAGTTCTTCATTGCATTACAAAATTATCTTGAAATTAATCACAAGTGATTTTTTTCTGTAGATCTTTTACATAATTTTAAATTTTCCTTCTGTACAGATGTGGAAATATCGACTTGACAACATTGGTACAAACCAGTCTAGGACAACATTGGTACAAACCAGGTACCAGAATTGTATTGTTTTTCATCTGAAGAAAACATGAAAGTCGCTATTTGCAAAGAAAAATAATTCAAGACATTCAAAGCATTCAAAAACTGTAATAGTAAACTAAGTATCTAACTTTGTAAGAAAATAATAATACAAGATCAGAACACTAATAGGGAAAAGAATGTTGATGAGAGGACTGGTTTCCTACGCTGTTTTTCATAATTTATTAATAAATGGGTAGTAAAAATGGAATAAAACTTAAAATATTTTACACAAGATTAGAGTTTTAACAGTAGAAGGAAAATAAAAGAAGGAACAAAAGGAATATAATAAGAAAACTGAAATGCTAAAATTTGTAATGAGAAAAATAGTCAAAAATATGACAAATTAAAGAAAAACTGGCATTTAACAACAGTGGAACAAGGAAAACAACTTGAAAGAACAATCACAGTATTGGAAGATTAGATACACGGAACAAAGAATAAAGAAAAAATTACATAATAATCCTAAGGGTCAACATGGAGGGAGAAGATATCAGAGCATTCAACATAAACAAACATATAGTGGTAGTACAATTACCAAATCGGGACCAAAAAAGTTACTAAAGATGAATAAATAAAAACTGACAGGCATAGATATGTATATTAAGAATGATATAACTAAGCAGGAAAGGGATGTACAAAGGCAACTAAAAGAAATAACTAACTCAACAGGGAAACTTTGATATTAATGGGAAAATTCAAAAATTTGACATAGTCGTCGCAAGAAACAAAACAACTGGAAACAGAAATAAAAGATACAAAATTTTTAAAAAGCAGAGTAAAATAATGATATCAACATAGAAGCATCATAGTAAAAAAAAAATATAATGGAAGAGTAATGGGATTGAATGATAGATTGAGCCCAGTAAGGTTTAAAGGCAAACAGCAAAATATAAGCAGACTAAATACATATGTATTAAATGTATAAATATGGTCTTCTCCTTCTTCTTCTAATGGCGCTACAACCCTTTGTGAGTCTTGGCCTGCTTAACAATGTTCTTCCATTCTGCCCTGTCGGATACTTTCCTTCGCCACTGCCTGATGTTCATGGTTTTAAGATCCCTCTCTACGTCGTCTATCCATCTTTTACGGGGCCTTCCTCTTGTTCTGTTTCCTTGGTGCTTCCATCTCTGGACTACTTTTACAGCTCGATTATCTGGCATTCTTTCTAGGTGACCAAGCCAGTATAAATATGGTAATGATGATAAAAATAGAATTGGGATATAAACGCAAACATTGGAAAATAATATTATGTAAACCACAAAGAAGAAAAAGAATAATAAGTTTTGCTATAGATATTAGAATCATCATATAGAATAAATGTATATAGAAATGGTTGTAAGGAACGCCCAACAATGTAGCAAAGATATAACATAAATTTTGTGAGATGGAAAAACTATAAACCAAATTTAGTTTCTTTCTATAACATGGTAAATTTAGTGCCCATGTAAATAGAATTCGAAGCAAGAGACATGTGGAATGTAACTGAGATCCCTTTTTGGTACAAATTAAATGCAAGGAACTTAGAAGAATATGGATATCTGAAAAGAAAAACCATACAAAAACATAGAGAAACTGATAAACCAAATATATAAAACCAATCATGAATTTAGGGCAAATGTGGGGAAATATAAAAACAGTCATAGTAGACACATATACACAGAAGATAATAATGAAGCAGTGATAAAAAACGAATAAAAAAAAAGAATGGTTTAACGAAACTGTAAAGGCTGACGCTATGTATAACAAGTATGTTAGTTACTAGTTGAATGCATAAATGCAAATGAAGAGAATGAAAAGAAATACCCTGGAATAGCTGGTTTTGAAGTAATAAATCAGTTACAGACCAAATTTGTTTTCTCTTCGAAAGAAATTCAAACTACCTGTTATGAGCAGAAAATCCTTTTGTATGTCGTTTTTATAGATTTCAAGTAAGCTTATGATACAATACAAAGAAGACAAATATACAAGCCAATGATAGAATTCGGCATACCAAGAAAGCTTATGCGGTTAGTTAAAATAACATTCAGAACAACAAAAAACGAAGTTACTTTATTTAGAGAAGATTTAGATCAGTTGAATTTGAAGTAAAACAAAAGCTGAGAGAGGGATGTCTACAGTGTTCTTCAACCTGACCCTAAAAATAATAGTATGAAGATAAAAATAAGAAAAACAGTTTCCAAATTGGGCATCATTGTTAGGAGATTACCTAACATTTATGACAATACAACAGAGAAAACGTAAGGAAATCGTCAAAAGAATCGTTGGATTAAATAGAACAATTTGGATGGAAAAAGATAAGATTAATTAAATGATTATAGATGATGCACAGCTAGCAGACGAGGCATACATAAAGATGGATTATTAATGTAGAAGAATATTTAAAAAGAATAGGAGTAGAAGGATGGAACGGACAGGCGCAGGATAGAAGAGTATGGGAAGAAAAGTCTGGAAAGAAGAAATGTAGGAAAAAAAATTGATGAAAACATAAGTTCAAATTTTTAAATGTACATTACATTAAATATTATGATATATATATATATATATATATATATATATATATATATATATATATATATATATTATAAATATTACATGTAAATTGTATAAATAATTAAAATCCCTATGCCTACAAAACCTGCCTGTTGAGCTAAATAAATAAAAAAAAATAGATATAGAAATGTACTCGGATTATTTTGAAATTTTTATTGCTCTTTATTATTTTTTAGTAATAAATACTATTAAATTAAATGATTTAAATAAAAAGGATCTACAAATAAAATTATTTCCTTATAATTTACAGGAATGTGACCAAGTTCACATCGACGATGTGTCTTCTGATGATAATGGACAAGATCTGTCGAATTATAACTTTAGTACTGATGGTTTCCAATCAGCTAGTACAACGGGTAGTGGCAATTTGTGTTTAGCAGCGGGTGTAAGAGGAGGTGTAGATTGGATGAGAAAATTGGCTTTTAGATATAGGAAAATTAAAGAAACATATAACAATTATAGGAATAGGTAAGTAACTTTTTACTTAAAACAGTTATTGCTAATTCATCACAAATTTAGACTAAATAGAAACGGACATTTTTGACTGGAAATTATTTCTTTCAGCGATAATTTTATTTGGTTATTTAACCAGTGCAGTGGTATAAAAAAATAATTTGCTTGTCAGAAATGTTTGGTATTTAGTGAAAATTATGGGATATGTATATTAAATTAAAAAATAAAAAGGTACAAGTAAATGTGTACGTTAAACCTTAGATTTCGCGAGTTATAGTACAATGACCGCTAGAATCCAGTATGTTCGACCACGCGAATTCAATAAGAAGTTACCGCCCATCACCACCAAATATTCCGGAGCCTTGCAATATCAATAGCGACTTACTAAAACAGCAAATTCAGCAAGTGTAATGATTATAAATACAGCATTGTAAAACCATCTTTTTTTAGTCTGACAGTATATTTGTATTTGAAGTCTAATAATATATTTTGAATTGTAACTACAATCTTTGCTAGTGTAAATAACAAACAAATTTTATATTTTTTCCAGTTGTCACTAGGTTAGTTTTCGCATGTTTTTTGTTGATATGTTTCTTTTTCTTATTGTAGCTGTTTTCTCAGCAACTGTAGGCTTTAGAACTAGAAATTATGCTGAAGGTGCTAATATATAGCTGTTAGTAACATATTTTTTTGAAAGAGCTTAACTCATCACATATAAAAATGAGTAAAATCATTCTTAAATAGTCTATTTTATGACAAAAAAGAAGATGTCGAAGTAAAAAGCGAAACAAAGCCAAAATATTGAAGAGAGCCACAAAAAATTAAAAAATCAGAAAGCAAGTATATTTAGGGTAAACATAGTAGAAAAAAGTATGTTGGAACATGAAAGAAAGTCTTAATACAATTTGTAGGAAGATGGCAAGTATTATTAGAGTTCTTGAAAAATCCCCAGGAAAAAAGTTTGACAATAAAGGGACCTGGTAGTGGTCAAAAAAAGTTTAAAGAATAATTAAGGAAAAGAGAAAACTATATAAATAAAATAAGTTGGACACACTTCTTCAAAACTATAAAGTCGTTAAAATAGTAAAACATAGAGTAAAGAAAGTAAAAGATTGTAATCAGATTAGAACAAACTAAAACAATAAACACAAATATAAAAGTTCACTAATGTTTGTATTTTGAGAACGATATCCGAAGTGGAAATTGAAACGTCAATAAACTTACTTTAACCTTAAATTGTGGCTTATTCCCATTTAAATAGTAATTACTTTAAAATGCCACAACAAAAAAGGCTTCACAACAATATCAAAAAGAAAGGGAAAGGCCAAATACTATTTCACAAATACATAGTGTACAGCGGAGTGGAAAAGAAAGAGGGAGCAAAAGAAAGTTTTGCTATGGCAATAAGTTCAAATACAGAGACTATAATATAAGAGATAACATGTAAATGTATATCCCCACGCATCTTATTCATTTGGCTGAACACAGTCGTTTTATGTACCTGAAGATAAACAAATAAAAAGCACATGGGGAACTTTTCTTTAGTCAATAGATTACAGAATAAAACATAACCTTATCTCTATCTTTAGCGTATATCATAAATTGCCCTACACACAATGGGAATCAATTGAGATATAGCTGATTCTGATACTCTAAAATTGTACATTAGAGATAGAAACGTTTCACCAGTTGCCAGATACCTTAAAGTTATAATTAATTTTGTCCTTGATGGAATGCACTGGCGAAAATTGGTATCTCTTTTCTGAATTAAGGGATTAATTTTTTCCAGGAGCTTAAGGAAAGTGGACTCGTTCATTCGAAGAAAGTTTTTAAAATTTTGAAGGTCTCTAGCATCCAAGAACTCTTGGGGTAACTTCAAATTTCCCAGTCCTGCATTCAACCAAGGTTTGACCCAGCATTTCTAGGTTTTCTTTTTTTATTATTTTTCATGATTCTTGCTACAACAGCAATATTCAACAATAACAATGTTTTCTTTTCTTTGGTTGACATCCTTCACCCTTTTAATAACCATAAATAGTGTATATTTATTTATTATATTATTTATTTTAGTACTTAATTATATTTATTTAAAATAAAATAACATCAAATTGATAAATATTTTCTCTGTTGGCAACAATGAAAGTGGGATCTAAAATTGCACAGAAATATCTCTGATGTAAAAAGGTCAAGCTAGGCAAGAGATGTGCCATGCAAGACGGACTTGCATAGCATGAGACTTGCATAGCCTAGATGTAAAGCTGCCTCTAGACAAATAACAGAAAAATCAATAGAATATAACAAGGCCTATGTATGTTTCATTGATCTAGTGAAGGAATTCGACCGTGTCCAACTAAAAGACATTATACATCTCCTCTATGATAAACAAATTCCACATAATCGAATCAAAACTGTGAAAAACATCTATAAAGAGAATCAAATTCAAGCTAAAATAAAGAGATAATATACCAATCCAATACCAGCTCCAGCTGAGAATCGCATTCGTCAGGGTGGCTCACTGAGCTAGTGAATAAAGTAGCAAAATGAGAGGATATACAATGGGAGATAAAGAAATCAATATCTTGTGTTATGCAGATGATGCAGCATTGGCTGCCGAAAACGAAAACGACCTACTATCAACATGGCGATATCAGCCGCTAAAACAAAATGTATGACAACATCAAAGACACCTGTATCTCGATGTGAATTAATAAATTGGAAAACAAAATTATTTTTAAAGTGTGTAAAAATTTTAATTCCTAGCTGAGCGCTTTCATCTTACAAAGCCATTCTCAGAGCTATGGTCAAGTTTTAAAAAGCACCACTCCGCAAGAGATATCCCATTTGGTGGAAAAATCCACAATTTTTCCTTTTTTCTTATTGTATAAGTTATAAAAACTTCTTTAAAAAAACACACACACACACAAAAGACCGAACATTGGACTCCACAAAAATTGGACTGACCATTTGCTTGGAGTTGAAGAGGCAGACAGTGTCTGCAATTGACATAATTAGACTACAATCCGTTTCAGATTCAGAGACCAAAACTAAGAAATACATACCTAACGCCATACCTAAGACACCTAACCTAACAACAAAAGAAAAAGAACAAAAACGCCTGAAAGAAGAATCGTGTCATGTAGAAACATGTAACGCAGAAATATGATTAAAAGAGATACACAAAATATACCAAGAGATAACAAATAAATGTTTACATCCTCAAATAATAAAGAAAAAAGGATTGAGAAGTTTCTGATGGAATACCGATAGTGCAAGAATAATTATTAGAATACAACACCGGCATATCTATGTTTCATGGACCTTAAAAAAGCATTTTACCGGGTCAAATTAAAGGACGTTATCCACTTATTTTAAGCAAGAGAAATACCTCTAGGAATAATCAAAACGATCGAAAATATCTACCAAATCAACACAATAAAAGTAAAAGTAGAAGAAGAACTAACTAACCCTATTGAAGCTGGCAATGGGATAAGACAGTGACATTCCCAGTTGTTCTACCTGATTATGGATGAATTAATAAAAAAAGTTTGAACTAAAAAAGGATACCAAATGGTAGAAACCAACTTAAAATAATCTGCTATGCAACGACGCAATACTACTCTCTCAAAATAAAGATGATTGAAAACGTATGCTGCACCAATTTAATATAAAACTTTAACATGTTAATTTCCCCAAAAAAGACAAAATGCATGGTTGGTTATAACATCAAATTCACTTAGATATAAATTGGAACTGAGAGTTCAGATAATAGAACACGTGATGGTGTTTACATATCTAGGCATCACATTATCTAGCTACGGAAAGCTCGAAACAGAAGTGGAAGATCTAATGAATAGAGCAAACAGAGCCGCAGGTTGCCTAAATGAAACAATATGGAGAAATAAAAATATGGAGAAAGAAATAAAAGCCAAAATTTACATCAAATATACCAACATGCATACGCGACAGAAACACGACCTGACACAGTGAGAACAAAAAGAATGTTAGAAACAGCAGAGATGAAAACACTTAGAAAAATTAATGGTAAAACACTGAGACAGAGCTTAAGAAATAGAAGAGTAGAATGGAATGGTCATATAAGACGAATGACAACAAATAGAGTAGTAAATGCAAGAGACGGTTCCCCGATAGGAAGACGATCAGTAGGAGGACCAAATAAACGATGGAATTACAACTTTCTGAAGGCACATTGAAAAACAAACAGAATCATGTCTACATAAAAGTAGAAGAAGAAGATCCTTGGACTCTATTTAAACAAATGCCACAAATAAACAGGTGGTCAAGAAGAGAAAAACCAAGTAAAAATACCAAGCAATACTCAACGAATATCTCCAAAAACACAGTAGTAACAAATTTTATGTTAACAATATTATAAGTTAATAATGTATTAAAAATTAACAAGTTTACAAATAATCATTAGTATCAATTATTAATTGATTTGGCAATATTTTTACATAAAACATGGCATAATATTAACTAAATTTCATCTGTCCAAGTTATTTTCGTAACCATAGTTTAGAAGTCTGCCCACAGATGGCCAGATTTGAAGTGATATTAATATTTAAAATTAAATC
Source organism: Diabrotica undecimpunctata (assembly GCF_040954645.1). NCBI lineage: Eukaryota > Metazoa > Arthropoda > Insecta > Coleoptera > Chrysomelidae > Diabrotica > Diabrotica undecimpunctata. Next base: position 143,276,643 of record NC_092810.1, on the reverse strand, counting down.
TAATTGGAAAAAAGTAAATTATAATCAATAAAAATTCTCTTTTCATTTTTCTTTATTCTGTAATTTGAGTTTTGTGGACAGTTTGGCTTTAAAACACATAATTTTCAACATAACGCCCGAACCTGTCAACGAGTATATGCGAATTTGAAACTTATTTATATATTAAATTAGGCTTTATTATATTATACATAGATTTCTTACTCTTATCAGCAATAAATAATATTAATATGAAGATATTTAAAAGAATTGTATAAGAATATAAGAATATTTTACAATAAATTTTAACCACTTACCTTTTAGAAGATCAGAAGAGTATTTAAATAAAAAAATCACCCATTATTGATGCCATTTTGTTACAGTTTTTTCTTGTATAATTAGATTTTCTGAAATAAAATAATTATATGAGAAGAATTGTATAATAATACAAAGAATACTTTACAATAAATTTTAACCACATACCTTTTAAAAGATCAGAAGAGTATTTAAATAAATAATCATTCATTGTTAATGCCATTTTGTTAAAGTTTTGTCTTTTATAACTAGATTTTCCGAAATAAAATAATTATATGAAAAAACCGAAGCATATTATTAACTTTATAGTACATCTAATATACAAGTAGTACAAGTCTTATAGTTTTATATCATAAAATAACTCGAATAATTTAAATTTCAAATAAAATTGCAATTTGCCGGCCGCGCCGGTGCAAATCACCAAAAGAAAACTGTAACGACTATAGCTTGCGTGAGGAACGAATGATTCGATTGTGCCAAAAATTAGATGCGCAAGTGCAATTTCCTGGAATGTTACTGATGCTCAATTGTTTTGACAGTTTTTTAGGTCAGGTGTGCCGATTAGGTGCATATAAAAAGTGTTTTAAGTGAACGGGTAGTAGCAAAATATTATGTTATTATTTTGTAGAGTATTTATTATACATGGCGTCGTTAGATTGTTTTATTTGGGGAAAGTTAGTCTTTTATTATTAAAATAATTGAAAATAAATAAAAAAAGATAATTAAATGAATATAAAAAATATGTTTTTATATAAAACTAAATTGTTTAGTGAACGGGTAATAGCAACATATTATTATTTTAATATTTTGTAGAGTATTTATTATACAGGACGTCATTAGATTGTTTTATTTAAGGGAAATTTAGTCATTTATTATTAAAATAATTGAAAATAAAGAAAGTCAATTAAATAAATATAAAAAATGCGTTTTTATATAAAACTATGTTTTTATATTAGAATCATTGAATCTATTTTCTGTTTTGTAGTTTGTGTATGCTTTAATTCGTCCATACGTTTATAATATTTATGTATATAAACATATGCTAAAGTATAGCCCACGGCTTTAACAGTTTTCTTTCATTTCTTTCTGACTTGTGCTAGTTTTTTCAAATCTTATACTCACAATTTCAGATCTTCTTTTACTGTCTCCATTCATTTTCTTCAGGGGCGTTTTCTTTTTCCTTTAGATTCCAGTGTTTATGAATTCTTTGGTATTTCTTTTTTTTTCATTCTAGCTATGTGTCCGAACCATCTTAATCTTTTAATTTTAGCAAGTATCGGTTTTTGTGGTTGTCTATATATTTGCGTTAATTATTTATTGGTGCTTCTTCTCTTCTTTTAAAGCCCTCTATATCCCCATGTGTTATACATTGATGCATTTGATGATATATCGAATCTTTAGTATGGATGTTACTTTTTCGTAAAATTTTCTCCGTGTAGTAAACTGGCAGCAGGGCTACGAGCGCAAACAGGTCAATTTTTGATTCATTTTGTGGTGGATGCGAGACGGCTCATCGGACCGTGACGTAAGAGGGCTCGTTGGAAAGGGGAGGGGACGGGGAACACGTTGAGATAGAAAAAAACATGTCGTCGTATTGCCAAAATGACACTAAGCTTGTACCGTATAAACGGCTCAACGGACAAGAACGTGCAAGGTATCGATGGAAAGGGGAGGGTCCAACGAATACGTAGACATACAAAAAAACATGGCGGCGTATTGCAAATGGACACTAAGCTTGTAACGTCTAAACGGCTCAACGTACAACAACGTGCAAGGTATCGATGGAAAGGGGAAGGGCTAACGAATACGTAGGCTCAGAAAAAAAACATGGCGGCGTATTGCTAAAAGGACACTAAGCTTGTAACGTGTAAACGGCTCAACGTACAACAACGTGCAAGGTATCGATGGAAAGGGGAGGTGGTAACGAATATGTTAAGACAAAAAACAAACCCAAAGACAATGCCAAAACGGCACTATATCGTATCTTCGTTGCTATTGATCTGATTGCAGCGTATGAGGCGTCAAACGAAAGGTGAGAGGATAATGAATACGTCAAGCAAGATTATATTGGATACAGTTTATAAAGGTCACCTTCTTGTAGGACTCTGTTAATGTTAAAACTGTTCGAGGGATCGAACTTTACTTTTGGTATCTCTGAATTTGCATTTAATTAATCATACTCTCGGAAATGCTGAATTGATTTAATGCTAAATTGATATCGTATGAGCTAAGTAGATAAGATTTGTTTCATTTTAAAAATTTGATGTATTGGTGATCTTTTTGCTCTATTGATCCCTGCTGGATATACGTCCAGGTGGCCAATAGTTTGTATATAATTTTTTTATTCCCCTGTAGATTTTAAATTCTGCAGACGTTTCTTTTTTGTATAGTAGGCACAGAATAGCTTCTTTCTACTGTTTGGGTATTTGTTCTTTGATCCACACTTTATTAACTCAATGATTTCCTCTCTTGCAGCGTTTCAATATTTTGTTTTAAAAACTCAGCAATGATACCGTTTTGACCAGTTTTTTGTTGTCTTTTCAAGTTTTTGTTACAGTTACAATTTCTTCCTACTTTCGATGCCTATCCGTTCGATCTTCTTCTCTTCGTTTCGGATTTTGTTAAGATATTATTCTAACTTTGCGTGCAGCTCGTCGGAATACACCGGTTATATTGAATCATTTTCTCAGCTTTTGAACCCAAGATATTCTTCTCCCTGGTTTTCTCTTTCCAAATACCTTGTTCTGTAGAATGAGTTACAACAAGCTATATCTCTGTTCATTTCTCATAACATGGCCAAGATATTCTAATTTGCGCTCTTTGATTGTATTAATAATCTCACATTCCTTGACTATTCTACATAGGACCTCAACATTAGTCACACGATCCACCCATGATGAAATTCTTAAGATGAATCTGTAACACCACATCTCGAAGGCTTGAGCTTTCAGAAAGTGTCCAAGCCTCTACTCTTTATAATAACGTAGAAAACACTTAGCATCCGATGATAAAGATTTTGATACCGAGTGGTAAATCGTGACGTCTGAGAGAGACTTCATCTTGCTTTCCCTATGTGTTGTTTTATTTCATTAGAGTGGTCTCATTGACTATTTATCCTGGTACCAAGCTATGTACTTTCATCTGATGCGCGACGCATTGTTTAGACGCACTCCGTTGACTAAATACTCTTCCTACAGTTCTCCCACTGCTTGCTCGAAGATTCGCTTTAAGATGGTTATGAGCTTATCATGTTTACTCTATCAAATGCCTTTTTGTAGTAGATAAAACAAACATATACGTCGTAGTTGACATACCAGCACCTTTGCATAAACAGTTGTATAGCGAATAGAGCCTCTCGGGTGCCTAAGGTATCGCGGAATCCAACACTTGTTCTTTGTATGTTTCATAAGTGCTGTTTCACTTAAAAAAAAATTAAATAAGTAGCTTAGGCTGATAATTATTCGGTACTTTTTGCATGTTTTTGCTATATTTATGAAGGTCCACTTTATTCAGCTTGGGGGATTTTTCCAGTTTCATATATTTTGATATAGTTGTTATCCATTTTATTCCCTGTTTATTCATAGAATTTGTAAAGCCCTATAGCTTTACCATTTTTAGTTTTTCTAATAGCTAACGTGACTTCTTCGATGGTAATCGGAGGTCCTGTTTGGCATTCCGTGTCTTCAATGGTATTCTGCCTTTCATCTGCAAGAGTTACTTCCACATGTCTTCCAAGTGTCTGGTTTCTCTGTCTAGTCTCTTTTCCACACTTAATAGTGGTTTGCCTTGGTTGTCTGCCAAACACACTACTCTCCTAGGCTTGCATAAGCCTGTAACTTCTTTCAACTTTTTTGTGCATATTGAATAAATGAGTATACCGTTTATATTAAATCGTGTTTATGTTGCAATAGCTGTATTTCCGCATATTTTTCTCTTAGCCGTGTATCCTTAGCTACTCTGATTAAAGCTTTTTTAAATCTCTATCTATCATTTTGTATAATGTGTCCAGATCTTTGAACTTTCGCCTATCCATCATATCTAAACTAACGTTTGTCTTCTACGATTTTTTCTTCATTTTTTTAAGTTGTTCTGTATATACTGTTTTACACTCTGTTCTGTTTGTTGATCTTTCAGTAGCCTGATGTATTTTGGGTTGACACTATGTCGAATGTTCTTTAGCCTGAGCCTACTTTTGCCAATCAGTGGGTTATGGTTTGACTTGATATCGGCTCCTGGGTATATCTTGACTGATGTTATGCTGTTACGGAATCTTTTATTAATCATGTATGGGAGTTTGAAGTTAGGTATTAGTAATCACAAACACTTTGTCTGCTACAAATTCACCCAATCGGTCTCCTCGCTCATGTCTTATGAATTCTTCCATTGTAGCTGCTTCAATTTATAGCCGAGTTTTTAGACCCCTTATGTGAATAGGTTAATGTATACTTAAATTGAACTTGTGTATTGTTAAATTAATAAACTACAAAAAAAGTACCTCATGTTATTCAGGAGATGCATTTAGAATTCCTTTAGTTTCTTCTTTCGATGTGTTTCAATCTTTCGTCATGCCTGATAATTTAACAGAGTACATTTTTCATCGAAAAATGAAATAGAAGTAATTGTAAAACGCGTAAAAGTTAATATATTTTTCATTATTTTCTTTTAAAACACAGTAAATACCATATCTGATCTCTTTTTTCTGTTTTTAGTGTTGGTGGATTGCTGGGAGCATCCAAAAGAGAACAATGGCTTCAATTGAGGTCTGAAATAGAGGCGGTCACGGACAATTGGTTAACTTTGGCCAATAAATGCCTAACTTTAATTAATTCCAGAACTAATTGTGTAAACGTACTTGTTACAACGACTCAGCTCATTCCAGCGCTTGCGAAGATATTGCTTTTTGGATTAGGTGGTGTGTTTCCTATAGAAAATATTTATTCTGCTACAAAAATAGGTAAGTCTACTTAAATATCATTAAATGTTATATTATGTCATTATATATCATATATTTGCTGACAGTGGGCAAAGGGCACCTTAACGTGTTTTAATTTCGAAAGGTATTGATGGCGAGGTTGCTATTTCCACGTACTACTTGTTGAGTCCCTTCCGATTTTGATTTCCAGGAAGTCGAAATTTAAATGACAAAACCGAATACCACCGACTGACAAGACGATCAGCACTATCTTATCAGATTAGATTAGATCTGCCCTTATCAAAAGATGATCCCACAATCTGGAAGACAACAAAGCATCTAAAAAGACCCATAGAACAACCGATCAATTAAGAAAGACGGCAGTACATGGGATAGGACAGACCAGCAAAAAAGATCATTTTTAAAAAACACCAGCTAGATAATAATAATCACGAAAATTGATTAAGAGTCTTCCTGAATAGTGTTTGTCCTATGACGCTACTAATAAATCCTCTCAGTTCAACAGAAGTGAAATCTTCTTCTTTAGGTGCCGTCCTCTTAGCGAAGGTTGGCGATGACCTCTGCAAAGTCTTCCCTATTTTGGGCTTTTATTTTTGGACTAGAAGTGGAATAAGAAATAGAAAAATCCAACAACCACAAAGCACCTAGATTCAACCTCATAACAGGATTGATACTGAAACATTTACCATGAGTACTAGCAGTTTTACTACCAGAGTAGCATATTTCCCAATCACATGGAAATTTACATAACTATTTATGATTCACAAAACAGGCAAACCTCCAGATACATCATCATCCTATCGGCCAATCGTCCTGTTGCCTACAACATCTAAAATATTCAAAAAGACTACTTGATAGATTCAAGATGGATATTAACCTCGATGCAGAAATAACGATGCACCAGCTCGGATTTTTATGTGAGCATCTACAACACAACAGACTCATAGAATAATAACTAAAATCTTCGTTGCCACTAAGAAAAAAATATTGCACAGCTGCCTTATTAGATGTAGAAAAAACATTTGATACAATGTGGCACAATAGACCCTATGCAAATAATAATGTCGAAGGTCGTTACTTCTAAGTAAAAAACAATGCAGTGTCTTTCATATTATAAACTCTTCTATTAAATTAGGGGGTGCTGCAAGTCCTCTACTTTACCTGATATTTAGTGCGACATTCCAACTACGAAAACAACAGAAATCTTAACATTTGCCGATGACACCACCATAATCTCTATCAACGAGGACCCTATCATAGCATCCGGGCATTTACAAAACCACCTTAACCAGCTAGAAATATGGTTCAATAGATGGAAAGTGAAAATTGAAAACAAATTAACTCGAGTCACTTTCACAAATCGAAGAGATGAGTGTCCAACACTAATAAGTGGCACGTAGATATCGGTCAGCACTTCAGCTAAATATTTAGAGTTAACTCTAGACATGAAAGATGAACGCTCTTCTTGCCGCTCAGTCCTATAATCTTTTTCCCAAGGTGCGAAAATATCGTCCTATTTACCATCTTCCTTGGATCGGAAAGTTGTATGAAAGAATGCTGCGTGAACGCATCCAGGAGGTGATTGTGACGTCTGGTCTGTGAGGCCTGACTGTGTTGGAGCAAGAATGGGAATCGGGTGATAGCAGGGCATAGGGAGAGCCTTTTAGTTGGATGTTGACCGTCTCGCAGTGATAAGGGGACGAAATGTCAAAGGTCTAACTCTCTCGGGCGTCTCGTCCTGGTACAACTTCGTTAGGGTATTAGGAATCCAACACTACCTGGGTCATAGGTTCCTTTTCTCTTTAAAGATGTAAAAAAAGACAAGATATTAATATTAAAATAAGACAAATCAGTTGGCTCATAGGTCGAAAATCAAAACTGACTATAGAAAATAAGCTGCTCCTGTACATATAAAACCGATTTGGACCTATGGTGTCCAACTTTGTGGTTGCTTAAAGCCATCAAATATTAACATAATGCAAAGAGTTCAATCAAAAATATTAAGAATAGTGTTTAATGCTCCCTGGTTTGTAAAACACTATACGACGAGTCAGTAAATGGAGCCAGTAACGGAGTAAATGAAGAAATCCAAAGAATATCAAGAAATTACGTTGACAAATTGAGGGATCACCCAAATGAAGAAGCAAGACTTCTAAACGTTCCACCTGGATTCGCGAGACGACTGAATAAACTATAGCCAACAGACTTATAAATTAACTGTATAGACTAAAGTGTATAACATGAGGATTGTCAGAGAAAAGCTTCTCTTCCATGTGTGAATATTCAAACCATTTACTTATAGTTTCAAATGAAACATATTTTAAATTAAATTGTGATGAACAAAAATTCTGTTTATATGTTTAAATCTTTTGTTATGTTTAAATCTTTTGATTCCTTTCAATCTCAGAAATCTCATTTTGCTATATGCTGTATGCTGTGGGCTGTAGTGTCATTGGAGAGAGACAGATAGAGAGAGATTTATTTGATGTTGCCGACTATTTCTAGAGAGTTTGTGTCTTTCCGATGTCAATTAATAGTTCTAATAATATTTTTCTATTGGCGACACAATTTTCGAATGCATGTTTAGTATAAAGTGTTTAGTATTTTCAGTGACATACAAGATTATATTTTCATAAAGATATATTATAAGATAAATTGAATAAAATTTACAAAATGAGGTAAATGTGAGAAAACATAAATTTAGAGAATTAAATTGTAGTAAAATTTAATCAATTATGTTTTTTATTAATCATTTCATTTATTGAATAATAATTTTTAATAAAAATAATAATTGTTTGTTCTAGGTAAAGAAAGTTGCTTTGAAAGGATAGTAACGAGGTTCGGCAGAAAATGTACTTACGTAGTTATAGGTGATGGACAAGACGAAGAAGCTGCTGCGAAAGCTTTAAATTTTCCTTTTTGGCGTATAACGAGCCACAGTGAAATTGCTGCATTATACAATGCCCTTGATATGGATTTTTTATGATTTCGTCCATTTTAATTTTCTGTGTATAAAATGTATATTTTATAAATACTATTATAAATATAAGAATTTAATCTTATTTTTGTATTAAGTAATCATATTCCTATTCATCTATTCCTATTAATCATATTCCTATCCATATTAATCACATTCCTAAATTAACACAACTGCTATTCGCGTTCTCAAACGACTATAGGTGGCAGCACTTGTTTTGAAAGATGGCGGACGAAATAGGGATATCGTTTGTTGACATTGTAAAGATAGGGAATTTTAAAAGTTGAAGGCAAGCAACTTTAGTGAGAAAACCGCAGTGATACAAGCATTGTGCCTTCAAACGAGCAATTTGAGAGGAGTACCCTACCAAATACAAGTGGACATTGAAGTGATTGAGAACATTAAAAATGTTTGTAATTTTACATGTAAGACTGGAAATTCAGGCAAATGCAAACATATAATTGACACATTACTGTATATTTTTAGGTAAGTGATTACATAGGGATTTGATAAAAGTAAAAGAACAATTTTGCTATAACTTTATGTTTATAATTCCTTTTTATTACTTGCAGGTATACGATGTAAAAATTAAGCAACACAGACATCAAGCAACAGTGGAGAAAATTAAAAAAATCATAATGTGTATGAAAGTATGGTGCCAATTACCCAGTTTTGCCAAATGAAAAAAAAAACACTGCAAGAAGAGAATTAGATACGCGTCTAGCAAAACCAGCAGATACTGTGATATTGAAGGTATTACTCTCCGAAGCAGAAGATTCAGAATTAAGCCTGACTTAACTTAACTGTGGTTCCTATACATCAAGACACAAAGTTCTATAGGGAAGAAATGCTTCAGATATCTCTATGTAACAGTATTATTGGCAACAATAAAGTTCTACCAGTCTTTGCTGATACATGGGCTACTGACATTGTACTAGAATATAATTTAGCTATATATTAATCAAATAATGTTGAAGTAAGCTACAGTAATTCTGTTGAAATGTATTTGATTCTGCTAAACCAAACTGAAGAAGCGTGGAAAAACGTAAGGCGACTGAAAGTAACTGGAACCACTGATTACCATTTATTTACATATAGTAAAAATAAAAACTCAAATTGGCCACTTAAAGTCAACCAATTGTGTAATTCAAATTTTAAAGGAAATACTGCAACATTACATGGGAAAAACTATGAATCAGTTGCTTTAAAAATAAAGTGCCCTATGGCAGGCAAAACAAAATCGGTGCAATCAATTTTACGTTACCTTAAATATGTATGCATAATTAAGGAAAATGGAAAATTATGTTAAAAAAAATCATATTTTATAGTGTTTTGTCCATGATAAGTCTACACTTATTATCAAAGTACCGTATGATGTAGAATTTATACAAAACATGTTAAAAGTTTTGGTAGGCGTTTATGTTTACAATGTATTGGAAGTTTTATTCCAATTATATAGTTAAAAAAGTTGTTTTAAAAGATTGTTTTATTTCTTATAAGTACTTTTACTTAAAAAAAATATTTACACTTGACTACACGCACATCTGTTAATTTAGATATATTCAAATATAAATTAATATTTATCATTACAAAGTATTGGTGCAGAAAGGTTAACAATATTCTTCTTCATGTGCCTTGTCCGTTCCGAACGTTGGCAATCAACATGGCTATTCTGACTTTGTTTACGGCAGATCTGAATAGTTCAGCAGATGGCAATCCGAACCATTGCCGCAAGTTTTGGAGCCACGAGTATCTTCTCCTTCCTGGACCCCTTCTGCTGTCTATTTTCCCTTGAACGATCATTTGTAGTACTCTATATTTATTATGTCTCATAACGTGACCCAAGTATTTCAACTTTCTTTTCTTTATACTTATTCCCACCTCTCTCTCTTTACCTATCCGGCGTAGTACCTCTTCGTTGGTCACGTGCTCAGTCCAGGATATACGTAATATACTTCGGTAAGCCCACATTTCGAAGGCCTCTACTTTTTTCATCAATGTTGCGGTCATAGTCCACGCCTCCATTCCATATAACAAAACCGGGAATACATATCATTTCAGAAGTCGAATTTTGAGAGGTAGGGTGAGGCTTTTAGAGGTGAAAATTTGCTTCATGCTAGTGAACGATGCTCTTTTTCTACTCTTATCCGTATTTCCTTCGCTTGATCCCAATTTGAGTTAACTGTTGTTCCCAAGTAGATGTACGAATCCACGTGTTCAATTCTTTCATTGTCTAATATCAGTTGCTGTGGTGGTTGTTGGGTTTTGCTTACTAACATCCATTTGGTTTTTGTGATATTTAGTCTGAGTCCGTATTGTGCACTTGTTTTTTGTATCTTACTCATTAGGCAACCCAGTTCCTCCATGCTACTTGCTAGAATCACAGTGTCATCAGCATACCTTATGTTATTAATTATTTCTCCATTTATCTTTATGCCTTCTGTGCTTTCCTCCAGCGCTGTCTTAAATACTTCTTCTGAGTATATATTAAAGACAATAGGAGACAAGATACAGCCATGTCGTATCCCTTTCTTGATCTCAATTTTATTGGTCAATGTAGATCCTACTTTCACTTTAGCTGTTTAGCCCCAATAGAGACTCGCTATTGTTCGAATGTCTCTGTAGTCGACTCCGATCTTATGGAGAACTTCAATTATCTTTTCGTGCTTTACGTTATCGAATGCTTTTGTATAGTCTATAAAGCATATGTACACGTCTTAACGGTTAACTCGGTTAACAATACCTGAAATAATATTTATAACAAGAGTCCATATAAGGAACTAGGAATAAATTAACTCTTGCTTTAAGAATTTTAAAGATTTTTAGCCGTTGTATTTCTTTCAACGTTTACTCTTGCTGAAGCAATTTCAGCAGTACAAAGAGCATCTTGCATTGATAATTGTTTTCTTTTTCCCAAAAATAGCGGTCTTATTAATTCAATTTTCTTTTCAATGCATTCATTTTCTATCAAAAAGCCCTTATCACCATTATAGCATCCTCATTTGGTGTCAATTTGTCCAATAATCTTGGTTGAATAAAAATTTCTTTGTCCGAGATACGGCCACGATAAACAGGACTTACAAATGTAATTAAACCAGATGGTGCTATTCCAATTATAACTTTTAATGTATGGTCCCCTTTGTAGTGACAATAAGTCATTATGCGACATTTGACAGTTTTTTTTTTTGTAAAAGTAATTCTGTGCAATCCTAAACAATTCTTGTTTTAGGACATTTCTTAAAACTAACAGGTATCCTATTTTGAATCTCTTTTTTTCCTGGCCAGGGGATTGCAGGTTTTAATACTTCAGAAAGAACTTCCTCCGTTATCTGAAAATAATTTCTAGAAAGGCAAAGAAAAGTGAGGTCAGTTTTTAACTTACCAAACATTAGAACAATACGTTGTTTTAGCTAAAGCAATAATGGTTTCGAATTTTTGTTTTCTAACAAACTAGCAGCTTCACAAATCTTTTCCAGCAGATTTAGAGTGGGTATTCCAGTGAATGCATTTAAAACGCGATTTGTTGACGTGGTTACTTGGATAGCCCTTTCTTCTGTGCTGATTTTCAGTAAGTGATCCCGCTGTAACCCTGGATTATTTCGGATGGCTTCTAAAACTGCACTAATCGCTGTATCTGTGTTAATTTCGATTTCATCTTCCGTAATTGTTGACGTTGGCTCCGAGTCAATCGTTTCATCTTTTGAAATAGATACTGTACTAGATATATACCTTTGTTTTGCTCGTTTTGATCTTTCTTCTCGGGATGATCTTTGTGAAGAGGACAATACTTTGTCCAAAGATCGAATAGGTAGATTCTCAGATGGAATGGAACTTTTTTTAAAAATCGTTTACCAGTCCTCACATCTAAAAAATAAAACATTATTTCAATGATTAAGAAAGAACCAGGCTGAGACAATATTACCTAAATAAATTTCCTAGCAAATATGATTTACCTGGAAAAAAGTAATCTGATTTCTTAAAGTGTCGGCTGCATACATTCATGTAGGTATTTTGTCACAAGTTTTGCAACACAAAGAGCTACTTGCCAGTTTTTTCGTAATTTTTCGTCCTTTGAAAAGTAGTGGAGATTTATATCTTTCGTACATCGAGCAGAACATTCTGGCACTGAACAACATCTATAACTTTTCTTCTTATCGCTCATTATTTTTAAAATTTGATGAAATTTATACCAGTTTTAAATACTAATTTATTCAAATTTTTGACATTTTTCCCTATTTTATTAGTTATCTATTTTGGCAGCACGGTCGTTTGAGAACGCAAAGACTGTATAATATTATGTTTGACATGGACATATTTACTTTTGCTCAAGTTTATATACCACCATTTAATCACAAATGTGAATGATCTATGAATGTTTAAGGCGCGTTTTCATGGGTCGATCTAGGTTGAACGATTTGGATCGTTCAACCATAATTCGATCTGTGGGGAAAGCAAAAAGGTTTACACGACAGACGATGAATATTGATTTAATTGTGGTACAAAATGGCGCCACGTGAAATGATTAATGTAGGTGTGCAATTAATTTGTTGTGCCATTCGGGAAGAAATCGCTAAATCAAACAAAATCGAAGGTGGTGGACCCGACAGTGGATTTTAAGACGAAATATCCATGGTGCATCACAAAGCCTGCTCTAAGAAATGGTTGTGGAAGATCCAGGAATCATCTACGAATGGATAATGCTCATTTTAGAGAACTTTTAGAAAAAACTGCTAAGACAATTCAAACAAACGATACAAATATGCGTGAAGCATTACCGGCAAGGCTAAAATTGCAAATAGATCTTCGATTTCTAGCCACTAGCGACAGCCTTGTATCGTCCAGAACCACTCTTTAGTGATTTCAATACTTTGCTCAATTCACGATTGTATGTTGTTCTAATATTTTTTATTTTATTTTTTAAGTCATTTTCAGACATATTGGATTTATTCATGTCTTATAGAATTGCTTGCAATGCTGCTCGCCTCACTTGTAGATTGCGATAAAGCTCGGTTTGTGTATTCCATAATACATCATAGTTTGGATAAGCATTCAAAAATCTTGCCATGTCTGCATCTGACCATTTTTCAGTCATTTTTTTTGCAAAATTACAGCTTGTCGCACTAAAAAACAACTTTATACACGCTAGAATACTCTACTCGGCTTTCGGCTCGTTGTTTCCGTTCGACGAGGTGTTTACACCATTTATGGGTCATTTATGGTTTACATATTCAATTTTCTTTCGATTTAATAAGCGACCTAAATCGTTCAACCCAGATCGACCCGTGAAAACGCGCCTATTTCCTGTTAGCTTCTTCATAGTCTAATTAACTCTGTAGAAAGTACTACATATTGAAGGAATTATTTGAAGGTGATTCGTTTTTAAAAAACTGTAGATAAATATCTTCATTGTTGCTTTTGAAAATAACCCAATTCCAGCGCAGAAAACAATCTTGTCAAATATGAAATCAATTATCCATAAATTTAAAAAATTTGGCTGTAAAAATGTCCATTAGAGCAACTTAGTCGAAATGGAATGGCCCAAGAAAACAGCTGACGTGAAAAAAATTGGCAGACCATTTTCAAAAGAAGTAGATACAATTGTTTTGTTTAGACACTTAAATATTTTTTGCTTATAAAATATCACTTTTCCTGACAATATTTTAAGTGACTAGCTTCCTGTAAATATAATATGCGAAAACCCATAAAAATAATTTTGAAAAAAATTTTTTTAGAGAAAAATCTATTAAATTAACTAAAACCACAATTAGTCTAATGTACTCTATTTGTCCCGGATAAATAAACATTTTGTGCCCTTGAAAATTAAACGGTTAGATTGAAAAGTGAATTTGAATGCCCAAAAATATCTCCAGTCCTTACAATATCAAATTATGAATCTTCAGATCAACTTAAAGATCTAAAAACAAGGAAATACAGAATACAAGGTGTAGAAAATATATTTAAAAAAACGACAAAGAAAATAAAAATAACCATGTGTACATGCTCACATTTGATGCTAAAAAAGATATTAGAACATACGAAATTCGTGATACAAGCTCATACCCCAGTCCAGGAATACGGGCATACACAGAAATACTGCTTTAAAATACCGCGTTGCACAAAGCAATTCCAAAACCGTAAAAGAATAATTCAAATATATGCAAACTGCTAGGAACAACACCCTGCTAATTATAGAGGTTGCCAGGTAGTAAAGTCACTACAGAAATATAGAGAAGTAGCTACAATGAAGAAAACTCCATAGAATAAAATAAACAGTGCTAAACAACAACAACAAAATACTGCTAAGTCATCTACCTCTCAACAAGATAGAAAACAAAACAAGGAGCAATATATATCAATAAAATAAAAAGAAAAATACATGGAGCGGTGTGGTAAACGGAAACAGTGCCATGTAAAAGCTATACAAATATTGAAGAAATGTAGCTTGGAATACTAACTGTCTACCGAAGCATAAAGATACCCTGCAGATGTTCCTAGATCAACAAAAAATAGACATTTGCCTTGTCTACGAAACGCATTTAAAAATGAAAGTTATATGAAGCTAAAGAGTTGCTCCACATATATCACACAATTCATCCAGCAAATGATGCATTAGATGCAAATGCTGAAAGTGCAGTAATTATAAAACAAAACAATAAACATCATAAAGACACTTCAATAAATATGCTACAAATGCAAGTAAAATCTGTTAATAAATTTTGTAAATCACATATTAAAATTTTAGCAATTTATTGTTCACCAAAATATAATTATAATTTGGAAAAAAAAGATTGCTGCGAACTAATACAAAGCCTTGGCGAAAAATTTATCTTGGGCGGAGATTTTAATGCGAAACATACCTACTGGGGCTCCAGGTTAATCACTCCCAAGAGACGTGCACTACATTCTGTAACTGGAGAGCACAACTATAACTTTTATTCGACTGACCAGCCAAAGTACTGGCCTACAGATACGAATAAGAGACCAGACTTATTAGATTTCTATATTGATAGAAAAATTCCATAAAATTATATTAAAATGAGAAGAAAGACTAGAGATGGTATCAGTTCACTTCTCAGTCATAATTACAGAAAGCAATAGCATAATTTTGAAAGAAGAGCCCCAACATTGTTTAACAAGACCACGATTGGATAGGCTTCGTACAGAATTTAGAAAACAGAATAGAACTGAACGTCAGTTTGAAAACAATTGAAGAGCTTGACTAAGAAGAGAAATTAAACATGGATATATAGCAGGCAAAGTGAGTGAATAGTAAGGTAATCAAAAGAAGGACAGACCCTACTGAGATAAGAATTATGGTTGCCGAAAAAAGGTGGCTGAGAAGAAAAGAAAAAGGCTCTTCTTTATTTTTGGGTACATTCGTGAGTTCTGTTTATGGTCTTTAATTTCAATCGATGGCAATTTTTAAGAATTTCTCTTTCCTTAATATTTAAAATAAAATTAGTTTCAAATATAAAGAAAAGAGAAATTCTTTAAAAAAGGCCATCGATTAAAAGGAAAGACCATAAACATATCTCACGACTCCACCCAACAACAAAGAGAATAGCAAAAAATATTAAAATGCCATCTTAAACTTGCCCGACAGAATTCTAGTTCTAGAAGCTACATTAAGGGCAATTAATTTTTTGTAGACGGAAGTACTTACTCTTTGAAAGACTTGCAAGATACAGAGGAAAATGTGTATAAAACCAACTATCTAAAAGACGACTGAAGCAGAAATATCAGTATTTAAAGAAAATCCAAAAGGAACACCCAAAGCACATCAAATTCCATTAAGAGTAACAATACAAAGAAGAATATTAAAAAATAAGTGAAAAATAGTCTATTGAGAACAAGCTCCAAAAGTCAAAGCACTTTTCTAGGTACGTCATCTAATACATAGGTGTATTTAATACTAATTAATATACCTACTTGATGACAGCAATGCAGAACAACTGTGAATAAAACCAGATTAAATCAATAAATAACTCAAAATCTAAGTAGAGAAATTAAAAAAAATAAACACGAATCAATAAACAAATTCTTAAAGGAGCTTAAGGATTTGTCTTACGAATAAGACAAAATCCACCCATTAGAAAATCTTAATGGTACATGGCCTAAAAGTAATCAAGAAAAATCGGACATATTTGCTGATCATTTGGAAAATACTTTTAAACCGCATGATATGCAATCTGAGATTTACAACTTTCCAATAACAGACGAAAACATTAGAGCAATTATTAACTCCTAAAGAAATTAAAACTGAAATACTAACAAAAAACCCAAAAAAGGCACCGGGGTATGATATCATAGCAGGAGAAATCTTGAAAAAATTTCCTAGAAAAGCGTTAAGCTATCAAATCTATTCAGTGCGCCTATAAGACTAAAATACTTTTCAAGATGCTGGAAGGTAGTGAAAATAACTGATAGTAAAACTGGGAAACCATCAAATGAGGTAATATCATATCGGCCAATATCGCTGCTGCCAGTGACTTCAAAATTGGTTGAAAAACCCTTATTAAAAAGAATAAAACCTATAATAGAACAAAATTTCTTCTAAATCAATTTGGGTTTAGAAATAATCACACAACACTAGGTCCACGGAATCACTGATCAAATAGAAAAAGCTCTAGAGGAAAAAAAGGATGTTAGGCAGTTTTTCTGAATGTTGCCCAGGCTTTTGATAAAGGCTGGCATACTTTTACCTAAAGAACATCGTCAATTACTAAAATCGTATATTAGTGAAAGATAGTTTAGAATAAAATATGAAGACTTACTTAACTTGAGAACAATAAATGCTGGAGTACCCCAAGGCACTGTTTTAGGTACATTATTTTATCTGCTATAAATCTAACATATACCAGTATTAAACACAATCACAACTGCTACGTTTGCTAATGATAATGATGAAATTGAAGCAAAAGTAAAACTGCAAGAGGCACTCAATGAGGTTAATGCATAGACCAAGAAATGGCGTATCAAACTCTATGGGACTAAATCAATACATGTAGATTTCACCAACAAAAAAATAAATAAAGCACCAATAGTATTAAATGGCACTGTTACACTCTATGTCAATACAGCAAAATATCTGGACATGAATCTAGATGTAAGGCTAAAACGGAAAAAATATATAAAAAAATATGTAAGTGAATATAGAAAGCTGTACTCCTTGTAAGAAAATCGGAGCTGTAAATCATAATAAGCTAATGTATATAAACAATTTAAACAAGTACTGAATCCGTTATGGACATAATGGCATACAGCTATGGAGATGTGGCAGTGCGAGTAACAACAAAATGATTCAAAGTTTTCAGAATAAAGTACTGAGTGGCATTGTAAATGCTCCCTGGTACATAAGAAGTAGCGACCTACACAGAGACCTAGGTGTGGAAATTGTCGCAGATATTATTAAAGTATTTGCAAAGAAGCATGAAAACAGACTTCATAATCATGCAAACGTAGAGGCTATTCAAC
The DNA here is from genome assembly GCF_040954645.1 of Diabrotica undecimpunctata. Classification (NCBI taxonomy): domain Eukaryota; kingdom Metazoa; phylum Arthropoda; class Insecta; order Coleoptera; family Chrysomelidae; genus Diabrotica; species Diabrotica undecimpunctata. Next base: position 143,258,968 of record NC_092810.1, on the reverse strand, counting down.
TCGTGGATTATTATAGAATTGTGAAAAGACTCAAAAGAACTAAACCTTTCGAATTAGTGTAAAACTTTTGAGTTCAAATAGTTTATGTCATAAAAGTCCTGGTGCTGTATGTAACCCGGTTAAAAAATTGAGATTACCATTGGGAAGAACTCAACAAATATTAGTTTTCAAATAATGAAAAGGTTGCCAATGTGAGTCCATAATACTAGTGTATGGGAAATGCGTCAATACTCACAATCATAAATAGTTTTTATTTAATAAGGATGGTAATTTTTTTTTGCTACCGCTTTCAAGGCTTACAATATTTGCCCCATTATCAGGCCCCAGTAAGTTATTTTGATTTATGTTAAAAACTAAAAGCTAAAACAACATAAAACAAGTAATAAACAACTGAAACACAATAAATGACACTAAATAATAACAAATTAAGTGAGTGATCAGCTATGACATTAATTGAGAGTGAGATTGACAAACCAAGTATTATATTGGGACGTTAGTGCCATTGGGTGTCACCAATCTGATGGAACTCCACTAAATAGTCAGTCAGCTGTTAGTATAGGGTTTATTAGAGGAAATTTGTTACTATACCAAAAAAGATAAATGCCAAACAATGCAGTGATTACCGAACAATCAGTCTGATGAGCCATGTACTGAAAATATTTCTGAAAATTATACACTCTAGAGTACACAGAAAACTGGAAATGGACATCAATAATACCCAGTTTGGATTCCGAAATGGACTTGGAACAAGAGAGGCGTTGTTTGCACTGAACGTTATGTCTCAAAGATGTCTTGACATAAATCAAGATGTATTCATGTGTTTCATAGATTACAACAAGGCCTTTGATAAAGTGCGGCATGATCACCTAATCAGACTCCTGACAGAAAAGAATTTAGATAAACGAGACATCCGACTAATAGCAAATATGTACTACAATCAGAAAGCAGTAGTGAGAGTAGAGAATAATACCACTGAAGAAATCGAAATAAAGCGAGGTGTGAGACAAGGGTGTATACTGTCACCAACCCTGTTTAATCTCTATTCCGAAGACGTAATGAATAGAACACTCTCTGAGCAATCCGTAGGTATTAAAATAAATGGTGTTAGATTAAACAATCTGAGATTTGCCGACGACACCGTTCTGATCGCAGAAACACCTGAAGAGCTACAGACATTGGTGAATAAGATAGCAGACTGCAGCGAAGAATATGGACTATCTTTGAACATAAGGAAAACTAAATTTATGGTAATATCGAAATCAACACAAAATGTCCAAAATTTATATTTACACAATGAAATTATCGATCGAGTTAGCAAATACAAATATTTAGGCACTTTTATAAATGAAGACAACGATAGCTCAGCAGAAATCAAAATAAGAATAGAAAAAGCCAGATCCATATTCACTAAAATGAAGAGAGTGTTCTGCGGAAGAGATTTGAGCCTTGAAATGAAACTTCGCCTGATGAGATGTTACGTACTTTCTGTGCTGTTCTACGGAATGGAGTCATGGACGTTGAAAAATATTGATACCAAAAAATTAGAGGCATTTGAACTGTGGATGTATCGCAGAATCCTGAGAATATCATGGACCGAGAGAGTCACAAATGTCGAGGTCTTGAGAAGAATGAATAAAGAAAAGGAAGTCATATTTACGATCAAAAAACGAAAACTGCAATACTTGGGACACATTACAAGAGGCGAAAGATATGAACTGCTTCGAATAATTATGCAAGGGAAAATAGCAGGAAAAAGGTCCATAGGAAGAAGACGAAACTCCTGGCTAAAGAATCTACGGGAATGGTATAGCTGTAGCAGCAACGAATTGTTTCGGTCAGCAGTTTCGAAAATACGTATAGCCCTGATGATCGCCAACCTTCGGAACGAAGATGGCACTTGAAGAAGAAGAGGAAATTGTTTGTTAATAAACCCTATACTAACAGTTGACTGACTATTTAGTGCAGCTTCCATCAGATTGGTACCAATGTCCCAATATAATACTTGGTTTGTCAATATCACTTTCAATTAATGTTATAGCTGCTCACTCAATTTGTTATTATCTAGTGTCATTTATTGTGTTTAAGTTGTTTATTGATTGTTTTATGTTATTCTAGCTTTTTGTTGTTAACACAAATAAAAATAACTCACTGGGGCAAATATTGTAAGCCTTGAAAGCGGTAGCAAAAAAAAAAATTACCATCCTTATTAAATAAAAACTATCTAAGATTGTGAGTATTGACTCATTTCCCATTTACTAGAAATATTAGTTTTTTGTTTGTAGTTATAAATAACCAAGGCAGCGCTTAGGTGTTTTTAAAATAAAAAACCACTAGTGGAATACATCTCTGTATTTCAGCAGAGCGTTTTGCAGTCACTGTGCAAGAGAAATTAATATGAGGGGTTTCGAACTCAAGCGGATCAAGCACAAGTAGCTAAGCATCCATAAGACCTGTTAATCCCTAAGGTGGACTCTAGTCTATGCGTGAATACCAAGGGGGACTCGATAACCTGGCGGAACATAGCAGTGTCACACTGGTATGGGTTCTAGGTCACCGGGAAATAAATGCCAATAAAAGAGTTGAGGGATTTGCCGGAAGAGTATCAACTACAGAATACTTGGGTCCAAAGTGCCACTGATGACGTATTGTTAATTGGAAATACTGAAGGAGATTTAAGACAAAGACTGGATTAATGGAGACAAATTCTTGAAGAAAAACATTTCAAACTAAAAATAGCGACAAAAACAGAGTATCTAGAATGTTGTTTTATCTAGAATCTAGATGAAGTTGCTACTATAAATTGAAATATAACTTTGAATGGTGAGATTATGATGAAAAGTAATAGTTTTCATTATGTAGGATCGGTATTACAGATTCATGAGGAAAGAGGATGCTTGCAGTAGAAGTAAGGTAGGATGGATGAAATCTAAGCAGCCTAGTGGTGTTTGGGTTGCCATCAAACCATCTATAATGTTAGGAACTTAATGTTGGGCAGTTTAAAAGAAAGAAGAACAAATAATTCATGTAGCGGTAATAACAATTTTCAAGTTTCAAGTTCATCGATGGTAATCACAATCACCCATACTAAAAATTGATGAGTTACAAGTTTCTGGAAGAAGTAGGAAAGGAAGACCAAAGAAGACTTTAAAGAAGATGCTTATTATTCATGATACAAATTTGAAAGTCAAATATAACAAAACTATAAAAAAATCTGACTTTTTATTATATTAAATTATTTCCTAAATATTTATTAAACAATAATCATTTTTTATGAGATAATTAAGTACAACATTTGGACAAGCTGTCAAATTATTGGGGAACAACCATATGTCTTCAAACATCATAGAGATATATATATTAGTAGAATATATACTTATATTTGCTGCTACTCCCAGCATAATTAGGCAATTGGCGATTAAAATTAAGAGGGATACAAATAGTTTGATAAATAAAAAGCAATAAAAAACTGATGAAATCTGCAGTAAAATTAAAACGAAATTTGTTAGCACAAGTTTTAATCACCAGAAAATCTACAATGCAACATGGAAATCTCCAAATAAAATATTAAAAAGTACTTAGGCCGATTGGAGAAGCTTCAGAGGAGCAGATGCCAACGGCGACCATACACTAATGATAGCCAAACTTGCAGAAGACCTGCCAAAAACAAGCACTGTATAAGAAGACAAGAGGTATAGAGAGGCAACAAATAGGTTAAGAGACTAGATACCTCGGTTGTAGCAGATATAGAAGAAAAATCACAGAAGCAAGATTTATAGCAAAAGTAAAAGCAAAGAAACACCAAGATTTGCTTGATGCAAAGTGTAAGAATGTATTGGGGAAAAGAAACAAAGAAAAATGGAAAAATACACAGGACACCAGATACAATAGAAGATAATAAAGCTACACAAAGGGAACTAAAACAGATATGTTGGAAGGAAAATGAATAGAAAAATCAATACAAGAAGTAAAAAATCCAGAGAAATACCAAGATTAAAACAAACTACTGCATAATTAAAGAAGTTTTACTGTTGGGAAAAAAATTGGGAGAGGGAATACTTCAAATAGATATTAAATACAGATAAACACGTTGAACTAGAGAAAACCAGCAATAACAAGACAAAGACAGAAAAGTTTGAAGAAACAGCACTACATGAAATCAACAGAAGAAATAAGAGAACTACAAAAAACAACACTATGGAATCAGCAAACAAATCGAATGCCCGAGAGTAGTATAAAATAGCAAGAGATACCCAAGGAATAACCGGAAGCATACAATAGTAAGAAACTTTATATAAATAATAATAAAATAATAACAATATTGTGTTAAAAATTAGACAGATTAATAAATAATCATTAGTATCAACTATAAATTAAATTAATTATTTTTGCTTAAAAAATCCCAAAATATTCACTAAATTACATAATGTCAAATCGGTTTTCAGAACCATCTTTTTTTAGTAATCTGCCCACAGATGTCCGGCTTTGGAGTGGTGCTAATATTTAAAATTCAATCCAATTTTAAGAAACAGTAGATTAAAATAAATATAAATTTTCTTTCTTTTCATTTTTTTGCGTGTGTAAATTCAATTTTGTATAGAATTTTGACCAATTTTCTAACGACATGATGTCCGAACCTGTCAAAAAATCCATGGTAATGCGAATTTGAAACTTTATTTAAAATTTATAATAAAGTAAATTTTCAGCAATAAATAATAATTAATATGAAAATAATAGGAAGTTTATAATAATATGTAGACTACAATAAACAATTTCAATGACTTACCTTTTAGAAAATCAGAAGTATATTTGAATATGACAAATTGCTCACCATTAATGCCATTTTGTTACAGTTTTCTCTTTTATAATTCGAAATAAAATAATTATGAAAAATCCACTTCACATTATTGACTTATCGGTACGTGTACTACATTTTTATATTTTAAAATAAGCGGGATGATTTCGAATTTAAAATAATATCGCAAAAAGCCGGTCCGAATGCGTGGAAAGGAAACTGTAACCACTTTATCCTGCTCCTACCTTGTGCAAAGAACGAATGCAGCTTTTGTGCTCAAACGCGCAAGCGCAGAAGGAATGACCAAAGCTTACAATAGGAATAATCTTAATGTTAATAATAATAAAATAATAAAAATATTGTATTAAAAATTAAACAGATCAATAAATAATCATTAGTATCAACTATTAATTAAATTAAACATTTTTGCTTAAAAAATCGCATAAAATTCTCTAAATTTCATATGTCAGAACCATCTTTTTTTATTAATCTGCCCACAGATGGCCGGCTTTGGAGTGGTGCTAATATTTAAAATTCAATTCAATTTTAAGAAATAGTAGATTAAAATAAATAGAAATTTTCTCTCTTTTCATTTTTTGCGTGTGTAAATTCAATTTTGTATAGAATTTTGACTTACAATTTTCTAACGACTTGATGTCCGAACCTGTCAACAAATCCATGGTAATGCGAATTTGAAACTTTATTTGAAATTTATAATAAAGTAAATTTTTAACAATAAATAATAATTAATATGAAAATAATAGGAAGTTTATAATAATAGGTAGACTACAATAAACAATTTCAATGACTTACCTTTTAGAAAATCAGAAGTATATTTGAATATGACAAATTGCCCACCATTAATGCCATTTTGTTACAGTTTTCTCTTTTATAATTCGAAATAAAATAATTATGAAAAAACCACTTCACATTATTGACTTATCGGTACGTGTACTACATTTTTATATTTTAAAATAAGCGGGATGATTTCGAATTTAAAATAATATCGCAAAAAGCCGGTCCGAATCGCGGAAAGGAAACTGTAACCACTTTATCCAGCTCCTAGTTTGTGCAAAGAACGAATGCAGCGTTTGTGCTCAAAAGCGCATGCGCACAAGGAATAACCAAAGCCTACAATAGAAATAATCTTAATGTTAATAATAATAAAATAATAAAAATATTGTATTAAAAATTAAACAGATCAATAAATAATCATTAGTATCAACTATTACTGAAATTATTAAATATTTTTGCTTAAGAAATCGCATAATATTCACTAAATTTCATATGTCAAATTGATTTTCAGAACCATCTTTTTTTAGTAACCTGCCCACAGATGTCCGGCTTTGGAGTGGTGCAAATATTTAAAATTCAATCCAATTTTAAGAAATTGTAGATTAAAATAAATACAAATTTTCTCTTTTTATTTTTTTGAATGTGTAAATTCAATTCTGTATAGAATTTTGACTTAAAACATACAATTTTCTAACGACATGATGTCCGAACCTGTCAAAAAATCCATGATAATGCGAATTTGAAACTTTATTTGAAATTTATAAAGTAAATTTTCACCAATAAATAATAATTAATATGAAAATAATAGAAAGTTTATAATAATATGTAGAATGCAATAACCAATAAACAATTTCGATGACTTACCTTTTAGAAAATCAGAAGTAGGTATATTTGAATATGACAAATTTTTCATCATCATCATCAATGGCGCTACAACTCTTCATGAGTCTTTGCCGCGTTTATTATTGCCTTCCATGTTTGTCGGTCCTGTGCCAGTAATTCCCATTGTCGCACTCCTATGTTCTCTAGATCTTCTTTGACTGCATCTTTCCACCTTTTTCTAGGCCGCCCTACAGACCTTCTTCCCTCTGGACTTTCCCAGAACACATTATTTATAAGGCGATTGTCATTACTGCGTATCGCATGTCCTGCCCATCTGAGTCTATTGGCCTTTATATATCTGACTAGATTATCTTTTCCGAATAGGGACTCTAGCTCGTTATTGTATCTGCCCCTCCATTCGTTTGTCACGTTGTCTCTGCAAGGGCCATATATCATTCGAAGAATTTTACGTTCCCACACCAGCAATTTATTTATTTCTCTTTTTGTTAGCGTCCATGTTTCGCTTCCATACGCGACTGCTGGTCGTATTATGGTCTTATATATCCGGATTTTTGTATCTCGTGAAAGAAGTTTTGACTTCATTAGATGTTGCATTGCAAAGAAAGATCTGTTTCCTGCCATTATTCTCGTTTCAATATCTCGCTCTAATTTGTTGTCATTTGTGATTGTTGCTCCTAGATATTTAAATTCTTTAACCACTTCGAAGTTGTGATCATTTATATGTTTTGCCTTATTCGTCTTCGTTCTTGTTTTGAGACGACCATGTATTTTGTTTTGTCTTCATTTATTTTTAGACCGATGTTTAATGCAGCTTCTTCAAAGCTCGAGAAAATATCCTTAATTTCTAATGTTGATTGTGCTACTGCGTCTACGTCATCGGCAAAGGCGAGTATGCTCCTCGAGCAGTTATGTCTGGTTTGATTTTTGGATATATTTTTCGCATGACATATTCTAAGGACAGGTTAAACAACAATGGGGACAACGGATCTCCCTGTCTCAGTTCAGAATTTACGCAGAAAGCATTTGATATTTTCCCCCCTATTCTAACTTGTGCAAAAGACTTACTTACACACATTTGTGTTATTGCAGCTAGTTTCTTGGGTACGCCGAGCTCGATCATTGCCTTCCATAATGTTGCACGATTAATAGAATCATAAGCCTCTTTGAAGTCTATAAAAATCTGATGCACGTCGTGATTGTATTCCCAATACTTTTCAAGCATTTGTCTTATTGTAAATATTTGATCAATAGTCGATCTGCCAGGCCTGAAACCACACTGGTAGTCACCAACTATTTCTTCGGCGTATGGTACTAATCTTTTTAATTATATCGAAGCCAATATTTTATATGTAGTGTTGATTAGTGAGATTCCTCTGTAATTCATGCATGCTTCCTTTTTTCCTTTCTTGTGTATTGGTACAATAATACTACCACACCATTCTTTCGGCATTATTTCTTGTTGCCAGGCCATTTCTATTAATTGATGGATTTTACTTATGAGTTCATGACCGCCTGTTTTAATTAGCTCGGCATCAATATTGTCCAGACCAGGGGATTTATCGTTTTTAAGCGTTTTTATGGCATGCGTAATTTCTTCCATACTTGGTGTAGGTATTTCTAATTCGACCGTTTGATACTCATGTTCTCCATTGTTTCCACCATTTTCATTACTTTCATCAGTGAAATTTTGGATATTTAGGAGCTCTTCAAAGTATTCAGCCCATATTTCTATTATTTTGTTTTCAGCAGCCAGCATTTCTTCATTTTTATCTCTTACGAAGTTGGGTGTGCTTATGTAGGAGCCTCTCTTATGTTTTCTTACTTCTCTGTAGAAATTTTTATTTTGATTTCGTCTGTGTTCTCCTTCTACTGTTTCAATTAATATGACAAATTGGTGACCATTAATGCCATTTTGTTACAGTTTTCTCTTTTATAATTCGAAATAAGATGATTATGAAAAAACCACGGCACATTATTAACTTACCGGTACGTGTACTAACTTTTTATATTTTAAAATAACCTGGATGATTTCGAATTTTAAATAATATCGCAAAAAGCCGGTCCGAATCGAGGAAAGGAAACTGTAACCACTTTATCCTATAGATACAGTCATGCCATAAGTTAGTTAAAAAACTATCCGTAAGGGGTGCTTACGTCGAGGTTTGGTATTAAATCATAACCTCATTGACCTCATATTATTCCTTAGATTTAGATACACATTTCAATACATTTTTGCGGATTTTCAGCCATAGTTTCACAATGTTTAAAATTTAAATTAACGCGACATTTATCCTACAGCATTTCTCTAAAGAATACTGTGGTGTGGAAATAGATAAACTTGCATTTATCTGTTTCAATAAAATTTTAAGAAGTCTCAGTGTATATTTATTTTATCTAAACAAAATGCTTACCATGTACAAAATAGTGTGCTTTATAACTTCGTGTTATTTTTAGTTTTTGAGATGCAAATACCAATAAGAGGATCTTAAACAACTAAACAACATTCAAGTGGCTTGTAACAAAATTTGGTAAACATTTTTCAACTTTGCAATAATATAATCTGTCTATATTTTTTTAAATTTGAACTATAACTGTAAGCAAGTAAATAAACCTCCTTTTAGCTATCCACGTTCTAGGTACCTACATAATTTTAAAAAAGCTTTAACAAAAAGATCCACATCAGTGTTTCACATATTTTTGAAACATTGGTGAATGTTTATCCAGATATATGTAACTGCTTTGCTTTGTCAATAAATAACTATTTTTTTTTATTTTTTTTTCTTATATAAAAATTAAATCTTGTTTAAGTTTTACATTTTCCAAGTATAAAGCAACTTATAGTTGATAAATAGTAACAAGTCACAAATATTATAATATGTAAAACTAATAAAAAAAATAAATTTTGTCCCACCAGGAATTCAATTGATCAATATAGGTATATCTATAGATAGGAAAATAATTTTTACAAAGTGTTACTTATTCTATTTTTAAAATTACAAATCATAAAACAGTTATAAATTATTTCATTCAGATATGGGAATAATTTAGAAGGAATTCTATCTTTCAGTATGTTATGTTTTTTTGCCAGTCCCATAATATTTTCAACAATGATTCTACGATTGACAATGGCGTTTGTTTTTAATATTTCTTCTTCTGTTAACTAAGCCCATTTTTTAAATAGAGGTATATTTAAATGTATTTCCTTTTCATCTAAAAGGCCTGATATATCAAAACCCCTGTCAACTAACATAAATTCTCCTTCTTTAATAAGTCCTAAAGTTCCGCATTCTACTGTAGTTTTTCTATCTGAAATACTGCCTCCGTAAACATCAGATAGATATAATTTCACCTTATTCCGAGTCTTATACATATTTATAATATGTAAAATATGTTGCCTGTTGTATATGTAATAGGATCATTACTTCGGTCTATTAGAATTTTGGTACACTCCAGAATAATTTTGTACTGGTCTTCTGAATTTCTTCCAATGTTCCAAAAGTTTTTTAAGCAAGTGTAAAGATGCTTTATGTCTACTGCAAAAATTGGTTTAATGTAGAATAAAACAAATTAAGTCTATATTTCATAAGCCTTATTAACAGTTAATTCTGTTCAAACTCTTCAACAAAAAATGTAAATAATTTTCTTGAAAAACCAGTAAAATGTTTTAACTGTATTTCTGACAAAAATTCATAATAAATTAATTGACTTCTATTCCATGTTATCACGGTTTGATACATGTTTTTGAATTCTCTCATTTTCATTAGCAGGTGTCTCGGTTGAACCACACTTTTGTGTATCATTCTTAACTGTAATGATTCTGTTTCTGTTTACTCTTTTTGTTTGTGTGGCGACCATACTGCTACACAAAATCTTTTTCTATATCCCTCACTTCTCCCATAGTCCTTCACTGGAGCCTCCAACTATCTTTTTGGTAAATTTATAAGAAGGTACCTACTGCATATTTTATAAGGATCCTCCATTGTCCTAGAAAAACAAGATAATGACAATGCAAGAAATTTGGATAAGTATTTTTTAACTATCCCAAACTTGTAAAGGTATAATTTTCATCTGAAAAGAGCCTGAAACAGATTTTTGTGTGCTTGCTGATACTTTTTTCAGACCTGATAGCGATCAACCATCATTTTTTTAAAGCTTTATTCAAGGGGAAGTTATGAAATTTAACATTGTCAGTTTTATTGGAAACTGAATTGCATTGCGGCAAAAAATTGCAAAACAAGTACCAAACAACGTAAATAAATGGCAGAATAAATCGAGAAATACAAAAATAAAACTGTACAAAATAATAACACGCCCAGTCCTAACATATGGGTCAGAGACCTGGACTCTAATAAAAAGTAATAAAAACATGTTAGGATGTTTCGAAAGAAAAGTACTAAGACGAATCTATGGAGCAGTGAATGACAATGGAGTGTGAAGAAGACGATACACTTTGAACTTCATAGAATACACTAGGAACCAGATATCGTAAGACGTATTAAGATAGGACGTTTGAGGAGGACAGGGTATATAATGCGGATGGAACAAAATGACCCCGTTAGAAAAACTCTCCTTGATAGACCTATTGGTCAGAGAAGAAGAGGAAGACCCAGAACAAGGTTCTTTGATAACATCGATGAAGACATGAGAAATATGGGAATACGTGATTTTCGGAGGAAGGCGATGGATAGGGACGACTGGAAAGAAATTCTTGAGGAGGCGAATTTTACCTGTTAGAGGTTAAAAAAGTGTAAAATAGTTTGGTAAGTATTGTTAATTATATATAGATTGTAATAGTTTGAATTTCGTTAAAAAAAAACGGTGTTTTTGTTAAACTAAACATCATTGAAAGGTATCTTGTGGAGACATAACCTCTTACATTAAGATCCAAATATTTAATTTTTTTTGCAAATCAAACCAGTTATCATTATTACATCTTGCAAAACTGATAAACAATAACTGAGTTTTAAAATTGATCGCATTGCTTATATATAGTTATGCCCGCAGAGTTGTTATAAATTCATACAGGGTGTCCCAATTATGTCCATGCAACATTATTGTGAGTGAGGCGTATCCACGGTCCATATTTATTAGAAAAACTTACAGAAACATTATTGTTACAGAAAAATGGCTAAAAAACGTCTCAACTGGAATCTTCTAGAAATAGTGGGTTCTATTACTCGGACTATGAAGGAGATTCCGATGCCAAGGATACTCTGGTGCTGGGCGGTTCTTCTTCTTCAAGATCAAGTAACTTCATTCTTCCCTAGCAATCCTAAAAAGGCTAGAAAAAATATGTTTACATTTACATACAGTTCCTCATTCTCATCGAGTAGCGAAGAGAAAGGAACAATAAACAATAATTCATCGAAATCAACTAATAATGTTCAAGATCACATGAGTTTAGATGAAGAAATAGTAAATAATACATATGTATAAGAATTTATATGGTCAAAAAAATGTTCAAGCTCCCTTAAGTTTTGAGAATTTTGAGTTCAAGGAAAGTATTAGAAAGCCTAATAATTGTGGTGACATACACGCTACTTCTCCTAAGACATACTTTAACATTTTTTTTTTGATAAGGATTTGTGTGATCAAATTATCGTACAATCCAATTTATATGCCGAACAAAAAAATGTTTCGTTGGAGCTAGATAGCGCAGAAATTGATGCTTTTGTAGGAGTTCTTATAATAATGGGGTTCCATTCTTTACCTAGTCCGAAAAGTCCGAATAGCTATGATGATTGCCGACCTTCGCCGCGGAGATGGCACTTGAAGAAGAAGAAGATTCTTTACCTACATTAAAACCGTATTGGTCTAACGATATTAATTTTCGAGTAAACCGAATCACTGATATCTTCACGGTGAAACGTTTCCTCCAAGTCTTGAGATATTTACATATAAACGACAACACGAAAATGCCTCCATGTGAAAGTCCGGATTTTGACAAACTTTTTAAAATTAGGCCTCTTATAAACAACCTAAAAGCTAAGTTTTTGTCTGCTTTTACACCATCTAGTAATCTCTCAATAGATGAAAGTATGATCGGTTTTAAAGGAAGATTGTCACTGAAGCAAATATGCCTATGAATCCTATCAAAAGAGGCTTCAAGATATGAGCTATTGCTTGTTTCGAAACTGGTTATTTATTAGATTTCGAGCTCTACGAGGGCAAAAAAACTAGGGATACTGGTAATATGTTGGGAGAAAGTATCATCCTAAATTTGAGCAAACCATTTGCGAAAAAAGGTTATTGCCTTTACTTTGATAACTTTTTTTCAATAATTTTGATATTTAAGAAACTTATGAAGAAACTATTTGCTTGTGGTACAATCCGTAACATGTGGTAACGTGCATAATATTCAAGATATGTCATGTATTCGTACCAATAAAAGAGGGCAATCGGAAAAAGTTCTTTGTGCTATGACCGGACTACAACAGATATATGGGCGGCGTGGATCAGTTTGATCAATTACATTCCAAGTATATAATAACTTGGAAGTCCAGGAGGTGGTGGATGAAAATTTTTTATTACCTGATTGATGCGGCAATTGTGTGTGCACATTTTAAACAAAGAAGATATGAGAAATAAGAAAAATAATCAGAAGCCCATAATGTGTCATTATCAGTTCAGAAGTGATCTGGCAGATTCTATTATTTCAACATTTACGTATCGTAAACGCACAGGACCCCAGAGAAATTCGAACCAATTTGACAATACAGGACACCTTACCGTAAAGGGAACGTACAGAAGATGTGCAAGGTGTAGCAAAAATAAAAAATAAACTAGGTCAAACATAATCTGTAAAAAATGTAACGTTGCTTTATGCAAAACTTGCTTTGAATCATACCATAAAAATTAATATTTTGATTTCTATAATTATTGTTAGGTAATAAATAAGTTGTAAATAGTAAAATACTTGTATATTTCACTTTTTAAAATAAAACATAAGAAAAATATAATGGTATCTATATTTACCAGTGATCCTTCTGCACTTAGTTGTCATCCTAAAGAAACCCTGGAAGCTATATTTACCAGTCATTTTTTGCGTAAATTTGGAAAAAAAACATTCGGGGATTTTTTTAAATATTTTTCCCATAAATCTAAGGCCACATTGAATGTGCACTAAGAGCTGTAATTAAAAAACCAAGGAAAAAAGTTTTGCTAAAGGGTTAACGCTGAAATGGAACTGGACAGGACATGTTACCAGAGTCAGAGATGGAAGCTGGACCAAGAAAATTTTAGAATGGAGACCTAGACACGATGACTATTGTAATCGAGGACGTCCTCTAACAAGGTGGTTGGACGACATCAAGCGCATCCTGCACAACTGAATGCTCAAGATCGGACGCGATGGACTTATTTGCGGGAGGCCTATGTTCAGCAGTGGAACTGAAACGGCTAATGATGAAGTAATGATGAACGGTGGTTTTCACCCCCGTTAGGCCATTTAAAAAGAGTTTTTAAAAGAATTAGTTGGTTCCAAGATTATCTCCTCATTTGTGTTCTAACACTAGTTGTGTGTGTAAGTAATGTTCTTACTGGTTTACTTATACTTTACTCGTGGCTTTACACGGCATATTTTTTTTGCCTTTTATCACATGCCAATTGTCGTTTCTTCTTGTCATATATATCTTCTTCAGTGCGGTCTCTTTTTTCCATTGCCGTTTTTATTTGTCCGTCCCATTGTAATCTAGGACGTCTACTTTTCTTCCTTCTACTTAGTTTTCATTTCCAAGTTTTCAGTAGTATTCTTATCTCGTCTATGCTTCGCTTATGTCCATACCAGAGTAGCTTTCACTTTTCTATTTGTTTGTTTTATTGAGTTGTTATTTACCTCCAGGTCTCCCGCAGGGTTTCCAATATCCATGTATTGTGTTTTATCATAAATAATTTTCAAACACCAGCTTCCAAATTATTCTTCCAGCTTTCTTATTATGTACACGATGACGTCTTTGTCTTCTACTAAAATTATTTGATCATCGGAAAACAAAAGGCTATGAATAGATATAGTTTTTACTATATATATAGTAGTCAGTTTTTACTCCCATCTATCCACATTTCCTATTCCAGTTTTTTAGCGTTTCATCTATATAAAGTTTACATAAGGTTGGTAATAGTCAGCATCATTCGAAGTTCTTTATCGACTTGTCGATCCTTGTCGAAGTTCTGAGCAGTTTTGTCCGACTTTTATTCTACATTCATTGTGTTATCTACTCCGTGATTTTCCATTGCTTTCCAAAGGTTGTTGAATGGGACACGTAATGTGCATTTCAACGTTGAATGCTATTGTTTTTTTCTATGAGCTGTTTTATAGAAAATATATTATCAGTATAAAATCACTCTATTCTTTTTAAGTTCGCAGCCGTTTCTCCGTCCTTTCTTTAACGATTTTCCCATACAACCTACCCACAGAAAATGTGACGAATATTCCGTTATAATTATTGGGGTTATTTTTGTTTTCCTTTTTGTGTATTTTGACTCTCTGGGAAATGGGCTACTCTAAAGTAGCCCATTTTCCATTCATTCGGTATTTTTCCATCAAATAAAATATTTGTTTTAATTCTTGAATTAAGGCCGAAGGGGCGTGTTGTAGCAGTTCTACAGGTATGTCTCCAGGGCCAGTTGTTCTATTATTTTTCATCCTTTATAGCACATCTTACTGGTTTACTGTCACTAATTTTTAACTTATTACTACATATTAGATCATCAGATTTTTTTAGTGCTAAAAGATTATACAGCAAATAATTACTATTATATCTATGTGGTATGTACTTTCAATATGAACAACCCCCGTCCTACATATGTAATGACTAAAAGATGGCAAAACTTCTGGACCTGACAATGCATATGCTGACCTCATAAAGCTATTTAACACCGACGGTACTTAACGACTAACAAAAATATTCAAGACATATATTTAAATGGAGTAATACCACGATCATGGCTGGAGTCAACGTTTATTGCTCTACTAAAGAAAGTAAAATCCGTATACTGCAATGATTTCTGGACCATCAGCTTAATAAGCCACATTCTAAAGTTATTTCTAAAAATCATACATCAAGGGATATATAGACTATGCGTAGAAAAAATCAGCCGTACACAGTTTGGTTTTTGGAACGCAGCGGGTACGAGAGAGGCTCTCCTTAGCATACAAGTGCTATTTCAACGATGTAGAGATGTAAATTGCGATATTTATGCATGCTTAATTGATCACCATAAAGCGTTCGATACGGTAAAACACGACAAGTTGATGGAGATATTAACTAATATTGGAATAAATACCTGTGATCTAAGAATTATTAGCAATCTTTACTGGAATCAAACATCGTCTATCCGTACAGAGGCAGGAGAATCCGATGATATCAAAATTAAATGTGGGGTCCGACAGGGATGTATACTATCACCCTTGCTGTTTAACAGATACTCTGAGGAAATCTTTCAAGAAGCAGTAGAGGATGTTGAAGCCGGAATTCGAATTAACTGAGAATTTTTCAATAACATCAGACACGCGGATGATACGGTGGTATTCGCTGATAGTTATGAAGTCCTCCAGGAATTAATGAATAGAATCAAAAAATTGAGTCAGAGATATGGACTTTCACTGAACATTAAGAAAACAAATCGTATGATGATCTCTAAGAAGGAACAGCAAATTGAAAGAATCAGTGTGAATGGTCAACTAATAGAAACAGTAAAAACATACACCTACCTTGGTACGAACGTCAATGAAAATTGGGACCATTCCCTAGAAATAAAATGTAGGATAGAGAAAGCAAGATCTGCATTTCAAAAAATGGCTAAGCTATTCAAATGCCACGATTTATCAGTACCCATAAAAATCAGGTTACTACGATGTTATATCTTTTCTTTACTGTTGTACCTAAGGAGTTGAACTCTCACAGACGCTACCTCCAAGAAAATTGAGGCTTTCGAAATGTGGCTTTATCGTCGAATCCTGAAGATATCCTATACCGACCACGTTACTAACCAGAACGTTTTATTGAGAATGCAAAAAGAAAAAAGAGTTATTAACCACAATTCTTCTTCTTCTTCTTCAGGTACCATCTCCGCTACGGAGGTTGGCAATCATCATAGCTATTTTAATTTTTGAGGCAGTAGCTCTAAATAGCTGTTTTGAGCTGCATCCAAACCATTCTCTCATGTTATTAAGCCATGAAATTCGTCTTCTCTTCCGATGCTTCTGCCCTCTATCTTTCCTTGCATTATGAGCCGCAGGATGCTATACTTCTCGCCCCGCATCACATGTCCGAGATACTGTAGCTTTCTTTCTTTAATTGTAAGTTCAACGTCCTTCTCTTTACCTATTCTTCTCAGTACTTCATTGTTCGTATCTCTATCTTCCCAGGAAACCCTCATAATTCCTCTATAGGTCCACATTTTCAAGGCGTTAAGTCGTCTCATTGTGTCTAGATTTAACGTCCTTGATTCCATTCCATAGTATAGTACACTGTATACGTAACATTTTGTTAGGCGTACTTTAAGAGCTAATGTTAAATCTTTACCACATAGGGCCTTTTTCATTTTCATAAAATTAGAACGTGCTTTTTCGATTCTGACTTTGATTTCTGCAGTGTAGTCATTATTTTCTGTTATAAGTGTTCCTAGGTAAGTATACTTTTTCACTCTTTCGATCTGCTAGCCCTCTACTAACAAGATTTCGTTAGTATTATGGTTGTTTTTACAAATTTTCATAAACTTCGTCTTTTTGATATTGAGCGAGAGTCCGTACTCCCTAGTACACATTACTATTTTACTTATGAGTCTTTCCAGATGTTCTAAACTATCGGCTATTATTACTGTATCATCTGCATATCTGATATTGTTAACTAAGACTCCATTTACTCTTATGCCGACTGTTTCATCTTCCAGAGTTTCTCGAATTATCTCTTCAGAATAAGCCTTAAATAATAGAGGTGATAGCCTTGCCTGACTCCTCTCTTTATTTCCATTTCTTCAGATGTCTCTTTTTCAATTCGTACTATTGCTCGCTGATTGTAATAAAGGTTTGTTATTACCCTTAAATCTCTTTCATCTAGGTTTTTATTTTTTAGAATTTCCACGAGTCGGTCAGTTTTACTTTATCATATGCTTTATTGTAGTCTATAAAACAGACGTAAAGATGACGGTTAACATCCAAACATCTCTGCGTCAGCACGTTGAAGGAGAATAGTGCCTCTCTGGTACCCATACCATTGCGGAAACCATATTGTGTCTCACTAACATCCAGCTCCAGTTTAGAGTGAATTCTGGCGTGGATAATTTTCAACAGAATTTTCAAGGTATGTGACATTAAGCTTATGGTTCGATAGTCACTGCACTCTTTGGCATTCACTTTCTTTGGCAAACACACAAATGCTGATGGCAACATTTCTCTAGGGATGATTCACGTAGTATAGATAGCGTTGAAAAATTCTATTATTATGTCCAGGTTTTCTGGTTGACCAACTTTAACAGCTCGCTTGGTAATTCATCTGTGCCAGCAGATTTATTGGTTTTCATTGAGTTTAATGCCTGACTAACCTCTGATTTGGTTATCTCTGCGCCTACATCTCCCGTTTGGCCATCTACAGATATACTAGCTTCTCTCTGGTCATGAAATAATTCCTCGATGTACTCTGTCCATCGTCGCAGTTTTTGTTCTGTCTCCAATATAATATTTCCATTTTTGTCGAGCAATATATTCGAGGTTCTTCTACTTCCTACTCCGGCTAGTTCTTTGATTTTTTTATGTAGACTAAAGTCTAAATATCTGTTTTGCAGTTCTTCTATTTCTTTACATTTTTTAGAGAAGTAGGTTTCTTTAGCCTCCCTAATTTTTCTTCTTATTTGGTTTTGAAGCTGTTTAAAGCGGATCGTATTGATGGTTTTGTTTTTTCTCCTTTCATTAATCGACTCTAGAATTTCTTCGGTCATCCACTCTTTTTTCTTACATTTGGTTGTCGTAAGTACTTTCTTACTTGGCTCCAATATAGAGGTTTTGAAGAATTGACACTGCTGCTCTGAGATGCAATTATTTCTTGGGTTTCTTTCTAGATTTGTGTTGATTTCGTGTTTCAGATTTTCTTTTGTTTCTTCTGATTTTAGTTTCTGTATGTTAAGTTTATTGTCGTTGCGGCTTTTTTGCGTCTTTTTAGTTGAAGTTGAAACCTAGCAATAAGAAGACAGAGGATACGTCTGCTCCTGGATATGCCCTTACTGCCTAAATTGAGTTTCGATATTTGTGTTTTATTAGGATGTAGTCAACTTAACCCCAATAAAAACAGCCAAAATCGAATACTTCGGTCATCATGAGAAATAGCGAAAAATATGGATTGCTGCAATTAGTTCTTCAAGGAAAAGTAGATAAAAATCGGGGACCAGGAAGGAGAAGGATTTCCTGGCTGAAAAATCTACGTATGTAGTTCAACACAACAACCACAATTTTTTTTCAGAGCAGCAGTTTGCTTATAAACCCAGATGAATTTTTTGAGATCTTTCTTATAGGTTGTAATGAACGTTAAAATCATCTGCAAAGTTTCTAATTTGGTGATCATTCGTAAATATTGTTTGTTGCAGTTTATATAAATCAGGTCATATTAAAGAGATTAGCATTATCTATCATTCAAAAATAAATAATTTTATAAAAAGTTTAGGTAATAATAATTTAATTATGTTTTCCAGCGTCTCCGTCCCTGGTACCTAATCTATGTGTATCTTTAAATTATACACTTCTATAATACATGCCTATTATTCACTTTTATTACATATTAATACTCTAGTGATAGTATGGGCGTTTTAAAATAAAAACCATATACAGACATTTTACATTTTTATTCCTATGTACCTAAGGATTGTACTAAACGATTAAGAATCGCGATCCTCAATTAATTAATTCCAAGTTCCGTCACTGCTTTGAAGAAACATTTTTGGAAATGTTCTGCGCATAATCATTTAGATGACAGCGCCAGTGGCGCCCCATCTGGCAATACCGAACGAAGTTAATTGTGTACTTCCGAAGTTAATCGTAAAATATTGAAAAAACACTGTTCAATAATCTAAACGCGAAATAATACAATCAGTATAATTAATTACACAATCTTCGTCACTCAACTAAACAGTTTGATCGTTCTAAATGTGCAGTGCAATTTAAGCAAAAGTCGATTTAGTGACAGGGTGTATCGAGTAGTTTTTAGGAAGACCGATAGAGGATTCGCGATTAAACTCTATAAAATATTAGCCAGATTCTATTTTTAAAATATGCTTGTGTAGATTTGTGTTGTATTCTACTAATATATACCTGTCTCAGTAAAGTGGGCTATTTTTGAAAATATTTATGTAAAAATAACTAGTGTCCATGGGCTTGTAAAAATACTGTAGGGAGCCATTTTTTAGTCTACATATTTAATTTTTTCTTTACTCGGGAAATAAGTTAATTCGAACCTTTGGTTAAGTGATTTTTCGAACACTTGTGATAAAAATATGCGAAAATCCATTTTTCACAATGAGAAATGTCTCCTGAGATTGTAATGTTTTCTTCTCCAAGCTATGGAAGTCTATGATTTGGAGCTCCGGGAATAAGTTTTTCGGTAGGTATGTACTTAATTTGTTTTAGGATTATTAAGTGTGCACAAGTTATGAAAATACCAATTTCCTACATTAGAATAACATATTGATTTATTATTTGCAATTACTCGGAGCTTATGAATTAAAAAATTTTAAGCAAATAAGTATCCTTAATAGATGTACATATGAAAACTGCAAAATAAAAGGATTTTTATATATACAATTGAGACAGAGATCATAAATGATTCCTACTTTAAATATATTACTTGTTTAATCCTATATCATTAGAAAAATAATAATTCTTACATGCAAATCTTATTGGATATTATTTAACTAAAATCTAGCCAAAAATTCACTGTTTAATTGTTGACATAGAGATTGAAAAGTATGATTCAGTTTTGACATCACTCTGGACTTATTTTTGATATTTCATCTAAATTTGAATTAATTTTGATGACATGAATTTATTTATGCTCATGTATGTTTTGGAGCCATATTTTAAAACAAAAAGTGCCTCTCATTGTCATCTCAATACATGAATAAAAATTTGTACACTACAGGAAGAAATGTTTACTTTACTAAGACTACAACATCAATAAAATACATTGATTAATGTTTATATATAAATGACTGTTAGATCTGTTTTAAAGGTATATTTATAACTCCCATGTCAGATACTCATTTAGAATGATTCTTTAAATTGTTGTTTCTTCTTTTTCTTTAACCTTTATAATAATGATGATATGACATATCTATAGACATTATTACTGGAATAATGCAATTCAAATGACTACAGAATGTACTATTTTTCTTGCATGAATTGCTACACACACAAATCCTTTTAGATGCTTAACAATTTGCAGTTACTAAAAAATCATAAGATTAACTTAATGTTTCTTCTACAAAGAAACTACATACACTTACTTACATGATTTCTTATTTTTATTTTATCAAAATAAGAAGGTGAGAAATAGCAGTAGAAGAAAATCTATTGGTCATTAAGAGGAATCTATGTACCTAGTTTTAAAACTGCAAGTAGTTTTTTCAAGAAAATGTTTTCATATTTTCAAGAATATGGGAAGCAGAAAAAGACCTAAATTCAAGAGGTTTTTTTTCTTTAGATCAAGAATATGTATTAATTTTTAAGACCCAATGATTTTTTCTTCAAGAAACATAATATTCATAAAAAATTGAAAAGAAGAAGACCTATTGTCCTAATTTCAATAGTGTTTTTCCTTATAATAAGAGGAATCTATTTACTAAATTTTAAGACTGTAGGACTTTTATTTCAAGAAAATGAAGTGGTATAGTAATATGAGAAGCAAAAGAAGACATATTGCTCCAAATTTAATAGTGTTTCTTTCTCATAACAACAGGAAATTAGAAAAATTCTAGAAGTTTCAAGACTATGACTTTTCCCACAAGAGTTATCATTCATAGACAGACAGATTACACAATTTCAATAAGGATCTGTCAGGCCCTTAATAATTACACTTAATGTATAAGTGTATCCAACTAAAATTTCATTATATATAAACTGTATTTTTATATTTATTTATGCTTACAAGAAAAGTTGTCACTATCTAAATGAAATAAGGCAGAACGATTCTGCTACAGAAAAAAAGGAGATAAAACTGACCTAGAAAATTATTGACCCATTAGTCTGTTGAGCTATATGTACAAACTCTTCACAAGAATCATAACAAAGAGACTGGATAAAAAACTAGACTTGTACCAAAACCGAGAGTAACTGGGATTTCAATCAAAGTTTGGCAACAACGACCACCTGTAAATGATAAAACAACTCATTGAAAAATCCATAGAATACAACAGACCTCCCATATTAGTGTTTATAGAATTCTACAAGACTGAGTGGAACCAGGTAGTGTAATTGAGTCATTAAATGATAGTCACATTGATAACCATTATTCCAGATTAGTAGATAATATTTATAGAAATGTGACAAATGCACTAAAGTTATATGAAAACAATAACAAATTAAAAATTCAAAGAGGTATCAGATTGGGTGACACACTATCACCAAAACTTTTTACAACTGCCTTAGATTGTGCTTTTAAAACCCTTAAGTAATTGGGATCATAAACAGATAAGATTCACTAAGGTAAGATTGCACCATCTGAGTTATGTTGATGATGTAATTTTAATAGGAGGTAACCTAGGCAAAATCAACACCATTTTAGAAGATCTGGAAAGAGCCTGTAGAGAAATAGGTTTAAAAATATTCTAAAAACAATGTATGAAGAACCTAGAACAACTAAAATTTAGGAAGACAAGGTAAAACTTGTTGATAAAAACATTTACTTTGGACACGAAATTAGAATAGGTAACGACAACCAAACATGTGAGGTATCAAGAAGAATAGCATATGGATCGGCAGCATATGGCACTCTCAAAATTGTATTTTAAGAAGCCAACATACTGATTAATCTGAAGCAGAAAGTCTTTGATCGGGATGATGTATGATGTATGAGATTTTTGTACATCATATAAAAAGCTTTACCAAAAATGAATAAAAAGGCAATGTCTACAATAATACAAAATTATATGACACTTAATACAAACTTGTTAATATTAATGCTATTTATTGTAAATGGTGTAAAAATTACTCAATATTATTGTAAAACATAGAATAGACATGCCTTGAAAATTCAGAATATGTACAGATTGAGTTTTGTATCATTTCCAAGTATGTGCAACTTGAATTTTGTTGCTGCATGGATTAATTTTTTTCTTGAAAGAAATACACATTTTTGTAGAAATTGTAAGAGGTGAGATTCCTGAAATTTACAAGGGTAAATTGAAGGGTAGACTGTGTCAACACAGACAGAGAACATTATCTTGATAATGCAGGTACAGGTATCTGTATCAAATTTGTTTACACATTTAAATTAAAATTTGTACAGACTTACAACTATAACTTGCTCTTTCAAACTTTACACTCCATTATACATTTTTATATTTGGATGAAACTAGGTAAAATTTTCAAAAATTTGCTTTCAAATCATAAATTATTTGTTATAGTTTAAGATTCCACTGCAAGATCACCAAGTTCATAACTTAGTTAATCAAACTCACATTTTTACATACATTTATGAATAGGAGAATACATTGATAACAGGTTACCAGTCAAAAAGTGATAGCAAATAGTTTTAATTCAATTGAGTAGTGGTAATTAATTTTTGAACAAAAATTTTGTTCATTTATTTTTGAGATAAAATAGGCAGTTCATGACATATATATCAAATTACTTAAAGCTAATTTTTCAATAATATGAAGATAAGTTTGCCTGCAGAAAAATTCCAGCTGTTAAAAACGCGATGTATTAAAGTGAAAGTATAATAGAGTAAAAAAGAGCACACAACGACACTGGTTTGACAAGTATGGCGAGTGTGAGATGAATGTCAGATTCATGAGCACAATCTCACAATGCTCACAATCATGAGCAGCATATTTTATTTAAAAACTAAATGAACGAAATTTTTACTCTTTGTCTGTCAACCTGGTATCAATGTATTCTTCTATTCTTAAATGTATGTAAAATGTGAGTTTGATTAACTACATTATGAATGTAGTCATCTTTCAGTGGAATCTCATACTATTATACTGTTGTTTTATTATTATAAACCTAAATTATCACCAAAGTTATTAAATCGCTTTAAAATAGTTTAAAATTAATTAAAGGAAATACAGAATGTAATAATCATTATATTTTTCATTGCAAACATGTCATATTTTATCAATAAAATTATTTCTCTATTTTATTTGCTGACTCCAGTCCATAATCTATTGATGCTTGTCATTGTAAATGTAGAGCCATTGATTTAATAAATTGCTGTAACATTTTTCATTTTCAATAATCTTTATTTTTTTACTTTACAAATCAGTTTCTTTAAAATGGGAAAATTGTTTTTGGCATGCCAGCTACAAATTTGATGTCATTGGGTTCCAACAAATTTGTTTATTTATTTATTAATTTGGCATGCCAGCTACAAATTTGATGTCATTGGGTTCCTAGCGATTAATTCAAAACTTGAAAGTTATTTCCAGTGATTTCTCTTGGTCACTTTTACTTTTCTCCTAAAGGAATTTTTCTCCTAAAGTTATAACATGAATAGTTTCTGATATATAGCCGAGAGATCGGCTTATTGGACCACCCGGTACAGTGTCACAAAATATTGGTCATAAATGATACCAAGATTTGTAGGGATGAAAATAAGTCGGTTTGGTCTAAACCTATAAGCAAAAGTGCACACAGAAAAAGTTACAGGGTGTTAAAGTTACAAAAAAATGTACTTATGTGTGTATGTGTCGTTGGAAATATGATTGCGGATTACTGGTACAGTAGGTGGTACTGTAGACTAGTGCGAAACTTCATAATATGTTTTGTGTATAATATTTAAAATTTAAATATTTTTAAAATTGAATAAAGTACTTTTTTTATTTATTTATTATTCTGACTGGCTTACTAATTCTTGGTAAATTGATGTTTTCCGATTTCCCCCTACAAGGGGGGATTTTAGGAAGAAGTCCGAGGGTAGGAGTTGCAAACTTTTTTCATCTTTTTTGGAATCCCCAATTTAACATTCTCAGCAAAATCGAGCTTGTTCGTATGATCTGTAGAGGTTCACTCACTTTTTCGTCTCTGACGACTAGACTAATGATTCTTTCCCCATTATCATCTTATCAGAAGATCCTGCTACTTCGTTTTTTTTTTATTTTCTGCCAACTTTAGCAATAATTAATTCCTATTCCTAAGCGTTCTATAAAGTCTTGTTTTTCCTCTTGTTTGCAGTTGGCACTAGGTCAATATGATCCGAAGATTACTAACTCTCTTCCGTGCATCTTCAATTTCAGCTTTATTAATATTTCGTTTGTAAGTTACCAGAGGAACTTATATGACCTTATTATATATAAGGTCAATAAAATATATCATTTTCATTGACCGGTCGCTGTGGAATTTCCATTGTTAGAGCCTAATCTTCAAAACCTATAACATGAAATTTCGATTTTGAATTTTGGCAATAAATATGTATTTACTAATTGTAAATTAAGTTTATTTTATTAACTAAATACAGGAAATTAAGTCTACATATTTAAGTATTTTTATAGAACAGAAATAGTTCCGTGATCTTCGATGGCACGTAAATTTGGTCTTGCATGTGCAATAAGCCTTTGGATTGTTTCAGTCAATCTCACGAAATTTTTGCAAAATTCTTCGCCTTAGCTGATCTTTATTTTGGGCTTCCCAGCCATTAATATACACCATTCGACTTAAAACAGCCCAAAACTCTTCTATAGGTCTCGCCTGAGGCACAAAGATTTCATCATTGGTTTGATGAGTATTTATAAACTGAACAAGCTTTGTAAGACACCTGTCAACGTAATTGTCAGCATTAAGAGCTTTACCTCGAACACGCCCAACAAACGGCTGTGAAACACCAGCTACTGAGATGGCAGACAATACCAAAATTTTATCGGCAAATTTCACTTTTCTCTTATACCTAATTTCGTCCGGTGCATCTTGTACATTATATATATATATATATATATATATATATATATATATATATATATATATATATATATATATATATATATATATATATATATATATATATATATACGGTTTAAAACGTTCTCCTACGTCTTCCGATACTCAGTTGCCACTCCTCTCGATTCATCCATAAGTCTTCTTGTATGTCTCTGTCTTTCATTTCTCTATTGATGCCTTCTCTCCAACTAAGGCGGGGTCTTCCTCTTTTTTTTTTCTACCGTGAGGGATCCACATTAAGACTTGTTTTGGGAGACGTTCTTCAGACATTCTCTGTACATGACCGTACCATCTGAGTTGTTGGGTACCAATATCGTCTACTATTGTATGTTTTACTTTCATAATTGCTCTTATTCTGTTGTTCGTTACTCTTTCTAGTCTAGATTTTCCAGCTGAACGTCTCCAGAAATCCATTTCCGTTGAGTCAAGTTTTCTCTTGTATCTTTCCTTTATTTGCCATACTTCACTACTATAGGTAATTATAGTTTTAATGATTGTGTTATATATCTTGTGCTTGTTATTATTAGAGATTGATTGATCCCAAAGGATACTATTGAGAAGGGTAATTGCTTTTCTTGGTTGGTTGTTTTTCTCCTCAATTGTGTCGTCTACGTTGGATTCTTTTCTGTTGATCATACCTAAATATTTATATGTGTTGCAATGTTTGATAACTTCTCCATCTTCCAATATGAGGTCGTGTTGTTTCCCGCCGATACACATATACTCGGTTTTTTGGATATTGATTTCAAGTCCCCATTTTTTATACTCATCGATTAATTTTCGAGTCATATACTCAATATTTTCATAATCTGGTGCTATCACTAGTTGATTATCCGCAAATGACAAAGTGTATATGCTATTGTTGTTAATCGGCATTCCCATATTTCTACATTTGCGCTTCCACAGTTTTAGAGCTTGTTCTAGATAAATTTTAAATAATGTCGGGGAGAGACAGCAGCCCTGCTTAAGGCCTTTATTCATTTGGACTCCACTTGACAGATTATTTCCAACCTTTACCTTTGAGTTAGCATTAGTGTATAGTTCCTTCGTCGCATTTATTAAATTCATGCTTATGTTTCTTTTCTCTAACGCTTCCCATTATTTATAATGTGGTACGCTATCATAAGCCTTTCGTAGGTCTACGTACAATAAATGTACTTCTTGATTAACGGCTATTTTCTTTTCAATAATCTGTGTAATGCAAAACAAATGGTCAACAGTAGATCTATATATATAAGCGGGGATCCTACAGCTTCTGCCGCTTCCCGCATTTCGATCGCCATCTTTTTCTATCTCTCCAGGTGTCTTCATCAATGGCTCTATCTCTCATGGTTTCCATAACACCTTGTATCCAAGACTTGGCTGGTCTTCCTCGTTTCCTTCTATTACTTGGATTGTATTCCATAGCTCTTTTTGGCCATCTGTTGTCGTCCATCCTCTGTACGTGTCCATACCATATTAACTGTCTAGTTTCTATTCTTTCAGAAGTTGTATGTACTCTATCTGTTTTTCTTCTAATTTCAGAATTAGGTATACGTTCTACTCTTGATATACGGCAAGCTCTTCTTAGGTAGTCCATTTCAACCGTGTCAACTTTTTTCTTTCCTTTTACTGTCATTTGCCAACATTCTGCTCCATATGTAAGAATGGGCTCTACAATTACTTTGTAGATAGTCATTTTAGTTCTCATAGTAGCTTTGTTGGACCAAAGTATCGAATTCAGAATTTGAACACTCTTCCTGCCTTGTTGCACTCTATAGTCTATATCTCGTTCCGTTGTTCCTTTACTGCAGATAATACTTCCCAAATATTTGTATTCGTAGCACCTTTTCATTTGTCTAATTTCCAAATCCGGGTCTTCATCTTCATTGCCTATTCGCATATATTCTGTTTTAGACATATTCATACTCATCCCCCATTTTTCGTATTCATCTTTGAGCTTTCTAAGCATATAATCTGCATCTTCTTCACAGCTTGCAATTAGTACTTGATCATCTGCAAAGAACAGCGTTGTCAGATAATGGTTGTTAAGCTTCAACCCCATTCCCGCACATTTTTGTCTCCACTGGTGCAGTGCTTCTTGGATATATATTTTGAATAGGGTGGGGGAAAGACAACATCCTTGTCTCAAGCCTTTCGTTACTGTAAATACCCTTGAGAAAGTATTTCCTGTTTTTACAGTGCTTTGAGGACATTTATAGATGTTCAGTATTGCTTTTAGATATGTTTTACTAAGGTCCGTTTTCGTCAAGACACTAAATAAGAGTTTTAAAGGAACTGTATCATAAGCCTTCTCCAGATCTATAAATACCAGATGCGTAGGGAGGTTTCGAGCTGTTCGTTTTTCAATTACTTGTTGAAGGGTAAATGTGTTGTCCACGCACGATCTTCCTGCTCTGAAGCCGCTTTGTTCTTCAATTTCTTTATACTCCTCTTCTATTCTTCTTTTCAATATACGACCATATAACCTTCCCAGCGAGCTAGTTACGCTAATGCCTCTATAATTTCCGCATTCTTTTCTGTCTCCCTTTTTATAAATGGGGCTAATGTGGGCCAAATTCCAATCGTCTGGAATCGTTTGGCCTTCAATTAAGCATTTATTAAAAATATTCACTATGCTTTCCAAAAGAGCATCCGGTCCATGTTTCACCAACTCGATGGGAATGTCTCCAGGTCCGGGTGCTTTTCCATTTTTCATTTGTTTCAATTCTTTTTTCAGTTCTTCTTTGTTTATCTTATGCACCTCTGAGTTTTCTGTCATTGAGATATGGTCAGGTCTTTCCATAAATTCGTGCCTACTTTCTGTTAATAGCGTTTCGTAATATTTTTCCCACTTTTTATTTTGAATCAGGTTTATATTTCCCTCATCTTTTCTTTCTTTTCTAATATTTTTTATGAATTTCCAAGCTTGTGTCACTTTGGTTCCTCCTAAGCATCGGTCCATCTCTTCGCATTTCTCTTCCCACATTTCGTTTTTTCTTTTAGTGACTTCCTTCTTTGCTTCCCTGTTGAGTCTGCTGTAAATTCTGCGGTCTTCTGAGTCTTTCGTGGATAGCCATGTTTGATAAGCTTTTTTTTTGTCTTTAATTAATTTTCCTACTTCTTCGTTCCACCACTCAGGATTTTTTCTTTTGTCAGCTTCTTCGTACCCCAATGCCTCTTTGGCCGCCTGATGAATGCAATTTTTTATATCTTGATATTCTTTTTCGGCTGTTTCTCTTCGAGTTAAGTGAGTTAGTTTTGAGGCAACAGTAGATCTACCTGCCCTAAATCCTGCCTGTTCCTCAGCCTCTAAGTCTTTATATTCGCTTTCTATTCTGTTTTTAATTACTTTTCCGTATATTCTACTGATCGAGTTTGTCACGGCAATGCCTCTGTTATTGTCACATTCATCCGTTCTGTCTTTTTTGTGTATAGTGGATATGAATGATGTCTTCCACTCCTCTGGGATTGTCATTCCATTAATGCAGTTTTGGACCATTTTGACTAAACTTGTATATAGTTTGGTTGTACCGTGTTTAATTAACTCTGCAGCGATGTTACCTGGACCCGGTGCTTTGTTATTTTTTGCTTTGTTATTCTTGTACATTGCTTGTATAAAATCCGTCGTTGTCCTTCGGAATCGGATGAAGTAAAATACTTTTCATTATCAATAATGAGAATTTTACCAGGAAAATGAATACGTCTCAATGCACGGCAACATCTAGGAATTTTTTCCAACTGGGCTGGTGGTGGTTTTAAAATATTTCTAGAAATTGTTCTACTTAAGTCATTCGTGAAACATTATATCTTCTGTCAACATTTCGCAAATACTTTCCTAATTGGTTTTCCATACTCTTAATTAATCTCTGTTCCCGAGAAGGAGCTTAAACTCATGGTATACCATTTTCGCACTCTTTAATTGTCGTTGACACAAAAATATTTTGAGCACTAAAAATTCTTACAATATCGCGTTTTGGTACATGTCCAACTAAACGATAAATACTTTGAGGAATATTAGGTTTGTACGATAGTGTTTTGCCCAAAAACTGACATTGTTTATATCATTTAAGTTGTTTACTAACTTTGGTTTCCAATGGCAACTTGATCCAATACTTCCTACCAATAATAATATTAAATCTAAAATATTCAGAAAACTTTAGGGACATACGTTATATTGCTTGTCAAATTTAACGTGATTCGACCACGAAACCATGCGCATTCGACCACAACACAATTCGTCCTTATTATTTCTTGGCCATAAGTCATAATTTACATGGATGAAATTTATATTCATTCCTCTCATACCCATGACAGATACTGGGGAGACAATACCACCGAAGGTTTGCACAAGCCAGTGTCCAAAGGGCAAAGGCTGATTATTGTTCACGCCGGCGGCCAAATGGGGTTCATAAAAAACGCATGTTTGACATTTAAATCTGGTACGAAGTCTGGAGATTATCATAGCGAAATGAACTATAATAATTATAGACAATGCATCATACCACAATATCCAAGTGCAAAAATGTCCCACTATGGGGTGTAGAAAAGACGAAATGATGGAATGGTTAAGACAAAAGAACATATCCTTTTTCAGACGAAATGATAAAAGCAGAATTATATAATCTAATAAAAATTCACAAACCCAGAAACAAAACTTATGAAATAGATCAAATTATGAACAATGCAGGTCACTCTGTCTTAAGACTACCTCCCTACCACCCGGACTTAAATCCAATTGAGTTAGTGTGGGCTGCTCTAAAACAATATGTGGCAAATAAAAATGTAGATTTTAAATTTAAAAATGTTGAAACATATTGTGACGAGTTTTTCTGCAAATTTTCCCAAGATGAGCGGAAAAAATATTGCGAGCATGCTATTTCTTATGAGCGTTATTATATGGAAAAGGAACCAGCTCTAGACTTAATTGTAGACGATTTAATAATACATTTGCAGGAAGATAGTGACACTGATAGTGTGGATTCTCTAGAAAATAGTAGTTCGGAGACAGAAGACGAACTTTAATTTTAATCGTGTCTTTTGTGGTGAGTTATAAATTAAATTATCTCAAGTGTCTTGTGTAGTCAAGTAATTTGTATCTAAAAGTAGTATTAGACATGAGACTAATCAGTGAGTTTGAGCGCCAGCGGCACCGAAACACCTTTCTGAAGGACGCGGAAACTGAGCATTGAGGTCACGTACCGACAGACGTGGGCGGACGTGCAGGCCTTTTGGGCACCCAGTCGCCGAGGAGAACAAAATTCATTTTGCCAATTCGACGACTGAATGACCGAACATACACAGTTTGGACAGCGAGACATATCGGCGATGGCCCACTGTCTGGACAACACATTTAGGGAATATGAGTTCTAAGTAGTCATTCAGTTTTTAGTCATCCACAGGGAGAAAAACTCTTCAAGCTACCCCTAAAATTAGGTGGCTTAACCACATACGGAAGATATTCTATTAAACAGGGTCTCCAAAGTAAAAAAAAAGTACAGTCTCCTCTGCGAGGGGAAGGGGTGGAAGGATAGCTTGTGGGTCAGATAGGTACCACTCGAAGGGAGTGTGACCGGTTTGATCTTCAGACATGTGGGTCCCACTATTCCATTGAAACACATATCTCTGTAGGAGCTGGGTTGTACGCTTGTGTGTGTGTGTTTTTATTTAAAATAAAAATTATTCTTAGGCTATTTTCTTGTGGCATAATAATGTAATTTACTTGTTTTATTGGGAATAAGCCACAATTTTAGTTTAAAATAAGTTGAAAATAAAAAATAAAATATTACGACAACTCTAGTATAAAAATTAAGTAATAAATGTTTCGTCGGTATGTTCCAGGTATAAGATTAACTACTGTTCTTTTATTCTTATACAGTTTACTGTAACGCAAATGTAAAGCTTTCATGTCTGCCAATATTCCTCTTATAAAATTACAGAACGAGACATTTATAGAAGTGTTCGAAAAAACTGCCGCTTCAACATGACTGAATGGTCAATATTAATGAGTCAAATAAAATATAATTATTAGAAGATTTTTTTTACCAAGTAACAAAACAAAATATTTTGTATTTTGAGAAAAATTTCCGAAGGAAAAATTGAAACGTTAAAATAACATAAAATATAGACATATCATAGAAGTTCCATTAATAAATAAGGCCACTCTCTGTAAACTTGTAGTATGGAGTGTACCAACGAGGCGAAGAGACCGAGCGCATTATGTATCTCTTTTCCTCCGAATGCGTTCTCACTTAATTTTCTACGCAAGTGGACAAATTTGTCAAGTATCACCTTAAATTTGACAAGCTATACCTAAAAAACGCTGAATTTAAACTTTTACATTACAAACGATCTCATGTCATGTAATTATACTTTCACGAAGACAAAATTGAGTGGAATTTGTACCTTACGTTGTTTAGTTTCGAAAAATGTACTTGTGCAGTCGATAAGAAACAGTTTTAAACGTTTTAGATCGTTTGTAATTGAAAGTTTAAATTCAGCGTTTTTAAGCATATTTCAAATGCCTCAAATTTGTTGCAAAAGTTCAAAATCGAATTTCATGGTATATGGTATATTCCCCCTTTGGAGTCACAAAATTGATATTCTCAGCAAAATTTAGCTTGCTCGTATGATTTTTAGAGGTTCAGTGGCATTTTCGTCTCTGACGACTGGAGTATATCACAATTACAAATTACTTTTAAAATGCTTTTGATTTTATATACTTTCTTTTCTTTCTTAATGCAAAGTCAAATGCAAATAACATAATTTATTGGTCTAGAGAAAATAAGCATTTGAATAAGAATCCTTTATACAAATACAACTTACCGAGAAATTATATATGTGATGTGGATGAAAGAAAATTTGACTGCACAGAAATGCTTAAATTTACTGCAGAATAATGTTATTTTTGCGTTCCAGTTGCAACTAAATTTTAATATTTAGTTTCAACGGGATAATTATCCTGTGGATAATTCACTCACTATTACGGTTTTTCTCAACGAAGATTTTCCTCCACAGATAATATCGACAAACAGACTAATTCGGTGGCTACCTGGTCCGGTCAACTTAGGTCCAGCTTTCAAAATTTTATTTTTTCTGTTGCATAATTACTTATGTATGTTATAATAAAATTTTATGAAAGTGTTCAAAAGGACTCCGGCACTTTTCTTATGTAAAATTGGTTTTTTCAGTAAAATTCGCTGAAACTTTGCAGATAGGTGGGTTTGGTCATTCTAACTAAAAGTCATCATTGCGCCAAGACTTAAATCAATTGTTTCCGGGTTACAGAGGTTCAAAATGTCAGTTTTTAGTCCTTTTGAATAATACATATTTGTAAAATATACAGGGCTTTAGTAAATACGTGCAACTTGTGTAAATCACGACATTTTAATAAAAAAAATAAATTTCTACGGAATTCGAGGTATTTCTTTTAATGGGTTCCTATCTTACTTAAGGAATAGGAAACAACTAAGTAGTTAGAGCAAATGATACTGACTCTAGTCACAAAAGCATTGGATGTGGAGTACCACAAGGTTCAGTATTGGGTCCTCTACTTTACCTTATCTTTATAAATGACATCACTAACTTAAAAATCGGTGGAAAATTTTTTCTTTTTGCTGATGATACCAGTATTACCAGGAGGAACTGTAATATTGCAATTCTTCATGCAATTGTAACTTTTGATCTACTTAAAATAAAAACCTGTTCCGACTCTAATTTACTTTCTTTTATTGTCCTATAAAGGAGCTCTTCAACCTTTGCTTCTTAATAACAGCCAGATCAGTATCGTTGATTCTGTAAAATTTCTTGGTATTTTTATAGACAACAACCTTAAATTGTCCCTTCATATCGATTTGTTAAGTAAGAAACCAGCCTCAGCCTGCTATGCAATAAGATCTGTTTCGTAGGAAATCAATTTAGCATCCTCAAAAATAACATATTTTTCTTTGTTCGAGTCTCATCCTCGATATGGTCTTTCTTTTTGTGGTTCTAGAACAGCTTCCCAATCTGATGTTATTTTTAAATTACAAAAAAGATCAATACGATATCTTTTTGGCGCCAGTAGAATAACACATTGCAGAAGCTACTTCAAAAATCACGGGATTTTAACTCTTCTCTATACCTACATGTTTTTCAAGCAAGAGCTACTCATGGCTACTGCACCAGAAATTCAACCTTTGATGTGTATTTACCGATCCCGCCCACTGAGTTAGTAAAGAAATCTATATTATATTCGGCAAAAAAATTATACAACCATCTCCCTTTGCAACTTAAATCTACAACTTGTTTCCTTCAATTCCGTAAATTGACAAAAGCCTATCGATCTGAAAGACCATATTATTCAGCGAAAGATTTCTTAAGGAACAACTAAGAAATTACAATACGTTTAGGTACAAGCAGCTAAAGTGTTTTTATATATATTTGGGTATCACATGCAGCAACTTAAACTTATTCGTAAACTAGTTAGTAAGGTTTTATTATACAATTTGCAATTTAGTTAAATTTTGCAATGGATTGTATATTTTATTATTTTTTATTTTGTGTTATTGACGATTTATGTAATTTTAGTAAATTTTTAATTGTTATTGTTATTTTTCTGACTTTTTGTAAGCTTTGTCCATAAAATTGTACAATTTTCATTGACAATAAAGCATATTTCTCTTCTATTCTATAACTAACTTCAGGCAGCGATTTTGCAGGAAAAATCATGACAGTTTGCTATATAAACATATTCCTTCAAATTCATTGTTGACGCGCATACGGTGAATGGTCTCAATTTTTTTACAGAAAAAATGGTACGCCACTGAGATTTTTCAAATTATAAATCATTTTTAATTCTACCACCACTACATTCACCACATTCACATTACTGAACTACCTAATAAAACATACGTAAACATTCTTTATTTTTTATTATCTAGATTTAGCCATACGGCTCACACTCCCCCTAAGGGGAAAATTCACTCATCCCAGGTATCAAAAGAATAGAGCTCTAGTGGGTCACTTTCCGTGTTATCAAGCCCTAGGTGACTTGGTACGCTGTACGCTTTCTACTGCACTTCGAAGATGGTGTTTTTGTGCCTTTGTGAGGCGTGTTCGTACTTTTCGCTGAAGATTTTCTATATCCTTTTTTTGTCCACTTAACAATACCAAATGAGTAGCTAAGCGCGGAACATGCGTAAGTGTTTAGTGCCTTAAACAAATTTTTGCTGTTAAGGTGTGAACGAAGCAACTGTTTTACCCTTTGTATAAACTCAATATTTATTTCAGTTTTCATTTGCTTCATGATTCAGAATCCACGGGGTGAACCTTTCCTTTGATTATATTTAAGACACGGCAATTGTCAAGACCGAAGTGCATACTAATAGCCTTAGAGAAATTTTCTACTGTTTTCAGCATCTGATCCAGGTGGCTTCTAGTGGAAACCAATAGTTTTAAATCATCCAAATACAATAAGATGATTAAGCTTTGCCACAGCAGTAGTGTTATTTTTGATGCTAAAACCTGTGTCAGTTGAGTTAAGTAGCTGGGATAGGGGGTTCATCGCTAGACAAAACCGCAGTGGGTTCAACGAGTCTCCTTGAAATAGGCCTCGGTTGATTGCAATATTTTCAGTTTCGATATTGTTTTCACCAGGTATTTGGAGGTGAATTTTTGTCTTCCAATCGGACATTATATATGCAGTATGATGCAGCATATGATGAAAGCAGTAAAGAGATTCCTTTTTTGCTATATGCTTGGTTAGAAATGACGATGATAAGTTGCCCTTTGCAGCCCATGGAACCCTTAGCGCACCCTTTTCGGTGGAGGCTCTATGATATTGTTTAGAGCACAGTGTTGGTAGATACGCTGGGCTACACAGGATGTGACCAATTTATACAGAGTTGGAAGACAAGTCATTGGGCGATATTTGGTTGGATCTTGGGTGTTATTTTGATCTTTTGGTATTAATTAAGTTGTTCCCTGGGTTATGAAAAATGGTATTTCTTGCGGATTAGAAATACTGTGATTAATTAATGCTGATAATCACTCATGAATACTCCAGAACTTCTTAACCCAGAAGTTCTGAGTGCCGTCTGCTCCAGGAGATTTGCAGGTATGAAGCTCTTTGATAATATCTGAAACTTCTTCAGTAGTAAAGGGTTCGTAGGGAGCAGTAACGTAGTGTTGGCAGTTGTGCGCCGTATCTTCGATCCATCCAGCATTTGTGTTAAGAGCAGCTGGTGTGGAAACTTGATTTCCCCAAAACTCATGGATTTCTTCTTGGCTTGGGTACGATTTATTGGCACTTTCCACAGTAGAATTGAGTTTCCTTTAGAACGCCTTCTCGGCATTCTCAAAAAGCTTATTGTCGGATTTTCGTTTGTTTCTAATTTTCTATCTCCTTAGTCGGCCTGAGTACACGGAAAGTTTTCGTTTTAATGTATCCAGGCACTGTTGGGCTGTGTTGTTTTCTGGATTATATTGTGAGTGTCTTGCGGTGGTTAGAATTATTTCTTCAGCTCTTCTGATTACTTTTCTACTTGTTGTTCCTCGCACATATTCCGTTTTTTGACCAATGTCCCTACGTAATGATTTAATTTTCCTTAGCAGCCGTTTTCTCCAAGGTGCAACTCTGTTATCTGTCCTTCCGATACTAGTACCCCGTCGTGTTCTGATCTTAATGCCCATAACATTAGCAATTGCTGTTGCTACAAATATTCTAATGTATGAGCTTCCAAGATATAATTGGGTAGGACTTCAAGTGTTCATAATTTGTAACAGCTCACCTATTTTTTTACAAGAGTTTATTTTTGGTAGCCACTCCCTTGTGGTTGTTGTTGTTGAGCTGTACACCCTGCCACCGACGTCCCGCATGCTGTCAACCTCCAGCGCCGGCTCCAGGCGTGCCCTGGCGATCCCCAGGCAGCGACCCTAAAAATTAATTATTAATCTCCATTTTCATGGGTGTGCATTTTATACCTACTGCCAGGTGTCGGTTTTTGTTCCACGGCAGGTAACCCTGCTACCCTCTGGGTATCAATGGTAAAAATACCCAGAAAATATCCCCCATTCGCAGGGGGCCGCGTCTGATGGAAGAACTGATAAAAACTCCCACAGGTTATTTTCTTTATTATTTATCTTATTATTTATATTCTTTTCTTTTCTTATCATTATCCTTACCTTATCTTTTCTTTTATTTTCTTTATGTTTTCTTTTAGCTCATTGATGAGCCTTATCTTTTCTTTTATTTTCTTTATGTTTTGTTTTAGCTCATTGATTTAGTTTACACATAAATAATTTGATAAATTGAAGTGATCTAATATTTTACCTTCGATCTTTGATTGCTAATACACATGATAGGTACCTTAATAAAAATCAATTAATTCTATACTTTTTTTTCTCCAATATTCATAATATAACGGCGATGGGTCTCCCTACCAAATTTGGTAATGAATGGGAGTTGGTATAGTGTGTAGTGTTGCAAAATGTATATCTAATATTACTAATTGTACGAATTTAAGTGTGTTTATAAGTTGTTATAAGTTTCTAATATATTGAATATGTTGTTACAGGGTGAAAGCCACGGTGGCGTCAGGCCCAGAGTGTGGCCCGGTGGCCGCCGATAAGGGGGCCGATTGTTGGTGGTCCCCACTGGCGGCCATGGGCTGCTTCGGGAATAGGGACGCTGCCCAGACGTCTGAAGACATTCGTTCTCAGAAGCGCATAAGTGACCAAATAAATAGGCAGCTCGCCAAAGAGAAACAAGTGTATCGTGCCACGCACCGACTGTTACTTTTAGGAGCAGGAGAATCGGGAAAGTCTACGATAGTTAAGCAGATGCGTATTTTGCACGTTAATGGTTTCAGTGATAAAGAGAAAAAACAAAAAATTGAAGATATCAAAAAGAATATTCGAGACGCCATTATTGTAAGTATCAGTCTGATGAGTTTAGCTTGTTTTTTAGTTTAAAATGCAGTGTTTGACATTGTTTAATTAAACATTGATTTCTAAAAATTATGTAAGTGTAACTTTAAATCAAAAATTCTTCTGTTTAACGGTATAGATTTAAAAATATTTTTGCAGGTTCTTGTAATGATTGAACCATTTAAAATATTTCTAATTATTATTCGTTTACTGACAATGAAAATCAAATTAATCACGAAGAAAACCATCATTTAGCATCAGTTCATAAAAAAAACGAAATTCTCGTCAATAGAGGTAAATATCATTCCACTTTTCCGATTAATTCGTTAAATATTATACGGTTTTATACGGTTTAAAGTTCTCAGGATTTCGGTAGCAGATCTGCTATGCTATTCATTAAGAATGTCCAATCTCTCAGTTGTAAGATTCTAGATCTCAAAATATGATGATTCTGCCCAAAACACCTTATACAAATATTGCTAGTTTCCGAGATACCAAGTGTTTAAAGTTTAGATATGGATTTTAAATTCCTTTTTTCTATTTAAAAATTGACAATTTTACGATTTTTGGAGGGAGAGTTGGGAGGAGGACGATACGAAGGATTGAGAATTGCTAATTTAGACTCTAATTTAGCATTGCTAATAAGTGGGCGCTAGTTACACTTGGTTGGGTTTAGTAAATCAAGAAATTTTTTTTCGGCTGAACTAGAGGTAAAATAATAGAAAAATATGAAGAAGCGTTAAAGTCTACAAAAAAGTTGTTCCATAAAGAGTAGATGGTCGTTAAGTTGAACTCATTTTCCACAGCAGTCTGTGCTGCTTTCATTGGCGGTCGTTTGGAGCGTAGACGGTTACCGTTGGCAGCATCTTTATCTTGATGGATTGGCAAGATGTACTGCAGTGAAGGAGTGTATGCGCCGTAGTTTGGGTATATGGTATATTTGAGTGGAATGTGGCTCAGTATCGCCAGTAATTTGATAACGCCAGCAATCATTCTCATTGCATTGTTCAATAATTGGGCATCTACTTTGTGTATATGTGGGCTGTTAAGCCAGGCTGAAGAGCAGTATTCAGCCCAGGGCAGATGATCGCAAGGTGGAAGCCGATGCTCCCCATGTTGTACCGCACAGCTTCTGGATGATGTTTCTAGATTTAAGTTTTTCAGCTATTTTTGACAGATGTTTCTTGAAAGATAGGGCTCTGTCAAGAGTCACCCCAAGGTACTTTGGTATTTTATTGTAGGCGAGTGTGGTGTTTTCGAATTGGATGTTGAGTGTTCTTCCTGCAAGCTTGTTATTTAGATGGAAAATGCAAACCTCTGTTTTGGTAGCGTTTATTTGGAGTCTCCATTTACGGAAATACTTTTTCACTGTGTGTAAGTCTGAAGTGAGGATTTCTTTAAATGACTTACACCTTGTTGCAAGGACCCAGTCATCGGCGTAACCAAACTTCCTTGATCTGGTTTCTGGTATATTTGCGATGTACATGTTAAAGAGAAAAGGAGCTGCTACAGATCCCTGAGGCAGTCCATTCTTCAGTTTTCTTGGGGTGACGATGTCGGTTCCCATGACTACTTGAATCGGTCGGCTAGCATGTTGTTGATTATTCGAGCGGTGGATTTACAGGAAATTGTATGGAGGAGCTTTTAAGTTTTCTCTGGAACCATGCCTCAATAAATGTGGTGAGTGAAAGAACCTGATCTGCACAGCTTCTTTTTGGTTGGAAACCTGCCTGATCTATCGGTATTGATTCAAGTAGCTTTGGGCTAATTCTGTTGTGGATCTAAGCTTGAACGTCGCCGGTAGAAGGGCTATTGGTCTGTAGTTCTTAGGGTTGTTATCATTTGGTTTCCCTGGTTTTAATATGGCAATGACCTTTGAGCGTTTGAGATCCTGTGGAATGGTACCGGTCTTCATAATGTCTGTGAAAAAGTGAGCCATCCATTTTTTCGCATATTTGCCACTGTTAATTAAGAATTCCGTATGAATATTGTCAAAACCTGGGGCATTTCCGGGCTTTACACTTTGAGAGCTATAGTGACTTCTTCGCAAAAGAAAGGGCGGGAGTATTCGATTTCTGTAGATTGGAATTTTAAAGTTTTGAGCTCTCGTTTTACCTTGATTGTGTGTGGCTTGTCTTTCGGGGCTCTCGATGTCGATACCAGATGTGAGGCAATAGTGTTGGGGTTAATTGTTGTTTTGTTCCTTGTCATGGGAGTTCCGCTTACTAATTTTCTTAGTAGTGTCCATGTTTGCCTACTTGATATTTGAAAATTAAGACTTTCTACAGTTTCCGTCCATTCTTGTTGTCTCGCTGCATCTGGGCTATGGAGCAGTTCATCGGCTAATTCTTGACCAACCAGGAATGTATTCTTTTCGACAGCCTCTTGGTATATGCTTTTTGGCCGTGCTTACTACGGCTCCAAGGTTATAAATACCTCAAACTGAAAGATACAATGAGCGCCTAGAAGGCGCGAAACATAGGTAAATTGTAGTGTTGTGATGTATTTTGTATTTTTCCTTAAAATTTTTAATATTTTATATCTTTAATATGTCGTTTGGAGTTTGTATATCATTTTGAGAGCAAAAACAAGCTGTATCGGTCGTTATATGTCGACATTGTCGGTAGTTGAAAGTTTTTTTTTTCTTGTAAGCTACACTCCGTTCTAAATTAAAAGGTACTCACATTTTCCAATTCAGTTGAACATTTGTGCTTTACCGAATAATGTCTAGACGTTGATCATCATGTCAACAATATCATTCCGTTATGCGACCTTTTCCTGAATAATGAGCCGCCGAGAAGTTGGTATTTAGGTCCCCTGACAATATGACCAGAGTATTCTGTTTTTATTTTTTTTAATTGTGTTCAGCAATTGCCTCTCTTTACTTATCCATTCTAAGTACAGCTGGTTCCTAAAAAAAAACTGATACGACTCGTAGTAATATTAGATCATTTGAGCGGTGTATTTGATTGGTCTGACATTATGCTATATTTATTATGATAGACAAATAATAAAAAAATAAACAAACAAACAACAAACAATTGATTACATATGTTAATTCATAAATTGTAATAATTATTAAGGTCTAAATATAGTCGGATAGCCAAGCGGGCTGGGCGGCCGGTTCTCACTCGCTTCACTGCGAGTGGTTCAGTGGTTCGATCCCCAGCTCGGTGTACAGAAAACAAAAAGGCTAACGCGGCATTTTAAAATTCTAAATGAATCTGTGGCTTAGACTAGAATGCTGGTGTCCGATCGGCCTATGGTGGGGCAGTACGGCAAGAGATAAGTCTCCTCAATAGATACTCCTCAATAGATCCCTACCGGAAGGGCGAGGCGCCTAAATACCGGGTATATATATATATATATATATATATATATATATATATATATATATATATATATATATATATATATATATATATATATATATATATATAAGGTCTAAATTTTGATATTATTTTGAATTCCTGCATTTTATAGAGAATATTATACACTTCTCAACAATTGAAAATGTGTATTTTATTTTTTGTTCATAAGGTCAAATAGAAAAATGGAGTGATATAACTAAAGATTTATTTTTACTTCGTATTTTCGAAAGAAAGAAATTCTTTAAGAAAAAAAAAATAGAAAATAAACAAAAATTGTAAAATTAACAACTTAAAATTTTATTCCTGTTCAAATTCTAATATCCCGAAAAGAAAAATCAATAGTGTATGGGTCCACCTCTGTGTCGCCTTAGTGCTCTAACTCTATTTGGAAGATCTCTTATTAAATTATTGATGAACTGATGTATTGTAATGTATTGTATGTAATGTATTGGCCAACTGATCTAAGGTTTTGTTGCCTAGACATTTCAGTCCAAATATGTTCAATGCAATTCATATCAGGTGAACACGGTGGCCACTCCATTCTTATAATGCCATGAGCTTCTATACACTCGTTGACAATTCTCGCAAGGTGAGGGCGGGCATTATCATCAATCAGAACAAATTGTTCGCCTATTGCACCAAAAAATGGAACAACTATTGGTACTACGACTTTGTCTCGATATCGTGTAGCAGTCATTGTCTCATTAATTAAGACGACTAAGTCCGTGCGACCGTCAAAACGGTCAAAATAGTCGGCCATCATTCGTATACAAACGAAATCTGCACTCGTCACTAAAGAGACAATTCCTCCAATTTTCGAAATTCCACTGATAGTGTTCCATCGCCCAGCGATATCTGCATGCACGCTGCTCCCTAGTTAGTCGTTGATGGGTAGCGTGCCCTCTAGCCCTTAAATTGGATGCATGTAACCGAATTCTGACAGTTTGACTGGAAATCGCTCGTCCAGTAGCATGCCTGAAGGAACTGTTAATTCTGGAAGCCGTGAATGTTGGGTTTCTTCTTGCCGTCAGAACTACAAAACGGTCTTGCCGACGAGTTGTAGATCGTTCTCTTCCTCCTCCATGCCTGTATGTTGCAGATCCAGTTGCTACATACCGATTCAATGCACGACTTATCACACTTTGCGACACATTTAGCCTCATAGTAAACTCTTGTTGAGTTATGCCTGGTTGGATCCAACGAACTAATTGCTCGAGCTGCACTAGTTTTAAACGTCTTTGCGGCATACTGTTTTTGTGATAAATAGATTTCTTGACTTATTAACAACTGGTAAAGCAAATACAAGCACTTTTATACGAATGATATATTCATGTTTGGAACAACATGTCTCTCTTTGTACGAGATAAGGGCCGATAAGAATAGGGAGAAAAAAACCACAGGCAAAAAATATTGGCAATAAAGATAGCTATAGAGTATAGTATAGACAATTATTTTAAAAATAGTTTTATATGTTAATTTTAGGAATTTTAAAATTATCCACTTCAATTGTTGAGTAGTGTAAATGATAGTTTTTACATAGGGTTGTTGTTGTTTTTATTTTTATTATTAAGAAATAAAACAAACGACTTAACTTAACAATATATTAAAGCAAGAACTGTAACCAAATTAAAAGATAACTGGGCATTATCAGAGGCAGCAAAACATCTTATCATAAGCAGAACCACAGTTTTTCTATTAATAAAAAAATGGAGGGAACAAGAAACTCTCGAAAAAAGCGAAGGCCTGAAAGACCAAAAC
The DNA here is from genome assembly GCF_040954645.1 of Diabrotica undecimpunctata. Taxonomy (NCBI): domain Eukaryota; kingdom Metazoa; phylum Arthropoda; class Insecta; order Coleoptera; family Chrysomelidae; genus Diabrotica; species Diabrotica undecimpunctata. Next base: position 143,216,388 of record NC_092810.1, on the reverse strand, counting down.
TATACTAAATTTAGGTATGTAAATGTAATATCAACATTGATAACAACTTATAGTCTTCGGTCCATCTGCGTGAAAGGAACTATGAAATTGTCTACTTCAGAGAGCTATTCCCAAACCTGTTTGTATACCGTGTCATACATACGTTACGGTATACAACCGTTTTTTAATAACCCCCCACACATTCTCGATTGGGTTTAAATCTGGACTGTAGCTGGGCCATGGTAAGGTTTCGATGTTGTTATTCTTTAGCCACTGGTTTAATATATTTGCAGTGTGAACAGGACAATTATCTTGTTGGAGGATAAAATTATTTTCTGGATACAACTGTTCTACACTGGGAAACATGATGTTTTCTAGAATATTCAGATAAGTCTGCCCAACAAACCTGCCATTAATACGCCATACCATTCCCATTCCTCTAGATGAAATTCATCCCCATACATTGGCGCTAAAATGACCAGCTGCTCGATATCTATTAACATATAGAGGATTAAATCTATTATTATCTGGTCTATACACCCCAATTTTGCCCTTTTTAGAAGATTGAAAAATTTTCTCATCTGTAAGTATTACCCTGTCCCAAAAATCTTGATTTTGTAGCTGATGGTTTAAAGCAAATATAAGTCTTGATTGCTTCTCTTGTGGTGTAAGAGCTTGTTTTTTTGCTGCAGTTCGGTACCTAAAACGCGATGCTTTAATTCTGCGCCAAGTTGTTGTCTTTCTTCCCGCAAACTCTGACATAATTCTTGCAGTTTTCGCATCTTCAAAAGGATTATCTTCTAATCTCTCCAAAAGCGTACGATCTCCATGAGCGGTAGATATTTTTGGTCTTCCAGAACCTTGCTTTTTTTTAGAGTTTCTTGTTGTCTCCATCTTTTATTAATATTAAAAACTGTTGTCCTGCTTACGTTCAAATCGACAGATAGTGACCAACCATCTTCTAATTTCGTCACAATTCTTGCTTTTAGTTCTTTGCTAGCATGTGGAGCAATTTTTTGAGGTTGAACAGAATAAATTATCTGACAAATTTTAAGATTTTGCAGTGATAGTGACAGTATGTAAATAATATGTATTAATCCTTCAAAATACACTGCTCAATTTTCTACAAAATGCGCTTTAAGAGTCGTACTAGTTTTTTTTTCGGAACCAGCTGTAGAGAGATCTTTATGTTACGTATTACCGTTTTCCAAGATATGAAGGACTTGTAGTCTCCTGCAGCTAATATTGCAAGGAAAACACAAGACAGAAGAGTAGACGAAAAATTTCCTGGCTCTATATTCTTAAAAAGTGGTTTTCAAGTGGTTTTCATTAACTATTACTGGGAGCATCAGCAAATAAAGTTGCCAACATCCTTAGTGCATAGGCATCTTAAGAATTAGAAGAAATATAATAAAATTTCTATGCATGTAAAACCATCAAATCATAAACGAAACAGAACATCACGCAGGACCAGAATCAGATCTTTGTTAAACTGTTTATTTCATTTCAGTTACTTCACCGTAGATTTCTGTTAATAAAAACTATAAAACTTAATATTACATAAATGCTGGTTTACCGGATACATTATACTATTATATTAGATGTTTTAGGAAATTAAATTTTAAAGCAATAATTAAACGAACGAATTATTAACAAATTTGAGGCATACAATGATTATGTAGTTTATGTTATTTTTTTTTTGGTAAAATAACATATTTTATAGTTTAAACGATTGAGGTCAAAGTCCAAATTAATTGTTTGAATTTAAGAGTGCGAAAATTAATTATTACATGGTTAACTTAAACTCCGCTAAAGTGTACAGTATGGTACAAGCTTACACTACTTTGTTTTGTTGACTCTTTTAATATAATGTTGGGATTATTTTTAAATTGTTCGCTGCAATGAAAAAAGATGATCAGTATTTTGCATGCCGATGACACACTAATGTTATAATAGTGAGATACTGTACATCATATCATAAAGAAACTGATCGTAATTATTAGTTAAACAAACGCATTATATTCTTGTTTGATTTAATAGGACCGAAAATTATCACCCTATACAACAATGATAATCTATTTATTACCAGTCAATACACTGAAATGAATAATCTTCTTTTTTGACCAATATTCATTCACTCGTACATAGATCTTATCCAAAGTCTACCATTGATCTCTACTATATGTTTGGCGTATTCAATCTTTTCCTTCATCATCATCATCATCATCATTCTGACTTTACAACCCTGCGTGGGTCCTATCCTCCTCAAGAATTTCTCTCCAGTCGTCCATATCCATCGCCTTTCTCCGCCAATCACGTATTCCCATATTTCTCATGTCTTCATCGATGTTATCAAGGAGTCTTGTTCTGGGTCTTTCTCTTTTTCTCTGGCCAATGGGTCTATCAAGGAGCGTTTTTCTAGCTGGGTCATTTTGTTCCATCCGCATTACATGCCCTACCCACCTCAGACGTCCTATCTTAATATGTTTTACGATATCTGGTTCTTGGTATATTCTATAAAGTTCGAAGTTGTATCGTCTTCTCCACACTCTATTGTCATTCACTGCTCCATAGATCTACCTTAGTACTTTTCTTTCGAAACATCCTAACATGATTTTACATGATATACATTAGAAATGGGCGTATTATTATTTTGTAAAGTTTTATTTCTGTATTTCTCGATATAATTGTGAATTTAAGGAGGAGATTGAGCTCAAAAAAGCATCTGTTGGCCGTGTAAATTCTGCGGTTTATGCATCGAGCAAAAAGACAAAAGAGGGAATCTAATCATTATGAAAAGGAGACCAAAATTCATAAAAGTGGCCTCTTAATATTGTGGACATATCCGGAAATGCAAAGGCGCCAAATTTAAATTTTACGACACTTCACAATAATCATACAACAGTGGTGTCTTCTTCTTCTTCTTCGCGTGTGCCATATCAGAATTATCTGACGTTGGCGATCACCATTTTCGAAGGCTTCTCGATCTTCTGCAATATGGAATAATTGTCCTGCATTTGATATCTGTGTCCATTCACGAATGTTTTTTAACCAAGAAACTTGTTTTCTTCCTACACCTCTACTGCCCTTTATTTTGCCTTTAAGGATCAGTTGTAATATTTTATATTGACTTCCCCTTACTATATGTCCCAGATAAGACATTTTTCGATATAACAGTCTTTAGCAGTTCTCTATTTTTATTGACGCTCCTTAGTACTTCTTCATTAGTTTTCCTTACTGTCCATGGTATCTTCAACATTCGTCTATTAACCCACATTTCCAATGTTTCAATTTTGTTCATGATCGATACTTTTAGCATCCACACTTCTGCACTATACAAAAGTACGGACCAAACATAATACTTAACCATTCTTTGTCTTAGTTCTAAACTTAAATGATTATTGCAAAGAAATTACTTCATTTTCATAAAAGTAGTTTTAGTCATTGCTATTCTACGTTTTATTTCTATGTCTGGATCTAGTTGGTCCGTTATCACAGTTCCCAAATATGTCATTTTGTGGACTTTCTCAACTTGGACTCCGTTTAATTGAAGTTTTGCATCGGGATGTGGGTCACGACTAAACACTAAAAATTTGGTTTTGTTTGAGTTTATTTTTATGCCCATTTCCTCTCCTACTTCGTGAATACGATCAAGTAGAATTTGGAGACCTTCAATATTATCTGACAGAATTACTGTATCGTCTGCATATCTAATCACATTAAGCATTAAGTAGTTCCCCGTTGATTTTTATTCCATATGGTTGTCTCTCAAGTGCCTTTTTAAATAACTGGTCCGAGTAAACATTGAACAATGTTTACATTCGACAATGCGACAAAATGCAACCTTGTCTGACGCCTCGTTGTATGGAGATTTCATCGGTGTAGTTATCTCAAATTTTTACGATAGCAGTTTGATTATAGTACAAATTTTTAAGGACACGAATATCCTTGTCATCTATTCCGATATTTTTCAGTATTTGCATTAATTTTACATGCTGTAATTTATCCAATGCCTTTTCGAAGTCCACGAAACATGCAAATACATATTTTCTTTGGTCACAGCATTTTTGTAATAGGATGTTAAGCGCAAAAAGTGTCTCCCTGGTTCCCATAGCATTTCTAAAACCAAATTGGGTGTCTTCGAGATCTTCTTCGCATTTGCGTCTAATTCTGTTGTGATTCTTAGGAAAATTTTAAGTGTGTGGCTCATTAGGCTAATTAATCGATATTATGAGCATTTTCTCGCATTGTGTTTTTTAGGTATTGCGACAAAGATGGATTTGAGCCAATCTGTGGGAATCACTCCGGTGTTATACCTATATTGAATTAAAAAGTCTTGTATTGGTGTAGGGGTTCTAATTTATCTAATGAAATTAGTACAAAGTTTGAAAATTTTAATATAATGATTGTTTTAATTAGAAAAATATTTCATGGTTTTTTATAAGGTCATAAAACAGTAGATATAAAATATTTTTCAGAATGTGTCTTAGACGAAAAAGTTTTAATTAAATTATAACGATAATAACACAATTGTTAAAAAACTTCAATATAAATAAGCTTTCATGTGACAGTTGGGACAAACAATATCATAACCCAACTAAATTTGATTTCGTGAACAAGGAAAGAGACTCTCTTTTTCCTTGTTTAATGTGGCCTCTCAAAATGACACTTCCCGTCTAACAATATTTTTACCCCAACAACCTTTACATTCCCTCTTCTGTCTTTTTGCTCGATGGGTTTATCTCTGCGGTAGTATTATTTTCAGTGTTACAGGTATACAAATTCGTTCACTGCTTCGATGACGTCGTTTTCTATAACCAGTTGGCGTAGGTTTTGCGGTTGCGGCTTATTTTCATATACTTCGTTTTGTTGGTGTTTATTATTAAACCCATTTTTATAGCTGATTCTTTTAATGCTACATATGCTTCTCGTACAGCGTTTTCCGTTCTCCCAACAATATTGATATTATCAGCATAGCCAAGATCTGCACTGATTTATTACATATTGAACCAATGGTTGTGATTTGTGACATACGTATTACTTTTTCCAGAGCCAGATTGAACAGTATACAGGAGAGAGGGTCTCCCTTGCGCTGCCCGTTATTTGTTTTAAAAGGTTCAGACAGTTTCCCCTGAATTCGTACTCTACATTCAACTTTTTCAAGAGTTAGTTTTGTTAAATTTACCAACTGATCAGTGACAGAGTCGCAGGCTGCTTTGTAGTCTATAAATATGTGATGAGTATCAATGCCATATTCCAGTCTTTTTCAAAATTTGTTTCATAGTTGCAATCTGATGATTTGTAGACTTACCACCTCTGAAACCAGCCTGGTATTTTCCTACTATCCGCATCTGCATATGGTGACATAGTACTGTGGAAAATATTTTATAAGCTGCATTTAACAGCGTAATTCCTCTGTGGTTAGAGCATTCAGATATCTCCTTTTTTTGTGTATGATGCAAAGTATTCCTCATTGGAAAGCGATTTCTGTGTCCATATTTCTTTTATAAGCTGCTGTAGTGCCATTATGGTATCATGACCACCTTCTTTATATAGTTCAGCTGTGAGATTATCTATTCCGGGTGATTTGTTTGTGGCTAGTTTTTTATAATATATATATATATATATATATATATATATATATATATATATATATATATATATATATATATATATATATATATATATATATAATATTTATATTATTATAGACATTTTATAGAAAAAAAATTATAGAAATATATATTGAATAGATGGATGGAATATTTTTAGCCCAGTCTGGTTATGCAAAAATCATCGATTTCACGGCAAAAATTTTCGCAGATATCTGAAGCTTTTAAGACGTAGGTGGGGGTTACTAGATGGCGAATAGATGAAAAAGTACTCTTATTTTTACCTTGCGTTTTTTTAACGGTAATTTATATCATTTTTTTATATCAAGAATATCTTTATTTTTTGGTTTTTTAAATCAAAATCTATAAATAATTTACGGAGATATTTGCAAAAAGCAGTTTTTTTTTGCACTAATTTATAAATTTTATTAATTTTTTTATTAACAAAATAAAATGTTATTAATACATTTAAACATCAAGGAATTTCCGTCTTTTAAATTTGTGCGAAATTTTCCCCCGATCGGTCAAATAGTTTAAAAGTTATTTAATTTATTTATCCCTAAGACTAACTTAGAACTATTGAACTTGCTCTATTAATGATGCTAGACACATTTAGCAAATTTCATAGGATTCTTTAAGGCTTAAACTATCTCAGAAGATAAATGCATATTGCGTTTTCATCGAAATTGTTTACAAAATAAACGTTTGAAAAAGGGGTATGTTTTTTACTTATAAACAATTGTAATAACTTCTATATTTTTCAAGCTACAGACTTGTACGTACAACCATTGGATGACTGGTAAAAAACTCACATTTATAAAAAAACCTTCTATGACCAATAGGAACAAAGTTAGGGACTATTTTGACGAAATTTTGGAACGTGGCAGCTGCTACTGATCCCGCCTTTTTTACGCATACTAAGATATATTACCTGTTTTTTATTATATCGATGACTTTCTCCTATTCACAGGAATACATATAAAAGGTAGAGACACGAGGACGTAATATTCTGTGATCTTTGGAGATATTTAGATATATAAATAAATGTGTTTTCCGTCCTCGTACTGTACATATACCTATACACATATACATATAAACATATAGATCGTCAAAGTAGTAAATGATTATAATTAATATAAGGAATATAATAATATAATGTGTAAAAAATTACCTGAAATTTAATTTATAAAATATATAAGTATTATTACATCATTGATATAAAATGAAAAAAAATATATGTTGTTTTTCCGGGGGGTGAAACTTATGTTCTCATTATTAATACTAGGACAGACTATTTCAGCCAAATGTATAAAAAAAAAGTAAGTGTTTACGGTGAATTTCAAATGGACTCAATTTCTACGAGGTTTCTAAGAGGCTTCTAGCTGCAATGGAAGTCGATATAATGTAAATTTTTCCTACTGTTTCAATTTGAAGTTCCGATCTCGAAAAAAAAAACGGAGCTGAAACAGTTATCCCCTCCATTTCCCTTTGTCGATCTTTCGAAAGTACCTTCGTTTCGAAGAGCTGTAAGTTTCGAAAAAATGGATAAATTTTATAGCTATAAGTTTCAATATAAAGTTTAGATATTCATTCAAAATTTGTGCAAATTTTACTTCCTAATGTTCATAAACAATGGGGATATTATTTTTAAAAAAATAGTCACTTCGTTCCTAATTCCGAGTTTTTTTACCAGCTATCCAGTGGTTGTACGTACAAGTCTGTAGCTTGAAAAATATAGAAGTTATTACAATTGTTTATAAGTAAAAAACATACCCCTTTTTCAAACGTTTAGTTTGTAAATAATTTCGATAAAAACGCAATATGCATTTTTAACTTCTGAGATAGTTTAAGTCTTAAAGAATCCTATGAAATTTGCTAAATGTGTCTAGCATCATTAATAGAGCAAGGTTCAATACTTTAAATATTTAGTCTTAGAGATAAATAAATTAAATAACTTTTAAACTATTTGACCGATCGGAGGGAAATTTCGTACAAATTTAAAAGACGGTAATTCCTCGATATTTAATTGTATTAATAACATTTTATTTTGTTAATAAAAAAATTAATAAAACTTATAAATTAGTCCAAAAAAACTGCTTTTTTGCAAATATCTCCGTACATTATTTATTAATTTTAATTTAAAAAACGGAAAAATAAAGATATTCTTGATATAAATAAATGATATAAATATTGTTTATGTAAAATATAAGAGAAAAAACTTGGGCGGGCAAAAAATAAAATTGTGACCATAAATTATTGTTAAAAAAGAACGCAAGGTAAAAATAAGAGTACTTTTTCATCTATTCGTCATCTAGTAACCCCCACCTACGTCTTAAAAGCTTCAGATATCTGCGAAAATTTTTGCCGTGAAATCGACGATTTTTGCATAACTAGACTGGGCTAAAAGTATTCCACCCATCTATTCAATACATATTTCCTTGTTGTTAATGGGTCGCCATTCTGACTTCTGCATTGTCTTGTGGTTGACTTGAATTCTTTTTTGTTGATGTTAACTTTCTTATAGAATGCTCTGAATTCTTTCTCTGTTGAGGTTTTCTATATATTTAAGTTCCTCATGTAGGTGGTTTCGTTTTTTTTCTTCTTTTGTGTATCCTCTTCTCTTCTCTTTGTCTGGTAACTCTCTACAGTTGTTCTAGTTCGTTTTAATGTTTCTACATTCTTTTAAACTTCTATATCTATTCTTCTTCTATATTCTATATCTTTTAAACATAGGTTGTAGGGGTTGTTTTTTTTGATAAGTTTTTAATAGTTCCGATGAATTAGTGTCAATTTTAGTATTTTATTATATACTTTGTGGATAGAAAACGAAGAACATGGAATCTTTAACGCGTCCTGGACTATTTTTCATACTCGTTCGTATTCTGGTATATTGTATTAATTTTACTACCAAACTTAATTTTTTTATTTTAAACAAATTGCAGAAAAACGAGTGGCAGTGATTAGAGAAACGCATTTAGTTTTGATTGACTTAACTACAACAATGTATGACGATATTCCGGTTAAAATATTATTAGCATTTCACCGCTACCACCTTACTAAAAGCAGTCAGAAATGTATAAGGTAGCATAAATAAAAACGAAAATAACATTAAAATGAACCCATTTAGGATATCAAAATGACTCTGGCAAGGCTACTTTATATGTCATATTTTATGTAATAAGGAACTGCAACAAGGCGGATGTATACAGGGTTTGAACTCCAAGAAAACAACTGTCGCAACGCCGCTAAATATTAATTTTATAATAATTTCTACCACGGTTTATAGTCCGAGAATTATATGAGGTTTTAAAGATCTGACTTTTTGTCAATCCTTAATTTTTTGAACCTTCATTTTTTGCTTAAATGCATTTGAAATGTTAATCTCTTTTATTTTAGTTATTAGAGTTATCAATAATATTTTTCTTTGATATGTTTACTATGTGCAATCTCTAATAACTCTAATAATAAAAGGATTTGGTTTTGTAATAAATAAAAGAGTAAAATCAAAGCTGTTATATTTTAAACAAATTATAGAATGAATCTACATCGTAAGAATAAGCGGTCAATTTAACTATATTCTCGGTTAAACCATTGCATACTGAATTTTAAAATTGTGGAATTTGCTGTAGTTTTTAATTTTTTATATAATAGGGTGTCCAAATATTGTACATAACTAATATCTTACACCAACAATATTACACCATGTACCATGTATGACACAGTAGTCCCCTATACTACTTACATACTAAAGTAAACAAGTATTTGAAAAGATGTATTTTTATTGTTAATTTTACAAAAATTATGAAAATATGAAAATTGCTTACAAAGCTTCAATTTTGTTTGTGAAAGTCACTAAAGCACTGAATACACAACTCTACATTGCATTTGCCGCATTGTGTTCTCACAGCGCTCGATGGTGCTTGACTGCCAGCATAACGTCTTCTTTTATTATTCGGAACATACTCAACATATTGATCACTATGATCGTACCTAATATCGACAGCAATCCTGCTTTTAGGTAAATATGTGGATGGTCATCCAGCAGCTCTAGGTAGGTTTTGAAATCTTTTTAAATACACTTACCTCTTACTCACCTGGGTGATGTTTTCTATATATTATCCACGAATTTTGGATAGATGTATCAAGTAGTAAAGTAAAGATGGGCCACCACCATTTCTTGACTCTAATTCCAACTCTATAAACATTTGTATACTCGTCCATTTGATCGGTACCCCCCATAAATGCATTGTATTTTCGAATCCAATTACGTCTAGCAGTCCCTATTTTCTTTTTTTCAGCCGATGAGTAGCGGCTTGAATTCGATACTGGAGAAACTCTATGAACAGTTGATGCTACAGTAACTACAGAATTACCCATCCAGTGTGTAACCATTACTTGTTGATCTGTGGTTACGGCATAGTCATAAGTACCTCTATGTGTCTTTTTTAACTCTTTTACTGTCCGGAGTGGACACTTCTTTGCTAGTTTATTTTCTCTAACTGTCCCTGTTGCTTCATAACCAATTTTTTAATAACAAAGAATATCGATGGATGTGAATAGGTTCTCAAAATAAAAATGATATGGCAAAGAACTAGTTTCCTCGGGCATCTCTAATAAGTAGTAATACCAGAGCTGTTGCTTAACCAAATTTTTCTTAATGCTTTCGATTAGAATTTGGCATATTTCCCTAATAAACCTCAAAATTGATAAGGTAACCGTTTTTGGAATTGATACATGAGACTTTATATCCAAACCGGATGGGTTTTCCTCGAATATAGTGTTTACATTCATGTTCCCCAAAGTATTCTATCATGCTTTCATCATAGGCGATTTCTTGATCCGGAATGTAATGTCTTAGAAAGTTAGTATTGATCTTATTGATAAGAGGTCTGAGTTTTTTCAGTTTATCGTTGGGTTCGAGAAGAGTGTTATTGGCACAATTTATGAATCTCATGATGTGAATAAATCTGTCACGACGCAAGGAATGCGCATGGAGTGCGGATGATAAAGAGGAAATCTACGACTCCCTAAATCAATTATACACAACGAAGCTTTCTAATCATGACATCAATAAACTATTATGCAATTTAAATGCAAAAGTGGGCAAAGAAAAGTACGTAATACCGCTGGCAGGAAGACAGAACCTACCAACAAGATAGCGACACAGACAGAATATGTGTTCTGTTTTCCATTCCTATATACTGGTGTAATCATAGCGCCACACTATTATTGCGGTATTATTTCTTGTTTCCAGGCGTTTACTCTTATTTGATGAATTTTACTTTATAAGTTCATGATCCCATTTTTTAATTGTCTTCTTCTTCCTTTTTGTATGTAGGCTTTAAAGCCTGTTTCTTCTTTAATATTAGCCTCCTAAATTGTTTAAATTATCGCACAATCTTTTTGTTGGTCTGCCAATACTTTTTCGTCCATTTGATAACTTATCTGCATAACATAATATTTGGATTTCTTTGTTCCCCATTCTGTAACCATGACCTTTACGTACTGCTCGTATTTTTCGTCCATTATAATAAAGAGAAGTGGGCTTAACGAGTTAAAAATGGGCTTGTTAAGCCCATTTTTTAATCGGTTTTGCATAATTGTCTAGACGACGATTTGTCGTTATTTGTGATTTTATAGCAATGCTGATTTATTCTGCGATTGGTTATATAATTTTAATGCAGGTTATTTATTTATACAGTTATATTATGTACAAAAAATAGTATGAAAAAATAATTGTAAAAGAAAAAAAATCGTAATGATACGAATATGGAAAATATATACTTGCCAATGAAGATTTGATTTGATATCATTCATAGGATTTATACTTATTCATATTATATAAAATTATAAAAGGGTTGCAGCAATAAATTGTTTCTTGGCGTAAACCTTCAGCAATTAGGTGCTGGTGGTTCTCTTTTCTCGTTGAAACTTTTTTGGTTGTTATCACGATTTCTCCGGAGGTGAGTTTTGCCCTTGGGGGTGATGGGGTAGTTTTTGGGGGTACTCAATGTACCAATCAATAGCAATTAATTAGCAATAAAATACGCCGCCAAGATGGGCCCTGTAGCCCTTTTCATTTCAGAGATAGAGCTATGGCTATGCTAGCTTTACGGTAAAGTTAGCATAATTATTGTTTCTCGGAAACGGTTGCAGTAATAAATTTTTTATTTCTGTAATAAATTAGCAATAAATTATAGTCTTCGTCCGGATTCGGCCTTATAAAATGGACATGCTAACTTACATATCTATTTCATTCGATGATGATGCAGTCAATTACTTCTTTCTGGAATAGTTAATATTTCATCTGTTGTTTAAATTAGAAATACAATTCTCAAATACAAATACAAATTCCCACCAACATTCGTGCGTACTGTGCTACAATCGATTTGGTTATTATAGTAAGCATGTAGTATGGTCTTCCGTCAAGTGAATGTGTTGGGAATAAAATGAAAACACAATTGATAAAAAGTATTAAAGAACAATACGCGATTTAAAGATTTGTTACTTTACGCATACCACAGATTTGCCAATAATTTACAACTCTCAAATATGGATTGTAACAATTTTAGAATCATGACATTGTTCTTTGTTATTAAAATAAAATATTATCAGATAAATTTTTAGTTTGAACAAAGCTTTAAAATTAAGTACCTTCTAATGGTGAATTTAAACAGTGATTTTATTTCCATTTAATGAGGTTTCAGTTATTTTCCATCCATGTAATCTTAGAGCAAGAAGTTACAAAAGAAATTCAAAAATAAATGCCAAAAAAATGAAGAAACAAAGTTTTTATTTAATATATAAATATTGTATTGTATTACACAAAAAATAATAGAAAATTAAATAATTTATTTAAAGATATACATATAGGTAAAAAAACTAAAGGAAACTAGGAAATATCACTGGAGAAATATGGAAACCGTTAATGAAACACATTCGCTAACAGAATTATGAAACTGGCACAAATGCCAGAAGAATGTAGAATGAGTATGTTAGTACATATTTATAAAATTAAAGATCTTGGAAAATGAAACTACTGGATTTTTTGTGTAATATGCGATATGTCAGTTTGGATTTATGCAAAACATCCATATCCCTCCTTTCCACGGGTGACTTTCTTATGACACAAATCCACTGGTAGGGTCTATCAGGACCAAATATTAAACATTAATTTTCTCATTAAAAACTGGCAAACCAACGATCAATAGTAACGTTTTTACCAGACTGAGATAAATGTTGCACCATTATTTTTGTTACAGCAGTAGCTGAATTATTTGTTTTATATTGTCCATCTAGCTGCGTTCCTGCGTACAATTCTAAATGATGTGTGTAAAATGTGTGGGCATCAACTGTAGCAAACATTTTGAGCCCATACTTATTAGGTTTTTTCGTCATGTAAATTTTAAACATGCACCTTCCTCCAAATGCAAGAAGCATTTCATCAAGTGTAACATATTCCCCTACTAAATAATGCACTTTACAGATTTGTACGAAGGTATCCATCATTTGTCGAACTGGAGCCAGCTTATCTTCTTGTCTTCTTTCTTCCCTAGTGTTGAAATTATCAAATCATAATGATTTCACCAGAAATTCAAATCTTCTCTGAGACAGTGCAGCTGTAAATATTTCCGATCCCATGCCGCCAATAGCGCGAAATTCTGACATGTTTTTCCTACCTCCATGTTGAACACCAGCTAAATAAAGTAACCATATAAAAGCTTAAAGCTTAAATTTCCTCAGAATTTGTTAGTTGCGTATCATATTTAGATTTAAATCTGTCTTGAATTTTTTGTATATTTACATTATCAAACATGTACATCCAACTATTTCTAGCATCACCGATAACTCCAGGTAATTTGGTGGTTATCTTCTCTTGGCCGGTTCTGACATTACGAGGAGGAACATGCTTTCGCCATTTGCTTTCTGTCATTAGTAATAGAAAAGTGCTGTTATCGTATATTGTCAGGTTCTGTAACATCGTCTTGATCAGTGTCAGTTTCATGCGCACTAGAAATAAATCCTGCGTCAATTCCAGGCTCGTTATGCTTTTGATATCAAATGTCCAGCTGACTCTAAAAAGCCTGCTTTCGATGCTGCTGCCCATAGAGCTCTAACGACTCTTGCCGTTAGAGACAAGACAACGTCAACTATGGAAGATGATGAATCTGTTTGTTCAGATTCGACATTAGTACTGAAACAATAATTAGATAAAGAAACTTTGGCATTCATTTTTCTTTCTAGTACAACTATTTGTCTTTCTAAATTAGATTGTAAATCATCTTGCTGTTGTTGTATTCCTAATAAAAATAATCTGTAGGATTCAAATCAGGTGAACGAGGAGGACATTCAATACTACATAATTTATCAATCCCTCGTCCGGGAAATGTCTGATCTAAATAACGTCGAACAGTTACACCAAAATTAGCTGCAGCTCCGTCTTGCCGAAACTATATTTCATTAAAATTGGATCCAAACTTGTTTTTCAGGACAGGTACAATTTCATTTTTAAGTACCATTTTATAACTATCGTTTGTTATTCTATAAAAATGACCCAATTACCTCAGTACCCACTATAACCGAACATAGACTTAGTTTTTGTGGTCTTTGAGTATGGTTTTCACGTATCCAGTGTAGATCTACCTCACTCCAATACCTTAAATTTTTGCAATTTACATTCCCACTCCTAACGTAAATAACAACTAGATTTTTTAGTGTTCCAGTGAATTCTTGTGTAGTACACGCAAGACTGCTACATTACGTATTTGTGCAGTTCTGAGTGAGGATCTTCGTGGATCTTCAACGAAGCTCTGCATTAAATCTAAAGTTTTAATTGTAATTTATAGTAGTTTTTGGTCTACCTTTTCGAATGCTATATTTTACTCGTCCACCTTCATCAAAGCGCTTTACAATTTTTTGTACCGTCGCGTCGCCTTAAGGCGGGTACACATATGCGAGCCGAACTGTTTGCGAACTGCTCGTGAGCTGTTCGCGAAGAGTTCGTTGAAAATATGTTTATGTTCAGGCTATCCAATACCCTAAGTATCTAATAACAAACCGAGAATTAATTTACTTCGTTATTCTAAACATTTCGGTATTTTGTTTAGATTATCTGTTATTAATTTCTCTCGTTACTTTTGAATAAGCCGCGCTCGTTCAGCAATTTTGTTTAACCGAATGATCTCATCGCACACTTGCAGAAACAATTTATAGACACAATTTATAGTTCTGCGAACATTCTTTGTGTTCGTCCCAAAAACCGACAGGCTGTGGTTCCTGACGAGCAACGAACGAACAGCTCGCAAGCGGTTCGTCCCGTCGTACAAATTAACGAATATAGCGTTCACAAACGGTTCGCGAACAGTTCTACTCGCATATGTGTACCCACCTTTATGGGTAGGAGAATATTTTGGGAAAGTATTGTTGAACAAGTTGACTACTTCACTATAAGATTTTTTTCTATCGCCGTAACCCCTCATAATTATAAAAATAATTCGCTCTTATTCATTAAACACCATCTTTATTGTAAGCTTTTAAAAACACATAAAATAACTGTCAACTTTAGTTATTAATACAGTTTATTTTACAAAACTTTTCAACAAACCTCAATCTAACGTTAGTTTTACGATTTAATGTCAAAATGACAGCATTGTACATGTACTGAATTACTTCAAAACGCTGTGGAACTGAGAAGTAGGGTATACAATAAATAATTTTATAAAATAATAGTAATAAACAATGAAAAAATGATTAAGACTTTTATTTTTATTTACACACACAAAAAATTAATACAACAAAAAAAAACATCTTCAAACGTAATAATATTCAAAATAACTAAGTTCAAAAATACAAACATAAAATTGATTTATCTTCATTTGCGGCAGATGTATTAAAAACATCAGTTTGGAGGCTTTTATTGTACCCAACCTGTTTCGAAGTTTCGGTTGCGCTAGTCCAAAGGAGGAAACAATTTTTTAACGCCAGAAGACGTTTGGGCTGTGTGAAGTTGTTCAATAACAATAATGATGTTAGTATCAATATTTTTGTGGCTTTTCCACCACTCAATCGGTGTCACTTTTGAAGTGACATTGTTTTCAAAAAGATATTTTTGAAAAGGTACATTTTTTGCCGGAAACTTTAGAATTATTGGCAAAACGTCAATTTCAGAATACTTTTCTTTTGCCAGTCCAGTGCTTTTGATGTCTCTTTCTGTGTTAAATCTAAGTAAGGAGATTTTTCCCTCGTCAAGCGTATATGATAAAAAATGTGCTTCTGTAACTGCCATTTCATACTGACTGACTTTCAAATTTTTTTATGCACTCCTCATTTCCAATATTTCTGAAGTGCCAAAACCATTACACTGGAATCACAGAAGATCAACTTGGGAATCCCCTGAGCCAACTGATCGTCGCGCCGTCGCTGACAGCGAACGATGCGACAGGGGAACCACCTTGTTGAATAATAAAATAAAATGGAGACGCCCAAAAGGAATCTCCACCAGGACCGGTCTTGAATTATTTTATTTTTGTTAAGATAACAAAATGAAGAAAGATTTAAATATTACTAGTGTAAAATTACAGTTGTTTTAATTATTAAAATAATTTAAAATATATTAATTTAAAAATTTAAATATCAAATTTTTATTTGTAGTTTATTGAGTTGTAGTTTTCATTATTAGAATAATATCAACGACATAAAGAGAAAAATTAATAAAAAAAACCAGGTTTTTGTCTTAAAATCCAGTTTCAATCAAAGTTTCAAGCATGTTGGTTTAAACCTGCGAACCCTGCTGAAAGGTTTTATTTTTGTTACATATGGTTGAACTCTTATTGAAGTGAGGATTCCAATAATAATACAATAATTGTATTATTATTGGAATCCTCACTTCACAATTATTGTGTTGTATTTAAAAAACCAAAGTAACTAATGATATTAGAAAAATGGTAAATCTGGCAACATAGCAAGCATCAAATTAGAAATCTAATAAATTACAGTCTTAATTAAAATTGTGGTTTACTACCATAAAATATAGTCGTTAATGCATGATGAAGCAATAACTAGTGTTAAAAAATTTTCTTAGTTTCAAAAAAACTGCATAAGAAAGACCTGAAATTAGTCTTCCCACCACCAGAGAAAAAAACCAGTATCTTCTGCTCGATTATATATACAGGCAAGAATACAACAAAAATAGCCAAACACATAAAAAAGAAAAACATAGTAAAAATATAACACTTGAGAAAGGCATTCTGCCGAAACAGCTGTATTGATAATAAATTATAATAGATTTCTTAGAAGTGTTGAAAACAAAAATTTCAGTGTTTTATTGTTAGATAAAATGAACTTCTATCAAATAATAGTCGAATTCATCACTTATATTTATTTTTTGTTTTTAGACCATAACGGGGGCAATGTCGACGCTTAGCCCACCAGTAGCTTTAGAAAAACCTGAAAACCAAGTCAGAGTGGATTGGATTCAGGACTGCGCAACTGGTCCTGATTTTGACTATCCTCCAGAATTTTATGATCACACTGAGGCCCTTTGGAAGGACAGAGGTGTACAGGTAAGAGGTAAATGTATGTTGTGCAAGTGTTTTTAAGAAAATATGATCACTATTAGTTTGCATTCAACATGTAAAGCATCGTTCATATTTTCTTAACTAGATAACTTTAGAAAAGAATGTTATGAACTGTTCATGTGTCTTAGATTTAGGTTCAGTATGATTTAGCTTCTAACCACCCTTCCACTCGACGTAAAGTCTTAAATTTAATGTGATCTCTTGTTGGGTCCCATAATTTTCCTCCGATTCAACTATTTTCCTATTATAATTTTCTAATTCAGTAGTTCTTAATATTTTTTTCCTCTAGGCGTATCGCATCATACTGTTTACACACTAGACACTAGTAAAGGGTATTAATGACTGAATTAATTTGTGAAGGTGGATGATGAGAGTTGGTATACAAGTAACGGTTGGTATGGGTGGGATTTTATATAAACAAAGTGATGAAAATAAGACCTCATCAAAAACGGGTACCACGAAAATCACATCAAAAGGAGCATCCACAGATATCAATCTCTCACTCAATCTCAACCCAAAGACTCAGACCCTCATCATACGAAAGCTTTTCTTCCTTATATCAAACGTGTCACTGACAAAATCGATCAAATTCTTAAACCAAGAAGAATTCTTTATCTCTTGTCCGATCAATTAAAGACAACATTCCAAATGAACAACACAGAGTTTATGAAATTCCTTGTGCAGACTGCCTCCGATCTTATATAGGCCAAACAAATAGTAGAATCCAAAATAGTATTTATCAACATTCAACTTCTGTTCGCAATTCCGATTCAATTTCAGCTCAAGGTTAAAACCATCTTCATACAGGTCACACAATTGATTTCTGAAACTACATAACCTTATTATTTTAGGGTGCTGTTAATTATATTAACTACTTATATTTACTCTTCTTTTTCTTCTTCTCCTTCTCCGCCTTCCCCTTCTTCTGCTTCTTTAGCTTTTCCTTCTTCAGCTTTTTCTTCTTCAGTTGCTTCGCTTCTTGATCGGTTTCTTCTTCTTCCGTTTCTGTTGCTTCTCCTTCTTCTACCTCTTCACTAGGTTTTCTTCTCCACCACTTTCTCTTTCCAGCTTTATCACTACCTTCACCTTCTCCATCACCTTCACCTTCTGTTTGTTCTTTAGGACTGCACAACTCAATTAGTTCGTTAAATTTTTCTTTAACTGGATTCCAGAGTAAATTTGCAATAGCGAATGGGTACCAAAGAGAAAAAAGACTTGGTGTATGTTGATATATTTTCAAATCTCCCCAATCTATCTCAAGAATCGAGGGTGCAGCTGTTCCGCGTTCATTTAATTATTTTTTTTTAAGTAGTTACTGAGAATTTTGATTTTCCCGTATTAAGATACCTACTTAAATTTACATTTGGAAATATGCCAAAATTAATATGAAGGCAGTGATAAAGCTGGAAAGAGTAAGTGGTGGAAAAGAAAACCTAGTGAAGAGGTAGAAGAAGGAAACGCAACGGAAACGGAAGAAGGGGGAAATCGAGGAAAAAGCGAAGCAACTGAAGAAGAAAAAGCTGAAGAAGGAAAAGCTAAAGAAGCAGAAGCAGGGGAAGGTAAAGAAGGATAAGAAGAAAAAGAAGAATAAATATAAGTAATTAATATAATTAACAGCACTTTAAAATAAAATGATTTATATTGCATAATTTGCTTAATACTTGAAATAAAATCCATAACCTCAGCCCCCGTCCGCTTCTATAAACCAAGAATTACCCGAGAAGCCATGGAAATTGAAAAAAGACCAAATTGTCGCAATAAAAGAGATGACGGCACCCGGTTACCTTCGGCATGAAGACCTCTCATAAAGAAAATATCTATATCTATATATTTATATCATCAAATGTTCGCGCCAATTCCCCACTCCACCCACTCAAACCACGTCACCATCGACGGTATAAATGAACCGGGCGCTGGTACCAGTAGCAGTAATGTATCGATTGGGGATCAGTCCAGTAGTGTCTGCGGGTTCGGGAGACAGGTCTCGGAAACTCTGAAGAAGACATCAAAGAGGATGTCGAAAGCTCGGCGCAGTGATAATTGACGCGGTTCAACCCGGAAGCCTGCTGAGTTTAATATTAGTTCTTAGCTTTA
Source organism: Diabrotica undecimpunctata (assembly GCF_040954645.1). Classification (NCBI taxonomy): domain Eukaryota; kingdom Metazoa; phylum Arthropoda; class Insecta; order Coleoptera; family Chrysomelidae; genus Diabrotica; species Diabrotica undecimpunctata. The sequence goes on along the minus strand of NC_092810.1, from coordinate 143,197,127 downwards.
AGTTTAATTGTACTAACCGCAGAAATCTTTCCGCAGTTTATGTTCCTCCTGAAATGCTAACAAAGGTCTTAACAAAAAATGACTACCCTTTGTCATTTATAAACAAAGAATTCCGCAAGATAGAAAACAACAAAACCCCACAAGTAATAAAGAAACACTCGCAAGAAGGGATTCAAAGATGACAACAATACCATACGTAAAGGGCTTATCACAAAAATGAAAAAGAATTGGAAGTAACCAAATCACTTTCAAAACAACCACTATACTCATATTTATGCTGACTAAAATCAAACCTAACAACACACAAGAGCGATCAAAGAACTGCATCTATAAAATATCCTGTTAATGCAACAATTTATATGTGGGAGAAACAGCAAGAACACCAAGTGTCAGTTTAAATGAGCATGAAACATATATCAAAAACAGGGACTTCGACAAATCACAGATATGCAAACATGCCTGGGACATAGAGCGCAGAGTATAATGGAAATATGCATCAATAAACATAGAGACAGATATGAAGAAGATAACAAGTAAGGAAGCAGCTCCCATCCTACTTAATGAAAAAAATGTGTAGCAATCCCATCAGCAAAATTTAGCAGGCAGACACATCTTCCACAATACATATGCAACACACAATACACAACCGCATAATGCACATATAAAAAATGTAGAAACACAAAATAATCAGAATGTCACACAAAAATCCACTTTCAGATTTTTCCAGCCAAAGAATGGCTGTTGCCTGCAACAACGTGGACAAGTAAGACAAACATCAATTTTGAAAAGACATAATTTTTAAATAATCCTTTGAAAACGATTTCCGGATGGAAATCGAAACGTCAAACATTAGTTAGTTAAAAATGTAATTTTCATAACAATCAATTTTGGGTTAATCTAAAATTAATACGATTTTTAACTTGGACCTGCCACGGAAACAGTTTCAAACCCTTAATCCGAGTATTAAGTTAAGAGCGTAGGCGCAAAATTTCGGGCCAATGCTTTTTAAATGCATTCATTTTTTTCGAATCCTAAAAAAACTAATAAGTATTTTTGAAAAATTTAAACGCAGAATGAAAGAATACATTATTACTGAGGGCCGAAAGTCCCTGAAAACTTCTAATAAGTAACAGGGGTGAAAAAAAAAAAGAGAAAATTTAGTGTGATTTTTAATTTCAAATATCTCATTCAAAAAACTTTTTGTTTATATCTTTCATTCTGCGTTTAAATTTTTCAAAAACATTTGTTAGTTTTCTCAGGATTCGAAAAAAAAATTATTGCATTTAAAAAGCATTGGCCCGAAATTTTGCGCCTTTAACAGCAAGTGTTACAAATATGTACTAATAACCTATAAAGGGTTAAATTACTAATGAAAGTCGCATATGTAGAATCCATGTGCTTCAGGAGTGACAAAACCACTCCAACACATCCTGACATGTAGTATTTTGCTAAATTACTATAAAAGAATTTACATAATTATGTTTCTTTTGTTTAGGCTACCTTCGATAGAAGTAATGAGTACCAACTCATAGACTGTGCTAAATATTTCCTCGATCAAGTTAGTGTGATCAGAAGGCCAGATTATACACCCACTGAACAGGATATACTGCGTTGTCGTGTCCTTACTAGTGGAATTTTTGAAACACTCTTCCAAGTTGATAAAGTCAATTTTCAGTAAGTAAAAACCTTATGTACATTTACTTTCCATTTTTTCCTGTAGCGTCATGTATAATTATTACTGTAAATCTAACGACGTATATTTGAACATTTGCGTTATTTTGTTTTCATCTGTTTCGAGTTAATTTGACATTTTGTTTTTTTTTGTGAAATACAATAAATAAAAGCAATTTCACTGTATTTTAGCTCGGTGTATATTATACAAAGCTTCGGGATGTAATTAAAAATTACACGTGGAATTTTTAACCACCATTTACACTGTGTGAATTAAAATAATGTTTTTATAAATTTTATTTGATTGAAACTGTGTTGTAGTCAAAATAATTCTAAAATTTTTGTTAGGGAATTTCTTAAATGTTGGTTCTACTGGGACGAAGTATAAATACCAGTGATGTCTTAAATTGAATTTTAAAGAAAATGTATGCAGTAAGGTCTCATTTTGTGCGGTGGATACGTTCCACAGAAAAGCGCATATAAAAAAATCGCATAAAAAAGACATTACTTGTCTTGAAGAAGTAGCCTCCTAAAATTACATAAAACCAAGACAAAAACAAAAAAGTGTGCAGAAATTAAAAGAAATAGTCTGAGATGATAAATTACTTGGAATATCTTAAAGAAATTCATACAAAAGCTTAAAAAAACATGTATTCAAAACTTAATTTTATTTTATGGGAAAGTAATAGGTACATACACTTAGGACTTAGACAAGGAGACAGCCTATCATGCTTTCTATTCAATGTTGCGCTAGAGAAAGCGATAAGAGAATCTGGAATAACAACCAGAGGAACTATTACTAATCGCAGCGTACAATTACTAGCGTACGCCGATGACATCGACATTATTGCAAGAAGAAAGGTGGACGTGGTCGAATCATTCAAGGCGCTTGAAGCAGCAACAAAAAGAATGGGACTAGAGGTTAACACTAGTAAGACGAAGTATATGAAAGTATCAAATTATATACAATCAGCACAACCCGAAGATCTAACGATCGGAACATATACTTTCGAAGGAGTAAGAGAGTTTATATACCTAGGCTCACAAATTAATCAGAATAATGCAGTAAGTGCAGAAATTAACAGACGGATATATCTGGCAAATAGAGCCTAGTATGGATTAAAAAAATTTTTAACAACAAACCTAGTTACAAAAAGAACGAAACTAGTGATATACACAACTCTTATCAAGCCCATCCTCACCTACGCGTCGGAAACATGGACGATGACAAAGATCGATGAAGAACGTTTAAGATGCTTTGAACCTAAAATACTCCGGCATATTTATGGAGAAGTACAGGAGTGCGGATTATGGCGTAGACGCTATAGTTTCGAACTTTACCACCGCCTGTATGACAAACCTGGTATTATTAGGTCCATCAAAATAAACCGGCTGCGGTGGTTAGGTCACATAGAGAGAATGAATGAGATGGAGCCGCCAAAACATATTTATAACCAAAGAATAGATGGAGTGAGAAGGAGAGGCAGACCCAGAGCACGATTTAAGGATCAGGTGGAGGAAGACTTGAGAATGTTGGGAGTACGAAACTGGAAAGCCAAGGTGAAGAATAGGAGAGAATGGAGACTTATCCTTGAGCAGGCCAAGACCCACCATGGGTTGTGGAGCCAATGATGATGATGATAGGTACATATAGTTTTACATTTACATTTTTAATCATCGCTATCTGATAATGGTTTGCACCATTTGCGAAGTGGCTCAAAATCATCTTCATCGTCAGAAGAAACTCTCTGCAATAGATATTTGCGGTAAAGGCAATGGATTTTTACAAACTTCATTCTCGTTCTGTGTAGCTCTTCCTTTTCTGAAAATGTAATCAGTAATAAAACTTTGCGATGATGATGCTAGTAATTTTTTATGTAGCTGACGATATCGTGACATGTAGTTCTGCAGCTCACATTGCTACAAAGTAATAATGTTACTTGATCTTTACGTACATTATGTCCACTTGCAGTTTTTTATTCCTTTGCGATGTAAGTACGATTAGACATTTTTGCCAATACAGTCCCGTTTCATCATCGTTAAGTACATGATCGACACAATAGTCCCCATCTTCAGTAATTTTCGCAAGCTCCTATGGAAATATTTTTGCTTCATCTGCTGTAGCACTCTCTCCTGTAATCTTGATATTATGAAGTGTATTTCTTTTTATAAACCGAGTTAGCCATCCTTTGCTAGCTGAAAATTCTTTACCAGCTTGGGAAGTGAAAGTTGGTGACTCTGACTGTTTCATTAACTTAAAAAACTGAAGAGCTTTTTCCTGGATTAATTAACCACTTACAGGAATTCGTCTTTGAATTAGTTCCTCAATCCAAATTGCAATGGCTCTTTCTGTTCTCTCTAATAATACATCTTTTAAGTATGATGAAAATTTGGCGCTTAATTTTGTACCAGAAATTATAGATTTTCTTCTAGCAACTTTATTCTTCTTAATTGCTCGTACAGTTGATTCGCCGAAATTAAAATGTTTTCCAATTTCCGTAGATTCTTCTCTTTTTTCTAAGCGATCTGAAATTGCAATTTTCGTTCCCAACAAAATTGATTGTCTTTGATGTTTTTTTCTCCATTGGGCCAACTAAAATCTTAAAAAAATAAAAAAAATTAGACTTACGATATTGAGATGGCAAAAACCTCTTCTAATGAAAAATAAAACTTTACGACACTCACTTGAAACGTTTTAATCCGAAAACCGGGCTGCGTATTATACTGCAACGTAGAATCAGCAAAATTTTAAACAACTTATTATAAAACGAAGCATCGCTAAGAGAAACATTATTTTAAAACAATACCAGGTTATACCATACCTTTCAATGCTAAACTCGCGATGATCTAATAGGGACCTCGTGTAACTGGGGAATCCCCGAATTGCAAATTCTTACTTTACTGACATCTGGATGTGAATAGTTAATATTTAATTATAATAGTTAATAATAGACATTTTTAGATGAAATACAAGCCGCACAGCTTCAAAATCCCATAAAAATAATCCGTATAAAAAGAGACCTTACTGTATAGCGAAACCATTTATATATTGGTTATTGTATATTATAATTTTTTTTGTAGCATGTTTGACGTTGGAGGGCAGCGAGACGAGCGCCGCAAATGGATCCAATGCTTTAATGATGTGACGGCCATAATTTTCGTAACGGCGTGCAGCTCTTATAATATGGTATTGCGAGAAGATCCGACTCAGAACAGGCTCAAAGAAAGTCTAGAGCTGTTTAAGTCAATATGGAACAACAGGTGGTTGAGGACCATCTCCGTTATTCTTTTCCTTAACAAGCAAGATCTCCTTGCTGAGAAAATTTTAGCAGGTTAGTGAAAATAATATTGATTTATCAACGAGTATTAACTATTTAATTTAATTTAATAATATATATTCCGCAACTCATACCAATTCACTACATAACTCATGACGAAATATTTAAATTATCCACCTTATCTAACATAATTTTTGAAGTCCTCACGCCATATATTTTAGTAAGAGAGGGACCACTTTCCCCCTTAATGAGTCTAGAGTATTAAGTTAAAATAATTTCTAACTTCTTAGTAGATAAAATTTATCTATCATTTTTTTGGGTTCTGGAGCCATGTTTACGTGTACAATTATGCTGTGTCACCTTGTAATTGTGCAGCAATTATTTCCCACATCACTAAAATGTCATAACACACACTATAAAAGAAGTAAAGGAAGTAGGTGAAGCCAACCTGTAGAGACTTGCAAACCCATATGGACATTCGGGCATACAATTCATTGGGATTGTTCCGAGTAAATCAGGGAGCTCCTCTAAGCTCCAATGCTCTCCAGGCTATCCTACCTTCCCCATAGCACGGTGATGCGTTATACTTTAATCAAAATACTTGCCATACGATGCTCCTGGGTATAGGGATCCCTTATGAAATCTTCACCGAATAATACAGGACAGTGTAAGGCTCTATAGTCTATCTACAGACCACACTACACAACAATCGTCACGCCAACAATATAGTACAGTATATATTAGAACTAAGAAGACGACGGAACGGGCGATAGGCAAGCAGAGGCGACTGTCTAGGTTACATTGGTGAACTCTCAAGGTCATTGAGTCACTCCCACTTCAGTAAGACTGACTGACACTGACTCTACTGGTTTATATCGCAAAAATTGTAGAACGATTAATAGAAAAAAAATTGAGCCGAGATATACTATTATAATTAATCTGTATTAAAGTCAGAAAGCAACTGAGGATTCAAAGCGTCGACGAAAAAGCAAATATATATGTTATAAGAGGAGTTACACAGTATAGAAATACTACAACCAATAGAATATTTATCAGGGACTTGATTCTCAATATTAGGCGACGAGGTATACTTCACACCCTCTCCTAATTTAAGGATTCCTCAGATTGAGGTTCATTTTCTTTGTCCAGAGAAAAAGTATTTCTCCATTTACATCAAATCGACAATCCTATGATCCACGAGCTTCTGTACCAAGAGTTTGGTGTGTCTTGTATAGGACACTTCGCTAATCTATTTTCCCACAAGTTTTCTGTTGCTCGGTATTCAGATGTTTGTACATAAAATAATAAATTTCTGTTGGTAAATAAATTATTAAAAAATACCCACTGGCTTGCAGGTTCAGAAATGCAATCTAACATATATCAAGTACTACTCTTGATCCTAATGCCAAATATTCGGGATCATTTTTGGCGATTTTTTTGTGAGTATAAAAATCAAAATTATAACAATATCCGCTACTTCCACAAAGAACCCAAAATTTATAGTTGAATTGAATAAGCTTTCCAGGTATAAATTGCTTCAATGAGTTCTTCTTCTTCTTTTGGCATCATAACCCTGGATGGGTCTTTGTTTGTCTGGCTATGTCCTTCCATTCAGATCTCTTTTGGGCCCTTCTACTCCATTGTCTTATATTCATGGTTTCCAGGTCGCCTTCCACGTCATTCAACCATCTCGTCCTGAACCTTCCTTTTTTCCGCCTTTCTACCGGCTTCCACTGTAACATCTTTTTTGTCGTTTTCGTGTCATCTTGTCGCTGAACATGTCCCAGCCATGACAGTTTTTGACTTTTCACAAATCTTACAATATCATACCCTTCATTCAGTTCATTAACCTCGTTGTTTGTCCTGATTCTCCATGTGCCGTCTTCCTCTTGCACCGGTCCATATACTTTTCTCAGTATCTTTCTCTCGAATGTCCTGAGTTGGGCTTCCTCTTTTTTCGTCATTACCCAGATTTCACAACCATAGGTTACTACGGGTCTAATCAAAGTTCTTTAGATAGTCATTTTGGTTTTTTTGTCTAATAATTTCGATGTCATCAATCTTTTATTAGCATAGTATGTACGATTTCCACTTCAAATACATGCATTCATTTTGCTACTTAAGGAATTCTTCTGATTGATTTCTGTGCCCAGATATGTAAAGGCATCACACGTTCAATAATATAGTTGTCTATTGCTATATTATTTTCATTCTCAGGTGTTCTTTTGATGGTCATGTACTTAGTTTTTGTTTCGTTTATTTTAAGCCCTCTTTTTTGTGCTTCAGGATCAATTTCCTTGAACGTTTCCATTAGTCGTGTCTTGCTTCTACTAATAATGGCGACATCGTCTGCATATGCAGTAACTTGTACTGTTTTGGTGTTTATATGGCCGGTTACATTGGCTTTTTTGATGACTGCTTCAAGAACTATTTTGAACAGCATGGTTGAAAGTGCGTCTCCCTGTCTCACCTCCATATTGATGTCAAACATGGGAGACAGTTCTCCATCTACTCTAACTGCGGCTTTTGAATCCTGCCACGTCATTTTTATGAGGCTGATATATTTTTTTGGTATACCTAGATTTCGGAGGTCTTCCAGCATTGTGTCTCTTTTCACACTATCGAAAGCTTGTTTAAAGTCTATATACATATTATATATACGTCTATGTCGTATTCATAAGCTTTCTCTCGTATTGTTCTAAGTATGAATATGTTGTCTGTAGTGGCTCTATTTGGTCCGAATCCATTTTGATAATTACCAATTATATTTTCGGAGTATTCAGACAATCTAGTGTAGATAATGCCAGAAAGGATTTTGTATATTACATTTGGCAATGTAATTGGTCTGTAATTCTGGCATTCCCTCTTATTTCCTTTTTTATATATTGGGTGTATAGGACCAACTGCCCATTCCTCCGGAATTTGCTCCTTGGTCCATACCAACTTTATCAGGTAATGGATTCTTCCCCAGAGTCCGGTTTCTCGATATTTCAACAATTCTCCCGAAACTCCTTCCGTTCCTGGCGCTTTACTGTTTTTTAGCTTGCCTTTTTTCCTCTACTGCAGTTCTGCATTCATCATCATACCATTCCGCATTTCTTTGCCTTTTGGCTTTTCCGACAGTTTCCTTTGCAGATTCCGTTATTATTGGTTTAATTGTCCCCATTCAACCTCTGCAGTATCTTCCTCTCTGATTCCGTTGAGTTTTATTTTGAGAGTATTTTGATATTCTTGTGTCTTTGTAGGACTTTTGAATCCTTCAACATTCCATTTTTAAATTTGACTATTTTCCCTTTTGCCACTGTCGCGATTTTCTGCCGCAATTTTGCCCCCTCAAGATATTAAATCCATAATCATGTCCATTTTTCTTTGCTGATTTCATGGTTGTGAGATCCGTCCGTTTGTTTCATTAGCCATTGTATTCACAACAATTGAGTTTTACAGGGAAGGGTTGTTAGCCCTTCGCTCAACCCCCTATTCATCGGATGACCAAGGCTCCCTTCTTCGTCAGCCCTGACCCCACCTTTAACTGGGGTTGGTTACCCAATCTCCAGTGGGGTTGCTCAGGTTACCGGTGTGTACCAACTTGGAGGTGAAGATAGGAATGGAGTAGAAGAGGCTGAGTGATGCTAACAGGATACGGCATCATGTATTGCGCTTCACTAGCCCTTTACACACCTGCTTCAATGAGTTATGTCTATATTATTTCATTTACTTTATTTTTATATGTTTTATCCAAAATAATATTCATTAAAATGTTAGTTACTTCGGAATAATTTCTCCTAAATATAAAATATAAATACCAATAAAAAAATGTAAAATTAAAAAAATGCAACGACTTGTGCACGAATTCACACTCAACTGAATACTGAAATACTGCACATTTTGATAACGCTAAGTACCAGTGTCCTATTTGTGGATCAGTAAGTAAAACTTTTAATGACGATTGAACAGTTTATATCTCCCAGATTTATTCATGACTATAGTTTAATAAACATGAATCAACAAGAATAATCCAGCAAACGATAAAAAAGGGCCGATGTGAAACTTTTATTATTAAATATGTAAATCTAAATGAAATCAGCAAATTTGTCCTATGTTTATATAAATTTTTATATTAAATTCTAAAATATCTATCGAAAATTATTCTTTAAATTTAAACAAATTTTAAGGGTTGAAATAAATAAAATTTTCATTCTATAAATAGGACGATGGCCTATAGTGTTACCTATTGTTTTACCTGTTGTGTCTTTTTCTTTCTTAAATCTTCTGTTACATATTTTATTGACTTGTTTTATTTTCCTTCGCGAAGTGCGTTTTTAATGATGTCATATATTTATGCACGGTTCCAGTCCTTCTCGAGTTGTTCGCCGTTTATGGCTCTCTGCAATATCCGTCAAAACATCGTCTAAATGTTTAACCTATTTAAATATTTATACTATATATTTACATATATTTCTATAAGTAAAGCTTAGTTTTTACTTTAAGTGATTAAGAACTTGGATTAGTCGTCACTTAACATTGTAATTTCAAACAACTAAAATATATCTTTGGTTTTAGGAAAGAGTAAATTAGAAGAATACTTTTCTGATTTTCTAAGATATCAGATTCCAGTGGAGGTCGCGAATGATTTCAACGAACACCCTGAAGTATTTCGAGCCAAGTACTTTATTAGGGACGAGTTTTTGGTAAGCATATATAATTATTTAACCCTTTCACCACTGAATTTAGTTTTACATGTAAGAGACTGAAACTATTCAGTTTTATAATCAGAATAATTAATTTAAACAAATTATGTATATAATTAGTCGTTAAATTCACATTTGTCCGTTGTAAGGAGGTGGGAACTTTTGGCCCCAACAGTAGTTTTGACTGGGATTTTAAGGTCCCATCAGTAATAAAAGGAGCAATTACAAAAAAAAAAAAATATTAAAAGATAAGGTATCATTGAAACCCACTTATGGTACTAGACCACATATACACACTGGAACAACTGTTGGAAAAGAAAAAAGCAAAAAATAGAGATATACATTTGGCATTTGTGGACCTGAGAAAGGCGTATGACTCTGTACCAAGGTCAGAACTATGGGAGGCAATGTACAAATTAGAAATACAGACGGAACTCATAGAAGCTACAAAAGCTCTGTATAAAGAAAATAAAATGTCAATTAAAATGGGAACAAGAATCATAGGAGACTTCACCACAACAAAAGGGCTCCTGCAGGGTTGTTCCACATCTCCAACCCTATTCAAAATATACTTAGAGAAAGCCTTGACTACATAGAAAAGAAAATGCGAAGGCATGGGAGTAGCGGTATGGAACGAATACCTATATACGTTAAGCATTGCAGACGATCAAGTAGTGATTGCACAAGACCAAGACGACCTCAGCTACATGATGAAGAAACTACAAGAAGAATATACCAAGGCTGGCCTAGATATTAACCTCGCGAAAACAGAGTACCTATCTACAAGTGAAGAAGACATACAAGATCTACAGATTGATGACAACGTAACAATCAAAGGAAAGGATAAATTCAAATACTTAAGGTTTATAATCACGAAAAAGGCAACAACAGAGGAAGAAATTACACAAAGATTAGGACAAACAAGAACAGCAATCCGACAACTTAACTCAGTGTGGTGGGATAGATACCTAAATATGAAGACAAAAACACAGATTTATAAAACATTAGTGCGAAGTATTATGACATATGGGGCTGAAAATTGGATCATCAACAAGAAAAACAGCAGTAAGATAGTAGCAACAGAGATGGAATGCCGCCGAAGATGCTGCAGAGTAACAAGAATGGATAGGTGAAGTAATGACGAAATAAAGCAAAGAACATCAATAGAAACAGACATACTAACATATATAGAACAAAAAAGACTAAAGTGGTATGGACATGTAAGAAGAACTAGCTACAGCAGATGGATAATGAGAATAACCGAATGGAGCCCCATAGGAAGAAGGAAAAGAGGACGACCCCGAAAATCCTGGAGGAACGAATTAGACGACGCCATGAGTAAGAGAGGCCTAAACGATGGAGAATTGGACAACAGAGAGAGATGGAAACGGTTGAGCGAGGGAAGGCAGTGAATACTGTAGAATCCCTGAATATATATGAAACCCACTTATGAGTGGAATGTTAAAAAACACTTTTTGCACAATGGGACATTGCATCCAACACATAAAGTTTTTGTACGGCTTTCCTTTTTCTTTTGAGAATAACTGAAACATCTTCTTTTACTGCTAGTTTGTTTTGGAAGGTGATCTCCAATATTTGTCATAATTTTTTGCATTTTTGTGTGCCTACCTAGACGATCAGAGACTCTTCTTCTTATTTTGGCTTTGGATCTCCCCAAACTTATCAACTGCTCAGCTACAGGTACTAAATAATGAAGAAGAGGAACTTTCTTCCTTTTATTCTGAATTTCCGAAAATGTTATCCATGAATTGATTACAGATGCCATTAACAATGTATAGAAAACTTTACGCCACCATTTAGTAGATTTTCTGACTAAATCATAGGTGACAATCTTTTGATCAGCCAAATCAACCCCTCCCATATATTTATTGTAAAATACTATAGCTTCAGGGCAATCAAAAGTGCATTTTTTGCCTGTTTTTAGTTTTCTTTCAGTCTGTGATAAAGATGGCGAGTGGCAGTTTGATAAAAGTAAAACTTCTTTAATGTCCTGCCTTTATCATTTATCAATGAATCAGATTCATCTCTAGATAGCTTCTTCTAGATCAATAAATTGTGGCGTATTCTTTCTGCGCTTCCTGTATGTACCAACGTATGGAAACTCAAGATTATTCATGTAACCATCATCATCATCTTTGGCTCTACAACCCTGTGTGGGTCTTGGCCTGTTCAAGAATTAGCCTCAATTCCCTCCTATCTTTCGCCCTGGCTTTCCAATTTCTGACCACTAAATTTTAAGTCATCTTCGACTTGCGTTTTAAATCTAGATCTTGGTCTGCCTCCCTTCCTGGTTCCTACTGGCTCTTGATGTAATATCTGTCTTTAGAGGTGTCCCGTGTCCATTTTTTCAAGGTGTCCTAGCCACCTTAGTCTATCAATTAGACCGCCATATCGGTAGCGCCTGCGCCATATCCCGCTTTCTTGTACTCCTCCGTATATGTACCTAAGTATTCTTCTTTCACAGCGGCCTAACAGTTCTTCGTCGCTTTTTACCATAGTCCATGTCTCTGACGCGTATGTCAGGACAGGTTTAATAAGAGTTTCATATATTAGTATCTTGGTTTTTCTGCTAATTATGTGTGATGTTAAGAGCTGCTTTAGTCCAAAGTAAGCTCTGTTCGCCAGGTATATTCTTCTCTTAATTTCTACGCTTACTAGATTGCTGTTATTTAGTTGTGTTCCAAGATATATAAACTCCGAGACCCCTTCGAATGTGTGTGCCTCTGTCACTAGAACTTGTGGTGCCGCTATTTGTGTGCTGTTCGTGACCTTCATGTATTTTGTTTTGGATATGTTGACCTGTAGTCCCATTGTCTTCGCGGCTTTTTCTAATGTCTCATTAGCCTGTATCAGGTCTCTTTTTGTCCGTGTTACTATATCAATGTCATTCATGTAACCAACAGTGGTAAAAAAACGATCAATAAACAAACATACGTCTTTTGATTTTGTGTCTGACAGAGTGTCGCTACCACCCTCTCTCCAAGAGTCCCCTCTAGTGCTATGATTTCCTTACCGGAGTAGATGTTAAAGGCGTATATGCAACCAGTCATAGAATGGTCTCATCAATGGATTTGTAAGAAGATTCAGATCTTGCCTTTTGAAATCGTGTTTTTAAACAGTTTACGACGTCTTATAAATAGTACGTTTTAGAACAATTTTGAGGTTTTGTTGGGTCAGTATAATACATTTTTGAAAATAGGAAAGTACATCATCTCTAGCGATAGCATTTTTTATTATAGTATTTGACAATGATTCATTGTTGGAACAGTAATGATAAAACTCTGCACCCTGTTATAGGACATCACAAGAGTGCAGCCAAGTACTGTCATAATTTCATACATGTCTGTCTCCTCGCAGTTAAGTTTCCAATTCTTTTTTCTTTTTAATAGCTTTATACGTTTATTAGCACTATCAGCAATATGTGTAAACAAGTTTCTAGGAAATAATTCTATAAACACATCTAGCTCAGAACACTATCTGTTGAATTCGAAAAGATTGACACCTTTTGTTTCCTTAAGCAATTTTCTTCTAGGTATCTTTTCCATTCGTTTGCTGGTATGTTATTGTATTCCTTCAATTCTGCCATTTCTTTCCGTTGGTTTCTTATGAATCTCCATATTTGTTTTTGTGTACCGTAGAATTAATTCACTTTCCATCCTTTTTGTAAACTGTTTCCAGTGTCCATTTTTTGTTTTTCTTACCAACTGTTTTATTTCACTTCGTATTCTTCTATACGTGTCTCGGGAATCTGGAGTATTTGATGTTTTGTACTTCGTGTAGGCCTCTCGTTTCTCGCAAGGTGTATTTCTCTCCACGTGTAATATGTCCGAGATATTCCAATTTTTTTGTTTTTATTGAATTTAAAATTTCCATTTCTTTGTTCATCCTTCTCAGAACCTCTTTGTTTGTGACGTGTTCTGTCCATGATATTTTCAGAATTCTTCTGTACACCCACAGCTCAAATGATTCCAGTTTTTTCGTTGATGTCGTATTCAATGTCCAAGATTCCATTCCATAAAACAAAGTCGAAAAAACATAGCACCTCGCCAACCTAACTCTTAGTTCCAGTTTTAAATCCCTGGTACATAGAACATTGCTAGTACTAGTTTGTGTTAACTCCCTGCGTCTGCTGAGTTTAAAGTTCGGATATCTAGAATCTGCTTTCGGTTGATTTTTCTATTAGTGTACAGTTTTTAAATGTACATTTATACTGGAGCTTATGGTCGAAAAATGTATTATTGATTCTCAGTTCGTCAAAAGCACAGATATTAGTCATGAGTCCTCCATTTACGTTGACATGGTTTTCATTAAATCTTTGTTTTACTCCTGGAACTATTTCATTTCCGATTCGTGCATTAAAGTCACCCATAAGAATTAAGGGTATTTCATCCAGGATGGTTTGCAATTGTTCGTAGTATGCCTCTCGTTCCTCCTTTGGTTTGCAGTCCTCCTGGCTATAGATAGATATGACATTTAATTTTGGGTGGTCCATTGTGAAGTTCATATGTATTATTCTTTCGGAGATATAACGGCAGTAATTTATGTTGTCTTTAAATTTTTTATGGACAAGTATACCTACGCCTGCTGGTGCTCGTTCTTCTTTCTTCACTCCACTGGATGCTAGAAAATATTGGTTATAGTTTCTTTGGCCTTTACCTTTCTTCTTGGTTTCTTGGATTGCACAAATTTCTATGTTTTTATTTATCAGTTCTTCTATTATCTCTTGGTCTTTGTTGTCGAAAGAAGTAATGTTCCATGTTGCTAATCTGATTGTGGGCTAATTTTTCCTTTTCTGTGGGGGTTCGTCATCTTAGGTTTCGTGTGGTTCCGAGGCTTTATATCGGTTCTTTGAGCCTTTATTATTTAAATAAATTTTTATTATTAATTATTAATATTTATTTTATTTTTCAGCGCATAAGTACAGCTTCAGGTGAGGGCAAGCATTACTGTTATCCCCATTTTACATGTGCTGTGGACACGGAAAACATAAAGAGAGTATTTAACGACTGCCGTGACATTATCCAACGTATGCATCTGCGTCAGTATGAACTATTATAACCGCCCACTTCATTTTCAAGCATATTTTTTGGTCTCCAGCGCTTAATTCCTCCCTTTTGGCCGGCTAACAACGTTCACTTTACGTTTGTCAACCAAAAAAGTGGTCGATGTAGCAGCTACAAGAAGCGAATGGCCAGTGTAATAGCCATTATTTTTTATTTCTCTTTTCATCTCCATTAGCTGAAAACTAATTTTTAAATAGTACTATACTGTTTAAAACTATAACCGAATATAGTGGTGATTATTAATTTATAATCAAAAGAAAACATTTTGGTTTAATAAATAATCTTAATGGTCCAAGCGATTCTATAACTATGGACATTAAATCAATCTCAGACTAAAAGAATATTGGAGCATTTAGGATAAATGTATAGTGGAAATATATAAATCTTTACTTTAAAAGGAATTTAATGTCTGATTAATAGATGGCTTTAATTTAAAAAAAAGTAATTGTTTGCTCAATTTACAATGTTTAAAAATGTTTTGATATACTTTTTTTATTGATTTTTTAAACCCGAAACAATCAGTATGACTGTTCAGAGTAACTATTAAACATTTGTTAAAATTACAGGCAGTTTCGTTACATTTTTATTTACCGTGAAACATTAAGCAACGTTTAGAAATATTATGCATTTGTAAATACAAAAATGCTCCTCCACATAGATCATTCTAAAATTTATTTTATGAAACTAGTCTTGGATAATGACATTGAAAATGACATTGTCAATGACATTGATTATGTTAGAATATGTGGTATATATGTGCAAACCTTTCATATAAATTTAATGTGCCATTTTTTCAAAGGACTCGTACATATGTAGTACAATAAGAGATGTACCAAAATATCTGAAATAAGTTGACGGAATGTATATTTAAAAGATTGAAAATAATGAAAGAAGTGTACAAAAAATATCTATCTTATAATTTAATAAATTAATAATGCGAGAATAAACATCTGGATAAATTGCTCTCAATATTGATCCACACTAATTGAGTTTAAAAATAATAAGTAATACAGCATTTTCCAAAATTTAGATTGTTAAAAACTTGGCCATTTTTCGCAGTATATCCACAGTATACAGCTCTTTATCGCTGTAAGGTCTTCTGAAAGCTGACTAACCTTAAGGATTCGTTTTAAAAGGTCGTAACTATATTTTTAATCGAATATACTTTCTTTGAAAATCTAATAAATTTAAAAATGCAATATTAAAATGAAAAATCACACTTGTACATAAAATTCGTTAACATAGACTGGGCAGTCTGTAGAGCTAAGTGACGACACCATTTTTTCTCTGTCTTACATCAAGTAAGTATTGCAGCGTTTCTTTTTGGTCGAGAGAGAGAGAGAGTGAGAGAGAGAGAAACAAAAAGAAGAGTGAGTGAGAAGTTTCAATGCGCCAGAGAGAAACAGATCGAACAATCGCAAGAGACCGCCGGTATGCTCGGTCTATGTTAATATATACGTCTATAATCGTAGGCATATAACACTGCAATAAAGAACTGTAAGTTGCCTACATCTGGCGCAATTCCATTGTGAAATCTTTTTTATTTGTTTTTTTTTTAATTATAGCATTAAGGTATAATCGTTAAAAGTCATTGCAGTTCAATCATTCTTTGTACGCCAACGATGGGGAGATATAAAAAAAAAACATTTCTATCCATTGCTACTCGTACATTACTTCTTTGTTGCAGTCCAATTCTCTCCGTTATTTATTTTCAACTGTGCTTGCATATACAATGCTGATTATTAGGTATCATATTAATATTATTTACTATTTCTTGTAGCTCACTCATGTTATCTACAAAGACAGCTAAATTTCATAGAATATTTATAGAAATTCTGCTGTGCAAGTTACAAAAGATTATCTATGTCTATGTTAAATAGCAATGGGGGAGAGAATGTAGCCCTGTCTTATTCCATTAGTTAGTGTATACAGACTGTTGGTGATACTTAATTCTTTTTGATTGTATCACGATTGTTGCATCTTCCTCAAAAGAGTTTTTCTCGTGTTTCCAAGCCGTTTTTGCAACCAAATTCTCTCTTCCCTTTTATTATAAATCGACTTGTGAATTGTCTTTAGGAACGCTTTGAGGACGTGGTTCATTATCGGGTGATTTCCACACTAACTGGCATTGTGATAAAACCATGACACTGCAGTATAGCAACCTTTTATGGTTTACCTCATTTTTTATATTTAAAAATGGAGAGAGAGTTCCATAAAAAGGTAGCTTTGATGTGTCACAGTTTTTGGAATTCTTAAATGCCACAAACATATTTTAAGCAGATTGACAGACCTAGATGACATTGGAAGAATGGACCTAGATGTCAAAAGATACCTTAATTACATTAGTTTCTGTTCTTTTAAGCAGTTCATAAAATTTCTTAGCTCGTAACTTTTGCAATCTGTACTTAGTAATAAGGGAAGTTTTTTCTTGAAGGTATTTGCATAAATTTATTTCAGTTTTTGTTAGATCACAAAATGAACAAACGTCTGTATTTTCACTGCCAAAACTTAGATTAAATTTCGTCTGGAAGATCTTGAAGAACTTTGAGTAAGATGCAAGTGACTTCTGTTCTTTTTGAATCTTTGGGGTTTATCCTAGCTCCACCTCGCTTTTCACGGGGACATTATCCGGACTCTTTTAAAACTTTAGCTAAGCGATTCAATCTTTTTGATGAAAATTGTGTGATGGACAAGAATGTGGAATTACACACACTTAATAAAACATCATTTGTCTGTCGTATGAAGTATTTTGTAACTGTTCAATATCGTGCATTTGTTTTATTTGTAGTCTATGTTGCTTAGACTCTTGATTGAGAAGGTATTTTAATACGAAGTTGTTCTGTGATCAGCAGCAGTCTTATGTGAGTAGATTTTATCATAAAAGCTACTTACATCATTAGGAGTCAATAGATATGTCTTACAAACATCACCTTTATGAGCACAAATAATGTGAGGATCTGAATGAGCTTCTTTATTATCTATTGCGAATTTCTTGAGATTTTTGTCCCAAAGGTCTTCATTTTTCTCTCGCTTCCTCTTCTTGGCAATATTAATGTCGTTTACAGATACTGAAAAATCACTTGTTACAAAATCTAAACTCATTTTATACTTATAACACACGTTTTCGATTACTCACTTATTTCACCTCAAACAGTCAACATAACCAAAAACTCACAGCAAACAGATGCTGACAGCTGGAATCGCGCATGCGCAAACACTCAACAGCTGACTTAAGCCTGTTTGGAAAAGAACAAGGTATGACTAAAGCACTTTTGGAAAACATTACTGATTTGTTATCTGTATAGTATACTTGGACTTAAGCTGTTATGGCATAACTTGTTTTTCTAATGTTAGAAATTTAGCTCTAGAATCAGATCCAACTAAAACCTCAAAATGTGAAAAAAAAAGAGTTAAGCCCTTTTGGAATCCACCTCTTCATATATTTTATATGTACGTCTGAATTACATAATATATTAAAAGAATGTTTAAAAATATTTATTACATTTTAAACTATTAAAACTATTAAAACAATGAGTTATTTAACAGCTGAAGACCATATATGCGCTGTATCGTAGTCAACGGTTTAACACGTTGACAATAATTGAGAAGTGTGTAATGGATCGATTTTTCCACACTTGAAGAATGAGCACGATGAGTTTTTTCTATTTTAAAAACGGCCTTCGAATTTGAGATTGGAATGTCAAATAAGGAACTTCCATTTTTTTATAATTGCGATTAATAATAGTAATTATAAAAGTAAAATAAAACGATAAAGTAGCTTCTATCAGCAACACTGTGAGCACATTTGTTATAAATTTAGCTGAGAACGTTTTGACCATTCAAGTTTTGAGATTAATCATCTGATCTAAGAAAACAATGAAATTATTTAAATATGATAAGTATTTTTTGTACAAAACTTTAAAAAATACCAAATGAAATAAATTATATTGTTAAAACCACACTGATTCAAATATATAATTCCAATAGAGAAGTAATTAGCGAAGATTTTCTTTGATTTTAAATTTGGACTCTAATCATTAACCGATTTTTTATTATTAGATCCACTTTTTGTATAAATTATGGATCTTACTTTTTCATATATCCTTGAAACGATCCGTTATACTATTACGACTTAGGAATATATAGAGAACGGACCTTAAGTGGTCCTTCTTTAAATTTTCTTGTACATTTGAAAATTCTGTAGGTATTGTCTAGAATGTGATAACGTAGCATTACCAGAATATGTGTATTAATTAATATCTAGTAATACGTAATTTAAAAATCACGATTAAAACTGTAAAAATAAATGTTTAGGTAAAAATATATACCTAATTGTATATTGTATAGAACTTCCACAAATTATCCTTTATTTTTCAAGCAACTTTCGAAACACAATTTATTTTTTGATATTCTACAATTTTTATCTAAAATTCTGTAC
This sequence comes from Diabrotica undecimpunctata, assembly GCF_040954645.1. Lineage (NCBI taxonomy): Eukaryota > Metazoa > Arthropoda > Insecta > Coleoptera > Chrysomelidae > Diabrotica > Diabrotica undecimpunctata. Next base: position 143,177,968 of record NC_092810.1, on the reverse strand, counting down.
CTAAAGTGTAGATAAACTTAAAATTCGAAACACGCTAGTAAGTAGTTGAATAAGAAATATAGCAACATATGAAAATATGTCTTCATAGATATGTCGATAAAATAAATTTAAGAAAATAACTACTAACTAGTATATGTTTGTTGAAAGAAACAGTACGTCTTATTTTTATAGAAGCTGAAAGCATCAACTTGTTTGTCGGCACTTTAATATAAGTAAGTACACATTTTGTGATGAACTGGTTATAGTGGAAGAGATTTATAACTTGCTCAAGTATCAGAGATCTGAAAGACGAAATGTGTTCAGTGTGATGGTCGAAATAAGTAAAATCTTAAGAACTTTTTAAAATTAATAATGTATAATGGTTTTACATCATAATCTTTCTTTGTATTCCGAATTATTTATGCCTTTTTCAAGCATCGGTTTTGGTGTTTGGGTTAGATGTAGTTGTTGAATAAATGACGTGTTACTATGTAGATAAAGTGGACTTACAGTACCTGGCCAAATTATTAGGCCAAACAAGGAAAAATTTACTATATGAAGTTATTTATCTTATGATTATGAATATATTTGAAAAACATTACTGTTTTATTCTTTTTTGTGAATATTTACTCTTAGGTTCTTAAACCTCCCAGTTTTACGGGAGGCCTTCGTTCAGCAGTGGACAAATATAGGCTAATTGATGATGAATTAAACTGTACTAAAAAATTTAACAAAAAACTTTTATCAGGCTTGAATAGTTTCCTGGAGGTGAGGATTATGATTTCACTCTCCTATATGAGCGCTTCAAGTAACTCACTTTTATCAGTAATTTTTTTTTTTTTTTTTCGTAATCTCCCTTTTTAGTAGTTCCCACCCATTCTCAATAGCGGTCATATCAGGCGAGTTGCAGGGCCAGTCAAGAACTTTAATTTTCTTTTTTGTTTTAAATAAGTTGAAATACTCTTAGCTTTGTGGCAAGGAGCACCATCGTGCATAAATATGGGTTCCACCACGTAGAGACGGCCTGTACCTTTGCCGGATACCACAGACCAGACCATGAGTGACGGTGGGTGTTTGATGGTAGGCACAGTTTGTTTTCGATAAGTCTCAGACGAACTGTTCTTTCTGAAACACAAATTTCTTCATCTCTTATTTTGCGATCAGTCCTAGGAGTCGTCACACGATGTCTTCCGCTATGACCCTTACGCGTTAAATCCAAACTGACTCCAGACGAAATTTTCTGTTTTATATTCCTTACAGAACTTCTTGATACTCCTGCCATTGCTGCTATTTCATTTTGAGACATTTGTCCAGCTTTTAGTAGTCCAAATACCTGGCCTACTCGTTTTCGTGACAGATCAGCATTTTTCCCCATCTAAAAATGTATAATACCCTTAATTATACCAATAAATTCACTGCGTATGTTTATACTCTAAAAAGTAATTAAAAAAAAGGATAAATCACTCACCTCTGTACAGGTCAAAACCGTTTAGAATTCAAATGTTCACAGACAGTATTTATGGTTATAAAATGCACACTAGTTGACAGGACGCAATGCTGTCTAGAAATTGCGAATGAGGCGGTGTTACCAAAGTTAAAATAGTACAATAATGTTACCATACTATATGAAATGTTGCTATGCGAAAAAATAATAACATTCCTGTTGATAAAAATTATTAATTTCAAAAAATGCAAATTTTTAATGCTTGGCCTAATAATTTGGCCAGATACTGTAATTATCTTTACAAAGTTGTTGTTATAATCGTGTGACGTCCTCTCGTGGGAGTCACATCGTTACAATCGAACGACTACGGTGTCTCGGGTAAATACCGATCAGATGAACATGGGAATTTTTATAGAAAAAAATTTCCATAATGGCTGAATTAGAATCTGCGAACAATCTTGAGTTTTGAGTTTAGATAAATTTAACGTCCTGTTCACTGTGATACCGAGACGGTTCGATTATATAGAAAAGTAGCAATATTTGTTTCCTTAAAAGTAAATCAAGTCGAAAGTGGTTCTTAAAAGCAAATAGATTTTTTTACAAACTTTGCACTCATTAAACAAATAATCGCTACATTGGACTGTTGAGACTGAAGATTAAATTGTTTGTCTTTTCAGAAAGAAGTTATTGTTGATAACAATAAATCAGTTAGTCCAAAATAACTACATTTTCTCTTCGGTAGTTTTGGTACGATTAAATAAAATAATTTGGGAAAGAAACAATACCGAAAGAATATAACGAAGAAACGAACTTTATATTATTAAAATATCTGAAAAAGAAGATAGCGCCTAGGAATGACAAAATGACTAGTCAAATTTATTGAACAACTAGGAACAGAAAAGTATTTGTAATAAAGACGTAAAGAAGGGGAAATGACTACATAAAGATGAAGGAAAAAAACTTATAAATGTAGGAAAATAATATTGAAGCATCAGCGTAAAATATGTAACTGTCATTCGAATTGTACTGACATCTCTCGAAGCCGAGAGCTTATAGATTAGTTACAATATGGTAAATGATTCACAAGACCAATTGAAAGTCGACCAAGCAGAGGATCAGTTAACCATAAAAATATAAAACTGTTATTTGAAAAATTGCTAAAAGAAAGTATAAAATAGAAATGTTTGTGATTGTGCAAAGATAATTATATAGATTGCTAGTAACAAGTGCACAGAAACAATTATAAGTGAGCAAATGCATTAGCATATTTAGCACGTTCCGTTTAAAAGTGACTTGTTAAGTACTAAACAAATTTAAAAATTAAATTTAACTATTTAATACTAGTTTCACTTTTTAATACAAGCTCACCCAACATTTTACATATTTCTATCTTTTTTCTGAAAGCGTTTCGGTCTTAAGACATGTGATATATCTATAACAAATCATATGATTTGCCATACGCTTCCATTATTAGACTAACAGTGTGGTTATAATTTCTTTAAACTTTTTTTAAAACATTTTTACATGCAAACGTGTATTTGCTTTTTATATGTTGGATGTCATAATTTAAAAACAAACATTGAGTCGTCAAGTTAGTGTACTTTACGAAAAAAAAAACTAATGAAAACAATAAATTTAAATATATGTTCCGTGACTATATATATCTTCAGTATTAAATAAATTCTTTAACGGTTGAAATGTTTCATGGTTATATTAAATACTGTTTAATATAAAATCGATGAGTAAAGATTTATTTCAATATGCCGTTAATTGGGAAAAAGGTCCAGGTTTTGAGCCCAGATAGCAGCTATTGTCTCTTTCCAAGATTTCGGTTGTGTTGATTTTACACCTATTTTAAATTTATTTATAATATTTTGTTGCAATAAATTATTTTTTGGGAGATAATTTCAGTTAGATAAGAGTAAGAATTTTACAGGAAAATATAAGGATTTGTTAAGTTTGTAAATTTTGTTTGTTGTAGTCTAAAGATAAGTATCATATTTTTTGTTTATCCAATACTTATTGGATCAACATATAGAGAAAACTGATGGCGGATTCGGATTTATTATGAAAAATTGCTCGAAGGAAGATTATGAAACTGGAAGTTTTGATTTGTAGTGCCAAAACTCGAAAAACTTTTACACCGGTCCCTGAAATAGTATATAGGTAGAAAATACGTGTATACTCTTCTCTCCGTACATAAGTCACTAATTAGCGACGGTGATTGTATCCGTGTTCCCTAGAGACGGTATATGTAAAATTATGCTGGGCTCAAAATAAGCATTTTAAATGGTCGAAATATTTTTTAACTGTTTTGCAAATAAAGAATGGCTCAAGCTTTCAAACGCACCTTGAAAAATTAAAATCGGCCAACTAGGAGAGCGTAGTGAATTTTTTAAAGTTGTAAACAATATTTTGGATTATAAATAAACAAAATAACTTTTTGAGTTTTACACTTATCAATTTCAAAATTTGTAGAGTTAGGGAACTTTTAAAGACGCTTAGAAAAAAGCATTCAGTTAATTGGTTTTCGAGATATCAAAGCTAATGGTTGGCATGCATTTGCCCCCTAACCACGAAAACCTACAGTTGTGTCAAGCATGGGCTCAAATGTTCTGATTATTATCTGCACTGCAACGGTCAGCCATGTAAAAATATTGAGCTAAATAAACAAATAGAAGTTGAACATGATATGAAAAAGGGGAAAGATAAGAAAAACCATAAATATCAAAATTGACGTCGAAGAAAACACTGAGATACCAAATGAAGATTTTGAGGCAAAAATAACTTGGAAGATACTTTAGAAGCTATCTGATCTGTTAAAAGAAGACAGAGTTTAAAAATATATTAGTTAATTAAGCTAGAATAGTATATGACACTATGAGTGCAATAACGGACTAACCCCAATATTAATATGCGTTAGAAAATGGGTTTGAAAAAAAGTGAAAATCAGGAGATCCACTATAACCTTGTTTAATAATATTTGTTTGTTTGAATGAATAGACGTACGTTAGATATTACTTATTTGATAAATTTGATCAACAATTTTGGATAAACACCTATATTCGATTTTTTAATGTGAGCTGGTCTACTTTGCATTTAAAATATTTTTAGTTAGGAAATGGGGTATCCCACAAAATAATACACTCGATATTGCATGAAAGACTTTATTACCACAGAATATGTATAAAAACATCAGAAATTAGAATGTCTAATCCTCTTAGTCGTCAAATGGGCCAATTACTTCACCTCCGGGTACTTGAACTTAACATCTCAGGTTTTTGTAAAGTGGCAGAAGTGGTAATTCCATTGTATTCTTGGAAACAGTTTTCCCTTTTATTAAGATCCACTGTTTCAAAATAAACGTCTTCATTGTTTGAATACTTATATTGAAGAGTATTGGTAAAGTCTTTCCTAAACCTTAACCATTGAATTTTAAGCCACTCTACCTTGGTTTTTGATTCAGAAACATTTCTGTTATATTACTTTCAAGGAATTTCGTAGAAAAAAATATTGATTTTTCCATGTTTATTACTGCGAACGGATTTTTCTTTCTAGCGTGCTTTATCACTGTATACCAGTTTTGGGGTATAAATACATGCGGATGGAATTTCTTTTCATTTTCTATTATACCAGACTCTTGGTCAGATGAAAAGTAAGAATGACCACTTACCAGAAACTTGTGGTCTATTTCTTCCACGGTAAAATCTGGAGATGTAGTGATATAATTGCATAATAATGACATTTTAATATTATGATTCTGATCGCCACATTGGTCAGAATACATAATAAGTCATTTTGATTTAAGATGAAATAAAATCCTACCTCTTAAGGACTCCTAGAGGTGACGGTTTCATCCCACACAAACATAGATGAGTTGTTAGTTCCGATTTCATAAATATTGAAACAGTAGTTCCATAATTGCCGCTTGTAGTATCAAATTCCTGCGGTAAGCACAGGTGTAGGTAAAGTCTTTATCAGATCGAGACAGATGACCAACGTGTTTCCTTTTTTTGTCATTTCGGTGTCTCTATTTAAAGAATCTCTAGCACTCTTCGCCTTCTTTTGATTCTTTTGAAGTTCTTTTTCAGTTTCGAGTTGTTAACTTGATTCACTATTGGCTGCCTTTCTTTTGACTTCAAATAAATCACACTTCTTACAAGAGTCAGTAATTGGTTGATGAAAGTGTAAATTATATTCCTTGTTGAACGTTTCGCGGAAAATAAAATAGGATAGGGGATTATTTGTTTCACTTTCATATAACTCGTACATTTTCTCTACTTGTAAGATCTTCATCGAAATTCATATTAACAGAATAAATATATTTCACAATAATTAAAAGTCACAATGACAATTTACAAAAGATCCAAAAATATCAATCAAGAATGATAGAAAAACATCTAACTGTCAGCAGCACAGCGCATCCAATTTGCTTCTCTAAAATCCTATCAAATATGGAGTTTCAAAACTATTTTAGTGCAGCCATCTAGTAACAAATAGAAAAATGTGGATTGGTCCACTATGCAGCTGATAGATTTCAACCAGACAGTTAATATTCTACAATAAAATAAATTTTGAATGTTTGTGGATTGGTCCGTTATTGCACTCACAGTCTCATATACGGTGTACGTAATTTTCATTGTATACATCATGTATATTTATTAAAAGTAAAAATTCGTCATTATTCGTAATTTGCAAGTTCAGAAACATAAACTGCATAGAAAGAAAATGCGATTATTGAATGGTATAAAATTGTTTATTGCAAATTTCCCGTTTTTTCAAGTAAAGTAACATATAAAATTTGAATTCCTTATCTGTGACATCGATAAAAAACAAAATCGGATGTGAGCTACCCACACCCTACCTCCCATGTAATTCTAGCGACTTTTCATGCGAAAACTATTATTTTTGTCTTTTTTTCTTCATGTTGTCACGAAGCACATCACACAAATTTTTTTATATAAACAGTACTTGACAAGACAAGTATTTGTTTAAAAACGAGGCCTCTATCACGTATGGTTAGGTGGCAAATACATGCCAACTTAAAGCTTCGATATCTGGGCAACCAATAAACCGAATGCATTGTTTTTTCAAGAAGCCTCTTTCTATAAGTGTACAAATTTTGAAATTGATATGTGTAAAACTACTGAAATTATTGTATTTATAAGCCCAAAAATCGTTTATAACTTTAAAAAATTTCCTATGCTCTCCTAGTTGACTGATACAAATTTTTTAGAGTGCGTTTTAAAGCTTGAGCTTTTTTTTATTAAAAAAAAAAATGTTTATTTTGAGCCTAGCATAATTTTGCAAATTTGAAATTGTTTTGCCGACCCTGGATTACAGAATTATTATGCAAAAATTGTTAAACCGATCCTAACGAAATTTAGCACATGTTTCAGTCGTATTATAAAGTTCTTCTAGGCGAAATATGAAGGCTATAGTTTATGTTTAAGGAGCCAACAAAATTTAAAGGAAAAACTCCATGTTTTGCACTTTTTTCCTCAATTATTGCTATTTTTTAAACAATAAACATTAAAATTTCTATTTCTAGCCTGTCAAGTGTTATGTAAAATTGAAAAACGAAACTTTTGTCTTCTATAACTTTTTGTAGAAACAATATCTCTCGAGTTATAGACATACATAATGGGCGCAAAAAGCAAAAATTTCTTTTTTTTTTAGATTTTGTAAAATAAAAAATTCAAGCACAATGTTTGCGACGGGGGCTTATCATGATTATTGATACAAGGTATATCCTGAAGTGATTCCAGCAAAACTAGACTTCTATGGAAAATGTCCAATTTAAAACAGATCCCGTCTCACTAAAACAAGCTTTAGTTAAAAGATATTTTTTTCCTTCAAATGTCATTTATTGCAATAAAATATAAATAAATTTTCCAAGGATTTTAACTAACGACGAATTGAATAGATTGATAGGAAACGAGATGGGCGTTTGATTAGATTTAAGACTTGGATCCACATTAAAGATGATGTCCAGTCTAGAGTGGCATAGGGACAATATAATATATCATTTTATTCTAAATGCTTTGATGAACCTTTGTAACTACTAAAGTTACAACTCGTGATAATTGTATTCCGTATCTTCAGCTGTGGACATTAAACGAGAATATATACTTCAATTTTAAAAATAAATGTACCAATTGGTTGTTCTGGACTTTGGCAGAAATGTATATATAATTATATCAAATTCCATCACAACCATTTCATCATTGAATCATATCCGTAACTTGTAAATGAATGAACATTTTCCTTTTCCGAGTAAGTTAGATGGTGTCATCAATTTTTAAAATGAAAAATAGACAGTTTCTTAGTAACGATGTTAAAATAAGATATGCAAATTAGTAAAGTGTATTTGAATCAAATGTTGTGAAACCTTTAAGACTTTCTTACTAGTCCAGACGCTAGATTAAAAAGCCTCGGATAGGTCGGAAGAGTGCGCATTCAAAAAAATATATTACAATTTAAATCTCTCAATCATTAACTGTATTTTTACAAATTAATATAATATTGGAAAATATCGACTAACCTTTACAGTGTAAATTATAAGTGTAGAATGAATCGTAAATATTGGACCAAATTATAACTGTGTTCAAAGCCAAAAATAATATTTTGTCTAATAATAATGGGTCTAAGATTGCTCAGTTTTGAGTTACAGAATGGCAAATTTGTAAAATTAAAATATGTATATTTTTGTTCACAAATCACTCGTTGAATACATACCAAATTTAAATAATTTTCTTCTAGGTAGCTTAGTATTGTTTCAGTGTCATCCTTCTTTTTGTTTATTCATTTCTACTATGGTCCAGTTTTTATAAAATAAAAATGCGAATCCAGTAAACCAGATCTGTCGGAGCTGTGGTCCGCTGTTGATAAATGCGAAAAATAAATATTGGCGATACTTGGATGGGGAGGCAAAGGAGAATAGTTGGTTAATACTCAAAAACCCCGAGGAAGAACTAATCAATATACATTGGTACCTCGACATACGAGTGTAATTCGTTACTTGTACACCTTGCTCATGTTTTTCAATGATTTCACATTTTATTTCAATAGACATCATCTTCTTCTTCGAACCCATGGTTGTAAAAATAAATGTAATATTGTAATGTACAAAAAGCACAAAACGCGAACATAACTTATCAACAATACTTTGAAAATGAGGGAAACAAGCAAAACAGACATACTGAGGTCTACAGTAAACATTTACACAGTGTAAATTACACCGACATCGACATCGAGAGTGCAATATGGTTAGTAGTAGAATCCGAATTTTTGTCGGATTTAACTTCCCATGACCATTTAATTTGTCGGTCCAAGTAATAGTCACGTACAGACCCGTAAAATGATCTTTATGGCGGGGCCGTAAAGATCTATTACCAGTAAAACTACCTTTTATTTAAGAAGCAAATTAGAAGTAGTCAAATAAGAGGTATGAATTTGAATAAAAACCGATTTCTCGTATCTCAAATCTTGCTCTCATCTCAAAATCAAAATATCGCTCGCTCCTCGGCCCTTTATATATATATATATATATATATATATATATATATATATATATATATATATATATATATATTTGGCTATTATATATGGCTATTTTACTATTCCCACACCGGACTCGCTGATTTAGTAAATTATAAAAGCTGTTATAGTTTCCTTCACTTCGATTCTAAGATGTCGAATAAGTTGTAAATTAAAGGATTACATATGAATCAATATTTAAAGTACGAGGTAGTTCAAATTATTACCTATTATGCTCCACCAAATATTTTTTTTAATTTGTACTAGAAATGTCTTTCTGGAAGTGAAGGTTTTTAGTTTCCCAGTCGTGACTGCTTCTGAAAACATTTGCGCTTCCTCAATAAACATAATTTCATTCAGAAATGTTCCGTTGTTATTATTTTTCCTCCTTGGCCACAGACAAAACTCAAATCTAGTTTATCGTAGGTGTAAAATGGTACCAGTTGCCATAAATAACTAATTTAGTACATTAAGATAATCTACGAGTGTTTACGTAAGTATTTTCTGGAACTTTCATCAAAATTTCGTCATTCTCTTGTGGGTTAATAATTTTAATTACTATTTAAATGGGAATAAGCCACAATTAAAGGTTAAAGTACGTTTATTGACGTTTCAATTTCCACTTCGGAAATGGTTCTCAAAATACAAACATTAGTGATCCGCGAAAGGTTACAATTTCATAGATCTAATTTATTTTTTGTTGAACAAGATATTGTTCAACATAATATTTGCTTTTCAATGTGATATCAAATTCTGATTTTGATCAAATTATTTTTAGTTTACATATAGTATATGAAAATTCATATAAGAAACAAAGAAATATACATTTAAATACATTTAATATTCACTAATGTTTGTATTTTAAGAACGATTTCCGAAGTGGAAATTGAAACGTTAATAAACGTACTTTAACCTTTAATTGTGGCTTATTCCCATTTAAATAGTAATTACTTTAATATGCCACAAGAAAATAGCTTCAGAACAAGATTAATAATTTTGAAACGCCCTATACGGTCTTTTGGTGTTACATGTCCAGAAAAACTTTCCCTTGTGTAAACGCAAATTAATCTCGTATTTCGTCATTTGAACAGTTATGTCTCATCATTACAACTAATGTAGAAAAAGAAGAATCACTCAAGGGAAATAACGCTAGATTACACATTAGATCACTTAGATTAAAACAAATTAGATCTCGTGTGTCTATATAGACCTTGTTTTTTTTTACAGAAATGATGAGGCTTTATTGAACATTTACAATGCTAATTACTAATGGGTAAAAAAGTAATCGCTGATTTATTCTATTTAATGTGTCACACGTGGCGCCATCTACAAGTTATCAATTATAATTATCGATATTAAAAAGGAATGACTGATTAATGAACAAAAATATATGTATATTTTACAAATTTAACACTCTTTAACTCATAAACGAACGATTTAGACTCGTTTTAGTTGGTGAAATATCACATTTAGCTTCGGAACGTAAAGTTACAATGGTTAATTATTTACGGTTCACTCAGTATAAGCTAAAAAAAATAAATATTTGAATCCAAAATCCTACGATTTCGTCAAAAGAACTCAACCGTTAAACTCACTGTAGGAATTCGGAAAAATTGCAACCTATTTGAAGTGAATCGTATCAATTTTCATACTTAGTGTATTCTTCTGAACTATCAGGTGGGGTAGCTTCTCGACTATATATTATTACAAAGCGAAACCTCAATTTTACATACAGATTTTGGTTGTTAAAACTTACAAATTGAAAATATTTTTTTAAATTATTTAAAAACTAAACGTACATTTCTAAGCACAAAAATTCATGAAAAATATTATCCTTTTATGTACATTTCACATAGAAATATTATTGTATGTCGCTTTTGTTTCTTTGTATTTAGACATTATTGTAAAATATCGGTACTTGTTTTCTGTTCTTCTCAAATATGTAAATATATTAATAAAAAAAAATTACACGAATATACAGATAGGAATGATTGCAATCAAATGTTAACTTAGTTATCTGGAAATGTTGCAATTATGAATATTAGAAGTTAAAATATATGACTTTAATTAGTGACTAACATAAACTAAATTCGAATGGACGTGTAGACGGCACATTGGTCATTTGGTTTTAAAACTTGGCTAAAAATCTATATTATGTTTGGTCTTACCTTTTTATATAGTGTGCTGTATGAAAATCGTTTTATATTATTGTTTAAAATAAAAGCCTGTTTTAATACAACATTCAGTTTTACTTAAATTCATATTCAGTGAGAACGTAGGCCTCCACAGCCTGATTCAGACCGTATTAATGTCACTTTGATTTAGTCTCATTACATCAAAAATCAATATTAATTAAGTTTCATCGCTTTCGGCTTTAAAACTACCCATTTGAGCGGCATTGGTTGACATTCATAGAGAGTGCGCTCGGCTTTTGTCATTTTTAGTTTTTATAGTTAGTAATACAGATAGCGTAAAAACTGTACGCTTGTCTACTTACTAAATTTGTGCAATTGAGGATTACAACAATTTAGTCCTCATTGATATTTTTAAAATGGGCAGTTGTGTTTGCCGATGCACGTTTTGTAAAGTAACAAATTTTCTGTACTTAAACGTTTTTCTCTTTGAGATGTTTACCTTTTTCGAGTATATAATGAATATGTTAATCGCTTCAAGTTGACATGTGTAGTTTTCATTATTTTCTGTATAATTTTTTTGATGTCCTCCATATTTTGTCCTAAAATACCCAACTATTATATGCATATGTTTTATTGTGTTCATAAATGTGTGGATACAGAGATTTTAAAGGTATAAGCTTCGTTCAGTTTTGCGTCCTGAATACTCCGAGAAAGTTTTAACAAATTGTCAGATTTTAGTAGTCAGATACTGAATCGAAAAGGAAACCATTGTAATTATTCCAAATACTCAACTGATGACTGTTTGCTTAAAATAACTTCTTTTTAAATGGGAGAACATAGAGAAACTATTCGACCCGATCATCATTCAATCTTCCTTTGTCTACTGCTGGACGTAGATCCCCCCCATACTTTTCCATCTCTTTCGATTTTGTGCCTCCAGTTGCATCCAGTTTTTCTGACGTTTATGCAATGATGCCTCTACTTCGGTAGGCATCATCTCTCGGCCTCGATTCCAGTATATCCGTTTTGTTCATCTGCAATCGGTCATTCGAGTGACATGACCTACCTAGTTGCATTCTCTATACGGCATCAGCCACTACTGATCTTCGTTGTAGCTGGCGATTCGGGATCTTATCTCATAGAGAAAATGTCCAACATAGCAGCTCCATCGCGCTTTGACCCATACGGATCTTTTGCACTCTTCTTCTTGTCATGGATAACGTTTCCCTCTGTAAGTCAAAACCGCTAACACACATTAATTAAAGCTTTTGCTTTTAACACATATTGGGAGTCGGAACATTTGTTAACATGATACAACTTTCCAAAGGCTGCCCAAGTCAGTCGTATACGACGGAGAAGTTCAGCGTTTTAGTTATCTTTTCCTATGAGAATTTATATGCGATTACCTGGTCTATTGATCTTGTTTATAGTCATATATTTTCTCTGACTACAAAATTTGTCATCATCTAAGTTTTAGACATAAATCTTCCTAAATATTTTTAAAGAGGAAAGGTATAACTGATTTAGAAGTTCCTTGGTCTCATCTAAGCTATCAGCTATTAGCACAATATCATCTGTAAATCTCAGATGGCTAAGCTTTTCTCAGTTTATATTTATGCCCTTGTCAGTCTGATTTGCTTTTACATAAATATAAATGCCAAAAGTGTAGTTAACAATTTGGGTGATATGAAAATCCCACGTTGTATCGGGAAATGTTGAGTTTGATGATCACCCACTCTATGAACACTAGCGGTGGCGTTTTGGTATGTGTGCTTAACTGTCAAGGCTTCCAACATTTTTTTTTTTCGACCTGATAATACCGATAAAAAGTAAAATAGGAAATTTTAGGAATTGTTTGAATCTCACTACAGCCGCTTGATAGGGGTGGTAGTGTATACCGTTTGTCTAATACATGTGCACATCGTTCTTGTTGAATTTGGATAAGATTGGAGCTTAAATTTAGGGGCTGTCTGTCATGCAGGGTAATACCGTTGGCTTGGACTTTAGATCATTCGTGGATAAACTTGGTAGTTATCTTGTATTCGGAAGTTGTAGCTCTTTATGCGATTTTTATAGGAGGTTTTTTAGAGGGTAGTCGATTTTTGCTTACGTTTTTAATACAATTGTGTATTGATAGTTCACTATGCCTGAGATTCTTATTGTATTCCATTGTATATGAGAATGCCTTACAAAATGCTTATCCCTTAAAAAACACGTATTCTAAATATTTTGGAATATCTGTAGATTAGAAAAAATCCATAAAACAAAGGGAAACTCAAGAAGCAGTATCTTATTTTATTGATTTTCAATTATATCTTTGTCGTTTCTTCTGCAACTGCGTCAGGTATCAATGACGATACGGTAGCAATCGTAACTTTGCTGATGAAAATTAGAAAGTTAAAACTTTCTAATTGTAAGACTGCTAAAACAATCAATTTCACATCGCTGCTTATAAACTCCGAAAACAATGAATCATTATAAAGAGAAAGATTCCATACTATCAGGACTCTAGAGCTAGTAAATCAAATTACTTCCTCAAACAGAAGAACGTTTAGTTCATGTCCAGAATTTTGATTTTAAAGCTGTAAATTTGCCAAGTCAATTTTTTCATTGTAAAACTTTTCAGTGAATTACGATCTATTTAAAAGGTATGTACCCAAAAGACAATTTATAAAATTCACCAAACCGAAACACAAAATATGTCTTTCTTTTGATAATCAAGATCTTACGACTACGAACTGTTTTTCGTCCCTAATTAGAATCAGAATCAAAAAATTTGAAAACTTGACTTGCGAGACATTTTTGATTTACCAATAATCAATAAATATATATCGATTTAATAGTTTCCATCGGCTATATTTCTCCGAATCTAAACCATATTTTTAACACGTCTATTTGTCAGTTAACCAGTTTACGAGAAGTAAGGTAACAATATACCGCAAACATCTTTTATTGTGAGATGCACGAAATTCTGTATTTTCGTATGGAATTATCTCAAACCGATGATACAATTGGAAGAAATCGTTTCATTGACATACCTGCTAGGTGTTCTATAGGTGTATATCTAATACTCAAATAGTTATCAATTTATTTTTATTCTTTAAAATCTTTGGCAGCATAAATTGTTCATTTGTGTTACTGTTACTACATTGTAATACTGCCTTAAATTAGTCTTTCGTCATGACTTACCACATTTCCTCAGTTCTTCTTTCAGATCTAGCTAATTAGAGATATGAACCATCCGATTAAAATTTTAACTGCCTTATCAAGGAATGGCTCAAACTATAAAATTGCATAAGTAAATTCATTGATTTCATACACAAACTGTTTTATCAGTGGAATAATTTTTAACAGCTTTCACCATCGGTACTCATTTTACCACTAAACAAAATAAAGTACCTAGTATCACATAGACTAAAGGAAAAAGCTTTAAGCAATTCTTTGATCAACAAATTCTCCACTATAAGTAAATGTCTCAAGATTTAGGGTCAGTATTTAATTTTGTCTTATTAATTATATTATTGTCAATTTTAATGCAAATAATAATACAACTACATAGGAAAAAAATAAAAATTTGTTGAGGTTTTTGTTTCAGATTGGTAGCAGTGTTCCAATAGTTTTAAAAATACTCTTAATCTAATGCTATGTATGGAATCCGAGGCCGAGAAAGAATTCAAGCCGAAAACAGTGCCTTCTACCTAGACAAAAATATATTCAGATAAGCCGAACCACAAAAATGAAGATGTATAAAACGAAAAACGACTATACGTTTTGTTATAATATACGTATCAGAATCAAGTGCATTAAGGACAAGGGAAGAAGAACTATTAAACATGTTTGACAGAAAAGTAATAGGATACATTTTGGGATGGAATGGTGATTATGATTGAAAAACGAGGACATAAGTACAAATGATACTGAGAGTAGGATTAAGAAAAAAAGTGAACTACGAAACATAGGAAAAAAAGGTAATAGATAGGAAGAATGGGGGCAGGTAGTGACAAAAACGAAAACACATCAGAGATTGAGAAAGACAATAAAAAAATAAGAATGGATAAATACCGAATAAAGTTTTTTAAGTGAAAAATCTTCTATGTGAGTGTACATTTTATCAGCTTATGTGTTATGTTAAGGTACGTTTTTATGAGGTTTATAGGCCGTGCTTCAGAATTCTTTATTCTGAAATAATATCAAAAACCATGCGGAAGTGGGCGTAGTTATATTCGTCAATCAATGATCTTCTAGTATCTGTGCAATATGTAGCCGTCGTCGATTCGTCCGAATCTGTATTGATGCTGACCCTCTTTTTTATTATTTTTGATTGAGGGTGTTTTAATTGCGATAGCCTCTCGAACATCCAACTCTTTAGAGGATTTAGCTACCTATAGTTTCTGGTCGACAGCGAATCGGATGCTGCGCGTTTACAAAAAGCAAAATTTCTTTTGTCTCACTTATTTCGAATATAACACCAGTTGACAAATCTTTGTAAAATTCGCTCTAACGACGTTTTTCCGCCTTCTGCAAATAGAAAAATATCTCCTAAAAAAGAATGGCCTCTATTTCAAAGTCTAATTGATAGGAAATTAATTTGAAAATATTTCAAAACAGGTGATCACTAAATAATGGGATATATGTAAAATTACAAAAATTTAAGAAGCCATAAATCATTTGGGCGTTGATTCGGCATATTTCTGTAGTAAATCCGTTATAAATTTCATTTATTTTACCTTTGAGATCAGGCAAATTTCACTTTGGGTTGTTTATTAATCGCTTCTTAATTTTATGCCGGATATTTTGTATAACATTGAAGTGCGGGTTTTTGTTAAGGTCATAACAAAACGTGTGATCACTGAATCATTTTTGTTTGTAAATTTGACTTTGATACAATGTTTCTAATTTTGTTGAAGAAGGTAATTTATACCAATGTTTAATTCTTGAATAATGTATATACTGAAAGACTGTCTTGTAGAAAGCATTTTTGAATCTTTGCTAGTATGATCGCTAGCCCAGACTTCAACTTTTGACTCCATAATAAATCGCCGTTCTAGACCAATCTTAAATTGGCCAAGAAAGTTTGGATTTTGCCCATCTCGTTTGGATTTTGCTCATCTCGTTTGGATTTTGCTCATCTCGTTTGGATTTTGCTCATCTCGTTCTGTTTTTTTGTTAGCAAAGATTTTTCTTTTATTTAAAAAACAAAATTTGTAATAGTATGCTCTTAAAACTTTTTATCCAATCAAACCTTCTAAAAACGCATTCGTATACGGTATAACGTATATGAATTTCTTTTCTATAGTACTCCTTGGATGAATTTAAGCTACTAGCAACTACAATCAGCTGTAATCAGTTTTTGGACCTTCAATATCAGTAATGGTTTTTAGTTCTTCTGTAGTCTTTAATTCAAACATTCCAAAACCGTGGTTTTTAGAATATCAAATTCTTCAGATATTTCGCTAATTGTTCTTTTAAAACCATAATTTTTCACTGCAAGTTCCCAAGTGTTTTATTTGTTGAAATTTCTCGTACCATAATCCGTGTTGAGACGAAGGTATTATCAATATGTTAAGAAGTGGATTCTAATAAAGTGACACCAGTTGTCACATATTATAAAGTATTTACTCATTTATTGATTATTTAGGAAGAAATATTCTCATTTCTGTGATTCTAATTTATAATACCTAATAATTTTAATATTGATCCATTGAATGCAGTAGTAAATAAGTTAAAAATAATAAAAAACAAACATGAATTGTCAGATATATCAAAAAAGCACATTTTCCCCTGTGTTCTATGAAATCTCATATATTTTTAACTCGGCATAATATGCAGAGAAGTCTTTCACATATTTATTAATTGCTGATTTTTGAAACCAAACACCCTCCTGTGCGGTTTAAATTAATGTATATTTTAAATTACTTATTCAATCCTGTTTATTGGAGCTTAAGTTAAAATCTTTTGAGTTTTATATAGCAGATTTACAGAATAATATTGAAAGGAATAATACAAAAAATATTATGTAGAGTAGCATGAATAGGATGACAAATGTTAGATTTTTGTATAAATATGTGTTATATTTTACACCAATTTATGAAGTAGCAGCAATTTTTTGTGATTTGCATCAAAATAAAAACCGATATTAGGTAAGAACGATATGAAGAGAGTAAAAACATATATTTTAACTTTACATTTTCGTAATTTCGAAATAATAGTTTACTTTTTTTCGTTTAGCCAATTGATTTAATTGATTTGAAGAAGTCAGTTGATTAAATGTATTTTTATAGTGGAAATTTGCATCACCAAATAGTAAAAACAGTAAGGTTATAAATAGAGATTTTTATTTTCTGCATTTTTGTATTCATCGTGTTAAAATCTTGCTTGATATATTTGTTTATATAAAATAATTAAAATTGAAACAATGAATATATGAATAAATAAAATATATGAAATATATTGAAACATTTATTAAATAATACAATCATATATTGTTAATTTCCACAGAATATAGTCACTGAAACTTCAGCTTCCTCTGAAGAATATTGGTCTTGTACCTCTTGTCAGTTGTCAAAATGTCAATTTTAAACTATTTATTGTGAGATCATCTGTATATTATAGTAGAATTCCACGCACCTAAGCAATATAGAATATTATGTACCTATGCGAATCTAAACCATTATAAACAGGTTTTATCTTTTCGGATTTCTGAGATTTCATTATTTTTTCAATTTTTAATTTTTTCTTTTTCAGCTATGTTCTACTCTCTTTTTACCTATTGCTTTTGTTTTCCTTTGCGTTTCTCGGAAGTTGAACTTTTTATTTTGGATATACGAATTATGTCCGTGGAAGAAGTTTTTCGAATAGCTTCGACAGCAATATTTTTCTCTGTGCTGGTATGTTTAGGTTGAGACATGTCGTGAGGATTAATCATTTGTTCATTATATCGCTCTTGTAGCAAAAGTAGATCAAAATGTTGATTCAAAATTTTAAACTCATTAATTTTTTCTGAATTACCAAGGAAAAACCCATTACATTTTAAAACCTGCTGTAGCTTTATCGATGGTAGTTACTTTTAGATTCACATTAATAATGATTTCAGCTAAAATGATTAAGCAATAAAACACTGAAAACTCTTGTTTTTAACACTTCCATAAATTTTTATTATAAAAAATTATCACTACAGCTGTTTCGGCAGAGTGCCTTTCTCAAGTGAGCTAATTTTGTTATGCGTCTAACACTTTATAGTCTTTAAGTGAGTAAGTTGAGAAGGAGAGAACTGTTTGTCTCAAGTTGGTCATTCAGAATTATATATGTATTTTTTAATTTACTAATTTCCATAGATTCTAATAATGATAGCTTAAAGCCTTTATTTTGAATGTGATGAATTCTGATGTTAATTTGATTTTCATTTGTTTATGGTCAATTTTCTGCGCTTGCTTTACTCCTAGATATTTATACATTTCATTTTCGCTCATAACCTCGATGTTTTGGCCATTT
The DNA here is from genome assembly GCF_040954645.1 of Diabrotica undecimpunctata. NCBI lineage: Eukaryota > Metazoa > Arthropoda > Insecta > Coleoptera > Chrysomelidae > Diabrotica > Diabrotica undecimpunctata. Next base: position 143,159,380 of record NC_092810.1, on the reverse strand, counting down.
TGCATGTCGAATCCTTCGGGCTGAACCTTTCCCTTGACTATATTACACGACATATAGTACACGACATTTGTCTAACCCAAAGTGCATACTGATATCATTTGAAAAAGTTTCTACAGTTTTTAGCATTTGATCTAAGTGATTTCGATTGGAGGCCATTAGTTTCAAATCATCCATATACAACAGATGATTAAGCTTCGCCACTACAGTGTTGTTGTTTTTAATGCTAAAACCTGAGTCAGTGGAGTTCAACAGCTGGGATAGTGGGTTCATCGCTAGACAGAACCACAATGGACTCAGCGAGTCTCCTTGGAATAGGCCGCGGTTAATTGTGATATTTTCCGTTTCGATATTGTTTTCACCAGGTATTTGGAGGTGAATTTTAGTCTTCCAATCTGTCATTATATGTCTTAAAAAGGTCACTATATTATCATGGACTTTATATATTCTTAATATATCTACCAGCCATTCATGCGGCACTAAGTCAAAGGCTTTCTTATAGTCAATAAAGGTAGTGAAGAGGTTCCTTTTTTTGGCGTATGCCTGGTTAGAAATGACTGAGTCGATAATAAGTTGTTCTTTGCAACCCATGGAACCCTTAGCGCATCCTTTCTGTTGAGGTTCTATAATATTATTTAGAGCGCAGTGTTGGTAGACGCGCTGGGCTACACAGGATGTGACCAATTTATACAGAGTTGGAAGACACGTAATTGGCCGGTACTTGGCTGGATCTTGGGTATTATTTTGATCCTTCGGTATTAAATAAGTTGTTCCCTGAGTTAGGAATGATGGTATTTCCTGTGGATTAGAAATAACACGATTAATTAATGTTGACAAGCACTCATGAGCACTCCAGAACTTCTTAAGCCAGAAGTTTTGAACTCCGTCTGGTCCAGGAGATTTCCAGTTATGAAGCTCTTTGATGATATTAGAGACTTCTTCTGTGGTGAAGGGTTCGTAGACAGCTATGCGTCGTATCTTCTATCCATCCAGCATTAGCGTTAAGAGCAGCTGGTGTGGAAAGTTGATTTCCCCAAAACTCTTGAATTTCTTCTTGGCTTGGGTATGATTTATTGGCACTTTCGACAGTGGAATTGAGTTTCCAATAGAACGCTTTTTCGGCATGCTCAAAAAGCGCATTGTCACATTTCCGGCTGTTACTAACTTTGTACCCCCTTAGTCGTCTTGATTATTATTAATAATTTAGAAGCCATAAAATTAAGAGTTTCTACCAGTTATTTAAATCTTAGAAACTTTGCCGAAAAATGGCAAAGTTGTATAAATTAAACAAACTACTGAAAACAAATATTTTATTTTGTTTTGCTTCCAAAAATCCCTCGACAAAAGGATAATCCCTCCCTAAAAACCAGCGCGTATCCTCATTTTCTACCACTCCAATCCGATCGGTGTTAGTATTGTCACTAACAGGTATTTAGTCAAGTCGAAAATCAAACTTTTATTTAACTGAGTGTACAGATTGCTAGCACACAAAATGGCTTAAAATTAATTTTTACGTAGAGAAAGACGTCGAAATGCAATCGTCAACTTTCATTTCACCGTCTTTTCTCTACGTAAACAGTGCAAAACATGGTGTTTCTCAAGAGTAAACTGTAGATATATTGTGGGAATAAACAATTATTCCTAACATCGTCCAATGCTTCCAGTAAGCTTGGATTAGCAGTTCACCTATTTCGCCATCGAAGAGAAGTCTCCTGACTTCTTGTTGCTCCATGTAGAGGTCGCTACTATCGTATTCAGGCATTTTATGTTACTACAACGGTCAGATAGATAAAGATAATTTTATTTCAGTTCGAGCTACCACAAGTGTTCCTGATGAGAGGTGAAACCTCGAAACACGTGTAGAACAATGGTGGAGCTCGAATTGAAAATAAATGCTATCGTCTAAAATTAATTTTCCGAGGACGCTTCTTCCGCGAAATATGTCAAGTTATGTGGAAATTAACAACATTGTCATATTTTATGTTTGGGATTAAATTGTTAAACATGATTTTCCAACAAGTAACCGCTAGTTTCATAAATATGTTTTTACTTATTTAATTATACAAATTTTTATTACCTTCCACTATAACTTTGTGACTTAAAACATGGAAACTGCATTGAACTTTGTCTGTAATGGTGTCGGGAAGACATTAACACATTATTACAGCAAACCTTTTCGGCGTCTTTATAAAAGATGCAATTCTCTCCATCCACAGCGTAATATAACTAAAATTAAAATAAAATGCTCTCGGTTTCATTTTATAAAATATTTTTCATTTGAAAAAAATTGATTTTTTTATTTGGTGTCGCAATTTTCGAGCCTCACAGAAAATAAATCGAAGAACGTTTTGCTTAGAACCTAAGTTGAATAATTCAGAATATGTAGGAAATACATTTAAAAATTGAGGTGTTGCAATATCAAAAGTTGTTAATACATTAAATTGTTTCAATTAGAACTGCCTAAAATTCAGTCTGCACAACTACTCAAAATACCACTTTTAAAAATACATAGTAGGACCAATAAATACAACGCAACTACCAACTTCTTTTTTTTTTTGTTTCAGTGGCGTGTAATTTTTAATTGACAAATTTGAGTATATGCGTGAAAATCTACATATAGGTTAGGAAATGAAAAACAGAAGAATTCGTGTTTTTATTAATTCTGTTAAATGTATTTATTTGCTAACAGTGGTCACATATTCGACATTATTAAAATTCTAAATATAGATATTATTTATTTATTTAGCGCATGGCTTACATCACAGTATAACAAAAAATTGGTAATTTAATGTACATATAGGCAACACAGAAAATTCTATAATTGAGGGGTCCAGCAGTAAAAAATGGTAAGGGACAATAAAGAAAATGTGAGTTTTGAAGTGTTGAATTTTGAAAAAAATATTCTTATATTTTTTATTAAAAAATATAAGACTATGAATCATGCTAAACTTAGCTAATTATGTTGTTAATCAGTAGGCAAAAATGAAATACCAAATATTTTTTTACAATATTTATTGAGGAAAATACGAAAATATATACTACAACTTAACATTATTTACCTAAAATATTTGAAAAAGTTTAACGTAATTTGGTAGGTACTAGGAGTTTATTTTAGATAAACAGCTGGAATCTATTCCAAGAATGATTTTACATCTTTCAGTTTTTCTGAATGAATACTAAGGGGATGATTATTTTTTTGAATAAGTGTAGGAAATTTTTCTTCTGCAGTTATTGGTCTTCCTCTTTTATTCAAGGACATGGAATTAAATAATCCGTTGAATGATGCTGAATATTGTATATTTTTGGGAAATTCTGAAGATAGGCATAATTTCACACTACTTTGTAAAATACCTACCGGTTGATTAAAATAGCTTTTCAGTACTGAACCACAGTTTTCTCTTATAAAACATGGAACCAATGGTAAGCTTTGGTGTGGGAAGTATTTGCTGTAGATCAAAACTTATTGCATGCATATCTGGGTTTAAGTTTGCTTCCTCTACTACGTTTCTGACTGTCTGTTGACCTGCTTGGGCCTTTCTATGATGTAATTCTTATTCAGTTTTAATTTTTTCAACCTCAGTTTCATCATTGTGTAACTTAGCATTTTCTAAAGCCACTGAAAACTTATCGCACGCTTGACATGTATCCATTTTCGGAGTTTTGAAACTTATATTCTTCAGTAAATATTCTTCTGAATTTATCTGCAGAAACTGGAGTTTTCTTTTTCAAAATGCATTCTCCTACATATTTCTCATAACAAGTTTGAATAGAATATTCCATACTCATATTGTCTAGAGCTGTCAGCACGGGTCTAATGGCTTTTGTACTTAGGTAACTTTTAATAAAAGATTACAGAAAATCTATATCAGAATTGGAATATTTTTTAGGATGATTTGAATGTCGACCTCTTAGATCTGATTTTGGAGTATTTGATCCAGATTTTAATTGTTTTACTAGATTTTCAACTCGACCTCGATTTTTCTGTAAGCCATGGATACTTAGGAAAGTCATTTTGCATACCTTAACATCTTTTCCTTGTGATTTTAATTTATATTCAATAGTTTGAGATCTTTTTGATACTAGTGCTTTAGTTTTCTTCCTAGTCACATTTTTAGATCTCATAAAACCTTGTAAGTAAGCATTTTGTTTATCAAAACTGTTCATGCCCCAAAAATTAACAAAAATTGTCTGCAGTTCTTCATGAGATGCAAATAACTCATAGCATTTATTGGGGCACGGTAGACTACACGTTGGACCTTAGTATTTCCCTTACCTCTGTATTGTTTATATTCTTTTCCGCGATTTCTGAGCTCTTTCGTTTTTAATTGCTTACTTAAATTGCGTTTCCTTTTTCTAGATTTTGTTTCTAAAACAGAATCTTCTTTTTCTTGTTTACTGTGTTTTAATTTAATTCTCTATTTTCTTTTTCTTCCTTCCCTTCTTCTTCAGTACTGGACTCTGGGTATGTGTGAGAAGAAATTTCTTGAAGTCCATGTTCTTTCAAAAGTTTTCTAAAACATAAATAAAAATAATATTAAGTATTATAACGCTGCAGAGAATTCATTTTCATATTTGCAAGTAAAAAAAGTTTTTATGCAAAGTTAATGTGGATGTAAACAATGTTCAGTACATCCTTTACCATTTTTTACTTGCAAACGATTATTCTAAGAATATAAATAAATTACCTTCTTTGTAAAAAGTTAATCGAGCTAGCTTGTTTAAATATTTAAAATGCAGGGTCTTTATCTGAGTCGTAATCATCGTAGCTCTCGGAATTGTCACTATTAACATCAAAAAAGCCATTTAGATTTGAACAACCTGCTTAGTCTTCCGCCATCATGGACACAGAACATTATTTTCATGCTTATGCATGTCTCTTACCAAATTTTAAGAAATTAATCTGGCGCCATCTATTATTCGGAAAATAAAATAAGTTAAATTTTCTGCGTTGCCATGTCCCTTGCCATCTTTTACATAATATTTCGGGAAAAATCAAAATTTGCCCATTACCATTAAAACATGCAAAGACATCTTTAAAAGCGATATACCAATGTTTTTTAAACGTAAAACAGTTGACCAGTGTGTGTTGCCTGTGATGACCTATGGTGTCGAAACTTTGACATTGACAGCTACAACTTCTAAAACGCATGCAAATAGCTCAGAGAAAAATGGAAAGGTCAAAGCTGAGTATATCGCTTTGTGACCAAGTTAGAAATGAACACTTAATACGAAGAACAGGAGTTACCAATGTAATTTTCCGAATTGCCACACTGAAATGGAACTGGACCGGACACGTCGCCCGAATCAGTGATGAAAGGTGGACGAAGAGATTGCTTGAGTGGAGGCCGAGGTTAGACAAAAGAAGTAGAGGAAGACCCCCTTCTCGTTGGACTGACAATCTAAGAAAATGTCAAGAAATTGAATTAAAAAGTGCTGTCCATTTAAAATATATAGCTAGACTGTGTAAATGTGGGTAGATGTAAATATCACATATAAGGCTAGACTAAGAACACTATCCTGTTGGATACCGGCTCCCACCGGATAAAGAGGAGGATTTTTAACGTTCCTCTGTTTAAAAGTCTATGCCTCAGCAAAGTACTGAATACATAGCATTTTAACATTCTAGTTCGTAACTGAATACTAATATCACGATTACAAAATATTTTTTTCATTTTTATATAGGTAGACCTGGCAATTTCAATACGTCTTTTTATCTCGTGATTTTGGTCACCCGTTTCATTGATGAGGGTTCCCAAGTACTTGTATTCGCTTACTTTTTCGAGTTGGGTACCGTTTATTGCGATACTAGTGTCATGTATTGGATTCTTACTAAAGGTCGTATATTTGGTTTTTTTGACGTTCATCCTTATGCTGTAGTTATTACATATCTCATTCATACTTTCCACTAGTTGTTGTAGATCTTCCGCTGTTCTTGCCAATATCACAGTATCGTCAGCATATCCAATTCGTCAACACAGTATCGTCAACTTCTTCATTGACTATTATCCCTTCGTTTGCATGTGAGAGAGTTTCTTGGCTGTAGATATTAAACAAGAGCGGTGACAATATACAACCCTGTCGTACTCCTCTACGTATTTCTATTTCGTCTTTTGTTTGGTCTATTTTTATATTAGCTCGCTGATTCCAGTACAGATTTAATATTATTATTATTTGTATGTCTCTGGTGTCGATGTTCTTACCCACCAGGATTTCTTTGAGTTTATTGTGGCGTCTTTGTCAAAGGCCTTTTCAAAGTCTATAAAGCAGGCGTGTATCTCTTGGTTAACATCTAGACATCTCTGTGTTAGGACGTTTAAGGCAGAGAGCTTTTCTTATACCTTGAGATCAGTTACTTCGTACTGTCCCATTATTGTTTTCTTCTGTTGCACTCCATTACTGGAAGTTTGCGATCACTACATCAAAATGTTCTGTATTCTGCTTCACACTTAGTAACTGTTAAACGTGCATGCCCGTTCATGAACATTATTTAGTTGTCACTAATTTTGATGATCCTTGACAATAATATTATGTGGATTATATAAAACAATATTAATTACGTTTTGTAATTAAAATATTGCCTATTTTATTTAGCATAATTGTCTTAGCCTCAAAAATCATAAAAATAATAATAAATTAACAGTCAAATGCCTGATTTTGTTATGTATTTTAATTTGTGCCATTATGTAGTTGTTAGGTCTCGTATATATCGTCATAGTTTTTTTTTTATTTAAATTAACGTGCATGTGACATCTATGGTCATTAGCACGAGTTACGATTTACATGGTAATATATAAATTACAAAATAATGTAGTTAATATTTAACATAAAGAGAAAATAATAAAAACTTGTAATATAACATTTATATTTTGTTGAGCAGTTGACTTTTCTCGAGGAATTTGATAACCTTGTTGATTTGGTCTGTGCTGTTTAGGACCTCTTTGAAGTTAGTACTAATATCGAGCTGTTGGCGTATTTTGACATAAAAAGGGCATTCGATAAGTAAATGCCTGATTCGGAGAGTCGTATTGCAGTTCTGACATTTTGGTTGTGGAGATGATGTCATCAGGTAGCCATGAGTTAGACGGGTATGTCCTATACGCAATCTCCGTATGATTGCAATATTTTTTCGAGATAAACTGGGATAGGTAAGAAGGTTCACTGAGGGTTTAATTTCTGCAGCGCTGAAGTAACATTATTCCAGTGAATCTGCCAGGTGGATAGATTAAGCTTCTTCAGTCTATCTTTGAGATAGTTGCAAATTTGTATATTGATAATGGTGTCCGTAGATGATGCGGCTTTTTTGGCAAGGCAATCAGCTTTTTCGTTACCACTAATACCAACATGGGATGGTACCCATATTAGAGTGATAGTTGTATTTTGGTTTATAAGAAGCTGATATGTGTCATGAATATCTTGGACGATAGGCTGGTTGGTGGATATAGCATTAATGGAGTGTATAGAGGAAAGTGAATCAGAACATATGGCTATATGTGTATTTGGATATTGTTGGGCGTATTTGAAAGCATGTGAGATACCTAGTAGTTCACCAGTGTGGATACTACACCAAGGAGAAATTTTAGAGAGTTCGACAGGCTGTTGTACAGTGGTTACAGAATATCCAACACCACTTTCAGTCTTTGACGCGTTAGTGTAAAGAACTATGTTATATTTATTTTTGTTTATAAGTTCTAGAAGGTCATAGTTTTAAATGTACCTATAATTTTAATATCGTCGTTACTGTCGACCACTGTTTTTTGTGTCCACCATGTCTTTCTACTATTTTGTATGGAAAAATTAATGTAATTTACCCATAATTTATTTGTTACAATACGTGTTTAATATGTATAAACCATATTTGATAAATTATAATTTGAGAATTTTCTTTTCTTTTTTGTTTCCTAGCCGCCTCTGAGGTGAAAGTACAAAAATAGGGGAGAAAGTGTAACCTTTAATTATTCAGTTTCAATCGTGGATATCACACCAAAACATAAAAAATGTGATCTGAGCTTATTTAGTATGTTTGCGAATAAGTTGGAAATATTCGATCAAATGTTTTATTTTCGAATTTTATAAACGAAGTTTAAAAACATTTTTTTAAGGATTTTGACTAGTTAACCGTTAATTTTATATATTTTTTATATATTATTCTATTTTTATTTTAAAATTTTATATAATATGTATGTTTATTGAGAGGAACGTTAGTGCAATATTTAATGTAAAAAATATACTTATGTTTTACTTAATTGTTTTAGATTAAAAAATATCTCAACTAGCTCTAGTAACCAATTACTAAATTTGTCCTTTAATTACACGAGTCCCGTATTAAAAAAAACGTTGATTTTGTTTTTCAGGTAATAACAGCAATTTATTTGTATATTTGTTAAAACGTAAAATACGAACCATATTGAAATAAACATTTCTGTAAATTGTACTGATATTCACGTTCTTTTGTGGAGTCTGTATTTTAAACCCATATTTCAATGCCTTTATACAACGAGAATGAAACAAGTTATATTATATAAATGAACATAATATATAATGAACATAGTTTTAACATATGTAAAATTACAGAAACACTAAGCCCAGTTGTCAAATTTGAAGTGTTATTCGGCTAACATAGCAAAATTTATAAGAAACAGCAAGGATTATCTAATTAACAAAATTGCTACTGAACAGTGTTATGGTTATATACTTTATGGAACAACCAATCAAATAGATCTACTTAAAGTAGACACTATATTATAATACATTCAGAATATTTATGTCTGGCAGTAATGGAATCTAGAGTTGAATTTTTAAGGCTAGAAAAAAGCCATCGAACGTCCATTAAAACTGAGAAGATTATCTTTTGTTAAACAATATGATTATTACATAGTTAAAGAAAAGATCACCTTTCATTGGTAGCAAATCAAAGCTAAACAAATAAGATTTAGATGCAGAAACTCTCCTGCTATTAGTACAAGATCCCACCGCAGGATCACTACGTTCATAACGTATAGGGGAAGGGTGGGCAAGTCGACATACTCGAAGGTAAAATCGATTTATTTTGAAAAATGTAAAAGGTATCATGAATTAAACAGAACAGAACTCCATTTTAAAACTGTAAATGTTTTTGTTTTACATTAATGTCAAAATGTCATCTTGACAACTCTCATTTGACACTTTTGGCAACGTAACCAGCCTTCTTGAGATTTGGATAGGCTATATAACTCATTGCAATAGAGGCATACGCAATCATCGTCGTCGTCCTCATTAAAGCCCTCTTCACAGTCTAATTTTTTTTCATAGATTTTAACTGCCGCACTTTGTTCACTTTTTCTTAATTTTCTGGTTCTCTTATCTCGACAATATTTTTGAGTGTCTTTATCTCCACATTCTAAGGTACACATTTTTCTTTACTGAGTTTTCCTTATTACCTCTTACCTCTCTCGTTTTCTTAATATTTTGTTGTTAGCGAAGACTCTGGAGGTATGGACTCGTGGTAAGAACATCTTGGTAACTATTGGCCTTTCTTCTTCTGGACATTTTCCTGAGAAAGAGGGGAAATTTGCAACAAAACGTTTGTGATGTTATTAGCTGAAGACTCTACATGTATTTACCGTTGTAGATGACTGCGGATCTTCTTCATTCAAATGTTCTGCTGCAGTGAAACATGCACTCGGATTAAAGGATTCAGTGTTTGCATTATCGGCCTCAAGTGGTACGTCAGTTACTGTGCTGGGTAAATACATGTGTTCTGGAAATATATCCGGGTTAAAAGGTGAGATTCCTGTTGCTTTGAATCAGCTTAAAGCTATCGTTGGTATTGCGGTTTTATTGTAGACGGAAGAAAAAAGCGACGCGACCTGGTAAAGAGTGATGACACGACTTGGATTTTCCTTCAACCATTGAGTTGCTGCTGCATCGTAGTACTTACTTAGTGGTCCGAAAAAGCACACATCGAGAGGTTGGAGACGATGTGTGCAATGTGAAGGCAAGCAAAATAGCACCACTGAATTGTTTTTTGCAAGTTCCAATGCTTCTAAAGTTCTATGACAACTTGCCCACCCTTCGCCTACTCCAGTGGTCAGAGACGAAAATGCCACTCAACCTCTAAAAATCATACGAACAAGCTAAATTTTACCGAGAATATTAATTTTAGGACCCTAAAAAAATGCAAAAAAGTTTACAACTTTTACTCCCGGGCTACCACCCCTACAAGGGGGTAAAAACGCAAGAAAATCGATTTACCAAGAATCTATACGATATAGAAAAAAATGTTTCAAATAAAAATTGTAGGTGAGATACATTTAAACAAAAATGTTTATTAGCACTTTTTGTATAGAATAAACCGTTCTCCCAGAAACGACGCTGGAAGCGACCGTCAATTTTGAATGTCAGTTACGCGCGCGAAATCAATGTTCAATAAAATTTGTATCAGCTCGACGGTAAATATTCCATATCTTTTGATTCAACTGTCCGATCCAACTGGTTGCAAAGTAATGATATCCTAACAAGTTTATCATAGTAGTACTTGTGATTGGAAAGAGTTTGTCTGTGTATAGACAGTGAAAATTTCGATACTTCTTTTAGATATAAATCAAGTAATATTTAATCTGCACGCTTCTTTTACTGTTGAAAAAGTGGTAACTTTTGCGATATAAACGTGTGTTTGATGCATTGGGTATAAGTGAGACAAAACTTAAGTCAGTTTTGAAAAACAGAAAAACTGTAAATATGTAATTAAGTGGATATCGCACAATATAAACTTAGACCACATCCTAAGACTAAAGATCTTCCTGAAGGTTGTAAGTTTGAAATTCGAGAAATCAATTCCATTGAACATATTTGGGTAATATGCAAAACTTACTTGACGTAACGGTTACAGTAACTCCTGCAATTTGGGAAAAAGTATGTGGAAATGTGTAACGGTAATAGAAAAATGTTGGGTGGGTGAAAATATATGCGGTTATAGACGTTCATACAAGACCGCACGGATAATTGATTATATTTAACTTGTTTTTATTGTTTTATTGGAAATTAGGGTGGAAAAAAATAGACATCGATAGACAAAAAATTAGCTTGTGTATTGCCATGCTAAAATTGTTATTACATTGCTTACAAAAGGAACAAATATAGAGGAGGCATGTCTTCCGACAGTTGACATAAAAATGACAGGCAAACTTTTATTACAGTGTTGCCATACATAAAGCTAAAAATATTAAATTGAACAATAATGTACTCTTATATTCTCGGTAGCCGCCACTTCATATATGGAAAATAACGCGGCACTGATCTATTCATCAAGTGAATTTATTACGTTCTCCAATTGTTAAATAATTTATGTCCAAAATTCCTTTAATCTTGGATATGACTATGTTGAAGTCGATCACGTAAATTGGATGCACCAAATACTGTATTCTACTTCTTTTTTTTACATTAACCGGGTCTATCAGAACATTTTCAATTTTCACGAATTGTCTTGCATCTGCAGCGATTTCGTCGTATCTGGACAAGCCCTAAAAGTGACTGTTTACAATAAGTATTAAAAAGGGTAAGTATAATAAGAAGAAAGTCTATTTATTTTGAGCTATACAGGGTGAAAATTTGAAATCTTCCCACAGTTTGAAACCAGTCAATTGTGTTGTCAATGGGAAGACTTTCAGTTCTGTGAATATTTTTAGATTCCAAGATTTAACCTAGTAAGGGTAAATGTTAATACAATTACAATTTAAAAGAAGAAGAAATCTTATATAAAGTTTCGATGATAAATAAATTGGTTTTATTAAATGTTCTTTTTGTAATCTTATCGACCGAACACCACAGATAATACTGAGGAACAATAAATTTAGGATACAAACAAGGGATACGTCTTGCGGACAATTCGGGATCGCAATACCAGGGCCCAAAATGTTCTCAAGACGACTTGCCATCCTATCGGACATCTAGTATTCAGAAAACCCAAAAATAAAATACTATTTCCACTCGCTATGTTACTGACTTCTGTCAGTCCAGAACTCCCAGATGAATACTTACGATGTCCTCGAAAACACTCCGTATAACACGTAATAAATAACTAAAATGACAGGGCGAGATTGATTTTCTGTGGTTTCCAATCCCATTGCACAATAACACCAGATACTAGGTGCGGTTGTAACCACAGCTATCCTTCAATAAAAAAAACACCAATAATATCTGAAAATGATTGTTTTCTCGACCCATTTGGTGTTTTTATCACCCAAGATGACAAACTATTCAATTACCAAAAAACAACACAACTCCTGTCCGACCGGCTGATACGTAAACTCCTCCGTGTCGTCTTGTCAGAGAAAACGCGGCAAATCCGCAGTACAGCTACCTAGTATGCTCTGCAGAGGGCTTTGAGCGTCGACGGCGAAATATCTTCTGCTTAAGACCATTTCAGCTAAGACTGTCGATGAGGTGGTATAATTCCTTCCATATAAAATAAAAACACCAATTGTACTAGAAGTAAAACAACCGTAGAGTCTTGAGGAAGTAGAAGAGAGCAGAGCCCTAGCAGAAGGGGTCCTAGAATGTAGGTGACTCTAGGAGAGCCCGTGAAGGACTGACTTCAGTCCTTCATGGTAAGCACCAGTCCACAGAGTAAAGCACACGATGATATTCGTAAAACCAACAGCGTCATTTTGACTCACGATGGCAATACTCCGTTAGTTCAATCGGCCAATAACAGAATTTTAGTGCAATACACTAGTTCGGAAGTTGACCGAAGTCGTAAAAAAGGCTACAGGAACGATAGTAATTAGAGACACAGTTATCTGCCGTCAACAAAGCATCATACGTAGTACACTGCGGTGACAAACGGCAATATCAAAACCCAGACTTGCCACTGACTCACTTCCATTGACATTAGCTGTAAAATGAACAAGTTTTGACTTCACATATCATAAACACATACCCTGAAGAGGAACTAAGCTTAAGTACCCTGTTATACAAGCGCTAATGTCGTTGCGTTAGCGTCGGTCAACCGGATAATGGTAATACCATGGAATGGAGTAAATTATAAGAACGACATTGCCGTCCGTCGGTGAGTCTGCGTTATCGCAACGGCAAATAAGTTATACGTAGCGCTGACATCGCGGATAAATTGATCTCAACGCGACGCATCTTAAATCACGTATAACTTGAAAATTTTGCGTCCTGTTTTCCGTGTCATCAACGCGTCGATATGATATTAGCGCTCGTATACTAGCTACCTTAACCAGGGTGATCTCATCGAGAGCGATTTGACGAACTTTAAATAATTTCCATTTGGTATTTTTTGTGATTATTAAAATAGTTATTTCAAGAATTGTAATAAATTCCAATTAGTGGCACGAATGAATGAGTTCAAAATTATTAATCTTTATTTTTAAATATTCTTCCTGTTATCACATCGTCGCGTCGCGTCATATAATATAAGTTCTGTATTCATACCACACAATTACGATAATAAATTATAAGACTCTATGTATGTCACGTAGCTACATGAATAACTTATTTCCTTATTTTCATTAATACCTACAGTATTTATGAATTAGTCAACAATGGTTATTCATAATTTATTCTTCATTGAATCCCGTATATTCGACTCATATTTACTTTGTCGTGTCTTTTCTGTAATATTTTTCTTGGACGACCCGTTGCTGACATCTCTAGAAATACGAATTAGATTATTTTCTCTTATTTGGATTATATTTTGTTTTGTCTTTTGAAACTATCAACTTTTAAATAAATTTATTTTATCACTATATGTACGAACCATAGAATGATATACATATAATACAAGATAGACTGACTGCTGAAATACAGTCGCGTTCCTCTAGTGCGTCAGAGAAAACTGACGCAAAGCAGTCCCTGCATCTCTTTGTAATATGCCGGGTTTATCAACCACGTGACCTCATTGGTTATTTAGGTCAAGTGGTCGATAAACCTGGCAAATTATTTTATTTTTTTTTATTTTATTTTATTTTACAATAAATTTGAGCAGGGGTCGCAAAACCCATATGCCCATGTGAATACAATGTTATATAGTGTGCAATTAAATGGTTACATTACAATAGTTACATATTAAGCACTAACTAACTAAATAAATATACAAAGACATAGGTAATAGCAAGTGTTTAGTACAAATTAAATGTTCAACTATGGAGTAAATGGTCGTCCAGTTTATTTTTGAAAATATTGACAGATAGAGCATCTATGATCTCATCCGGAAGGATATAAAGAAAAAATTGTCTAGTGGTTGTTAAAAAAGTTTCCTTTTTAAACTTAAGTTTGTGGCCACGAAAACAATTGTCATTGTCTAGCATAAACATATTCCCCACATTTCCAAAGTTGTACTTTACTATCCGAAACGTAATAATTAAATCGCCTCGAAGTCGACGTTGTTCAAATGTAGTAAGATTGGCCATATTCAGTCTTTCTGTATACGTAGATCTTGAGCGACCAAAAGACATTCTAGTGCACTGCCGCTGTACCGGACACCAAACAGTTCCGCAATATTCCAGAACTGGACAAATGTACAGTTTATACAGATGAACTGAGCTCATAAATGACACTTTCGCAAACGTTTTATTTAGTAGATATAATTTACTGTTAGCTTTTTTAGAAATATGCAAAATATGTTCCGACCAACTTAGATTGTTATTAATTATAACACCTAGATCATTATGTGATTTCATTGTTTTTAACACGCGCCCATTAATGGAGTAAGGAAGACACGGATTATTTTTACCCATTTGAAGAACTACACATTTGTCCACATTAAAAGGCAGCATCCAAGTAGAGCACCATTCCGATATGCAATCGAGGTCATCTGGTAGTAACTGGAAATTTACGGAGGGATCGGAAAATAGCTTCGTGTCATCTGCATAGAAAGCTTTGCTGCATGTGGATCACTTGAGTATGCTATGAATAAAAGTGGGCCCAAAACTGATCCTTGCGGTACCCCACTTAAAACTGTTCTCTCAACTGAGAAAGAGTCCCCAACTCTAACACAAAACTTTCTATCTGTTAAATACGCGTCGATCCATCTCAGTAATTGACCACGGATACCAAGGTGTTCCAATTTATGTAATAATCTTCGCTTTGGTACTCGATCAAAAGCTTTAGCAAAATCGAGGTAAATAATGTCTACCGGGGCTTTTTGCTGTCTAATGCTCTTGACCATTCATTGACACACCAGAGAAGATTTGTCATTGTAGAACGTCCTTTGACAAACCATGCTGCTGCTCAGGTATAACCAGTTCATTTTGCAGAAAATCAGAAATTGTCTCGGCAATAATAGATTCCATTACCTTAGATATTACAGGTGTTAAGCTGATAGGACGATAGTTATAAGGATTCAATTTGTTCCCTTTTTTAAAAATCGGTGTTACAGACGCGGTTTTCCATATAGGAGGCAGAATATGTGTGGTGAATGATAAGGACATAATCACATACATTGGGTAAGCTAAAGCATCAGAACATTTCTTTAAAAATGAAGAAGATATTAAGTCGAGACCAGGAGAGGAATTATTTTTTAGGCTTTGAAGATGATGTTTAACTTTTTCAGGAGTAATGATTATATTTTCAAGGGAAGAAGAAACTCGTGACGAAGTAATATTAGGCAACTGATGATTAGTGGGTTCGACAGAGAAAACCTTAGAGAAAGTACTGGCGAGGACTTAGGCATTCTCGTAGTTACTTTGGGATATATCCCCATTATCATTTTCCAGTAAAGATATAGAAACTTTGGTTGTCAACGAAGATCTAATATACTTGTACAATTTTTTACAGTTATTACTAATGGCTATACTCTCTTCGTAGGCAACAAGAGCTTCATGTAGAGATTTCTTTAAATCTTTGGCAAAGTCTCGATGAATTAGTAAATCCTCTATGCGATTTGTACGTCTATATTTGTTCCACAACTTTCTTTAATACTTGATCAGATATATTAATTCCCCATTAATCCAAGGTTAAGTTTATGTAAGAACTTAGATACAGAATACAACTGGATTCCTTATGACGCCGAAAACATCATTCCAATCAATATCAGAGAGATTAGAATTAGAAAGGGATGCAGGGACTGCTTTGCGTCAGTTTTCTCTGTCGCACTGGGGGAACGCGACTATTGCAGTCATCTTGTATTATATCGTCGGCTGTATGCCGACGATGTATTGCAATATGCAATAGTAATACAACACAAAAATCGGTAATTTTTCAAAACTGGGGTTTAAATTTTGTGTGCCAATAATTTTGTTTTATTTGTTTTACTACATGGATTAGAATTTTTGAAAAAAAATAATTTTGGTTTATTTGGGAGAGCGGTAGGTAGCCTTTAATGAATTGTAGCACAGACTCTTAAATTCAACCCTTATTTTGAGTTGTGCCACTATTGCACATCAACATTTTGTCTTTCAAGACTAATTAAGGCAAAGACAAAAATGGCATTTTTTTTTGTTATTAATATCAACTGAAATAATGGTTCAATAAAGAATGCTACAAATTACTTGAATGAGAAAAAGTGTTTATTAACAACTATAAGAAAAACGAAATAAAAAAGTATATAATAATAATAATAGGAAAAGTTTTGACTAAAAATGCTTTAAATGTCGGTAGAAGTCAGCGTGAATTGGTGGAACACTCTTGTCTTCACAAAGGCTAGTAAGGACTTTTTTCTTCTTTTCAGTTATTGGCAGGCTACCAGAGTAAGCCTTTTCGAGTTCCATAATATCCATCTAATCCTTTTCTTGTTTTTTTCTTGATGGTATCAACTGATCTGTACTCCTCTTGTGCAAATGAAGTTTTAAAATAGTGTTGAGTACCAGAGCTTTTTTTACATGAATTTTGCAAATATCGTCGAAATGAAAAGTATTTCCTTGGACATATTCATTGAAAATTGAAAATAATACTGTGTATTTCGACTGGTTGTTTGCAACGAGCAGTTCGGATTAGCATATCGCAATGAGTCGGTAGATAAACAGACCCTCCTTTTAAAGCTTTAGTGTTCTTTCTTTCTATTAAAGAGTGACAGCTGTCACCCTCATTTTTAGTATGGTCGACAACTAAATAGCGATGAGTTATAGCAGAAATTTTGAAATATTTTACAGCGTACTGATACATTGAAATTAGGCATTTGTTTTTTCCTTGGCCACCACAATCGTCTGAATAAAATATGAATTTCAAATCGTCAGAATCGGTTTTTATAAATGTTTGTTCCAAATACATCAGCAGGCACGAACCAATTTCTATGGACCTTTACTGCCTTCTCCTTCGTGCCAAACATAGCAGTGCACATTTCCCAGTCCCTTTTTCTGAAGTTCAAATATAGAGAAATGATATGTTGACAGCTTAGATTATTTATAATAGAAAGCGGAAACGTCTCCTTTTGGTGACGGTAGAGCAGATTGTAGGTCAAAACAAGAACTTTGTGTAAGTTAGTTACAGTCTCTTTGTCAAGTGTTTTTAGCTCCCGGATTAGGTTTTTCTCATTATGATGGTTATTATAATCATCTTCTAGGGCTATTTTTTCTTTACTGCTCGAATTTTTGTATTTTTCACAATACTGGCATTGATCTTTTTTTGAGAGAAAAGATTGCATAGTTAAATATATAATTAAAAAGTTTACGATATAAACCAATTTTTACAAATTCATCATTGTCTCTTTGGCAATCAGCTTTATAATCATTGTAGAGATCTGTCAATGTTTTGCCTCCTTCTATATATTTTTTGAGGTACTACATCGACAATAGTGGCTCTCCATTGTCGTAATTAAAGAAAGTTATTTACCATCGAGTTAGAATCTAGATTCTAACTCGATGGTGTTTACGAACCCTGTTCATAGTTTCGTTACAAAATGTTTTATGCGTGCTATGTTTACCTCTTTGATTGTTGCTTATAAAGCCACTTTCCGTCTTCCCGATACCAGTTCGAATACATCTATTAGTAACTCCAATGGTGGATATAAAAAATCTTTTGCACACTCTTTTTTTCTGATCACGGTTTTCCAAATAGAATGCATGATTATAACCACGGCTTGATGTCTTACGTTTATCTGGATATCGATATGTTGGTTTAATTATAGACATGGATCTCAGAATATAACTTCGTTGTTTAATTTATATTTCCCATTGACCAATATTTTTCAAAGATCTGTGTTCTTTCTTGTAACGTGAATGTTTAGTCACATTGTAGTCTACATGGATTGCAAGATCGACCTAAACTGCGAGCATATACTTACTTTGATTATACATTGGTGTATTTTGGCCTAAATTTCTTTTCCATTGGTCCGGACAATCTTTTCCTACTTTTAGATTTATTAATGGTCACGTCTTATATTACTTCAGTCTCCACATTTTCATCAGAGTCTTCTGTAAATGTAGACGATACATCATCATCATCATTCACGTAATGAGGGTTTGCATCAGAACTAAAATGGGTTTATTTTTTGTTTAAACCGGTAGATGTAATCAAAAAATCGTCTAAAGTGTTCTGCTAAATTGATTATTTGGAATTATACATTATTTTATATTTTAATTAAAGAAATGTCTGAAAATCCCAGTTTTTATGAGTCTGTCATAAACGAGTTTGCCAAGGATGGCAGAAGAATAAAGCTGCACTACAAGTAAAAAGTTTAATAAGTCTTTTTATAATTTCATTTAAATTGCATCCCTTTCTTCAAATATCACGGCACGTCACTGATATATGCCGATATATCGAAAGTTGAATATCGATATAATTTTAAAATATATATCGATATATTTAATGTATCTATCTGTACATCGTTGCTATCCCTATAGACAGCTAAATAGAAGAATATATTCTTCATATATTTACCATTTTTTTTTTAATAACGCAGATATTGAATCTGACATAATTACAACTTGGTGGTTAGAAATTTTTCAATTTTCAATCTAAAGAGATGTTTAAATGAGGAGGTTTTTGTAGATGCCTTTGACTTGATTGGTCCGGGATGTGAGAATGTGCGTGAGTTAATCGAGGGTCTAAGTGATACATAGGAGCTGGCTTGTGTAAGATCAAATGGGAGGTATGAAAGAAAACAACCATACTGGTGGAACGAGCAGCTTGAAAATCTGAGGACAAATTGCATGAGAGTAAGAAGGAAGTGTAAAGGTGGATTTTCACAGGTCCGATATCCGACGGTACGATGATACGATATAAATTTCAGCGAATTTCATTGGTTGAAAAATGACAGGTGGGATT
This sequence comes from Diabrotica undecimpunctata, assembly GCF_040954645.1. NCBI lineage: Eukaryota > Metazoa > Arthropoda > Insecta > Coleoptera > Chrysomelidae > Diabrotica > Diabrotica undecimpunctata. The sequence continues at coordinate 143,140,180 of NC_092810.1, read as the reverse complement.
TTCGTACGAAATTAAAAGTCATCGGAAGAAGTTAAAAATATTTTAACTTTTGCACGAAAATCGGATAAATTTTGACATTGTTGACATTCTAACTTGAACCTTAACCCTTAATCTTATTTTTGTGGAGTGTTTATGTTTACTATTTGAAATATATTTAAAATGGAACAATGACCTAATCATTATATAAATGCAATGAAATAAAGTGTTGCTCTTGGGTCTTCTACACTATGTGAGGCAAAAACGACGAGAACGTAGCTCAATATAATATAAATATATATTATATCAAACAAAACAGCTAACATTTATTGTATTAATCCATCCAATAATCTGACACATCATACATATATATTATGACATATATTATGTCAAAAAATTTCGGATACGACAATCAAATATTTTCGTACAAAAAATTTCGTATTTCGTGTCATCGGATATCGGATCTGTGAAAATCCAGCTTAAGAGGTTAAGAAGAGTACGAGCAGGATATTTGGAAGAGAGAATAAATGAATTAAGGCGAATGCAGAATGAATACAGGAATGAGATAAGAAGATCTAAGAAAGAAAGGTGGAGTAACCTGCTTCAGGATCTCGAAAGGGATATCTAGGGGCAGGGCTTCAAGATTGTCTGTACCGAATTGAAGCGGAAAAAGACCCCCTACCCCCTGCCTGATAATGAGAAACTCCGTTTAATACGGGAACTCTTTCCTCAGGTGCAGGATAGGCGTGAAAGGGTTATTGGTTTCGTAGATGCGGAACCTTTTACTGAGTTGGAACTCGGCGAGGCTATTGGACGGATGAAGATCCGAAAGGCACCTGACATAGATGGAGTCATGCCGGAGACAGTAATACTCGCCGCACTAAGATACCTGCAGGTTTTCCTGAGATTGCTAAACAAACTGCTTGAACAACAGCAGTTTCCAACTTTCAACAACAATGTTGAAAGAAGCTAAGGTTGTCCTTATCCCGGAAGGTAGAGGTGAAGAGGTACGATTTCGGCCAATTTGCCTTCCTAGTTCGATAGCTAAATTGTACGAACAGCTTGTAAAAGGCCGCCTTGAGCGAGAGCTAGAAGAAAAGCATGCGCTGAGCGACCACTAATATGGTTTTAGGGCCAAAAGGTGTACTATAGATGCGATCACAGAAGTAACCTCTTTAGTTACGCAGGATACAAAGAGATGGGTGGCTCTTATCCTGCTTGACGTCAAGAATGCCTTTAATACGACATCATGGAAAAAAATCATGTCTAGGCTGAGAGAATCGGGCGTTAGTGGGTACCTGGTCAATGTAATTGACAGATACTTTACTGACAGGTCCATAAGAGAAAAAGATACCAGCATCAGTTTGTCGCAGGAATCAGTACTAGGTCCCATCCTCTGGAATGTCCTGTACGACGGGATGTTGAGGCTACAGATGCCAAGGGCATGCACTATTGTAGCTTATGCCGATGATCTCGCATTGGTTGCGAAGGCGAGTCAGAAAACGGACATGGCTAATGCGGCTAACACAGCCCTGTGTCGTATTAGTAGGTGGATCAGAGATAACGATCTACAGCTAGCGCCTCAGAAAACTGAGGTGTTAGTTCTCAAAGAGAGCCGGGAAAAATCCTCTCTTCGCTTTATAGTGGAAGGTGTGGAGGTTGCACCAAATCGATTAAGTATCTGGGAGTCTGGTTGTCGGAAGGACTAAGGTTCGGAGTACACATCCAAAAGACGGTAGAGAAGGTGAGTCGAAATCTGGAGGCCTTGATACGGCTGATGCCAAACATTGGAGGCACAGGTAGCACCAAAAGAAAGGTGTTAAATGGAGTTTTCCAGTCAGTGGTAACCTACACTGCCCAGGTGTGGTGTAGCGTACTAAACACTGCGAAATACGCTAAGCTGATGGAGACTTCGCAAAGGCGAATGATCCTCAGGGTATCTAGTGCATATAGGACAGTTTCAAATGAGGCTCTATATGTCATTGGAGCGGTGATACCGATCTTGTTGTGCAAAGAGCGAGCGAAGGTGTATGCGAGGAGGATGGATGTAAATGAGAGAGAAAGAACGATAGTAGGGTGGCAGAGAGAATGGGCAAATGATAGCGGAAAGGCAAGTTGGACGAAGGTGACGCATTTTCTGACCGGACCTGGTAGTTTTGGCACCTTCACAAATAGAATAGGCAAATCTGCCTCAGCAGACTGTACTGTTTGGACTGTAATGGAGACGGTGTCTGATTTCTGGGGCGATGAAGAAAAAGGAGCAAGAGGACAGAGGAGGAAATTGAGCCAGGGATCTGAAATTTATGGTTAATTTATTAGTTTATGGCCTAACGTCTGAAACATTTTCTGATTTACGGTAATAGATATGGTTACTTATAAATTTTTAGTTTCTTATTTTAGTTGTTCATTGAGTGGCAAGACCACCTCTCTGGAACGCTGGTTAAGGTTTAAACCGGAACACGGTTAATCCGGCACTATCCTGGGGTCTTCTGGCCTAGTATCCTACTCGGCTGAAAGATATCAGAGTGTCTTGTTCCGTGACGTAGATGTCCAAAAAAGATTTCCCCCACCGTTGCCTGTCACAATTCAATGGATACCTTCCTAGGCTCTTACTGGAATCTGGCAATACGGCAATTAAAAAGAAAAAGATTAGAACAGAAATATCACATATTTTTTATAGTAGCTCAGTTTGATTGTAAGACTGGCATTTGAGAATACATTTTTCAGCTAAAAATAGTCGTCTTAAATGTAAGGGAGGTTCCATAGATTCGGCTAGAAGATTCTTATATTTACCATTGATACCTCAGAATCGAGATTCCCATACGACGTCACGCAATAGTGACTGCATGTACAAGAGCATTAGTTGTGCATATCGTGCGGAAGGATTATCTTTTTCGACTGGTGTCTGTCTGTACCGTAAGAATCTTACTGCTGTATGTCAGTGGATTTCTGGAAAGGCGATATGTGAAAATTAGGTAAATAAAAAGTATGATGCATAAGAAATCTTTATTTTAAATATTTGGTCATATAAAAATAGAACCTTTAAGTAAAGGAACCCGTCAACAAAGAAAGTAAACAAAATAATTTTTAAAATGGGTTATAGAACCAGTATGAAAATATCGGTCTGTCCTACTAATAATTCTTAATAGCTTATAAATAATAACGTTTTACAAAATGAGTATGAATACCAGAAACTAAGATACTATTTTATAAACAGTCAAATCTTACTGAAACAAATTATATATACACGAATTATAATGGGATAATTTTGTTCGATAATATTTATAACATATAAACTTGTTTCCATATCTTATTACCTATATACATTTTGGAAATAAATCTGATTAATACAAATAAATAAATATTAAATCTATCCTATATTGTACCAACTTTTACAGACTCACTGGCACCAATCTGGTTCCTGAAATAAAATAATAGGTTTTAATCAATTTGATTTATGTCCGTGTTTATAAACATATTTGGAAAATTAAGAAATCATAATAATTCATACAATCATACCAAACAAGATTGTATACAGCATTTATCTACAGATTTGGAAAAAAATTTACGGAACATAGGAACAACGGAGTATGTCGCGATGCTGCCAGTGTAAGTGTAAAAACGGAACACAGCTAGAGTGAAGATTGTCAATTCGCCGAAAACGTACGTATTTATAAATGTAGATATGGAATTAAAAATATTATTTAACTAAAAAAAATGGTTATGTTTTACTGCCAAAACTGCTTGAAAAAAGTAGATTTCTAAAAATAAAAAGGAATTTCAAAAATAAAATAATAATACACTCTTTTTAATTTGAAATTATAAACAATATTTGGAATAATAAATGTATTTAAGTATAAATTTAATAATTCAAATAATACCTAATGAACACAAACAAAATTGATGTTAATAAAACATTATTTATTATCTACACAAAACCGGACTTTCAGGAAAAATTGGTAGATGGAGCAACACTGTCGGCGTGCCACATACGCTACTACAAACCACAGAGGAGAGGCAATCCAGTGGAACAAATAAATTAGTTATAAAACATCGCGACGTTATATGGAAATTCACACTGGTTAATTGCAAATTAGGAAATCTTAGTATTTGTATTAAAAATCCTATGTTCCGTAAATAAAATTCCAAATGTGTATATAAAAGGCTAGGATGACAAGTCACACTTTTTGTCCCTTAGACAAGGAAAGAGAGAAGACAAGTAACGCTCATTTAATAAACCTTCGCAAAGTGAGTCCAGTTTCGATGTGACTGCCATGGTTTGGTGCCTGTACGTTGCCCGTTACTACCTCTCGCAGGGTTACCAGGTCTACTGATTTTTCAGTAGATTTACTGATTTCAACTTCAATTTACTGATTTACTTAAACACTATATCGATCTACTAAAAAATATGTAATGATAAAATCATGTTCAAAAAGTGATCATTATAAGAGTGTTCAATGATAAATTTTGAAAAAAAATCTATTTATTGATATATATCCATTATTCTCAATCTAATGAAGAAATAAAATATGACTTGGCAACCTTTCTGGTACCGGTTTAGGCTTCAGTCAATTCCAAACGATTAGGCGTCCCCTCTCTTTCCTTGTGAGAAACCTATGAACGTATAGTTGCACACGAGATGTCATGGGGCACTATGGATAAAAGACAAATTTTGATTTATATATATTAAAGAAGGCCTCTACGAATCCTAACATGCAACATAGCAAATGAAAGGGGAGGAAATAACGAATATATTAAGTAAGAAAAAACAAACAAGGAGACTACCAAAAGGCACTACACAGTATCTTCATTATTAATGAATGTATAGTGACATATGACATATCATAGGGCACTATGGATAAAAATAGATTTACCATAAGACAAATTTTGATTTATTGACTTAAAGAAGGCCTCGGGCTGAGTACAAAATAAACAACTGATCGAATCCTAACATGTGACATAGCAAATGAAAGGGGAGGATTAAACGAATTTAATCAAATAGAAACAACAAAGAAACTACCAAAAGGGCACTACACATCATTTTCGTTATTAATGAATGTATAGCGACATACGACATATGGATGACAATATGGACGATAATAGACATAATTGCTTTCTATAAATATAAAGCATAAGGTAAGTATAGTAAAAAACATGATGCCAGGTCAGAAGTGCACCAGATGACTGACTATAGATGACAATTGATTGTATTGGTCATATGCGACGGGCCAAGGTGCTAGTACAGTAGACTCCCTCTATAACAAACACGGTTATTACGAGTTTTCGCTTATAACGAGGTACATTAGATGTAACGTGAAATTTCTATTGAACTATAACCCTCTATAGCGAGGTAAATTTGCTTATAACGAGAGAAAATAAGATTGAAAAACGTGTTTTTTTACGTTTTGACCGGACCGTAGCTATAAATAAATACCCTTTTTAAGTGCCGTCCGCAATAAATTTCTTACAATTTATGATTCTTAGTCGGAAATATACAATTTATGATTCACAAGTGTCATTGTAGGGGGTTGACCATTCACATCTAATAATATAGGTCCTAATAGACAAGATGCGGAAAGGGTTTTAAAGCTTGTCAGAAACTTTATCCAAAGAAAAAACGCAAATGAAGAAGCATAAAACTGTTTCACATCTTTAGAAAATATGATAGATATAATACTGGACAATTTAAAGCAGTTAAAAATGATAGACTTCTTCCAATTGCAGACGCAGTAGTTTATGTTATTCTTGAAAATACGCTTTATACAGATTTACAGAATACAAATGTTTTGTTTTAACGTATATCATTGACAATAAAAGTAAACAACTCTTTTTTTGTTTTAATGTATTTCATTGACAATAAAAGTAAACAACTTTTTTTAAAAAGCGCCATTCAAACAATTTATTAGCATCTTATATTGCTCCGAATGGCTTCACTATAGAAAGTTAATGTTTTAGAAAACTACATACTCATATGTATGCACAGTATTATTGTTGTTGGATATAACGAGATCCGCTTATAACGAGGTAATTAGTCTGCCATTGCAGTTCTCGTTATAGAGGGAGTCTATTGTATAAAATATTAGCCAAAAATATAAAAGGAAAATTAGAACAGTTGTTAAAAAACATAATACAATTGGGAGGCAATGTTACAATACATTGTAACACAATGACATAGAAACTCAGGGATTGGATGCAGGTATTTTCGATGTTCGAAGAAATGTTAAAGTCAGTGAGAAATGCACAAGAAGCAAATAGCTTTAATAGATAATCTCAGTAAGTTAGCAATATTAATAAGGATAAATAGTATAATCAAATTAATTACCTTAACTAAAATTAAGAGATAGGAAGAAGGAATTTCTAAGATATTAGTTACAAAAAAAGAAACCACTTTTACCTTAGAGGTATGAATAGGGAGCCACCTACCTAGAAACAACTGAAGTTGTAAAAGAGGTAGATTAGGTTGGTAAATGGGTTAGATAAAAATTTAAAAAACAAGCAATTTTTTTCTATGGAATCCCCAAATTTTTTAAAATATATAACAAATGTTTTGAAGCTATTGTCTTGTGGCATCTTAATACAAATACTATTTTTATTGAAAATAAGCCACAATTTAAGTTTAAAATCAGTTTATTGACGTTTCAATTTCCACTTCGGAAATCGTTCTCAAAATACAAAACATGTATAGACCAGTTTATCCACGATCCTAGAAAGATTACAATTTCATAGATCCAATTTACGAGTTTATACATGATTGGAGAAAGGTTACAGTTTCATAGATCCAATTTACCAGTTTATCCATGATTAGAGAAAGATTACAGTTTCATAGATAACACACATTGAAAACATAAGAGATATAAACCTTAAACTTTATACAGAGTATACACGTAGAAATTTAAATGGTACAGATCCTTGAAGAGGAAGAGAAAATATAAGACAACTGATGTAACTACCGAATTGGATGAGCTGTATGTGATCCAGTAGTATCTGATGTCCTGAGTGTTACATGTAGTAGAACACGACAAGGATTGTGTAATCATTTAACTAAATAGCATTTTGATAAACTGTATAGAAAACTTTGCACTCTAAAGAAACCTCTACGAAAGCTAGGTAGAAACGTCTATCAAAACCATATATGAAATCCTTTATAGAAACTATTATGAGAACAGGCTGATTTTAACAACAAACTTTTAGTATGCTTGGATGATCTTAATCTTAGCTTTTAAAAACAAAATCGCTGGAATTATTATTTATTGTAGTTTGAACATTTAAATGAAATGAAAAACAATTATATTATATTAAATAATAATTGAATTGATGATAAAATTTACCTAAATGCTGATAGGAAATTTGTTATATTTTTGAACACTTTGAAGATTTAAAAGAAAAGAATAAAAAATGATTAAGATTTTTTAACAAACAGAAATCTACCTGACTTGGCTTCAAATAGATACAAGATCATTGAAATATTTCTTATTTTATTGTGCTTTTTTGAAAGGTGAAATCAAAAACAGCTGGGCAACATTGTTGAGAATTTAAAATCAGACTAAAATGTTATATACCAAAAAGACTGATGCCGATCTAACCATGGGTTACATACAGTGACAAGATCCAAAAATAATTATATTAGTATTAAATTCCAATAATAGGCCTGGAAGATGTTTTATTACTTGCCAAAATATTGACTGTAACATAATTCACACAGCATAAAGAGGATAGTATCAATGCAGTTTACGAAAAGAAAGATCAGCATCACTTCATATCCACAGTAATACAAGATTCCTGCGGTCTTCATATATTTTAAACATGCATATGAGTCCTTATACCGAAATAAATTACCCAACAATAGCTCACAAACAGCTTTAGGACCAAATAAGAACACTCCCTTTTTGTGAAAGCCATCTATAAACTGGTCATACTGCAGCTTTATTGTACTTCTTACATTCATTCATGATACCCATTCCTTAATTATGTATTAGCCCTGTACCAACTTATACAGCTCCAGTAGATGTGTACCGTAGGTTTTGGAGTAGCCTCCAAAGTAGAAGTAGTACTGGAGTAGAAGTTTCACTTAGTACCTTCCAAAAAGTGTTTGCCTCCTGTGATCTGATGCCTCATATTCATGTAAGATATGGTTGCTGTTTCAGCTTCTCTGCTCCAAAATCTGCAGCTTGATTTTTCCATAAACAAACCCCTTGTATGTAGGTGTTACTTATGACATGTCCATGACCATAGCATGTGCTTGACCAGATATATGTATTCAAAACTACAGCAGAAAAAAATTAAACTTATCATCAATTAAGTTAAGTTCAAGCATATGAAATTAACAACACTTCATACTAGATTATAAGAGAAGCAGACATCTTTGAAATCTATGATTACGAAGGGGAAAACATTAGAATTAGAACAAGTAGAGAACTTCACTTACCATGGAATTGTAAGTACCACCAGTTCAATACAACAATACAAACAGAAAATAGTAGGAAAGGAGCATTACACAAAATCTTTGCATCAAAAAATGACAAAAAAATGTACGAATATGCTTTATTCACTACAAATAATGTTTTAACAGTATATCATACAGGGAATGTTGTCCTGTAGTTTCCCTGATACCTGATCCAACTTTATTTAAAAAAAATTGCTATGATTAATAATTTAAAAAATAACTAAAAAAATCTATAATTGTTCTTAAAAAATTACCTTGTAAGGAGTTTCATATCCACCTTTACTTTTCATTTGGTTTTGAAGTGCTATCAATTGCTCACCTGGCATTTCTACATCTCTACTACCTACATGACCTGTATGTTGAAAATTCGTTGGATATCCTATCATTGACCTGAAAGTAATAATTTTATTAGGTAAATGAGTAACTAATTTAATACTAGTAAAGTACTACTTTAAAAATATTTAATCCTTATATCATTCTCTTAAGAAAAACTATGATTATAAATATTTTTCTATATATTATTAAACAATACTATTAAACAATTAGAGCACATTGACAATTTATGTTATTTTGTTGCTTTTGGACTTAATTCGAGTCCCTTACCATTCTCTTACATGAGTTTACCAAAGTAAACATTTAATCGCTATTGATATTCACTTAAAAATTAGATTGTTACAGGTTTGAAGGAAGGTGTCATCATTGTATTCTTAAGTTAAAGTTGAATGAACTGTCTTCCAATAAAGTTATCCCAGGAACTAAACTCAATATTGACAATATGAATGAGTCGGATAAAATTAAATTATTTGAAGAATTTTTTACCAAGTAACAAAAACAAAATTTGTTTAATTTATTAAGTAATGTTTTTTATTTTGAGAACAATTTCAAAGTGAACATCGAAATGTCAAAAATAAACTTATTTTAAAGCAAAATTGAGTAAATTATAATGTTAATTGTTATTGTCAATAAATACTGATAATATTTCTTCTAAACCTTGAATTCTACTTTAATTTATAATTGTTGTCACTTCATTTTTGTTTCACTTAGCCTTCCAAAAGGTACAATGAATGTTGCTATAATAAATGATTGAATTAGTTTATGAGCTGGTTAATTCTTATCAGTATTAAAATAAATTAGTAGCTAAGCTTTGAAGCTGAGACAAATGGAGATACCATAAATCACAATATCTACACCTAACCAATCTAAAATTATACACAATGACAAGTCATAGGAATAAAAAATTAGACACAAATAAACCAAAGGATGTTAAAACAATCTATACTTTTTACACCTTACCTATCAATGTGATGTTTTCTTTTGGGTGGCTGGGGAATACAACAACTAAATAATGTTACCCTCAACTCATTTATTGCAGCCATTTTAAAATATCTAAAACAAAAATATAGGTATTATTAGGTAAACTTGAATTACTTAAAACAACTTATTCAAGACTAAAATCATAGAATTTACCTAGATGTAATCTTGATGCAGAAAAATTTCTTTATTTAAGGAGTCCCTTAATTTTATTGACAAATGAGTAAAATTTTATTATCTTGTGGTTATTCTTAATTAAAACTGATAAGATAAAATACATTTATAAAATCATTTCATGATTATTGATATGTCAGGGATATGAAATGTTTAGAATGAAAATAAATTTGCATCAAATATTATTGTATAAAACAATTACAATAAGTACTTACATTTAAACTAAATTTCGTTTACTTTATCTTAGGAACTCATAATTATTAAGTGTATAAAAAATATAAAAATAACAACAAAGAATTAAAATAAACGTAAAAATACTTTTTGTTCTAAGAGCTTTAAGGTTAGCCAAAAAGGTAGATGGTGGGGGGTTCGGGAGGGGCAATTCAAATTCGATTGGTATCGATTCAAAGATGAACAACACTCAAAATCAAATTATTTTATCGATAAGAAATCGCCGGTTTCGAATATTCTCGCGGTCATAGGTTCTCTTACTTTTATGTGGTTTGTGGTTATTACACATCCTTTAAAAAATCTAAAGTTAACGTCGTTAGCACATAGTTAAATAAATTAAACACTGACTGTATATGTATGCAGTTATGTGCGTGTTTCAACATATAATTATAATAAAAGTGTACTGAAATCTGGCAACCAATTTCACAGATAGAATGATTTGTCTTTGTTCACCTGACAATACTCTCGTCTTTGTCCATGTCCAATTGTCCACCCCACCACAATCACTGAATACTGAATCACAAAGTCTACAAAACAAATGGGGGAAGTTCCGAACTAATAAGAGGTAAGAATAATAATTTCAAGTTATTTAAAATTAATTAAAAGATGGGACATCGTACAGATTACGTTTCGGTGAAGATAGAAGATTGAGTAATCAAATGAAATACTACACAAATACTATCTACAAATTTGTAGTTGTCTTGTGTAGTATAGTTTGTATAGTATATTTGAAGAATAAGCTGGAGTAAATTCTCAGAAAAAAAAACTAAATTGTTAAGCATATTTTAGTACGTGTGCTTTTCGTACAACGTCAATATTTTAGCTTATTTTACGTTGGGTTTGACTATTTAGATAGAAATTTTTCCATGTCACATGGACTATCGTAAAATTTAAATACCTGCTATTGTTAGAACTGTGTAGGCTAGGGTTTTTTCAGCTGGTCACAGACGTACTTTAAGGGTATTACATTATTTGTTTCGGTTTGTTAGATATTTAAACCATTTTCAAAGCATATTATATTTATATAAATCTGTTTATTTTAGTAACGTTATTTATGGTTATTTTTGTCGTTATGATAATGACCCATTAAATAACAAGAAATAAAGAAACTCTTAAAATACACAGGTATTTAGTTAATGGTCTTTTGATAGATTAGATAGAAAAAGTCGATTAGCGAAAGATGGTTTCTGATAAATGTGAACGCTATCTTAAATAGTATAAATTTCGATTTTGTTTGGAAAACCAATGATTAATAAAATGGTTAATGGTCTTTAAATAGTCATTCATTAATATCAGAAAATTTTTGTTTAGTCGATTATAAGCGAGTGAAGAGATCTGACACAGTTGTTTTTTGCAAGAGTGAATAGTGAGTTTATAGAATATGGAATTAACGTGTGATTATACACCAGTTAAAAAATTAAAGTTGAATCATTTATCACTTAACGAAAAGAGTGTTATCCTTAACGTCTACAATTATTTTAAGCAACACAATCCTTCCAATACTGTTGATAGTATAGTTGAAATTTCGTCTAAAGTAATGGGATATTCAAAATCAACTGTATATAACATTTTAAAAGAGGAAAAATCAGCTGGTATAACGCCACCCAAACCGAGACCAGGAAGACCAAAATTGTCGAAAGTGAATGTGGATGAATTCTTCAAAAATGCAATTCGTAGAATGGTCCACTCATTTTTTTTTAACAAACAAATACCAACTTTAGATAAAGTTTTACAAGCCATTACCGACGATCCCGATTTACCCACAATAAGTAGAGACCAACTTTGGAAAGTTTTGCATGAGTTAAACTTTAAGTATGAAAAAGTGGGCAGACAGTCAATGCTTATCGATTCCGAAGAAATTGTGTGTTGGAGATGAGACTACCTCAGAAAAATAAAAAAAATGAGGACAGAAAATAAGAACATTTATTATTTAGATGAAACGTGGGTTAATGAAGGTCATACTGTAGGGAGAGTTTGGAAAGACAAAACTATAAAAACATGTCGACAAGCATTTCTGGAAGGATATTCACCTGGTTTCAAGGAACCAACAGGTAAAGGTCGACGATTAATTGTTACCCATATAGGTAGTATGAATGGATTTCTTAAGGAGGGTTTACTTTTGTTTGAATCAAAAAAGACCTGTGATTATCACGAAGAGATGAACGGAGACGTGTTTGAAGAATATTTCGAACAGATGATTGAATTCATACCTAAAAATTCAGTTATTGTGATGGACAATGCAAGTTACCACTCTAGATTAGTTGAACGTTTACCAACTACTCAATGGAGGAAAGATGAAATTGCAATGTGGTTAACTTCTAAGAATTTAATCTTTGACGATACAATGACAAAAGCAGAATTATTAGAGCTTGCTAAAATTAATAAACAAAATTATAAAAAATATGTCATTGAGGAAATAGCCAAAAAACGAGGAATTGAAATACTTCGCCTTCCACCGTATCATTGCGAGCTAAATCCGATTGAATTAGTATGGGCCGAAGTTAAAAGTAATGTTGCTCGAAATAATACAACTTTTAAATTGTCAGATGTTACTATTCTTTTTCATAAATCAATATCCGAAGTAACGACTGAACATTGGCAAAAATGTATTAATCACGTTATGGATATTGAGAAAAATATGTGGAAGCTTGATCATATAATAGATAGCAGTATAGAACCTATAATAATTCATCCCGGATCGGATAACACTTCGTCTGAAACAGAATATGAGGAAGCTTAACTTTAAACTGTAGCTCAGAAGTTTATTTTACATTTGAACTAATTGCCGACAACTTCATTGTTTATTTTTTATTTATTTTTTATTGCTAATATAATTTTCATTCTTATTTCCAATATTATTAGTATTAAGAATATTATTATTTATTAATAGGAATATATAAAAATTTACAGTTTTTCTGTATGTATTTTACGTTTCAGTATAATTTATTGTATTTTATTATTTTATATTAACTGTATGTTTCACAAATAATAGAATTTTTATTCTTTTTATGTATATCTTTTTATTTTAAACCAGTATTGGATTGGATTACTTTGTTCTAAATATCCAGATAAATTTAAGGCAAACTTTTCTTTTAAGATTACGTTTTAGTTAGAAGATGTGCACGCCTATGTATTTCGAGGTGCGAAGATTAGTATTCTGAGAATTTACTCCAGCTTATTCTTCAAATATACTATAACAATTGACTTTGCAAGCATAACCTCGATGGATATGGATACGGCATGGCGTTTTTAAACATACAACGTTGCAAGAAACCACTTTCTGTAAAAAAATCGAATCTTTTTAACGTATTTTAGGTATTTTATCCCCATAACTAATGATGTATATTATAGCTGTAAAATAATTGCATTTTTATAGTTAAATTAACTATCTATTGTACTTAAGCCTGGTTAAAATCGGACCTTGGCAATGAATGTGGTCACATGTAGTCAATGTAGTAAGTTAAGTAAAACAAATTGAATGTTGCCGGTTTTACAGTTTTTCGGCAAGAGTTATTAAAAGGAATTTCAATCCATCAAAAAAAGTAAAAATAATACAAACGCAGGGTTTCAGGTTTTTAGATTCATTTATCAGATCTAGCATTGTTAATTGTAACTACTCCTCCTATCTTAGATGTTTTATGTTTATTTGATTAACTCTTGCTCAAGTTCTTGTATATGAATAAACATAATAAGTTCCATATGAAGTTATACATTGATTAATTAAAAAACTATGTACCTAATGGAAATTTGACAGGCTGTTTTAGAGGTAGGTATACCTTTTATTTAAAATATTTATAAAAATCATGAAAGTAGAAATGCGAAGATTTCTATTGACGAAACCAAAATTCAGATTTTTGCTTTAATCTGCCCCTTCTACAAATTGCAAGGTAAAACAGACGATGCTAAAGATAAAGACAGAGATATATGGAGAAAGTTGCATTTCACAACATTTCTTCTCATCTAAGCAGTGTCGGTTTAACATAGTCTGCCGCCCGGTGCTGATACGAATGCCGCGCCCAGGCTCAAAAATATTTCTTAACTTTATTTCAATTCGACAAAACATATTTTGAATACAAGTTTATTAAAATAAGGAAAACAATTACAACTTTTTTGGGTGTCAAACTGAAATGAATACTAACAAAATACAACAACAAAAATTAAGGGTGAACTTCAAAAAGTAAAATAAAAATGTACCTAATAACATTCAAACAGGTAATATGAGGTAGGTAATCAAATACCTTTAATATTGAAAAGCTTGTTTTTTTCCTTTTACTGAAGCGAAGTTTTCGATATCATTTATATTCAATTCATTTAGCAGGTCCTTCTTAATGTATAAATCTGCTAAGGAGTTCAAATTTTCTTGGGAAATTGCATTTCTTAAGTAGGTCTTTACCCTTTTTAGTGTCGAAAAAGAGCGTTCGCCACTTGCATTTGCAACCATTATGGAGAAAAAAATACCGAGGCAAATATTAACTTTTGTAAATGAAGATATTAATTTATTTTCGTATAAAACCTGTACCAATTCTAAAGGAGTGTCTATTTTTAATTGGGGAAGAGACGTTAACAAATGCTTTAAATGAACACATTATTGGGGAAAACACTCATCCAAATCCTCTTTGTATTTTTGTTATTCGGTTGCTGATCTGAAAATATCTTCCTTTCGTAGTTTTTAGTTTAAACAAAAATTTAAAAGATCTTGAACAAGATTTATAACTATCAGATCGGCGAATAATCTTCGACTTAAGATTGTCTAGTATAAAAACATAACATTATGTTCGCATTTTTTCTTTTTGGCTTAAACTTGCCTCCGAATTCTTTTCTCCTAATTGCATTTTTTTTGATAATTCTCTTCTCAGCGTAATTTTTGTTCCCTGTTATTAACATTCCTAAGGCCTCGTAGTGATCAAATCGATCACGTAAGAAATCAAAGTAATCTGCTAAAGATAATAACAGATGAGCGGTTGTGCTTAAATCCATATTTTCCTTTTGTACTGCTTTATTCACCTTATTAACCTTTTGTAAAACGTCAAGCCAGAATGAAAAAATTATTCCGTTTTCCAACAAATCAAGTTTTTCCGTTAGAGAAGCTGCTTCAACTCTTACTACATTTTTCTCATTTATATTCGTTGACATTTCAATCAAACATGTTTTAATTAAACCGTAATTGATTTTTAACGCTTTTAAGAAGATCAGCGTTTTGTATTCACTCTTTTAAGTAACAGTGTCTGCCCCGACTCAGGCGAATCCTTTATTGCACGATACAATAACTCCCACCTGTATGCAGACACGGCGAAAAAATTGTAGATAGCTTGTACCAACATAAAAAAGATGTCGCTTCCAAACAATAATCTGCTGAATTTTGGATAACCAAATTTAAATGGTGAGCAGCACACGACACAAAGAGAACTAAATCATTGTAAACTTTAATACGTGTTTAAAAACCAGAATACTTGCTACTCATATTACTGGCATTGTAAGACTGGTATCTACAGTTCTTACAATCTAATTTCAGGGACTCTAACATCCCAATAACTGTTTTCTCAAGTTCTTGTGAGCTATGCCCAGTGTTTTTATAAAATCATGGAAATCAAATGAAAAAAAAAAAAGGATTTTCTTTATTATTACAATATCTCAAAATCATTTTAAGTGGGTCATGGTGTGTTATGGTCAGGTGTTGAATCTACACTTATAGAATAGTATTTGTTTGCCTTTATTTGCCTAACAATTTCATCAATGACTCGATTGGACAAAATATTCAGTAATTCGTTACATATATCTTTTGATAGATATGACGTTTTGCCCTTACCTAAATTTGCTCGTTTATTAATATGATCTTTTAAAAATGGATCATATTCTGACAATAGTTCCAGTAAACCTAAGTAGTTTCCATTCCGTTTTTCGCCAATTCTTTCATGAGTACCGCTAAATGCCAATTTCCTGGTAGCCAGAAACTTTATTACACTTATGATTCTTTCTAGTACTTTAACCCAATATTCTTTCGCAGTGCTAATTTCCTTTGCGAGTTCTACATCAAATCTTCCTTGCTTTAATAAGCGAGCCGTATAAATTTTCAGATTATCTATATGATCATTGGATCTTTCATGCTCGTCAAATCTTTCCTTACTTTTCCTGTTCTAAACTGGTTCTTTCTTTTTCAAATAAGACACAATAAAGACAAAATATATTGCCAGTGCCCTCGGAGTAAATTGCCCAATCGCGGTGAACCACTTCTCCATTAACCAGTTTTTTATAAAATATTTGCTTACTGGCATACCTGTCTTGTTCGCCAAAATTTCACTTTGACATTGAAAAGTCCATATCTGTAAGATTCTGTTCCACCCATTTTTCTAGAATCATTTCTGCATAATTATGGCAATCTTGCCAATGTGCTGAATCTTTAAAATTAAGTAAATTCTGTTTTGGATATGAAAAGAAGTAAAAAAAATTATTTGTCATTGTCCTTTTCTAGTTACGATTTGTAAAGGCACCGTTTTCTTTTGCATTTTAGCATCGTTACAAAAAATTTAAATATGCCTTACCCGAGTTAGTGGTGGTTGCTTCTTCATCGTCTAATACTTTCGAAACAGGTGATACTAAGTGCTCTGGCACTGATTCTAAAGTCTCCAAAATAGGTTCATGTGGTCGAATATGAATATATTTATCACTAGTAGCACTAGAACTAGGACCGGTTTGGGAAATAATTGTAGTTTCGTCTTCTTGATTTCCATCCGTTGTAAAAAATGCGCTCATTTTGGGTGTACCTTTCAAAATTTTATTTTGCCTTTCCTGCTTTTCTTGTTTCCTTTTACGCCAGAAAGATTCAGGTTGTTTCCACCCTTCCATATTTTTCTATTGAATATTTATTATATTAATGTTTTATTTACAGATTATAATTACCTATATAGTTTCAAATGTAAGACAAACCTCTTACCGAAGTTTAGTTGTACTTTTGTACGCGGTACAAACGCGTTGTTACAATTTTGCGGTGTTCAC
The DNA here is from genome assembly GCF_040954645.1 of Diabrotica undecimpunctata. Lineage (NCBI taxonomy): Eukaryota > Metazoa > Arthropoda > Insecta > Coleoptera > Chrysomelidae > Diabrotica > Diabrotica undecimpunctata. The sequence goes on along the minus strand of NC_092810.1, from coordinate 143,123,052 downwards.
ACACTATTCTTAAACGATTTAAAATGATATAATTTTAGGGTGGCATGTTTGTACGTTATCTGGCATTTAGATAACATAAACTGAACACCGTGCATAAACCATATACGTCGACGTTAATAATAATAATAATAATAATTTATTTATAAATTGTTAAGTTTCAAAGTTAATGATAAAACACAAACAATTTTATTATTATTATTATATCATGTGGATTTGTATGCAAATTTTATTTGACCATAACCATATAATTTCGGAACAACACGCGCTTTGCGCGTACCGCTCGGTGCTACAGCCCCGAAAATACCCCTGGTTAAACCGGTGCTGCATCTAAGCAAAAATCCTTGACGAATTGGTTTCTTGTACTCATAAAGAGTAAATCGAAATAAAAGAAAAGACAGAAAAGAAGCTTCTTTTGACGAAAAATATTTGTTTTCACGTTTAGAGCATCTGTACCAATGAAATACGTATAAACAAATGTACAGAGGGAGTATACGAAAAATCAAATCTTAACTGTCTTTTCTTTTATTTCGGTTTACTCTTTATGAGTACAAGAAACCAATTCGCCAAGGATTTTTGTTTAGATGATGAGATATGTTGTGGAATGCAACTTTTAGATTCTCCATATCTCTCTCTTACATCTTTATCATCGTCTGTTTTGCCTTGCAATTTATAGAAGGCACAGATGAAAGCAAAAATCTGAATTTTGGTTTCGTCGATAGAAGTCTTCGCATTTCTACTTTCGTGATTTATTATCAGATGTCGCTGTAGCGTCCATACTGAAGCCATTTTATTGTTGCTTCTTTTGACGGAAAAGATTTGTTTTCATGTTTAGAGCTTTTGTACCAGTCGCTCTGATGATTCCTGCTAGGATGAAAGACGTATAAACGAATATACAGGGACACTATACGTGAAATCAAATCTTAACTGTCTTTTCTTTTATTTATAGAAAATTGATATCGGATTATTTTAGTTAATTTTTTTCTAGGTTAATTTTTTTTGAACTATGGAAGCAACATTGATCTTTTCTGTTTGCTATAGAACACCAGAAGGTTTCGTTACGGAAGAATTTGAACAGTTAGAATATGATACTGTTGGTAAGTATTATAAACGGAGATATATTGGCGGTATGTCGGACTTAGGGTTAAAAGCCATAAATTACTAATACCGGTTCTATATAATGACATATACAGACTTTCACACTAAGACTGTATCACCAGCATGAGATTAATAAAGTGTTGTTTTAATTAATTTTAAATTACTAACTAAATTGTTTGAGTTAAAAAAGGAATTTATTAATACTTAAAAGAATACTTCAAAAATAAGTTAATTATTTTTATAGTTGCAAATAAATTTCCCTGTAAACTTTTCGAATCTAAGTACAAATAAATCATGCTGCATGTTCTTAAATTATGCTGCATTTTCTTACAAATAACTTTTAGCCCAGTCTGGTTATACAAAAATCATCGATTTCACGGCAAAATGTTTCGCAGATATCTGAAGCTTTTAAGACATAGGTGGGGATTACTAGATGACGAATAGATAAAAAGATACTCCTATTTTCACCTTGCGTTTTTTGTAAACAATAATTTATGCTCAGAATTTGATTTTTTATCTATAAGTTTTTTCCCTTATAATTTAAATAAACAATATTTATACCATTTTTTTTATATCAAGAATATCTTTATTTTCCCGTTTTTTCAATTAAAATTGATAAATAATTTACGGAGATATTTGCAAAAAAGCAGTTTTTTTGCACTAATTTATAAATTTAATTAATTTTTTTATTAACAAAATAAAATGTTATTAATACATTTCAACATTGAGGAATTACCGTCCTTTAAATTTGTGCGAAATTTCCTCCCGATCGGTCAAATAGTTTAAAAGTTATTCAATTTGTTTATCCCTGGGACTAATTATTTAAACCATTGAACTTGCCCTATAAATGATGCTAGACACATTTAACAAATTTCATAGGATTCTTTAAGACTTATACTATCTCAGAAGTTAAATGAATATTGAGTTTTCATCGAAATTATTTACAAAATAAACGTTTGAAAAAGGGGTATGTTTTTTACTTATAAACAATTGTAATAACTTCTATATTTTTCAAGCTATAGACTTGTACGTACAACCATTAGATAGCTGGTAAAAAAACTCACATTTAACAAAAAAACTAAACCTTCTATGAACAATAGGAACGAAGTTAGCGACAATTTATTTGTTCATTATATCTCCATTTCTGTTTCCAAGCCCATATTTTCCTACTTGTTCTCCTACCTTACCTTGACCCACCTTGGCATTAAGATCGCCCATTAATATGTTAATGTATGGAAAGATTGACTTAATAAGTGAAGACAAACAACCTGCAACAAAAAGGTTCAGACCTGACAGTGAAGTCGAATAAATGATCCAAATTTTAACTTTTAAACCAATATATGTAAAGAAAATAAAAAAAGTAAAGTTCAATAAACATTGCAAAATTTAATAAGGCAAGTGATGAAAAAATCGACTTATTTTATCAAAGTAGTAAGGCAGATTAGATTAATATTGTATATCATATTTGTAAGAAAAATAGAATAAAAATCAATATTGTTAATTATAAAAATACAAACAATTATAATTAATATAAGGAATATAATAATATAATGTGTAAAAGATTACCTGAAATTTAATTTATAAAATATATAAGTATTATTACATCATTGATATAAAATGAAAAAACATATGTTGATTTTCCGGGATTTTCCGAGATTTATGGGGGGTGGAAATTATGTCATCATTATTAATACTGCGACAGACTATCCGAGCCAATTTTAAAAAAGTAAGTATTTAGGGTGAATTTCAAATGGACTCAATTTTTCCGAGTTTTCCCATATTTTCCGGCCAGTGAAAACTATGTAGTTATTCATATTTCGACGAGCTACCCCAGAATAAAAAAAAGAGGCTTGCAGCTGCAAAGGAAGCCGAGATAATGTAAATTTTTCCTACGTGTTGCAATTTGAAGTTCCGATGCAGAAAAAAAAACGGAGCTGAAACGGATATCCTCTCCACTTTCCTATGTCGATCTTTCGAAAGTACCGTCGTTTCGAAAAATTAGATAAATTTTATAGCTATAAGTTTCAATATAAAGTTTAGATTGTCATTCAAAATTTGTGCAAATTTTACTTCTTAATGTTTATAAACAATGGAGATATGATTTTTTTTTTAAATAGTCACTAACTTCGTTCCTATTGGTCATAGAAGGTTTTTTATTTTTTAATGTGAGCTTTTTTACCAGCTATCCAATGGTTGTACGTACAAGTCTGTAGCTTGAAAAATATAGAAGTTATTACAATTGTTTATAAGTAAAAAAACATACCCCTTTTTCAAACGTTTATTTTGTAAATAATTTCGATGAAAATTCAATATGCATTTAACTTCTGAGATAGTCTAAGTCTTAAAGAATCCTATGAAATTTGCTGAATGTGTCTAGCATCATGTATAGGGCAAGCTCAATAGTTTAAATAATTAGCCTCAGGGATAAACAAATTAAATAACTCATAAAATATTTGACTGATCGGGGGGAAATTTCGCACAAATCTAAAAGATGGTAATTCCTTGATGTTTAAATGTATTAATACCAATAAAAATTAATAAAATTAATAAATTAGAGCAAAAAAACTGCTTTTTTGCAAATATCTCTGTAACTTATTTATCAATTTTAATTAAAAAAACGGGAAAATAAAGATATTCTTTACATAAAAAAATGACATAAATATTGCTTATTTAAAATATAAGGGAAAAAATTTATAGACAAAAAATCAAATTGTGACCATAAATTATTGCTTAAAAAAACGCAAGGTAAAACTAGGAGTATCTTTTCATCTATTCATCATCTCGTATCCCCCACCTATGTCTTAAAAGCTTCAGATATCTGCGAAACATTTTTCCACCTTTTTTTTTAACCAGACTGGGCTATTTATTTTCTATAAATGAGAGTGGTATTTGATATTATATTTTTGTATAATAATATTCTTTTAACTTGTCTTAATGTTACAGAACATCTAAAAATTAATATCCACCGTGTCTTTGACATTCCACCGCATAGACAAATAATAGATGGATGGGCCACCGAACCTGAAAGCGATCAGTCTATACTTCAAGCATGCACGCATTTAGGACGCATGAATTATTTGATTTTAATCTGTAGACAGGAAGAACAAATTCCAACAGACAACACTTACAATGCTCAGGAAAATGACAGAGGTATGTACATTGCGATACTTAATTAATGATCTTTCAAATCAGTAGATATAATTTGATATATATATATATATATATATATATATATATATATATATATATATATATATGTATATGTATATATATATATATATATATATATATATATATATATACAGTAGACTCCCTCTATAACGAGAACTGAAATGACAGACTAATTACCTCGTTATAAGCGGATTTCGTTATATCCAACAACAATAATATTGTGCATACATATGAATATGTAGTTTTCTAAAACATTAACTTTCTATAGTGAAGCCATTCGGAGCAATATAAGATGCTAATAAATATTGTTTGAATGGCGTATTGAAAGTTGTTTACTTTTATTGTCAATGAAATGCATTAAAACAAAAAAGATTTGTTTACTTTTACTGTCAAGGATATACGTTAAAACAAAAAATCTGTATTCTGTAAATATGTATAAAGCGTATAAAGTTATTTTGGCATTTTTGACTGCTTTAAATTGTCCAGTATTCTATCTATCATATTTTCTAAAGATGTGACACAGTTTTATGCTTCTTCATTTGCGTTTTGTCCTTGGATAAAGTTTCTGACAACCTTTAAAACACTTTCCACATCTTGTCTATTAGGACCCATATTATTAGGTATGAATGGTCAACCCAATACAATGACACTTGTGAATCATAAATTTTACATTTCCGACTAAGAATCATAAATTGTAAGAAGTTTATTGCGGGCGGCCCGCAGTTAAAAAGGGTATTTATTTATAGCTACGACCGGGCCAAAACTTAAAAAATACGTTTTTCAATCTTATTTTCTCTCGTTATAAGCAAATTTACCTCGCTATAAAGGGTTATAGTTCAATAAAAATCTCTATTGAACGTTATAGAAGAAGTGTTCGTTATAGAAGGAGTATACTGTATATATATATATATATATATATATATATATATATATAACAATTTATTGGATTGGTGTGTCGGTTATTCGGTCTGTTATTTAAAAAAAAACTATTTTTTCTTTTATTACTCTATATTTCGCTGATTTTTTGTCAGCTTCATCAGGAGGCAACTGAAATATGGATAAAATGTATATAAATATCAGGTGAAAATAAACAATGATTTACTTACAGATTTAGAGTTAAAAATATTTTAAAATGTTGTACATAATATATTCAAAACAGTACTGACAATATTGGTTGAAGCGCCTAGTCACTAGTAATTAAATTAAAAAAAAATTTTTTAGCAAAAAAAACAACAAGTAAAATTACACATTAAAAATATACAGGGTGATTTAAAATATTGTAAACAAAAATTATTTGAACATACTAAGAATATTACAGTAGATATTACTCTGCCTTATAATTTACTGCATATTTTTCTTTATTAATATGACACATTTCTAAAAACAATCTTTTGAAGTTATACTTCTATACGCGCGCTCCACTTTAGAAATTTGTACGGGAGTGAATCGGTGAAATCATTACATATGTAAGATAATGCGTAAGAGAGAGACAGAATATATATTTTCTCTCTCTTCCTCTCTCGAGAATAAAAATGTTTCTTTTGTATATATATTTAATATATATATGTATTATATATATATATATATAATATTATATAAATATATATATATATATATATATATATATATATATCTATATATATATATATATATATATATATATATATATATATATATATATATATATATATATATATATATAAATGTGCACTCGTAAGTGAATGGGATATTTTCGGTCAATTTGGAGATAAAAAAGACAAGAGTTGTGCTACTTTATCTATTTATTGAAGACGTTTCGCCCAATGTTCATTGGGCATCATCAGTTCATCTAAAAGAGTATTATAAGCGATACATCTATATGAAAAACAATTAAGTAAATGATCTTACCTTTAAAAGATCTGTAGCATTAAGATGTTATTATTGTGAAGAAACATCAAATATTAATATATTAAATAAATCAACAAAAACACAGAAACACAGAACGCCGGAAGATTCCCAATTAAAGTAATTTTATAATAATTTTTTTTAATTTAACTTTTGAAAACATTGATTGATTCTAAAATCTATCAAAAAATGTAATTGTCAATTTTGAAATGTTATTTTAACAAAGGCAAGGCTAGGGATCTTGACTGTTATGATCATATCATGCAAAATAAAGTATTTGAAAGCTTGAATGTCAGAACTGACAATCAGCTGGTGAGATTTAATTAAGGAAAAGTTTTGTAGATTCCAACATAAATGTTATGATATAATAAAAGAAGTTGAAGAAGAAACAAATAATTTGAAAGTAGAATACGGAAGAATCAATTTTGTAGTATTAGTGCATGGTAAATTTGGCTTAAGTTGCTGATATCAGTTCTCTTATTTAATGCATTGGGTTGTTTTAAAATATGACACATCTCCATAAACTGTCTCTTATTAAGGTTACGTTCTCTACAGAGAATTCTAACATCATCAAAATTCACAGTATGTTTGGTGTTGATTGCATGTTCTGCAAGTGCACAAGTATGTTTAGAAAGTTTAATGTCACTACGATGTGAAGTAAGGCGTCCTTTAAGGGAACGGTTAGTTTGACCAATATAACATGCATCACATTCAGAACAGGGTATGTGATAGACTACATTCACTTGTTCCAAAAAGGAAAGAGGTGTTTTAATTTTAGAAAATAAGTTCCTGACAGTCTTAGCATTATTGATAGCAATCATAACCGGGATATTGTTCTGTTTGTACAATTTAATAAGCTTTTCAGTAACATATGGGAAATAGGGTAGTGAAGAGTAATGGGTGGTGGATCACCATTAGGTAAATCATCAATAGAAGACCCAAAACTTGTTGAAAAAAGGTATTTATTTATGAGAGATGTAGGGTAAGAATTGTCAGATAGTATAGTATAGTATAGTAAGATACTATAGTATAGTAAGTAACAAAAGAGAATCCCTTTTGTTATCAGGATGTGTCAACCTATGTAGCCTACAGCTGAGTGCTTTTATAAGATTTATTTTGTATTTGAACGGATGGCAAGAATGATAGTTAAGAAACCTATTACTAGCTATAGGTTTCCTGTACCAACTTGTACTTAGTGTATTGTCACTATTTCTAAAGACACGCATGTCTAAGAAAGGAATACTATTGTTAGAAGGATCCTCGAGTTCATAAGTAAACTGTAAGTGAGGATCAAAATCATTAAAAATCGATAAGGTAGACTCTACTTTGTCAAGGGGTAAGGCTAGCAAAAGGTCATCAACATACCTTTTAACAAAAGGGATATGGAAATCTATAAGACCCAAACATTCAGATATCAAGTCATCAAGGACAAAGTTAACAAGGATGGGAGATATGGATGAACCCATTGGTGTACCAAAAATTTGTAAGTAATATTTATCATTGAAAACCAAAAAATTAGTGTCAAACACCAATTGCAAAAGCTCTGCAAATACGTCCCAGGAAACGGGGGAGTTTGGTTTGATAGTGTTCCAATGATTCCTTAAAGAAGTGAGAACACTAGAAAAAGGAAGGTTAGTGAAAAGTGATACTACATCAAAGCTCACCAAAATGTAATTAAGTGGTAGTTTAAAATTGTTAATAAATGCACTAAATTGAAAAGAATCAAAAATATAAGAATTGTGATAATTATAGGATTTAGATAGAATATCAGTTAGAAATTTAGCAATGTGTATATTTGGTGAATTGATAGAAGAAACAATAGGTCTCATACTAAGAGTTGGTTTATGTATTTTAGGTAAACAGTAAAATCTCGGTGAATAACCATCATAGTTATGCAGAGATTTAGCTATGGTTTGGTTTATGACCTTAATATCTTTCAAATGCGTAACAAACTTGTTTATTCTATTAGTAAACTTAGAGCAAGGGTTAGAGGGAAGGAGTTGATAATAACGACTATCGTCCAACAAGGACTGGCTGAGAGATATGTATTGATCTCTATCCATGAGAACTGTGGTATTACCCTTATCGCTAGTGAGGACCAAAAGGTTTGGGTGATTAAATTTAATTTAGATACCCCGGAGTTTCACAAAATTCCTTTCAATCCTAAATGGATTAAAAATCTTTCCAATGTTGATGTTCCTCAAGACATTCTTAAACTTTTATCTTTGGGACCAAAATTTGGCCTTCAACCATCTTTCAGGGATTATTCCATTAATAGAATTAAGAGTAAGAAAAAAGAAGTACTTGTGACTCGTTTGGAAAAAATATATAAATGTTTTGGATGGGTTGGAGTCAATAAAAGAGGCTATTGGTTAACTATTTTATTATCTCGAGCTTTCAATTGTGTTTACAATTCTTATCAAGAGCTGCTAAAAAAGACAAAATATCTTACAAAGTTGAACTAGAAAGAAAAAAAATTTTTTGTTAACTCACCAAATAAAATTAGTTTGGTTAATAAAATTGCTGCAAATACATTTCAAAAAGAATTAATACTAAAATGCCCTTATCTAATAAATTCTTCCCTGAAATTTTAATAATTTTGAAAACATTTTCTTAACAAAAATAATTGAATTTATAAATAGTTTAAAGTAGCAACCAATTACAAATAAGCCTCAATGTCATAAATGCAAACTTAAAATTTTTACTTTTGACAATTATATTGTCAAAAATAAAATTTTGTTTAAAAATTCTTTTTTGTTTAGTAACAAAAAAGAAGAAGATTTATTCACCATTGATAGATGTCTGAAAAAATGTAACAGATATATGGAAAATTAAATAAAAATGTGATATTTTTCAAGTTTCATATATAATCCAGTAAAATAAGGCAAAAAAGGGGGCAAACCTCGGAATGAAAGATAATAAGCTGAAAATTTGCATACGTCTTTATTTTGATGGTATAAAACTTACCTCAAAAGTCTCATATAATCACTTGTCCGCGACTTAAGATATTAAAGGTCAAAGGTCACGAAAATGAGTTTTCTGCAAATATCTCGTTTCCCTTACACTTTATGACATTTAAGGTGGTAAGAAAAATTGTAGAATGGAAAATTCTCTTCAATTTTTGTCTCAAGTACTTTTATGTACCTTCAACCCTTCTTAAGATAGAGCGCAAAGAGTGGGGGACCGCTTACCTGTGTATACGGTAACGCGAAGTCAGCCAGTAGCATTCAATAAATAATAAGTTATATAGTTAATTATTCACTTAAAATACTATTATTATCATTAAATTTTTATTATTTAATAAACTATATTTATAGATATTAATTATAAAATATATATTTTTTATATAATATTTATTTTATTTTTAACAAACATACAATATTAAATGAAATATTTCAAATGAACTTTAATGATATTTTTAACAGCTGTATATACGATAAATTAAGATCAAGTGCAGAATTTAACAATAATCATTTTTATATTTAATTAAATACTGAAAAAATCATATTTAATATTTTTTTAAATTATATATTTATTTATTAATCCAATAATCGATTTATTAAAGTTACAAATATAATATATATTCTTTTATTATGTATGGTTAATATTTTTGTATTAATTTTCTTCTTCATCGTCTTCTTCTTCTTCTTCTTCCACTGACTGCTCAATATCGGATTCATCATCATCATTCTCGTTTATTAAAGTATCAGAATAAAAATATTCAAGAATATCAGGTGCATATTCACTTTCTTCATTGAAATCATCTGAAGTTGATGAAGCGTTTAGACATGATTGTCCATTACACTGCCCACAAATTAAAGTACATTGCAATCCTGATTTCCTGCATCCGCAATTAGAACCACAACCTTTCTTGCAATTGCAAAATATTGTATTCAGCAGTTCTTCTGTTGCTGGCGGTAATAATGTTGTTATTGGTTCCAGAAATTCATTTTGCATTACCCAGCCGAATGCTTGGGGTTCTAAATCATTTCCCAACCAAATTTGGGTCTGATAATAGACACGAATGATATGCTGACGAGCTGCTGCACTTGGAAGGTGGAAGACTTGATAACTGCACTGGTTTGTTGAGTCTTGTTGATTTGATGAACTGGGTGTATCGAAAAGAGTCTATATCGTCTTCTGATGTTGGAGCATTATACGCTGCTAAGAAAATACGTACTCCATTTTCAAATAATTCTTGTACAGAGCAGTTTTTTGTTGAAATAGTTGAGGTGACTGATGTAAATGGTGATTTTTTTCGAACATTTTAATAAACGATATTTTACCTTTCCTATAAATCGCAGAAGTCATATCACATCCACTAAACGCGTGTAAAAATAAGATGTGTTTCTTAGAATGAGCTCGTCCTATCAAGATAACTAGCAAATCAATATCTTCTCCTACAATGACGGAAGTTTTTCCTACATGTTCAGACTCTGCAATAGCTGTTTCTACAATGAGAACATCAGCATCATCTCTGGCTTGTTTTGTAGTGATATTAACAGCTTTTAATTTGTCGATAGCATGTCTATAAAGATTTTTTTATTAGATGTGTTCGATAAAAATTGTTCTTGGCTGATAGGCACATTCATTGTTTCATCAAAACGGAGTTCGTAAGATTTTGAAATACCGGCAGTTCTTCTTAGTTGTTCCATTGCTTTAATGTTCTTAGTGTAGTCTGAGTAACCATCAAATACAACAACGATACTTGAGCCATAATGTGTTTGTAAATATCTGACGTATTTATGTAAAATATTACAGAAAGTATCATCTTTATTTCATACAACGCGGTGCAAAATAAATCCACCATCGATAATAGACAGATATTACTGAAAACCAAGATATCTTTTTTATCTTAATCTTAGACTGAGACAATAATCTTTATCTTTTTAATTAATATACTTTTTAAATGTTTATCATTAGATCTGTAATAAATAATATCACAAATTTATCTTTACATTTGCTACCTTCTATTTTTTTTACTTAAAACCCCTAATCCGATATTATTACATCTAAAACCACTTTAGCTTTATCAACGAATAGCATCAGATACTAACGTCAATGATTGTAGAAATTATAAAGAAATAATATAATTATAAATTTTGCTTAGATTTTGAATTTCTGATCTTTTGTTTAAATTATTATCACTTTTGCTAATACAAACTATTTCCAAAAAAGTCCTTTTGAATTTATTACTTTCACTACATAAAATTTTAATGTTATCAAAATCCATAATATGGTCTTTATCGATTACATGCTCTGTCAAAGCACAAGATGGTTTTTTAATTCTGCAATCACTATTGTGAGAAATAATGCGATTTGAAAGATTTCTTCCGGTCTCACCAACATAGTCAGCTTCACACTGAGTACAACTAATGCTGTATACTACATTCGTTTTTTCAAATTTGTCTATAGGATATTTAGTTTTGGAATATAAAGATGAAATAGTTTTGATGTTCTTTGTTGCTATGAAAATTCATTTAAAATGAACCTTATAACAGGATTAAAAGAACGTGTTTTAAAACTTTCTCATCCAGATTATCTACATGAAGATCTTCAATTGTTAAAAAATATTTTAATTGAAAATTCTTATCCTCCAGATATGTTACATAGGATGCTTTTTTCTAATATTGTTAATATAAATAACTTAACACCATTTTTTGCTAAATCTCAAAACATTGTATCTAACAATCAGAACATCTATTATCATTCACTACCTTTTATACCATCATTAACACCTAAATTAATACAAACACTAAAGGTTATTGACAACATAAAAAAAAGACTATGTTGGTGGACGTGACGTCTACTTGTTAGTACCGAATTTTTACATGCTTGGTAAGTCAAAAGTTTAACTTTTAGACAGTATTATGTCTGTCATAAAATGTTTTTTAGTCAATATTACTTCTTGAAAAAGGCATGGATTTCCTGCCGAAACGTAGAAAAAATATATGAAAATGTCTTAGTATCAAATCAAATTTTTTTTATGAACCTAAGCCCAAGAATATCCACTAAATATATATATATATATATATATATATATATATATATATATATATATATATATATATATATATATATATAATATTTAATAATATGTATTATTATTTGTGTGATAAGTTTTGTATTATTTATTAAATGTTCCTAATTATTTTAGACTTGTATTTCAAAATAATAATCTCAATAAATCACTGTATGACCGAGAACTGTCAATTTTGAAATACGTTTGTGTCATGTCTAATTGGCAAATATTTTACGTGTTTGGTTCATACGCTGGTGTATGTGAGTTCGAATCTCAATATGAATTTTCTTTTTTATTTTTGAAATATTTAAAAACCCCACGTTAATTTCATTAAATATATGTAATATACGCAAAAATGCTAAATTTTAAAACAAAATGAAAATTTACAACATAATCCGAGTTGTTGGTTTTTGAAGTTATACTTCTATACGCGCGTTCGACTTTGGAAATTTGCATGGGAGTGAATCGAAAATTTGCACGGGAGTAACAAGCCTCGTTAGGCATGTTAAATTATAAATTAAAACTTGTAAATATCTCAAGAAAGTTCAAATGTGTACTTATATATACAACAAACAACAATTAAATATTGTATTTATCAATGTCAGATAAATTGACAGTTATATCACCAAACAATATTTTTTTTATTAATATTGTTATCATGGTAAATTAAACATATGCGTAAGTTACGTATATTGTCATTTTTAAATACTGATGAATATTTCATTTTAATTAAATTTGTATTAATATTATTATCATGGTAAATTAAACATATGGGTAAATAAGCTATGTATGCCTATTGTCATTTTTAAATACTGATGAATATTATTTATTTAATATCTTAGCATTTTTAGAATCGGAAACATTTATTTGTTATTATTTCCACTCATTGATTACTTTATTTTTAATTATTAGCGTACTTATTTATATAAAATGGTATATTAAATTAATATTATTATTATATTTATAATAATATTAATTAAGTACATTGTTTCTTTTGTAAACAACTGACCTAAATTTGTTTTAATGGAATCTTAGGTTAGAGTTTTAAAATATTCGAACTATAATAATCGTAATACACATCGCCTAATTAGCCGTGATCGTCTAGTGGACTTGTTGTTCGGATCCCACGTTGTGGCCGTGGTAACCCAGGTTCGAATTCTGGTCACGGTAATGTGCTAACATGTCACGGTAAGGCAATTTTTTTGTTTTTTTTTTGTTAAAAAATATTTAGAAACAATAATTACTGTGTTTAAAATAATAAAATGTATTTTGAACAAATTTTTACAAACAGGTGTATATAAAAAAAATACTCTAACACGCTCCAAAAAAAATTTGTTTTTAAAAAATTATTGTTGGAAACGAAAAATTCGATAATAGGGTAGGATTAAAAATGGTACTTTTGTTTATCTATATAAAAATAACGATTTTACAAATTTTTAATGGAGTTTAGAATGAAAATTTTATAACAGCGATTCATTGCTCAGTTTTTGAAGTTATATGCGTATAATAAATATATGCGTAAGTAAGTTATGTATATTGTCATTTTTAAATACTTATGAATATTGCATTTTAATTTGTATTGTATTAATATATTGAATTATGTTGCAGTGTATTGTACTGTATTTTTATATTAATAACAAAATAAACAATGAATTTTACTGCAGAGTATGTGTAAAACATTTTTTTGCATTCAACTCATTTCATACATAAATAAAAATATACATTTTCATCAAAATATTATTATATTTTGATGAAATCACCTATTACAAGTCAAATGTTGTTTATATACAGCAAACGATGCACCATATACCTATATACCTAATTCTGTTTCTCTTTCTGCTCTCTCTTACCTATAGCATTACATATGTAATGATTGTGCAGATTGACTCCCATAAAAATTTGTAACGGCGAACGCGTGTATAGAAGTATAACTTCTACCGGCTTTTTTTTTGTAATTGTTCTCTTGCTGTTGACATTTGTTTGAGTAGTCAAATAATTGATGTTGTCTCCTGATGAAGCTGACAAAAAATCAGCGAAATATATAGTAATAAAAGAAAAAAGAGTTTTTTTTTTAAATAACAGACCGCATACCCAACACATCAATCCAATAAATTGTTATTTACGTTTCGGTCGATAATCCTACCAGTTTTGCTATATATATATATATATATATATATATATATATATATATATATATATATATATATATATATATATATATATAACATAGCAAGATTAATACTATTACAGGAATTAATTTTAAACTCACCAGTTTTCTGGGTTGAACCGCGTTGGTTATCATTGCGCCGAGCTTTCGACATCTTCTTCAGGGCTTCTGAGGTCTCAGTCTCCTGAGCCTACACTGATCACTAAACTATTCTTCCAGCAATATTTACTGTACCAAACTATTTCACATCTACAAGGCGATTACTTGCTTTTTATTTCCTTTCTATTTTATTTTATTTTTTTATTTTAGAAAATTTGTGGACACCAACAGCATGAACAGTTTTTTAAATTCCAATTAGGTTATTTTTTTAAGGAATATATTATAACCTTTCGAGACTGGCTGAATGACGAAAGTCAATGCCACAAAAAAAAAAAATTAGGTTATTTATGACTAAAATTTAACAATATTGAGTTATTTCTTATAGTTTAAAACGTTTTTGATGAGTTTTCTACTGTGAAATATTTTAAATATACCAATTCTATATTGCTTTTTTTTCAGATTGTATGGAAACCAGAGCAGTAAAAAGTTGTATAAGAAAAGTTAATACCCACATAGTAGCGTCAGGCACAAGGTTTAATATAAACAAATTATCCGAAGTTAAGGAATCTGTACTTCTTGCTCCTCCTCTAAATGTAAGTCCAATTCAATTTTAGAGCAAAATCTCAATTTTTTACTATGTACCTTTTATAATTATCTCAAGCTACTTCTTAGGATAATTCTTAATACAATCAAGCAGAAATGTGAAGACACAATGGGAAATAAACAATTCGGTTTCAGAGAAGGATTGGGAACAAGGGAAGCTTTGTTCTCAATGCTAACACTACTTCAACGATCATGGGAAGTACAGAAACCAATTTACGTCTGTTTTATAGATTTTGAGAAGGCGTTTGATAGGGTTCAACATGGTAGGCTGTTCGAATATTTAGAAATAATTGGAATAGATGATAAAGATCTGAGACTTTTACAACATCGATATTGCAATCAAGAAGCTTATATTCTGGTAGACGGCAAAGAAACAGACACAATTTGTATTCAAAGAGGTGTTAGACAGGGTTGTGTGTTGTCCCCAACTTTGTTTAACGTTTACTCAGAAACAATTTTTAACGAAGCCTTGGAAGGGCAATGTGGAGTTCGAATCGGGGGAGAAACTATTAAAAACATCAGATATGCAGATAACACCGCGATCATGGCTGAAAGTATCGAAGATCTTCAATTCCTTATAGATCGAGTCACTAGAGAATGCTCTAATAACGGACTAAGCATAAATACAACACAGACAAAGTTACTTGTAGTTAGTAAACACCTCGGCGGTATACAACTAATTGTCAATAATGAACCGATAACAAAAGTTAACCATTTTAAACACCTAGGATGTTGGATAAACGAGACACTAAATCCGGATGAAGAAATTAAAACTCGTATAGAAATTGCAAGAGGAGCATTTATGAAACTTAGATCTATTCTGAGCAATTCTCAGCTGAACTTACAGCTGAGAATTAAGTTCCTAAAATGTTATGTGTATCCTGTATTACTGTGAAACCTGGATTATGAAGGTTAACATGATGAACAAATTAGAAGCCTTCGAGATGTGGTTATATCGTAGAATGCTCAGAGTATCATGGGTTCAACACATTTCAAACAGAGAAGTCTTGAACAGAGTAGGTCAAGGTGAAGGCGACTTAATAAAGATGACAAATAAGAGAAAACTCGAATATCTGGGGCATATAATGAAAGGAAGCAGATACAGGATAATGCAGTTGATTCTCAACGGAAAGATCGACGGAAAAAGAGGAATTGGTAGGAAGAAATACTCACGGCTCCGAAACCTTCGTCAATGGACTGGCTTATCAGCAGATGAATTATTACATGCCGCGCAAGATCGAGAACGATATCGACAAATCGTCATGGAAGTTACCCACGCCTAAAACTTGGCACGGTACTCAAAGAAGAAAAGAACCTTTTATAACTTGTGAACTAAAACTTATTTTTAACTCACACCAAAAATTGTGATTAAGGAAATATATTATAACTATTAGTATATATATAGACGTAGCTGTAATTCAGTTTTTAATTATATAAAGCATTACAATGATTAAAATTATTAAATGGATAGTTGGCTATTGGTTGACATATGACAGTCTTTATCATGTATATCACTCTAGTCTATAGTCTGGCAAATAATAAATGAAACTATAAATCACAAATCACGCGTCGTAAGTGGTCAAAAGTAGCCGAAATCACGTGTCTATCATACATTCTCGGAAATTTTGAATTTGATCATTGGCAACGCGTTACAAATATGTTTCCTTGCTAATCACTTTACATTGTAACAATAGAATATTATAATATTTATATATATATATATATATATATATATATATATATATATATATATATATTATATAATTATAAAAACAATACTTGAGATCTAGTTTATAAAATAAGTTTTCATTCACATTAATAATGCGTAGACTGAGGGGATGTGCGGAAGTCGACTATATACCTAAATATGTAAAATACTCAAATCTCTATATTCTTTTTATTTCAGAACAATATTTAATTATTTAGTCTGTCAATAGAAAGAGTGCTGCAACCGCAGATTCTTGTTTGGTTTGTATGTACATAATGTCTTTTAAAAACATGCCAAAACCTGTTTATTTGGAAGAAGTTATACATCGAGTCATGTATGACATGAATCATATTGTTACAAACACAATACATCCAGCAATTAATTCTACTTATTGCTATTACAGCAGTAAACAGAACGAAACGAAATTATCGAGATTCGAAGTTTATGTATGAGAAAAAATTGAATTCTCTTGAGTGTTAAATAACCGAGAAGTCTATTTAATAACGGAATTAATCAATGTCCTGACATTATGTCGAAATATGTTTACACAGCAAAATAAAGACACAACAGATGAATCAACAGTTGAATCACCAGATTGACAACGAAGCAAATACTTTCATTTTATAAACGTCAATAAACGATTCAAAATTTGGAATCGATGGTATAATTTTAACTTCGCTCGAAAAGATATACATTAAGGCACCTGGAAATCACCAGACGGACTTGCAGTAAATATGATAGATCATTCTATTGTAGACTCAAGACACCAATCCAATATAATAAACGTTCGCATCAGAGGAGGAGCAAATGCGCGGTCTGATCACTACTGGATCCAAAGGAGCTGAACGATACAATATTGAAGGACTTAAAAATACAAACAAAAATAGGAAATATAAACAAAATATCAATATCAAACTAGAAAACAGACTCAAACATAAAAACATAAAGGAAGAGTGACAAGGGTGCAGAAACATCATGAAAGAAGCAGCTGAAGAATTACTAGGCATGAAAGGTAAATAAAGAAGAACAAGAACGAATGACTGTTTTGACGAAGAATATCAGATTATAATAAAGAGAAAACATAAAGCTTATTTAATGATGCAACAGGGGTACAGAAGCCGACAAGCAGATAAGGAGTGTAAGAAACTACGCAAGGAAGAAAAGAAAATCCACCGCAGAAAGAAGAGAGAAACTATGAACAAAGAACTTCAAGAACTACAACTACTAACTAAGCCAATGGAACAACAAAAGCAAAAAGGAATTCAAACAAAAGAAGTAAAGAGATAAGGAGAGTAATATATGGACAGAACAGCAAGAAAAACTAAGAAGATTCCTGAATGAGACCGAAAATGTTTTAGATTATATTGATATATTAGATGTTTGTTTGTAATACTCCACTTAACGTTTTATTATAAAAATATTGCTTTTAATTATGTGTTCTTAATATGCCATATGCTAAATAAAAAATAAATTCTCCGCTACTGGTACGCTTCTTGGTAAAACTCATAGCTAAATTATACGATAACTTACTATATCACGCATATGACTCATTTCATTATTTGTTTGCTGGAGTATAGACACTATAGTCCAACAATTTATTGGAGAGGGGATTCATTGGTAAGAACTGATTTTGAAACTGTTAACAGGTGGGAAATTCCACAATTCCAGCGGCGTCGTTATTTCATTATTTTTTAGAATTAAATTATTTTACGTCCTGTGAAATTTGTAATAAGGGGTGAAGGGGGAATTGGACTAAAGAAAAAGTTCAACAAAAGGCTAATCTATAGATATTTTAGGACCTTTTTATTAAAAATTAAATCCTTAGGATTAAAGTTTACTAGCTTACTAGATTAGGAACCTACTTAAACTTAAATTTTTTTAAAACTAAAATAAAAATTTTTATGTCTCTCTGAAATCTCACTGATTCATATAAACATTAATATAAATAAAACCGTATAATAATTAAGTTTAAGGATCTAAACAGAAAACGCAAACTTCTTCTTTGGATTGATTTTAGTTATACATTTTTCTCCAAACGTTTCTTTTCTTTCTCTTCAAACACTGTTTCCATTGGCGTGTTGGATAAGATTACTGAGTGTTGTTTTTGTCGCTAAGTTTTGTTATTGTTTGATGATATCATATATTGTTTGATATGTATTTTTTATAAGCTGGAGAAAACAAATTGACTAACCTGTGTGGTCACACAATAAAAGACACTGGCATGCTAAATTTGCAGGTAACATGGCGGCGCGCGGTGTGACCAAGGCACCCGAGTAGCAACTAAGTAAATACGAGCCATAGTTTTGTCTCTAATCGCACCGCTCCCATTATCCGCTGGGTCTCATTACCCTCTGATCCCCTACCCAAGTCTTGCCTTATTATTATGGGAATATAGGTATATATGGGAATATAGGTATATATAATACCTGAATTAATTTCGTAAATCCACACATATCGTTGAAAAATGATTAATGTTATCTAAAAACTATTGAAAATATGTGCTGCGGCGGCGGCATCACATTACATTTTTGTTGATGGTTAAGAATTAAATGATCTGGTATTATTTAATATCTTATTGGGAATTACATAGCAGGTAAACCGTCAATAGGCAAAAATGTTATTTAAAACATGCGGACAGTTTTTTTAAACAGTGTTTCACTTATCGTTGTTGTTATAGTATCGGCTGTTGAATTTGTGTTGATTTGATTTGATTGCTTCGTCTGGATGGTTTTCCTATTCATTTTGCTAATTAGATTTTTATTGTGAAGATTGTGAAGTAAGACAAAATATTAGGTTAAAGTAAGAAGATTTGCAGTATATTTCGTTAGTTTTTCGTAGAATAAAAATGGTTATAACAAATGTTACAAGTACGCGGCATCCATGTCATAGACGAGTCTCACAAGAGAAAAACAGATTACCCGGAAGGTATATGATGAAAAAAAAAAACACTTCCCACTCAACGGAAGCTGTCAGTCGCTGTTCTTTTTAGCAGGAGTATCAGTGGCAACAGTTGAATGTATTGTACGTAAGAAAAATCTCCATATACAAATCAGCGCACCAACACTCACATCTGTATTAAGTAAAAGTAAAATCTATAATTTTCCTAAAATGAGCTATGAATTATTACGAAAAAGATTATAAAATCTTAACGTTCGATATATATATATGAAACGATATTATAAAAAAATTATAGAATGCTATTTGAACAGATAAGGAGAAAATAATATCTACGCTCAATTCGAGAATATCGTGCGGCAAAATACTACAAGATACTACAGTATCAAATGCACGGCAAGCCTTTGTTGAAGGTTTATCGACAGGATTGCGAGCACCTTCACGTAAGGACCAGCGTCTAATTGTCGCCCATGTTTGCAGCGCTTTGGTTTTCTGCAAAATGGTGCCCTTGTTTTTATATCGATGAAAACCGGGAACTATCATGAAGAGAGAACATACTCCAGCGTGTAAATAGAGAGAACATTCTCAGTCATAGTAGTAAATAATGCATCTTATCACAGCGCAACGCATTCCGACAATGGCTGATAGAAAATCCGTCATGCAGAGCTGGCTCTGAGAAAAATGTATTTCATTTACAGGATATGGTCAAACCAGAAATAATGACAATAATCAAGGAGCATCGTGGTAGATATCGTTAATCTGCTGATGACTCAATGGTTAGACTTCATGATATTACTGTTTTGAGACTTCCACCTTACCACTACGAGTTGGATCCTATTGAATTAATTTGGATTCAAATGAAGGGATATGTTGTCCGAGAGGACGGTGTTGTCCATATCTTGAAAATAGAAGAAAAAGTGTGGAAAAGCTGGATGGGTTAATAGAAAATGGATTCCCAGTATTCCGATGATTTATAAACCTAGGTGTAAGTAAACAGTTTAATGTGGTAAAAATACATATTTTTATCGTTGTAGTATATTTTTTATCCAAACCGTTTAATAGTGAATTTACTATATTTGGGTTAAAGGTGCTGGGTTCGATAACGATAATTTTGAATCGGAATACAAATTCATTTTCATTTACGACTAGAATAAAATCGCGAGCCAGACTTTATTGTAAATGATGTAGATCTAGTGGATCCATGGATCAAACCCTGACCAGAAAACAAAAAGACTAACAAAGTTTAAATACTCTCCCAGTTAGACTAGAATACGCTGGTGTATCGCATATACCTATGGATGAGCAATACGTCAAGAAGTAGGGGTTTGCGGCTTGGTGGTACTCCATAGATCCCTATTGGTCGAGTGTTTACGCTTAAAAAACAAGAATATAAATAGTTATAAATAAAACGTTTTTACTAACAGTCGGTATATTTGTTATTCGACAATTAATTATCTAAACAAATTATAAGAAAAACGTTGTGATCTGTCTACCTATTTTCATTTTTCAAAATAAATGTCCCAAATAAATTAAATTGTAAATAATACTTTTAAGATGCCTTCATGAAAAGCCACTGATAGAGAGTAAAAAATTTAGAATTCAGATAAATTGTGCTGACCAAATTTTAATTTGCTAAAACGTATCGTGAATACGTCTGTTGTTACAGCTGCATTTACCCATGTACGGAGAGCTATCAAAATGTAGTGACCCGATTTTAGTAAACGGCATATTTGATTTGCACTCGTACAATTAGTATACCATGTTACATTTATGAGTCACCCTCTCCAATCTCTTGTCAGAGTGTAGATAATTATATTCTTATTTTCTTATTCTAATTTCTATTGTTTTTAGAGAAAAATTCTAGTTTTATATATGCACAATTCAAGGGAGGAATTTTCAACTACTTTTTTAAGATATTTACGAGATGAACAAATAGCTGGCATTTTGAGAGACTATTTCTATATTATTGGATGGGATGTTGAAAACAGAACTTATCACCCGGCGCTTTGTAAAGCAGTAGAAGATGCTAACTTCGGTCAACTATCTGCATTAATTCAGTCTGAAGCATGCGCAGCAGTTATTATTCAGAATATAAACGGATCTCTCAGGATTCTTTCATTTTTAATTGGAGACGACGTGGTTTCGAGCCGTGACTCATTTTTATTATATCTACAAAATTGTCGAGACTTTTTGATTGTGGATCGCATGCTTGTAAACGGATTAGATCGTTCTTCACAAAGCAACGAAATAACCTCAGAAACTTTTCAAGAAATGATGGCAGACAGACTTGGCGATAGAGATTACGATAGTTTCGCTTTCGACGAACATCATCTATTAAAAAAGAAAATTGGTTTTGCATGGTTTGGTCAACCAAATCAAGAAACAGGAAATGGATATGACGAAGCTCAAAATTCGCAAATCGACAAAGTGTTCAATGCTATTTTAAAACATAATAGTAAGTACGACCAACATATTCTATTACTAACTATCTCATATGTATTTCATAAAATAATATGGACCAGAAAGTAAAAAAGAAAATTATAAATACAACTGAAGTACCAGGTGTATTCCAGTAGGCATATATAAAGAGAGTATTTTAAGTATAAATCTCATTTAGGTAGATCACGTTTTTTCTTCTTGGTTTCAGGGTTCAGGCATTTGTTACCTCTTACGAAATCAAACTTATTATAAGATTACATCTTTATTAAATTTAAAACACACATATCTGATCCGATATGGGATACTTTACTCTAATATTAGACTCTAAGCTTACTGGGAATCTACGTTAATGGTCGTACTCTACCTGGCTAAAATGTGCGGTTTAAAGCCAGACATGCTACCTTGGATTTATAACACGGTAGCAAAACCAACAATTAGATATTCATCAGTGATATGGTGGCAGAAGGTGCAGCAAAAAGTGCAATCTTCAAACTAAGAAAGGTGCAAAAACTTGCTTATCTTAAAATAGCGTCAATGAGGGGCACCGCAACGGTAGCTATGGAAGCCCCACTGGACCTGTTCATTTAACATGTAGATATAAAGGGGGAGAATGGGATATTATAAACTACAAGAAAACGTTGTAGTCGATCAAGTTGGACGGTAGATGAGTGTGCCTAATTGAGAATGGAATAGAATCTTGGACTTTGAATGTGACATTAATGAAAAAACTGGAATTATTCGAGCTGTGGGTATATAGAAGAGTTCTGAAAATATCGGGGATAGAACACGTCACAAACAAAGAGGTTCTGAGAAGGATGAATAAAGAAATAGAAATTTTAAATACAATTAAAACAAGAAGATCGGAATATCTCAGATATATTACATGTGAAGAGAAATATACCTTGCTCCAACTGATTATGCAGGGAAAGATCCATGGAAAGAGAAGCATAGTGAGGCGTAGAATGTCATGGCTGCACAACCTGAAAGAGTGGTACGGATGTACATCGATTGAATTTTACAGAGCAACCGTCTTAAAAGTCCTAATAGCTATGATGATTGCCGACCTCCGCGCGGAGATGGCACTTGAACTTGAAGAAGAAGATGTGGCAGAAAAGGAAAGAGAATAAAATTTTGGACACCACCCTATTTTTGAATGGAACAGGAAAACCTAGTAGATAGAAGAACGGTAAAGAAATAAACCGAGAACAATAAGTATTAAGATTCATGGTGATTACTGCACCTTAAGAATAAAGTAATAAATTGATAAATTTACTTGAATATTGTGTTTTACACTAAAACATGGAAGGACTAATTGAACATACACACAATACGTACAGCCAGATACATCAAATAATCCAACAGCCAAGTGCCGTATCAACACAACACAGCGCATGTCATGCAGCAGACAACAAAGACAACAGAAAGACTGCACTGGTCTGTAATAAGAGCAGATAATTCAGATTAATGGAGCACTTACAAATTAGATAGATAGGATAAGTAAACTTCTGGCCGATGTTGAAAAGTCTTATTCACTCGAGATACGACACAAAAGTAAAATAATTCCGCGGTTTCTTTCTAGGTACCTAAAGCTTTGTCAAGAAGTGGGAATTTCGGAACTCAGGCGAGATTCGCCCTGGTAGAGGTTAAACACAAAGGACAGTTTCGAATCAACAAGAGCATTTCAATCTGTACATGCAATTTGGGTGGTCTTCGAGAAGACAAGACAAGTGTCGCTAAAAGGATACGACGCCAAACATCCGCAATTAAGAGACGAGGGTACGACGTCATGTTATTTTGGTAGCCATGGGCGTAGCAAAAAAGTTTTGAATGCAAAAATTATAAGTGAGCAACGTAAAGACATAGTTACATTATAAATGAAATTAGCTATAAAGATGGACGCTAATTTCTGACTATATGGTACCCAAATGTGGACCTTTCCAAGTGAACATTTGTCCATGGGAGGTATGGGTAGAGAAAATACGATATTTCGAAGCAAAGTGGATCAATATATGCACACATAGCCAAGTAGCTATGGGGACTGGTGGAACATGACAGTGCCACACTGGTATGAGCGCCAGGTCACCGAAATACACCATATAATTGATTTTTTTATGTTTGCGATATTTAATACATTTAATCAAAAATAAACTATCTATTATTTCTGAAATTCACAATAGGGTAAACATTTTTATCTCTACCAATAAACATTTATGTATGTTTTTAGATTTATACGCTGAATACCAAGATCAAATTGAAGTAGCTGTTATTTATGTCGTCTTAGAGCCTACCCATACACAAGCCGTAGATCGCAGGAGAGAAGACCCAAACTATAATCCACGTACTGATATATCTCCTATTCCGATATTTGTTTTAAGAAAGTGTCGAGTAGAAAGAGGTGAAGCTTGTCGAATTTTTATCGATCACGATGGCAGAGTGTATTCAAATTGGCAAAATTATTTAACAAATAACAAGTTACCTGAAAGTGTGATGGTGTTACCAAAAAATGGAAGGTAAGTAAAACAGTATTGTAATTATTAAAATAATTAATTATTGTAAAATTTGAGTCATAATTTCATGATTTTTAACTTCTCATTGCTTATGTTAATTATATTCCATTATGTTATTTTGATGACTTCTGATGACTTCAACTATAGTCAGAACCTATTGCATTTTCTCTACCAATAGAGCGGCGACAACACAAAGAAAAATCAGAGTCGAAGGACTAAATACGGAATCCACGGAATACTTATACAGAAAAAGAATATCAGAGAAGATTGCTGGTAATGAAATATTAGAAAATGATAACATCGAGGAAGGCTGGGAAAAACTCAAAAATAACATAATTAACGAAGCAACAGAATCACTTGGAAAAATGAAAGTAACAAACACTAACATATCAAAAAAGAAAACCCCGTGGTTTAGTGAGGAAGTGAAGACAAAATGTGAAGAGAAGAAGAAAGCGTTTTTACAATACAGAACACAACAAACACAACAGGCATAAAGTTGTTTAGCAGAAAATGGTTGACTTCAATTAGTGCGGTCGTAAATATTATTAAATTTATTTGACTTGGTCCATTGTTAAGACCGGTCTGGAGCGACAAGCATAATAAGCTCTAATAAAGCAAAGGATCCACAAAATTTACAATTATTACGATGACAAAAACAAAAAAACGGATGTAAAATATATTGCTTTGCCTTATATACCCGAAATTAATGTTTTCAAATGAGTTTTAAAATAAATCAAATCTATTTTTTTGTGGTTCTGAAAAGAACTGTTTTTTTTAATCGTAACATTTGTAGATTTGATGACAGTGTCACTCCACACATAATTCTAAATTAATTATGATCAGTTCAATTATATTATGATCTACATGAACATATGAATTTTCTTTACTTATTACGTGTCGGACTGAATTTCTCCAACTACTTGGAAGAATATCATTGACACATTTTCGTATTAACTCTACGACAGTACTACTTAACATTGTAGAAATATTTTGTGACCTCACGTTAGACTTTAACTCGTGCCACATATGTTCTACGGGATTAAACATACAATAATAGGGTAGAAACCGCAGCACCGTATGTCCCATTTCCTCTGCCAATGTATCAAAAACATATACTTTTTTTTATAGAAAATGCCTTTAAAACTTCTAAAAGCTCTTGTTTGGTGTAACATTCTTCAAAATACATATCATTCTTCTCCATGTAATTTTGAATTTCCAATTTAGTATTATTCGAGTTTGGAGCCTTACCAAGTTGGTGACTGTGATAGCGTGCATTGTTCATTACTATCACGCTATTCTGGGAATTTTTTTTTTATAGCCCTTTTTCTATCCGAATTGTCGAATAAAGGCCTCTCCCATTTCTCGCCATTCATCCCTGTTGTGTGCTAGGCGTTTCCACATTGGTCCTGCGACTCTTTTGATATCGTCGCTCCAACGCATTTGAGGTCTTCCTCTTGGTCTCTTCGCATCGTACGGTCGCCAGTTTCCGACTTCTTTGTTCCATCTACCATCTTCGAGACGTTCGTTGTGTCCAGCCCATTTCCATTTTAATTTAGCTGCTTGTTTCGCGGCGTCCTTTATTTTTGTTCTGTTCCGGATTGCTTCGTTCGTTTGCCGATCTATTAGTGAGATACCAAGCATCTGTCGTTCCATGGCTCGCTGAGTTTTTCGAATCTTGTCCATGTTCTTTTTTGTGAATGTCCAGGTTTGAGCTCCGTAAGTGAGAACGGGAAGGATACAAGAATCGAACACTTTTGTTCGAAGGTTTTGGGGTATCTTTTTGTCTTTCAGTATGTATGAGAGTTTTCCAAATGCGGCCCATCCCATTCTTACTCGTCTGCTTATTTCGGTAGTTTGGTTTTCTTTGTTTACCTTGATATTCTGACCCAGATATATGTATTAGCGTGCATTGTTCATTACTATCACGCTATTCTGGGATTTTTTTTTTATAGCCCTTTTTCTATCCGAATTGTCGAATAAAGGCCTCTCCCATTTCTCGCCATTCATCCCTGTTGTGTGCTAGGCGTTTCCACATTGGTCCTGCGACTCTTTTGATATCGTCGCTCCAGCGCATTTGAGGTCTTCCTCTTGGTCTCTTCGCATCGTACGGTCGCCAGTTTCCGACTTCTTTGTTCCATCTACCATCTTCGAGACGTTCGTTGTGTCCAGCCCATTTCCATTTTAATTTAGCTGCTTGTTTCGCGGCGTCCTTTATTTTTGTTCTGTTCCGGATTGCTTCGTTCGTTTGCCGATCTATTAGTGAGATACCAAGCATCTGTCGTTCCATGGCTCGCTGAGTTTTTCGAATCTTGTCCATGTTCTTTTTTGTGAATGTCCAGGTTTGAGCTCCGTAAGTGAGAACGGGAAGGATACAAGAATCGAACACTTTTGTTCGAAGGTTTTGGGGTATCTTTTTGTCTTTCAGTATGTATGAGAGTTTTCCAAATGCGGCCCATCCCATTCTTACTCGTCTGCTTATTTCGGTAGTTTGGTTTTCTTTGTTTACCTTGATATTCTGACCCAGATATATGTATTCTTCTACATGTTCCAGTTTTGTTCCTTGGATGGTTATCATCGGTTGATCATCTTTATTCGACATTAGCTTAGTTTTACTCAGATTCATTTTCAGTCCTTTTTTTATGGATTCCGTATGAAGCTCATCGATCATCGTCTTCAGTTCTTTCCAGCTGTCGGCTATTAGTACTACGTCATCTGCATATCTTAGATGGTTTAAATACTTTCCGTTTATCGATAGTCCCTTCGTTTCCCAATTTATTGATTTAAAGATGTCTTCAAGTGCGGCAGTAAATAGTTTTGGAGATATGGTGTCTCCCTGTCTTACTCCTCGGTTGATTTTTATTGGCCTCGTTTTCATTCCGTTATCCATCGTGACTACCATTTCAGCGTGTTGATATATATTATGTATTAATATCCTATATCTAGAATCTATTCTGCTGTTGACCAGTGCTTCCTCAATAGCCCATAATTCTATGCTGTCAAAAGCTTTCTGGTAGTCTATAAATGCTAAACAGATTGGTAAATTGTATTCGTTAACTTTTTCTATTAGGATCTTTAGTGTGTGAAGATGGTCACATGTACTGAACCCTTTTCTAAATCCGGCTTGCTCTACTGGTTGATATACATCGAACTTTGTTGTCAATCTATTTGTAATTATTTTTGTGAATGTTTTGCATGGGGAATGTTTGGCATAAGATTATTTTTGAACCATTCTTCAAAAAGTTCTGCCGTTGTATCTTCATGGTATTCGACGCAGGAGTCTTTAATAGTCTTTGCAGAAAGCCACAGGGCATTTGGAACCCAACCATTTTTTGATCCACCATGTAAAATCGTTATTCTTTTCCCTTTATTTGACGGAGCTTTCGTCTGACATTTACCGGAGGAATCGGCCAATACTTTAGGTCGCGTTGAATGTATATCAAACCATGTCTCGTCGAGGTAAAGTATCAGACGATTTTCAAAACGGAATTTTCTTATCGAAGTTATGTACTCATAACGCCATTTTTGTAATATATGAGATTCCATAATTACTTGTCTTTTGTCAATTATACGATATCGAAAGCCCATACTTTTCAAAATTTTGGTGAGGTTACAGCTTATTTTAGTTTCGTCAACATTGAGCTGTTGCTTCAGAGCTCTTAATGTAGGTATGCGTTGCTCTTCGCTTCTTCTTTATTTATAGTTTTAAGGCACTGTATACTGTATATAAGTTTGCTTTGCATATACAGATAAATGTTTCTTCTTTACCGGAAAACTGGAAGAAGCCCTATTATTGTTATCTCACGGACACCATATAATGATAGAAAACGTAATGAATAAAATGAGTAATACTACTTAACACTTCCCGTGATACATAAAAACAAACAAATTTTATCAAGAACTCGTATTTAAATACTGGTTGGTGTTCAGTTCCATAAACTTATTATATAAATACCTGAAACCACTTAAAAGATGATTAGCAAACCCGTCGCACACTACCATCGAATTCGAAAAACCCTCTTATCAGTACAGTTTCGTCAATATAAGCCTTATCTGTATTAATGAAATTATAATGAGATTGGATTGTACGCAATTAAATCAACATTATGAAATGAAGATTGACAAATTTTACCACGAAACATATTTAAATTTTACCTGAAACCGGGCCTTTTATACTATTATCGGTTAAGCCAGGGTGTTTATACTCGGCACTAATTGAAATCAACCATTTACTGCTAAACAAACTTTACCCACTATAAACTAATCAATAAAACGTAACAATAAAACTACAACTTTCTTTGGGAGCCAATTGTTAAGGCTTCTTAAATAATAATCGAAACTTTCTATTTAATGTTTGTTTTTCGAATAAATGTTCGTTTTTTATAAACGGTACTGTAAATCGACACAATTACAATTTATCCTATTGGGCTGATAAAAATCTTAGAGATTTTCACGAAATACGTACCCAACAGCCATAAAAATTAAACGTTTAGTTTTTAATTTAAGGCCGCATATAACAAAGTCGAATAATCACGCCTTGTGCGCACGCTGCCGTTCGTTAAATCCGTCCCGATTGGTTAATGTATCTATCGTCGTATTTTTTGTCCATCTAATCTTTGCTCGCAATCCTAACAGTAAACTAGTCAATATCGTATTTCTGTCAAATTTAAATATAAAGATTTTTTTACAAATTAATTTTTAGATACCAAGTAGAGAATGACAGGGTATTACTCGAAAAACACGAAACTCCCAGCTGTGGGGTATTAAACACAGTACTAAGAGGTGGTGATAGAATTAGTGCGGTGACTGGTATTGGATCTGGTGCTCTTATGATTGCTGGTGCTGTAACAAGTGTTATTGGCGCTCCCGTTCTGCTTGGTGCAGCTGCCGTAGGAGCTACAGCTGGTATTTACAGTATTGGTAGAAGTGCTTTTGGTTTGGCCGATAAATATACCCACGACGAGGTAAGTACAATTTTAAACATTTGTCCATAATGATAATTCAAATAAATATTCATATCGTTTGGTATCATTCATTAGATCCTTAATACGCACTAAATGTACAATTTACAAGGCTTGAAATGTATTTACATAAACGCTTACAAATTGGACTAAATATTTTAAATTTGTGTACACATTTACCTTACAATTCATTTCTTTATTTGAATCGATTGGTCGATATAGGTGTACCTCTGAGTTTGATAATTGATTAGCGATATGTCTTTAAAAAATTGATGAACTGATTCATCTCTTATGATAATAATAACTAGTTGTGTAGCGAGCTATTATTACGCTAATTTGCAACGAGTTGATTTGAGGTCAGTTGAAATTGATAAGGAGGAAAAACAGATCTTAAGCTAAGGACCTTTTGGAATAATAGGTGATAATAGAAGAATTACTAAATTGAAAAGATAAACGTTTCCTTTCTTACTTTTTTTGCTTTTCGGTTATTCTTACAGCTTCTACAACGTTATTTTTCATTACTTCAAAAATTATACTCTTTCTTAGTGTTACTTTTCCCACAATTTTGTCACAATTTGTATCCTTTATATAGTTTTTCGTCCTTTGTACTTTTCACTTTTTCTCTTGAAATCAGCCAACTACCAACAACCAACTAGATTGGAAGAAACTAAAAATGGAAAAGCTACTGGACTAGAAAAATATTAATCTGATACTTAGCTTACTAATCTGAGCCTTCTATAAATGAGACAGATTAAGGCAGTTATCTGAATTGTGTTTCGAAACTATTTTACGGATTTAATATCAGATGTCGCTATTGCGTCCGTTTCGAAGCCATTTTATTGTTGCTTCTTAAAGACAGGAAAGATCTATTTTTCACGTTGAGAACGCCTATGAATAACTGTTCTGATGAGCTTTATTAAAGCGAAATACGTATAAACAGATACATAGACGATTTGTACGTGAAATGGAATCTTTACTGTCTTTTTCATTTTATTTGGATCTACTCTGTATGAGTACAAGAAACCAATTCGCTAACGATTTCTGCTTAGTTGAGGAGACATGTCGTGGAATGCAAATTTTAGATTCCCCATGTCTCTATTAACATCTTTATCAACGTCTGGCTATGCCTTGCAATTTTCATGTTGAGAACGCCTATGAATAACTGTTCTGATGAGCTTTATTAAAGCGAAATACGTATCAACAGATACATAGACGATTTCTACGTAAAATGGAATCTTTACTGTCTTTTTCATTTCATGATACTTATTAATTAACAAATTATATAATATTGAATAATACTGGTTAGAAGGTAAAGATATAAGAATTATTAAGAACTTATACTAAAACCAGTCAGATCACATAAAAGTCGGAGATATAATAACATCGGACATTTAAATTTTCAAAGGAGGCAGACAGGACTGTATACTGTCGCCACTCCTACTCAATTTTAATTCTGAAGCAATTTTCTGAGAGGCCTTAGACCAATAGAAATAGGAATAAAGGTGAATAGATAAATAGATAGAAAAAAAATGGAATGTGTAAAAGCTGAAAGATGTGACAATTGCAGAACGGTACTCGGAAAACATCACCAACAGGCTAAAGAATCAAATTATAAACGAAGAAGGCCAGACAGATATAGACTCCTACTGGATCAGAATAAAGGAAGATCTTAAAGCAGCAGTAAAAGCTGAAATAGGAAGAGAAAATTGTATCCGTAAAAATGATTGGTTTGACAATGAATGCAAAAATGCAACACAAAAAAAATTAAGCCTACACGAAAAAGATGCTTACACGAGGAACTAGAACAACTGTAGAGAATTGCCACACAAAGAGAAGAGAAGAAAAGAGGATACACAAAAGAAAAAACGAAACTACTTAAATAAGGAGCTTAATTATATAGAAAAAATAAAAAAAGAATTCAGAGCATTTTATAAGAAAGTTAACATCAACAAAAAATAATTAAGGTAAGCGGAACAGACGAGAGTGAAGAGGAACCACCAACGATTCTTAAAGTTAAAGACCAGTCAGATCACATATCGACATATTCGTCAATTCGTCAATATTTGACAATTCATCAGATTACAACCCTGAGACAAATTTTAGATAAAACACTGGAATATGGCATAGATACTCATTACATATTTATAGACTAGGGAGCAGCCTACGACTCTGTAAGTATAAGAGAAATGTTCAAAGCAATTAAAGAGCTATGAATACCAAATCACTTTTAAATCACGTTAATTTAGCGAAACTAATTCTTGAAAAAGTTGCATATAGAGTATGAATCCAGGGGAGATTGTGTGAACCTTTTAAAATAAATAACGGGCTGCGCCAGAGAAACCCACTCTCCTGTATTTATACTGTTCAATCTGGCTCTGGAAAAAGTAATACGTATATCACAAATCGCAACTATTGGTTCAGTATATAATAAATCAGTGCAAATCCTTGCCTATGCTGATGATATGAATATTGTAGGGAGAACGGAAATCGCTGTATGACAGGCATATTTAGCACTAAAAGAATCAGCTACAAAAATTGGTTTAATAATAAATACCAAAAAAACGAAGTATCTGAAAATAAGCACTCAAACACAATTCCTACGCCAACTTGTTATAGAAAACGACGTCATCGAAGCAGTGAACGAATTTGTATACCTGGGAGCGCTCCTTAACACTGAAAATAATACTACCATAAAGATAAACTGCAGAATTTGTACGGCCAATAGATGCTATTTTGGGCTCAATCTCCTTCTTAAATCCTCAATTATATCCAATCCAATCCAGAGTTTTTACCTTAGGCTAGCAGCTCTTCAAGGAAGGGGTACTCCTTTTTTTTTCGGAGTAATGGAGGTATGATAAAACGTGATGAATGAAGTTTTTGGTGGAGAAGTAGTGGACTACTAAGAAGCTGGGGTTCAGAAGGTGAGGTGTCTGTGTGGACGACAGGTAAGGACCGCACAAGAGGAATATGGGAGGAATTTGCCACGCATGTCAGACGAGGTACTTCAGGGGTTACCAGCCATACAATAGGAACGGCTCTTTATCAGAGTTTTTGGCATGCAGTAGTTAACTGCGATATTTAATAGGGAATGATTCTAAAATTTCAAAATACTCATCAGGTAGTTCATGTCCAGTGTTGTGGACTGGCTTTTAGGTAAGTGGTATGTAGATTATCCAGTGAAATTCGGTGGATTTCTCAGGCGGGTGTCGGTAAGGGAAGGGATTTGTATTTTGTGTGTGAATAATAGATTTTTAATTAGTGCTCTTTTTCGACCGACTCCCGCACAGTTGACTGTCCCTAATACACAGTCGAATGTGACAACTTACTGGAGGGGGGTAAAGGTCATTTCGGCCTTATTGTTTCTAGCGGTGGGCACTATGGAGTGCCCAAACATTTGGCCCGATAGATCGGAGGAATATTTGGCTATAATTTCCCTCCTGTCTGGCAAGATGTTCATCAGCAGCGTGGTTGTGAGTCATCGCTCAGCTCTAAGAGCTTTTGCCTCTTGGTACGAGGAAGGGGTCTCCTGCCTTTTTGGGCAGCGTGGCGACCATGCCGCATGTGTGCCTTTGCAATTTGGGCATTTTGGGTTTTTTATCTGGGGACAATCTGCGCTCTTGTGCTCGGCACTACCGCAATTAGGGCAAGTCGTCTGTCTTTTTTTAAATAAAAAAGTAAAACTCTACAAAACAATAATACGTCTATGTCCTAGCATATGGTTCAGAGGCCTGGACTCTAACAAAAAGTAATGAAAACATGTTAGGATGTTTCGAAAGAAAAGTACTAAGGCGAATCTATGGAGCGGTGAATGCCAATGAAGTGTGGAGAAGACGATACAACTTCGTACTTTATAGAATATACCAGGACGCCTGAGGTGAATAGGGTATTTAATGCGGATGGAACAAAATACCCTGCTAGAAAAACGCTCCTTGATAGCATGCATTCATCAGAGAAGAATAGGAAGACCTAGAACAAGGTTCCTTGATAACATCGATGAAGACATGAGAAATATGGGAATACGTGCTTGGCGGAGGAAGGCGATGGATAGGGACGACTGGAGAGAAATTCATGAGGAGGCTAGGACTCACACAGGGTTGTAAAGCCAAAATGTTGATAATGATGGAAAATATATTAATAACATCCGATATGTAGACAACACGCTCGTCCTTGCCAATGAGAAAGCGTTACAGTTCCTAATAAATAAAGTCAATAACAGAAGTTAAAGATGATGGTCTTAAAATAAATGTAAAGAAAACAAAATGTATGGTCATCAACAAAGAGTATGAATATTAAATCATAATAGAATGAGTAAAGAGGTTTAAGTACAAAATGCTACATAAACGATAAATGGGATCCTAATGATCAAGGCGAAATTAGAACCGAAATTAAAAATAGAGGACGTTCTTCAAAATGAAAGCATTATTCTGTAATAGAGACTTGAGTCTCACTACTCGAAGGAGTACCACTCAATGATACATTATATATGATACATGATAAAGAACTATACTTATCTAGATTCTTTTTAGATATGATTGTACTGATTATTGAGAATACCATGATATTTTCAAAGTAGTATCAAATGATCAAGTGTTGAAAATAATGAATAAAAATAAGTAACTATTTGAAACAGTTAAGCGAAGAAAAGCAGCTCATTTTGGCCATATCTCTCCCCTATCCCTCCACTAGAAGGTACATTCTTTATGTTATCTTTACAATGTAGAGATTTCATATGCAACAAACAGAACCTGACAAGGGATATCAATGATTTTTACTCAAGTATAAAGCTTAAAATTCTTCTTATCAAACAGTTTTTCTTTTGTTGTATCGTAATATTAAGATTTTATTATTAAGATAATTATTAATTGCAGAATTTAAGTATTTTTAACTCAGAAGCACGAGGAATATATATTAATATTCTGGCTGGATCTTTGGGATTTGTTGGAGCGGGAGCAAATATGGCTGTTTCTCAATTAATTTCACGTGGAGCTAATATTGGTCAGGTAAATATAGTCACTCTTATTTATCATTATTAATCATTATCACAAACGTGTTTTAAAACGTTGTACTCACATAAACCACCTGTAATTATAATATATTCATACTAGTTGGTTCTGTGATTCTTGCAAACAATTCTTAGGTATTCTTGATATGGTTCTAATACTTGTACTATCTGATAGTGATAAAAAATCGCACGTTTGTGACTCTTTCTCAAAAAACACCCACATATTGCATCATCCAAATATATTGATATAGCCAGAAAACACATTTATGTATAGAATTATTCATATAAAAATGATTGCACGTCATTCAAGATTTACGACGTCAGAACCCCACAGCGTTGCCAAAACATCAGAATAGTTAGTAAGTAAGGAGTTTTTAAAATGTCAACTATTTGTCAAACTGTTATACAAACAGTAAATACACTTTTAAGATTACTGCAACACACTAAAATACATAAGAAAACATTTTAATACAAAATTATATATTCTAAATTTTAAACTTAGCTCTTTTAGAGCATTAATAGTAAAAACGTCCCGCCATTATTTCTTGTTCAAAATAATCTATCTTATATGAAAGCTTATCAGCTTTCTACAGACTATTTATTTGTTTTGGCATAGCACAATCACAATACACAACAATAATTTGTTTTTAAAGCTGTTAATCTAAATTTAATATGTATTTATAAATACAATTTCTTATTATATTATGATCAAATTGTGTAAGAAATTAAAACATAAACAAAATTCTTACTCCAAAAAAGCGGCAACACTTTAAACAATTTTGCCACACGCTGAATTGTCATTAAAATTTGAAGTATTCCGTATAAAATTGAGAACGATTTCCGAAGTGGAAATTGAAACGTCAATAAACATACTTTAACCTATAATTGTGGCTTATTCCCATCTAAATAGTAATTACTTTAAAATGCCACAAAAAAATAGCTTCAGAACAATGTATTAGAACTTAGTCTTTGGTATGAAACTGTAAAAAACAATTTCGTTTCCGTGTACTACATAAAACTATCTTACATTTTATACAAAATGCAGTTGTAGTATTTTTACAATTGACCTTTCTGCGTCTATTTTGTTTATCAGCATAGTCCACTAAATGTTCAGCCTTATGAAGACGTTTAACTTCAATGGGTTAAATTTGGACTCTTCGTTTTTTATGTTTTGGCTCCTGGTCTTCGTAGTCGGTACAGGTCTAAGAATCGGAAGAAAATCATTTGTTCTAGCATTTCTAATTTGAATAATCTCAGTTGAGGAATGTTTTTGGCTGGTACATGTTTTTCCTTTTGTACTACGCTGTATTGACACCAAGAGTTGCAAACCTCTAAATCTAGCATATGGCTGATGAAACGAATTGTCCACTTTTTTGTACGTGCTTGTGCCGGACAGACTGCCAACATTCTGTCAAATAGGTCAACTTCACCCATGAACTGATTATAGTTCTTAATCACCTCAGGTCTATTAACCATTTCGTATTCCTTTTTAAGTTTTGGCCATCTTCTGCATTGATCTGGGTTGTTAGCAGTATGGTTTGTTGACCCGAATCGTAACAGGTTTGTTATCTAAACAGCGAGTTATGGCAATGCTTCCATCACCCCGAATCTTCGTTTCAGATGTACCTCTTGGATTTTTCATGAACTGTTTTTCTGGAGAAAAGGTACAATTCCGAGGGACTCTCTTATTTACAATCGTGGCTGTCGCGTGGAAACCTCTTTCTAGTAATACATCAGCAAGTTTCATTGTCGTAAAATAGCGATCGAAGTAAATACAATAACGAGGAACAAGACTTTCATACGAACTAAGAATTGCTAATTTACCCAAGCCATATTTCTGGACTGTAAGCTCTGAGAATGTTGAATCACCCTAATATACAATCATATCGCATACTTACGCATTGTGAATGGCAAGTACAAAAACCTTAATACCAACAGGATTTGGTTTCCCTGGGCAGTATTGACGAATTCCGCAATGACCGGTGAAAGGTATTCTCATTTCATCTATATTTATATCATCAGATCTTATTTGAACATGACAACCATTTAATGTACTGTTGAACAGAGGTAAGACTTTCCAAATTTTGTTTATTCTTTGTTACTCATCGATTTCATCATCAAAAACAACCTTTAGAGATGTTCTGATTATAAAAAATCGGGTTGGCGTCATAGCATTTTTGACGATTGGGACACCATACTTTCTCGGCCAATACATTTTAATTTTTGGGAGCTCTATAGCACTCATAACGAATAGGACACCAATGAATGTTTTTAACTCTTTACTTGTCAATTTTAGCTCTGTTCCTTTTCTTTCAAGGTATGTTCTATTTGTTGCTACAGTCATGGTTTCCAATATGCGGTTTACCTTGACGTGTAAAAGGGTATTTCTAGAAGAGAGAAATTACCGGTCCATGCATCAGTTAAAACTGGTAGTGGTACTGGAGTACCATTACGGCGACCTCTACTAGGTCTTATTCTTGTTCTGGCACGACGACTACAACCTACTCCGATAGATCTACGAGACGTACATGTTTCTTGTGTTAGTGACGATGAGAATGATAATACTGACTCTGAGAATATCTCTGAGGTTTCTTCTGAGGTATCCGAGTTATCTGAAGAATTAAAAAAAGTGTGGTTATCTGATTTTGGCGGTACAAATAAGGGGTCTTCTTCATTGGAAAGGTTTAGATCCGATTCGTAAAGAAGCTCTTTAAGTTCTTGTTGAGTTAGTGCTGTAACAAATAAAACATTTGTTACGTTGTTGAAAATCGTACAAAATTGTTAGTTTACATTAAGACCCTACTTAATACCTGTATGACATACAACTGTTACCTGCCACATTCAAAATATGTCCTCATGAATTTACAAAATAAATATCGGGTAGCAAAAACTGATCATTTAGATACACAACACATATAAAAATATGTATAAAAAGTATATGATGACCTTAATATTTTATGACTACTTACGTCTTGAACTAGGACGTTAGGCCATGTTTCATGCTTCATTTGTTATACACTATTTTAACCTAATATATTTCACAGTTACTTATACAGGTCCCCAACATTAAGAAAGTAAAGTAGTTTTCTTTGGTACTAGTTGATAAGTTTAGAATAAAGTACGTAAGATGGCGTCACTAGAAATGTTTTGATTTTTATGTTGTTTATATGTGAAACTAGGCCTCAGAAGGTTAATACACACGCGGCGAAGATAGGAAAGGATGGGTCAAAGGAATAGAGATGGAACGGTACGATCAACACTCGGTCCGGCGAGGAGCGGAAATCGACTAATCAGTACTTAGTCACGGGAAAGAATAGGTCTGTCTCAGATCAATACTCCAAGACAGGGTACGGAACTGTTACTAGATCAACACTCTAACAGAAGCGGTTGGCCCTCAGTCAATACCTTAGGGCCAGTGGAGTTGTTATCAGATGAACACTCCGGAACAAGACGGAACTCCGGACGGTTGGCCTCCAATCAACACTCAGAGGCACGGTGGAGTTCCCTAGAGCGGAACTCTATTCTCTCTTGTGGAATATGCTGTTTTATATCGTCGATCTCCTCTAGAGTGTGTCGTTAGAAGAGAAACTTTTGGTGGGAGTTCGTGTGTATGGAGCGCTGATAGGACGGAGGCGATACACATCGTTACAATACTGTTTTCCAGAGCTGTTTTCCATTTCCTTCTTATTAAATAAGCCAGCAGAAGCTGGCTTTGAGTATTAGTATTGACAATTCTACGCATCAGTGCGAATTGTTCTAAACGATAATTATTCATTTAATTACTAATTTTGATATTTGTGATTAAGTGAGTTTTTGAGTTAAATAAAGTTAGTTTTTATCACGTCTTGCTTCACTTAATCTCTGAACCCACAGAACAACAGGAATATTTAAAATTAGTTTTTGGTAATATCTCTGTAGTATCTTAATTTCAGGGAGTTGGATTGGCAGTTAATGCGATTAGTGTTGCAAACATAGGAATTAGTGGTATTGGCATCATAAACTCCAGCTACGATGTCTTTGATATGTGGATAAACCATAACCAGGCTCCTTCCGCATTGACAATATTACAATTGTCTTCATCAGTATTGTTCTTTGGAAATGCAGTATATAACTTCAGAACTGTTGGACAAATGATAGACGAAACACAGGGTAGGGTTTTAGAAGATTATCATGACTCCTTGAGATCTAACAGACACAGGTGCGTATCTTTTATTTTCATCATGCTCTACATTCTATAAATATATCGAATTCAAATATCACAATATTAACATTACACAGGTCTACATTTTTTTCCATTAAACAGTGTTTTAAGTTTAATAGGTGTCCTATAGTAAATAAGATGCGCTTATCACGAATCTGTACTTAGTTTTTATTTAATACAAAATTACACTGCAAAATTGAGTTGTTCTTAAAAAAAAGAATTCAATATAATCTACGTTAGACAATTTTTTTTTTGAATAAAACCGTTCTCTTTTTCCATGAAAACTGCGTTTTGTGGTCTTCTTTTTATGGATTTTTGTGATCGAGTCTCCCTTCAAGGTTCAGCAGTAATCAGCCATCATTCTTATATCCATCTTCCTTAGTAACGTCTCTCCATCTCCTTTATATCTTGACGGAACCTTTCTCCCTGCTCCTCGCTGACAGTTCCAAGATTTTCGGAAAAATAATCAACGTGGGAATCTAGAAAATAAAGTTTGACGCTCATATTGCATCCCAGTTTTTTATAATGTTGTTATATTATAATGTTGGCTACAATTTCTTTATAGTTTGGAGACTTGTTGTTTTCCAGGAAACCATCTATTACCTCTACGAAAGAACTCCATGCTTAAGATTGATCCTGGGCCATTCTATTCTCGAACAATCTGTCCGATTTTAAGGTTCGAATTTGAGGGCCTACAAAAATTCCTTCTTTAAGTTTAGCTTCAGAAAGTGCAGGAAATTTGTCGCACAGATATTTAAAGCAGTCACCTTGTTTATCTAAAGCTTTGACAAACTGTTTCATTAATCCTAACTTTATGTGAAGAGGAGGCAAAAGAACTAATTTTGGGTCAACTAGTGTGTCACGTTGCACATTTTTTTGTCCCGATAAACGTATTTCTCCGAGTGACCACTCTTTCTTAAAGTAATGTAAATTTCGTGCTCGACTGTCACATTCACATAAAAAAATGGATACTTTGTGATTCCAGACTGCTAACCTAAAGCATGAATATTATTTTGAGATCTCCATAGAATTGCCAACAATATTCGCTATACTTTATTTTATTTAGCAACGGAGAGATGCACAGAGTGAGCAACAGGCACTGAGGCATAAGTATTACCATTGTGCAACAAGACACCCTTCAGACTTCTCTTAGAAGCATCAATAAATAACCGCCATGATGTGGAATCGTAGTTGTCAGCTCCCAGTTTCATGACTACTTCAGGAATATTATGACAATACACCAGTGAGCCCTCTTGAGAAAAATATTCCGCGAACTCTTTTTCGCGATGCCTATACCACGAAAATGTGGTACCTGGAACTAATAGATTTTTATCTTTCAATCGTGATCCTAAAATTTGTGCATCATTCTTCGATAGGCCCAAGTCTCTCACTAAGTTATTTAGTTTAGCTTGGATAATCTTTTGAGGTCGGTCTATCTCAGAATTGAATTCGTCTGTCTGAACTTTCATCTGATGATTGCGTTTGGATGGTGTGAAGAAAAGGTGGATGAATAGGGATTCCTGGACCATGAGATACAGGTCGTTTAGCAGCAGGTAAATCAGGATATTGAATTTTGTGTTTATTTTTTGAATTGAAACCCTTGATATCGCAGGAGCAAAAGTAGTAGTCGTCTCCATGGTTTTTTGGTTCCCACCATACCATAGAAATGCCGAAGCGTAAAGAGTTACGTGTACTTTTTGTTCACTTTCTCAGTAGTTCGACACACTGAAAGCACACTTTGTGTGGATTCCAAGGTTTGTCCTGATCACCAAGCTTTACACCAAAGTACGTGTGATAAGCTTTCTTTATAAAGTCTGTTATGTTTCGTTGATACTTTCCTATTGTTAAATCACCACACACGTAACAAAATATATCAGGACTGTTCTTATACTTTCGTGATGACATTATGGCGCGATAAACACTCATAAAACAAAATAAAACTCGATGATACAAACAACTGACGCTAACTAACTCTATTTACGCAATACACAACTGTCGATGCCGTCAAGTTGACGGCATCTGCAGTGTTGCCATTCAAATGAAATTAACATAATAATTTATTAAAATATTTTCTATCGATCTATCAAGTATTTTAAAGAAATAATTTTAATGCAATTTACGAAATATCAATAAGGTATTTGTTTGCGCTAGGATATAATATCTCACAATACCTATTCAAAATTAGCGTACCCGTATTAGCTGACACATGTCAAACTCAAAACACCAAAAATCATGGCCTGTGTTAGAGATAGTTGTTCTGTAAATACAACTTATAGTTTTTTAGCATTATTTTAGTAGTGGTACATTTTGCAAAAATGTACCACTACTAAATTTGATTTAGTCAATCCAGACAAATACCAAAGGGTTTTTACAGTGATTTTATTATGTTCTACTGTTTTGTTATTTTAAATTTTATTTAGGGCCTCTCTTGACTTCTGTTTTATTATTTTTCTTCTTTACGGATTTTTAAAATTCATAACAGATTCTTGAAATGTTTTTTCCATTGTTTTATAACTGCCTCTTCCTCTTTTCTTCCATTTTGTTATTTTGGTAGATGTTTTCGATAGTTTTTATAATATTTAGGGGAACTTCTCTATTATACAGAAGATGGAGTACATCTTTGAGTCTTACCCTGTCAAACGCTTTCTTTAGGTCAATCAGACACTGAAATGATGGTCTATTATACTCTAGTGATTTCTCAGTAATTTGCTTTATAACGAATATTGTATCTGTACACGATCTTCCACTACGAAAACCCTGTTGTGCATCTGCTAAACTTATCCTCTGATTTATTAGCACTTGTAAAATTTTAGTTGTTAGTTTTATCTTAGTATTTAACAAGTTTATACCTTTGTAGTTTTCTGGCTGGTTTTTATCTCCTTTTTTATCTTCCTTCTCCATTTTCCGGTATTTTATTGTGTTTTATAAATTTATTAATAATTGTTCGGTCATTACTGCTCCACAATATTTCAGTAATTCGTTTGATATCCCGTCTTTACCTGCTGCTTTTCTGTTCTTCGGGTTTTCAAGTATTTTCCGAACTTCCTGTACAATTATATTAAGTTGTTCATTTGTAGTAATTTCTGGTGTTTCCAGTTCTAGCGTCGTTTGTTCTTCCTTTGCATAGAGCTTTTTTAGGTAGTCAATCCACGTATCCTTTTCTATGTGTTTTGGTTCTATTAGTTCATTTACCTCCGTTCTTTGACCTCTTATGAAGCACCCTATTTCTTTTGCAGTATATTTGTTTGTAATAATACAATGTTTATCCACTACGCCTACTATAAGACACGAGAGTGTTGAGATTTATAAGAGAGTTGCAAATAAATCATGTACTAGTAACTAACCTTAAACGTATTGTAGTCCGGGTAGTGTCTATTATGGTCTTTAGGATGTGGTGAATTTAATTAAACAGACAATACTTAGCAACCCTTGAAGGTAAGCCAATTAGACCATTGAGCTTGCAGTTACCTTCAACTAACCTTATAGAAGAAATAAATATACAGTTCACGAGCTATCCAAGAAGCAAAAGATCTTGGGGGTGAAACTATTCCTGATACTAAGCATACTCACTCTGCCCGATCTTATACAAGCCAACCACTGGGATTCTTTCCGTTTATTAGGTAATAGGAATTAGTTTTAATGTTTCCTACATTTTTTCTAGTATTTTGACGTTATCTTCGATTTTGTCCAATTCAATTTGCTGTTTGACATGTTCTTCACGTCTTGTCTAATTGTTTTCTTCAAGTTTATATGATATAATAGTCTCGAATTCGGTATTTTTAACTTCC
Source organism: Diabrotica undecimpunctata (assembly GCF_040954645.1). NCBI lineage: Eukaryota > Metazoa > Arthropoda > Insecta > Coleoptera > Chrysomelidae > Diabrotica > Diabrotica undecimpunctata. The sequence goes on along the minus strand of NC_092810.1, from coordinate 143,080,513 downwards.
GTCCCCATTTTTTCTTTTACTAGAAACAGTTTAAAATTACTCGTACTGTACTTTTAATATGTAGTTCATTAATGCATAATTATTTTTTTAGGAAAACCTTTAACAAACTTATGAAAGAAACAATTAGGCAAAACGAAGGTAATCAAGTACAAGGAAGGGCGGAAGTTATCAAGACGATACGAAATATTGCAAATAAAGACGATGTATTTGCAGTTCTTACAAGAAATAATAGGTTGATGAATAGAAATGGTATTCGTTTCTCCGCAAATGGAGGAGAAATAACACTAAATGGTCTAACGATCAACATGAATGAATTTATAGGAATGAACAATGAACGTGCAAGAGCTTTTTTGTCAAATTTGCATACAGAATCGCACATATCAATAAGTGATACTAATTCTATGATTGATAATTTCTCTTTAAATAATTGGTCTATACCTAATGTTGAAGTATTTGCTGGATTTGCCTTCACCTTAACTAGCATATTCTCAAATGATATCCAATGCATGATAATGGAATTAGTAGAAAGGGCCATAGAACTTCTCTTGAAATATTTTAATCGTATAGTTAAGGAAACATTTGGTAACTCAGCACATCAAGAAATAATGGTCGCTGTAATGGAATACTTCGCAGGACAAGCATCAACGGTTCTTCAGAGATACACTACATGGCGCAGTACTGGGAATCCCCATTACTATGAACTGTACTTCGTACAAGTACCGGTAGATCCATCTGAAAGGAGGAGATGGATTTTTAGCAGAATGGTTAAAATTTGTCATGAAGCTGGTGAATTTATTGTTAATATCAAGGATTATTTGGAAGCGTGGTTACTAAATAGAATAGCTCAGCGACAGCTCAGAGATGAAGCTATTGGAAGAAGGGACGAGCATTCGTCCAGAAACACTAATACGGTTTCTTGTACTATTTGTGGAGGAAATTATTTTACACAACCATAACAATCATTATTAACATGTATTTTATATATTTAAAAAAAACTTATACACAAGAAGAAAAACTAGTTTTGCATATGTTTTCTTTATTTTTCCTCAAACTCTATCTTTCAACGAATTCTGCATTTTTTAATTTAAAATAAGTGTCGCATTTCATTTTCGATCATTTTAAGATTCCCAAAATTTCATGACAAACAAGAAACTTAAATCACATTGAAATTTCACAATTGCAATAATACTTTAGCACTTTGAAAATCCATTTATATACTCGCACGAGTAGAATAACTCTCTTACACTAAAGTACGAGAGAAGTGAAACATTTGTTAAACATTACTTCGTCTCATAAAGTGTATTTTATCATACGGTCTACGTGAACCCTGTTTATATATGTTCTGAAAGGCTTCTAGATTTCGCGGTTAGTACAAGCTAAGATTAATATTATTGACATATCTCATGCTGTTCTGCCTGTCATTGCCTAGGCTTAATCGGTAAAAATATCGATTTCGAGGCAGATGCAGATTTAAAGTATATATGCCAAACAAGCCTAATTAATACGACATCAAAATTATGGCCTTATGTGACGCTCGTACATCATATCTATTCTCTATTCAACGCGTATATTACTCGGGAAGAGGTAGTGATGGTCAAGTACTAACAGCAGATGAAAAACAATTATCAGCTCCAACTCAAGCTGTTTTGCAGTTATGTAAACCCATCTATGGTTCTAGTCGAAATATAACTGCAGATAACTGGTTTAAGTCCGTATAATTTAGACAATTAACAGTGAAATAGGACTATATGAAGAAGATGTCAATATGGGTGAAAATAAATTTGCTATAAAACAAATTTTGATTTATTCACTTGAAGAAGGTCTCTGGCTGAGTACAAAACAAACAACTGATCGAATCCTAACATGCGACATAGTAAATGAGGGAGAAGGATATAACGAATATATTAAGATTAAAAAAACAAACAACGCGACTACCAAAAGGGCACTACACAACATCTTCATTATTAATGAACGTATAGTTACATACGAGATATCAGATAGCACTATGAATGATAATAGAGTTAAGACAAATTTTGATTTATTGGCTAAGAGGCCTCTGACTGAGTACAAAATAAACAACTAGTCGAATCCTAACAGAGAGCTAAGATTAATACTATTACAGGAATTAATATTAAACTCAACAGTCTTCCGGGTTGAACCACGTCGATTAACATTGCGCTGAGCTGTCGGCATCCTCTTCGACGTCTTCTTCAGGTCTTCCGAGGTCTCAGTCTTCCGAGCCTCCATAAAATACTACTACTTCTTCTTCTGGTTCCTATCCGTTTCGGATGTTGGAAATCATATTGGCAATCATGACCTTGCTCGCTGCGGCTCGAAACAGCTCCGTTGAGGTTTTCTTAAACCATGTTCTTAAATTCCGTAGCCATGATATTCTCCTTCTACCGGGTCCTCGCTTACCTTTGACTTTACCTTGAAATATAGACTGCAGCAGGGAGTAACGGTGCTGATTTCTCATAACGTGTCCCAGATATTGCAATTTTATGCGTTTGATCGTAAACACAATCTCTGGTTCCTTCTTCATTTTTTCTAGAACTTCCTTGTTCGTGATCCTTGCTGTCCATGATATTCTTAGCATTCTTCTATAAAGCCACATCTCAAATGCTTCAAGTTTTTTAATAGTGGTGTCTGTAAGCGTCCATGCCTCCGCCCCGTACAACAACACAGAGAAAACATAGCATCTCAAATGTCTCATTTTTGTATCTAGCGATATGTTGTGACTTTTGAAGATGGCGCTCATTTTGTTAAAGACCGTTCTTGCCTTTCCTATGCGGCACTTTATTTCCTGTATATTGCTCCACCGTTCGTTTATAATGGTTCCCAGGTAGCAATACTGTTTTACTCGCTCTATCTGCGTCCCATTAATGTATAGATGAGCCCCATTTATATTCTCCTTGCTGATAATGATTTGTTTCGTTTTGTGGGTATTAATGTTTAGTCCGTACTGTTGACTGTACTCGTTTATTCTGTCCATTAGCCTCTGAAGTCCCTCTAAACTATCTGCTATCACCATGGTGTCGTCGGCATATCTAACATTGTTTACTCTTTCACCATTTAGAAAGATGCCTTCGCCAATTCCGTAAAGAGCCTCGTTAAAAATTTTCTCTGAGTACATATTAAATATCAACGGCGATAGGATACATCCCTGTCTAACTCCACGTAGTATTTTTATGTGATCTGTTTCTTCTCCGTTAATTTTCATGTATGCGGTCTGATTCCAGTAGAGTTCTGAAATTATTCTGAGGTCTTTGTCATCCAGGTCTGCTTCTTTTAAAATGTTTATCATCTTTTGATGTTGAACTCTGTCAAATGCCTTTTCATAGTCGATTAAGCACGCGTATACGTCGCAGTTAACGTCCCTGCATCTTTGAATCAGTACCTGTACTCCGAAAAGTGCCTCTCTGGTACCCACTGCGTTAATGAAGCCGAACTGTCTGTCCGATATTTGTTCCTCGCACTTCTTATAAATTCTTCCATGGATGACTCTAAGAAACAGTTTCAACATGTGGCTCATTAGGCTGATTGTTCGATATTCTTCGCACTTTTTAGTCCCCTGTTTTTTAGGTATCGCTATGAATTCTGATTCTAGCCATTTATCAGGGATGATTCCTGTATTGTATATTTTATTGAAGACAGCCGTGATCCAATTTATTCCTTCTTCCTCCAAGAGTTTTAAAAATTCAGCTTCGATATTATCAGGCCCTACGGCTTTCCTGCTTTTCATCCGTTTTATTGCTTCTTCTACCTCGGATTTAAGTATGTCCGGGCCCGTCATCCTCTCTGAAAATGGATGCCTATAATCCGTTCTTTGATCTTGAAAAAGTGTCTCCAAATATATTCTCCATTTGTCTTTCATCTCTTGGGTGTCAATGATTAATTTTCCATTGGTGTCTATGAGTTTCATTTGTGTTCGCTTTTTAAAAGTACCCGTTATTTCTTTTTCCTTTTTGTGTACATTAAAATTGTCATGCTTGGCTTGTAGTCTTTCTATTTCTTTACATTTCTCTACAGCTTCTTTTCTTTAGCTTCTCTTATTTTTCTTCTGATGTAAGCCTGCAGTTTTTTATATTCATCTTTATTTCCTTTAATTAACCTTCTGCGTTCCATTAAGTGAAGGATTTCTGGAGTCATCCAAGATTTCTTCTTTGTTTGGTTTTAGCAGATCTTGTTTAGTTTTCTTAATTATTTCTTCGAATTGATTGATTTCTCGTTGGATGTTATTTTCTTCTTTTAGTTGTTTAACTTGGTTGTTAATATATTCCCCCACTTTCTTTTTAAATTCCGGATGTTGCAGGGCTGTCGTGTCGTAGTTAGGTCTAGACTTTTTCGTTATTGTCTTCAGTCTCACATCCATGATTCCCACTAAAGGTATGTGATCAGATTCAATGTCCGCTCCTGGATATGTTTTGACAGATTTAAAACTGTTTCTGAATCTTCTATTTACCAATATATAATCTATCTGGTTTCTAATTACGTTATGGGGTTTATCTGCTGGTGCCTTCCATGTATACAATCTCCTCGGTGGTAGTTTATAAAATGTGTTTAGAACCACTAGCTTGTTATCTTCTGCGAATATTTCTAGTCTGTCACCTCTTTCGTTTCTTTGTCCTAACCCAAAAGGTCCGATTAGAGACGTTTTCCGTTCGGCCCCAAGTTTTGCATTCAAATCCCCCATTATGATGCTGACTTCGTGTTTAGGTATTCGCTCTAATATATCCTCTATGCTTTGGTAGAGAGTCTCTACTTCCTCGTCGTCTTTATCTGCAGTGGGAGCGTATATTTGTATTATGTTTACATTCACTGGATTGGCTCTTATTTGCAGTAGTATTACTCTGTTGGACACTGGGACAAAATTTAAAATACATCTACTAATTTTTCTCGTTATTATCACACCAACTCCATGCTCTAGTTTTCCATCTAGTGACCCTGAGTAGAATATTCTGTGATCTTTTTTTGTCAATGCTTCCTGTTCCGAGACATCTCATCTCGCTTATTCCCATTATGTCAATGGTCATTCTTTCCATTTCCTGAATGGCATTGTCTATTTTTCCACTCCTTGCCATAGTTTTCACATTCCATGTGCAAATTTTTAAATATTGTGGTTTTGCTGCTTTTTCTTTTTCATAGGTACTCATAACTGTCCCCCCCCCCCCCCCCGGAGATCCGATTGGGGAACTTACTCCGGAATCGTATTTGGTTGTGAGCATTACCATATATGATTTTATACTAGGACTATTCAATGGAATCTTTAATGTAGTGGTTGTCCTCGGCCTTCTACATCCTTGCTCTACTCGCTCGGTGGAATTTTCGCCATATCTGGCTACCCTCACTTAGTTTAGCCTGCAGACCAATGCAGTTGCCCGGGGTGTGGCACGTGGAGCCATAAGTGAGAGTTAGCTGTCTTATGAGGACCAGTTATCAAGAACCATCTCCCGTCTATGACGCTCGATGTGGTCGTTCCGATAAAAGGTGCTACCTCTATAACACAACTCTACAAACCCCCGTCATACGGGGAATACTACTACACTGATCACTAATAAACAAAAACAAAAAACAAAAATCATGACCAATTTGGTACCCAACCAGAACATCAGTATTGGTGGGAAAGAAATAGAACTCATAGATAGATATAAATACCTGGGACATGAAATTATGATTGGCAGGGATAACCAGACTCATGAACTGAAGAGAAGAATAGGCCTTGGGTGGGCAGCATTTGGAAAACTGAGAGAAACTTTTAAAAGTGAGCTGCCCACATGCCTAAAGAGAAAGGTATTTGATCAGTTCGTCCTCCCAGTCTTGACGTACGGAGCAGAAACACTTACCTTAACAAAAGCAGCAGCTACCAAACTGAGAGTCACGCAGAGAAGAATGGAGCGGTCCATGTTAGGAATAACTCTGCGAGACAGAATAACCAACGAAGACATCAGGAGAAGAACCGGAGTGACTGACATCATCGAGAAGATAGCCAGACTAAAATGGAGATGGGCAGGACACATAGCCAGAATGACATATGGGCGATGGACAAAGAGGTTATTGGAATGGAGGCCAAGGGAAGACAAGCTAAGCGTCGGTCGACCACCTACAAGATGGACTGACGATTTAAGAAGACTCAATAAAAACTGGATAAGAGCGGCGCAAGATAGACGGGGTTGGAAACATGAGGAAGAGGCCTATGTTCAGCAGTGGACTCTTGAGGCTGGATGATGATGATCACTAATCAATGCATTACTGGTTCTGGGAATCGAGAAAGGATCATTTATACCGCCAATGATGACGTAGTATGGGTGGAGGTTGGTGTGAGAGTTATCGTGGGGATTGGCGCGGGGTTGGCGTGAACATTACTGACAGTAGGATTTTGATTGACGGGTGGAGCGGATGGTATTTTTTTTATGAGAGGTCTCCAAGTCGAAGATAACCGTATGTCGCCATCTTTTTTATTAAGACAATTTGGCCTTTTATTAATTTTTATGGCTTTTCGGATAATTCTTGGTTTATAGAAGCGGAGGGGGGCTATGGTTCTGGAGTTTTCAAAATCAGTTTTGTGACCTGTATGAAGATGGTGTTGACCTAGAGCTGAAATTGAGTCGGAATTGTGAACAAATAATTGATCTTTATTCCTCAATTCTTTTTCCTCATTTATGTCTCCAATAAAAGAGGTGACGGCATAAGGTTACCTTCAAATTGGAGACTTCTCATAAAGAAAATACCGTTTGCTCCACCCGTCAATCAAAATCCTACTATCAGAAATGTTCGCGCCAATCCCCATACTAACCCCCATGCCAATCGCCAGCCAAACCACGTCACCAACGACGATGTAAATGACCCGTCCTCTATTTCCAGCACCAGTAGTGCATTGATTAGTGACTAGTGTAGTAGTGTCAGGGGGTTCGGGAGACTAAGACCTCGGAGGTCCTGAAGAAGACATCGAAGAGGATGTCGAAAGCTCGACGCGGTTCAACCCGGAAGACTGTTGAATTTAATATTAATTCCTGCAATAGTATTAATCTTAGCTCTAGGTTTAATATTTAAATTGCGTTGAAATTGTAAGTATTAATTTGGCATGGGAAGGCATGTCGTTTGATGCTGGCACGGAGTTAGTCTTTATCGAGAATGGGACATAATCTGCAAATAGGTACCTGGCACAGGTTCGAGAAGACCATGTTTTACCGTTTATGGTTATTCTTGGAGACGACGCAACATTTATGCATGGCCTCACACTGTTCGAATAGTTACTGAGTATTTTAACAAGTCTCAAATTACACGAATTGTGTGTAATTTATTTTTTTTATATTGTAGTAAAAACAGTACAAAAATATGTTTTTAGTATTGGGTACAGTAATACACACACTATTTTTTCTGAAATCGCATTTAATATTAGATAATAAAAAGTGCATCCTTAAAAAATTGACATCTACTATTATATTATAATTAAAGAAATGTCAAATGCGTCAGTCGTGTTCCAGTATACAAATTTTCCCAGACAGTCCTAGAATAATATTCTCGTCCTAGGTTCAAAATATTCCCATACTGTTTTCTAAAACTTGCTTAACAATGACCTAGTGTTAAAGAATTGCGTATTTTTCGGTCAGAAACTGCGTTGAGATTTAAATATTCTTGAAAATTTTCAGTAAAACTTATTTTTTTATTTCCATTGATTATGTTATTGACGAATGTTTTGTTAATCTCCTATGCGATGGGTTGGGTCCTTAAAATAGATTTGTAGATAAGTAATGTAAAAAAATATCAAGACACAGATAAGTGATTATTACATATTTTGTATACAGTAAAAGTATAGAATTATTGATTCGTATCAAAACGGAGAAGTTACTAAGATAGTTAGATAAATTATTTTGCTACCTAAAAGATGCCATTTAGTTCCACGTAGATGTAAATAAAAGTAAGTAAATTTAATTTCTATATATATATATATATATATATATATATATATATATATATATATATATATATATATATATCGGGGTAAACCCCTAAATTGAATTAAACTTTGCCTATTATCCAATTTGACTGGATAAAAGGCAAAGGAGATTGTTAACTTCTTGATTTATCTGGATGAATCAGATATACCCAATGTCAAATTTATAAAGCAGTACATTTTTTAACTTTAAATAGTATAAATAATACTACTAAGTGTAAATTTTACTTGGTTTCTTTTCTTTATCAAGAATAAACTACATAATTATTTTCCAAAAGATATAACTAAGTAAGCATTGAAAACTTGATATAACTAAAACAGCGATAAAAATGATATTCAGTTTTACTCCAAATTAGAAACGGTGAACAGGATAATATAGTATTGCCCGGATAAATCAAGAATACAACGAAATATTCATAAATATACAGCTTTATCCACTATACTTGGATAATTCTAACTCTATCCGGGTCATTCTAGTATTATCCGACATTCGCGGTTTAACCGTAACATATAAATTTTTATACAGTGTGAAAACCACTTATGGAATAAAATTGTTTGTGTCCTTATTATAGAAAATAATAAAAAAACTCTGGGACACGTTAACTTTTAAATTTAAATGTGCGCTTTTTAAACATAAATTTAAATGTACAGGGTGATCCACGCAAGTCTGGCATAGTCCATAATCCTTATTTTTAATGAAACACCCTGTATATTTTTATTTTTTTAAAAGATTCTTAACAACTTGATTTCAACGAACTATATCATGTAGGGTCTATAATGAATAAACAAGGTGAAATTTTGAAATTAATAATTTATAACGTTTTCAATTTTAAATTAGCTAAATACAGACAATACACTTCTACTCTAAGTATCAGTATATTGGGGAAAATTTCTGTTTAGTAACCGTGTTAACATTTTTTGTCATGAATAGGTAAAAACGGTCTAGATAATCTGCTAATTAAACTAAATCGGTAAGTAATGCGGATTGTTATGAATCAGTTGTTGGTGTGTTGACATTGTACATTAAAATAATAAATTCCTGATTAAAAGCTAATTTCTTGCAGAAATAAAAATAAAATATTTAAGTGAGACCCACCGAATTGAGATTTTAATGATGATCGGTTACGGGGAGAATTGTAGAAGTCAAGTTGAAATAGCAAATTTATTTAATCAGAGGTATCCTCAGTTGCCTAATATTGTACAAGGTAATGTGTCTAAAATTTATACACAATTCAAAGAACTTGGACATGTCAAACCATTAAAAAGAAAACCGAACTTCATTGAAGATGAGGTGAAAGTGGATATTTTGTTAAGTGTCGCAGATAATCCAACGTCAAGTTCACTTCAAATTGCACGTCAAAATAATGTCAGTCACACGACTGTCCTAAGGTGTCTCCATGAAGAAAAACTTCATCCATATAAATTGACTTTTGTGCAGGAGCTAACAGAAGACGATCCAGATCGTAGAATGGATTTCTGCGAAAGAATGATGGATAAAATTAACACAAATGAAATAGCTGTTGGCAAAATTATTTTTTCTAATGAATCAACATTTACATTGAACGGATAGGTAAACTGACAAAACTGTAGATATTGGTCAGCGGAGAATCCTCATTGGATGCGTGAGACACACACTCAGTATCCTCAAAAGTTGAATATTTGGGCAGGTATTATAGGGGATCATATTATTGGTCCTATTTGTAGATGGTAATTTGACAGCGGAAAAATATTTAAGCATGTAAATGGTAAGAGAGGACCGGGAAGAAGACGTATTTCCTGGCTTCAAAATTTGCGAAAGTGGTATAACACGACTACCACTGAACTTTTCCGCGCTGCAATAAGCAAAGTGAAGATAGCCGTGATGATCGCCAACGTCCGGAACGGATAGGCACTTTAAGAAGAAGAAGAAGAGACGATGTTCTTCCTCAGTTGGCTAACTTATATCCCAATCCAATAGATCCGACCCTACCGCATGAAACTGTCTGGTTCCAGCAGGACGGTGCAACACCCCATTATGCTTTATTGGTGATAAATTACTTAAATGAAATCTTCTTGAATAAATGGATTGGACGAAGGGGTACTATTGAGTGGCCAGCTAGGTCGCCAGATCTTACGCCTTTGGATTTTTTCTGTAGGGTTTTCTCAAGAACAAAGTAAATGCAACATAACCAACTAGCATGGTAGACCTCAAAGAAAGGATAACTACGAAGGACGGACGGAACCTCGAAGAAAGGACGAGTTTTATATGAGACTGTGTTATTGCCAACAACAAAGAGGAGAACATTTTGAGCATTTATTTTAATGTAATCCAATCAATTACCTCATGTATTCTATGTATTAATTGTCTTGACGAAAATTATACTTAATTTCAAAATTTCACCTTGTATTATTTATATTAGACCCTACATGATATAGTTCGTTGAGATCAGGTTGTTAAGGAACTTTTAAAAACATAGAAATATATAGGGTGTTTCATTTAAAATACAGATTATAGACTATGCCAGACTTGCGTGGATCACCCTGTACATTCAAATTTATGTTTAAAAAGCGCACATTTAAATTTAAAAGTTATTCTGTAGTTACATAAAAATTTTATTCCGTAAGTGGTTTCCACACTGTATATAAAAATCTCGTGGCACGGTGTTTGTCCAAGCTAATATTTAAAAACCACTGACACGATTGCAATAAAATTTTGTGAAAGTGTATTTGTCGGTGCTACTTAGGACAGGGGTCACCAAATGACGGACCGCGGTCCGCATCCGGACCGTGAGCTTGTTTTTTGCGGACCGCCGTTAAATTCAAAATATAGTAATAAAATTATAGTGTAAAATTATAATCAATTCTAAATATATAAATATCTTTACATTTTAAAAATGCACTAATAATATACAGAAATACTGGTAATCTAAACAATATGTTTCGATTAAACGGTTTTCCAAAATTTCAGGTAGTACCCATCTAAAAATAATCTTTTAGCAAACTACAATAGAGAAGCTGTCAACACAAAATGTTGTGCAACTGTTAAGTAACAGTTTTTCACTCAAGCCTAATAGTGTACGAACCAGCGAAGCAGCAGACGTTTTTAAGAGTAACAAAGCTGCCCTTCAGATGGAAATGATCGAGTATTAGGAATATTCCGCATTAAAGGAGGTATATACTCAAGTTCCAGAAACGCTTGCCTGGGACAAATTTTGGATTAAATATGTATGTGACAAAAAATATCCAGAACTAAAATCTTTGGCAAGGAAACTGTGTACTATGTTTGGCTCAACTTATGTGTTCGACGCCGCTTTTCCAAAAAGGAACTTTATTAAAAATCGGTACAGATCTCGGTTGACAGATAACATCTCGGCTGCCTAATGAGAATCAGTTGCACTAACCTCACTCCAAATTTCAGACAAGTTGTACAAAATTAAAAGTGTCATTTTTCTCAATAATAGTTTAATTTTGTAAGGAGTTTTAGTTTTAGACTTATTGTAATCATTAATTTTGAATTTAATTAAACTAATGTACCCCTTTCTAAACGAGGTGGCCTAGTTGCCTGGTTTCAACCACGTAACGAGGATGATCTCCTGAAGGGCTGGGGGGGGGGGTTACAACTACTGGAGGGTTTCTGGGTAACCCCCCCCGGTTACGCCACTGCCTGGTTTAGTGCTGAGTATACGGACCACAGAAGTGTAGTAGGTTTTCGAAACGGACCCTTACAGAATATAATTGGTGACCCCTGACTTAGGAGATAGGATATTTTTGGTCTCGATGAATGACCATTATTTTTTTTTTTAATTGTAAATTTAAAATGCTTTGTTCGACTTCACTTCTACAGTTTTAGTTCATTTGTTCATGTAGTTATAAAATATCATAAAATGACATCATTTTATGTTTTTATACCTTTTTTTGTAATAAATCTATAATGACTGAATCGATTTGGCAATTTTGGTTTTTAAATATTTGAAATCGTAGGAAGGTCTAATAGGTGAGAAAATATGATGAAATTATAAGGAAAATAGTAGAAACACCGGCTTTATTTTTCAATACAAACATTATACTCTTATACAAAATGTTTAATGCGATATACCTCTACAGTAGTTCATTTAAACATAAAGTGACGTTTAACATACTTCAAAGTGATGTCTATTTACTTCTTTCGTTTCGCTTAAACTTAAGAAAATATGATGAGAAATTCTAAGGAAAATATTAAAAGCAATTTTATTTTCTCATACAAACAGTTATATATATACTGATTTATACTATATATCATCAGATATCAACTTTTATTAGTTGTATATAAAGTGTTTTAAAAAATGTGATTTTTACTCGAGCGTAAAATATGTTTATTTTTGACAGAATTATTTTTGTTTAGAATTAAAAATAATTTTAAAATGTTCATAATTATTCATTTACAATAAAAAAAACTATTTTTCAACATTTTCTCTTCAATAAAGTTAAAAATTTTAGTTTTTGCATTAATTCAATATTAAAATTGAAAATTAAAAATGTTAAAATCGACTGAAATGATAATAATTTTATTTACAGTCGTTGAGTTGCGCCAAATGTAGGCAACTTACAATTAGTGTAAGGAACGCAAAGAAATCATTTCACTTAATACTTCCTTAAAGTAACGAATAAAATTCAATTATATTCAATATTAATATCTCAAATTCAAAGTAATGGTTCAAAATGAATTTCATTGTTTATTGAAAATCGAGCAGCACTTTTTGTGTATTTATCATTTGTTCATTTGATCAATTCGTTATATGGTGTAAATAAATAAATTTTGATTGACCGTTATTGGTTTTACCATACACCAAACAAATCGTGATGGCCCAAAAGCTATTTTGTAAATAGTAATCTTTCTATTTTGTATATACAAATCTATAGACGATTATACAATTTCAAAAATATAAACATTAAACCTTTGGTTTATAGTTTCACGCTGTTTTATTTTGCATTTGTTAGTAGTAAATAATTGTTAGTTTACAGACACTTTCAGTCTGTCAAAATGTACCTAACTAACTTCACAAAAAAATATTCGCTAAATTTACCATTGTTAAACTGGGATTAGTGAACCGAGTATACATACTAAGTTATTAATGGTAACAATACGCAAATTTAAATTAAGTTTTGTGTATTATTTACACTTTTACTTCAGTTGATTTTCAGTGGTAATTTTTAGGTTACGTTTATTGTCATAAAATTCCATAAAATATTAGAATAAAATAAAAAACAAGTGGGTTTTACTTAGTTATTTTTATATGTTCCGAAAGATTCCCGCGGTTAGTACAATTAAACCTAGAGCTAAGATTAATACTATTATAAAAATTAATATTACCCTCACCACTCTTCCGGGTTGAACCGTGTTAATTTTCATTGCGCCGAGCTTTCGACATCCTCTCTGATGTCTCTGAAGCTCCCCTTCAGAGCTTCTGAGGTCTCAGTCTCCCGAGCCCCCAGACACTACTACGGTGATCAATAATCACTTCACTACTACCACTGGGAACAGAATGCGGTTCATTTGTACTGTCGATTGTGACGTGGTTTGGGTGGTAACAGTGGGATTTTGATTCGCGGATGAACCAGACGATATTTTCTTTATGAGAGGTCTTTAAGTCGAAGGTAACCGTATGCAATCATCTCCTTTATTGAGACAATTTGGCCTTTTTTCCTGACAAAATCGACAAATTTTTAAAACAAGAGAAATAAAAATAAAACCTGCTCCTATGTAGGCCAAACAAATCGTAGAATCCAAAATAGGATTCATGAACATTCCATTTCTGTTCGCAATTCTGATTCAATTTCAGCTCTAGGTCAACACCATCTTCATACAAGTCACAAAATTGATTTTGAAAACTCCAGAACCATAGCCTCCATCCGCTTCTATAAACCAAGAATTATTTGAGAAGCTATAGAAATTGAGCATACTTTCACTTTACCTTTTTCGAAAACACCAACGTGTCCCGTTTTACGTTTTGGTAAGTTTTTAACATATTTTACAATAACTTTGTGTTTCGGCAAGGTCGCACCTGCCATTGTCAAGTCTGGTAGTAGCGCTTCTCGCTGATGCGAGATGCGAGTCAACTTCAAGCATCAGCGAGAAGCGTTACTACCTGATTTAACAATGCAAGTGCGACCTTGCCGAAACGTCGTCAAAATAATGATTTTTATCAAAACCAAAATTATTTAACGCGGAGTCAAACTCGGAAAACTACAGAATATATATATATATATATATATATATATCAAATTCTACAGGGTGTTTTAGAAGTAAGTATACCATATCTAATTCCGATCCCACTAACGGATCCTTTTATTTAAAATATTTGTAGCAAATTGATATTGGATTAATTTAGCTAATTTTTTTCTAGGTTAATTTATTTTACTATGGGAGCAACACTGACCTTTTCTGTTTGCTATAGAACACCAGAAGGTTTCATTACCGAAGAATTTGAACAGTTAGAGTATGACACTGTTGGTGAGTAACATGAAGAGAGGTATATTGGCAATTTGCCCAAGTTATATAAATGGACGTAGTTATGCATGCAAGAAGGACTCAACTCCAAAAAGTATGTTTTTCAGGAAAGACATTTTTGCAAAGCTATCTATTGTAAATTACAGGTACAAGTTACAACCTTATTGAAAGTTGTACCATGTTGGAAAGAGATAGTATTTTTATTGTTGATACTTAAACTAACATAATATAATATAGACTTAAAGTCAACAAATTCCATTTTTACTACAATTAAAATATTTCGCTTTCTAGCATTCTTCATAACACTGATATAGTCTTCAGGTCTGTACAGTCTTTGCTGGAATTTTAGGGCAGACTCAATATCACCGAATTCACTGTCGTTTGACAGGAAACTGCGGCTGGAACCTGAATGAAAATCTAAAAACGACACTTACGTAAATGGTAGTTGATTCAAACTGTTATAACACAAAATTTGAATAGGATGCCGAAGCCTTTGGTTCTTTTTTGCTAAGCAAAGTTTGAACCTTCCTTATGCCATATAAGCAATAATATCAAATTTTGTATTTTGGTAGTTGGTTCCTCCTTGCATAACTACGTCCAATTTGTGTTTGTTATATTTCAGTAGGAACACAAAACTTATTAATAAAAAATCTGCAAAAACATAAAATTTGTAGTTCTCCTCTAAATATTTACAAAATGAAAAAAGTTAGTTATATAAAACCCAATACCAAAAGAAAAGTTGTAATATTCTCTACGAAATACAATACTAATATACAGGGTGTTGCATTAAAAATAAATGAGAAAAGATAAAATTATTTAAAAGTAACACTAAACTAGAACATTTTTGACATATCATTTACATTTTCATTACCTTGGAAACCTAATGCGCAGCTCCTTAAATATTACCGTTTTACTTGATAAAAGTCCAAATATTTATAACTTTAGGTCTATAAAACCTTATACAAATTCCTCATATTTTTAAAAAGTGTATTCAAAAATACTTTAATATACAGAGTGTTCCAATTAAAAAAACACAACTATAGGTCATTCCGTTGTTCTGACTGACCCTGTATAATTGAAAATAATTTTAAATTATAGATATCTCAGTTATACATTGGTTTTGTTTAAAAATGTTTATATACTCCATAGTTTAGCCATAATAAAAAAAGCCAGAGGTTTGGCGCACCCTGTATATGTATATTTTTTTGTCAGCATCTCGTAATGGGTGAAATTGATTCGGGCCCGTGCAATAGGGATACCGTACATACAGAAAAATTAAGATCAAATAAATTATCTCTGTAAACTTTTAGAATCTAATATCTAAGTAGACAAATAAATCATATCATAACCAATGCTTCTGGCTATTTTCATATGATGGGGAATGCTCTCGTCATATGCCTCTATTTTTTTTAAAAAACCGTTTTATTACAAATAGCTGTATTTTTAATATGATTTGGTATTTAATATTATATTTCTGTATAATAAATTTTCTTATATGATTTGGTCGAGTACTTGTCTTGATCTTACAGAAAAACTAAAAATTAGTATCCACCGTGTCTTTGACCTTCCACCGCATCGACAAATAATAGATGGATGGGCCACCGAACCCGAAAATGATCAGTCTATACTTCAAGCATGCACGCATTTAGGACGCGTGAATTTTTTGTTTTTAAGCTGTAGTCAGGAAGAACAAATTCCAACTGACAGCTCTTCCTATGCGCAGGAAAACGACAGAGGTATGTATATATTGCGATACTGAATTAATGGTCTTTCAAATCAGCAGACATAATTTGACCGTAGAATATTTTAAGACACTGGAACATTTTATTCTTTTATTATTACATAAATGTTAAAGGATATGTTTTAGATCATTATTTCATCTTTCCATGATCACCTTGCTCTTGCTTTATAACTTTCTTTCTCCATAAAACTGCATAAGTTTTCCTCTTTTTATCTGCTTCTTTATCTCTACGGATTTTCACGTTCCTTTGATTATCAGCTTCCTTTTCCTCACTTTTTCTTTTAGCTTCTTCCAAATTTAATTTATATCGTAACGATGGTATACATCGTTATGGTAACTGCTGCTTTTGATGGGTTGGGTACTTTATTTGTCAATCGTTTCTTGTTTTTTTTGGAACAAGTAAAATGTCTCTTGGTGAAACCATTGCCTTTTTCATTGACATGGATGACATGCCCGAAGGACCAGCTTCTGCTAGGTCTTTAGCACAGGGGTGTTGCTCTGGACTGCACTAGTTTTCTGAAGCTGCTATGTGATCCCAGTGGCTTGGGGTGAATTCTGGGGTACGGTCCCTGGGCCATCGATAATGCCCTCTTGAGGCCCAAGACGTGGAGTGTTTGTGGATTTCTTCCTGCATTTATGAGCCCGAAGGTGTTTCGGTTGCATGGATATATTCCATGCAATTGCCCACTGCATATTGACCACTTTGGCTTGTTAGATAGGCTTTTTGAAACAGCTCAGCTATATTATACGGTCCAAGTTGTTTATCATTATGGACCATCTATTGCGTAACATTTTCACCATAATGATGTTTGAGTGGAGACTTAAACGATTTGTCTAGTGGCTGCATTTTGTGAGGTCACAAGTAAAATTAGGTAAAACAAGTATTGGGTCGTTAGCTAATTATTGTTATGTGTTGTCTCTTGCAATATCTACGACATCAATATTCTTAGTTTGGGTGTTATGCCCATTAAGGATAAGAAGAACGGGACTTTCCTTTGTAGGATTAACTTTTTCGATGGAATGGTTTAAGTACTCAGTGAATAAATTTCCTTGAATCCAACCAGATGGATGGACTTTTCCTATGGAACCAGGAGGGACACCTTTCATTAAGATATCTGTTATGTTTTACCTAGGAAAAATCATCAGTGATGGAAAAAATGTACGACTGGCGCTCATACAACACACAACAGTGACAAGTGACCCTCTTTCGGCAGCACTTAAGGCACCAACTTGCCGGTTACCTTTAAGACCCACAACTTTGTCTACCTTACTCTGGACGACGGATAAACTGGTCTCATCCACATTGAAATTGGGTCATCGGAATATTTACACTTTCTTAACTCTGCCTCCAGGATATCGAAAATCCATTAACAGCATTTTTATTGAAGCCATTGGCTATATAAAATGATGTAGCTGTTGGTTTTAGAAAAGACAACACATCCTTATAACGGTGTAAAAAGTGGCCAAACCACGCTCTGACAGCCATTCCAATACCAGAAAATGGATGGTCTACTCCATTCCTTTCGCACAGTTGAAATGCTAAACGCCTGACATCATCTCTCGTTAGACCCTACAACAAGTTCGTCTTCCATTTCAATGGGCATAATTGGTTTCCTTCCCAATTTTCTTGAAACCGCTTCTTCAGGAGGTATTCCCAGATGACCGAGTCTTTGAAGCGTAGTCCGAGGAGCCAAATATTCTTTGGAAGCTTTGAAAAAGCCCACCTTCTTCTCTGACACAGCTTTAATTGCGGCTTTCATTTTATCTTGGTCCCAACATTGCCGATAATGTTTCTTCCTACGTGGATTTAAAACTTTCCTAGGCATATGTAACAGAAAATAAACAAATATTGTAGAGGTTGTAATTTGGGCTAGATAGATTCGGTATTTCAAGTACTTCAAAGTCCACTGAAGATGGATTTGGATTTCCATTTGAATTATTTGTTTTAATTTTAAATTAATTTTATAACAATTACAAACGAAGTTTTCACTTCAATGCGTAGTTTTTTTATGTTTAATGTTGGTCTCTTTCGTCTTGTAAGTGTTTTATTATCCTTTTTTTAATGTTGTGTTGTTCCATTTTTTTCTATTTTTTGAAATTTCTTGTTTATAAGTGACAACGCATAATTATTGTTCATTATTATTTAACTTTTTTTTATTCTGCCATATTTATGTCCTTTAATAAACCATCCTTTCAGGAATATTTACTGTACAAAATATTTTCATATCTGTATCAGTATTTTATTTTCTTTTTTATTTTAAAAAATTTATATACACCAACAGCATGAGCAGTGTTTTTATATTATAACTGAAATGTAACAATATTGAGTTATTTTTTATAATTTTAACTTCTTCTTCTTCTTCCTGTTTGTATGTAGGCTTTAAAGCCTGTTTCTTTCTTCAATAGTATTGAAGCTTCTTCAGCCTTCAGCCAGTAATAAAGCCTTCTAAATTGTTTAAATTATCGCACTATCTTTTTCTTGGTCTGCCAATACTTCTTCGTCCATTTGGCGACTTACCTCGTGCTATTCGTACTATCCTACCCTCTGCCATTCTACTACTCTCCGTTTTATCACCCATCCATTTATAGCTCCTATATTGCATACTCTTCGTATGCTTTCGCTTCTTTTCATATCCAAAAGACTTTTCCCTGATATTCGTCGGAGTATTTTTATCTCTGTTGTTTCTAGTAGTCGTCTCGTTTTAGATGTGTCAGGTCTTGTCTCCGCCGTGTATGTTAATATAAATTTAATTGCTGCTTTATAGATTCTTGTTTTTGTGTCTTGTCTTAGGTGTTTGTTCTTCCAGATTTTGTCATCAAGAGATTCCGCCGCTTTACTTGCTTTTAAGCTTTGTTGTCGTACTTCTTTTTCAACATCTCCGTAACTAGTTAAGTACATCTATTTCCAGATATCTAAATCTTGCGTCCTGCTTTATTATTTCCCATCAATTTCGATTTTACATCATAGTGGGTATTCAGATGTTGTCATACATTTGGTGTTTTCTGTGGATATTAGCTACAAGTTTAACAAGCTTTTAATATAAGTTTTCTACTGTGCAATATTTGAAATAGATTCTATGTTATTTTTTTAGATTGTATGGAAATCAGAGCAGTCAAAAGTTGTATAAGAAAAATTAATACCCACATACTAGCGTCAGGGACAAGGTTTAATGTAGGAAAATTATCCAAAATTAAAAATACTGTACTTCTTGCTCCTCCTGCACATGTAAGTCCAAAATCAGTTTTAGAGCAAAATCTAAATTTTTTACTATGTACGTTTTATAGCTTACCAACTGAAACTTATTTTTAACTCACACTAAATAGTGTGATGAAAAAAATATATTGGTTACATAAGTGGTTACATAAGTGGAACTGAGTAGGCCGCTTAACCTTGCTTGTAACAGTTGTCATTACACATTCTTCTACCCCCATCAAACCGTCTGGCCAACGTGGTGAGATATGGCCAAAACTTCTAAAAAAAAAAATAAAAAATGTCGATTTTTTTAACAGACACAAAAGGTACCCCAGGTGGGTAGGAATTTTATTCCACAATCCCACACCGAAGCAACGGTCTGTCCCAAAGATTCTAGGAGAGCGGCAAGTCAAAATTAAAGAAGAAGAAAAAGAACAACAAACAACTTCATATAGCAACATACACCATACGTTCCATGGCAAAAGACGAAAAACTATACGAACTAGAAGAGAAATTGAGACATAATGGGACTATCAGAAGTTAAAGAGGTAAAGAGTATGTGGACTTATGTTCAGACAACAGGCTCTACTACAAAGGCAAGGAATATTATATATATATATATATATATATATATATATATATATATATATATATATATATATATATATATATATATATATATATATATACGGTGGAGTAAAATCACAAATTCAAATAATTCATAGCATCTCGAACACGGTTGAATACATAATCTTAAAACTAAATTCACAAACCAGAATAAAGATTGTGCAGTTTTATGCTCCAACTGAAATACCAACTATGAAATAAATACTTTTTACGAAGACCTTAAAAAAGCTATAGACAACAACAAAGTATCTAAAATGATAACAATGGGAGATTTTAACGCCAAAATTGGAAGTAAGATTGAAAACTCCGAAAACAAGATTGGAAATTTCGGATTAGACACAAGAAACGCAAGAGGAGAAAACCTTATGGAATTAGTGGAAGAAAAAAACATTTATGCTATGAATACCTTTTACAAAAAGAAACCTAACAGAAAGTTGACATAAATCGGAACTATCAAAAATGAAGTAGACTATTTTCTCCCAAAGGACAGAAGAATATTTGAAAATGTTACAACAATAAACAACATAACAGCTGGTAGTGACCATCGTATAGTTAGAGCGAAAATAAATATTAATATTAAAGAAAAAAGATAAAGAATTTTTAAAAAAGCAACGCATATAGATGCCTTCAAAGTAAGAACATATGAAGTGGAATTCCGAAAGGTCGTAGCGAATAAGTTCGAATCATATCCTTCACATAATCAAGACCAAATTGACGACATTAACAAAAACATAAAAAAACCTTCGCGAAACCGGACTACAGATCGCAAAGAAGACAAAAACTAAAGAAGACAAAATAAGCAACGAAACTAAACAATTAGAAAAGAACTAAAACCGAAATAAAAAAATGGAATGAGAACTTAATAGAGCAAGTCATTGAAAACAACAGAAGCCTAAAATATCTAAGACCAACACTCGATGTCCAAAAAATTATCAAAATTAAAGACAATAATAATAAAAAAGAAAAGGACAAATATAAAATAACAAGGATAGTCGAAGACTTTTTAAAACCTTGTATAGCACGTAAAGCCAGCCTAATGAATCAACAAAGGAGAACGTCAAAAGAAAAATAAAAAACACGTGGGACCAAAGGTACTACCAAATATAGAGGGATTCGAAATAGAAAGAGCTTTAAAAGAGTTAAAAAATAATAAAGCTCCAGGACACGACGGTATAATTGCCGAGCTCTTAAAAACAAGCAAGACAGTAACAATCCCTATACTAACAGAGCCATTTAATAGATGTTTCCATAATAGCAAAATCCCTAAAGACTGGAACGAGAGTCTAGTAATACTCTTATATAAAAAGGGGACAAATGACAAATGTGACCTAAAGAATTATAGACCTATATCGTTCCTCAGTCAAGTAACTGTTTATGAGAATAATTAACAATCGGTTGACTTACAAAATGGATAATTACCAACCGATTGAACAGGCTGGCTTTCGCAAAGGATATAGTACATCAGACCATCTGATGACAGAGGCAAATGAGTATCAACTACCCATATTTCTTGCCTTCGTAGACTATGAAAAGGCATTTGATAGTATCGAGAGGTTGGCCATAAAACAAACTTTTAAAAATTGTAGAATAGATTCGAGATACAGGCAACTAATACATCATTTATATAAAAACGCAACTATGATAGTACAACTAGACGATAATACAAATCCCATTCTCATTAAGAGAGGAGTTAGGCAAAACGACGTAATATCTCCAAAGGTTTTTAATCTATCCCTAGAAGACGTCTTCAAAATTACAAATTGGTCAAAATATTATGGCTTTAACGTTACTGGCAATAAGTTAAACCACCTCAGATTCGCTGACGACATCGTGATAATAGAGATCACATTCGAGGAATATGATGAAGGAACTCGCAGACAGTAGACAAAGGTAAACACAGATGACCCCAGACAAATAAATGGCGGTGAGATAGAATAGATCCAGAAATATATCTCATCATCATCATCATGCAACCTCTTCTATCCACAGCTGGACATAGGTCTTTCCCATTTTTCGCCACTCTTCACGGTTCTGTGCGTCTTGTTGCTATTTCTTGGATATTCGTTTAATGTCGTCCATCCAGCGTGTTGGTGGTCGACCTATGCTGTGTTTGTCTTATCTTGGACGCCAGTCAATTATTTTTCTGCTCCATCTTGAGTCTTTTAGTCTCGCTATGTGACCTGCCCAATTCCATGTCAGCTTGGCTATACGTTCGACGACATCAGTGATACCTGTTCTTTTCCTTAGGTCTTGGTTCCTTATTTTGTCTTTTTTTGTCACGCCGAAAATCGATCTCTCCATGCGCTTTAGTGCCACTCGCATTTTTAGTGCTGTTGTTTTTGTGAGAGTAAGAGTTTCTGTTCCGTATGTCATAATAGAAAGAACGCATTGGTCAAATGTCTTCCGTTTCATAGCTATCGGGATGTTGCTCTTAAAGATGTCTCTTGGTGAACCACACGCCGTCCAAGCAAGTGTTACTCGTCGTTGAAATTCACAGGTCTGATTATCCTTGCTTATTCTGATTTCGTGACCGAGATATATGTACTTTTATGTAAATTCTATCACTTGATTTTGGATGGTTAGGTGTTCGCTCTGAACCAAATTTGTCATAAATTTGGTCTTAATGATGTTCATTTTTAGACCGATTGTTGAAGATACGTTTTCTAATTCTTGTAGTATTTGTTGTGCTTCACGCAGATCTTCGGTAATAAGTACTATGTCGTCGGCAAAACGCAGATGATTGAGCATTTCCACTTCTATTTTTATTCCTCTATTTTCCCACTTTAGCATTTTAAAGGCGTATTCGAAGACCGTTATAAATAATTTAGGTGAGAGAGTGTCGTCTTGTCTCACACCTCGCTTTATATGAATTTCGCTTTATAGTTTTACACGCATTGTGGCGTTTTGGTATAATGTTTGTACTAACTGTAAGCCGGTAGTATATTCTACTATTGTTCAGAGCAGTTATAAGACTGTCTAATTCCACGGTATCGAAGGCTTTGTGAAAGTCTATGAAGATAAGTACCAATGATCTGGAGTACCAGAAATTGAATTCACTACGAATTTTGACCATGATGAACGGCATGTGGAATGCAATCTTAGATTCCCTTGCCGAGTAATTTATCAAGATGTTTGCTTTGCAAGTTTTAGAAAGCACAGTGGGAAAAATTTAAAGATTTCGCCAGGTAAAAATCGTATTTATCTCTTCTTGTTATTAGATGGCGTAGTTACGTCCGTATATAGTTATTTTGATAACTATTGTCTAAGACGGGAATAGATTTTGTTTAGATCCAGAGAGGTGGCTATATCGCTCTGAGGAGACCTAAAGAGGTCGTAATACGTATAAGCGGCTTGGCGCCGCTCTGTATTGAAACAAAAATCTAGTACCGTCTTTATATTTTACCAGTGATCTGTTATATTCTATCGATTTTTCTATTAAGGTTTTTACTGTTTGTAAATGATCGTTTGTTCCGAATTTTGAGCGAAAGTCAACTTGTTCTCGGGGCTGGTAGAAATTTAACTTTTTTTTCTAGTCTTGTCGTAATTATTCGGGTAAACATTTTATAGATGTGGTTCAATAAGCTGATTGGTCTATAGTTTTCTAGGTGCGCCTTGTCTCCTTTGTTGTGTAGTAAAATTGTTACTGCATTGTTCCATGTTTCCGTTATGCAAAAATCTGTTAGATAAAAGTTAAACAAAATTTTTATTTGGTTGTGAAGAGCACGTCGGCCCATCTTTATAGCTTCTATTACGACTCCATCTTCTCCTGGTGCTTTGTTGTTTTTCAATTTTTTCATTGCGTCTTGGATTTCGCTTAGTGTGATCTCTGGCATGAGCTCTGAATCCTGGTTGATGATTTTGCGTGATGTGGCGGCTTTCAAGTTCGTTTGGTCTTCTCTTTGACTTGTGTATAGTTCTTGATAGAAGTCTTCAACTATGTGTAGTAGTTCTTCTCTATTTAATATGGGGACTCCTTCTTTGTTCTTTAGTTTGTGTATTTCACATTTTCCATTGTTTAGCTGTCTTCTCAGGACTTTCAGACTTTTATTCTCTTTTATAGTTCAGTGGACCTTTTCATTCTTACATTTTTTAAAATCTTTTCTTATAGCTTTTGATACTTCTTTATTTATTTTTCGTAGTTTTTCTTCGTCAATGGTTTCGTTTCCTTTGATTTTTCTTCTAGTTTCCATTAGTTGCTTTATTTCAATGGTTATTTTTTCGTCTTGGCGTCTTTTAGGGCAGCATTTTACTTGAGCCTCTCGAATAGCTTCTACGATATTTTCGTTTAGGGTATTTACATTATTTATGCATTCATTTTGTTGTAGAATTTTATTGATATTGTCTTGGTATTCATTTAAATTCGTTGGGTCGTTCCATATTGGGTTGGCTTTCTTCACAATCATTTTGGATCTTAAGGATATTAAGTCTAATTTTAGTTTGGCTCTTACCATTCTATGATCGCTGCCTGTGGTAAAGGTATTAAGGACTGTGACATTGTTGAATATGTTTTTTATCACTAATTATGTAGTTTATCTCGTTTTTGATCTTGTCATCTGGGCTTTTCCACGTCCATCTTCTGTGGTCTTTTTTAGAGAAGAAACTATTTATCTGGTATAGGTTTTGTTGTAATAGAAATTCTAGTAGTGTTTGTAAACGCTCGTTTCTGCCTTTGGATCAAAATTTACCTAGTGCTGTTTCCTGTTCAGCCTGCCTTAGACCGATCTTTGCGTTAAAGTCGCCGCATATAATGGTGTAGTGTGTTGGTGTTTCTTTCAGTGCCGTTGAGATATCATCGTAGAATTCTTCAACCTGCTCATCCGGATGGTTCGTTGTTGGAGAATATACTTGAATAATCTTTATTTATACCTTCGGTTTAGCTTTACGATGAAATAGGCTACTCTTGTGGATATGCTTCTTGTAATTACTATGTTATCTGCAA
Source organism: Diabrotica undecimpunctata (assembly GCF_040954645.1). NCBI lineage: Eukaryota > Metazoa > Arthropoda > Insecta > Coleoptera > Chrysomelidae > Diabrotica > Diabrotica undecimpunctata. The sequence continues at coordinate 143,055,593 of NC_092810.1, read as the reverse complement.
GTCTTTTGTGTATAAAGAAACTGACTCCTCCGATTGATTCGGTTTACTGTAAAATATATGCCCTGATTTTAGCGTTTTCAGGTTTTCTCCATGTCGCCTTACTTCACTGACTCCAATGATATCCGATTTTACTTTTGAGGAATATATCTGCCTAGGTCAAATTCTGAAACTTTACAAAGGGCATTAAAGTGCGGAAATCACTAGAAGAGCAAGACTGGCATCGACAGGAAAACTTACTTGAGGAGCAAAGTGTTTAACCAGTGCAGCACTGGTATCATGACATATGGGTGTCAAAGCTGAGCACTAACCAAGGCAAATATCAATAAACTAGCCACAACAGAAAGGGCAATGGAAAAAGCAATGTTAGGTATACGACTGTCAGATAAAAAGAGGAGAACTGGGTAAGATCAAAAACAAAAGTGTAGGATATCACAACAAAAATTGGCAGGTCACACTGCTTGACAAAAAGACCAACATTGGAACGCCACAATACAACATTGGAGACCTTACAAAAATAGGTAGATGACATAAAAAGAATAGTCTCGACAAATTGGAAGTATGTTGCTCAGGATAGAAATCGATGGAAGGAGTTGGGAGAAGCCTATGTCCAAAAATGAACGATAGAAGGCTAAGAAGAAGAAGAAGTGAACGTTCAGCAATGCTTTTATGGTTTTATCGGTTTCTCATGAATAGTTGGCTACGTTTTGATAAATGATAAATGTCTGTCTCTATATGTACGAGCCCCTTCCCATATTAGTTAGCCCAACGTTAGATTGATAAGAAAATTAAATTTTAGTGAACAAAAATAAAAGCGCAGCGTAAATTTTAGAAGTTTTATGCATCGAACAACATTTTTGAATTTCCTAGTTATAGAAAATATTTTATAACGTAATGAAAACTATTAATTAAACAGAATAATAATAAATTTTAAAAAACGCATAAAATATGTAATATTTTTTTTATTGGCATAGACTAGGTGTCAAACAGCCAGTTACAACATGACTAATGCCTTAAACATATAAATTTTATGACCTTAAAGTCCATAAAATATCAATAACGAATAGCTGAATAATATGCTTTAAGAACTAAAATTAAAATAAGATACAAGTTAAATATAGCATCTTTTCAACATCATCAGTGTGTTCAAAAAAACGGTACACATAATATAATTCAAAACACTTTTTTTGTATTATATCTTTTTTATCTATATTCACATACAAATAAGATGATGAGGTTCTCAGAGTCCCACAGCAAACTCTTGAGCAGCTATCTACCCAATCCGACAGCTGCTTTGCTATGGACTGTCCAAGTTGCTCACCACAATTTTACATATACATATTTTTTTTGATAGTAGATACTACAAGACTATTTTGGTACTTGACAGAAATTTTACTAATGCATTATAAATTCTCTCATTTCCCTTAGCTAAGAGACTAAGGATATTAAACGGGGCCTGTACATCAAGATCATGTAATTGTTGAATAAATTGATCTGATTTGGTATTCGAAAAAAATATGATCTAAATCACCTTTTTTGCCACAATTTTGACAAAGATCATTTTCGAGAACATGAATTTTATGTAGATGTGTGGGATAACAGGCGTGGCCAAATCTAAGACGTGTTACAGTGGTGATATATTTTCTTGAATAATTATATGGCTGGAACCACGTTTTATTCGGTATTTGATTTTGTATACTGCAGTATCTAGAAGGGTTGGTATAAGTATGTTGTGGCCAACATTCGTTCCAAATATTGAGATATTTCATTCTAATATAAACTACTGCATCACAAAAACTTACAGGTAGTTTATTGGTCAAACCATTTTTTACACTTTTTTTTGCCAGCATATCTACATACTAATATGTAATATTAACAAAAAAAAAAATGTGAAAGTTTACCATTGAGTTACATTCCCTTTATTTTTAATGACGTCCACAATCTTCGATTGTGGATGTCATTAAAATGACATCGTTTTTACCAAGTTCTGACAAAATTCTAATTAAACATATCCCATATTTCTTGCAATTTTTCTTTCAATTCGTTGACGGACCTTCATTTCGCGGCACAAAGTCTCTATCGGGGATAAGTCGCGACTATTAAAAACCCATTCCAGAAGTTGTATGCCATGGTCTTTAATCCATTTTAAACTCTTTTTTGAGGTATGACAACCTGTGCTATCCTGTTGGAAGACAAAATCTCCCGCTGATGTTAAACGGTGTTCCATAATCGGTAAAAGAGAGTCTTCTAAAATATTCAAATATTTGTCCGTGTTTACAATCCCATCGATAAAATGTAACTTTCCCACACCTTTAGACGACATGCTGTCCCAGATCATGACAGATGCATGAAATTTTACTTTTCTCTTCAGACAGTCGGGATGAGATTTTTCCTGTGAATGACGCGACTCCTACTGTCTTCAACACACACTTCAAATCTGGACTCATCACTCCATTGTATTGAATCCCATTGCGACTAAGTTCAATATTTATGCTCTTTTGACCATCTTAGTCTATTTTTCTTTTGTTGTAACGTTAAAAGTGGCTTTTCCTTAGTCTAAAATAAAATGAAATTTATTAAACACAATTCGATTTGGTACTTTGTAAGTACCAAATCATAATTTGTGGGTCTCTAGGTGACATGTTGATCTAGAAATGTGTCTTCCAATAACGTCACTCCATAAAACGCTTAACTCCGTATAATGGACTTAAGCGGAGACAAAATCAAGATGCGTTTTAAAGGTAAAGAGTGTAGCTTTCGTATGCAGTTTTTGTATTTTGCCGCCAATAAACTCAGTTTTTATAAAGGTGTTAAATATATAAACGTGGCGCGATTTTTGCCATTTTTACGATTCTCGTGAGATCAATAAAATTTGAATTTTTAATTGTGGCAACAAAGATGAGGCATTTGAAATATTAATAAAACGCAGAATTTAATGCTTTACATTTCAAACGATCGCACGTCATGGGAAATGCATCCAAGAAGGCGGTTTTAAAATTGTGCCACGTTTATTTATTTAACACCTTTATAGAAACTAAGTTTATTCGCGACAAAATACAAAAATTATATACGACAGCTGCGTTCTTTACCTTTAAAACGCATCTTGATTTTTGTCGATATTACACTTGGATTAAAAGATATCGAATTTTTACCGTCGAGATGATACAAATTTTGTTGAACATTGATTTCGTGCATGTGACATTCAAAATCGACGGTCGCTTTAAGCGTTGTTTCTAAGAGAACTTTTTTTTGGGGTCCCAAAATTAACATTCTTGGCCAAATTCAGCTTGTTCGTATGATTTTTTTAAGTTGAATGGCATTTTTGTCTCTGACGACTGGAGTAATAAGTTAATGCATAGCCAGGGTTTAATGATTTTTTTTTATTGTTGAAAATAGATAAAAAACCATAAGGGTAATTTTTTAATAAATATTAATAAAAATGCCATATTAGTTAATATGGGAAGTTATAAAAACATGCAGAGTATAATTTGTTTATGGTAATCGACTTAAATTAGTAAACTACAAATTCCATAGGTGGGCCAACTGATATGAGATGGGGCTCGTAGGTATCCCATTTCATAGACTAGATAACTATATTATTTTTTATTTTAATTTATACTGTTTTTAGAGAAAATTTCTAGTTTTATATATGCACAATTCAAGGGAGGAATTTTCAACTAAATTTGTAAAATATTTACGAGATGAAGAAATTGCTGGCATTTTGAAAGACTATTTCTATATTATTGGGTGGGATGTTGAAAACAGAACTTATCACAGGGCGCTTTGTAAAGCTGTAGAAGATGCTAACTTCGGTCAACTATCTGCATTAATTCAGTCTGAAGCCTGTGCTGCAGTTATTATTCAAAATATAAACGGATCTCTCAATATTCTTTCATTTTTAATTGGAGACAACGTAGATTCGAGCCAGGATTCATTTTTATTGTGTCTACAAAATAGTCGCGACTTTTTGATTGTAGATCGCAAGTTAGCAAATGGCTTATATGGTTCTTCTCAGCGCAACGAAATGACTTCGGAAGCTTTTCAAAAAATTATGGCAGATAGACTTGGCGATAGAGATTATGATAGTTTCGCTTTCGACCAACATGATCTGTTAAAAAAGAAAATTGGTTTTGCATTGTTTGGTCCACCAGTCCAAGAAACAGGATATGACGAAGTTCAAAATTCTGAAATTGATAATTTGTTTAAGCCTATTTTAAAACACAATAGTAAGTACGATTAATATATTGTATTATTAAATATATTATGTTTCATAAAATAATGTGAACTAGAAAGTCTTCTTCTTATTCTTTTTATGCAGATATGACTGTCTGTTTTTCAATTTGTTTGTTATTATATATATATATAATATATATATATATATATATATATATATATATATATATATATATATATATATATATATATATGGAGATTAAAAAGGATTCATCCCTGCCGTTTCTTGACGTTATTGTAAAGAAAAACAAATCCCAAAGTTTTCATCACACTGTTTATCGAAAACCCACCCATACAATCCTTACTTGCATATCAACTATCATCATCCACCTTCACAAATTAATTCAATCATTAATATCCTTGTCTCTAGAATAATACGCCTTTGCGATGATGCAAGCAGACCCGCTGACTACTTTAAAACAAGCCCTCATTTAAAATGGTTACCGCGAAAATCACATATTTCTTATATCAAAGATGTCTCTGACAAAATCGACAACAAATCCTTAAATTAAGAGGAATAAAAACAATATTTACCTCCCAACAAAAACAATCTCTTGTCCGATCAATCAAAGACAACGTTACAAATGAACAACACGGGAGTTTATGAAATTCCTTGTGCAGGTTTCCCCGATCTTATATAGGGCAAACAAACCGTAGAATCCAAAATAGGATTTATGAACATTCCATCCCTGTTCGCAATTCCTATTCATTTTCAGCTCTAGGTCAACACCATCTTCATACAAGTCACAAAATTGATTTTAAAAACTCCATGAGATGAATGTTTCGTGCGAGGATGTTGAAGCTGAATGCTTTGACGGAGCTTCAGCGATGTCAAGAAACGTTACTGGTGTACAAAAAAGATGCAAAGAGAAAAATATTACAATTTTGTGTATTCGCTGCTATGCTCATTGCCTTAATTTAGCAGTGGTAACAGTTTGCGCTAATCATATTTATAATCAAAAGATTTTCGATTTTTTTGGTATAACACAATTGTTTTATTCTTATATTGAAGGCATTCCAAAAAAGTAGACTGTTTTTGAAGATATTGTGATGGTCACAAATAATAAGTTAAAAGGTTTGAAATTTTTATCTGAAACACGTTGGCTTGTCGTGCTGCGGCAGTTGCTGTGGTCAAAGATCAGCTTGAAGCAATTATAAAAATCATTGTCATTAAAGAGACAGTTGATGACGCAACTGATGCAAAAGCTAGAACTAAATGTAAAGGGATACTACATCAAATAAAATCCTTTAATTTTATTATGTGTTTGGAAATCATGCATTCCATGCTGCAAATAATCACTAGACATAGATATTTTCAAACTTGGTGCTTGCCTTGGAAGAATTAAAAGTCGAACCACCTATATTCGATAATATTTATTCCAAAATAAAAACTAAAAGATACTAGTGATAGCTTAAAATACAAAGAGTTGGCACTCCAACTCTTTGTATTTTATCCGCTTTTAGACCAAATGATTTAGTCAATAAACGATAAATTTGACCAAGAATAAAAAAAAATATTTATTCAGAAGACACAATCGTATCGTTAAATATAGATGATCTAGGAAATCAAGATTTAAAATACACCTCAGAACATTTTGATTTGAATTCTTTAGAATTAGAAGCTAAAGACATTTAAAAACAAGAAAGATAAAAATTTTCCACCTTCGAAAACTCTCGACCGGCTCGATAGGATGTCTCAGCATAATTGAGAATGGTTTTTCCCAATGTTTAACCAACTAATGGTAAAATTTGCCACAATTCCAGTAACAAGTTGTATTTGTAAGAGAACTTTTTCTATGCTGAGCATAATAAAATCGATACTTCGATCGACAATGCGGTAAGAGTATTTAGAACATCTAATGGTCCCTTTTGTTGAACAAAAACTTGCTGTAAATATACATAAAGATAGTGTAGTTGACTTATTCAAACAAATAGTGACGAATGTTATTGTAATGTGTTGTTATAATAAATTTTTAATGCCAATCTGAATTTTTAATGTAGATTTTATATATGCAACTGTGACTACCTACATTTTTCTTATGATCACGTAATAATCTTCTTCTTCTTCTTCCTTCTTGTATGTAGGCTTTAAAGCCTGTTTCTTCTTCAATATTAGCCTCCTAAACTGTTTAAATTATCGCACCATCTTTTTCTTGGTCTGCCAATACTTCTTCGTCCATTTGGTGACTTATCTCGTGCTATTCGTACTATCCTATCCTCTGCCATTCTATTAATGTGTTCGTTCCACTCCTGTTACCGTTTTGTCACCCATCCATTTAAGTCTGCTATATTGCATGCTCTTCTTATATTTTCGCTTCTCTCATTATCCAACATACTTTTACCTTATATTCGTCCTAGTATTTTCATCTCAGTTGTTTCTAGTAGTCGTCTCGTTTTAGATGTGTCAGGTCTTGTCTCCGTCGTGTATGTTAGTATAGGTGTAATTGCTACTTTATAGATTCTTGTTTTTGTGTCTTGTCTTAGGTGTTTGTTCTTCCAGATTGTGCTATTAACATCTTCTTCAACATCTCCGTAACTAGTTACATCTATTCCCAGATGTCTAAACCTTGCTTTATTAATTTCCCATCAATTTCAATTTTACATCATAGTGGGTATTTAGATGTTTTGTTTGATGTTTTTCTGCTGATATTATCATATTATATTTCTCGGCTGTTGTATTGAAGATGTGTGTTAATCTTTGGAGCTCGTCTTCTGTCTCGGCCATCAATGCGGCGTCGTCTGCATAACATAATGTAGCGAGATTAAATAAAACGAGCGGTTCGAATTTATATACATATATTTATTTATAACTTTACAGTTCGGTAGTATCTTAACGACTAAACTCACTCCTAACAACGTTACATATATATATATATATATATATATATATATATATATATATATATATATATATATATATATATAATAAAGTTACTGTTCGAGAACATTCTGGCGTTGTCCCACCTCTAATTGCCTCATCGATGTCACCCGTCCGAAAGACGGGCGCTATTGACATGCCGATTCTTACGTTTTCTAGATTCGTCCTTCTAAGAATTATGACGTATCGGAGATGGGCTATTTCGTTACAATAATATTTGGATTTCTTTGTATCCCATTCTGTAACCATGACCTTTACGTACTGCTTGTATTATTTCGTTCATTATATTAAAAAGAAGTGGGCTTAACTAGTCACCCTCTCTGACTCCGCTTTGTACTGGTACACACTGTGTTAGTTTTCCATTTATCTTAGAAGTAGATGTTTTCGATGATTTGTATAATATTGATTGATATGTTTCTTTTATACAGTAGGTATAAGACGCCTTCGACTTGGATACGATCGAAAGCCTTTGTCAGGTCTATAAAACAGATATGCTGGTTTATTGTACTCGATAGTCTTTTCTGTGATTTGTCTTAGTACAAATACGGTGTCTACGCATGATCTTCCGGATCTGAGTCCTTGTTGATCATCTGATAAAGTTGTTAGTTTTTTGATTTTGTTGGTTAGGACTTTTATGGTAAGCTTAAGAGCGGTGTTCAGTAGATTTATACCTCTATAATTGTTGGGGTCTTCTTTATATCATTTCTTGAACATTGGTATCATTATGCTGTTTCTCCATACGTCTGGTATCTTGCAGTGCAATATTAGTTGTTGTATAAGTTTTGTCATCTCTAGGATTATACTTTTTCCTCCGTGTTTTAGAAGCTCGTTGGTTATTCCGTCTGGTCCTGGTGACTTTCTATTTTTGAGTGAGTTTATGGCTATCTCTACTTCCTGAAAACTGATTTCTGTTTCGTGTCTTAATGCAGGTACGTTATTATGTAGATTATTATTTTGCTTTCCTTTAATCAGTCCCATCAGGTATCTTTCCCATTCGTTTGCTGGCATGTTATTGTATTCCTTTAATTCTGCCACTTCTTTCTGTTGTTTTTTTATTAATCTCCATATTTGTTTTTGTGTACCGTAGAAGTCGCTTTCCATCCTTTTTGTAAAATGTTTCCAGTGTTCACGCAATAATTTAATATAAAAACAAACGTAACTCTTTTAAAAATCTACTATTCGAATAAATATACTTTGAATTTAAAAAATTATTTAAAAAAAAGACTTTTCACGTGCACTTTATAATTGATCTTTACTATGCAATATATTGCATTTATGAATCATCATCATCATCACTGGCTCGACAACCCCTATTTGGGTCTTGGCCTGTTCTAGGATTCTTCTCCATTCTGATAGGTTTCGTGCTTTTTTTCTCCAGTTATTGCATTTATGACTACGTTTATAATATTTATATGTTTTCAGATTTTTACGCCGAATACCAAGATCAGGTTGAATTAGCTTTTATTTATGTCGTCTTAGAGCCTACTCATACACAAGCCGCAGATCGCAGGAGAGAAGACCCAAACTATAATCCACGTACTGATATATCTCCTATTCCGATATTTGTTTTAAGAAAGTGTCGAGTAGAAAAAGGTGAAGCTTGTAGAATTTTTATAGATCACGGTGGCAGAGTTTATTCAAATTGGCAAGATTATTTAACGAATAACAAGTTACCTGAAAGTATAATGGTGTTACCAAAAAATGGAAGGTAAGTAACACAACGTATTGTATCTAATTATTAAGAGGAATTTTTATTGTAGCATTTGAACTATAATTTCATGATAAATTTCATGATTTTGGACTTCTCATTGCTTATGTTAACTGCATTGCATTATGTTATTTTGATGAATTCACACTGAAGTACATTCTTCAACTATAGTCAGAGATTGTTGCATTTCATCTCATTAATTTTATCATTAAATTTTGTCGTGGCCTTAAAGATGTCCATCATTGCGAAATCGTTTTGATTGCCTAATAGGAAGTGTCGTCGAATGCTCCCTCTTTACTAATAAATGCGTCCAACATCACTTCTTGGTTTTCTATTACGTACTCCACTCCCTGTATTAGATGGAACTGTGCCGTTTCCGTTGAGATCCTCCTTTTTAACCATATTGTCTCTGATGTAACGAACTTTTTACTCGTACTTATGAACAGTGTGCAAGAAGAACAGCGAAATTATTTCATTAACTTTATTAAGATAAGCAACTTTATCACTTACACATATTAAAACTAGTTAAAAAAATTATGAAATGGGATCAGTAGCTGATAACCAAGGGACTGTGAAAAACGTGTTAGGATTGAATCGGCTGAAGTAGTAATATTAGGTCGTTTATTTAAAAAAAGTAGCTCAAGAATTTGATTTTTCGGGTCCTTCACAACGGGTCCTTCCATCACAACGGGTGGTATGATTGTTTTATAGACCTGTATCTTAGTACGTCTTGTTAGTTGTTTCGATTTTATAAGGTTTTGGAGGGCAAAAAGACATCTGTTGCCGGCCTGGATCCCGTTGTTTATTTCTTGTGATCCGTTATTGTCTTCAGTTACTCTTGTTCCAAGATACTTGAATTCTCTAACGCGGTCAAAGTTAAAGTCATCGATGGTGATGTTCTGACCGATTCTGTCTCTGCTTTGGTTATTGCGGCTCATATACATAAATTTCGTCTAGTTTTCGTTTATTTGGAGCCCCATCTTCTCTGCTTTCTTCTTGAACCTCACGAAAGTCTCCTTCATCCTTAATCGTGTGTTTCCTATTAGATCGATATCGTCTGCATATGCCAGTAGTAAGTTTGGTCCTTCTGGATGAAATACTGTATTATTATTATAATTATAATTAATCCATTTTACTTAAAATATTGTCAAACCATACGAAGGCCACATCATTTATAAAACCATTAAGTTTTTTGCTTTCATACTTCATAAGTAACCTTTATAAAACCTTTCAAGGTTCATAAACCTTGCGTTTTTCCCTACTTTGTTCAAGAGTAAGAAATGTTTTTTTAGCCTACTTTGGGAGTCAAGCAGAAGTCAAGGGGAAGAAATTTTTTATTCTGTTTTTTTGGGATAATTTTTTTGAAGGAGGTTTAAGTTAGTACCTAGTCGAAGTTACACCTGGTTCCAGGGTTAATTCTTTTCTGACGTAGCTGTTCCCCAGAGGTCCAGATCTGACCTTATTATTCCCGGACAACTTTGAGAAACCAGCGGGAAGTATCTCCTTCATTCAGAGTGTAGAATATAGTAAACCTGTATTAAGTTTATTCATTAGTTTTAATTTTTTTATATAATATTTTTTTTTAACGTTAAATCATACTATTTTTAATAATAAAAAACGTCATTTTTTTCTAAAATAATACCGAATCATATTTAGGGACTAAGTAGGTTGAGGTTTTAAGTCCTCCCTTTTAACTCAGTTGTACGGTTTTATGTGTACACATTTAATCAGAGAGTTATTTATTGGTATTTTATTATTGATGAAGTTAAATGTGTCGATAGCAATTAAAGTAAATTGTATACTCACACTTAATCAAGCCATTAAGAGCGATGCTGGGAATATTTATATTCCACTATGCATCAACAATTTATCTTACAAACTCTCTCTGATGCCGGGTAGACCCAGAAACACGTGTTAGGGAGTGGTAAGAGACTCAAATTAAATCGAAACGCAACCATTTTCGTATATTTTATTATTATATATTTAAACCTTTGGACATCTACCCCGTCAGGATAGTGTCCTCATTACTTTATTAGAACATTTAGTTGAAAGCCGAAGTACAGAGTTACATCTCTAGTAGGCAAGTAAATTACCTTTTTAGGCCAAATTATTAAAAGTTTTCTTATATTTTATTATTTGTAACTTCAGATCATGAAGGATCAGTTGTGTATAAGCAAGGAATTTATTATTTTTGTATATAAGTAACTAGGTTGACTGTACATAATTGGTGGTGGGTAAATAGACTGTATATATTTGGATAGAGATTAAATTTTTGGTGAAAACTAAATATTTTAATTAATACCTGTTTACCTTTTTATTTCAGCAAATAGCTTTACAAGATACCTTGGAAAGTAGAGCAACTTCTATAATCACTTTTATTTACATTAGTTACATATATATATATATATATATATATATATATATATATATATATATATATATATATATATATATATATATATATATATATATATATATATATATATGTATATATATTGTTTATTACCTTGTCATTCATTTTCTTATTCTACGTTCTCTGTAGGGCATGCAAATTGGCCGAATCCTCTTTTGAGTGTCAAGTTGTGACTCTCCGGCACCTTCTGCTAGCAAGCTTTAAATTATTTGTTATCTTTTACATTACTCTAAATACTTGTGCTACATTACATATACACATTTTTAATACATTGGCGTCCTAAACCTCGCAGTCCCACATTTTTTGTTACACCAGGTCTAAATCCGCATTGATAATCTCCAACGATTCCTTCTGTGTATGTTTTGGTTCTTTCTAGCAGGATGTTTGCAAGGATTTTGTAGGTGGTGTTTAGGAGTGTTATTATAGCGTACACGTAAGGCGATATATCAATGAATGTTTTCCGGGATACTGGATTGGACGAAGAGGTTTTATTGAATGATCAGCAATATACCCGATTTAACCCTCTGGACTTCTTCCTATCGGGTATAAAAAAGCAAGATTTGAAATATCATTCGTTTCAATGTAAGAAATCCGACGACGAATAGCGTCTGAATAGTCGTAATTTCGAACAGCGACTAAATAATTGTATGGATATTGGTGGATATCATTTTGGACATTTAATTAAACAATTATAGCTGATGAGTAAACTGTTTTAAATTATGAATTTATTACTTCAAAATTTAGTTTATTTTATTTACGTTACATTTAATAAAATTTCCTATTAATGTTGCAAATTTCGATTTAATGTAGTTTTGAACTTGAACGAAAAAATGTTTATTAATACTTGTAAAGAATAGGCATTACTTAGTTTTTGACAGGAGCAATACTTTCAATTAACTTGTTATGTTGTGTTAAGTTGTAAATCTACCTTAATATTTGTAAACCTACCTTAACATTAGTGATATGTCAAATAGAAGAAGAAGCCCGGGAGTAAGAGAGAAGGGCAGACATTAGCAGTCGACAGATTGGTCTCATGGCTCTTTAGAGATAATTATGTATTAGTATTAGTTTGTCTTGTAATAAATAAAATATACAGAAATAAGTCGTCTATTATAACAAAAAGCGCACAGAGTAGAACAAACATGGTGGTGTCAGGTGTGGGGTATTTTTTAAGGACTAAATATATTTTTTAAGGTCTAAAGTCAGCCTAATGCCCTTTTTGTTATCTAAAAGGCTTAATTCAATTTTTTTTATTACTCTGTACACAAGCAATTGGTGGTGATCTTATTTCTTGCTATCCGTTTCTGTAACCTCTCAGTTAATTATCTTAAAACGGTAACAATTTGTTTTAAAAAGATTCTACAAGTCAAAACCCGACACAATAGAGAATATTAAAATAATAGACTTTCAGGCTCACGAATTGCCTTCGTCTGTATACAACGAAGTAGAGCTATCATGCGTTTTGTGCGCTGCCGTCCGTCAAGTCCGTGGCTGACAGGCTGTCAGCCCGACCGGTTAATATATCTATCGTCCTATTTTTTGTCCATCCAATCTTCGCTGGCGATCCGAATAGTAAACTAGATAATATCATATCTCTTTCAAATTTGAATACAAAGATTTTTTTACAAATTAATTTTTAGATACCGAGTAGAAAATGACAGGGTATTACTCGAAAAACACGAAACTCCCAGCTCTGGGGTATTAAACACAGTGCTAAGAGTTGGTGATTTAACTAGTACGCTTGCTGGTATTGGATCTGGTACTCTTATGTTTGCTGGTGCTGTAACAAGTGTTATTGGTGCTCCCGTTCTGATTGGTGCAGCTGCCGTAGGAGCTACAGCTGGTATTTACAGTATTGGTAGAAGTACTTTTGGTTTGGTCGATAAATATACCCACGACGAAGTAAGTAAAATTGTTCTCGTCAAGAAAAACAAAATAAATTTAATAAAATTTTAAACGCTTGTCCATAATGATGATTTAAATAAATATTCATAAGATCAGATATTTGAGATAGTTGTTATGTCTGAGAAGGTCTTTTTATTATGGCTTAAAAAGATTTTTGGATATTTGTTGCCAGCGTTCCGTCACTAGGAGATACATACACACTTTATATGGGATCTTTACAATGTAGAGATTTCGAATACAACAGGCAGAACCTGAGAAGCGTCAGGTTCTCAATGATCTTTACTCAAGTATAAAGCTTAAAATTTATATTATCAAACAGTTTTTCTTTTGTTGTATCGTAATATTAAGATTTCAACTATAATTATTAATTTCAGAATTTAAGTATTTTTAATTCAGAAGTACGAGGAATATATATTAATATTCTGGCTGGATCTTTGGGATTTGTTGGAGCGGGAGCAAATATGACTCTTTCTCGATTAATTTCACGTGGAGCTAATATTGGTCAGGTAAATATAGTTACTCTTATTTATCATTATTAATTCACTATCACGAACAAGTTTTAAATTATGCTCATATGAACCACCTGTAACAATGATTTTTAAGTATTCTTGATGTGGTTCTAATACTTGTACTAAATACTAATAAAATATTGTTCGTCTGTAAGTATTCCTCAAAAGAAAACAACACATTGTGTCATCCAAATATATTGATACAGCCAGAAAACACTTTTATGTATAGATCATTTATTGCTTGGCATTTAAACACATCTAATTTCAACTGTCGTTACGTGAGCGGAACATAACAAAAATACAGATAGACTCTTCATCCAATTAGAGGTAAAAGACCGGAGACCACGAGGAAAATGTCCAAGAAGATAAATTATCCAAATCACACCAGTCTGCAAAAGACTAATGAATTAATTAAAAGAAATGGCTAGGGACAGATATCTATGCAGATGAACTATACACGACACTGGAACAACCACCAATTTCCTCCGGGATTAACACTAAATAGAGAGTGGCAGAGAGAGAGAGAGAGAGAGTTCCGTGAGTAAACGACGTTTTAATGCTATCTAACCGTCAAATGTCAAAATCGTTCATCTAGTTATCCAGGACGGACTTGGTAATTTTAGTCTGGAAAAAATGTATGTCTACTTACATCTTTAAATCGAATTTCCGTGAGATGTTATCTCCTTGTGTAACTCCCCGGTTTAGTTTAATGGATTAATTTGTTTTTTCTTTTTATACATTTACACTAATGTATTACAGAGCAACATATTTAAGTCATCTATGTTTATATTTTAACGTCCTAGGGGGGGTTTTTTTAGAACAGTTTTTTAGTTAAATAAAGTTAGTTTAATCACGTCGTGCTTTACATAATCTCTGAACGCTCAGAAAAATAACTGGTCGCATTGACTCATTCAAACGTCGAATAATCATTGACAACTCCAACCCCAAAAGGCAGGCACCAACACGTCTCCTATTCGCAAAACAAAAAGCATTTGCCATTTTTAAAGATATGTGAAAAAAGAATGTTATCGAAGAGTTGAGTAGCCCCTGATCTTCTCCAGTAGTATTGGCTACCAATAAATATAGATAAAGCTCCACAAGGTTCTGTGTCGACTACAGAAGATTTGAATAGCGTTACCAAGAAAGACAACTACCCATTGCCCCGAATTGACGATGCCCTTAGAACCTTGGCTGGATCGAAATAGTTTTCCACAGTGGATCCTCAAAAGCGGCTATTAAAAAGTTCCAGTTCACCCTAAACATAGAGAGAAGACAGAATTTTCTACTAGAAATGGGTTAGACCAATTCAAATGATACCATTCGGATTGTGTAATGCATCTGTCACGTTTGAACGATTAAAGGAGCTAATACTTATGGAACTGGAACACCTGTCTGGTATTCCTCGATGGCATTATGGTCGTCGGAACGGATTTCGGCGAATACCTTGCCAATTTGAAAGAAGTTTTCATCAGAGTTAGGAACGCTCACCTGCAAATAAATGCCAAAAAGTGCGAGCTCTTCCAAGAAAAAGTCATTTCCTTGGACATGTAATTTCATCTTTAGGAGTTGCTGTAGACCCGGCAAAAATAATCCATCCATCCAATGGCACTACAGCCCAAATCGGGCCTTGGCCTCTTTCAACAAAAGCATCTCCAATCATTTCGATTTACCGCTGTTCTTTTCCATGAACGCGTTCGCAGTCAGTTCCTGGCATCCTCATCGACTTCGTCTTCCCATCTCTTTTTAGGTCTCCCAACAGGTCTTTTTCCCTGCATTCTTGCGTTTAGTAATTTTCTGGGGATACTATTCTCATGCATGCGGACCACGTGCCCTGCCTACCGTAATCTCTGCAGTTTAGTGTATTGTGCTATAGTTGGTTCGCTATTTGCTCGTATATTTCTCTATTATACCTAATTCGCCAGTTGTTGTTTTCACTTATTGGACCCAGTATCCTACGTAATATTTTTCTTTCAAACCTGCAAAAATAAAGCAGTATAAAAATGGCCCACATAAAGAAACAAATCGATATCCTAAGCTTTCTTGACCTTTGCAGTTACTACTGTCACTTCGTGAAAAATTTTGGAAAGATTGCCTAACCTCTCCATAACCTGAGTGAGAGGAAGCTGTTATTTGACTGAATACCAGACTGTCAGCTTGCGTTCACCACACGAAAACATATATTCACAACAGCTCCGATCCTGGCATATCCTAAAGAACAGGGTTTTTCGTAATGAGGATGCTTCTCAAAATGACATTGGGGCAGTGCCTTTCCAAGTACAGGAGAGTGAGAAATATATCATAAGTTGCTTTAGCAAATCTCTTTGAAAAGCAGAAAAGATTGCTGTGCCACCAGAAAGAAGTTTTTGGTAGTTGTCAAAGCAGTAGAACACTACCATTCGTTCTTCTATGGTAGAAGATCCTTGGTTAGAACCGACCATTTCGCCTTGCAATAGCTCCTCAATTTCAAAACACCTGAAGGCTAGATGGTTGAAGAAACTAGAGACCTATGATTTTGATATTCGCCACCGCGCTATAAAAAGTCATGGAAATGTCGACTGCCTCTCGAGAAGACCATGCAATATGAAAAACTGTCAATTCTGCGAGCATCAAGAAGAACGAGAGTGCCATATTCTACAGTTGCAAACCATAAAGTGACGAATAAGCTCTAAGCAAAAAAAATCCCTAGATCAATCAGAAGCAAGATCCAGATATCGATAGTCCCTGAGTGACTGGACAACGGAGCTAGGCCACAGTGACAGAATATTGCCAAATATGCGCAAGCAGTGAAGGGCTATTGGCTTCAGTGGAACTCCTTGTGTCTGGGAGATGGCATCATCACTTGTAAATGTAATAGTCCATATGTAACAAGAATAGTGCCCCAAGTTGTTCTCTTAAGGACATGTGCAAAGGACGTACTTGCACGATAGCCGCTCCGGGAGGGGGGGCATTTTGGAATCAATAGCACTATAGCTAGAGTGCGTGAAAAGTTATACTGGGTTAATTGTCGGCAAGATGTGGAAGAATGGTGCAAACGATGTGACCTGTGTGAACACAAGAAGCGACCCCAAACGAGATTTAGGGAAAAACACAAACACTACATCACCGGGACTCCACGGGACCGAGTTGCTGTCGATATTCTGGGACCATTTCACGTAACATCAGGAAATAAATATTTGATGGTTGCTACAGGCTATCTTTTCAAATGGACAGAAGTAATTGCACTATACAACCAAGAAGTAAACACGGTTACTGAAGCCATGCTTGAAAATGTCGTTTCCCGACATGGGATTCCGCTTCTACTTCATAATGATTAAGGATGCAACTTCGAACCGGAAATTTGGAAAGCCATGATGGCTTTGCTTGGAATTAAGTAGACCAGAACGACACTGCTTCATCCTCAGTCCGGCAGCATGGTAGAAACACATAGCCGGACCATCAACAACTATATGTCCCTGTTTATACATGAAACTCAGAGAGACGGACAAACTGGTACCTCCGTTTCTGCTAGTCTACCGAAGCTACCAATGTAAATCAGGAGAGAATGTGTCCTTATGAAGGACAGAATCCACCAAACTGGTCTATTTATATACTTTTCTGACAAACAGTTGAAAGAAGGGGGCGATGTTATGATTTACATACCTCTGTTTGTGACCCCTGGGCATTAGACAAGTCCAGAAGTCTCTCTCCACCGCACAAATATTCCAAGAACTGATTCGATTGATGCAGAGATGACCTTCGAGAATTTATAGAGTTCTCATCGCACAGTTAGCAGAATCATTGTAAACGATAATTATAATGTAATTAGTTCTCTGAACCCACAGAACAGTGTAACAATATATAAAATTAGTTTTTGGGGATATCTCAGTAGTACTTTAATTTCAGGGTTTTGGAATGGCAGTTAATGCGATTAGTGTGGCAAACATAGGAATTAGTGGTATTGGTATCATAAACTCCAGCTACGATGTCTTTGATATGTGGATAAACCATAATCAGGCTCCTTCCCCATTAGTGATATTGCAGTTGGCTTCTTCAGTATTATTCTTTGGCAATACAGTCTATACCTTCAGAACTGTTGGAAAAATAATAGACGAAACACAGGGTAGGATTTTAGAAGATTATCATGATTCCTTGAGATCTAATAGACACAGGTGCGTATCTTTTATTTTATCATGCTTTAAATACTATGAACATATCGAATTAAAAATCACAATATTAATATTACAGATAGTTTTATCATGCTTTAAATACTATGAACATATCGAATTCAAAATCACAATATTATTATTACAGATAGTTAGTTGTTCTGTAAATATAACTAGTAGTTTTATTGATATTATTTTAGTAGTGGTATACTTTGCAAAAATAATTGTTTGACTTTCTTCAGCCTTAATTAATCCAACTTTGGACATAGGCCTCCCCCAAATCAATCAAGTGTTTTCTATTTTGCGCCACCAGCTTCCAGTTACGTCCTCCGATCTTCTTAATGTTCAGCCATCGCTTTTTGCGCCTTTACTATTTAATCCATATTAGACTTGGTGAACCATACGTGAGTATAGGGAGGATACAGATCGTAAATTCTGATTTTCAAATATTGTTCTATTTTAGTGCCTTTCAAGGTCCAACTCAGTTTTCCAAATCCTGCCCGTGCTAACCTTATTCTTCTGGTAATTTTGGCAGTTTCATTTTTGCGACTTTGTGGTACCGCATCTGTCAGGAATTGTATTCCTCAGCCACGGGCCACTAATGACACAGCTGCTGACCTATGTCATGTCCTCAGTTGATCCTCAGGCACTTATTTGGCGAAGCCTTATTAATACCTGTCCTGCATATCTACAGGAACGTTCCTTATCAGCCATAGGGACGCGCCGTGTTGGGGTTGACGACTTCCCCGCCCAGTCTGTCTTGCACAAAGTACTGAAGGACCCCTACTCAGTTCAGCGTCCTTCCTCTACACAAGCAAAGACCGGCACGGTTTCACAAATGTTTTGCACCGAGTGACCGGGCACAAATTTTTTGACTTAGTCAATCCAAATGAATATTATCATGTCCTGCTGCTTTTTTATTTTTAATTTTATTTAGTGCATCTCTTAGCACATCTTTTTAAAAAATTTTAAAATTTTCTTTCCATTGTCTTTTTATTGCCTCTTCTTTTTTTAATGGCTTACCTTCATCTTTAAGTGTTATTGTATCGGTGGTTTTTGTTTTTATAAATGATTAAAGCACTTCATAAAATAGTTTCTAATTTCCCTTGTTACCAATATCTAACTTTTTTACAACATCCTTTCATGTAGTTCCCTTTTTCATTTGTAATTTTTCTTATGCTAATTTTCTTTGTTCGCTGTTGTATGAGGCATTACACCTCTCTATCTGAATTAATGAAAATTAGTTTTTATGTATCCTACATGTCTTCTAACATTTTTGCAGTTTCACACGTTCTTCATATGTCTTGTCTAATTGTTTTCTTCAGTTTATATGATGCATTAGTCTCATTCGGTATTTTTCGCCCCCTTTTTTTCTTTTTCTAGAAAGAGTTTAAAATTACTTACACTACACTTTTTACTGATTCACTAATGTATAATGCTTTGTTTTAGGAGAACCTTTAACAAACTTATGAAAGAAACAATTAGGCAAAAGGAAGGTAATCAAGTACAAGGAAGGGCGGAAGTTATCAAGACGATACGAAATATTGCAAATAAAGACGATGTATTTGCCGCTCTTACGAGAAATAATAAGTTGATGAATAGAAATGGTATTCGTTTCTCCGCAAATGGAGGAGAAATAATACTAAATGGTCAAACGATTAACATGAACGAATTTATAGGAATGAACAGGGAACATGCAAGTGCCTTTCTGTCAAATTTGCCTACAGAACCGCACATATCAATAAGTGATACTAATTCTATGATTGATAATTTCTCTTTAATAATTGGTCTATACCTAATGTTGAAGTATTTGCTGGATTTGCCTTCACCTTAACTAGCATATTCTCAAATGATATCCAACGCATGATAATGGAGTTAGTAGAAAGGGCCATAGAACTTCTCTTGAGATATTTTAGTCGTATAGTTAACGAAACATTTGGTAACTCAGCACATCAAGAAATAATGTACGCTGTAATGGAATATTTAGCAGGACAAGCATCAACGGTTCTTCAGAGATACTCTACATGGCGCAGTACTGGAAATCCGCATTACTATGAACCGTACTTCGTAGAAGTACCGCTAGATCCGTCTCAAAGATATATATGGATTTTTGGCAGAATAGTTAAAATTTGTCATGAAGCTGATGACTTTATTAATAATACCAAGGAATATTTGAAAGAGTGGCTACTATATACAATATATACTAGACAGCTCAAAGATGAAGCTATTGCAAGAAGGGACGAGCATTCGTCCAGAAACACTAATAGTGTGTATTGCCCTATTTGCGGAGGAAATTATTTTTCACAACCATAACAATCAATATTAACATGTATTTTATATCTTTTATTAAACTTATACACAAATAGAAAAACACGTGGGTTTTTTTATTTCTCCTCAAAATCTTCCTTTCAACGAATTCCACACCTTTGATTCAAAATAAATGTCGACTTCCACACATTTCCCTCATTTAAAATTCCCAAAATTTCATGACTTACATACTTACATCACTTTGAAATTTCACAACTGCAATAATACATTGGCACTTTACAAATCGACATATCGTTGCCCTAATGTGCAACTTGCATAAAATCAAAAACCAGAACTTTACTTTTTTAGACTTTCTAATTACTACAAATATAAAAATCTACGATAAATTAACTTTGTTGCGTTAGTTTTTTTTTATAAAAAGTTTATCTCCTAAAAAAATAAAAGAGCTGTGTAAAATTCATTTCTATACACAGTGTGGACTGTGTGTTATGCCAATTTCACATAAAAAAAATCTTATTTTCTTTTAACAAATTTTTATTTATTTGGTATTAAGAACTAAAATAGTTCGTCAGATAATATACAGGGTGTTTCAAAAAGGTATGTCATAAATTATATCACGCATTCCGGGGACAAAAATAAATTGATTGAATCCAACTTACCTTAAAAAAGTGTACATAAAAAAAGTTACAGCCCTTTGAAGTTACAAAATAAAAATTGTTTTTTTGCATTATCTCCTAAACTACTTGACATTTTGTAATAAAAATGGACACGTTACTTTCTTGTTCTGAAAGCATTTTTCATACAAAAGAAACAACAAAATCTAACCGCACAGAAAAATTTTAAGGGGGGTGTGCAGCCCTAAATCCCACCAAACTTTTGAGTACGTTCAAATCAAATAAATTTTGTGGCATCATTAGTTTAACACATTATTTTTAAAACTTTTTGCCTCTTATCGCTTTTTCGAAAAACTAGTTTTTTCCTAGTTGGCCGTAAAATTACAATTAGTTTCTACGGATACAATAATTGCAAACAGTTCCGTCAATAATTTGAAGCTATCATTTATTGTGTGAATAAGATTAATATTAAAAATTTGGATATTACAATGGCCTACACATTTCAGGAAATGGCAGATATGCATTTAACTTTGGGTAAGTTGGATCAGATTAAATTATGATTTTAATAAACTATCGGGAATATCGTAGGTGAATGTCAAGGAAATAGTGCAGCAGCTGCAAGGCGTTATACAGTAAAATACCCCAATCGAAATACACCCGATAGACGATTATTTCTGACCAAGTATCGTCGTTTACGGGAAACGGGTTCATTTCAACCGCAAGTTGCTGGCAATAGTGGCCGTCCAATAATGGATGCAACTGATGAAAACATTTTAGAAATCATTGAAGAAATCCCTGGAACAAGTAGAAGGGTAATAGCTGCTCAACTAAATGTTCCTCACGTAAGGGTTTGGAGGCGTTTGAAGGATAGCTGCTTAAACCCTATCACTTAACAACGGTTCAAGAGTTATTGGTTGAAGATTATCCTAAAAGGATTGGATTTTGCGATTGGTTGTTAATGGAAAACACCCGAAATGTTAACTTTATTAGAAATATTTTTTTTACTGACGAGGCTACCTTCAGTAGAAATGGAATAACAAACCATCATAACGAGCACATTTCAGCCGACGAAAATTCTCACGCCAAAAAAACGACTTATCACCAAAGGACTTTCAAAGTTAATGTTTGGGCAGGAATTGTGGATAACAATCTAATAGGCCCTGTATTTCTTCCTAACAATTTAAATGGTGATAATTATTTGCAGTTCTTGGCAAACGATTTACAAGAGTATTTGAAAGAAGTGAATATTGCAATAAGGCAAAATATGTGGTTTCTAGAAGATGGCGCTCCACCGCATTACAGTAATAAAGTCCGGGAAAATCTTTGCAGGCAGTATCCTGGTCGGTGGATTGAAAGGGGTCGTGACGCACCTATTTCTTGGCCACCCAAAAGTCCAGGTCTTAACACCATGGACTTTTGCTTTTGGGGGTTTATTAAAGAGAAAGTGTATTCTGTAACAATAGAGGACGAACAACAATTGAGGGTTAGAATAATTGAAGCTGCAAATCAATTTCGTAAAAAAAATATGATTTTTCAGCTCATTCGGTTTTCCTTATTAAAACGATACCAAATATGTATTGAAGAAAATGGGGATCATTTTGAACATTTATTGTAATATCATATTTATAGAGGTTATAGACATTTTTTGTACTTGTTAATTCATTTAAGCCATTTATTTAGTTGCACGTAATTTTTTAACGGTTAATGAAAAGGGCCGTAACTCAATAAAAACTGTTTTTTGAAAAAGTGATAAGAGGCAAAAAATATTTAAAAATAATGTGTTAAACTAATGATGCCACAAAATTCATTTGATTTGAACGTACTCAAAAGTTTGGGGGATTTAGGGCTGCACACCCCCCTTAAAATTCTTAAATTCTTAAAATCCTTTTCCAGAGATTGTGTTAAAATCGTCAGATGTTCAAATTTTTGATTTTTAATGGTTCTTTATACAAATGAAGCCAAACAATCGGAGCATACAAATTTAATACATTGTTTCTAAACGAGGTTTGAAGAAGTCGATACTCGGAACAGTGTCCGTTCCGTGTTATGACAGTCCAAAAAAAAAACAATAATGTACTCTTATGAGCATATCTATACATTGGCGTTTTCCGAACGGGGCCCGTCTGTTCGGAAACGCCCGAAATTTATTAATCCCAAACGATATTTTTGTTTTCGGCACTGGCGATGCACGGAAATGACACGGACCGCATGGACTTGTATAAATGCTTTCGGTTTAATTGTTTTATGAACGCGAGTGCTGGTAAACAGACAAGCAGATATTGTGCGGCTAGTATGTTATAGTTTTTTGTATGTATTGAAGAAAAAAAAAGAGTACTGCGACATTCTAAAATATTCGTGAAATTTTGTTTCATCGTCCAATAATTCTCTGTATAGTTTAAATTCTTCTTCGGTTTGTTTATTTTTCACATCGGATGCATACTCCATCTTCTTTGCTTCCGCCTTTTCTGTTCTTGCTCTTCCTCTTCATCAAGTAATAATGCCAACACGGTGAGATATTATATCCAAGCCGCCATATTTTTAACTCTTTTTTACACAGAAATATGTAATAACGTTTCCTCTCTATTCGGCCGGTACACACACTGCTACAACACGGTTGAATGTAAATATAACATTGAAAATACCGGAACTCAGCACTGACACGGAACGGATAGGGCACGGATATGTATAAATCGACCTTAACACCATATTATGCCAGAATTTAGTTCGATATGCAGAAAATATCACCCCAACTCGTCACTGATTAACTGCTTTTTAGACAAGGAATGAGAGGGGACGCGTAATCGTATAGAATTGACTGAAGCCTAAACCTGCACCAGGAAAGTTGCCAGGTCATATTTTATTTTTTCAGTAGATTGAAAATAAAGCTGGATTTATAGTTTGACGGACTATAAACGTAGACGCACTGGAAAAAGATCAACATAGAATTTTGTGTACTCTTATTGATAAATGAACGTAAACGCATGACGGAACGTAAGTGAAACGGACTGGAACGGAAGAGCTGGTCAACTTTCATCTCTTACAGTGCATTACTTGCGTCTGGCTAATCAAAAGGAAGAATTTTGTACTGTCAACCAAAGTGTCCTGCCCGCCCTCCATTTTAGAAAGTTGTTTATCAACATATTCGAATTTTGTTGATTATTTCTTGCAATAGACGGTACGTTAATAAGTTATAAAATAATAATAATAAATAATAAAAGAATACCATAGTAAAATATCAATATTTTAGTTAAATCCTCCTCCTCTATCCTCTATACTACGTAAGGATGTGGTGACGTTACGGTATTTGACGAATGGTTGCTATCCATTCTTCTCTCTCCTGGGCGCGGTATTCTGCCTCAGACAAAGAGTAACCGGTAGAGCACTTTATTTGGTCTGACCATCGGAGTGGCGATCTTCCTCGGGTTCTTTTACCATCTACCTTGCCTTCAACCACCAACCTCTCCATGTTTTCCATTCGTCTGGTAATGTGTCCAAAGTAGCTCAATATATTTTGGTTGATGATTGTGGTAAGCCTAGTATTGAAGTCGAGTTTTGTCAATATTGAGACATTTGTGCGATGGACTGTCCAGGGTATGCGCATCATTCTACGATATAACCACATTTCAAAGGCCATTATACGTCGTGAGTCGGACTTTTTAATGATCCAAGTTTCTGACGCATAGGTAGCGATAGGAAAGATAAGCGTCCGTATTAGGCGCAGCTTCGTGTTCCTGGCTATGTTCGTATCTTTCCAGATTTTTAGTAAGTTTGACCGTTGCTGATCTGGCTATTATAAGGCGTCGACGGATCTCTTCTTCGCATCCACCATTGTTTGTGATAACAGAACCTAAGTAATTGAAACGGCTTACTACTTCAAACCCCGCTACGTTTCGTGTTTCCGGCTGATTATTTCTAATTCGATCGATTATCATTACCTTGGTCTTCTGTACATTAATTTTAAGTCCATAGTCACGACTAATAGTATCTAGTCTATTCATGATGTATTCAAGGTCATTTGTTGATGATGCTAGTACTAGCATAGCGGAGATTGCTGATTTTTCGGCCTCCGACTGATGTTCCTCCTTGCCATACGTCGAATACAATGCGCATGATGAGATAAATATGAGCTGTTAATTAGCCTAATTCTGGGAACACGTTGTGGCTGATTAGCTGCTAATAAGTGTGGTGTAGTTGATGTGGATTGCTCTGAGAAAGAATTTGGCTGAAATACTGATGTGATCGGTCGTGTTGCAAACTGATTGCCATAATAATTCATTTGATTTTGCCTGTAATCATAGGTGTCTTGAACAGCAGGGGTTAAATAAGCAGGCACTGGCGATACATAAGTTGGTAAATGAAAGGCACAGTTGTCCGTAAGCCTTCCTAATTTTCCATAAAACAAAACGTCGGAAATGATTTTCTGTGCAAAAATTCGTTGTCGTATGTCCATGGATTCGAGATCCAGTGCTACACTTTTTCCAAACGGATCATATGGAGATGCTGGTGTTTGTGGAGCTGCAAGAGCAGTATTAGTTGCTTCTAAAAACTTTGCTTTTTTTGAGCTAAACTAGTATTTTTATTTGTGAACCTGCTCTTCTCTTCACTACCCAGTGAACGGCAACTACTTAAGGGAGTAGATGGCTCGCTTAATGATTGTAATGTTTCATCCTGAAAAAAAAAAATGATTTTGTATTATTATATACCTACTCTTGTTATACATTTTGCATGCAGTTTCTAAACCTACTCTTAATATAATTTTTTTACAGTTTCCATCAAGCACAAATGATTGGTTGGAAATAGCAGACGGATTTAAAACTTCATGCGACTTTGAACATTGCTTGGGAGCTATGGATGGCAAGCATGTTGCGATTAAAAAACCGCCTAATAGTGGGTCTTTTTTCTACAATTATAAAGGTTTTTGTAGTATCGTCTTGCTTGCCATTGTAAATTCTAATTATGAATTTATATATGTATACTCCGGAATAAATGGTAGAGTTTCTAATGGGGGTATCCTACAAGAGACCGTCTTTTACGACAAACTTGAAAACCATGCTTTAAATATACCACCTCCTACTAATCTCGCCAAATCACCAATCAAACTTCCATACATTTTTATTGGAGACGACGCCTTTAGCATCACAGAAAATATAATGAAACCCTATTCATTAACTGGTATTAGTCACGATGAACAAATTTTTAATTATTGCCTATGTCGAGCAAGAAGAGTGGTTCAAAATGTGTTTGGTATATTGGCTTCTCGGTTCAGAGTATTACTGAGCACAATTTCATTTAATAATGTCGAAAAAGTTGATGAAGTAGTAATGGCATGTTGTATTCTACATAATTTTTTAAGAAGGAAGAGCTCTACGTACATACCCAGTCGCTCTATTGATCTCGACGACAGTAATCGTAATTACATTAAACGTTAAATTACAAGGTTTACAAAACAGAAGGACCTACTATAATGATATTGCCAAAAATATCAGAAAAGCATTTACCCAATACTATAGTAATGAAGGACGAATATCATTTCAAGAAGATATGATCAACGGAAATTAATAATTTAATCGAAAAGGTCTACCATATTTATCTTTTTTTAAATTGCCTGTATCTCTTTCTTTGTTAAAACGGGTCAAAAATAAAGAATAAAAAATATATGACTTATCATTATTTCACTTTGACTATCCCCTTCCGATTCCTGGGATTCCATTGAAGATGTTCAAGGGCGAACCTCTTCTTGATCTTGTGTAAATAACAGTAAGTCAAAATACCACAAGGTGGGTTCATAAACACTGTCCGTAGATGACCCAGTTCTCTTACTCTTCCTCATTTCTCTTAATTCACGTCGAAATCCAGCACGCAAGGAATCTATTTTTGAAGTTATACTTCTATACGAGCGCTCCACGTTGGAAATTTGTATGGGAATGAATCTGTGAAATCATTACATATGTAAGATATTGAGTAAGAGAGAGACAGAAGATATATTTTCTGTCTCTTCCTCTCTCGAATATAAAAATGTTCCTTTTGTATACATAATTTAATATTATATATATTATATAAAGATATATATATATATATATATATATATATATATATATATATATATATATATATATATATATATATATATATATATATATATATAAATTGCGTTAGGCTTTCACGGCCATCGTCTAACTTATTAAACTGTTTATTCGGGCTGTTGGGCCGTTGTCTTCTGTTGAGATTTGTTCTCGACGTTTCGCCAACACTAGGGGTTGGCATCTTCTGGAGATGTTGATGCTTCGCTTGTAAGCAGAAACTGACGACGCGTTGTACTACGGAGGCAATATTTATAATTCCCACTCGCCTCCCCTCCACTGGTTTCGGCTTGAGGGGGCGTGTCGTTGTTTATAGTAGCTTTTCTATCTCCGTGTTTGGCGGGAAGGGCGTTTGTGGATTTTAATACTGGTATCCATGTTTTGTTGATTTTTAGTCCTTCTTCTATCCTATTGAAATTGTTTGGGTGCTTGTATATTTCCACCGCTTCCCGATATAACCGTGGGTAGTACTGTGAAGTTTTGTCCAGCATCTGTGTTTCTTCAAATAGTATTCGATGTTCTCCGCTTCCCAAAGCGTGTTCGGCAACGGCAGATTTGTCGATATGTCCTAAACGACAATGGCTTTTATGTTCATTTATCCTGGTGTTGGTGTGTCTTTTTGTGGTTCCCACATATACCATTCCACATGTGCATGGTATTCGGTATACTCCGGCCGTTGCTAATGGGTCGCGTTTTACTTTTACCGATCTTAAACAATCCTTGATCTTCTTTGTAGGTCTGAAGATGGTCTTTATGTTGGCTTTCTTGAGTATTCGCCCAATTCTGTCCGTTACCCCCGATATATAGGGCAAGAACGCTTTCCCTTTACATTCTGTTTCTTCGTCCCTTCTTCTAGATACGTTGTTCATCGCCTTGTGTATTTCTCTTCTGGTGTACCCATTAGAGGTGAGCGCTTTTTCAATATAAAGAAGTTCACTTTGGAGATGTTGTGGTTCACAAATTCTCTTCGCCCTCTCTGCCAAAGTTTTGATGATACCTTGTTTTTGGCTAGGATGATGATTTGAGTTCCTGTTTAGGTATCTGTCTGTGTGTGTAGGTTTTCGATACACTTTATGTCCTAAGTGACCTTCCTTTCGATTTACTAATACATCCAGGAACGCTAGTTGTTGAGCTTTTTCTGTTTCCATCGTAAATTGAATATTTGGATGTAGTGTATTTATATAAGCCAGGAAATCGTTTAGTTTTTCTGCTCCGTGACCCCAAATCACAAAGGTGTCATCAACGTATCTGAACCATACCCTAGGCTTGTATGCTGAGTCCATTATCTTCTTCTCTAAATGCTCCATGAAAAGGTTGGCTACGACCGGGCTTAGTGGGCTTCCCATTGCTACTCCATCCATCTGTTCATAAATTTGGTCTTCCCATGAAAAGTATGTGGTAGTTAGGCAAATACGGTATAATATATATATATATATATATATATATATATATATATATATATATATATATATATATATATCCATATAATATTATACATATAATAAAATATTTATTAATATTATTATTTATGTGATATGTTTTGTATTATTTATTAAATGTTCATAATTATTTGTCTTTTGTATTTCAAAATAATAATCTCAATAAATCACTGTATGATCCAGAACTATCAATTTTGAAATGCGTCTGTGGCATGTCCTCGATAGTATAGTAGTCAGTATCCCCGCCTATCACGCGGGAGACCGGGGTTCGATTCCCACTTTTTTATTAATTTTATTACATTATTGTCATTTTTAAATACTTATGGATATTGCATTTTAATTTGTATTGTATTATTATATTAATAACAAAATAAACAATGAATTTTACTGCAGAGGATCTGTAAAAAAATTTTTGCATTCAACTCCTTTCATACATATATGAAAATAAAAATATACATTTTCATCAAAACATTGATTCAATCCTTCATTGTTAGTAAGTTGTTATTAATTCTGTTTCTCTTTCTGCTATGTCTTACCTATAGAATTACATATGTAATGATTGTGCAGATTGACTCCCAAATAAATTTGTAACGGCGAATGCGTGTATAGAAGTGTAACTTCCACCGGCAGTCCCACTGGACTGCCACACCCGTTTTTCTTTCTTACATACTCTACATCTGCATCTGGTCAAATTTCTTGGCATTTTTCAACCAATTCATCATATGCGTTTTTTTCGCAGTTGCCTGTTAGAATAGTCTTTACTTTTTATATTCCACAAGCATGGCTTCAACTTATATAACGAAATAAAACTTTCCCAAAATGCTTTATTATCCGCGAATGTCATTTTAGAAAATACACATTTACTACTTACCGTAGCAACTTGATACAATTTTAACAGGTACCTACTCTTCGTCTGGCGTACAAATCCTTGAAACTATTCTCACACATGCGTATATGTCCGGCTCGCTGTCCGTGCTCGTCGTCGTCGATATACACATGCGGATCTGTCCGAAGGATCTGTCCGCCGGACATATCCTCCGGAAAAATACGCATGTGAATAGGACCCTTTAATTCGAAACTCGAGGGACTCTTAAAATATTACGAATTATTGAGTGTTTGAAATATCAAATGGTTCGAAATTTGTGAGAGAAAATAAATAAAACTTCGAATTATTAAGTGTTGATCAATTATTATTTATTAACTGCTATTCTATAACGATGACAAAAGTTTAGAGGTACATTCGTGTACATACTCGTATGTATTCATAACGTGAATTAATCAATCTTTCGAAAGAACTGTGCGTATTATTATACTGGTTTGCTTCAAAGCACATTGCTGCTGCTTAGACTGCTCAATAATTTTGTTTTGAGGGAAAAAGTGCCTAAAATGCTTTTTCATCACTTTCGTTTTGTAGACAGAAGGTTTGTAAGGTATCGACTGAGGATCTTGCTTCCTTAACTGACACCTGTGCCAAAGGTTCTGATGTATCGTACTCATCTTCATCGTTGCTTTTTTCATTCGTATCTGTCGTACGTATCTAAATTTCGCCATCGGTTAGTGAATCTTACACAGCAACATCTTCATCCACTTGAACAAAGTCAGAAAAACTCACACCGCTGATGTCAACTAATGGTTCTATTGCTGGTTCTTCATCATCCATAAGTATTAGAAGATTTTCCTAATCTTGTTTTAAGAAACCAGATTTTTTGAAACAGTTGAGAATTGTTAGTGGTGTTACACCTCTCCATGCTTGGTCAATCAGTATAATAGCTGACAGAACCGTAATATTTGCAGTTAACTGCTTGTCGAGAGATTCTAAAACGAGCTTAATAATTTCTTTGCGATAGAACGTCTTAAAATTATGGATGATCCCTTGGTCCAATGGTTGCAATTTGGAAGTTGTATTTGGTGAAAAGAAGTAGAGTTCCACGTTGGACAATGTAGGAGGACTGTTGTGGACAGTGCAATTGTCTAAAAATAGTAACATTTTTCGCTTTTGCTGTTTCATGTCCCCATTAACTGTTAAAAACCAATTGTTAAAAAGTTCTGTCGTCATCCAAACTTTTTTGTTAGCACGATAATCCGTAGGAAACGATTTCACATCTTTTAAACATCGCGGTTTAATTGATTTTCCTATCACTAAGGGTTTTTAAGTTTTTTCGATCCGTTCATATTTACTGAAAGTAAAACTGTCAACCTCTCTTTACTATGTTTTCCCTCATGACATTTTTCATCTTTAAAAGTAAGCGTCTTGTCCGGTAAACATTTGAAAAATAGGCCAGTTTCCTCAGTGTTAAAAATGTCTCGGGCATCATAGTTTTCAATCAAGGTCTTCAATTTACCATGCCAATTTAAGTAAACTGCATCATCAACACTTCCACTTTCCCCACAAACTTTTTTCACACAACTCCATTTCATTATCATCATCCTTCTGGCTTTACAACTTGCGTGGATCCTAGCCTCCTCAAGAATGTCTCTCAAGTCGTCTCTATCCATTGCCTTTCTCCGCCAACTCCATTTTTCTTTTTGAAATTTGTAAGCCACCCTTCACTTGCCGCAAAGTTTTTGATGCTTAGAATAGACGCGAACCCTTTTGCTTTTTCCTTCAACAAGTTTCCGCTAATAGACACTTTTTTTCCTCTACGCAGTTTTCAGTTTTCACATTAGGCCGACGATATACGAGTAGAATAACTTCCTTGCACTAAAATACATGCAAGAGTAGTGCAATATCTACTAATAATTACTTTAACTCATGAAGTGTAGTACATTAGGTATGTGGTCTACGTGAACCCTATTTATATATATCTGGAAAGGCTTTCACGGACTTTTTTATAATAATGATAATATAATAACAAGAATAATTGTTGAGTTTCAAGTTCCTGGAAGTATTAGGGGAGAAAGACCAAAAAGATCTAGTGGAAGACGATTCAGCAGGACACGTCGTTAAAAAGAATTTATACTGATATGAAACAAGATAGAAACTTATGGAGAAATGTAATGAGAAAAACCGACCCTACATAGGGATGAAAATAAAGAGAACGGTTTACATTAAACGTTTAAATAGATTTACTATTGTTCTGTCCAAAACTATTCCAGTAGAAAAATATATAAAAGAATTATACAAGCATTTCAAATTTCCATATGTACTCGAAATACATAAAATCGATTCTGAAAATATCGATATGTCAAATAAATTTACTAGCACAACGAAAAAGACAGACCACAGTAATCACATGATGTTAAGTTTACCGAAAGTACAAGCTGAGTATAGACGCAAATGTCAACCAGGAAATAAAATATTTGGGTTTGGCAGTGTTGGGATGTTTTTATAATGCGTTATGTTGTAATACTTCAAACATAGTATAAAAAGAAAGTTTGTGGTTAAACTGTGCTTCAAATATAACTAGCCGGTCACGGGAGGAATGAATCCTACTGCAACGCCCCTAACGAACATTTCCGAATTAGCGTTCTTAATTCTTAATTTGTTCATGTCACATGTCATCCTTTACTTTGACGGGAAGGTTGAAAAATTCTGGAAAAAACTGATGGATATAAAATAAGTTGGATAAAAAATGAAATAAAAATATTCATTTTCAGTTTTATTGTGTAGTAGTGTAGTTAGTTATTAATGTTGAATTTTAGATTTATGTAAAGTAATTATCAGTAGAATTTTAAAATATCAGTTACGAAATTTAAATGATTATGCTCAAATATGATAGCAAATTAAAGTAGCAGGAACATATCAGAAAGAAAAATCAAGAGCTTAAACTGAAATACTGAAACTGAAGTTATATTGGTTATTAGATAGAAGTTCACAACTTACAATCAAAAACAAGGTAATAGTTTACAAACAAATGCTCCAACCAGTATGGTCCTATGGTTTACAATTATGGAGCTGTACTAATGAGAGTAACTATGCTATCCTTCAAAGAGTCCAAAACCGAATACTAAGAAACATAGTAAATGCCCCATTGTATATCTGCAACAAAGACCTACATCGGGAACTTCGTATAACAACAATTAAATAAGAAATAAAGAAGATTGTCAAAGGTCACGAAAACTGACTCCACAACCATACAAACAGGGAAGTGTTAAAACTTTTAGATAATCAAGACCTAGTCCGCAGGCTCAAACCCACCAAACCTTTTGAACTTGTGTGATAGTGATCAATCTATAAATGTCACTGTCAGTTTAAATTCGGGCAGTTAGCCTAGCCACAACAGTGAAGTGTGCAACAATAATTATTAGATTCTAAGGTGAACCCTTGGGAATACCTAGGAAACTACAGTAGTAGATTAAGTTAAACATAAAATGCTGGTTAGTCTTAGGATTAGGTGCATTGTTAATGTAATAAATAATTAAAAAAAAAAACTAAATTTTATTAATTACTACCTACAAATAATGGAAGAACACAATAAAGCAGAACAACATGATGGATTGATATAAAATATTTAATTAAAACTTAAATCTAACAGGTATAAAAATGTGAAATTTTTTTATTCATAAAAAATCCCTATTTCTTTTGTATACGAGTGATAGTTTTCACTGATTTTATTTTCACAATCTTGTAGTAATAACCTGATGTCAGAGGTACTTGGTTTTTGAAGTAAATTTTCAGATTTTGGAGTTTGTTTTTTCTTAGTACTAACAAACCTCACTTGTTTTTCATATTTCTTATTGCCAGGCTCATTGTAAACATCTTTTAATGTCTTACCTTCTTTTGCAATCAAACTTAGTATAGTGTCCATCATTTTTCCAACTTTCAATTTAACATCAGAAGTTAGTTTTTTTGAAGAAATTAATTCATATATTATATCCAGCTTAACTTTAAGATCTTGGTTTTCATAATCTCCTTTTTTAATCATACTTTCGTTTACCACAGTATGGATAATATCATCAGTTTCTGTCTCAGTTTTTTGAATGGGTATTGATGGCTGGAAATTATTTCTAATAACTGCATGTATGTGTTTGCAGAAATTACTTTTAATAAAAAAATCCAGGCAAGTACAGGTAAATTCATGGATACAAGTCTTACATTCGTTGCAAAAAATATGACAACTTTTATTTATTTTTAAACACTCATTTACCTTTTGAACATGATACTCTGTATTATTTTGAACTGATTTTACTTTCCAGTTATTTTCATCTATTTTGCAGATGTCTTTCAATTCAATATCCTTACTTCTTACATGTGTTTTCTTTATTAAATTCATTCTATATGAGTTATTACCTTTGACTTTTTTTTTCAGCTTTTTTATTACTACATCACGTACCAAGTTTAAGAGAGCATACAAACAAGTGTCTACCCTTTTATTCTTTTTTCCTTGAAAATATACATGTTTCAGTGTTCGATGCAATGCTTCTAAGTACATATTTGTGTTAATGCCCAGTCCTTTTCTGTAACAATATGCCCATAAATGACAACGACCAGCATAGTAAGTTTGGAAGTATTGACCAAAAGCCTCAGTATCCTCACAAGCAAATAATTCAGATAATACAAAATTTAGCAATTCTTGAAAATCGGCAGGATCAGTTGACTGTAATAACAAACGCAAGTACTTATACACTTTTGCTTTCATCACTTGATCACCTTTAATTTTATTCAAGTTCTTACGCCAATTTCTATCGATGTGCCAAGCACAAAGGAGGCGATTATCTGGTTTACTCATAATATTAGTCCACGCATTAAAAAATTCTGGAGCATCATCAGACATAAACACTTTACATTTGATGTCACCAGTTTGTTCTTTAATAGAATTAAAAAAATGTGTTAAGACATTGGTATCTGCCCTGTTTGAAAGCAAGAAAGCAGTAGGCACCCCTTCTCCAAATTCATCCACAACCATAAGTGTTGTTAATAAGAAATCATAACTTGTAGTTCCATGCGTTGAGTCCACACATATTTTGTCTGAGCCAAACAGTTTCAATTGTTTTTCTTGAAATTTCGTCATGAATATTAATGCGAAATCATTTATGTTGAATACATTAGGGAGATCATCTGAGCCTTGCTCTTTGTAAAATATAATTGAAAATTCATCTTTTAGGGATCTTAATCGTTCAACCCATAAACGAATGCTTATGACATCATTCTGATGTAGCTGAACATATTCTTTTAAAGAAAAGTCCCTGGTTATATTTCTCAAGTCTTGGCGATCTAAAAGACTGAGTCGTCCAAGGGATTCTTCAGAGTAAATCCCATTACGAATATCATCTAGGATTTTTTGGAATGACACACCTTCAGAGATTTTTCCTTAAAATAAAAAAATGCAAAGTTAATACATTACATTAGAAAAAAATGAGACATACCTGCTATTTGTTTTCTTTCAGTTTTAGTCAAATTTATATGGGTTAAATTACAATTATGGCCAAAATGAGGCATATATAAAGTGGCCTTTAACTGATTTCCATTACATATTAAATCCAAAGTTGAAGGACAAGTAACATCTAACTTAGAAAAACCCTGAGATTTTAAAAATTTCTGTCTATTGTTTTGAGACGTAGACATATATCTGCTTGCTTTAAATGACCTATGACAAACATAGTATGTCTTTTCTATTTTGCTAGTTATTTTTTTACCAGTGGTTTTTACATAAGAGCATTTCATGTTTTTCTCAATAGTCTCTTTCCATGTTCTAAAATCTAAAAAAACATTTCGTTAGTTCATATAATTAGCTATTAATAAATAACACTAACCTGCATAGTTTTCGAATTCCTTTTCTTCCTTAAACAGCTCAAGTTTGTGATCTGTAATTAAGTGATTTCTGTATTCGGAGTATGTGGAGAGAATCAGAAAGCAAGAGGTACACACTAAAGATTTTTTTCGACTTGTAGCCGGTTCTGCTCCATGTAAGAGTTTAATATGTTTATTCAAATTAGAAATTGTGCTAAACGTTTTATCACAATATTTACAAAGGTTTCTTGTCACTGCTTTTGTTTCCATTATAAATATAATATATTATA
The DNA here is from genome assembly GCF_040954645.1 of Diabrotica undecimpunctata. Taxonomy (NCBI): domain Eukaryota; kingdom Metazoa; phylum Arthropoda; class Insecta; order Coleoptera; family Chrysomelidae; genus Diabrotica; species Diabrotica undecimpunctata. Next base: position 143,020,447 of record NC_092810.1, on the reverse strand, counting down.
ATACAAACACAAAACCTCGAAGTAGCCGAAAATAAAATCCAGGATATAAAATTCACAGTACGAATAATTATAAAACAATAAAAGAGTACATTAGATATAAAAGTATAAAGGTAAAAATAAAATGCAGGATATAAAATTCACAGTACGAACAATTATAAAACAATAAAAGAGTACATTAGATATAAAAGTTCTAGGTTATTTTCAAAATTCAAATTCAAAATAAAACCAAACTTGTCAATAATGAGTTTGATATATTTCCGCTTGGTGCGCCACAGTAGAAATCATTCCTCCCGCGACCGGCTTGTCAAATATAAAGAGAGAAAGCTTTTAAAAAGTACATTTTGATTTTACTATTTTATGAATTCTGAAATTTTTAATTTATATGAAACAATAACGAGTAAATTATTTGTCTCTTTGGAGATTAATTGCAAACATCTGTTGCAATCTGGCAACTGTTGATTTTACTAAGGATAGTGAATAGTGAGCTATATAATTATGTTCTTTGCAGCTGTATTTATTCAACATTTTTTTCACTGAACAATTCCGTAATAATCAATACCCAGTAAAGGTTATCTATATATATATATACTAAATAATTCACTTTAAAAGTCAAAATACTAAAAGTTGAAAATAATAAGTAACTTAAAAATCCTTAAAATGTTATTCATGTATATATTCATACGAAAGCTCATAAATATCAATTTAAACATCCATTCGTAAATTGAGTCTTCTCAAAAGATCAGACTAAGTTGATCACGTGACTCCGGGAAATGACAGTCATATCCTTGGCCTGTCTTTTTCGCATTGAGCAAAAAGACTTGCTCGATGCTTTTTCGGAGTTTTTCGTGAGACCGAGACCCGATAAATTTAGATATGACCACAGAAAGTATTCTGTGATATGACTGTGATATGACGATGATAGATAGGTGAAGTACTCAAGTCAAAGTCAAAACATTTTAGTTTTTTGTTAGTGGTTTTGTTATTTCTACGGTATAGTTAGTTACTCTAATTTAAATTTGGATCAGTCTATCTAGGTAATATATTAATTTTTTATTAATACATGTTTCAAATGAATTAAGAAGTGACATAATCTATTATGGATGAGGTTATATTCTTATGTTATTATTTTTACAATTATATAGTAAGACCAGTAAGACTTTTAAATGCGCATCTTTCTACTAAAATAAAAACGGTTTAAAGTACATAAGTACAACTAGTATTTCCATAGTCCATATTGATTTTGAACCAGACACATTTGTTAGTTACAAGGACAAATATTTTATTTAAGTAAAGAATCACAATAAAACATCTAAAAAAATGTAGATAAAAGTAAAATTATTGTACAAATATCTGTCTTTTTTTTGATATATTAACTGCAGTAAGCTATAATGTGCTCCATACACAAGGAACACTAATAAAATTTGCAAAAATGTTTTTTTCCCTCTTTTGTAAACTTCTGATTTTGTTGGAAAAGGAATTCAAGAATTAGTATGTTAAATAACTAATAGCTGCTTATGCATAGATTTTAACATAAATATCTAATTGAAATTAACCACAATTTCAGTTTAAAATGCATTTATTTTGACTTTTGATTTCGAAATCATTCTCAAAATACAAATTTGCCTGTCATTTCAAAAAGTGCATAACTCCACAATTTTCAGAAACTAACTTTTTGTGCTGAATAGACTCCTCTAAGATAAACAAACGTTGTGTGCAAAAACGACACCAGTCTGTACATAATCTGTCGAAATACTCTACAACTAAAATTGAAGGTCTGTGCAAAAACAACGCGAGTCCAGAATGTATGTAGTTTTTGCTGTGAATTTGTAAACATAATTTCTAAGAATTTAGTTGGTAGCCGAGATCGTATGATTGTTGAGTGGTTTATGTTACCATGTTTTTATTTCAGTTTTCATTAATGTGTTGTGTTGTGAGGTTAAGTGCTTGACAACAATTAATTTAAATTTATTGGTTTTTTGTTATTTAAACAAAGAAATACTATGCCTACTTCATCTGACGATAGTGTACATGAACATTTACCCTTAAAAAAGAGAAAACCCAATCCAGATAAATACAGAAGGAATGTTGTATGTAATGCCAAATTTAAAGGTTTACAACACACTAACTATAAAGGAAATATTGTACCAGCTAGAGCTACAGGACCTAAATGCAAGTAAGTAATAATTTATGCTGTTATGCAGGTTTACAGAGGTTTGTTTATTACCATTTGTATCAGCAATAAGCAAATTTTTATAGTTTTCACAACATAGTTTAATACTTTTTATTAATAAAACCATATTTTTTTCCTCAATTAATAAACAAACTACAGTAATGTAATATTGTCGTTAAGGTTCTTGTTTTGCAAATTTTAAAAACATGAACTTAGTGTCAGTTCAATGAACATTTGTTCCAAGGATAAAAATCAGCGTTTTTTGTACCATTAATAAGAGGTTTAATATCACTATACAGGAATTTATTAGCTACAAACTTATTTTATGTTCTAGTGTGCTAGAAATTTTACCATTCCTCAAAAATCTCTTTTCTTTTTAGATGCAGAGCAAAATGTTTCCAAAAATTTTCTGAAGAAGAATTGGCTTTTTGTGTTGACACACTAAACAACTTTTCCACCAAAAATGTGCAAGATATATTCTTGCAGCAAAATATTGAAAAGGTGCCTGTTCAAAGACACCATGCCCCAAAAGAAGGTGCAGTGTTGAAAGAATTTCAATTCACCTATCATGTTCCAAATCGAAAGAAGAACGAAAACGTCTGTAAAAAGGCTTTTTCTTTGATTTATGGGATATCAGAAGGTCGTGTAAGAAGACAACGCCCGAAATGGAATACCAAATCCCCTGAAGTTCATAAGCTCATTTATGATCATATTTTGTCATTTCCCAGAAAACAAACAGACTATGCAAGTAAAAAAATGGAATACCTTGATGCACGCCTAGATGTCAAAACCATGCATAGTCTTTTTAAAGAAAAACATTGAAATGTGGATGTTAAGTATAAATACTACGCAAAATATTTTAAAGAACAGTTTTATTTCCGTTTTGGTAGATTTGATACCTGTACTAAGTGCGAAGAATTGGTTACAAAACTCAACAGCCAGCCCCTAGGAGCTCATGAAAAACGTACCGAAGAAGCTGAACTAGTGGATCATAAAAGAAGGTCCAAGAAATTTCACAAGATAAATTTTGTGAGAGATGTATGTGAAAATCGAGAGGACGAAGTTGTTCTCACATCCGATTTTATGCAAAATCTTCCTTTGCCCTGTATACCGATACAAGAGATATTTTGTTTGCATCAACTATGGGTGAACTGCTTCGGTATAAAAAATGTTAAAACCAAGGAATCTGTGTTTTACGTTTATCATGAAGGCCAAACCAATAAAGGCGCTAATGGAGTTTGTTCCATGTTGTCCCATTATTTTGAAACTTTTTTTACCTGATAATGTACAAGAAGTATTTTTGTTCAGCGACAACTGTCCTGGACAAAATAAGAACTATACGATGATCCAATTTTTGCTCTCATCGACGGATACAGGCAGATTTTCCAAAATAATCCATTACTTTCCAATCAGAGGACATTCATTTTTGCTGAATGATCGAGATTTTGGGGTGCTGAAATCAAAAATTAAGAAGCATGACAGAATTTATGTACCAGACCAATATTATTCCCTTATGACTGGAGCTTGGACAAATTTTTCCGTTTTTGAGATGAAGACATGTCAGATATTAGATTATCGTAATTGGTGGCCAACATTACAAGCGAAACTGACTCCAATGAAAGCCTAGGTTCAAAGGTACAAGAGCAACACAAAAGAACCTTCTCTCCATCGTCGTTTATGTCGTTTGAATACGATAAACATGCAAAAAGTACAGTTGTGACCCACGATTTTATTGACGGTTTCATTAGTCATATGTTTCGTCTTTCCAAAACCAAACGCCCCGTGTTGCTATCAACATCATTAGCTTACCCAAATAATGCTGTAGCCATTAATCCCAAAAAAATTGGAAATATCAAGCAAGTTCAAGACATCATTTTAGAAGAATATAAACCATTTTACGACAAATTTTTCCAGTGGCCTACAAGTGAGCAAGCTGACAACGTAGCCCCTGAGTCAGATAATGAATTTGATTGTGTTCCATAATATTATTTAATAATTACCAGTATTTGTAGTTACTATACTTTCGAAATAAAAATATAAATGGTTGTATTTCTGAGTTTTTTTTTTTCGTTTCATGCAAAAACATCATTAGTTAGTCCAATATTTCAAAAGTCATTTTTCAAAAAAACCTTATTTTTGTCGAGACGATTTATAGATCATTATGATTAGAAACACAATTACAATATAACTTTGGATTTTGAGGACATCCATTTCATCCATCTTTCAACTATTTCGTTTTTTTGCTCTCCTGTAAAATTAGCAATATGTGACTCGTGTTGTTTTTGAAATGACAGATTCAAATATATAAATATATTATAATCAATACTAAATATACCATATTAGGAAAGTGAGTTTATCTAAACTGTGTTTGTATGCATCATCACATTATGACCTACAATCATAATGTATGTGGATCCAGTGGATCACATACAGTATGATGTGCACTGATGGTATTACAATTACAATTAATTATGCTTCAATTCCGTAATCCATAGTTCAATTTGGATTTTGGGTGTGATGAAAATATTCTCAGTATAGTGGAGAATGTAGAGAGTTATGAAATAGTGAAAAATTTATATAAACAAATTTAAATACAAAATAATTTGCTACCATATAACTAAACTGGGGAAATATATAAAAATACATTCTATTTTTATCATGGAACAACTACATGAAACAGTTCGAATCAGCTGCAAGAGCGAATGGATGGTCTGAAAAAGTAAAGGCTGTAAACCTGACTATCGCTCTTCGAGGAGATGCCTTAGATGTGCTTCAGACCATAGCCGTAGAGGAGACCGATGATTTCGAACAACTGAAGAAGAGGTTAAATATGCGATATGGCCACGAACATTTGGAGCATGTATATCAGTCGCAGCTTAAAAATCGTAGACAGAAGAAAGATGAGGCTCTTCAAGAATATGAGGTAGATATTGCCAGATTAGTACGATATGCTTATCCAACAGCTCCCGAAGACATGATGGAAAAAGTAGCCGTTAAAACATTTATTGATGGTCTTGGTGATCATGAAATGCAGAGAACACTGCGATTAGCTCGTCACAAGACGCTGTTTGATGTCTTATCCGCCGCCCTCGAATACGAGTCAGCTACGCAGGCCTCCGGCGGGTACAGTAAAGTTAGGACTGTAAAAGAGGAAGGAGATGAAGATAAACTTGACCAGCTCGTTAATATGATTAAGAGTATGACATACAAGAAAACGAAGACCATAAGATGCTGGAATTGTGGCGAAATAGGACACGTACGAAGTTCATGTAAGCACCCTAGGTACGACGCAAATCAAGAAACTCACCATCAGGAAAACTAGAACGGGTCGGCCTTAGGGGGGCAGTTTCGACCCGGAACTTATCCAAAGACCCTCTCATACTAATAGCTTCTTTAAAATGTCGTGAAGATAGTGTATATGTAGATGGAGAAATAAATGGTAAAAGGCATACGTTGTTGGTGGATACTGGAGCGACCAGAACCATTATACGCCCGACAGTTATAAACAGCCGTAAGAAACTGTTACCAACGAGATTGCGACTTCGGACCGCTACAGGTGAAAATGCCAACATTCATGGAGAAATCCAGGTACAATTGGGAATTGGAGCAGAAAAGTTCGTTCATACTGTTATAGTTGCTGACATCGAAGAGGATGTTATATTAGGAATGGACGTAATGAATATGCATGGATTCCAATTGGATTTTAAGAATAAGGTAATCAAAGTTGGTAACGAGAAGGTATTTCTTCATCCACATGATGACAACGTTGTGCAAGCAGCCGTTAAAGAAGATACAGTCGTGCCTGCGAGAAGTGAAACGATCATAGTAGCGCGGTTACAGGGAATTGTAGACGAAGGGACACCTGTTATGATGGAGCCTTGGAACCATGATGAAGAGGTTGGCCGAGGAATCATAATTGACTACCCAATGACCATCAAGAAAGTGTCAGCTATTTCAAGGTAAAGTCAATTATCTGGGTCATATAGTCAGTAAAGAAGGAGTGGCCGTGGATAAGGGAAAAATCGATTCCATTAAGGAATTGCCAGAACCAACGGACAAACATCAAGTAAGAAGTTTTCTTGGACTATGTACTTACTACCGGAGGTTTATTAAGAAGTTTGCAGATATCGCTAAGCCATTAACGCGACTTACAGAGAAAGCAAGAGATTGCCGCTGGGATACAGACTGCCAAAATGCCTTTGAGACCTTAAAAAAGCATTTAATCACAGCACCAATTTTAGGATATCCACTGCCAGAAGGAGAGTTCATCTTAGATACAGATGCAAGTAATGTGGGAATTGGAGGAGTGCTATCTCAGATTCAAGGAGGACAGGAAAGAGTCCTTGGATATTTTGGTAAAGTCCTCTCAAAACCTGAGCGGAATTATTGCGTTATGAGAAGAGAACTTCTAGCAGTAGTGAAACCAGTAGAGCACTTTTATCAATACCTCTACGGCAGGAAGTTTTTAATCCGAACCGACCATGCCGCCCTTAAGTGGTTGATGCAGTTTAAGAATCCAGAGGGTCAGATAGCTAGATGGATCAAACGACTCCAAGAATACGATTTCGAGATGGAGCACCGGGCCGGAGTTAGCCACAGAAACGCTGATTCTCTTTCCAGAAGGCCATGCCCAGCAGAGTGTTCCCACTGCAACAAAACGGAGTCCAAGGAAGCAGCAGTGCTAAGAACAACGATGGTCAACGACGATTGGACGCCTACTAAGATAAGGGAAGAACAAGAGAGAGATCCAGTTATACAGAAAATTCGAAAATGAAAAGAGGAAAACCGTCGACCACCTTGGCAAGAAATATCAAAACTACGTTCAGTAGTTAAGACGTATTGGGCCCAGTGGGACTCATTTATCATGGAAGATGGCTTGCTCAAACTAGTCCTGGAAAATGATGACGGTTCAGAGAAGAGAAGACAGTTGGTGATCCCAAAGTGCAGAATAGCCGAAGTACTTCGTCAGTTACACGACGACAGTCCATCAGGAGGGCATTTCGGTGTAAAGTAAACCATTCAGCGAATTCGGGAACGGTTTTATTGGATGAACAGATGAACAGTAAGAAATGTACTATTTGTGCTACGAGGAACGGGCCTCACCGAAAAAGAAGAGCTCCTATGAGACAATATAATGTTGGAAGCCCGTTTGAAAGAATAGCTTTGGACAACGCTGGGCCATTTCCAGAAAGTGACAATGGAGGCAAGTACATGTTGGTAGTACTGGATTACTTCACTAAGTGGGTCGAGATTTACGCACTTCCAGACCAGAAAGCCGCCACCGTTGCAGATAAGTTGATCCAAGAATATATCAGCCGATTTGGAGTGCCTTTGGAGATCCATAGTGACCAAGGAAGGAACTTCGAAAGCGATCTATTCCAAGGAATATGTGATAGACTAGGCATGAAGAAAACAAGAACTACAGCGTATCATCCGCAATCGGATGGTATGGTAGAACGGATGAATAGGACAGTTGGCAAGTATTTGACAAAGATGGTGTCCGATCATCAGCGAGACTGGAACCAATATCTTCCGTTCTTCACAATGGCCTACAGATCTTCTGTTAACGAATCAACAGGCCAGAGTCCTATTCGGAGGCAAGATGCAATTACCTTGTGATCTAGAGTTTGGGTGTCGACCTGGAGAAGATGTAGCAGGTGAAGATTATGTGATCGAATTACGAAGAAGAATGGACAATGTACACGAGTTGGTCCGTTCCCATCTTCAGATCGCTAGCGACCGAATGAAGAAACGGTACGATACGCAAGCCGAAAAGGGGTGCTTTAAGAAGAACGACAAAGTCTGGCTCCATAATCCCAAAAAGCGAAAAGGTTGTTCTCCCAAGTTGCAGCAGTTTTGGGAAGGTCCATAACTCATTATGGAGAAGATCAACGATGTCATCTACCGAATAAGCAAGATTCCGAGGGAAAAGCCGATGATAGTACACCATAACCGGCTGGCATCTTTCGGAGGTGACCACGACGTAGATGAAGTAACAAAAAACAAAATTTGTTTAATTTACAATGTTTGTATTTTGAGAACGATTTCCGAAGTGGAAATTGAAACGTCAATAAACGTATTTTAACCTTTAATTGTGTCTTATTCCCATTTAAATAGTAATTAACATAGGAGTTTCTTAGTAATTACACAATACTAAAAGCAAAGTAATATTAATTTCTTTTAGGTTAATTTTTTATTGGTTATGGAAGCAAGACTTTCCTTTGCTGTTTGCTATAGAACACCAGATGGATTTCTAACAGAACAATTTGAACATTTAGAGTATGACACTGTAGGTAAGTACCATCAACATAGATCCCTTGGGTTGCTGAATCTTTACATCAGCAATACTAACTTAAGACATACTTTTAATACACCAAACATTTTCCAACACCTCCTGTTTTGGTGAGCTCTTTTAATGTAGTATAGTTGGCACATAATTTCGTTGGAAAATTTATAGGAACAAGAACGATTAAGATACTAGCAAGTTGCAACAATGTTAGAGTGACCAGTACTCTACTGAACAGTAGCGTAGATATCTAATTTTAAATTTAATAAAAGTTTTTATTTTTATTTAATTTTATTTACCAAAAAGTTTCTTTTCTATAAAGTTTAAATAAAAAATATTGGTGTTGTTAACTTCTGTGATATATCTAGGGAGTGATAACACTAATCGACTCGACTGAACAGAACTTATTGTAAAATAATAATACCTATAAAAAATTGTTAATAAAAGTAATTATCACATACAATGAAACAAATTTTTTATGTACAAGTATTTTAGTATACAAACGTTTTATTAACACAACTGCTCATAAGTTTTAAAACATATGAGCACATTTTATTCCTGATAACTTAGTTATTGTAATCAGGAAGAAATAGAGAAGTCATTTTTTAAATTATATACAGGGTGTTCTATTAAAGAACCAAATCTTTGGTTTGACACCGTGTGAGAGAAGACTTAGTACTTCAATAATTTTAAAATGGGTAAGAGGTCTAAAACTTTTATGTACATCTTTTTTTATAATCCACTAGGAAACTAAGTTCCTGTAGCTGGCTGTATACCATGTATCACAAAAAAATTTTATTTCAAATTTTTAATAAAAGGTATAAATAAAACACCCAAACGGGCTACATCACAAATACAGAACGTTTTCGGAATGTAAATTCCATCATCAGTGTAACCTGAAAGTAATTAACCACTTTAATTAAAAAGAACGTAAGATTTAAAATGTTGAAATTACAAATGTCAAAAAATAACTTCTTCCAAAATAATGATTTTATTGAAAAAAAAAAAAAAATTACATTGTACATTTTTTCTGTTTTCTTTATAAAATTACAATTAAGTCGTGATTATTAATACTATGTATTACCACCTTTATTGTCAATTGCACTCCTCATTCGATTTGGCATTGAATTGATAAAATCCTGGATGTCGTTTTGAGGAAAAGCTTCTCATTCTTCCATGAGCGCCAACCGAAGCTGCTCAAGATTTATTGGAGCAGGTATTGTGTTTCTTACCCTTCGTTTGAGTTGGTCCCAAACATGTTCAATCGGGTTCAAATCTGGACTTTGAGCCGGCCAGTTCATTTTTGGCAGACCGACAGTTTCCAGATAATTGCGTTACCATCCTAGCTACGTGTGGCCGTGCGTTGTCTTGTATAAAAATAAAGTTTTTGCCGACAAACCCAGCAAAAAGCATTACATGCTCGTCTAGAATTTCGGTAATGTATCTGTGTGCATTCAATGCTCCTCTATCAATAAATACGAGATCAGTACGGCCCTTGAATGAAATGCCTACCCAAAACATTACCGAACCTCCTCCAAAAGCAACACGTACTCGTCGAACACAAGCAGCGTATCGTTCCCCACGTCTTCTGTATGTTTTGATGCGACCATCTGAGCCATAAAGAACCATCCTGGACTCATCACTAAACAAAACATTTTTCCAATCTTCTATCGTCCCATTCTCGTGGTCTCTAGCAAACTGTAGTCGGCGTTGTCGATGTGCTGCTGTTAACAAAGGTCCTGTTACTGGACAGCGAGCCCTTAGACCAAATTCCCTTAACCTTCTGCTCACGGTAGAAGTGCTTAAAGTCCACCCGTGAGCATTTTGAAAACGATTTTGGATTGATCTAGCCGTAAAGAACCGATTTTGCAAAGAAGTGCGTTGTAAAGAACGGTCTTCTCTGGCCGTCTTGATTCTTTTCGGGCCTGATCCTGGTCGTCGTTCGTGAGATCCAGTCTCTACGAATCGTTGGTAAATTTTTTGGACCATACAACGACTGACTCCAAGCTGTCTGGCCACTTCTCTTTGACTCATTCGATTAGTAATCAAAGTAACAATTGGATCAGTTCTAACAAATCTCTCAGTCATAGTTTTAAATTTAAAAATTGCACAAGTTTACTCTTCGAACAACTGTACATTAGTGAAACAGAATAGCCATTTTCCAAGAAAAATAAGGTACAAACAACACGTGCATTATCCGAAGTCATAAAACTGATATCAATTCTGCAAACTTATTACCCTTAATTGATCTGTCGGCACCGTTTGATAGTGCCTAAGGCGCTAAAAGTGTTTCTGCATTGTGGGAATTTAGTTACAATAGAATAAATTGTATAAACTTAAAGTTATTGAAAAATTCTTACAAAATTCTAGGTGGCCTCTTTTTCGTGACGCGCAATGTATGTTACATTATATGTTATTAAAAATTAGGATGTTTAAGTTACCGTTGGAATTGGAACATGGCAACGTATGACTCTACATCGGTTAATTGGTCCTGAAACAAAGTGTTTCGAGGACCTGTTGATAACAACTGATAAAAATGACAATATTTGTAACATATTTGTAAATTTATAACATTTAAAGGGTTTTCACCCATTTATTTTAGTGGCTCATAGCATGTGCACTTTGTAAGTACAAATTAACCACATTTTGCATAACCTTAGTCAACATTTTAAATCTTACGTTCTTTTTAATTAAAGTGGTTAATTACTTTCAGGTTACACTGATGATGGAATTTACATCCCGAAAACGTTCTGTATTTGTGATGTAGCCCGTTTGGATGTTTTATTTATACCTTTTACTAAAAATTTGAAATAAAATTTTTTTATCTTTTTTTATATATCTAGTAGGTATTTTATAATAACCTAACCTGTACTTTGACTATTTCAAATTAAATACTTTTTACGTTTTTGTTCTATAATTAAGTGTGTTTGTACCCTATTTTCAAAGATATATAAGCAAAACGAGAATATCTACAATTACAATAAAAATAAAGGTTTCAACTAACACTTAGTTCGAAGTAAGTACTTACTAATCTCCTCAGAATCACTGTTATCCCTAGTATCACTTGTATCTTCTAAATGTATAGTTAATTTGGTTAATGCGGGTAAATATTTAACATAGTCATTTTCCACTGCGATTACATGTTTGATTACATTTTTGCAATTGGTTGCTGTGATCTTTGTGACTTCTCTTCCAATTAACTGGAGAACAGTAGACGAAAATTTAGGAGCCACGTTTCTTTTTCTTATATTTTCTTCAAGTTGAGTCCATATTAACTCTATTCAATGTACAATAATGAGGAAGTTTAAGCACGGTATGCCCATTTCTGCGAGTACAGTTGTCAACAACATATTTTTTTTATTTACCAACACTATATTTAGGTAATTTCGGAAGAAGAGATTTTTCAAACCATGATTCAAAAATTGAACTTTCCATATACTCATACATTTTGTATCTTGTTCTGGTTATAGCTTCAATTAAGTGCGGATCTATTTGACTAAATTTGTCACAATCCTTTCTCCTCTGTCTAGAAGATGTTCCTCCTATAATCTTGTATCAGGTTGCTTTGGACACTCTGGTTAAAAATCATGTTTCTGCAATTGCCTCTGATTTAGACAACTCAGAACACAGTCCTTCATAAACATGTTTCAGCATACGTTTGGCATCATCAGAGAGGTATTGGACATGTCGCTTACATTTACTACACAGCTTTGTAAATCTTCAAATTTATTAGAGGATTACACTGGCTCTTCAGCTGCAGAATTATTATCACACTGTGGACGCCACCTTTTAAAAGTATCTTCGTAAAATGGTAAAAGAAGTTTAGAAAGAACACTGATGAAGTCACAACCAAACTCACTTGCAGTTCTCTATTTGAATTTAATTGAACGCTGTTATGGTTATACTAAAAATATTCTTGTTTCGCAAAATCTGATTTTACTGGTTTAAAAATAAAATATTATACCTACCTACCCAAGTGTAAACCACTGGGCGGTTGAAAGGTGATTTTTTCTGATAAACTACTTTATGGTTTATAACTTTGTATTATTATACACTCCAGTCATTGATAAGTTTGCAGTTAATAACTACTCCTGGTAGAGTACTATTATTTTAATTTTTATTGCCTGCTTTTATTACAGATAAATATATTTTTAGAGTCTCAATGAAATACGAGGCGACTATTACTCTATTGTTTGATTTATTTAATAAAATTTCCAGTTTGTAACCCATTGTTTGCATTAATTTTTGTTAGTGGGTTTTATTTTCCATAATAAATAAAAAAATAAATTTTTTTACTCGATTTCACTGAACACTTGTCTTTAATTTTGCAGAAAATCTAAAAAATACTATCCATAATACCTTTGAAATTCCGTTGCATAGACAAGTAATCGATGGATGGGCAATAGAACCTGAAGGTGATGATACTATACTTCAGTTATGCACACATAGAAGTCGCATAAATTATTTAATTGTAACACAGAAACAGGAAGAACAAAATCCAACTGAGATGTCTTCCATTGTTGAGGAAAATATGGAAGGTATGTGTATTACGACAATATATTAACATTCATTTAAATCATAAATTTACCAACATAAGATTCAAAACACTTCATTGTTAAGTGATAAATTTTTATAGAATATGCTATATATATGTATATATATATATATATATATATATATATATATATATATATATATATAGGTATATATATAATATTTTTTTCAGATTCTATGGAGATTAAAGCAGTAAAAAGTTGTGTAAAAAAAATAAATGCCCACATAGCAGAATCACGCACAAAGTTTAATATAGGAACACTATCAAAAATTAAAGATACTGTACTTTTTGCCTCTCCACTGGATGTAAGTACAAAATTAATTTAACTGTAAAATTATTAAAATTATATATATATATATATATATATATATATATATATATATATATATATATATATATGTATACGAGGATAGATTTATATTAAACTAGCCTTTGATAGATGGCGCTACTTGATACCGAGTTGGTTTCGGTGTTGACATTTGCCATTCATGATAAAGACATTCAAGTTTTAAGTTTTAAAAACAATTAGTTTGGTTTTTACAGCCGTCAAAAGCAAGCAAATTTGGACCTGGACGAAGTTTATGGTGAGGTTGCACTTTCATTAGCAACAGTAGAATTTTGGAAAGCTGAATTTGTTCGTGGTCGTACGAGTGTTTTTGATGATGAGCGTCTCGGGAGGCCAAATGAAGCCACCACGCCGGAAATGATCAACAAACTCCATGACATGATTATGGCAGATCGTCGAATTAAGCTCCGCGAGTTAATAGACTAAACCTAAACATTTCCTACGAACGCGTACACATCATTCACCATCATTTGGACATGAAAAAGCTATCCGCGCGATGGGTGCCGCGTTTGCTGACAATCGATCAAATGCAAAAAAGGGGGACTATGTTGAGAAATAAATCGATTTAATTCTAAAAAACTTGTTTTTTGTATCAAAGGCTAGTTTTATATCAATCCACCCTCGTATATACACTCATGGACATAAATATCGAATATTTTGATATTTTCTAATTTTTGTTTTTTTAAAATAAATTCTGGTCAATCAAGTCGTTTATTGTAAAATAGAGTTTATTTTAACAATGTTTAATGAACAATTATATGTTTTTATGCGCAGAAAATTGTAAAACAAATAAATGTTTAATATTACGTAAATTATGTTATTTTACTCTAAACTTAAATGATAATTTAAATTGCTTAAACAAGTCGTTTTAACTGGAAGAAGTGCATGATCAGTAACGAGTATTCCCCTCTCTAGCTCTTATTACTGCTTGCATCTTTCTCAGCATGCTTGCAAGTAAATTTTGGACATATCCTTGAGAAATTGCATTCCATTCATCCTGTTGAACAAACCAAAGCTGCTCTACCGTATTTGGAACGAGATTTCTTTGTCGTATGCTGCGTTTTAGGTGATCCCACAATCATGTGCTCTATTGGATTTAAATCCGGGCTAAACGGTGGCCAATCCAATCTTCGAATTTGGGCCTCATCAAGATAATTACTCACTATGGCAGCGGCATGTGATCGAGCATTATCGTGCATTAGCGTGAATCTTTCATATCCAATATAACCAACATATGACAAAATATGATCTTGCAGGATGTTTTAAACGTAAGAATCACTAGTCATCCGTCCAATCACTTCCACAAGTGCGGTACGTACCTCCCAACTAATACCTTCGCAAAGAATTATGCGATCAACTCCAAAACTAACGGTCTGGGCCATGCTGCAGCTGACGAATCGTTCTCCAACTCTTCTGTAGACGTAGTTTTGACCATCTGGCTTCCATAATATGATTCTGCTCTCATCAATGAAAAGAACGTTTTTCCAGTTGTCGATATTCCACTAAATATGTGTTCTTGCAAATTCCAAACAACTTTGCTTCTTTTGATCTTCGTCTAACTGTTTGTGAACTCACATTAACTTGTCTAACATTTAATAGCTCATTTCTGACGTGCATCGATGTCAGTGAACGATTTCGTGTAAAATTAAGAATCAAAAAATGGTCATCAATTGCGGTTGCGAACCTTGAGCGTCCTTGACCAGGCCTTCGTACAAAATTTCCTGTTTCGCGGTACCTTTTTAGAGTATTCTAAACTATAGATTCGGGTCTGCTAAGACGTCGTGCGATATCTTTTTGTGCATATCCTTCCTCGTACAAAATTACAATATGTGCTACTTGGGTTTCATGGCAGTATCGAATTGGTGGGAAACTTATTTTAAACTTAGTTAAATAAAAACAATATTTAATTAAACTTAATAAATTAAACTAAAAATAACCGAATTAGTATGATTTTTGCTTTACGCAAAGAAGGTTTTTTATGATAAAATATACGAATGACACTAACCACTGAGTAAACGTCAAAATAAACATCAAAATATATCAAACCAGTTGAGTACATCAGCCTACTATATGAGTATTATCAGTAATCTAAAATTATTTTGAAATAATGGTGACTACAAAAAAAAATTGGAAAATTCCAAAATATTCGATATTTTTGTCCATGAGTATAATATATATATATATATATATATATATATATATATATATATATATATATATATATATATATATATGTATTTATATATATATATATATATATATATATGTATTTATATATATATGTATATATATATATATATATATATATATATATATATATATATATATATATATATATATATATATATAATGTTGTCACTCGACACTGAGGAGTTGGCAGATCTCACTGCCGTTTGACCGTTTTAACATTTTTTATATATGATACGCCATTTTTTTTTAAACTTCAAACTACAGTAAGTCAATAATTTTAAATGAAACACTCTGTATTTTATAATTTTTGTTAAAAAACAAATTAATTGCCTTTCATATAGTTAGTTTTATATATATATATATATATATATATATATATATATATATATATATATCTATATATATATATAGTAAAATTTACCTACAGTATTTTTTGTCATGTTTTTAGAGAAAATTTTTACTTTTATATATGCACAATTCGGAAGAGGAGCTTTCAAATACATTTTTTAAATATTTACGAGACGAAGAAATTTCCAAAATTTTAAATGACTACTTTTATATTATTGGATGGGATGTCGAAAACAGAACTTATCACCCGGCGCTTTGTAATGCAGTAGAAGATGCTAACTTCGGTCATCTATCTGCATTAATTCAGTCTGAAGCATGCGCAGCAGTTATTATTCAGAATATAAACGGCTGTCCAAATATTCTTTCATTTTTAATGGGAAATGATGTGAATTCGAGCCGGGATTCATTTTTATTATGTCTACAAAATTGTCGAGACTTTTTGATTGTGGATCGTATGATTGTAAATGGATTAGATAGTTCTTCACAGAGCAACGAAATGACCTCGGAAGCTTTTCAAAAAATTATGGCAGACAGACTTGGCGATCGAGATTATGACAGTTTTGCTTTCGACCAGCATGAGCTGTTAGAGAGGAAAATTGGTTTTGCATTATTTGGCCAACCAGTTCAAGAAACAGGAAATGGATATGACAAAGCTCAAAATAAACAAATTAAAAATTTGTACAAGATTATTTTAAAACATAATAGTAAGTACGGCAAATATATTTTTAATAACTATATTATATTTCATAGAATAGTATAGAACAGTAATAAAAAAAGTCGGTGTGTCGAGAAAAGAAAGACGAGAAATAAGAACGATCAAAATTCCAATCCTAATAATCAACAATATATCATCAACTAGTCTATATTTGTTCACTGCTGAACGTAGGTCTCCCCTAAAATTTTTCACGTATTTATATCTTGAGCTTCTTGCATCAAATTTGTGGTAATTCGCTTTATATCATCCGTCCATCTAGTCGATGGTCGTCCTCTGTTTCGATATGCCTCTTGTCTTGGTCGCCATTCCAGAATCTTTCTGGTCCATCTATCATCGGTCAATCTGGCAACATATCCGGCCAAGCCCATTTAGCCGTGGCTATTTTTTCAACTGCATCCGTGACTACTGTTCTTCTTATTTCTAGGTTTGGTAGTTTCGTAACCTCGCAAAACCTTTTTTGGATGGTGCTAGAAAGGTCACCAATGGAGACACTGCGGACGGCAGCCAGATGGTTGGTGGAGAGCGAGTCGTGGGTTCGAAACTAGCTTTTGGAACCGGGAATGGGTCCAACGGACGAAATAAGTAGAGATATGACAGGATAAGACGTATTAGAAAAGATACCGAAATAAACAAAAAGATAGATGGGTAAAATTACCAAAGATAAGATAGAAACAGGGCGCGACTTAATTTTTTGGGGTTTAAGGAGAAAATTGAGAAACCTTAGAAAAGAAAAAGATAAGGAAACATATTTTGGTTCTGAGACCAAATCCAAGGAAAGATACCAACAGTTAATTATTAAATAAATTTGGTCAACACACTATATAAACAAATAATAAATATATTAGGTTTCCGCCCACCTACTTACCTACGAAAGTTAATCTGATCTTTCTTCTGGTTGAAGGTATAATAATAATTTAATATAATAAGCAAATATTCAGAGTTATTATGTTATCAGGAAACTTGTTAGGAGTCGACAAATAAAATTCATGCATAAAACAAGAACAATATATTCAACAACACAATGATATAGGCGGCTGAATGTACACTCAAGTAATAAACATACACCATCAGTTATTAAATGGTGGTATACATATAAAAAATAAATAGTATTATGATTGATAAATACCTTTACAAATACAATATAATGGAATCATACATAAATTATCAGCGAAGAAAGTCTGATGATGATTAAATAACATAGTCGATACTCCCCATACCTTTAACATATCACAAGCTCCCATAGCATACCAATAGCATCGAGATATAATACCGTTTTTGGCAGTGCCCCCCCCTTTCACTATCCCCTCCCCATTTACCACGACCCACGTCACGAGCCGACGAACTAACGCGTCCTTTTCCAACAACCCCTTCCTACCAAACGCTCAAAAAATTACCAGAATGAACCTTAGAATTTCTTATGGAGATTTACATGGGAAAAAGACCTGTTTTGCGCTCGTAGCCGTGTTGACCTTTTACTAAAGTTTAGCGTTAAAAACGCCTATTAAGATTAGATTTTTATCTTTTTCCATAGCTCTATGTATATCTTCATAAAACTTTTGGATTTCTTCATCGCTATGACTCGTACAATATATACAACTATTAAATCATCATCATCTATTGAATCCACTGTTGGACATAGGCATCTCCTGTTTGTATCAAACGTTCTCGGTCGTTTGTTGTTTACAACAAGTTTTTTCTTGTCTTTCTTAGATCGTTTTGCCATTTTCTGCTTCGGTGGTATGTCCGTTTCCATTGTTATAATTTTAAAGTCCTCTTCTATTTTTCATCATTGCCCTATGGATCCCCAGTTCAGTTTACGTCTGCTTTCTACACAACGAACGTGCAATCAAGCACAGAAAAAGAACTACTGTAGAGAGTAGTGAGCTTATTACTACACTCAGCATTCGCTATTACGGGTTCGAAGACTGACGAGAGAGTGGTTACAAGATTTAACTGAATAAAAGTGAATGGGTACTGGCCGGCAATATCTACAACATTACGTGTATCATTTTTGAAAGCATAGCCTTCTTATCGCGGGCTACGGACGGAATGCATTGATCGGTGCAATGGAGTGCACAGAGGTGTCAAAAATAAAAACAAATGAAACGCAAGATCGCGCGACCACACACTACGTGTAGTAGTAAACGCAGTATCGTGCGAGTTTCTTAATAAAATAAAATTAAATTAAAAACCATCGCACCGTGCGTAGACCGTAAGAAAGATATGCTTCCTATTCCTCTGCCATATCCCGTTTTTTTACTTAATACTTATTTTTTTAAAGTAGGTTGTAAATACAAAGATTTCATAATAAATAAAATACTTCGAAACTTCATATAGAGGTATGGTAAAATGTTTTATTTATACCTATATGATATGTATATGTATGTATTTATAATATTAACATTTTTAGACTTATATGCCGAATACAAAGATCAAGTTGAAATAGCTTTTATGTATGTCGTGTTAGAGCCAACTGATGAACAAGCAAAAACTCGTGGAAAAAAAGATCCGAATTATAATCCACATATTGATATATCTCCGTCCCCAATATTTGTTTTAAGAAAGTGCCGTCTAGAAGTAGGTGAAGCTTGCAGAATTTTTATAGATCACGGTGGCAGAGTGTATTCGAATTGGCAAGATTATTTAAAAAATAACAAGTTACCTGAAAGTATAATGGTGTTACCATTAAATGGAAGGTAAGTAACAAATTTTATTTTAATTAATTAGAAGATTAATTATTGTAACAGTGAAGCCGCGATAACACTTATGTCCAAGTGTGTATCGAAATGCTGATTAAACAGCATATTAACTGTTTCTTTCTATGTACACAGGTATATATATATATATATATATATATATATATATATATATATATATATATATATATATATATATATATATATATATATATATATATATATATATATATATATATATATATATATGTATATGTGTGTGTGTGTGTGTGTGTGTGTGTGTGTGTGTGTGTGTGTGTGTGTGTTAAACTAATGATGCCACAAAATTCATTTGATTTGAACGTACTCAAAAGTTTGGGGAGATTTAGGGCTGCACACCCCTTTAAAATTTTTCTGTGCGCTTACATTTTGTTGTTTCTTTTGTATGAAAAATGCTTTCAGAACAAGAAAGTAACGTGTCCATTTTTATTACAAAATATCAAGTAGTTTAGGAGATAATGCATAAAAACAATTTTTATTTTGTAACTTCAAAGGGCTGTAACTTTTTTGTGTACAATTTTGTACTAAGGTACAGTCCATCTAATTTACTAACGTTGCACGTCATTATCATTGACAGAGATCGAAGTTGACATAGTTGCCAAAGTATAAAAAAATCCTGAATCCATTTTAAATCAAATAGGTCACATAATTATTGCAAAAGTGGATTATACAACAAAACAAATTAATATTTAATGTAAATAAATAGAAACAAAACAAGAGTTAAAAATAATCTTGCTAAAAACAATTTGAGCCGCTTGTATGCGTCGTATAAAGATGTAAAATGTAATACATAGATTTTTATTTTATGTAAAATGTAAAATAAAAAGTGTCAACACCGCAACTGTCAAATAAGTGTTACCAATTTATGGCAAAATATCACCTTCGTTCGATTACAGTTAGTGTGTTCCGAACAAATGTTCTTCGTAAAAACGATTTATAATGCATTTATACAAATTAAATAAACATGTTATTGTGTATTTCTCTAAGTTAACACTAATAGAAATCTTTAAATATTATTTCTACGCGTATATAATAAAATATGTCTAGTGGCTGTAATGCCAGTGTACTCGGCAAAGTGATTGTAAAAACGAACACACTACCGCCTAAATATTTCGTGTTGGTATCATGTGACCTCGCGGGATATGACGCGTATGACGTGCAACGGTAAGAAAATTAGATAAAGTATAAGTTGGATTCAATCAATTTATTTTTGTCCCCGGAATGCGTGATTTAATTTATGACATACCTTTTTGAAACACCCAGTATATTTGCTAAAGTTTCTATGTACGGTTTGTCAATGCCTTGGTTGGTCAAAGCTTCTATTACCGGCTTGGGATATATACAATCGAAAGCCATCACGAAATCTATAAAGGTTAATGCTAGCGGTATTTTATATTCTTTAGCTCTACTCATTAGTTCTCGAAGTGTATGAATATGATCTATGGTACTGAAGCCAGCTTGTTCTCTCGACCGTGCAGCATCTAATGCGTTTGTTAATCTGTTGTTGATGTTCTTTGTGAATATCTTGTATACGATTGGTAGTAGATTTATAGGTCTGTAGTTTTTGATATCCTCTTTGCTACCTTTCTTATGAATAAGAATTATATTTGCTGTATTCCAGTGGTCTGGTATGCATCTCTATCTTAGGCAGTTTGTAAATATGCCTGCTAAGATTTTCCAGATTTTATTTCCAGCGTATTTAAGCAGTTCCACTGTTATAGCATGTATTCCAGCTACTTTACCGCTTTTCATTTTTGCAATAATTGTCGATTATACTTCTTCCGGAAGGACTTCTGGTACATCTTCTTGGTTACTGATTACTTCTTCAAGTGTGTCAGAGGCTTTGTATAGTTCGCTGCAGAATTTAGTTACGAGTTGTATTATTTCATTTCTGTCTGTAGTTCTGGTGTTATCGTTTGTTAGAGCAACGATTTGCTTCTTCCCAATGATTAATCCTTTTCTTGTTTCCTTATAGATTTTCCTGTTTTCGATTGCATTTTCTACCAGTCTTTCATTGTATTTTCTTATGTCTTCCTTAATACTTTTCCTTATTGTCTTACAAAGTTCTATGTATTGTATTCTCTCTATGTTGCTACTTACTTTCATTTCCCTTCTTTGTTTTAGCATTATTTTAGTTTTATCAGACAGTTTACTATGTTCATTTTGTTGTTGCGGGCCTCCGATTTCTTTAGCGCTATTAAGGATGATTTTCATTAACTGAGAGCTGTCAATTTAGTCATGTATTCTTTTATCAATTGTCCTTTGGTAGTGATCTGAGTTTTCTTTTAGATTGTTAATATTTTTATACCGGTTACTTTTGGTTTTGAGATTAAGTTTATTCTTTCTAGTTTCAGATCTAGAACAATTTTTGCTCTGATTAGTCTATGATCGCTGCCTGTTTGAAATTTATTTATTACACTGACATCTTTCATTGTAGCCATCTTGTTGGTTAGAAGAATGAAGTCAATTTCGTTCTTAGTGATTCCATTTGGTGCTACCCAAGTCCGATTTTTTCTTAAAGAATGTATTTGCAATTGGCATGTTCTGGTTGAGTGCAAACTGAACCAGTCTTTCTCCCCTCTCATTTCTATCACCGATTCCATACTTTCCCACGACTTGTTCCTTGTCGTTTCTATATATATATATATATATATATATATATATATATATATATATATATATATATATATATATATATTAATGTGATATTAAAAGTCTGAGATGCGCCAAGCAATTAATTAGCTAATTAATTAATTAATTAAATTTATTTAAATGATGCAATTATGATTCTATCACACTATTTAATTTTCTTATCTCAGAGTTTTACTCGTGCTTCAATATATATGCTTTACATATGATAGGTAAGGTCCAAAGAATACCGGAATAATAAAAAACATATATGATACAATATTATATATTGAAATACAATTCACACTCAAATATCTTCAATAAAAAATATCTCATATAATGATTATCAAAATTTTGTTCTACGTACGTGAACCTTCAAAAAATTAATGTTATATACAATATAAATTAAAATTTCAAAGCAAAATTGTTGTTATAAATCTCCTGATTAAAATATTCCTATCTTTTCTAAAGCAATTGTTAAAAAAATGTGTTGTTAATAAAGAAAAACTGACGAATGGTAAAACTATCTCTCTTATGATGAGTTGTCCAAATCCTTGTTCCTTGTAGCCTACACTATGTATTCTTAGCAGTCCCCTAGGTAATCAGCAATCTTACAACAAATTATTGCGAGCCTATCGTCTTTAATGATCTCCTTCAAATGCACGTAACGTTCAAATGATGCTAGCCTCTTCTCCTCTCGATAAACTGAATCTCTCGTTCTGGCCTGAACAGTGACTCTTGGAATATAAGTAGAAAATATAACTTACAACATTTTACTGGATCAGCTTCCGTCAGATACACTTACTCCACGAAAACTCACAAACATTCACTTCTACTGCTTACTACCTCTGGGGAACCACCAGAGGAATAACGACTGTTCGCCTTCTACCCTTGGAAAAAAAACTCATTATCTTTTCTCCCTCAAAAATCTAGCTAAACTTTCATTAATACATACCTATCCCACTTTTTTTCAATCTCCTCCAATCAAAGTTCGTCACACTTATCCCCATCTACCATTTAGATAACAAACAACAATTTTACCTACAATTATAAATTTCCTAAAAACTATTAACATGCTAATCGGTTTCTACAAATTCTTAAAAACTAACGGAGAATTATTTTCTAAATATTTCTATTCTATTGTCTTATTTACTGTATATCGACGTACAAATCCATTTGGAAAACCCGCTCGCATTGTTCACGATTTCACTAAGCTCCCTCACGTCACTCAAATATATTTTACAAAGAAAATAATTTATGCATATCTTTAAATTTTGTTTACTACAGGTAATCCAGGATAATGGACTTTCATTTCTTCGAAATATCTTTTATAGTTTATTAGTTGAATTATTTGAATTATTATATTTTGTACTTTGAAATATATTAAGAGCAAACCAATATCATTTTCAATTTTACATATCTTAACAATATCATTTAATTTTTAGATACCAAGTGGATAATGACAGAGTACTACTCGAAAGACGCGAAACTCCCAGCTGTGGAGTAATAAACACGGTACTAAAAGTTGGTGATATAAGTAGTACTGTTGCTGGCGTAGGATCTGGTACTCTTATGTTTGCTGGTGCTGTAACAAGTGTTATCATGCCTCCCGTTCTTATTGGTGCAGCGGCTGTAGGAGCCGTAGCTGGTGTTTACAGTATTACTAGAAGTGCATTTGGTTTGGCTGACAAGATAACTCACGACGAAGTAAGTAATGATGATCCTATTTTAAAATTAAGGATAGTTCAAATAAGTATTCATATTCTTTTGCATCATTCGTAATATTCTTGACATGCCTTACATGGTCAATTTACTACGGTTTTTCTGGAACTTTTTTGCTGTTAGAATAGCCCTAGTAGTAGTCTATAAGGGCAATAGATTCATTGTAAACTAATTGTTTAGTCAATGAAAATCTGGCCTTAAGACTGTCAAAATATTAATTGAGAAAATTGATAGTATATATTTTCTTGTTTTTATGTAGACATGACTCTGTCTGTTTTTCAATGTATCTCCAGTAAGTTGTCATTCCATCGTTTTCGTGGTCTTCCTACTGATCGTCTTCCTATTGGGGAACCGTCTCTTGCCGTCTTTACTACTCTATTTGTTGTCATTAGGCTTATATGATCGTTTCATTCTACTCTTCTATTTCTTACCCAGATTGTGATGTTCTCCACCTTCCATCTACGTCGTATATCTGTACTTCTAGCTCTGTCTCCATAGTGTATTGCCATCAATTTTTCTAAGTGTTCCCATCTCTGCTGTTTTTAACATCCTTTTTGTTCTCCCTGTGGCAGGTCGTGTTTCTGCCGCGTATGTCATTATTGGTCTAATGACTGTTTTGTAAATTCTGTCTTTCATTTCTTTCTCGATATTTTTATTTCTCCATAGTGTTTCATTCAGGCAACCTGCGGCTCTGTTTGCTTTATTCACTTGATCTTGCACTTCAGTTTCGAGCTTTCCGTAGCTAGATAATGTGATGCCTAGATATTTAAACTCAAACTTAAACAAAATTTGCTATTGTAACCATGCATTTACCTTTTTTTCGAGAAATTAACATGTTAAATTTTCTGGCGGTTATATTAAATTGGTGCAGCATACGTTGTAAATCATCTTCACTTTAAGAGAGTAGTATTGCGTCGTCTGCATAGCAGATTATTTTAAGTTGTTTTTCTCCCATTTGGTATCCTTTTTTAGTTCTTACTTTTTTTATTATTTTATCCATAATCAGGTAGAACAATAGAGGACTCGAGGAATCTCCCTGTCTTATCCCATCGCCTGCTTCAATAGGGTCGGTGTTCTACTTCCACTTTTACTTTTATTGTGTTGTTTTGGTAGATAATTTTCGATCGTTTTGATTATTCCTAGAGATATGTCTCTTGCGTACCATAAGTGGATAACGTCCTTTAATTTGACCCGATCAAATGCCTTCTTAAGGTCCACGAAACTTAGATATGCCGGTTTGTTGTATTCTGATGATTTCTCTTGCACTTGCCTCATTAAAAATATAGCGTCGGTGCATGCATGATCTTCCCGACCTAAAACCTTGTTGTTTTTCTGCTAGTGTTATAACTTCATTTCAGATTATTTGTTATCACTTTGGTTGTTAATTCCTCTGTAATTTTCTGAGTCCGATTTGTCTCCCTTTTTGAAGAGAGGTACTAGGATGCTTCATCCCCTTTCTATTCTGATCTGATAGTATATTTGTAGCGACATATTATGAAGGAAATTAGGAACTGAATCATATGCAATAACATTTTATATTAACAATTTGTTTAGACTGATAAGTCTAAAACAGGCGATCGCTGGATTACATATTTAACTGAAAATATATTTTAACATGTAAACAATTTTGATGATATCTAACACATACTTTCTGTTTTATGTAAATTTAAGCGATTTAGAAAGCGATCAAGGGCCGATGGATTGATCGAAAGCAACAATCATGATTTCAAAACATTCAAGAATGGACTGGCATACGACATTCTGAACAGTTTTTCTGTATGGCAGAAGGCAAAAGGACTCTCGCTACAGTGATCGTTAACGTACGAGAGATAAGACAAGGTAGTTGAAAAAAAGAAGATATAATAATTGATAGAAGCTGTTGAAAGCTAAATCGTGTTAAAATAAGAAACTATTGGGAAAAAATAAGTTAACTAACTATTAATAAGAAATGGAGTAAGAAAACTCATCGAGTCTGTGAGATTTGGCGCGACGACTGGAGGATTAAGGAAGACTGTTGACTATATTGGTCCTATTTTTAACATGCAACAATTCGATTAACAAAGTCTATCATAGCAAAAAACATAAAAAGAATAACAGAAAAATGCAAAAACAAATAAAAACAAAGCGATGGACTCGAGGAAAGATTGAGATGGAGTAACGATCTTCCATAGAGACAACAACCCCTCCCCCCCCCCCCCACGAGATTGCCGATATTATATAGTTTTATGTTAAAACCTTATTTCAATGCTACTCAATTGTTGGTTACTTTACAGCTGGCAACTCTTCTTACTTGATACAACAATGATGATTATCAACGACATTTTTTTATATTTTGTTATAATATTAAAATTTCAATAATAATTATTAACTGCAGAATTTGAGTATTCTCAACTCCGAAGCGCGAGGAATCTATATTAATATTGTGGCAGGATCTTTGGGATTTGTTGGAGCGGGAGCAAATATGGCTGTGTCTCAATTAATTACTCGTGGAGTCAATATTGGTCAGGTAAGCATTATTATTCATTATCATATTAAACCTCCTTCGGGTCTGATTTGCTGGTCTAGTACTGGAGTTGTACCTCTTCATACTGGATCAGCTACTATGAGTATTTGTTTTCATATTGGTATATTCAATAATAATATTGATTTATAATGATATTATGAAAATGATTCTTTTACTAGTAGAATGTTTGATATTAGTACAGACACTTACTACTTGTCATTCTCTAGTTTCGGTAAAATCCCCTTCGGGATCCAATTGCATAGTTTGCGAAGGATGCTTTTCTTCCACTTGCTCTCCTTTGATTCATTTTTTTTGTACGAGGTCTAATCTTGTCCTTCGAGAAGCTAAGCAATGGATGGTCACTCCCGACATAACCCGGCATACCGAGAGATGACTGATTGAACCTGGGTGTCGCCTGATACCCGGAGCTGAACCGAATTATCGACTACGACCGAGCATATGTGAGATAAATCTTACGGAACTGTCGTAACACTGCTCCTTCCTTTATAGTGATTCGCCTCGAATAACTGGAGTATCAGGGACCGACTGAAGCCATCAGGGTGGATCAATTCCATGGTATGGAGTTAATCTCTCGATGGGCACTACCTTGGGTTAACTTCTGGATGAAAACTGGATGCGGTAGATTATATCGTTTATTTTCTGCAGAACGGTGTACGAGCCTTCCCAGTTTCGTTTAATTTAAGGACAAAGTCTTTTCTCACGTTTGGGATTGTATAACCATACTGGGTCACCTCTTTCGAAGGTTGTTCCGGTAGCATGCATGTCGAGTCTGCCCTTGGCTTTGTCACTTTGAAGCTTCAAACTTTTACTAGCAAATTCGTAGACTTTTTCCAATTTTTCTTTCAAATTAATTTTCGATCTTAGATGTTGAAGAAGCTTCATTTCTCTTCCGGTGATGGAGAATAACCGGTTGCTTCATGTTCGGAACTTCTATAGGCTAACAGAAATAGAGCTATTAAAGTTTTTTTTAGAGAAGTCGTTCAAAAAGCTTTCCGGAAAGATGTTGTGCCATTTTACCATAACTTTTTGTTCTAGGGAATTTTCTACCGTTACATAAATCGCATTTCTTGCACCAATCTTCTATATCTCGACGACAATTGATCCAGTAAAATCTGTCTCGAATTTTGGCGAGTATTCTTTTAATTCCAAAATATCCTCCGGAAAGGCTGCTATGAGTCCATAGGGACAGAAACAGATATTCCTTTTGAGCTCAGTACGCCTTTATATTTCCACTTGGTTATTTCCCGCCAAATAGATTTTACTCTATTTTTAAGCCATTCTCGAGTGACTTTTAAGTCATTATCTTTCTTTTTAAAATTTTCCAATTACGTCTGATTATCTGTCTAACTGTGGTCCTCCGGAGGCTTACTTCTTCGGTTACATTATCTTTTTCTTCAAGCTGACACTGATTTTGACCCTGTAATTTGGTAAAATCATCTTGAAATTCTTGTAATTGTTTATTTAGCACATTCTGCAAGATCGACAGCTGTTCTCTTAACTTTTCTATTTCATTTTTACTAATGGCTAGTTGCTCCTTCTAATGTGCAACTTCAGATTCCATAGTAGCTTTTCCTTTCTGTAGTCAGTTCTGGGAAATCGGTTTGTTGGAGACATACTCTACCAGTAGTCTTTCTGGTAGGACTATGTGACGGGCTTCCGAATGTCGATCTAGGCGACCTTCTAACCTCACTCTTTGGTTCTTCTTTCGTTGGCTGGGATCCGCTTTTGTAATTATTTTGCAAATATCCTATTCTTCTGTTTTGATTTTGAGATTTTTGTTGAAAATTTTGCAGTATACTTAACATGTGTGGTATGTTGATTATCTGCGTTAGTGACTTTATCATTTTCTCGAAATCACTTTTTCATTTTAATTTTGGGCTCGATCTGGAAATGCTTTTCGCCGCTTAATACATCTGGGCTGAGATTAGAGCTCCATTTAGCGTTTTGTGATGTTGTAATCGGAAAGGTTGTTGCATTTCGCAGCATGCATGTTGCATTTCGTTGTTGCATAATCATGCAGTGTCTATGAATGCCTGTATACCGATTTTTTCCAGAAAATCTTTAGGTACCTGAGAGTACGCCAAATGCAATAATCTTTTAATATCGGCTTCAGGTTCTTGCAGGCTTTTGTCATGTTTTGATAAACTTTCAGCTGACTTTGGAAAACCTGCTTTAGATGCTGCTGGCCATATCCTTTCTATAAAGCTTGAACGAGAGAAGTATAACTAGGTGCATCTTGAGCAAGAAATTGCAAGACGGTTGCTGTCTGTCCTCGAAGCGACACATTAAATGAAGCTGTTATTTCTTTTTCAGTCCAGCCATTTGATTCGAAATGAAAAGTTTCCCATGCTGTTTGACCATCGAATGTGGGTGGTTTTAAAATTTTGCTAGCTTTTATAATTATGCCTGGTTTAACTATGAAGGATGATGCGGCTGTTTGTTCAGATACGTCGTTAGTTACTGAAACAATATTAGATAAAGAAGCTTTGGTACTAATTTTTTTTTCTAACTCTGTCTAAATTAGATTTTAAATCGTTTTGTTGTTTTTTTATTTTATTGTCTAAATATTTTTTGTGGTTCTTCTAGTTTTTTTAATATATTAGCAATTTGACTTACCTCTAACTTAAAATTTTCGTGAATTTAAGATAATTTATGATTTCTACCTGTACTTTTCTACGCCTTCCCTCCTTTTTCTCTACCACTTCTTCTCTACGTTTCTCTTTCAGCTCTTTCTCTTGTTTCATTTTTAAAAACCATGCGGGGGTCCGAACGAATCCAATTCTTTATCAAACTTAGTATATCTTGTATTTATCATTAATAATTATTAAATATTTCTTTGGTCCCACCACTGTCACCAATTTTACAAATCTTTGAAACCAATTTATTATAACACGAACTTTTTTTAACACAATGACAGATATAAACTTCAAAGACTCAATTACTATTGTTCTTTGAAATGTCAACTTCCTTATGTTTATTTACATTTTCTGACGTTCCAGACTTCACTAGACATTTTGGGATTTTTCAATGACATCTCGAATATTCTAAAATTTGATTACTTCTACTTTTTCGTTAAGGGGCTTTCTCTATGTGGGATATAGAACTATAATATCATTTCTTTAGCGGGACATGGTAGCGGGTAGACACTTTTCTACGATCCTGGTGGAAAATAGATCTACTTTAGGGAAGCGTCCCTGCCCACGCGAGCCATGCTTTGCTCTCAATTCCGAGAAATCATGTTCCATTCCTTTATCCTTCCAAAATCTAGTTTCCTACTTCCTATCCTGGTGAAGGGCAGCAACGATCATTTATATATATATATATATATATATATATATATATATATATATATATATATATATATATATATATATATGTATAGGTATACATATGTGTTTATACATTAATTTTCAGGGTGTTGGATTAGCTGTTAATGCAATTAGTATGGCAAACATAGGAATTAGTGGTATTGGTATCATAAACTCCAGCTACGATGTCTTTGATATGTGGATAAACCATAGGCAGACTCCGTCCGCATTGACGATATTGCAGTTGGCTTCTTCAGTATTATTCTTCGGCAATGCAGTCTATAATTTCAGAACGGTTGGACAAATAATAGACGAAACACAGGGTAGAGTTTTAGAAGATTATCATGATTCATTGAGATCTAACAGACACAGGTACGGACCTTTTTCGTTTTTACTATGTTTTACTACATGTACTAGATGTGTTAATTAGATCGAATTTAAATGCTAAAATATTAATCGCCATGTATTAATTACTGTTGCGTAAGCGATTGCAGTGTATAGCGCTGGCATAATTAGTAGAAATAAATTTACAAATGATCTAAAAAATTGTATTTTTAAATAAATGTATCTTGCGTGCTCGTCACCTAGCCTCTAACAATTTCATCATCATCACTGGCTCGATATCCCTTTTTGTCATGATCTATCTAAGTCCGTCTGGTTATTTCCAGGTGCATTTATGTGTATTTTTTCGAGCGAAGTACATATGTGCTGGCAATCGCCTTTGTCACTTGATTGCTTGTGGAGACTGTACTGACCTATTATGGGCTGGAGTTGTTATTCTCTTTCAACTTTTGCGTTTAGGTCTTCATAGATACGCGGGATCCAGACATCCCCTCCTTTCTATTTTCCCTTGATGATTGCTGCCTCAGTAACATTATTCATTAGCTTTTTCACAGTCAGTGTCGTTCCATTACAAAATCGAGATTGATTAATGTTTCGCAACATAATAACAACTGATACTACTTCTAATTGTAAATTGTGAGGTGTCAAGACAATTTCAATGAAATTTAAAAATTCTGTGAGGTAGTTGACATTGTTTGCACGAACTCGTTCCATTTTAAGCTTATCCACTTCATTTTCTGTCACTCTAAAATGCAATTCTCAGATGACAATAAGAGTATTATCATTTGACATACAAGACAAAAAATTACGGGTTATTTTGGTTACTTATTTTATTTTAATTGATTGTTTAATCAATTTTATAATTTAAAATAATAACAGAAAAAAATTAATGAATTTAAGAAAACAAAAATTTTTGTTTTTTGACAAAAAACACGTGGGAATCGAATTCCAATCCCCACGTGACAGACGGGGATACTCATCAGTGCACTACCCAGTACGGCAATTAAATCGTCGTCAACAACTGTCAAACGTGAAATTGTTAAACGCGCGAAATTTAAATAATCGTTAACTTTTCTGAAATTTTTCAATTTTCTGAAAGATGAATGAAATCGGTAAAGTAGTACTCAAGTTATGGCTTGACATAAGGATTCATTTTTATGTTGTATATAGTCAACAAGGAAAATGAAATCCCTGTAATTGGCTTCTTCTTCTTCGCGTGCCATATCAGAATTATCCGACGTTGGCGATCACCATTGCGAAGGCTTCTCGATCTTCTGCAATATCGAATAATTGTCCTGCATTTGATATCTGAGTCCATTCACGAATGTTTTTTAAACAAGAAACTTGTTTTCTTCCTACACCCCTACGGCCCTCTATTTTGCCTTTAAGTATCAGTTGTAATATTTTATATCGACTTCCCCTTACTATATGTCCCAGATAAGACATTTTTCGATGTTTAACAGTCTTTAGCAGTTCTCTATCTTTGTTGACGCTCCTTAGTACTTCTTCATTAGTTTTCCTTGCTGTCCAAGGTATCTTCAGCATTCGTCTATGAACCCACATTTCCAATGCTTCAATTTTGTTCATGATCGATACTTTTAGCGTCCACACTTCTGCACTATACAAAAGTACGGACCAAACATAGCACTTAACCATTCTTTGTCTTAGTTCTAAACTGAGATGATTATTGCAAAGAAATGACTTAATTTTCATAAAAGTAGTTTTAGTCATTGCTATTCTACGTTTTATTTCTATGTCTGGATCTAGATGGTCCGTTATCACAGTTCCCAAATATGTCATTTTGTGGACTTTCTCAACTTGGACTCCGTTTAATTGAAGCTTTGCATCGGGATGTGGGTCACGACTAAACACTAAAAAATTTGGTTTTGTTTGAGTTTATTTTAATGCCCATTTCCTCTCCTACTTCGTGAATACGATCAAGCAGAATTTGGAGACCTTCAATATTGTCTGACAGAATTACTGTATCGTCTGCATATCTAATCACATTAAGTAGTTCCCCGTTGATTTTTATTCCATATGGCTGTCCGAGTAAACATTGAACAAAGTTGGCGACAAAATGCAACCTTTTCTGACTCCTCGTTGTATGGAGATTTCATCGGTGTAGTTATCTCCAATTTTTACGATAGCAGTTTGATTCCAGTACATATTTTTAATGACACGAATATCCTTATCATCTATTCCAATATTTTTTAGTATTTGCATTAATTTTACATGTTGTACTTTATCGAATGCCTTTTCGAAGTCCACGAAACATGCAAATACATCTTTTCTTTGGTCACGGCATTTTTGTAATAGGATGTTAAGCGCAAAAAGTGCCTCCCTGGTTCCCATAGCATTCCTAAAACCAAATTGGGTATCTTCGAGATCTTCTTCGCATTTGCTTCTAATTATGTTGTGAAGTATTCTTAGGAAAATTTTAAGAGTGTGGCTCATTAGGCTAATTAATCGATATTCTGATCATTTTCTCGCATTGTGTTTTTAGGTATTGCGATAAAGATGGATTTGAGCCAATCTGTGGGAATCACTCCGGTGTTATATATTGAATTAAAAAGTCTTACTACTACTTTTATGTTATTATCCTCTATTAGTTTCAGCAACTCAGTTGGTGTATCATCTGGATCACAATTTTAGCATTATTTATAGCGTGTTCTACCTCGCATTTCATAATTTCTGGGCGCCGTCGGTACAGTTTTGGTAGAATTCGGCAATATTATTCCTGCCATCTTAAAAAAACTCTGATATATATATATATATATATATATATATATATATATATATATATATATATATATATATATATATATATATATAGCTGCCATTATTTTCTTATTTCGTGCTCATTTACAATAATTTTGTTATTATTGTCAACGAGTACAGAGGTAACTCGTTTTTTAAATATGTTACTCTTTTTTTTAGCATTTTGCGCATATTAAATAAGTCGTGTTTAGATATTACATCCTCCATTTAGTCGCACCTTTCTCTCATCTATTTTTCTTTGACTAATTTGATCTCCTTTTTTATTCTTCTCTGCAAGTGTCTATATTCTGTTTCATTAGATTTTATCAGTCGATGTTGTTCCATTAATTTCAAGATGTCGTCTGTCATCCAGATGTCAACTGTAGTTGGCTGTATACCATAAATCACAAAAGTTTTATTTAAAAATCCTTTATAAAAGGTATATAATTAAAAAGACCCTTTCGGGCTACATCACAGAACGTTTTTGTACTAAAAAGCCCATCATCAGGGCTTTTCAGGACAGTGAGTTCTAGACGTCAACTGGGTTCTAGATGGCAACTGACAGTGACTGTCAGTTTTCATCTAGAACTCATTCAACAAACATTATCTGAGGGTCAGGAACAACTCCTATCAGGAGTCTTACGTTGCCATGCAGGGTATCTGTAAAATACTTTAACATCACACCAGCTTTTCAACAATAATGTAACACATAACAAATTTTGTAACTTTTTAAGGGTTTTTACCCAGATATTTAGTGACTTGACTCGTGTATATCTGATAATAATACATTGATAATGGACTTTTTAGTCCGAAAACGTTCTGTGATGTAGCCCGAAAGGGTCTTATTAATTATATACCTTTTATAAAGGATTTTTAAACAAAAATTTTATATAATATATACTTATCTATCTAATACATTTCTTCTTTTCTAGGAAAACCTTTGACAGGCTATTAAAAACAACAATTCGAGAAAACGATGGTAATCTAGTAAAAGGTAGAGCGGAAGTTATCAAGGCTATACGGAATATTCCAAATAAAGACGATGTATTTGCCGCTCTTACAAGAAATACGAAGTTAATGAACGAAAACGATCTTCGATTCTCCGCAACTGCAGGAGAAATAACATTAAACGGCCAAACAATCAATATGAACGAATTTATAGGTATGAATAAGAAACAAGCAAGTGCCTTTTTGTCAAATTTGCCTTCAGAATCGAACATATCAATAAGTGATACTAATTCTATGATAAATACTTACTCTTTAAATAATTGGTCTTTGCCTAATGTTAAAGTATTTGCTGGTTTTGCCCTAACCTTAATAAACAAGTTTGGAAGCGATGTCCAAGGTATGATAATGGAATTAGTAGAAAGAGCCATAGAGCTTGTTTTTAGATATTTCAAAGATGCAGTTAGAAACGCATTTGGAAATGCAGCACACCAAGAAATAATGTACGCTGTAATGGAATATTTCGCAGGACTAGCATCAAGGCTTCTTCAGCAATACTTTACATGGCGCAGAACTGGAAATCCGCATCACTACGAACCGTACTACGTAGAGGTACCGGTGGATCCATCTGAAAGATATATATGGATTTTTGAGAAAATAGTCAAAATGTTCTTCAATGGTGGTGAATTTCCTATTAACGATGTCATGAAATATTTGGAAGGATGGATCCTAAACGAAATATATACTAGACAAATCAAAGATGAAGCTAATGAAAAAAGGGACGAACATTCACCTAGAAATAACAATAGTCTTCATTGCACTGTTTGTGGAGGAAATTATTTTAAATATAAGTAACTGTTATATTTATATTTTATATATTTTATGAGAGGTATTACATTGTTATATAGTTAATTTTTGTGTATTTATTTTTTAATTACAAAATTTCTTTTTCTGCGAATTAAGCACTTTTGTAGTCAAAGAGGGGTTACCTTCCCTTATTAAAGTTGAGACCATCTATCTATCGTCCGTCGGCAAATTCAAACAAAAATATAACTTCCAGACCATCTTTTACTACCTTTAGTCCAGACAAATTAATATATGTATTTAATATATTTTTTACCACCAAAAGTGAGATGTTTTAACCAAATAATGCTTCAAATATAATGTACAGAATAATTTTGAATTACGTTCCGCTGATGAACTTGCTTTTTTGCAGTGGGCAGTGGGCTTCTCAAAACAAATCCTAACAGTTCGTCTTCAAAATAGGAACTAAAAGATTTCCTCTCAGATAATGATTTGTATTTTGACAACTATAATAAGAAACGGTTACTTGAAGTGCTTCGTACTAAAACTTGTAAGAAACAATATATACTGGACACTATTACAATACAACATGGTTTTGAGGTTACCACCTTATTTTTGCATATTCAATCCTATCGAATTTATTTGGGGACAAGTAAGTGGTCGATTTAATTCGATATGAACTATCAGAGATTACAAGTGCCGACTGGAAAAAAGCAGTAAGCCATGTAGTGAAAGTAGAAAATGAGTACAGAAGACTACGACAATTATTTTCAAACAGTGGACAACTTATTATTAATCTGGTGGATAGTGACGATGATGAGAGCTCGTCTGCAGAAGAAATATTTTAGACAAGGTACGCTAATATGATGATTATTTCAGTTCAAACCACTCAGTTTTTCATTATAAAGTACTAACTTTGTTTAAAACAATATTTTCTTAAATGTAAAATACTTTTCCACAGTTTCATCTATGTACATCATCGTTAAACGCTAATAGGGCTTTTCAACGCTTCTCATATGTTTCAGGCACTTGTCATATGTCGTATAATTTTAATATATCTACGTCATACGTTATTGGTATATAGTATTTGTAAACTCCATTCGCTTAGCTCGGGCATATTTTGACAGATTCATTGTCGGAAACCTACAACACAACAATTCCTACTTCTCAGTATTAATAGCTCAAGTATCCTACTATTGCAGACTTCTTTCTTTGAAAAAAGAAGAATTATTCTAAATAGTGGAAGTGTATACTAAACTCATCAAATTTTGGGTAGTATATATTTAAAAAATATATTTTAGTCGTTATAATTTAACATAACCATTTATTATATGGTGCAGATAAATAAATATTAATTGTCGGTAATTCGCAAAGTTCTATTTTATTTACTATTTAGTTTATTTACTATTAATATTGGCTGTGAGTACGTGTGCTTGGTTGTATAGTAATTTCCAGCCACTTTTAGTCTGTCAAAAAGTAACTAACTTCGCAAAAAAATAATTACTAAATGCACTAGACAGTTCGGACTGGGAATAGCGAACCGAGTTTACCATGAGTATATACCAATAACTATACATACCAAAGACTTATGATGTAGATGTATTAAAATTGTATGACATATATAACAAGTACCTGAAACAAATGAGAAGCATTGAAAAGCCCTATAGAAGATGCCGTTGTATCACCTAGTATTTTTTCCGACAGGGTGGTAGAGTGAAAATTTTTTTTACATTCCACTTCTAACCATTTAAAAACAAAGAAATATAACGTTTTGTTTGTTTTTCCAAAATCAGATTTTCTGCTTTTTGACTATAATATACACATTACACATTGTTATTTTATGATTTAATTTTGTGTAGGTGAAACAACCAATATCGCGATACGTCCCTGGACATCGGTTACTCGAATTTCATAACATACAAATATTATCTGTTTGAATTTGCCGATGGACCCGATTTTACACTCAGATGCAAAAAAAAGGCAACGGAGAAAATTTTGGTCAAATTCAAAGTATTTAAATTTTTTTATTTTTAGTTCTATTTTGATGATTTTTTTACACATTATGTATAAATTTATAAATTTTAATTTGGTATAGTCAGTTTTTTGATAAAATTTTATATTTGATTTATTGTACGGGGTTAATTAAAACGTAGGTTTATTATCCTAACTTTGAAATATCCTGTGGAATAATTCCGTTTGCGAATTTTCGTAAAACCTTATTTTTCAATTACAACCATGTCTCCTAAGCATTGTGTTTTTTGTTTCATGTCAAAATATTCCTGGGTTTATTTTTTAGAGCCAAATGAATTTGCCACCCACAATTTAGGACTTTTTTAATTATGATTATTTTGGAGTTATTTTGTAATACGACGAGGTGGCTTTGGTGACTGTTATCATTATGTCATATTGACAGTTACATTTTGTTTACCTATGATTGATCATTACTCTTAGTGTCAAGGATTGTGCGAAAGCCGTTGTTCTGGTTGAAGATGGGCTAAATTATGAATATGTGGAAGCGGGAAGTGGGAGAAAGCGTAAAACTACCGCTTTAGATGATCGTTTTATACGAGTCAACGTTTTGCGGGTTTGTCATTGTGTGAAAACAAGTAATCAGCTTCAATAGGTTCGAGGCAATAATGTAAGTGTATTTACAGTTCGTCGAAGATTACATGGATTTGGTTTGCAAAGTTGCAGACCAGCAACTGGGCCCAAATTACTTCCACGGCACAGAGTGGCTAGACTATAATTTTCCAGGGAATATTTACATTGGAATTTAGGACAATGGAGTAATGTTCTTTTTACGGATGAGTCGAGATACTGTCTTCACTCATCAGATGGGAGAGAACGAGTATGGCGTCGATCTGGAGAAAGATGTACGTAGTACCCTTTTCTCAATATATCGGCGATGGTATTCTATTAATGCATGATAATGCTCGACCCCACTCTGTAATGTGTGCCACGCAATATTTAGATGAAGTTGGTATTCATAAAATGAACTGGCCAGCGTGTTTTCCAGATCTGATCGTTTGGGACATGCTTTGTAGAAAGAGAGGTCGCGAAGTCGCACCAGCCTCAATTAACGAACTTTGCTTGGCTCTAGAAGAGGAATGTCAAAACATCCAGCAAGATGATATTCGCAACCTAATAGACAGCATTAGCCGACGTGTACAGGCAGTTATATATTATAAGCTAGGGGAGGCAATACAAAGTATTAAGTTATTTTTTAGTAGTTTTTCTTTGTTATTTGCGTACTTTTGAGTACGCAAATAACGTAATTGAAAGTTCCATTTAAGTTGTTTTTTTATGTTTTGTTATTGTTATCATTGTTCATTAAAACTAAGATTATGTCGTTGCTTTTAATCATTATTTAAATACAGTGCTTCTGGGATGTCGATATGAAATTCCTTCGATATCAATCACCAAAGCCCTCATCGTCGTACGTCGTACAAATTAATACAAAAGATAATGGTAATAATAGGTAGAGGCGTAACTTGTGGGTGGCAAAGTCATTTAGCTACTAAAAATGAACCAATCCATATTTTCACATGAAACAAAAAACATAATACTTAGAAGACATGGTTGCAACCGAAAAACAAGGTTTTACGAAAATCCGCTAACGGAATTATTCCACAGGATGTTTCAAGGTTAGGATAAAAAACCACCTTTTGATTAACCTCGTATAATAAGTCAAATACAAAATTTTATTAAAAAACTGACTATACCAAATTAAAATTTACAAATTTATACACAGTGTGATAAAAACATTATCAAAATAGGGCTAAAAATAAAAAAATTGAAATACTTTAAATTTGACCAAAATTTTCTCCGTTGCGTTTTTTTGCATTTGCAGTGTAGTTTATTATAGATGTAATATTTTCCACAATTTTAATATTGTCATTAAACTCAAGTTCACACGAAGTATACATAGCGTTCCTAAACTATTTTCTTCTGTTAGTTCTATCTTATTTTTCTATTAAAATTGTGGCTAACATACAAGTTTACA
Organism: Diabrotica undecimpunctata; assembly: GCF_040954645.1. Taxonomy (NCBI): domain Eukaryota; kingdom Metazoa; phylum Arthropoda; class Insecta; order Coleoptera; family Chrysomelidae; genus Diabrotica; species Diabrotica undecimpunctata. The sequence goes on along the minus strand of NC_092810.1, from coordinate 142,982,069 downwards.
ACCTTAACAATGTAGTGGGAAGACATGACCAGGCAGTAGGTCACATTGGCCAACTTAATAAATTAACATTTCTATAAGAAAGAATCAATTATGTATATGGAAATCAACAAATTTGAAAGAAAGCAGTTAATTGTAAATTGAATCGAAGATTTTGGAAAGGGAAAGGCAAATCGTCGTCTATGGCTAAAAGTCATTAGTATTTATTAATGGTTATTATTTTATAACAGAAATAGTTATTTTGTAGTTACTAACTTTGATGAAAAAATAAAGGAGGATTCTGTTTTCGATTAGAAAATTAAATTTTGTTAAATGCTGTTTTTCCAAAACCATTAGCATATTGCTCTGATGTGACAAATAAGTACTGTAAAATAGTAGTCACTATATGAAATATTATAAAATAGTCTTGTTGAAAAGATTGCCACCAATATGAACCCCTTCCCATATCAGTTGGTCCAATTATGGAATTTGCAGTTTAAGTCGATTACCATAAACAAATTATATTCTGCATGTTATAAGTTCCCATATTAATTAATATGGTATTTTTATTAATATTGATTAAAAACATTAGGTACCCTTATGGTTTTTTATTTATTTTCAACAATAAAAAAAAAGTTTTACTAAACCCTGGCTATGCATTCACTTATGTCAACATACGTTGATTTTTTCATAATTACGTTAAATCCAGAGGTAGCTATGGAGAAATGAGATCAAAACAATAATGTTGTCAGTTAATGTCAAATGTATTTTGTAGTATTGTAAAGCTTTTTTGTTTAAATAGATAGTATAATGGGTCGAGGTATTTGTCGAAGTTATTGATGAGAAAATTTGTTCAATCATTATTAGATTTTTTAATTCTGGAAAATCCGGAAATCGCGAATATGTTGTAATAGTAATGTAGTGTAAGAAATATAGTAAGAAGATACAAAACTATAGGTGCCGTCGTCACAAAACCTAGAAATGTACGAAAAAGTAAAATAATCGAAGTAGACCGAAGGGCATTAAGACGCATTAGGTATAGTGAAAAATCGCCGAGCAAATTATATGGAGTGACGTTATTGGAAGACGTTTCTAAATCAACATGTCACCGAGAGGCATACAAATTAGGATTTGGTTCTTACAAAGTAAGTTTTATAGTTGAAAAAATGAATACGAATTGTTTTTAATAAATTTTATTTTATTTTGGGCTAAGGAAAAGCCACTTTTTACTTTACAACAAAAGAAAAATAGACTAAGATCATCAAAAGAGCATAAAAATTGGACTCAGTCGCAATGGGATTCAATACAATGGAGTGAAGAGTCCAGATTTGAAGTGTGTGTTGGAGACAGTAGGAGTCGCGTCATTCGCAGGAAAAATTAAGCTTTTCATCCCCACTGTCTGAAGAACCGTCAATTCATGAAGTCAAATTTCCTATGATCTGGGGCAGCATGTCGTCGAAAAAGTTGCATTTTATCGATAGGATTGTAAATACGGACAAATATTTGAATATTTTAGAAGAATCTCTTTTACCGATTATGGAACACCGTTTAACATCATCGGAAGATTTTGTCTTCCAACAGGATGACGTAAGTTGTCATACCCCAAAAAAAAGTTTAAAATTGATTAAAGACCATGGCATGCCACTTCTGGAATGGGTTTCTAACAGTCCCGATTTGTCCCCGGTAGAGACTTTGTGGCTTGAAATGAAAAAAGCTTTGAGAAAACATCATGCCAGGTCCGTCAACGAATTGAAGGAAAAATTGCAAGAAAAATGAGATTAGTTTACATTAGAATTTTGTCAGAACTTGGTAAAAACTATGCCTCGAAGAATTGTGGATGTCAGTAAAAATAAAGGGGATGTAACTCAGTGGTAAACCTTCACATTTTTTTTTTGTTAACATTACATATTCTATGCGTTTTTTAAATTTATTATTATTCTGTTTAATTAATAGTTTTCATTGCGTTATAAAATATTTTCTATAATTATACTATAAATCCTCAATTTAGAAGAGTGATTTCATAGTTTAAACGCCGAATATCCTCAAATTTAAATGTACACAGCGGCTCTCGAAAACTACCAGTTTTCTCAATTGCAATTTGCGTTTTCTCATAAGAAATTACAGAATATATAAAGTAGTATATATATTTGTGCTTCTCTATAGAAGACTTGACCAGAAGTTGTCGTACAGTGTAGCTAATTCTTGTTCACAAGTAGTAATTATAGTCATACAAAACCTGTATTCTTCCACGCAGCGACTATTATCGTCATAAAAATACCAAAAAAAAAACATGATTTTTTCAATAGTAAAAATTAAGCACAAAATTGTAATGAAATAAATTTTATTTATATGTTCTGTTTCGTTACATATTTTAGTTTATAAAATAAAAATCGATATTTTAAAACATTATTTTTCAATCGTTTGGCAACTTTGGAATTAGCCAGGAAACTCCGATTTACAATTCCGACCCAGAAATAGCCGTAAAACTGGTTTTTATTATTTTATAGCTGAACAAGTGCCGATCAAGAAATTAACAATCTTCTTCTCATTGCGCCGTCTCCTTTCGAAGGTTGGCGATCCAAATGGCAATTGTAGTTTTGGAAACTGCTGCGCGAAAGATCTCTGCGGATGAGCGGTATAGGAAATTCAAAAATGTTCGATGCATTAAAACTTCTAAAATTTACGCTGCGCTTTTATTTTTGTTCTCTAAAATTTAATTTTTTTTATCAATCTAACGTTGGGCCAACTGATATGGGAAGGGGCTCGTATTGCCCGTATCCCGCCGTTAGGAGGTACACATTTTATATAGAATTCCCCATATACCCAAATTTACTGAATATAGGGTAATTTATCTTAAAAGTTACTTTATAGATAAAATGATCCGAAGAATAAAAATCGGTAGAAAATAAGGTATTCGCAGTAGATTGGTAAATGAAATTTCAAACAGAAAAATCGTTAGAGGTGGTATCACAGCTAATACAATTCAGTGGAGATCGTTGTTTTTAAGAAACCACCTCCACAACTGTCGGTCACAGAACAGTCCGCCGCTGATTGATTTCGGTTCAGCTCGTTCCAGTACAGTCGTAAGAAACCTACAAGAGGTAGGTAAACGTTTTATTAAGAATGTACAAAACATATTTCATCCCACTCCAATTCTCAGTAATTCTTCCGCCAAGATCAAACGATCTCACAATTAGTAAATGTCCATGTATTAACCCTTTAACAGTCAGAACTATTTTTTAGAGGAATATTTTAAATTTATTATCTAAGAACTTTCTATCTGCTATGATAGTGTGCAAAGCAGTCTTTGCATAGAGCAACGTTACAAACTTGACAAAATAAGTTGCTGGGCGTTTGTTTCTTTTTAGATGAAGCACAAAAGGCACAGCGCCTATAAGTTCCTTTGGTGGGTAAGTGTGAACTAGCATTCAAAGTTGAGCTTGATAGAGGTCCAGACTTTTTTCTTAAAGTAAAAGTGCTAATCAAATTATCAGCTAGTTCACTGCGGAACTGTAATGCAGTCATAGGCTTAGCACATGATTTTTAACCACCCATGTATTTGTTATAATCGGCTATTGCCTGAGGACATGGTACTTGATCTCTATTTTACGGTTTTGTTTGTTCTCAAAACCTAAGTTTTTTCTTGAAAATTATGTAGATTGCTGACAACACTAACACACTTAACGCATCTATCTTTCCACTTCTACACAGATATTTCCTCAGTACTAACCTACTTTGACTAATTTTGAGAAAGCTCTTTATCAAAACATAATAGTTGTTTTGGAAAATATTTTCTTGTTTGCCTTACAGTGCCACTATCAAAAGTTTTCTTTTCCAGTAGTTTCTGCATCAGTGGTATTGTGGTGAAAAAATTATCAAAGTATACGCAATAACCACGATTTTGATATTTCGACGTAAGTTCTAAAACACGTTCTCCCAACATATCGGACGTTGATTCGGTGGCTTTTCCTTGACATATTTGAAAATTTAGAAGGTATCCCGTTTTAGCACATGCCAATGCCCAAATTTTAAAGCCTCTTTTTATTGGTCTCATTGGCATGTACTGTTTTAGTGATGTACGCCCGTTGAAAGCGCACGTGCTTTCGTCAATAGAATAGATAGGTGTCTATATGCCGGAAAAGCATTTTGAAAGGTCTCTGAAAGTTGGTTTATGAGGAGTGGTCTAAGTTTGTAGAGCCTATCAAACTCTTTAGATTCCGGTTGGGGCATATTTTTATTTTTGTGAGATGCAAAAATCTCAAGACTTTCAGGAATCTTTTTAAATGTAAATACTTTAGTCACACGTTCAACATGGAAGTTTTCATTGCTGGACCAGTATGACCTTATTGTTGGAAGGCTTTGGGACCTCACGACTATAAGTATTCCCAAGAAAGCGTCGAGTTCTTCCATATCCATAAAAAGTTGCGAATTCTTCTGGGTAGCGTAAAGTTCGATTCTGTGGAAATTGTTTGACAGATACTCTCACTAAAGAAAACTCTGAAAAAGCCGATTGGCTTACTCGAATTAATGTCAACATTGATGCTTGAAGACTTAGTAAAATCAAATGATTCGAAAAGGAGATTGGGGACGTTTTTCTTGGACTACACAAAAGCTTGATTTGAAGGAGCAGGAGCTTGTTTCTCTTTATCGGCAGTCGAGGTAATGTTATTAGTTGTTCATACTCGTCTTCTTCATCAAAAAAAATGTTTTTAGGAAATAATATAGCCAACTTGTGTTTGAAACCAAATCCATCATCTTGATCCGAATCATCAAAATCTTCGTTTCCGCTAGAATTATTTGTCTTTCTTTTTCTATTTTCGGAGTAAATACAGAGAAACATATTATCTGAAACTAAATGTCAACTATTCTCCAATGTCATAAGTAACTAAAATAGGTCTTTTTAAAACTTAACCAGATAACAGATATCAAAATATCTCTCCTGGTGTTTGGAACCAAACATGAATGAGTAATATACACAAAAGATCTATCAGATCATAGTAAGGGAAGACCTACAAGGCTTTTTAGGCCTGAATGCGGAAAGGTCTAAGCAACCAAATTACCTCTTTTAAATCTACAATCTTCAAGATCAATTAAACAAATAAAATGATAATTTACGTCTTACTAAGGGCATTAAAAATTTTTAAAGTTTCAAATTATGAATTGTTCTACACACATTGTAAAAATGAGGAAAACCTATTAAATTAGCCACTAGTCTTCGTAATACGAAGACTAGTGGCTAATTTAATAGGTTTTCCTCATTTTTACAATGTGTCACCGCAGTATAAGGAAGTCACTCACCTTTATATAAGTTTATTTTAAGTGTGGTAGGTATCTATTTTAAATTTCTTACATTATTAAAATATAATTACCGTTTTAATTAAATTGTTATTGATTTATTTGATTTTGGTTAGAGTTGTATGTGTTATTTTAAGAAAATATTGGATCTCTCGCAACACTTTGAATTGTAAGTTGCCTACAATTGGCGCAACTCATGGATATGATTTGGAAATAAGTGGTTTTTGTATTTGTCCACGGTTCGTAGTAAGTCTACGAATCGTGGATTTTGTCATGGTTTAGTCACAGAATAAGAAACAATTGTTATTTATTCTGTGCTATGGTGGTGTAACGTAAATACATATTTCTTCGAAAGTATATAATTTTACATTGTCGTATCATTATCGGTAAATCATCTTTTAAAATATTGATAGTAACCTCAGAATTTAGATCAAAATATAATAAGGGTTCTCCCTTAATATTCAGCATATCTAAAATAAGGTTAAACTTGCTATCTAACTAAGTATCTTTCTCTATTTGATAACAAATCCCTATCTTTTCGCTCTCAGAGTGCTCCGGGGCTCATTGACACTGTCGAATAGCAACTGAACTGATCCAATTCTGTTATTGAACAAACTGTTTAAAATGTTGGCGCCAAATATTCCATACACATGCGTGTTATTATGACAGTAGGATAATAGATGCTTGTCCTTGTCATTTCTTATTTCATTTCATTTCATTTTATAATCATAGAGGCTAATCAGCTGAAAAAGTCTGTGATAAAGATTAAAGGAATCCTCGATCCTCGCTCGTTTCCCTCGTGGTGTATTTTACGGATAGTGGTGAAGTAGTGTAGTTTGTTACAGCTGATTGGTTCTGTGAATATTCGCAAAAACTTGTCACTTTATTTAAATATTTTTCATCTTTTTTACATTTAATATAAAATATTTTAAATATAAAAAGAGTTACCATGTCCAGTACAACAAATGGTATAAACGGATCACCCCGAAAAAAACCCAGAACGGATGGTGAGTCCAAGGTGACGGTGGTGTTGGGGGCCCAATGGGGAGACGAAGGAAAAGGAAAAGTTGTGGATATGCTTGCTGCAGATGTAGATGTTGTTTGCCGGTGCCAGGTACTTGAATCTATATATTTAAAATAAATTGATCAATACTTTAAAATATTACTGTTTGTCAATTATAACTATAGTCAGGTTTTCTGTGTTCAGGGTAGGGTGGTAGATTAATCCATATTCAAAACTTAAAAACTATTCCAGTATATATGAACTGATTTTTTTGGGATTAGCAACTTCTGGCATCCTTTCATCCCGCATTTATTCCCAAAAGTTAAATTTGGATAATCAATTAACATATTCTTTTAATTTGATTTCACTTCTTGTTCATTTTTTGTAGGCTTTACATTGTTGTTAATGTTTAATACAATTTTGCTAATACATTGTGTCAGGTTTAAATATTTATTGTTATTGTTTATTTTATAACTAAATAAATGAGGGAGTTTATACTACACTAAATGCAAGTGCTGAAAACAACCAACTATCTCTCAAGGCCTAGATTTTTTATTACTTATTGGAGAGTGACCTATAACACAAAAATAGAAAACTGGGGGATGTATTTAGAATACTTTTAGAATAATTAACATATGTTACATGTTACAGACAGGTTCAATAAGGGTTCAGACACTCCTATAGAGGCTTGACCCTAGGGCTTCCAAAACTTATAGAAAACATTTAACAAATAGTATTGAGTAAGAGAGATTATTTCTCAGTATTTATCAAACTCCAGTTGGTTTTCCTTTTTTTGCAATGGGAATATTGGTCATATGATCCATTCTTTTGCTATTTCTTATTCTGACCAGATTTTACAAATTATATTGTGCATGACATCAGTTGTTTGCCTTATTATTTAAAAAACTCTTCTAAAATATCATCAACCTTGGCAATTTGTGTTTATTTGTAATTAATTTTTGATTATGCGATAAGTATGATTAATAAAAGGTGCACCACAATTTAGATGTTAAAAATAGTTTATATGTGATTATTTTTTTCGAAGTATTTTATTTGTGTAAAACTGCCCTTGAATATGAAGGAAAAAAATGGCAAGAATATAAGTCGATGTAATAATAAGGAACAAAGAATTCTCATATATTTATTTCGTAATATGAAAATAAGATCCGAATAATTTAGTATATTTTTTTTCTCTAGGGAGGTAACAATGCTGGGCACACAGTAGTAACTGATGGAGTTGAATATGATTTCCACCTTCTTCCAAGTGGTATCATCCACCCCAATTCAAAATCAATTATAGGTAAGATCAGCTTACATTTTATTATTTTTAAATTTAATATTCATGTTGAAGCCCTTTGTTTTAATTAAATTCCTTTTTGGTTTATCTTTATCATAGTGTCAAATCATCAAAATATAAAAATTATTGGAAATTGTTTATTTTTTGTAACATCTTAAGAGAGTTAAGTCTTAAAGTTAGGAGTCATCTTATCTTGTGAATCATGAAAAATTGGGTATGTCATTATTTTTTTGTTTTTATCAATATAATCTGTAAATGCTTACCTAAAACTTGTGAAAATAAAGAAGAAAAATATTAAGAAATCGTAACTTTTTATTTGTTGTGATATTGAGAGAAAAGTATGTATTGTATCGAAAAATATTCTTTAGATGGAGGAATTTAGGTGTAGTTTTAAACTTTGTGAGTTAAAGTTGCTCCATAAACAAAAAAATTATTGAAAATTTACGTAGAAAATATAATATTTTTTTTCCTGGAAGCTGTCAGATCTACACTGGGCTTAATACAATCCATTGGCTTACTTGACATCTTCCATTAAGTACACACCTCTACAAAATTAATGCACCACCTCAAATATAGTAGAAGTTTGAGCTATTTTTTCTCTATTAACTATTAGGAAATTCGTATCAGGAGTGAGAACTCGCCCACCTATTGTGTCTTGCACCAAATACCGCTCAGAAATCTCACTACCCAGTCTCAAATTGGCACAGTTAATATTTAATAAGCTCATGCGAAAATTGAATTGTTTCTCTAAATTGAATTTTTGAAGTTATACTTCTATACGCGCGCTCCACGTTGGAAATTTGTATGGGAGTGAATCTGTGAAATCATTACATATGAAACATAATGAGTAAGAGAGAGACAGAAGATATATTTTCTCTCTCTTCCTCTGTCGAATATAAAAATGTTCCTTTTATATATATAATTTAATATTATATAAAGATATATATACATATAATATTATAGTAAAATATTTATTAATATTATTATTTATGTGATATGTTTTATATTATTTATTAAATGTTTATAATTATATTATTCTTTTGTATTTCAAAATAATAATCTCAATAAATCACTGTATGAACCAGAACTGTCAATTTTGAAATACATTTGTGTTATGTCCTCGGTAGTGTAGTAGTCAGTATCCCCTCCTCTCACGCGGAGACCGGAGTTCGATTCCCAGTCGGGGAGGACTTTTTTGTTAATATTATTACATTATTGTCATTTTTAAATACTTATGGATATTGCATTTTAATTTGTATTGTATTATTATATGGAATTATGTTGCACTGTATTGTAGTGTATTTTTTATATATATTATTGTCATTTTTAAATACTTATTAATATGGCAGTTTAATTTATATTGTATTATTTTAGGTCTAAATTTTGGTATTTTAAATATCATTTTACCGTTTTCTAAAATAAAATTAGAAGACTTTTCTAACAACGAAAAACAAACTTGTACTAAATATAAGCAAAAGCCTAGCTCATATATGGAGCTTGCTTTGCTAAAAGACAGTTCAAATCGAGAAAAGCATATCTACAATAATACTCATTTACATTTTATGCCCAAACACAAATGCTGAACAAGATGAAAAGACAATTGTATTATTATATTAATAACAAAATAAACAATGAATTTTACTGCAGAGTATGTGTAAAAAAAATTTGCATTCAACTTCTTTCATACATATATGAAAATAAAAATATACATTTTCATCAAAATATTGATTCAATCCTTCATTGTTAGTAAGTTGTTATTAATTCTGTTTCTCTTTCTGATATGTCTTACCTATAGAATTACATATGTAATGATTTTGCAGATTGACTCCCAAATAAATTTGTAACGGCGAATGCGTGTATAGAAGTGTAACTTCCACCGGCAGTCCCACTGGACTGCCACACCCGTTTTTTTATAATTATTAATAATTAACGAAGATCTACCAAAAAAATATTGATAAGCAGTTTTTATGACACAGCTGATAATATCATAAACCAGTGACAAAGAATCGTTGACATGCAGAATTAGTATAGTAGATTTTCAAAACTTCTTATTATTTTTCTGATTTACTTATGTAAAAAAAAATAATTTTTAATTGACATTTCTGGGGAAACAAGTAAAACATCCATTATTATCTTATTTTCTTTGAAACCAGTTGTATCTTACAGTTTAAAAATAATATATTTTTTGAAAATATACTTTGCTAAACAACACTTTTTTTGCACACAATCAATTAAAATAGTTAATTGTTTTCAATCCTCAATAAAAACAAGATAAGTCATTCTAAAGCTTATAAAAAAAGAAAAATTACAAACACAATTTTTTAAGTAAATTTTCTCTACCACAACTTCAATGTGAGCTTGTTTCGCATACCCTTACATTGACAAGCTGTAAGTATTAATTATAAACAAACTTAATTCAAATTTAAGTAGTATAACACCGATATTCCATTTAGAAACTCTTGAAATTTCAGCTTAAACTTTGGCTTTCACTTAAAAACTCACCAACTTGAAAAGATTGGTATATATTTTTTAATTATTAAAAAATTATTACTATGTTCTCCTTACATTTGTAATACCTTTTTTTTATGGAGCAGTTACGAGGCATAAAGAAGAACAATTCAAAAAGACGATTTGGTTACGGTTATTATACTTCAAAACAATCCTTAAGAGGGCGACTGCATAAACTCAAACCGTGGCCGTCGGTCGGCTTAAAACCATCATGAAAAATATAGTTAGGGGGAAGTGCGAAAGGAGTATGAACGGAGTTATTTATTTAACTTATGCATCCACTCCTAAACAAATTTCGACGCCATTGATTTGCAAACTGTCTTTTGTTTTTTACACAATAAAATCTTTATTTTTAATATATTAACCATTTACCGCATGAATTTTTGTTTTTTGTCAAAAATAAATTCTCAGATAAGAATTTTAATTCTATTTTTACATAAACTATACACTATACAGTATGAAACTGCAAATAATAGTTTCTTTCTTTATTAATACACAACGGTATTGTGCATTTTGTGCACACTATATATGTTTTCTCTGTACAGCCTGGAAATTTGCATCTTGACCTAGTGCTCTCATCCCAATAGGGAAAATGATCAAGCCCATCTTTACGGATGTCTTCTTGGGGTATTTCTTTAGTGGGTCCCTTTTTGCGTTTGTTCTCGTACATCTGCTGAATGCTACTATTTGACGGTCTTCCTACTCTGTTCTGTTTAATTGGTTTTCCGGCTTTGCATAGAGCATCGGCTATTGCTATTTTGGTATCCAAAAGGGGTAAATCAAATTTCTTCGCTCTTTTGGCTAATAAATAACCAACAGTTCACGGCTGTCATGTCAATAAAATGAAAAAATATTTGTAAATAATATTTCTTCAATCTGATTTTTATACGATAAAATCCTAACATGGAATCAAGAAGATCTACACCTTCCAGTTGTTGTAGATTAGGACACTGTTAGGACAAGGTACCATTTTATGTATACTTTCTTATTTGAAAAATCTTCCTTTTTCTCCCTTTGCTTCACTTCCAGCATATGTTGACATTGTAGTAACGATTTTATTATCAAACCACGACACTACACTGACATCCACGTTGTCTATTTTCTCTACCATATGACCTCTGCCGCGCTTCTTCATTTCTTTCTCAGCTGGCATCACAACTCCAGGAACACGATTAAGTCTTACTGTTCCCAAAGGTAAAAGTGACATTTGGATCTGACCAGATATATCATAAGAGGTATGTTGGTGTACCAATTGTCAAAAAACAACTTGAAATGTGGATGTTTTGTTATCGAATCTGCTAATTTGACAACCACGTTGCTGCTCATACTAAGATTTGGTGCTCCTAGAGGTACAATATTACTCTGGGAACCAGCAAACAAATTAAAGTCATAGCTGAATCCTGAAATACCACTCAGCACAAAGTTTTTGAAGCCCCACTTATGTGGTTTTTTTGGGTTATACTGCTTTAGCTGGCTTCGCGCTTTTGTTGGTATAATCTGTTTGTCTACAGCTATACATTATTCTTTCGGAACCATGAGTAGTAATTCTTTGATTTGGCTCAGAACAAGTCTAATTTTGAATAATCTGTCATATCCAGGCTGATCATTTTCAATCATGTCATCATTGTTATTGAAATGCACGAAACATTTTATTTCTTCGAATCTGTTACAGCTCATCACATCGCTAACGGTGACCAATATAGGCATTCCAATAGTGTCTTGTTGATGGAAGTTGAATTATCGACATGTAAATAGTAATTCTTATAAATTTTTCTATTTCATATTTTTTTATATTAGCCGGTTTATCTGGACGTTGTTGCACTATGTATAAATTTGTTTGGTGTGTGATATGCTCTATACGACTATCAGGAAAGAGAAACTTAAAAAATTGGACCAGAGAATCTAATTGTAAAATCGAAGAAGGTAAATTTTCAGAACCAGTAAATTTTGTATCATTTTCTGATCTCCTCAGATTTCCTTTCACCCAATTATGAGATTTCTTCCTTTTATATCGTAGTCTTTCAGACAAAGGGGTATCATCATTTGAGGAATCTGAGGATGTGGCAGCAATGACAGTTTCCTTGACATTGCTTGGTAAATTGTCACGCTCGTCATTGTCACTATCTTGACACAATATCATCTCATTTGTGCCGTCTTCATCGGATAGATCTGATTCTTCACTATTAGTACTATTTGGAATTCTAACTGCATTCATTGTACCATAAAAGAGTTTAGGATCCATATCTACAAAAACAATCAATTAGTCCATAACTTCATAGTGTGCCATATATAGCACAAACCCTTTTTGGGGTTTTCGAGAGACTTTCAACATTCCTAATTTTTAGTACTTAAGCAGATATCTAATATTACAATACAATAAATTTAAATTTTTTCTCGTCGTAAAAAACGTTTTTACTATGAAAAATAACCTCCACTGTTTCACATGGTTCAGAATTTTAACAAGAATGAACTTGAAACTGCGCACGGCTGCCTATCTCGCCGTCAGAACTATGCCAGATTTATCTCGCGTACAATTAGTACGTGTCACATATGGGCTGCCATGGGGCTACGACAAAAATTGAGTTAAAACATTAAAAAAAATTTTTTTTGGTTTGTGCCATTTATGGCACATGATGCGGAAAAGGGTTAAATTGTTATAAGTTTTAATTTTAAAACTTAAAAAGGTATGAAATTTACAATATTCAAAGTATTTATTTTTTTTATTACATGTAAATTAAGTTTTTTTTAACTTTGAATTAAAAATAGGTTTGTTCCTACACTACGAAAAAACTGCTTGATATACATATTGTCCCTGATGTATCGGAATTTCAACCAATACACCATTCCTAATATGTATATCGAGCAGTTTTCCTAGTCTTCATTACGAATTCCATTAAACTTATCGGCCTCAGGGACTTAATTTACTCATGTCTGACTTTGCCAGGTTTAGGTATAAAAGCCGCCCTTATTAGCGTCCGTATTTTTTTTATGTTTTCTAGTCGTGGGCTAACCTGTAGCCCATGACTAGAAAGGGGCTAGCCTGTAGCCCTTTTAATTTAAATATGTATAAATCTTGTAGATTTATACATATTTAAATTAAAAATTTGAATCATAATATTTTTTCTAAAAGATTCATTTATTAAAAGTTAAAATAATATTTTATTTTCTTCAAAAAATTTTATAAAGCGCAAAAATTTAATGCTACCCTACGACCACGCAGCATCTACATATAAAAATATCTAAAGTTGCATTTGTTGCCCCACTCTGTCTTATTTTAGAATCAGTAATAGCGCTGACATGACCGCTCCCTAATGGTACAAATAAGGAACTAAAATCATGATCAACTTCTGATTGTTTTGTGTATAACCTTTTGTTTTATATATTATATTATATATATATATATATATATATATATATAAAACAAATATAATATATATATTATATATGTCATCATCATCATCATTTTGGCTTTACAACCCTGTGTGGGTCCTAGCCTCCCCAAGAATTTTTCTCCAGTCGTCCCTATCCATCGCCTTCCTCCGCCAAGCACGTATTTCCATATTTCTCATATCTTGATCTATGTTATCTAGGAATCTTGTTATATATGTTGTATAACCTAAAGTTTGCTCATTTAAAAAGCTTTTTGTTGTAACAAGTAATTTTGACTCCATTATACAATATCAGACTTAATGATCTGTTATTTATTATATCAGTTGTAAATACTTATATCTGATAATAAAAAAATTAGAAATAGTTATCATAGTCCAAATAAAGCCATATTGCAATTGTTTTTGTCGTTTATTGCTTGTATCTTATGATTAAGTTGATTTCTTTATTATAAATTTTAAGGAAAGTCTGTCGCTCTGCGTCAATAAGATAAAGATGCTTAATGGGAATATTTACACAACATATTAACATTTTGAGTGTATACTTATTTTTAACTGATAGTGAAAGAGGTAATTGGATCTTAATTAATAAATCCGTTATTTACTTACAATTTTATCTATTTTGATAGTGTGTTCTTGAAATTTTTAAGTATTTTATACATATAAGTAAATGACCGCCATTTGTTGAATACTATCAACACAAAATTTTTCATTTATCTATATAATTCCTTCATGAGCAAGTTGCTAGACATGTTATTACTTTATGTTGGTCACTGGTATATAATAAATCAGAAATAATTCTTTTTATACTCACCATTAAAAATATACTTAAAAATTTACAAGATCATAATAAACATATTAAATTCTACTGGGTCAAATCACACGCAGGTACACACAATGAAGTCGCAGATAATATTGCCAAAGAAAGTATACAAATGGGAGGAGATATAAATTGTGAATTATCTACAGAAGAACATATAAATTTATCAAAACAAAAAATGTTGAAGAAGTGGACATTTTATGGCAAGAGTACTGTTTTACAAATCCAACTGGATATAATAAAATAAAGGGTGTTTTTTTAGAGGTATAAAACTTTAAAATGGAATAAAACAAAACTGGTTTTTTTAAATTGATATGACTTTAACTTTATTCGAAAGATAATCTTTTTATGATAATGATTTCTGGCATATGACTGTCATGGTTAGCTCTGTCGAGTTTTTCCAATATTTGTCGACGTATATCAACAATAACACGTTGTCCTCCAAGTGGTCAATCGTTTCATGCTTACCGGTGTAGACTAGCACCTTCACATATCACCACATAAAATAGTCTAACAGTGTTAAATCGTACAATCTTGGAGGCCAATTCACGGTCCGAAACTGCGGTTACCAAACGTTTTCTTCAATAAATCAATCGTGGCACGAGCTGTGTGACATGTTGTGCCGTCTTATTGAAACTACAGCTCCAGCACATCATGGCTGTTGAATTGGAGAATAAAAAAGGCAGTAATCATGGCTCTATAGCGGTTACCATTGACTGTAACGTTCTGTCCAGCATAGTTTTTGAAGAAGTACCATCCGATGATTCCACCAGACCATAAAGCACACCAAACAGTCAGTTTTCTGGGGTTTCAATGGTTTCTCAACATACATTTGAGGATTATCTTAACTCCAAATATGGTAGTTTTGTTTGTTGACGTAGCCATTCAACCAAAAGTGAGCTTCATTGTTAAACAAAATTCTCTTATGGAAATCGGAATCAACGGCAATCTCGTTTTGGACCCACTCACCAAATCTAGGCCTTGCTAGGTGATGATGTACCTTCAATTCTTGCATGAGCTGGATTTTGTAGCTCGCAAAGCAAGATGTGCTGTACATGATGGCAGATAGACTGATTCGGCTCTTACTGTATGTTAAACTCTAGGAGCAGCAAACAGTTCTTCTGTACGCACTGTACGACGTGTCTGTGAATGAATATTATCAGTTAGACTAAACGTGGTGCAAAAACGTTCCATGGTAAATCGAATTAGTTGCTCTGATGGATTATGTTGACCATAAATTGGACGTAGTGTGCGATACGTATTTTGAACAGCTGTCAAAACGGTCGAAAGTTAAAAAAGTGTTATCAACTTACATTTCTATACCTCTAAAAAACACCCTTTAGAAACCAAATTGAGAAGAAATCCTTAGTACATCAAATACGATTACAATCGTACAAGTATAACTACTATCTGTAAAATGAAGTTTGGCCACGCATGTTATCCAGCACATTTGCATAAAATTAAAATACTATAGAGCAACCTTTGCGAGGTTTGTAACAGAATTGGAGATCTGGACCCCATTTTTTTTCTTCTTCTTCTTCTTCAGTGCCTTATCCGGTCCGGATGTTGGCGATCATCAAGGCTATCATGGTTTTGTTGACTGCTCTGCGAAACAGCTCCGCTGAGGTCATCCCAAACCATTGTCGGAGATTTTTCAACCACAAGATACGACGGCGTCCCGGTCCTCTTCTGCCAAATACTTTACCCTGCATAACAAGTTGAAGAATTCGATATTTTTCTTCGTTCCGCATCACGTGGCCGAGGTACTCAAGCTTACGTTGTTTAATTAAATTAAGCACTTCTTTTTCTTTTGTCATGCGCTGTAGGACCTCAACGTTGGTGACATGGTCCACATAAGATATTTTTAGTATCCTTCTGTATATCCACATCTCGAAGGCTTCGATTCGTTTTTCAGTGGCTTGCGTCAGTGTCCAGGCTTCAACTCCATATAGTAACACTGGAAGAACGTAGCAGCTCACTATCCGCATCTTGGTTCCCAAACTGAGATCACTGCAGCACAGCAAGGATCTCAACTTAATAAATGTAGACCGTGCCATTTCAATTCTGGATCTAATCTCTTGAGCGTAGTCCCATTGTACGTTGAGGGTAGTTCCGAGGTAAGTGAATCTGTCGACTCTCTGGATCTCTTCGCTACCTGCCATTAGTGCCCCGGGATCTAAATTTGTACGGCTGACAACCATGAATTTAGTTTTCTTAATATTAAGGTTCAGTCCGTATGATACGCTCACAGTTCGCACTCGGTCTAGTAAGGCCTGCAGATCGTTTAGGCTGGTTGCTAGTAACACAGTGTCATCGGCGTAGAGGATATTATTGATGTATTCACCGTTCACTCGGATTTCCATGTCTAGGTTTGTGAGGGCTTCATTAAATTTTCTTTGTGTGCATAAAATATAGGGCGCAATCTATTGAATTCTTCAAGAAACTTCTACATTAAAAACTGAAAGCCCGTATACTATTATGTATCTGCTGGCTTTAGATAGAAAAGGGATTTACGAAGGGATGGAGTTCACGAGACGAGCCAAACCTTTTGGTGTAATAACTCCGAACCAGTTTTGAATAATGCCTTTTATCAGTTCTCTCTTGTTTCTTTGGTTTCGGCGTGATACTACACTTTCAGCCTTGACCATAAATTTTCTATTGGATTTAGATCGGGACTATTTCCAGGCCAAGGCAGGACAGTAACGTCATGGTTTTTCAACCAATCCATGGAAGTCTTAGCCGTATGACAAGGCGCTCCTTCCTGCTGGAAGATGCATTGTTGGGCATCCCCTTCAAACAAATAGTGTTTGAATAGTCGTCAGCAGTTTGGCTTGCAGTATCTGTTCCTGATATTTTTTTGCATTAATATTCCACTCTATTACTGCTAAACGATTAACTCCATTAGTGATTATACAAGCCCATACCATGACACTCACAGGATGCTTCATAGTGTCAACTTCACTCCGTCTCTCCCAAATATCGAGATTCTGGTTACATCACTCCAAATTACCTTACTCCACTGTTCTTCTGTACACCCTCTGTGTACCAAAGCCCAATCAATGCGTTTTAGTCTATGTTTTTTGATCAGGAACGGCTTCTTTCTAGGAGTTCGTGCTAGCAATCCATTTCCAACTTTCTTCTGATAGTGCGGTCCGATATTAGTAAGCCAGTTGATTTGACAATAGCATTAATTTCTTTTGCGGATCTGCGACGATCTTCTAAAGAAAGTCAGCATATTATTCTAAGCTCATCGTATTGACTAACGTTCGGTTTTATGCCTGTTCGTTTTGCTGATTTTTTCGTTCCAGTGTTATGATATCGTTTACAAACTTTCATTACACCTGATTTTGTGGTATGCATATAATATGTATAACTTTCTTCTCGAGGGCTTTTTTGAATAGATGATAAAAGTAGAACCAGTGTCTATTTCAACATTAGGAATATATAAATGTAACATATACTATTGTGCAATAACATTCGTGGAAAACTTAAAATAGCTCTATCGTCAGACATTTTGTTTTTGTTTGTTTACTGAATTAGACTAGATTACACTGGTGTCTGATCGGCCTATGATGGAGAAGTATGACAAACGATAAAGACTTGTGGCTTGGTTAAACTCCTCAATAGATCCTTGCCGGAAAGTGACGTCAAGTGACAGCAGCAGCTACTTTAGTTACTTGGTGACTTAACAGTTGAGGTTGGGTAATACATAAAAGGTATGGATTATGAAACGCTGCAAATTTTACTGCAAGACGAAGAAGATTACGATCAATGGTTATTGTATTATTGCTTTAGGAGAAATCTTACACAACCCTTGTACTTAACTAGACTGGAAGAAGACTCTTATGAAACGTTTATCAAAAGATTTTATTCACTTTGTGGGCGATCTCCTTCCAAACATTTTCTTTGAGATGTAAATTTTTATAATTCATGTTTTTGCAGTCGAATAAACAGGGATATTTAATCAATAAATTAATCACTTATTTCGTTTGTCAATACTTCCATGTCGTCCATCTTCACGACGGTACTAACAGCAGTACTGTGACTATTTTTGTTCAAGTGTGTCGTCGGGCGGCACAGCAAATGACGTTCTGCCGTGCCGGGCAACAGTTGCAGTCAGATATCGGAATCAGTATCATACAAAGTCTCATACATACTGCAAAGTCATGACGTATGCCGCGGCTGCAACTGCAACTGTCGGCTGCAGTCGTTCTCGGAAAGAAGAAAGAAAGCATTGTAAGAATAAATTAAATTGAAAGAATAACTGTTGCAAAATATCGTCGTTGCCATTATAAAAAAAACACAACAATTTGTATAACAACAATTAAATTTGTAGGAATCCTATAATTTTAAAAAGTCGTAGCGAAAAAAAAAATAATTGTGTTGGAGTCTGTTTATAAATAAAGATATCATGGTCATTGCTAAGATTTTCCTCGTGATTTCATTGCCAAGAATAAAAACAGATGTACTGGAACATGCCTTGTAAAAATTCTAAAAATATAAGAATGACATAGTAGACTGTAGAGACATCTAGTATCATCCGAATAACATGGAATTTTAGAATTGTTGTGAGATTTAGTTGTTACGAAATACATCGGAAATTTTAACTATGTTCTTTATAGTTCTAACTTGTCACATGATCTTCCACGAGATTAACAGGTAGTTATTTTTAGACTGATATTTTCGAAGTGTAAACAATTAAACGTCAGATACATAGTTATAGTTAATTATAAAAACCTGACGTACATACGCTAAGTATCTATTAAAAATGGATTCGAGAATACTGTTGTAATTGTGTGTTTTTTTTTTATTGTATAAGGATTTTATGAATTATTTTTCAAACGTCCCTTCTTGGAACATCAACCATTTGCACCATAAATGCTGATCTGATGCCATAGTATTACATTTGAAAATGATTGATCACATTTTATAGCAAAGGTCTAAATACAGGGTTGGTCAAGGCAGAAACAACGTAATAATTGACACCTTCTTATCTGAATTTTCAATCGACTTTAATATTATGACCACCCCGACAAACCTCAAATACAATACATCATAAAATGCAAATGAGGAAACTCTTAAAGGATTAAGCAATAAATGAGTACCTCAGTGAAGGAGAACAAAAAATTACTTTAATATAAGAAAACTAAAATGTCAACATTACGTACCCACATTAATTTTTATAAAAATACTAAATATTGGTTTAGGACATTTCCTTACAATTTAATAATATAGTAATTTACGTAACAAGTTCCGAAAGTGATATTTTACGAGACGAGTAGGAAGTTTCCAGGGCGAGCCGTAGGCGAGTTCTGGAATCCTGCGAGTCTCGTAAAGATACTTTTGGATCGTGTTACGTACAATATTTTTTCTGCAGCCGTTTTATATGTTAAAAAGAATATATGGATAAACTTTACTTATGAACTTTTATTAAACACTTTAAAGTTACTCTTGTGAATTCAACATTAGAAAAACCTACTTGTGAATATTAATAACACAATTATAACAATTATTTACATTGCTATTGTTAGGAATATTAACAGAAGTGGCAGTATTGAAATTAGTGTTAGACGTGTCTGTACTTTTACCATTTTTTGAGATATTAACTTGGTTGCGACCACTTTCAATCTGTGAAGTTATGTGAATTTTATTTCTTAAAGAATTTTCTACGTATCCCTCTGCTACATTAGTTGATCCATCGTCCGTGTATTTTCAAGTTGGCTAATATTCTTTGGTACCACCACTATCGGACAGTAAAGTGGCTGAGCTCCTTCGTAGACAGTGCCCGGTGTATTCTTTGGGATGCGGTAATTTAAGAAATTCATCAATAGTACAGGCGATTTTTCCAAAAATGTGAATACCAATAGGTTGTATAGTACACCTTCCATTTTTGTAATATACAAATAATCTACGATGCGGTGTGTTTGATTGACGTAATGACAAATATTTTCTATATAAAGAAATGTTATTTTCTCCAATAACCACAAAGGTTCTTTCCATGTTCGTTTTAGAATTAGGAATTTTAATCACTAGCATGGTTATCTTATCTTCTATATCATCTAAACTCATTTTGCAAAGCTCCTCACGACGACAAGCGCCTGCCAAACCAATTATTAATGCAACCTAAAATTTACAAAAAAAAACTTTTGTCATTAAGTAGATCTTATCTTCAGCTTCTGATGAAAATTTATCTATTTCTTTTTTATTCAATACTTTCGATTTTTTTAGTTTATAGCCGATGGATTTTCTTTTAAGGAAAGCAATAACTTTTGGATAGCGGCTTATGTCTATATTATTTTTAATGTTAAGTGTGGACTTAGCCTCGAGTAATTGCTCCAAAGTAATGGCTTCAAGATATTAGATTTTTCCATTAGATATGCAAGAATAACTTCTTCATTTTTTATAGTACTACGTACATTTTTATCATTGCTCCATTTTTGAAATAAATCGTAGACCAATTCATACATCTTTCATGACTTTACCGGCAATAATTCATAAATAGCGGCTTTAGCAGTTTCCCTAATCTAATCTGGAATCATTTCGGCTTCACTTTCACTGCTGATTTCCTTTTCTTGGAATTGAAAAACGAAAACACACTAATCTTAATTGACAAGCGTTGTCATAATAAAATTCAAAGTTGATGTTTTTGTCAAAGCCGTTACCTAGCTACCCAAAATCGTCCCGAAAGTGAAAAAATTAGTCCCGAAAGTAGCTACTTTCGGTACGTCTTTTGTAAGATGGTACTTTCGATTTAATAAATCATACCGAAAGTTTTATTTTCGGGACTGCTGCAGAAAAAATATAGGTATATCGGGTAGTAGCGTCATATAAACTTATAATTAGTAATACAAATATATAATTTCACACCTAAATAACTAAGTTGTCTTCTTCCGATAAGAAGACATCATCATCAGTTTCTTCATTTCCCACAGAAATAATAATTAAAAAATTTATTTAAAATCCTTTATAAAAGGTATATAATTAAAACACCTAATCGGGCTACATCACAATCACAAAACGTTTTCGGAATCTACGTATATTCCATCATCAGTCTGTCTAGGTGTACATGTTTTGAGCTACTAAATATTTGAGTAAAAACCCGTTAAATGGTATTAATCCAAATTTAGGTTACATTATTCCGTCGTATATGTTAGGATGTTAAAGTTACAAGTGGAATTGATGACATGGCAACGTAAGTCTCTACATGAGGTTGCTGCTCCTGAGACAAAGTTTCTACGAGGACTTGTTGATAGCAATTCAAGTTACTGAGTTGCTATCAACAAGTATTTTTGTCGCAATATCTCCGGTACCTCGTAGCATAGATCAAAAAAATGTATTTAGTTAATTTGTGAATTGATTATTTAACCGAGTAATTTGTTTTTACAATTTAAAATAAATATTTATTTTGCAAAATTTTACTCTTATCTTTTTATTATTAGTAGAAAAGGTTATGAAATAATAAGCAACTTAAATAGTTGTGTATTATAGTTATAAATAATATATTTTAACTATAAATTTTACAAAAAATTAATTTTTTATTTGAATATCAAATCTATACGTGTTAATTTTTCTCGACTTATGGTTATTATTTTCACAATTACTTTTTCCCATACACATTACAAATATAGTTTACACAAATTAAAAACATTTTTATAAATCGTTTGATATAAACATTTTTGCTTAAAATTATCTTAGCTAAATTTTTTATTTAAAACATTTTTTTCTAGGTCGTACAGATTCTTATTAAAACGGTTTTTTCCGTTTTTTCTCCCCTACGGAGGGGGTTTTAGGGGAAAGGCGGGGGGGGGGTAAAGGTGGTCAACTTTTTTTTTTATCTTTTTTAGGTCCCAAAATTGACATTATTAGCAAAATTAAGCTTCTTCGTATGATGTTTAGAGGTTCAGTGGCATTTTCGTCTCTGACGACTGAAGTGTTGTAGATAAAAGCTTTCTGGGATAAACAATTTCAATGTCACAATAACTGCTGTAATTACTATTTTGCTTCATTTTTATATTTTTCTTTGTATAAATTTTTTTAAATTCAAATTTTGTAGAATTCTGTTTAACTAATTTTGAATTGCAATTGTTTCTTGGCATTACGCCATCGTAGTTGTTTTTGATTTTTATGATGTGGTAAATTCAGTTTTATCAACCGAGATTGCTTGTTCATAGAAATAAAAAATATTTACGTATTTCTAAGCCAGGTTTATTGCCTGTGTAAAGTAATATATTGCAAGGCTAGATATTTTTTGTACAATATTTTGCAAGATTTATGCTGCTAATTCCAAATATGTAATTCAATTATGTGTACGTTGCTAAAATATTAATACATATATAAATTGCTGTAAAATGGATTTTAAAGCGAAACATTATACTTTTTATAAACATGAATGTTTTAGTACAATTTGCAAAATATATTATCATCATTATCACTATTTTATCCAGAACAAACTAGTGCTCATAGACCAGAAAATGAGAGTTTATCAAGACAGTTGCTGTAACTACTATCAACAATAATTGTTTTAGGTTCTGTACGAGTAGAATAACAAAAGTTATGCAAATTCATCCAAATTTTGTTCCTATTTTTTTATTTATTAACAGTAAGGCTGATAAAAATGGCTGATTTCTAGAATTATCTTCTGTAAGTTGAAACTTTTATAATTTATCAAAAAACTGAAAAATTGGTAGATTCTTTGTAGAAGCAGTTGAAAAATTACTCACGCTTTAAAAAATTTATATGAGTATCCTGGGAGTATAAAAGAGTATAACGCAGTTGCATTGCGTGACTTTTTCAAAAGTATGTATTACCAAAATCAGATGTAAAAAAATATTATTTAAAAAAATTATTTTGAACCTCAATATACGACTTTATTTATTTTAGGTATTTCCAAACAATATGTAATAGTAAAATAGTAATATATATATATATATATATATATATATATATATATATATATATATATATATATATATATATATATAATCTATATATATATATATATAATCTATATATATATATATATATATATATATATATATATATATATATATATATATATATATATATATATATATATATATATATATAAAAAATGTGCACTCGTAAGTGAATGGGATGTTATCGGTCTGGAGATAAAAAAGACAAGAGTTGTGCTACTCTATCTATTTATTGAAGACGTTTCGCCTATTGTTCAATAAGCATCATCAGTTCATCTAAAAGAGTGTTATTAGCGATACATCTAATATGAAAAAACAATTAAGTAAATGATCTTACCTTTAAAAGATCTGTAGCATTACAATGTTGTTATTGCAAAGAAACATCAAAAAATTAATATAATAAATATAACAGCAAAAAATATAGAAACACAGAACGCTGGAAGATTCCCAATTTAACTAATTTGTTTTAAATTTCACTTTTGAAAACATTGATTGATTAAATCTATCAAAAAATATAATTGTCAATTTTGAATTGTTATATAAACAACGGCACGGCTAGGGTTCTTGACTGTTATGATCATATCATGAAACTGAAGTATTTGAAAGCTCGACTGTCAGAAATGACAATCAGCTGGTGAGATTGAAGGAAAAGTTTTATAGATGTCAACATAAATGTTATGATATAATAAAAGAAGTTGAAGAAGAAAAAATAATTAAAAGTACAATACGGAAGAATCAATTTTGTAGTATTAGTGCATGGTAAATTTGGCTTAAGTTGCTGATATCAGTTCTCTTATTTAATGCATTAGGTTGTTTCAAAATGTGACACATCTCCATAAATTGTCTCTTATTAAGTTTACGTTCTCTACAGAGAATTCTAACATCATCAAAATTAACAGTATGTTTGGTGTTGATTGCATGTTCTGCAAGGGCACAAGTATGTTTAGAAAGTTTAATGTCACTACGATGTGAAGTAAGGCGTCCTTTAAGGGAACGGCCAGTCTGACCAATATAACATGCATCACATTCAGAACAGGGTATGTGATAGACTACATTCACTTGTTCCAAAAAGGAAAGAGGTGTTTTAATTTTAGAAAACAAGTTCCTGACAGTCTTAGCATTATTGATAGCAATCTTAACCGGGATATTGTTCTGTTTGTACAATTTAATAAGCTTTTCAGTAACATATGGGAAATAGGGTAGTGAAGAGTAATGGGTGGTGGAAGTTGCAATGTTAGGAGAAAGTAGAGTACTGTTGTTCATAATATTATTAGAAATTATTCTTAGTTGATCACCATCAGGTAAATCATCAATAGAAGACCCAAAACTTGTTGAAAAAAGGTATTTATTTATGAGAGATGTAGGGTAAGAATTGTCAGATAGTATATTTCTGAGTAACAAAAGAGAATTTTGTAACAAAAAAATCCAGCGTTCTGTGTTTCTATATTTTTTGCTGTTATATTTATTATATTAATTTTTTGATGTTTCTTTGCAATAACAACATTGTAATGCTACAGATCTTTTAAAGGTAAGATCATTTACTTAATTGTTTTTTCATATTAGATGTATCGCTAATAACACTCTTTTAGATGAACTGATGATGCTTATTGAACAATAGGCGAAACGTCTTCAATAAATAGATAGAGTAGCACAACTCTTGTCTTTTTTATCTCCAGACCGATAACATCCCATTCACTTACGAGTGCACATTTTTTATATTAAATTAAACGGTCATATACCTTAAAGATATATATATATATATATATATATATATATATATATATATATATATATATATATATATATATATATATATATATATATATATATATATATATAGATTATTCGCCTATAAAATTCACGGAAATTAAAAACGAACAAGTAGGAAAACGAAAAACTTATTTTGAAAAGTATTGTTTATATTTTAATTCAATTCGGCGATTTCCTTTATTTGCCAAAAGGTTAATAACAGAAAGAGGGTTTGGTTTAAAGAAAGTGACGACATTCGATCTTGCAATTGGGTATTTCTTTGGCATGTTTTAATCCGTTTCATTGCTGAAAAACTTCTTTCAACAGATTCATTTGTAGTCGGAATTGTTAAATATTGATACAATTCTTGTACTTTTTAAATATAGTCTGGATCATTATAAAGAACTGTCAATTCTGTTTTTAACTTTACTGTATCAATTGTTTGTCCATATAGCTTTACAAGTTGTCGAAAGGCGCTATCTGGGAATTTGTCTCTTTATCATCGTTAATATTGGTAATTTGTTGCCTCTTATTGTGTTTGGGAGCATCATCATTTACAAAATCTTTCTGTTTTAACCATAGGCTTTCAAAATATTCCGCTCTAATTGCAAAAATTCGAGAAATTCATTAACCTTTCTCGTGCAAAATCCAATGTCATACATTTTTTTCTGTAAAATATCAAACAAAACTTATGATTTTCGTAGAATAATTTCAAACGAAATTAAAATCATATTTTTGCAATGTAATGTAAAAAACTTTCGAACAAATTCGTGTCTCTCTATTATAAGTTACTGTGTCAGTATGCATTTCTTTAAATATTTAGAGAAGCTCTGAACGAATACAAGAAATAGCCTCAACGAGTCTACCAGCATAAACCCACCTTGTTGCTGCTAATGTGGGTAAACGTTTTTGTACTAATTCTCATTTAACACACTGAACAAAATTTGCGATGACGGTCCCACTGAACGCTCTTCACTAAAATTAACAAATTTCAAAAATCTTTCACAAACATCACCGTCGGGGCAAACTTATCTAAATACTACATAAAGGTAAAGGTCACTGGTTTGAAACATCAGTGCTTTCATCGAATATAACAGTTACAACAATTTCTTCGGTAATTTCTGACTTAATTTCATCAATCATAAATGTAGATATGGCTTCAATAATGTCGTTTCGTACATCACTTGAAACTTCCGAAAAAACAGTTGATATTTCTAGATATTGGCAAAATTTTTGATCTTTTTTTGGCAATTAATATTAACAATTCCCTGTAATCGCCTCGATTGTCGAGAGTCATCGCACTCAAAATGACACCGAAACGCTAATTCTTGTTTGGCTAAAAAACATACGGCATCTATAAGTGTGCTAACGATATATCTTTTAACAATTTCATTGTTTAGCAATATTTGCTTTAAAAGCTGGGTTAGGAGAACTTTCGATTCTTGTTTTGCTAAACTGGATCAAATTGGCTACACATCTAACATGTAACGGAGAAACTTCATGTCTCCTGTTTAAAACTCTAAAACTATTTAAATCGTGGACTCCGCCGCTGGTCCACGTTTAATAAACGTATTTTAACCTTTAATTATGGCTTATTCCCATTTAAATAGTAATTAATTCACAAATGGAAGCCCCCCTGGAAGAAGAAAAAGAAGTAGACATCGACGCTCATGGAATGAAGAAATTAGAAGAGCGATGGAATCGAGAGGTTTGGAGGAGGGTTAATGTCAAACGTCAATAAACTTATTTTAACCTTCAATTGTGGCTTATTCCTATTAAAATAGTAATTACTTTAAAATACCACAAGAAAATAGCTTTAGAACAATAGATAAGAGAAGGGAGTGTTCCAAAAATGTCGTCATCCTTACAGCGGCCACCCCACTTTTGGAGTACGGTACGTGCGACAGTCAGCTGCGCACAAGTAAGAGAGGGTGGTTTTAGTTGGTAGGCAGGATAATAGATACCTGAATCTTTGGCACTTCTTTCTTTAGTACTTAGGTATTTAAGTTGATGAGGACATTTCGAGGTTAATATAATGAACTATAATTATACCAAGTAATGCTATAATGCATTAATAAATATAAAATATTGCGTAACATGTAGTGCTTTGTTTAAATCTTTCTTTACTAACCTATTTATATTTTAGGTAATGGCGTTGTTATACACTTGCCTGGTATGTTTGATGAAATTGAAAAGAACGAGAAAAAGGGATTAAAAACTTGGAGAGAACAATTAGTGATATCAGATAGAGCTCATCTGGTATTTGATTTCCATCAGCAAGTTGATGGATTGCAGGAACAAGAAAACAATCAAAAGGGTCAAGGTTTGGGTACCACGAAAAAAGGGATAGGTCCAACTTATTCTTCTAAAGCCACTAGAAATGGAATTAGGGTAGGAGATCTATTAGGAAATTTTGCCCATTTTACCAAAAAGTAAGTAATCCGTTAATTTATAAATAGTTAGTTTAAACATTCGGGCTTTTTAATATATTAAACATTAGGATATATTTTCCTTGTTAATCATTTGCCAAAAGGTAGAGTTTGGCCTATGAAAATCTGGAGTAAATTCACTGTATGATACACTTACTTAGGTATGATTTAGAAATAGACAGCCAATTACTCTAAAAATCATACGAACAAGCTGAATTTTGCTGAGAATGTCAATTTTGTGACCCCAAAAAATACAAATGCAAAAAATTTACCACTTTTTCCCTAAAACCCCCCTCGTAGGGGAAAACAGAAAATATCGATTTACCACGAATCTGTGCGCAAAAAAATTATTCAAACAAGAAATGTAGTAAGATCATTTTGAACAAAAATATTTATTATCACTTTTTGTGCAGAACGAACTGTTCTGTACTCTCAGAAAAAAAGCTTGAACTGACCGGCAATTTTAAATGTCAATGAAATTTTGAAAGGCTTCAGCACTGGTCTATATCTCATTTTTGGACTTTGAAGTTTGACTTAACGATGCTTCTTTCTTTTTCTTTTTATATAGACATGACTGTCTGTTTTTTAATTTTTAGTATGTCTTCCTACTGATCGTCTTCCTATTGGGGAACCGTTACTTGCCGTCTTTACTACTCTATTTGTAGTCAGTCATTCGGCTTATATGATAGTTCCATTCTACTCTTCTATTACCCAGTTCTTGATGTTCTCCACCTTGCATTTACGTCCTATATCTGTACTTCTAGCTCTGTCCCATAGTGTCTTACCATCAATTTTTCTAAGTGTTCTCATCTCTACTGTTTCTAACATCCTTTTTGTCCTCTCTGTGCCAGGTCTTGTTTCTGCCGCGTATGTCGTTATTGGTCTGATGACTGTTTTGTAAATTCTGCGTTTCGTTTCTTTTCCGATATTTTTATTTGTTCATATTGTATCATTCAGGCAGCGTGCGACTCTGTTTGCTCTATTCACTTGGTTATCCACTTCATTTTCGAGCTTTCCGTAGCTAGATAATGTGATGCCCAGATATTTAAACTCCATCACTTGTTCTATTATCCAGCTCCAGATCCAGTTTTTTTTTGGGAAATTAACATGTTACATTTTCTGGCGGTTATATTAAATTGGTGCAGCATACGTTGTACATCATCTTCACTTTGAGAGAGTAGTATTACGTCGTCTGCATATCAGATTATTTTAAGTTGTTTTTCTCCCATTATTTATCCTTTTTACCTAGGGTTACTTCTTAGTTCGTTATTCGTGCAGAAGTTTATCATCAGTTCTCCATTTTCGTTTTTGACATCCTCGTTATGTTGTTGCTTAATTCCGGGTATGACTTGATTGCCTATTCGAGCTTTAAAATCCCCCAATATTATCATCTTCCCTTTGACTTGCATTGCACTTAACAATGCATGGACCACAATTCAGTACAACAACCCAAAAACCTAAAATCCTAATTTGTAGAGTGTACTTGTTTTGTTAATTATGTTGACAAAATACTAAATAACGTTTACTGATAAAAAATGAATTTATTCACTTGTAATAACGTTCCAGAAACGTAGGGTATAAATAATTAAAGGAAAACTGGTCCCGAGAAGCAGATAAAAATCGAAAAAAATTCAAATCAAATAAAAATATTTAAATTAATTCACCTTTGACCTACAGGAAGTTTGGTAGTGTACATTTATAAACCCAACTCGGTTATCTTTAACCTCGTTTATCGGTATAGTCTGGCAGTTGCGGTATCTAAGGGGAAATTCAAAAATGTTACATACAATACGAGTTTATCTACGGGTCATTACGTTTATTTTGAAAATACACAACTGGAATACATGAGAAACAGTAACTTGCGTTTGCAGAACTAGATCGCTATTGTTATTTATTATTAATTTATTTCTTTAATGATATGTATACATTGCATCAGTCTTTTCTTGTAAAATCTTTTTTGAGAAATATTGACTACCGTATCTCAGTTTTAGAGCCGATACGATGGTCTTAGCTCTTTTGTGCGTCCTCTGGGATGTTTTGGAGGATTTTTTACGATTTTAATATGTAACAACAGCATTCACATTAAATTATTTCTACGATACATGTTTGTCTTTAGTATAAATATAGTTTGGTGACCCTGGAACAGTCAGTCAAACTTTGGATTTTGGGGGAATAATACAAATGAGATAATTACAAATTGCCTGTGTATACGTAAATATTTGATAAATCGTTGTCAAGTCAAACTTATCAAACAAGCAGTAAAAACATCAACAACATTGTTGTTACTAAATAAAATAATGATTGTAAATTTATCAATTGATTTCCGAAACAGACAAAATAAGGAAATAGACTCTGCAGAAATACAAAATATTTGAACAGAAGGATTCTAGTAAATATAATATTTTAAATGATGCCATCAATAGGTAACCAATGTCTAACAAATCCAACATGTTCTTTACAAAATACTATTAGTTTTTCTTGAGCTACGATTCGATTACTGTTCTTTTCTGTAGGCTCTCCAAATTTTTTGTGACAACCTCCTCTAATATTCCTCATTATTTTTACTGCCTAATATTCTTAATCATAGTCTAGGATTTGACGGTTTTGGAACCAGAGTTTTAACCATGTTTAAGCTTTACGTTTTCTCAAGGAACGGGTACTCCTCTTTTTTTTCTCAGGAGTAGTGGTGGTGTGAGAAACGTGATGAATGACGTTTTGTGTGGAGAAGTAGTGGACTACTAAGGAGATGGGGATTAGAAGATGGCGTGTTTGTGTGGGCGATGTGTTAGAAGCGCACAAGAGAAATTTGGGTGAACTTTGCCAAGCATCTCGAAGGAGGTACTTCAGGGGTTACCAGCCATACAGTAGGAACGGCTCTTAATCAGCATTTTTGGCGTGCAGTTATTAGCTGCGATATTTGATGGGGGTTGTTTCTAATATTTCCAAAATATTCACCAGGAAGCTCATGTCCAGTGTTTTGTAGAAGTTTAGCTGGAGGTAACGGAACTTTTCTTTGTGGAAACCTGGTGAGTATTTGCCCTCGGCGATTGCAAGGAGTCTTTAGTACTTGTTTGGCTCGGTTATTCGAGCCTGCGATGGTGCGAAGGACACACCTCCTATTGAGGGATAGGATTCTGTCCTTAATTGGTGTTATGTTTGCCAATGTGTATATATGTGCTTATGGGTAGTGACTGCTCACCCTCATGCAGGATCTAAGGATTTTTCTTTCGGTAGCTATGATGGCATTGATTTCATATGGTTTGAGAGAGGCGTAGATGCATGCCTTGTATTCGATGATGGGTCTGATGAATGTCTTATAGGTGTGCAATAGTGTTTTAGATGCCGTCCTGCCCAATTTGCTTGATAGCACTGAAAGGAGTTTAAACCTCTTTCTCACCGTATCAAGGTGAATGTCGGTTTTCCTGTTGAGTCCTGTTAAAATGAACTCCCAACTAGGAAACCGAGTTTCTGAGAATAAGGTCCTCTCTTAACAGAGCTATTTGGCCACGGGCATTGCGGCCATTTGAGGATTTGAAAAGAATTAGTTGTGTTTTGGAGGGATTTATGGTCAGTCTCTTTATTGCACCACCTAATGACTCTGTCTAGGAAATTTTGGGCTCTTTCGAATACAGGCAATTGTCCACGCTCTCTATGTGGTCCTGATGTGAGGAGAGCAGTGTCATCAGCGTACAGTACAAGGGTCTCCGATCTGTGGGCTGTGGGCGGGGCTGTGGGCGGGGATGTCACTATTGTAGATTGTGTATAATATTGGAGCAAGAATTGAGCCCTGGTGGACTCCAGCTTGTGGAGTGAAGGGTGTGGATAGGGTGTTGTCGACTTTGATCATGATCGTCCGATTGGACTTTATTAGTTTAACGAAAGGAGCGGGCAGTCCAGCGAAGTGGAGTTTTTCGACCAGGCCTGTATGCCAGACCTGATCAAATGCCTTCTGGACGTCTAGGAATATGCCTAAGACGTGGTTCCTTTCGTTAAGTGATCGTGAGATGAAAGTTGTTGCTTTAACCAATGCATTTTGAGTGGAATGTCCAGCCCCGAATCCGAATTGGTAGTCTGTAATGGCTAGGTGAGCGTCTAGGAATTCTATGAGTCTGTCCTTAAGGATGCTCTAGTAGACTTTACCTAGAGTGCTCAATAATGAAATAGGCCTGTACGATTCAGGGTTGGTGAGGGTTTTCCCTTGTTTGGGAATCATGACTGTGCTGGCCACTTTCCATGGGATTGGGAAGTAGGTCAGCGTAAGAGATGCATTGATTATATTGGTGAGCAACGGGGTAATATTCTCTGGAAGATTTTTGAGACATCTTCTGTGGATGCCATCAGGGTCAGGAGTTGTGTTTTTTCCAATATTACACATCTGCCTGACGGTGTCCTCAGTCACAGGGGCCATCATATGGTGAGGATGAGGTCCCAAATGTGCCTGAGGGTAGTAAAATATATCTTCCACTCTCCGTTAGGTGTCCCTTTTGGATCTTTCGCTGAAGTTTGGGTTATTAGGGGAAACGAGGGCGGCCTGTAATGTATTTTTTGAAGGCTTCGGCCTTGTCTTGTGAATTGTTGAGGAAGACGTTATTAACTATGAGATGAGATCGTGGTTGACTTCTTTGTTTCTTTAGGACTTTTTTGCCAGAATGTAGCACCCTCTCGGTAATCAAGGTTGGTCGTGGCACGCCACCACTGTAGTTGTTTTAGCCTGTTCACTTCCATTGACGGTTTTCTGCAAAGAATCTATCTATATAAAAGGCTATGATAATAAGTCACACCGTTTGTACAGTAAGGTAACGACGCCATCTAGGAAAGAAATCTGAACTGCCAATATTTAACATTTCAATCATATTTTGTTCTTGAAATGATACGATTGATTAATTGCTAATTCATTCTACAAATTGATGATTCATATATTGTTAATTAGAAATTTTACTACTTCACAGTAATTAATTTTAAAAAAATAGGCTACTGTAATGTAGGGTAAGATCAATGACATATAATATATATTTATTATATGTCATTGGGTAAGATAAACATACTCTTACTATAAAAATAAAATGAAGTTAAAACAAAATAAAATAAAATAAAAACTAAATAAGATTAAATTAAATTAAGTAAAGGTAAATAGAATTAAATAATAGTATTAATAAAATAATTATTATGATTGCCAACCTCCGTAGGGAGACGGCACTCTCAGAAGAAGAAGCAATTTGTTGTTCTACTTTTGTTCAATATTGTACGTATTTCCATTGACCTATTCAGAGCTGAAGTAAAAATAACCGTGATCATTACCAACCCTCTAAAAAAGGAGCCGATACGTAAAAAAAATATATTCAAAGACTTGCTTATTATATCAGAAAGACTGCTTTACACTTACAAGTTATTAGTGCTCTTATCACTGCGCTACCGAGGCGTGTCTACTATTGGCAGTTGTTCATATCGGATTATTATATACTGATATTTTTTATTTGACCTTATTGTACGAAAATCTTAGTTCCTTCTGGAAAAATACTGATAAGTACAATATTTTTCGGTTAAATTCAACTCCTATAAATTGGTTGTTAACATTATCATAAATAATTTGAACTTGAAACATTATCTACATAAAAGTGGTCAATAAACTGTCTAAATTATTATTATTTGGTTACTTAGTATTTTTAAGTCCATTGTTTTAGTATTTTGTCCTTGACGTGCCTAATTTGTGTTATCCATGTTTTTTTTTAATTTGATGCTTTCGGGTATTTGATGAGTTTCATAGTACAATTTCCAAATTTGTTTATGTCCAATATATAAATTTATTTTATGTCATATTAGTTCATTATTGTGTTTTTATTGCTTAGTTACCGACTACATAATACTAGACTTTAGGCCCGTCCGGGCATAAAGTGCACTTAATGGCCCGCACAGCAATAAGACAAAAAAATTTGATAACTTCTTAATAACATTTATTATATTAAAGTGACACAATATCGAATTAAATTATTATAACTGCATAACATGATTTAGTAAAATTCACATAAAACTGGCAATTCTGGAAAGATCCGATGTTAGATGGATTCCCAGCAGCAAATGTAGATCCGTCTATCATTGTTTGTGTATTAAATTTATGTAAGAACAAGTCAGATCCAGAAGTTATACCTGGCCAGCATCCTCATTCTATGAAAATATACTACCTCTATATATCCTTCAGCAACTGACGTACTCTTCCATCCACCATGCTGCTTCAACGTTGTCATCAGGCCCGACCAGAGGGGGGGGGAGGGGGCGGGGGCAAAATCCCCGGGGCCCGGGCCCGGCCGTTAGCAAATTTAAAAAAAATCCTTTTATTAAAACATTTTACAAAACAGATTGAATTTGCTTGCGGTTTTAATTATGAAATTATTATAACGAATATTATGCATTTGGAAAAGGCAATATGCAAGAAATTATTTCTTTGCATAAGTTACAATTAATAAAAATATATTAGGAATACATTGCGCGTGGGAGCCCCTGATCGGAAGCTCGCTCTATCGGCCACTGTCACACGATTCGCAGAAGCGCTGACCTTGGCGCGTGAAAGTGTTGGTACCCATCAACTACAGAAGTCAACCACTTCAAACTATGGACGCTACTTTGGATGTTGAGAGTAGTAATATAGAGAGCCTAATTGATGATTTAAGTGCCTTAAGAAATAACTGGGACAAGATATTGTCTGAATGCAAACATGTTGCAAATGCTTATGGTATCGAACCGGAACTCTCCACTTCCCGTGCGAGAAAGAGGAAGACTTTTCACGATGAAACAGCTACAGAAGATGTAATGTTAAATTTATCCCCGGAAGAACGCTTCAAAACAGAAGTTTTTTTACACAATAATTGATGTTTTGGTGGCCAACCTGAAAACGAGGTTTACAGCACTGAGAGAAATCGAAATGAAATTTTCATTTTTATGGAAGTATAACGAAATGGACGAGAATACGATCTCAGAAAGTTGTGTAAGATTCGCTGAAGAGTACAATTCAGATGTAAGCAGGGATCAAGTTGATGAAATGATTTACTTGAAAACTGTTACTACTGTGACAAACATCTCAGATACGTCGCTGAAACCAGCAAAACTTTTGAACAAGCTCGTATCCCTTAATGTGACAAATCTTTTCCCCAATGTGTGCATTGCTCTTGCATATTCTGTTGCCTACCAGTATCCGTTGCTGAAGCCGAGAGATCATTTAGTGTTTTGAGCCGAATTAAGAATTGTTTAAGATCTACTATGGGTCAACAACGATTATCTGATTTGGGACTGTTAAGCGTAGAGTCGAAACTTGCAAAAACTCTTGATTTCGACCACGTGATCCAAAACTTTGCGGATATGAAAGCAAGAAAAGTTATGTTGTAACTAACAGTTCTATTGTAAATAATTAAAAACAAAGTTTAATTGTTAAAACTGTTTTAATTTTCTTCCTTCCTGTGTCAATAGCATGAGTATTCACTATGACATATCCCAGTTTATGAGTTATCTGATTTTTGGGAATTTTCGTTCAACTGGGTTTGGGGGGGGGGGGGTCGGGTCTCGTTCACGGGAACCGCGGCCGGCCCCGGGTCTCATCCCCGGGACCCGGCCTGGCTCTGGGCGGCCCTGGTTGTCATACTGGCTCCAGCCACAGACATAATTCTCCTCCCTCCTCAACCTATTTCGTTAAAGATTATAAAGTGTAAACACGTACCAATTGAGAATGGCATTCTGCCGAAATAGCTGTAGTGATAAAATAGTATAATAAATTTTGTGAAAATTTGTAAATCATTATAATAAGTATTGAAAACAATGTTTTTAGCGTTTTATTGTTATATAATGATAAAAACCTTTTGTCGGTTTTTGTATCCGATACATTTACCACAAAAACTGATTTTCTATCTTCTACGTGAGTAATTAGCATATTCACCAGTTCTTGTCGTCGACATCCACCAAATACACCAAATATTAATGCAACTTTGTTCATTAAAAACGTTTGATTCGGTGCTTCATGGATAAATTTTAAAACATCTTCTCTAGACAGAACTTTAGACTTTTTTGGCTGGTATCCTTTTGACCCTTGCTTCAAATATTCGCTTAACGTATGGTAATTAGTGATGTGGATATTCTTATTTAATTCTTATTGAATATTTGGACCATCAGGAACTCAGAGAAAACGTTTCAGCGAGATCACCGAAGTATCCAAGTTTCATTACTATTTTCTGTACAGTTTTCTGCCACCCAGTTTAGTAATTTGTCGTATTCTGTGTAGTATGCGTCTCTCGACTTCTTCGGTAGCAAGTTTTTAGTTGTTTTTTCAATTTCAAAACTTTCCTGCATTTTCACTTGTTAGGTTTAAGAGCAGCAGATGTTTATTTATTTGTGAATACGATAACAAACTAGTATGACGTAAATGTTTATATGTACCGTAAGTATTAATAGATGTGTATACCCTCGGGCGAGAAGCCCTCGTGTTTGTAAGATAGTCGCTCTCGGGCATAAACATCTACTTAATGCCCTTGGTACATAAATAGCTAGTATACTATTCATTCGATATTTATGGGGTCCAATTCCTTCGAGGATGTCAGAAACAAAATTGTGCTGAACGAGCCGAAATTTTTCTTTTGTGCAATCGATTTTTCAAAATGCGGAAAACAAATGAAGTTCCCTCTATGGTAGCATTAGATATTTTCTTACATATTGCTCGACGATCTTCGTTAAGAAAATCAGTCATCAGCTTAATGTTTCACTTATCAGTCCATGTTCTCGGCCATCCTGTCCGCCAGTACCTCTTTTAACTATTGCTTTACATGAAACACTTGCAGCTTCCAATTTGGAAGCGTTGTTTATGACCATTACCCTATGTTTAGACAATTTTTTCAAGAAGTTTGCTTCAATCCGTGACTTAAAAATTGTTTTGTATCATTTCTCGATTCTATATTTATCATATTTCGATAAGAAAATATGGAGAGACTCATCAATCAAGGAAAGGTAGAAAGCCGAAGACCACGATGAAGATCCCAATACGATGGATGGACCAAATCACAGGAATCTGCATAAGACCAATGCACGAATTAAAAGAAATGACTAGAGACAGCGATCTATGGAGATGGACCATGCACAACGTTACGATGATAACTACACTTCTTCCAGGAAGTTAAGACTGAAGAGAGAGATACTCTGTTTATTCTTAAAATTATTAGCTTTAAGAAATAATCGAAGTGTTATTTTTTGAGTAAGAAAAAATGTCTTTTCAAACCACTTCATTTATAATGTATTTAATAGTTGGAAATAGGCCATTTTATATCCTCGACAGACCAACAGTTATGCTCCCACTGCAACGATAATCCTATTACCGTCAGGCACAACCTCACATAATGTCAACACTGCCAGGTCACTCGTATTGCCAACAATATAACCCACAGTTTAACAGAACTTCTGAACTGTTCAAGCCTACTCAAGAGCCTAATAGACTTATTAAAGACTACGCAATTGTTTAACAGAATAAAATTTACATAATATTGTTTTTCTTTATTACTGTAAACTCTGTAGGTACTGTCGTAAACCTTTGCTCCCGTGTCAATGACCAAAGATGTCGATACATGTTAATTCGAAATAAAAAAAGTTGGAAAAATAAAAATGGTCGGGTTTAACACCTTCGTTAAAATGCTTGTTTCTATAATTGCCTCTGATTTATATGAATGAGAACAGAATCTTTCATAAACTTTTTCAGCACATTTGGCATCGTTAAAGAGGTACTGAAAATATTGTTCTGAAGCTATTTTCTTGTGGCATTTTAAATTAATTTATATTTAAATGGAAATAAGCCACAATTAAAGGTTAAAATACGTTTATTGACGTTTCAATTTCCACTTCGGAAATCGTTCTCAAAATACAAACATTAGTAAATTAAACAAATTTTTTTTTTTTAAGAAATGACTAGAGAGAGCGATTTATGGAGATGGACCATGCACAACGTTACGATGATTAAAAAAAAAAAAATTTACTAATGTTTGTATTTTGAGAACGATTTCCGAAGTGGAAATTAAAACGTCAATAAACGTATTTTAACCTTTAATTGTGGCTTATTCCCATTTAAATATAAATTAGGTACTGAAAATGTCGCTTACGTTTTACTTGACAGCCTGGTAAATCTTCCAGTTGATTAAAAGCGTCCAGTGGTATGGGTACGGTACAATTGTCTCACCAAAAATGCCATATTTTAAGTGTACCTCCGTAATATTATAAAAAAGTTTCTTCTTCGTTCTTGTATGTAGGCTTTAAAGCCTGTTTGTTTTTCAATATTAGCCTCCTAAATTGTTTAAATTATCTCACCATCTTTTTCTTGGTCTGCCAAAACTTTTTCGTCCATTTGGGGATTTATCTCGTGCTATTCGTTCTATCCTATCCTCTGCCATTCTACTAATGTGTTCGTTCTACTCCTGTTTCCGTTTTGTCACCCATCCATTTATGTCTTCTATATTGCATGCTCTTTTTATGTTTTCGCTTCTATTCCTATCCAACAGACTTTTCCCTGATATTCGTCGAAGTATTTTCATCTCGGTTGTTTCTAGTAGTCGTCTCGTTTTATATGTGTCAGGTCTTGCCTCCGACGCCGTGTATGTTAATATAGGTCTAATTGCTGCTTTATAGATTCTTGTTTTTGTGTATTATCTTAGGTGTTTGTTGTTCCAGATTGTGTCATTAAGAGATCCCGCCGCTTTACTTGCTTTTAAGCTTTGTTGTCGTACTTCTTCTTCAACATCTCCGTAACTAGTTGTATCTATTCCCAGATATCTAAACCTCGCTTCCTGCTTTATTATTTTCCCACCCATTTCGATTTTACATCGTAGTGGGTATTTAGATATTGTCATACATTTGATTTTTTCTGCTGATATTATCATATTGTATTTCTTGGCTGTTGTATTGAAGATATGTGTTAATCTTTGGAGCTCGTCTTCTGTCTCAGCGATTAATGCGGCGTCGTCTGTATAACATAATATTTGGATTTCTTTGTTCCCAATTCTGTAACCATGACCTTTACGTACTGCTTGTATTATTTCATCCATTATTATATTAAAGAGAAGTGTGTTTAACGAGTCACCCTGTCTGACTCCGCTTTGTACTGGTATACACTGTGTTAATTTTCCATTTATCTTTGCCTGTATTCGATTACGTAAGTAGATGTTTTCGATGGTTTGTATAATATTGATTGGTATGTTTCTTTTATACAGTAGGTGTAAGACGTCTTCGACTTGGATGCGATCGAAAGCCTTTGTCAGGTCTATAAAACATAGATATGCTGGTTTATTGTACTAGATGGCCTTTTCTGTGATTTGTCTTAGTACAAATATGGAGTCTACGCAGGATCTTCCGCATCTAAATCCTTGTTTTTCATCTGATTAAGTTGTTAGTTTATTGATTTTGTTGGTTAGGACTTTTGTGGTATGCTTAAGTGCGGTATTCAGTAGATTTAGACCTCTAGAATTCTTGGGGTCTTCTTTATCTCCTTTCTTGAACATTGATATCATTATGCTGTTTCTCCTTGTGCTTAAAAAAGTTTAAGAATGACAATCACAACTAATTTCAATCTAGTACACGCTTATTTGAATACCGTTTTGTTGTTAAAATATCTTCGCAAAACCTGTTTCCGTCAGATTTTTGACACAATACTATCTAATAGAAAAAAATAATCGAATTTCTTCTATAAAATATCCACTGACTAAAGGTTAAGATAATTTTTTTACGTTTTGACTCCCTCAATCAAATATTTGGAGTCTCATCACATATAACCGATAAAGGGAAACTCTTTCACAATCAGCCGTAACATCTGGTAACGCTATTTGGTGTTTACTCCTTGAAGGCTGATTAACTAGCTAGGTTCCATGTAAGCCCTATCAGACGACTACACTAAGACAAAGCATATTCTCAAAAGAAATACCAGCGGCAACATCGATAAAATGAAATGCGTGCAAATTGTACTTTTTTATAAAAGTAAATTTTTTATTTATAATTAAAAATGTAACAATTGAGTTGTATATAATTCTCGTTTGTTTCTTAGGTTCCAGGAATTAGCCAACATGTACCAAAGAATGTTTCCTTCCTTAAAGGTTGATATAGAAGCTGAATTAAAACGGTATAAAGAATATGCCGAAAAAATAAGACCTTTAGTAAGAGATACCGTGTCTTATTTGGACAAAGCCATACGAGGTGGGAAGAAAGTTTTAGTTGAAGGCGCCAACGCTGCAATGCTCGATATAGATTTTGGTAAGTAAATTAGTTGTCAACTTGTACACCCATATCACTTTCTAATTCTCTGATAGGTTTTGGTAGTCTTTCGATTATTTTTTTCTTGATTATACATATATATGTATTTGTCTATTCATAGTCCTAGCTTGTAGTCTTT
Organism: Diabrotica undecimpunctata; assembly: GCF_040954645.1. Lineage (NCBI taxonomy): Eukaryota > Metazoa > Arthropoda > Insecta > Coleoptera > Chrysomelidae > Diabrotica > Diabrotica undecimpunctata. The sequence goes on along the minus strand of NC_092810.1, from coordinate 142,942,273 downwards.
AATAATCCCAAACTTGAGTTAGTTTGCTTTTGGTTTTTTTTTTTGTATTTTTGTTTTATTTTGTTATTTTAAATCGGTTAATTTATTTAGCGTGTATAAAATGTTGTCATTTTGGATTCTTGGCATCTATCAGTGTCCATATTGAGATGCGTTGGTTTTTAGGATATAAAATAACTACCATACAATCGAATTGGACAGAACATGCCGCAAGAACAGACAATATTAGTTAAACTAGAGGATTCTCGACAGGAAACTCAGAGAAACTTTTAGAGAAAACTCAGAGAAATGCACAACATCTAAAGCTATCAAACCTATTCTCAAAAGGTTTGCATATAACAGTGAAGTAATTAAAGCTGCATGATGATGCAAGATTAAAAAAATGCTGAACCATTACACTTATGTGTTCCAATGTTCAATGAAGCTCATTCTACTACGACAAGGTCTCATGTCATTGGAGGAGTTTATTATTTAATATTTTCGTATTAATTAAACATAATGTATGTTTGAATAATTATTGTATCCCATTTTATACCTTAAGAACCTCTATTATTTCATTCATATTGATATCACAAATATACTTATTTCAGATGAATATTTTTTCTTATCGAATCGGTTTAAAGTTTATTAACCTTATTTATATTTTTTATGTTTAACATAAAATATTTGAAATTTATTTGTTTAGGTACCTATCCATATGTTACTTCATCTAACTGCAGTGTCGGTGGAGTCTGCACTGGTCTTGGAATTTCTCCCCATAGGATAGGCGACGTTGTGGGTGTCGTTAAAGCTTATACTACACGAGTAGGTGATGGACCTTTCCCAACTGAATTGCATGATGTAAGTATGTTTTATAGGACATATTTTATTTTCTTTAGCCCTCTGGATGCTTTAATAGATACATTTAATTTAGGTTTCATGTCAGTAAAATAATTTTCAATCGAACATTACCAGGGTCCTAAAAATGTAGGGCCCTAAAAATGTTAAGTTAAAACTAACTCGTTACAGTCAATAGCATTGTAGTAAAACAATATTTTTCATTGTTTTTTGTGAGTGATAGTTATTTTCGAAAAGTAATCAGCAATTTTATAATCGATATGCGTAATAACTTTCTTTGGTAAAGATTGTTAGAATATCCAACATTAAAAGTGGATGTTGTTCTATGGTTGTTAATTTATGTATTGACAGTATAGACAGTTCTGAAGTAATGTCAAGAAAAATATAAAATAGATTGTCAGTCAAGTTTAAGTAAAGAGTATATTATTTATCTATGGTAAAGTTTTATATTGTCCTACAGTTGAGAATTAATCAATTATAACAAAGAATATCAAATAAACCCATAATTATTACTAATAACATTGTATTAGCTAACTCATTGCTTATTTGGAAAATTTGGATCCTAATTCCAACCTGAAATTAATGTCATTTTAATGTGTTCACACCCTCATTAAAGTTTAGTATAAATTCTAAATTTAAATTAATTTTAGTTAGTTCATTTGATTCGTTGAAGATCATATCGACTATAGTTATTATTCTGGTTTTTGGTGTTATAAAGATTGATGGATTCGACCGTTACTTGATGGAAATTCATTTTATGTAACAATAAAACATTGAAAACTTTGTTTTCAAAACTTCCACAAAATTTATTTTAAATTCTTATTACTACAGCTGTTTCAGCTGATTGCCTTTCTCAAGTGGAATGAATTATAAAGATTGAATTTATTAATGGAGAACAGTACTCTGAAACATCCACAGGAGAAGGCATTGTCATTAGGGGAGAAACAAATCTTAGTCAACATGGTGAATTAAGTAAACAACAATGCAAATCAAGGATATGATTCACTTTCAAAAATAATACAAACAGTGGCAGTAGAAACCGGCATTTCCGAAAAAACAATTTATTCTGTAAGAAAAGAAAATTCCTCGGCACTTGGATTACAACCAGCAAAGAGACGATCCAAGAACAAGCTAACTTCATTATCGCGTGATAAAACTTACGATGAAGGAACAAAGAGTAACATTCGTCAAATAGTGCATGATTTTTTTCGTAAGAATACACCCGCAACATTACATTCTCTATTAGCAGTAGTAAATAAAGACGAATGTCTACCTAATTTTTGTGAGATACGACATTGTATCATTGGACGAATTATGGGTAAATATTGGTCACAGTGTCAATTATGAATGGAAGGACACTTCCGTATCGTCACATAGGGATCCATTTTTTCGTGGACTCACTACACGTGGATACTACTGCACGTGGCCCACGCTTCGTTTTACTGCATTGAGGAAGTAAAGATTGTTTTATTAATGGCGCCGAACTAACTTTTTTAACAAAGAAAAATACAGAAGACTATCATGACGAAATGGATGGGCCTCTTTTCGAAAATTGGTTTAAAACTAAACTTCTTCCAAATATTCCCGAGAAAACTGTAATAGTAATGGGCAATGCGTCGTATCAGTCCAGTAAGTTGGAAAGAATTCCGAAAAATTTGATAATAAGGAAGAAATAAAGGAGTGGTTGCGTTCAAAGGATATTTATTTCGAAGAAGATAACCTAAAATCTGTTGGACGTTGTAGCTCATTTTAAATCGCAGTATGATGAGCGTATCGTAGATATAATTGCAAAAAGTAAGAATGTTAAGTTACTAAGATTACCTCCATCTCACTGTGAACTAAATCCGATAGAGCTGGTATGGAATGAAATAAAAAGATTCGTGGCAAGACATAACACAAAGTTTATGAAGGAACAAGTAAAAAATCTAATACACGAAGCGTCCTCTCAAGTTACTCCACAAAAATGAAATAATTACGTACAACACGTAATTAGCATAGAAAAAGAGATGTGGAATATCGATAATTTACTGGACGATATCGACCCAATTATAATAAACCTTAATGACGACAGTGGCAGTGAAAGTGAGGAAGACGGGAGTATAGAAGAAATGTAGAATACACCGTTTAAATACATTTTAATCATTTATGTAGGTACCTACGTATTTATTAAGATTTAACATTATTTATAATTATTTTTATTTTATTTACATAAAGGTATTTTTCGAAAAAAAAAATGTTTTAGAACCCCTGACAGACACAAAATGTCAATAATATTAATGTCCAAGTGATTTATAGTTATCCTATAGAAAAAAGTATATTTGCTTCAAACCTATTTCTGATAAAATTTGGCATCACTGTTTGTCATAAGAACCTGTACTGTAAAGTCAAGGTGGGATAGACTGTAGAACAAAGTGGATGAAATAATGCAGCCTTGTCTGACTCAAGATACCAATAATACTTTCCACGTATTGTACGTTATATCTCATTTCCTTTGGAAATTTGACAACAATAGCTTGTTTCCATTCTTGGGGTGACATTTCCTCCACCGTGTTATCTTCATCTGCCTTAAGCAGTTCAGTAGGAATATCTGCGCCAGAGGCCTTTCCATTCTTCATTCTTTTTAAAACCACCCTTAGTTCATCTCGAAAACCGACCTCCAGAGATATCTCTGGCGGAATAGCCTCTGTATTTTCTGAGAATTTCTCCTCATCATTCCCTTGGTTTAAAAGTTCTCGACAGTTTACCTTCTGCAGGTTGAGCTGTTATTCCTGAGTTGTTAAGGGGACTTTTACTTTCTAAATTGGAAAAAAGACGAGTTTTAAATATTAACAACAAAAAAAAACTATTATATTTATGGTCTAATTATTTCTATTCATTGTTAAGAATTTGAGGTATACAAAAAAAAATTTCTGACACATTTAGTTGTTTTTCACCACTGCAGATAGAGTCTTACAAAAGATGCGATTTTATAAAAAGTTCCAAAAAACGCCTGTTTTGGGGGTGAATTTACCCCTGTACTAAAAAGGTGGGGATTTTTTTTAACTTTTTAGATGTTTATTTAGTATATAAAATATGAAGTATCAAAAAAATTTGGTTTACTAAGATTGGTATAGTAGATTTGGAAAAAACGTCCCCCAGTTTTGAAAAATTTGATTTCGAGAAAAACGCGTTTAAAATATGTTTACTGTACTTTTTATAAAATAAAATAACCATATTTATTTTTTTACCTCTAATCAGCGATTCCTGGGTGCCCGCACTGTCTAGTAAAAGCTTTAAATGGTCCTTCTGTTTGTTTGAGCAATACAAGCTTCGTCGATATTTTCAGAACAACTCGTTGCTATTTCTCCAATTTTTATTCAAATTTTTAACAAAAAGAGAAATCAAACGATTTCTACTTAGCGAAACCGAATTCAAATCTTAACCACTGTGTTTCCTAAAATTTGCGAAACAAACAGCTGGATGAATTACTCGGCAAGGGAATCTAAAATTGCATTCCACAAGCCGTTCATCCTAGTCAAAATTCGTAGTGAATTCAGTTTCTCGTACTTCCAACGAAGTAAATAACAAAACAGAATGACGGTATTAGATTTTTGTTTTGATACAGTGCAGCAACAACCGTTGATACGTATTTCGACCTCCTTAAGTCTCTTCAGAACGGTATAGTCACTGCTCTGAGCAGTGATCTGAGCAGTATACCGTTCTGAAGAGACTTAAGGAGGTCGAAATACGTATCAACGGTTGTTGCTGCACTGTATCAAAACAAAAATCTAATACCGTCATTCTGATTCAAATTTTTATTTCTATCCAATTTTGCCGAGGAACTAATTCAGAATTGTTTTCTGCAGTAAGCTATTACCTTTGAATTTTCTTTTCATAATATTAAAATTATTTCAATGCGTCCCCTTACTTGCCTTATGCCTTTTAAATGACTACCAGATCCAGGTCTTTTTTCCGATTTTCAAAACAATAATTTTTGATAAATTTCAATAATATAAAACAAGTTTTAGGAAGTAATTGTCGAGTTGCAGGTACATAGGTGAAGCGGGGCGCGCGGTTTTGTATAAAAACAAGTTTTAGTTCAGGTGCATACCGTTATAAATACAGCTACAACTTAATTTCTATTTCGAATTATAATAATTTCGAATCATAAGCCCCCTTTCAGACGAGGATACTGTATCCGAGATACGCGTATCCGAGACGCAGATATTACATAGACTCAAATGGAGCTTTTCACACGAGACGGGCGAGAGATACAGTATGCGAGATACCGAATTCAGTATCTCGGATACAGAAGAAACATTACGTTAAATGAACGCTTTCAGACACGAATTCTGTATCTCGCATACAGTATCTCGGATACAGTATCCTCGTCTGAAAGGGGGCTAAAATTTTAGGACAGTATTTCTATGATACGAAGGAATGTTTTTACGTAAAAAAATCAAAAATCGGTTTTTTGAAAAGTGAAACTCCTCTTAAAAGATTTATACGCCTCGCTTTTTGATAAATATATATAAGCGGTATCTGTAATAAAAACTTTATGGTCATTTTGAGAGTACTTCGAAGGGCTCCTTAGATAAGGCTCTTCCAAATCTTCTGCATTGTGTCAGAATCGCTATGGCATTGCAAGTCATGTTTACCAAATGTGGTTTCCACATTTCCGCATAAGTTTACTATCTATCCCTACTCCCAGATATCGCACTGACGTCTGTATTGGGATTATTTCAGTCTCTAAGATGAGCGGTTCCAACTGGAATTTGCGCATTCACGTAAAGAATACGACTTCTGACTTCCTTGGACTCAAGTAGAACTTTATATTTTGATTCCCTCTTACATTTTGATTTTTTTTATATTGTATGGGGTATGTTCTAACAATACTAAATTTTAAGATGACTTTTATTTGTGTTGTATATAATCGATGTTTATTTTCAGAGCATTGGTGAACTGATGCAGTCTCGTGGAGGTGAAATTGGAGTTACCACAAAAAGGAAAAGACGTTGCGGTTGGTTGGATATCGTTATTCTACAATACACGAATATGATTAACGGCTATACTTCTTTGTGTCTTACTAAGTTGGATATATTGGACAGTCTACCTGAACTTAAACTAGCAGTAGGCTACACCTTGAGAGGAAAAAAGATCGAATACTTTCCTTCCACTGCATCGGATCTATCAGAAGTTGAGGTAATATTAATATTTTTATAGCTGATATCTTAATGTAGTCGACTAAATATACTAAATGAATATATTCGAAACGAAAATTATGTGAATGCATATTAGTTATTTATACTAGTTTTAAAATAAATAATATATTTACAGTGTGTCTTGTTAATTTTAGGTGGAGTACTTAACAATGCCAGGATGGCAGAAAAGCACTGAAAAAGTTCGAGAATTCAGTGAGTTACCTGAAGAAGCTAAAAATTACGTTAATAAAATAGAGGAACTCCTTAACGTACCAGGTAAATATTATTTAAAACTAGCTGACCCGGCGAACTTTATACCGCCTTAGAAATAATGTGTCTAAAAAATTAACAGAAAATAAAACCAAAAAAAAACACCAAAACATATGCATGAACAACATTGAATCAATTGAATGCTTTTTGTTAAAAATATTTATTTTTTTTGCGTTGCATAAATATACAACGATAATGGTTTTCCGACACGCGAATAATTGTCCATGCTCGAAACATGTGACACTCGTAAGTTAATACCGCAAACTTCCAACTGTTGGCTTTGTGATTTGTTTATTGTCATTGACAAAGCCAAAAGCATGGGAAATTATAAACGTTTAAGATCAAATGGTACGTTCTTTGGAATCATTGTTATACACGGGATCAAGACAGACTCTCCTTTGTATTTGTCCTTGATGATCATGCCTCAATAATTTTATTCATTATCCTTTTCACAGTAAGTCTGGTTCCATTATACGGTATAGATTGATTAATGTTACTCAGCATAATGATAAATTCTCCTACTTTTAATTGTAAATTGTTAGGTGGGAGTCCAGGCAATTCCAATGAATTCAAATACTCTGTAGGATAGGTAATTACGCCATTCTGATTTATAACTGTGTCAACTGATTTGAACGAAAGCAACTTTCCTGGAAGGAAATTCAGAGTAGTATATTTAACTCAATATACATATAAACTTTCATAAAAATCGGTCAAGCCGTTTTGAAGGAGTATGGCAACTAACTCTGTGATAATAATATGGCTATTAAAAGTAGAGGTTGGTGATAGAAGGGTGAAAATGAAGGCCTGTATCTATTTTTTAATGCTACATCATAAAAAAAATAAACAATGTCCAAAAAATAAAAAAAAATGTTTGGGATGGATCATCCTTACCTCTTAGGGATATGAAAAATAGATTACGACCGATTCTTAATTCTTCAACTTCACATCCACTTTCATTAGATAAAATATTAATTTCTCTCTTCTATACATAAAAAGTTGTGTTAAAAAAATATACAATATAGAAATTTTCTTCATGGATTATTTGGTGGACTCCTTAAAAATGGTTTCACTGTATAATCAGAATCTCCAACACTATTATCTCCATTTAAAATTCTTATCAAGAATACAGAATTATTTATACCTACCTGGTAGGTACGTACAAAAGCATATCCAGGAAGGATCGCGAAATTTTCAAAATTTAAAATCAATATTCCATATATTTCTTTCCGCTCTCGTCACTTCTTATCTTTCCCGTTATCGTTCTTATCTTATTTTCTGCCCATTCTCGTATTTACTAGGTTTCCATATTCCTTTCAAAAATAGGGTGATGCCTAAAATTCTCTTCTTTCGTGTTTCTTCCTCCATCTCACTCGTTTATCTTCTGTAGTCTAGCCCTGTCTAACCCCGACCAAGATACATCTATCAGACTAAAGCCCGGACTTTAATACCGTTGTTTGTGTAAACCTCCCTTTTGTTTATAAAGAGGGTACACGCTAATGAAAATACGCTACTTTTTTTATCTGTCGGATAAATCTCCGGGTAAACAGTTAACCGGAGGTGAAAAGACTGGCCCTAAACCAAGTAAATATAAAATAAGAAAGCTTTAAATTATTTTGATTAATAAATCTTGCTTTAAAATTACAGCAACCTATATTTTTGGCAAATTTGTGAAAAAATTGGTCAAAATATTAATTATATTAATATGTAATTAATATTATTATTATTATTAATTAAACGCATCGTTTCGAGAACAAAATATGATTCGACTTAATGGGTTGAAATGCCAGTTGATAGTTCAGATTTCTTTCCTAGATGGCGCTAGTGTGACACGTCACGTGAAAACTGCGTTTCTATCCGTTTATATAGATAGATTCGTTCCTTGTATAAATATTATTAAATCAAGAATAAACATTAATAAAAGAACATATTGAAAGATTATGTATATATGTACATGTTTATTTTGTTCTTTTTTTTTCAGTTAAATGGATTGGAGTCGGGAAAGGAAGAGAATCTATTATAACAATACATGACTAAACCTTTCATTCAACATTAGTCAAATTGTAAGTTAACATAAGCTTAAAGTGTAACGGGAGAAATTGAAAACCGATAGTATTTTATCTGTTGTTTTGGTTAAAACACTTTTTTATTTGAACAGTTTGACTTCAATAATTTTAGGTACTTAATGTGATACTTTATTTCATTGATTCCTGATGGTATATCAATTATTACATTTTACATTGGATTAATTTTCCATTTTGTTAAAGTAGGACCAAATCCAATGTGTCACAATTTTTTTTTGTAGTTGTTATCTCATTTGGGTATGGAAACGTACGAATACGTTTTGAATAAGAGGATTTTGTTTAGTCACTGCAGCACTGTTTTAACTTATATAATCCTCAAAAAATGTGATTTTCTGACAAAAATTGACGTATGACGTTCAGTATCTTAAAGCACATTGCATTGCATCAACATTTTCCAATACGCGACAAGCTAGCAGTAGAACATACTTTTCTTTCTGGTTTGGTTAGGTTAATTCTATGTTAAATTGAAAATGAAATTACTATTTAAATGGGAATAAGCCACAATTAAAGGTTAAAGTAAGTTTATTGACGTTTCAATTTCCACTTCGGAAATCGTTCTCAAAATGTTTGTCTTTTGAGAACAATTTCCGAAGTGAAAATTGAAACGTCAATAAACTTACTTTAACCTTTAATTGTGGCTTATTCCCATTTAAATAGTAACTACTTTAAAATGCCACAAGAAAATAGCTTCAGAATAAATTGAAAATGCATTAATAATTTTTATGTCTTTATTAAATACTACATAATTGTTTGTTAATTTTACAACAAAAATACCGAAGTTGATTAAGAATATTTGTATTTTTCCCAAATGTAGTTGTTGTTAAGTTTTAAATTTAATTCACAGGATGGATGCATACATACAATTATGTTGCTGCAGATCTGCGCTTGTATATATTCATATAGCAGAGTCATACATACAGCAGACATAATCATAACACTAACTAACTTCTCGCAGATACGCCACGAATGAATATCGACTCACCGATCGTTACGCCGGTTGAATGACTTCGATAACTAGAGGTATCAGTAAACTTAAAATAATGTCTTATTAGATTTACAATCTCTGATAACTTATGTACAGTAAATGCTAATTATCTTGAAATTTTGTCGCGTAACGCATATGCAGATACGCCACTGAATTAATGCCTAGCTTCCGATTGTTTCGCTGGTCGCAATAGTCTGGTAACTGGAGCAAACCTTTGTTTATTTTTAACACATTACTCCTTGTAGTTTTTAACACAGTAAGAAATCACTTCATTATCGTAGCCTATATATAAAGTGTATGCATCGAACCTAAAGAGCTGTAGAGTATACATTATCAATAACAATTAAACAATTTATTTTATTTATTGGCTGTATAAATGTTACTTTTTTTATCAATTGCTTTCTAGTAAGCCATTTTTAAATTATTTTAAGTTGTAATTTGCCAAATATATAATTGTTTTCTTTGTTATTAAATCATAAGATAAAAATGTTGAAATATAACGTTTAGTGCCTGAAAATGTTAGGTTCCCAGAAAAATTATTGTTTAAATAATAGGCCTAAAGTTTGAACATAACAAAAATTTCATGAATTGTATCAAAAAGCCTAATGAGCTGAATGGCCTCAATAGATAATTCATTTTAATATATTGCGTTATACAAAAAGTAGAAACTTAAGTATTTGACAAACTTCCAAAGCATACTTTACGTTTACGTTATGTTGCAGTTTTAATTTACTCTTTTATACTTGTCATAACTATGTGCCTTTATAAAAAACACCAATATAAATATCCTTATTATTTGTTTATTTGAAATATTTAAATTGAATAATTTATCAATTTTTAAACAATGAAAACTGTTCGATAATTCATTAAGAAATACTTTTCTGGGTACCATCTAATCTTTGCTTTTGCAAGCACAATTTTTAATGCAATAATTAAGTTGTTTGTTATGTTTTGAGTGATTATGTTGCATATATTTTAAATAAATATACACATTATACAGATAAGTGTTTTATTTTTCATCATTTTAGTGTTTTTATACCTTTTCCAGGGCTCAGATAGCCTTTCTATGAGTACAAATTTAGCAAATACTACTTACAATACAAATGTTTATTCAAAATAAATAATCTTCTTGTAGTGCCTATCCGTTTCGGATGTTGGCGACCATCATGGCAATATGTATTATACAAACTGCGGCTCTGAAAAGATTTTTCGTAGGCAAATAGGTACGTAGATTTTACAGCCAGGAAATTCTGCCCCTTCCTGGTCCCCGTTTTCCTTCTACTTTTACTTGAAGAATTAATTGCAGCAACACATATATTTCGCTGTTCATCATGATGTGACCGAGGTATTCAATTTTGGTTGTTTTTATTGTGGTTAACAACTCTTTTCCTTTTTACATTCTTATTAAAACGACCTGGTTAGTAACATGGTCGGTATAGGATATCTTCAGGATTCTACGATAAAGCCACATTTCGAAAGCCTCAATTTTCTTACGGGTCATTCATCATCATCATCAATCAGCACTGAGTTGTCCATTGTTGAACATAGGCCGCCTCTAGACTTTTCCATCTGCTTCTGTTCTGCGCCTCTGCTATCCAATTGGTCACGATTCGAAGCATTGATCTCTCCATCTTTCGTTGTGTCCTTCTCAATTTTTCGGCTGATGTTTTTGTGAGAGTTAAGGTTTCTACTCCGTATGTGAGGACTGGTAGAACGCACTGGTTAAAAGCTTTTCTTTTTAAATGGATCGGTATATTTGTTTCAAATACGTCTCTCATTTTTCCGAATGCAGCCCAACCCAGACTTATTCTTCTGAGTAGCTCGCATGTTTGGTTATAAGTTTATTTTTAAACCGACTTTCTGGGTTACTTGCTGTAGTTGTTGTAGCATAACTCTGGCTTCTCCTAAGTTGTCTGTTATGAGAACAATATCATCGGCACATCTGAGATGATTGAATATCTTTCCATTGATGCTAATACCCTTTGATTCCCAATCTAGCCGTTTAAATGCGTACTCCATAACTGTTATAAATAGTTTTGGCGACAAGGTATCTCCCTACCGCACCCCTCTGCCAATTTTTATCTTCTCAGTCATGCAATGGAGGTTAACGGGTAGCGTCGGTGAAAATCCACGACTCAATTCCGTACAGCAGTATTGAAAAGATATAACATCGTAGTAACCTGATTTTTATGGGTACTGATAAATCGTGGCATTTGAATAGCTTAGCCATTTTTTGAAAGGCAGATCTTGCTTTCTCTAACCTAGTTTTTATTTCTAGGGAATGATCCCAATTTTCATTGACGTTCGTACAAAGGTAGGTGTAGGTTTTTACTGTTTCTATTGGTTGACCATTCACACTGATTCTTTCAATTTGCTGTTCCTTCTTAGATATCATCATACATTTTATTTTCTTATTGTTCAGTGAAAGTTCATATATTTGACTCACTTTTGTGACTCTATTCATTAACTCCTGGAGGGCTTCATAGCTGTCAGCGAATACCACCGTGTCATCCGCGTATCTAATGTTATTGATACATTCTCCGTTAATTCGAATTCCGGCTCAAACATCTTCTACTGGTTTTTGAAAGATTTCCTCAGAGTATATGTTAAATAGCAAGGATGATAGTATACATCCCTGTCGTACCCCAAGCTTGAGTTTGATATCGAATTCTCCTGGCTCTGTACGGATAGAGGATGTTTGGTTCCAGTAAAGATTGCTAATAATTATAATTCTTAGATCATAGATGTTTATTCTAATATTTGTTAATATCTCCATCAGCTTTTCGTGTTTTACTGTATCACATGCTTTATGGTAATCAATGAAGCATGCATAAATATCGCAATTCACATCTCTTTTCTTCTTCAGCCTTAAGTAATCCAACTTTGGACATCTTGCTTCCAGTTGTGTACTCCGATCATCTTAATATCAGCCCATCTCATTTGTGGTCTTCCTCTGCTTTTCTATCCTAACCATGGTCTCCATTGTTGTATTTTGAGGTTCCATCTTTTATCCTTCAGTCGGGCATTGTGTCCTGCGAAGCTCCATTTTAATTTGGCAGCATGTTCTCCTGCGTCTTTTACTTTGGTTTTGCAAATGCTGAAATATTTGGGAAGTCTAAATTGAAATTGGTTATTGGTCGTTACATATGCAACACCAACTCCTATATTACATTTGGATGCATCTGTTTATATTCTGTAACATTTTTTTTCCATATTTGTCTACAATTCAATTGAGATTATTTTTATAAACAGCCGAATTTGTTTAACGCCTACTAAATGCAGTAAGATTATAATTTATTTGGGGGATATCAGATTTCCGAGATTGAGGATGTCCAAATTTATTTGGAACATTAATTTGGAAATTCTAAGTTTAAATATCTTTTATAAAAAGAGATTTCTTTTGATTGGACGTGATAGAAGTTGCAAGCGCAAATAAATGCGACGGTTTAGTAAAGATGGTTGGATCTCCGGTGTTGTTCAAAATGCTCCCAGGGCAAGTCTTAGTACTTCATTCTAGACTATGCAATGGTTTTAAGTTTTTGTCGGACGCAGATGCGTACTCAATGGGCCATAATCTATTTTAAATATAAATAATGCTTTCTATATACGAATTAGAGTATAGTAAACAGCCCCAATGTCTATTAGATAATGTTCCTATTATTAGTTTAGCAAAATTTTAGTATTGGTTTACTGAAAGCATGTTTATTGGAGAAAGTCATTCCCACTGTTATACAGAAAATGTAAATCCAGTGCCGTAGGGCCATTCTTCTAGCTCTTTTATAAAATATCTGCGTAAAGACGAGATTTCAAAGGTTTTTGTAAAATTTTAATTGGTTATACTGACCATTATAGCGGTTAGGAATAACGTCAGACTATAAAATTATAAAATCTTGGGAGAGTCCCGTTTTTTAGAATGTGAAGTTTGAACTCTTACTGGAAATGTTCTACGTTGTAAGTAAACTGTAGACAGTTCCTTGATTGATCATTGATTATATTGTCTTAGATTTCTCACCCCTTGATGTAAAAGAACAAGTACAATTATTAATGAAGGACTATCTGATCATGAAGCAGTGTCCACCAAGTTCAACACTTGGTGTTAAACTTGAAAAGTGGCACTTTCCTTCTATGGACTGTAATTTCAGTGATTTTTTAGATAGGCTTGTCTATATTTTCAATAAGGCATTTCCTTTAATTACAATTAAGCCAAACCATCATAAACCCTGAAATACCAAAGGTTACCCGCATATCAGCCAAGAATATGCGTTCACTACTGTACATCAAGAAATTTACTACCAACGTCTTTGTCATTGAATATATCACCAACTACAGAGGAACCTATCTAAAACTTATCAAAACAGCTAAAAAATGTACTATCAAAATCTTCTGGGAAGCTCTAAAAGGGTTGCAAAAGAAACTTGGTCCATAATAAAGGATCTTCAAAATAAAACTAACACAGCTCAAAAATTTTCTCTTCCAAACCCTGATAAATCTGAACTAATCAAAACAATATACAAAACAATACAATAGTATCTTCCTGTAGTACTGATGGACTATCCATAAAAGATTTCTCAAACCTCCAAAAAATGTGATTCCTTTGAAAAAGGTCCTATTGCCTTACTACCGGTACTATCCAAAATTATTGAGACTTATAAAAGCTTGATAAAATTATTATAGTTAGAGAAAAATCGTCTGGCTAATTGGTAATAGGACTGACAATTAAAGAACTTTAATTGGCAATTCTTTCTAGTAATTTAACTATGAAGCTCATCAAACTTATGGGTCTCTAGGACTTTAGATCTAGACAGGAACTTCAAAGGTTAAGAAGTGGAAGAACAATGGCCTTAGTTCTAATTGTGGGGTACTGGTACCTTTATGGCTGAATTGGGAAATCAGTCAAATTGATGGTATATCATCTGATCCAGAACTAGTATTCTTCAAATCTCTAATAGATGAAAGTGTACTACAATTTTATTTTTGAGAAAAACAGGGTCGTTTGTGCTATGTATTGATTTGGTTATTCACCTTCAGGCTTGGTATTGTGGAAGACTGTTAGAAATTGGAAATTTTGCATAATATATTAAAAATATATTTCATCCAACTTGATTTTTTGTGTCTTTTTAATTCACAGTTGAGTTTTTGTCTTAAGTTTTTGTATTCCATCTTATTCTTCAGATTTCTATACCAATTAAAAGCTTTTTTACATCCCTAGTCAGAATTTCATGATGGTAAAGGTGTAAGATTTGAATTATACCATTTATTAGTAGTGTAATTTTCTTATCTTGTGTAGATATAGTATTTTTCATATAAAAATGTGTGCATGTCACTTATATTTAAAATTTCCAGAACGTCAACCTTAGAGTTCAAATTATCCTAACACAGCTAATAATACAAAACCCATACGGAACTGCTTGACCTTTCATAGGCATCAACATAGTATAATAATTAGAAAAATGTAATCATCATTATATTGGGAATTTTAGAATTATATTGATTAAATAACCAAAAACATTTGTTATTATTAATAAAATAAATTGTATGAAATAACTCAAAGTCTAATATTCCACAAAATAATAATTTAAATTAAATATATTAGACAATTGTACACAACTGATAAGGGATTACTTCAAATTTTTTTACAGTTCAGTGTATGGCAAAATTGTTTAAAGTGTTGCCGCTTTTTTGGAGTAAGAATTTTGTTTGTTTTGATTTCTTACACAATTTGATCATAATATATATTAATAAATTTTATTTATAAATACATATTAAATTAAGATTAACAGCTTTAAAAACTAATTATATTGTTGTGTATTGTGATTGTGCTATGCCAAAACAAATAGTCTGTAGAAAGCTGATAAGCTTTCATATAAGATAGATTTATTTTGAACAAGAAATAATGGCGGGACGTTTATACTATTAAAGCCCTAAAACTAGAGGTAAGTTTAAAATTTAGAATATATAATTTTGTATTAAAATGTTTTCTTATGTATTTTAGTGTGTTGCAGTAGTCTTAAAACTAAGTGTATTTACTGTTAATATAATACTTTGACAAATAGTTGACATTTTCAAAATTCCTCACTTACTATTTCATAACTATTCTGATGTTTTGGCAACGCTGTGGGGTTCTAGTCATAAATCTTGAATGAGCTCCAAGCATTTTTATATGAAAAATGTTATATCTACCAATTCATACTTTTACTATGATTAAAAGGCAAACATTAGGGGTACAGAAACTGTTTAAAGAAAAAAATCTTTATTCATACTTAGCAATCTATATCAACACTAAACATTGTATCATTATATCACGGAAAGGTATAAATAAGGTTCTAGATGATTATATTACTAATATTTATTAAAAAGAAAGAAGAGCTAGTGGCTGTCAAACACTAGCAATCCTTTTACATGTATATATAAACTTTTAAATTATCTCTATTTCTTCCAATCATCCTTTTCATAGTCCCATTTAGATGCAAGACCTTGCACAGGATTTACTTGAAGATCAATCATACGTCTTAGTTGTGCTTCTCTGTGCTCCTTGTCAAAAGTAATAGGTAGAGGACTGTACACTACAAAATGATCATCATTAGAAGTCTATTAAAAAATATTTTAAAAGCAATATAAGTATAGCATTATAACCTATTGTATATACATGAGAAAAAATTACTAAAAAGAGGAGAAAGTTAATATTTTTTAATTAAAAATTATTATGTTCATTATAATGAACACTATTATTAAAGTTTTATAAATGTACTTACCGAATCCTTTAAAGAAATAGAATATCCAAAAAGCTCCAGATAATAATACTAATCCCAAGCCAACAACTGATTTCCATTCTCCTGTTGGAGCTTTAAATTCAGAAAAAGTTTGACAGAAAGAAGCCCTATATAAAGCTTTCTTTTCTTCCAAACTTAAATTTTTCCAATCACCCTTTTCTTTTTCTCTCAAAGCCTATAAAAATAGTATATTTAATGGATGTCCTTTAATATTTAAGCAAGTATATGTAAAATTTGACATAACAATATCAAATTGAACTTGATGAAATTAAACAGAAAAAAAAATTATATTTATATGCCCTCAGAAACCTGATATTTTGTGGCCTACTAAAAAACCATTCCCATGATTCACAAATGATGCTTAATACCCATGTAACACCATTCATAATCTTCCAAAATATTTACTAGCTTTTCTATGCCCAAATATATTACATACTACATTTTATAAATCCAGATACTTTTGATTATTACAATACATACAGATATGTATTATGACACATTATATATATTTTATTGTTAACAATTGAATTCTTTCTTTGAATTATTAATAAAAACCATGTTTTCCTAATTGCGTAATTGTTCATGTTAGCTATAAAGACTGTCCTTACTTGTGTATCAGCTGAGGGTTCTTTCCACCTAATAGCTGGCATTGGGAAATCTGACCTATCTGCATAATTAGGTTCTCCATTGTATCCAAAACCTACTATTTCCCTTTTTCCAATTAAGGTACGGGCATAGCTGCTCATAGCAGCACTTTGTCCAGAAGTTTTTGGAACATTTCTTATTGCTCTTGCAGTAAGAGCCAACAAGGTTGATGCCATGTTGATCTAAAAGTAATGCAATTCAATTAAAAAAAATCTTTCAGGTAATTTTAATAACAATAAATTTATTTGAATAAAAACATAAATGATTGGGGCATTTCGCATTTTAAGGCACTCTAACCTAACCAAATATATTTCCTCAAGGCACCGCGTCACAGTGTTGCCGTATTTATTTTAGTAAAATATGTATATGAATGTTACAAATATAAAGTTACTTTTACGAAATAATAATTTGTGTTATGAGAAGCTACAAATTTTAAATAAGTATAAAACTTGCCATATTTTTTTTTGTAAAATGTATACGAAGGTTTAACATATAAGTTACTTTTATGAAATTATAATTTGTGTTATGAGAAGCTACAAGTTTTAAATAAGTATAAAACAAATAGTATATACGGTAATTTAATTAATACTATTAATTTTTTATATCATTGTAATAAATTTTATTGTATATGCATTTGATTATCTTTAATTTAACTAAAATATATGAATTTTTATATAATTTCAATGCATTTCTATTATATACGGTAATTTAATTAATACTAATAATTTTTTATATCATTGTAATCAATTTTATTGTATATGCATTTGATTATCTTTAATTTAACTAAAATCTATGAATTTTTATATAATTTCAATGCATTTCCTATTAATTTTTATATGCATTTCTTTAATATTATTTGAGAGTGTGAAAAAACTGGAGACTTGGCAATGATTGTATTCTAAATAATTACAGTATAATTCATATATGAAAACAAGTGAGCACTGAATACTATTTAAAATCAAATAATACATAGATAATAAAATTTGATGTTGATTTATTTAAAAAAATATGAATATAAAAATGAATCTATACGACTTAAAAACTTAAAATTAAGAGTATTCAAACATGTTGCTGAATTACACATAGGGAGTTATCTTAAATAAAAAAAAGTATTCCTAGTTTTATTAGCAAAATAATATAAGTAGATTTTCTAAACATAAAATTGATATCTAACGTTTATTTAATTCTAAAAAATAGGATAGACAAATGTAAGACATTCACAAAATCAGTTTAATGTTTAGTTATATAAATTCAATGCAGATAAGCATTTGGAAAGACTAGTATTACGTAAACCCATTGTATCACAAAATGTCGATATTAATTTCACAAAAAACGTTTGTACATAAATCTAAAAGTTTTCTTGGACAGAAAAATATAAGGTACAAAATCGTACATTAATTGATTTAAAAGAAGTTAATTTACTTGCCTCCTTATTTCACTAGTTGTTCTCAATTATCAAGATGGTGCCGACTTAAATGACAGATGACAGAAAGGTGTCAGCACAATGCACGAGCACGAGGTTGCCAGCTTGACTTCTTCTCTTTTAATCGATTCTTTTAAACGATTTTCAACAAAACTCGTAACAAAAATGAAAATTTTATACAAAATTTAGGAAATTACTTAAACTCAAAGTACTTTAAACTTCTATAAATAAAGTATTCTAATAAATGTTCTTAAATAAAATCTATGAAATTTAAAACTAATTTATAATTTTTTAAGGATATTGATGTCGTTTAGATAGTTACTTAAATTTTTAAAATTACAACTATATTATAGGTCCTAAAACTTGTGATATATGTATTGTCAGGTATTCAGTGTTTGTCTCTTTCGTCGGTGTATTTGAGACAATCTACCATGATATGTGCTACAGACATACTGCAGTTACAATACTCATATAAGGGGCGATTTGACTAACTAGCGACTTAACGTATAGCCACAAAATATAGAAGCGTCTATATTCTTTGGTCAATTGGCTGACGGTCAATGTTTGTTGAACACCATGAATTTTTTGTAGGCTTAATAGTGTGTAGAAACGATTTTGACTGGTGCCATTCATTTTCCCACACATTTGGCACTTTTTATAATGAAACTTTTAAAATTAGGGTCACCTGTTAATTTGAATTTATTTTAGAAATTATTATTATTTTTTTACTATTTTCAGTTGTTGCATAGGTAACTAGCGGACTGCAACGTTTTTGCCCTTTAAAGTTTATTGAAAGTAATGAAAATAAACAATTTTTCTTTGATATACTAAAGATTGATTTGCTTTTTGTTGAAACAAAAGAAATTTTAAGAACTTAATTAGTAAGTACTCCCTACTCTGGTAGTGATAACAGCTTTCAAACGACGAGGTCTGCTTGGGTAAGATTTTGGATTACCTTCTGCGGAAGATTGTTCTATTCCTGCACCAATATGTCGCGAAGCTCTCTTAAATTTTTGGGAAACATGACTCCGTAAAGGGTTCTTCATCTCATCCCTAACATGTTCTTCGGATTTACATTTGTACCGCGAGCAGCCCAAACAAATCGTGTGATTTGAACCACGTCAAGATACTCAGTAACTATCCGAGCAGTGTGGAATTTTCAATCGCATGTATAAATGTTGCGTTGTTTTCAAGAATAACCATAAGCGGTAAAACATGGTCTTCCAGAATCTGTCATATTCTTATGTACAGTTCACGTCCCATTCTCAATAAAGACTAACTCCGTGCGAGCGTCAAACGATATGCCTCCCCATGCCATAAATGACCCTCCACCAAATGGAAGTCGCTCGGCAATACACGCTTGAACATATAACGAACAAGCTTATTGCTACGTACCCCATCTGTGTTCCAGAATGTTCATGATCTATCGACCGACGGACACAAGATATTATCGTGCTGTAAACTTATAAATAAATATATTTACATACATTAGAACCGCTCGTTTTATTTAAACACGCTACAATATCTTTCGCCTGTTCGTCGTCACAATCTTAAACTTTTGTCTGAGCCCATAAGACAGAATCTCGATTTATCGGAAAACAATACACTACTCTAATCTCGTATTGTCCAAGCCCAGTGTTCTCATTCACATTTTTCACTTCTTGCAGATGATTTCGAAGGATAACTTTGTGTTCGTTAGGTTTTTCAAAGCACTAGAAACGATAAAGCTGTCACATCCAGCTGTTGTAATTCTTCCTTGACCTTAACCAGGTCTTCGAGTAAGCAGATCGGTCTCTTCGTACCCTGGCCATACTCATTGCATACTCGAGAGACTTACACCAACGTTTCTTGCAGTTTCGGCTTGACCATTGCCATCTTCTAATGCCGCCACAATTCTTACCGCCGCAACAGAACTTATGCTCTTTGCAATACACTGAAGTGACAACACTACACAAACAATTTACAATTGACGTTAAAACCACAGAAAAAAAAACTATGCTGATAATGATTTTTGAGGAATTAGGGTCCTTTTTATTTCAAACACTTATCGAAACAGCAATTTTTTTCAAACAATCCATTAGTGAACTATGTTACAAACTCTTTAAAATAGTTAAATAAAAATAATAATTTACAAAATAAGTTCAAATTACGAAGTAACCCTCATTTTATGCTCGGCAGTGTATTTGATAATGAAACTTCAATATTTTTTTAAATATGCATTACCTTCATTTTTTGAATGAGTTTGACTGTTGATTAATTTTTCCAATTTAACAGATTGAGTATAATCATAAGGAGTTGATCACATGGTAAAATATAAGTCCAGTCGTCAAGAACAAGCTGAATTTTACTTACAATGTCAATGTGACCCCAAAAATTATGCAAAAAAGTTTACCTCTCCTATCCCTCGGCTTCTCCCTAAAACCTCCTTCGTACGGGGGAAAATGGAAAAAATCAATTTATCAAGAATCTGTAGAAAAGAATGTTTCAAATAAAAAATGTCACTAAGATAATTTTGAACAAAAATTTTAGCACTTTTTGTGCAGAATGAACCGTTCTCTTAGAAACAACGCTTGAAGAAACCGACAATTTTAAATGTCAGTTAAGCGCGCGAAATCAATTTTAAATAAAATTTGTATCAACTCGACGGTAAAAATTCGATATCTTTTGATCAGTCCCATATTGACAAAAATCAAAATAAGTTTTAAAGGTGAAGAGCGCAGCTTTCGTATGCATTTTGACGTGACAACGTCTTAAATTAAGTTGTGGCTCGGAGTCATTCATGAAAAAGTGTAACGCCCGCTCACGTCTGTTACAGTGAGTCACCGAACGAGAGAGAGGCCCGCCGGACCGGCGAATGCCTTGCGTCTCTCTCCCACTCAAACATGATCGGTCCGCTGCGCGCGCAGCACTAGAGAATTAGGCGCGTTGAATCGGTGCGTGCTTCCGTGCTTGTGTCTCTGTCTTTCTCGAGCGTTCTTGGCGTTCAAGACACATTACAGCAGAAACACTTCCTTTCATTTCATATTTCTCCTATCATCGTCCTATCCTCAACAAAATCACTCAAATAGAAATTAGTTAAGTTTAAGTTTACATGTACAATGTTTTAGTAAACAAAATATATTTCTATAGTTAAAATTTGTGCAATTCTTATTTTCATTCAATTCCTTGTTCCTATTGTGCAATTTAATAATATTCATATCAATAAATATTCTACCGAGAAAAAGACGTTGTCACGTAAAATCTTCGCCCGTAAAACCGACTTTACAGCAACCGATTTTTTTTTATTTTGTCACAAATGAAGTCAGTTTCTAATAAATATGTTCAATAAATAAACGTTGAACGATTTTTGCCATTTTTTACGATTCTCATGAGATCAAAAAATTTATCACTTTTATTGACCGGTCGTAGTGTAATTTCCATTGTTAACTCAGATATCTGAGTTGGCTCGGTTATTTCCAAATCCAAGTAACTATTTTAAATTACATTTTAATGAGAAATTTCATTACTCGAAACTTACAGACAATAACAATATTCTAGATGACAAATTTTGGCTACAACAAGATGGTGCTCCATCCATTTAAAATATACTGGTTTTTTAAAATTCCTACTTTTTCTACTACTCATAAATTGGCATCATCATCAACCTGTATGCATTCACTGCTGAACATAGGTCTCCCTCAGCTCTTTCCATCTGTATCTGTCATCGGCTTGCATCCAGTTATTGCTAACACGCAGGTCGTCAGTCCGTCTAGTTGGTGAGCGTCCTCTGCTCCGTATTGCTTCTTGCCTTGCTCTCCACTCTAAAATACGTTTTGTCCATTGGTTGTCTGATAATCTGGTGACGTGTCCTGCCCAATTCCATTTTAACGACTCGATTTTTTCGATGGCGTCTGTTGTTTTTGTTCTACGACATATTTCTTCGTTTGGGATTCGGTCTCTCAGAGAGACACCCAACATCTGGCGCTCCATAACAATCTGAGTCACGCGAATCTTATTTACTACCTTTTTTGTAAGTGTTTCCGCTCCATAAGTGAGTAGAGGTAACACACATTTGTCAAAGATTTTCCTTTTGAGGCATGTAGTGAGTAGATCCGATTTAAATACATAGTTTAATTTACCAAACGTTTCCCAGGCTAATCCTATGCGATGTGTGAGCTCACATGTCTGGTTATCTCTGCCCAACCGAATTTCATGTCCTAAATACTTATACGATTTAGTCTGCACAATATCCCTTCCATCAACAGCAATATTTCAATTTAGCACCAGATTAGTCATTATTTGTGTCTTGTTCATATTATTCTTTAGTCCGATCTCCAAGGAAGCGTGATATAATTGTTCAAACATTATTATTGTATCATCTATACGATCGGCTATAAGAACTATGTCATCTGCAAATCTCAAATTACTGAACTTTTCTCCATTTATGTTGATACCATGCTCGTTCAGATGTGCCTTCTTACAAATATAAAAAAGCGTCGTGAATAGCTTTGGAGAGATGGTGTCTCCTTGCCGTACTTTTCGCTGTATACAGAATTTATTTGTTTCTTGTTCAGATAGCTTTTTTACGCTAGCTGTGGTATTTTGGTAGATACATTTGATTATGTTAGTGTAGCGATGGTCTATTCGGCATTCTGTCAATGCTTTTAACATTTTCTGATGGAGTCTCGTATTGAATGCTTTCTCGTAGTCGACAAATATCAGTGCCGATGATTTGTTGTATTCTGCAGACTTCTCTATCAGGTTCTTTATCCCTAGTAAGTAAACGTTAGTGCTGTATCCCGATCTAAATCCAACTTGTTTTCTAGGCTGATAGAAGTCTAATTTAGCGTCCAGTCTTTTTTTTATAATTTTTGTGTAAAGTATATAATTACAGGGTTTTCAATAATGTATGTCATAAATTAAATCACGCATTCCGGGGACACAAATAAATTGATTGAATCCAACTTACCTTAGTACAAAAGTGTACACAAAAAAAGTTACAGCCCTTTGAAGTTACAAAATAAAAATTGTTTTTTTGCATTATCTCCTAAACTACTTGACATTTTGTAATAAAAATGGACACGTTACTTTCTTGTTCTAAAAGCAGTTTTTATACAAAAGAAACAACACAATCTAAGTGCACAGAAAAATTTTAATGGGGTGTGCAGCCCTAAATCCCCCCAAACTTTTGAGTACGTTCAAATCAAATGAATTTTGTGGCATCATTAGTAAAACACATTTTTTTTTTAAACTTTTTTGCCTCTTATCACTTTTTCGAAAAACTAGTTTTTCCTAGTTGGCCATAAATTACTACGAATACAATAATTACAAACAGTTCCATCAATAATAGTCAATAATTTGAAGCTATCATTTATTGTGTGAATAAGATTAATATTAAAAATTTTGATATTAAATGGCCTACACATTTCAGGGAATGGCAGATATGCATTTAACTTTGGGTAACTTGGATCAGATTAAATTATGATTTTAATAAACTATCGGAAATATCGTAGGTGAATGTCAAGGAAATAGTACAGCAGCCGCAAGGCGTTATGCAGTAAAATACTCCAATCGAAATACACCCGATAGACGATTATTTCTGACCATTGATCGTCGTTTACGGGAAACGGGTACATTCCAACCGCAAGTTGCTGGCAATAGTGGTCGTCTAATAATGGATGCAACAGATGAAGACATTTTAAAAATAATTGAAGAAGTCCCTGGAAAAAGTACAAGGGTAATAGCTGCTCAACTAAATGCTCCTCACGTAAGAGTTTGGAGGTGTTTTAAGGATCAGCTGCTTAAACCCTGTCACTTAACAATGGTTCAAGAGTTATTGGTTGAAGATTATTCTAAAAGGATTGGATTTTACGATTGATTGTTAATGGAAAACACTCGAAATGTTAATTTTATTAGAAATATTTTGTTTATCGACGAGGCTACCTTCAGTAGAAATGGAATAATAAACCATAATAACGAGCACATTTGGGCCGACGAAAATCCTCACGCCAAAAAAAAAAAACGACTCATCATCAAAAGACTTTCAAAGTTAATGTTTAGACAGAAATTATGGATAACAATCTAATAGGCCCAGTATTTCTTCCCAACAATTTAAATGGTGATAATTATTTGCAGTTGATTGCATGGACTTTTGATTTTGGGGGTTTGTGAAGAAGAAAGTGTATTCTGTAACAATAGAGGACAAACAACAATTGAGGGTTAGAATAATTGAAGCTGCAAATCAATTTCGTCAGAAAAATATGATTTTTCAGCGCATTCGGTTTTCCTTCTTAAAACGATACCGAATGTGTATTGAAAAAAATGGGGGTCATTTTGAACATTTATTGTAATATTATATTTATAGAGGTTATAGACATTTTTTGTACTTGTTAATTCATTTAAGCCATTGATTTAGTTGCACGTAATTTTTTAAAGGTTAATGAACAGGGCCGTAACTCAATAAAAACTGTTTTTTGAAAAAAGTGATAGGAGGCAAAAAATTTTTAAAAATAATGTGTTAAACTAGTGATGCCACAAAATTCATTTGATTTGAACGTACTCAAAAGTTTGGGGGGATTTAGGACTGCACACTCCCCTTAAAATTTTTCTGTGCCCTTAGATTTTGTTGATTCTTTTTTATGAAAAATGCTTTCAGAACAAGAAAGTAACGTGTCTATTTTGAGGTAAGGTAAGGTAAGGTAAGTTAGATTCAATCAATTTATTTTTGTCCCCGGAATGCTTGATTTAATTTATGACATTCCTACGACAGCTTGACTTTTATTTTCAATTTGAATTTTTCTTATGAATAGAATGGCGCTCTGCTCGTATTTTTGAACGTAGTGTTAACAATCACAAAGACATAAACAAGTTAAATCAATAGACGTTATTAAAATATATACATTTTTTAATGAAAATGTTTCATTTACAGTTCACTAAAGGCAAATTAGTTTGGTAACTAACACAAAAAAATAAATTATTAAAATATACATGTCATTATGAAAACATATAAACTCACAAGCAAATACTGAAGTCACATATAAGTCATCTAAAATATGTTTTGATGCGTTGGCGTCATAATAGGGTTTTGAGAATAATCGTACGTAATTCAATCTAACATTACTTTAAAAGACAATAAAGGCATACGGAATTAAGAAGTCATAAACTGTCATTTGAATTAATTATAAATTAAAAATTCTATCGATTCTTGATATGAACATAAGATAAAGATGTTAAATATATAATTTATATATTGAACATTTACATTATAAAGCCTATTGAGAGTTAATTTCTCCATGTAAAACGAATGAGTAGCAAAACTTTTTAAATGCATTTTCTTATTTAAAAACAAGTGGCCTTAATATTTTGCTTGCTTGTTTATTAAATATACATTTCATTTTTTTAGTCTAGTATTTTTGATTATACGGTAATAAAAGGCTTATTTAATATCACTGTTCATTCAGAACTGGACCTGTTCCAACAATTTTTTTATTTTTGGTATATGGTATGATTCCTATCAGAACACCACTAAAAATAATCCAACAAGCTGCTTGGTAAAACGACATATTCCATGTTTTCGTTAAATCGTATATGAACCCTAAAAAATAATAATTTGAATAAGAAAATTTTAAGGATAAAGCGGTCACACTAAAATATAAGAATTTTTTTAGGTAAATACTTATTTATATAGGGTGATTTTTTGAGGGTTACAATTTTCATACCAAGTGGTAAATCGTGACTTCTAAAAAGAGACTTCATCTTTACGAACGCTGATTTTGCGTTCCCTATGCGTTGTTTTATTTCAGTAGAGCAATACCAGAGTTTATGTTGGTACCAAAGTATGTGTAGCTGTTTACACTGTCAATTAGCTGTTGGTTAACCAAAAGCCGTGTATTTAATACTTCGCGATTTGTTTTTTTTGTATTGAGATTCAGTCCATATTCTCTACTTATAAACCATCCAAACTATTTGCAAAATCTACTACATCATCGGCATATCAAATGTTGACTATAATACACCTTTCTGTAGTTGTCCCAGTGCTTGGTCGAAGATATGTTCAGAGTGCATGTTAAATAACACCAGGAATAGCATTGCATTGTCTCAATCCTCTATCTATGGAGATTGCCTGTCTGTCAAGTCTGTCAACTTTTACTTTTTGTCACTGTTTACTCTGTCAAATGTCTTTTTTTAACCTATGTAACAAACACAAACAAAGGACGACTTTAACCAGCTTTGGAGGATTTTTCCAGTTACATATAATTTGTTGAGTATATTTTTTGATTTATTTGATTCCCTGTTCATCCGTAAGTTTCATGAATTCTGCACAAAACTTGTAAGACCCTGCGGCTTTACAATCTTTGGTTTTTCTAATAGCTGACGTGACTTCTTAGATGGTAATGGGCGGTCCTGTTTGGCACTCCGTGTCTTCAATGGTATTCTGCTTTCATCTGCAAGAGTACTTCCACATATTTCTTCCAAGTGTCTGGTTTCTCTGTCTAGTCTCTTTTCCACACTTAATAGTGGTTTATCTTGGTTGTCTGTCAAACACCTAACACTTCTAAGGATTGTATCAGCCTGCACTTTCTTCAGCTTTTTTGTGCATATTAAATGTATCGTGTTTATGTTGCAATTACTGTATTTCCCCAAATTGTTCTCTTAGTCATGTATCCTTAGTTATTCTGATTGCTTTTCTGAGCTCTTTATCTGTCTATCCTTTTGTTTAATGTTTTGTCCTGATCTTTAAATTTTTGCTTCTCCTCCATCATATCTACAATCTCATTTTTCATCCACGATTTTTTGTTTATTTTCAGTGGTTTTAGGAATTTTTTTTTATGTCATGTGAAAGTAACTTTTTAAGTTCCTAGTACGTTACATCCGTTTGAATAACGTTATTCAATGTATTCTATACATCCTATTTTACACTCTGTTTTATGTATTGGTCTTTCAGTAGCCTGATGTCGTATTTTGGGTTGACATTACGTCGAATGTTCTTTAGCCTGAGTCTAATTTTACCAATCAGTGGGTTATCGTTTGGTTTTATATCGGCTCCTGAGTATGTCTTGACTGACATGCTGTTACGGAATCTTTTATTAATCATAATGTAATATATTTAATTTCTCACTATGCGGTCTGGACATTCTTAAGGTGATTTCCACGTGAATAATCTTCTGAATGGGAGTTCGACGTAAGTGTTAGTAATCACAAATTCGTTTGCTACAGATTTACCCAATCGCTCTTCCCGCTCATTTCTTTCTCCAAGCTCAAATATGAATTCTCCCGATTGTGCCCTACCAATATTAGTATTTAGATCATCCATCTTCTTCTTCAGAAGTGCAGTTAAACCAAGCTCTCAAATTGTTTAACCAGGAGATGCGTCTTCTTCCGCGACTCCTTCTACCCTGTATTCTTCCTTGTATTATTAATTGCAGCAAGTTATAACGCTCGCCTCTCATGACATGTCCCAGATATTGCAGTTTTCTGACTTTAATTGTATTTAAAACCTCTTTATCTTTTCCCATTCTTCTCAATACTTCGACATTCGTGACTCTATCCACCCAACTTATTCATAGATCATCCATAATCAAAGTTAAATCGTTTTTGTTAAGATTTTTCAAATTGTTTGATAATTCATTATAGAATGCTTCACTTATGTCGTCTAATTTGTCAGTTATAGTGGCATAAGTATACCTGGATAATGTTAGTTGTAATTAGGTACAATATTCATAGCACAATAATACAATAATAATCAAAATCAATACAAATATTTAATCTATAAATTTAAAGCTAAATATCTTAGTAACTGTTACATAGGTATAGGAAGTCGTTAATGAAAGTTAACAAACAGTTAAAGTTCTTTTTAATAATGTAATAAGATATAGCAACAGATGCGATGAAATACCAGTCGAATTTTTAAAAGTTTTTAACGAGAACAACCTGAATGTAGTATTGGAACTGTTTAATAAGATATACGATACTGGTCAAATTCCATCGATTCCATCGGACTGGTTGAAATCTACATTTGTGCCCCTTCCCAAGAAATTGAATTCTAAGACGTGTAGTGAATATCGCCTTATAAGTTTAATGAGTCACACCCTTAAAGTATTCTTGCGTATTATCCATTCCAGAATACGAGCAAAATTAGAACACAGCATAAGTAAAACACAGTTCGGTTTTAGATGCGGTTTTGGAACTCGAGAGCCGCTCTTTGCAATACAAGTCTTGATTCAAAAATGTCTGGATCAACAGAAAGATGTTTACGCCTGTTTTATCGACTACGAGAAAGCATTCGATACTATCAAACATGACAAACTCATACAACTATTACATGTTATAGGACTTGACACTAAGGACATTCAGATTATAAAAAATCTATATTGGAATCAAACAGCCCACATGAAGAATAGACATATGGTGAGTGAAAACGTAACCATTTCGAGAGGGGTTAGACAGGGCTGTATTCTTTCGCCACTGCTTTTCAACCTGTACACGGAACAAATATTTCTAGAGGCACTGGAAGAGTACAACGAGGGCATCAAGATTAATGGCGTACCAATAAGTAATTTTCGATATGCAGATGATACTGTTATACTGGTAGATAACATCGAAGATTTACAGATGATGTTAAAGAGTAAATACAACTGGCAACCAATTTGCACTAGATCAATAGAAAGAAAACTAAATTTATGGTGATCAGTAAAAAGAACATTCAATATATCGACCTGAATATTAAAGCCGAACGTATTGAAAGAGTACACCGATTGAAATATCTGGAATATACAGTATATGATAAGTGGGACCCAGACGTAGAGATTAAGCTCCGAATTGAAATAGCAAGATCCAAATTCATCAAAATGAGAAAGCTCTTAAGCAACCGCCACCTAAGCGTTAACCTCCGATGGCGCGCCACGAAATGCTACGTACTCTCTACGCTACATTACAGAGTTGAAGAGTGGACGTTAACAGCAGCAACTATAAAGAAGTTAGCGGCTCTAGAAATGTGGCTGTATAGATGCATACTGAGAATACCTTGGACAGACAGAGTGACTAACACAGAGGTATTAAGACGAATGGGTAAAGAGGTGGAATTGTTAACAACTGTTAAAAGGAGGAAAGCGTCATACCTGGGCCATGTGTTCCGTAATGATAAGTACAGTATGCTACAGCTTATCGTGGAAGGCAAGATTGAAGGTAGAAGAGGTTTGGGCAGAAAGAAGAAATCCTGGCTGAGAAAATTGAGAGAATGGTTTCGAATACCAGAAGCTGCGAACATAATACATGCGGCACAAAACAGAGAAACCTATCGTTTGATGGTCGCCAACCTTCGGTAGAAGACGGCACATAAAGAAGAATAATAAGATATAGAGTGAACAAAAAAATTTGTATCAAACTAGATGTCAATTTTATCATTAATAAAGGTACAGGATGTCAAATCGGATTTCAAATCGGACACTTGGTATAAAGTACCATATATTGTGAGAATTCTTAAGAGCTGTTCTACTCAAATACCTACGTAATAGTATATAGGGTAATATATTTAAGGTAAGAAAATTTTTAGCAGTTAAAGTAGTAATAAATTAATAAAGCTTTCGTATTCAATGATTTTTGTCGTTTATAACATTTGAAACTAATTTATTCTTACCTGAAAGGGGTGGTCCACTTAAGTTACCGATACCCATACAAAGTAATATGAGACCATAGGCCATAGTAAAATCTTCGAGTGGCACCAATTCACCGAGTAATGAGGGTAACAGTGAAAAACAACTAGCAAAAAATAATCCAAATAGGCCACATGCGATGAGAAGAGTAATATAATTACCCGAAAACCATATAATACATGCAATGGTACCTCCGCAAACTATTAAGCAAATTGCATACGTCTTTGCTATATTTAATCTTTCTCCAGCCCAACCGAGAAACACCTAAAATTCATAATAATGCATTATTTAAAAACAAAATTAATCAATGCACGAAATATTACTGAATATGATCAGGCACATCACATTTTGAGAAAAAAATTTACTCTGAAATTTGTACCAGGTACTATATTTATTACTATTTACTATTTTCAATTACTATTCAATTACTATTTATTATTACAAAATTAACTACAATCTTAGTTTAACATTTATTTTATTTTGAAGTTTCGAGTTCCGCATCGGAAAATCATGTTTAATTGGTATGTTGAGAATGATTTCTGAAATGGAAATCGAAACGTCAAAACAGGATTAATTTTGTCCAAATACAGGTCGATATCCAAAAATATCTCGACTTTATGAATTTGAAAAACCCCAAGATCGCGGACGTATTTTTCCGACAAAAAATTTAAAAAACTAAAATTTAGTTTGAATAATTCTCATACCCTCATTGCCATTTCTTAATATTTCAACTTAAGTTTATCAACACAAAATGATTATGTGATACAGATCTACGTAGCTTAACCAATAGAATGTTAAAATTTATCTCGGGGATGCTTTCTGAATGAGTGTTATAATTCATTGGAGCTAGGTGTATTGATTCATGTTATCAGGAACTACTCCACCACACTCCAATGCTCCAGGCCATCCCTTTCCCCCCTATAGCACTCTGATGCGCGATAGGGGCTCACTATCAGCCAAATGCTTTTCGTGTTTAAGTAATGGGTACAAGAACTCCAATACGATATCCTAACCCGATTAATGCAGGCTAGTTTGAGGCGCTCTTTTCCTGATTTCTCTAGTGACGTATTTTCGAACTGAACTTGCTTGCTCGGGCCTCTAGTCTGTGCTCTGGGCTGCGTCCAGTTCAGCGTCTTGGTGCCAGAGGCTGTGGGCCCTTCGTGCTCAGGTTTTGGGGTTGGTTTTGTTAATTTATTTGGATGGATGTCGCCTTTTTGTTAGTATTTTTTAATGGGGCTGCGTTTTGAGTCTTCTTCTGTTGGTAGAGCTACGAATTATCTAGATTTTACGTGTTTGCCAGGATTTGCTGTTTTGGTTTTTTTTTGCTTCCATCGATGGAACGCATCATAACTTATTATCTCTCACAGGATCGGGCTTGGGTGATTTTCTAATTCTGCAAACCTAATTCTGGCTTTTTCTGCCATTTTATCTATCACCCTTATTTTTTGTAGTTCTCTAAACAGAAAGCGTTCAGCAACGTATCTGGGTACATTTGCCGCTTCTCTGAGGTTATTGTATGCTGCTTGTATTTTCTTTTTATTTGAATTGCTTATGGTGATTATTGGAAGTATGATGCTGATCAATCTAATTTTTATCTTTGGCGCAGTTTGCTTTTTCTACCTGCCTTTTATGGCTGCTCTGGCTGTTGCTGTTTTCTGTATGGTTGTGTCCACGTGTTGCGTGAATGTTAAGCCTTTGTGCAAAATGACTCCTAGGTATCTCGCACCTCTTTTCCATTCGATGGGATTATGTTGTACTAACAGCTGTTCCTCTGGGGTTTTTCTTTTCTTTTTGAATATGATTGCTTGTGTCTTCTCTGAATTAATTGCTATTTTTCATTGAATACACCATTCTTCAATGTTATCCAATGCTATCTGTGGATTGTTGACCGCTACTTCTAAGTTTCTGTGTTTGGCCGCAATCGCTGTGTCGTCTGCATAACGGCTGAGTGGTGTTCTTGGAACATCTGCGGTGTATATTGTGGAGTAGCCTCCGGAGCTCCGTGTTTGGATAGTACTTGTCCTATTCGAACCCTGTAGCTTTAGTCTCGTCATGGCCTCACTATATCCGTAGCCTCTTATTTTATATATTAGGCCTTTATGCTAGACTCTGTCTAAGGCTTTGCTTACATCCAGGACGCTGCCCCTGTGTACTATTTGTCATTAAATCCAGCTGTTATGTATTCTGTCAGTCTAGGTACTTGTAATTCGCTGGAGTTTTCTGCTCTAAATCCGAACTGAGCTTCTGGGATTATGTGGGAGTATGTTTCAGCTTGTAGTCTGCTTAGTATTACTTTTCCTACGATCTTGCTGACTGCTGGCAGTAAGCTTATCGGCCTGTAGTTTTGCGGAAACATGGTATTCTTTCCTGGCTTCGGAATCATGATAACGTGTGCTTCCTTTCATCGATTTGGGAAGAGCCTGTATCTAAGGATTGAGTTCGTTATGTTGGCTAAAAATAAAATTGCTTTTGCTGGTAGATATTTCAGAGCTCTATTTGAAATTTCATCTAGGCCAAGTGTTTTTCTAGGTGAGCTATTTTTAATTAGTTCGTTTTTTTCTTGGGGAGATGTAGGTGTGATTATTTTCTCTGGTTCTTCGAGCATTTATTGTTGTTCTTCGACTTCTTCGATGAAGTCTACATTTTCGTCTTGGTGATAATTTAATGTACACCTTCTTTCTCGAGAGTCCTCCTAATCAGTTCGGCTTTTTCATCTATGGTGTAGACAATTCCATTTTCACCGTGTAGTGGTGGTATGGGTTTCCTATCATTTATGTTTTGCATGTTTCCGATATAATCGAATAATTTCCGTGTCTATATGGCGATGTGGTCCGAAAAGATTCTAGTTACTACGCATCGTTTTCATGGTAACCACATGGCCTCATTGGGCGTTATGAAATCCGCCCCAAATATAGTGCAAACGCTTAAAACAAATGTAACTATTCTAAAATTTAGGTAAATATATTTTAATGGAATAAACTTTCAACACAAAAGTAAATGCAGTTTCAACAGAAAAGTGCAAATGATATATGAAATATAATTTATTGTTTGTCACTTTTCTAGAGCGGGCGGCGACCACTCGCGCGTCGCTCTCCTTCACTAGCAGCCAATCGTAGATAACAATATAGCAATTAATCACACAACAATGCGAAACGTAAGCTCATGCGTTAGAATTGAAGGAGAAAACTCTACGTTCTTTGACATTAATAATGGTCTAAGACAGGGGGACGCGTTGGCGTGGCTGCTCTTTAATATTGCCTTGGAAAAGGCAATCAGACAATTAAATATTAGAATGAATGGAACTATTTTTAATAGATCGACGCAAATTCTCGCATTCGCTGACGATATAGTTATAGTGGGCAGAAGTATGAGAGACATGGTGCAGTGTTTTACAAGGCTTGCGGACGCAGCAAGTGAATTAGGGCTTGCGGTAAACGAGGAAAAAACCAAATATATGTTGGTTTCTAAAAACCCTCGAAATATCCAACAAAGAATTCAAATTAACAACCATACCTTTGAACAAGTCAAGGAATTTACATATCTTGGATGGCTAGTAAACGCAACAAACACGACAAGCGACGAAATAAGAAGACGCATAGCAATAGCAAACAGAACTGTTCACGGCCTCCAGAGACATTAAAAAAATAAAAATATAAAACGTGCACTAAAGCTTAATATATACAGGACCTTAATAAGACCAGTTTTGATATATGGGGCTGAAACGTGGATCTTATCTCAAAATGATAAAAGACTTCTTGGTATTTTTGAGAGAAAAATTCTTAGAAAGATTTTTGGGGCCGTAAATGAAAATGGGCTATGGCGTCGAAGATACAACTTTGAACTGTATCAGTTATACACCGATCCAGATATTGTGAAATTCGTTAAAGTGCAGAGACTTAGATGGGCTGGACACATTGCTAGGATGTCAGTTCACGAATACACAAAGAGATTAACATTTTCAAAACCAGAGGGCACAAGAAGCAGAGGACGGCCACGAATGAGATGGATTGATGATGTGGAAGAAGACCAACAGATTTTAGGGGTTAGAAGATGGAGGGAAGTTGCCAGGAATCGACAGGAGTGGCGACTTCTTTGTGAGCAGGCCAAGATCCACAACGGATTGTCGAGCCACTTATGATGATGATAATGAATTAATCACACAACAAAGAAAACGTCATTATAGCGTCCAATAAAATTAAGTTAACCTTTGGATGTGATCATATTCCTAGCTTTCTGGTTAAAGACTTTATTAGTGTGTTCACAAAACCACTAACACAATATTCAAAATGATAATCAAGTAATGTCAATAAAATTAACTTTTAATAAAATTTTATATATCGTAGCCTTTTTATATTAACTTAATATGAGTGTTTTTTATCTAATCAGATTTTACTTAAATAATCATAACAATACTTACCATACCTATTGTATTTGTAAGTCCAATTGCTGATAAAACTGAAGAAGCTTGAGAATCAGTATACCCGAGCTTTAACATGTATTCGGCTATATAAAAATATGGCACTATAAACCATGTAAATAATATTATTGTGGACACTGCTAATAACAAAAAATGAAGTTCTAAGAATAAAGAAAAGTTCAGGAGACCTTTTATTGATTTCCAAAACTGCGTATACCATTTCTGAAATTAATAATAAATAGTGTATTATTGTTAGTGTACTAGTGTGTATATTTATTTAAAAAATAAATATTCCAGAAATAATTTCTCAATAATTTTGTTTGTAGAGGGTGATATATGACGTAACTAAAAAGCATGAAATTGACGGATAAAGAGGTAGAATGCGAAAACATGGAGTTGATTCCAGTTTACTCCAATTAGCCTCTTTTACTCAAATCCGACTCTCACCTTCACGCTGGTGTCTCCTGTAAACCGAGCAACCCAAGTGGAGATCCGGTATCCAACCCGGGTAGAAATTTGGGTCGGGAACTGACGAGAGCGGGTGAAATGGCCCTCTGAAAAGGAGGTTTGGCGTTGGGTTAACTACCCAACCCTGTAAAAAACCTTTTGTTATGAGAGCTACAAAGAAAGAAACCGGACTGTCTAACCTACGACGAACTCGCAATTTGCACGTGGAACGTACTATCAGCCTGGAGCCACGGCTCTGCCCATACAAAAAATGAATAAAGCCAAAGCAGATACCATTGCTTTACAGGAAATGAGGTGGACTAGCTCAGGCATCCTGGAAAAAAAAATAACTGCAATATTTACTACAGTGAACATCCTACCCGACACGAATTTGATACCGAATTTATTGTAAGCAGTAAGGTCAAACAT
Source organism: Diabrotica undecimpunctata (assembly GCF_040954645.1). NCBI lineage: Eukaryota > Metazoa > Arthropoda > Insecta > Coleoptera > Chrysomelidae > Diabrotica > Diabrotica undecimpunctata. The sequence goes on along the minus strand of NC_092810.1, from coordinate 142,907,162 downwards.
AGTGTAATCGATTTCAAAGCTATTGATCATAGGATATGTCGAATAAGACTTTAAAGGGAAGTTCGCTAATATTAGCATTCATGCTCCAATGGAAGAAAAAGAGGATGATGAAAAAGATATGTTCCATGAGGCACTAGACCGAGAGTCTTATGAGTGCCCAAAAAATGATATCAAAATAATAGCAGGAGACTTTAATGCTAAAGTCGGAAGAGAGAATATATTTTCGCCTACCATCGGAAAAGAGAGCCTACACGTAGACTCTAATTATAATGGTCTCAGAATCATAAACTTTGCGATATCTAAGAACATGGTAATAGCTTGGACACGATTTCCTTATAAAGATATACATAAGGGAACTTGGAAATCTCCTGATAATCAAACGATTAATCAAATAGATCATATAATCATCGATGCAAGACATTGCTCTATCTTATTAGATATTAGGTCTTTTAGAGGAACAAACATAGATAGTTATCACTATTGAGTTAAAGCAGGATTTAAAGAGAAAATATCCAATTTAAAAAAGGAGATCGGGAGAAGGAGAGAAAAAATCGACATTAATAAACTAAAAGATCCCGACATTGCAAATATATACAGACAGCAAATAGAAGATCAAATAAGGACAAAAAACTTAAAAGAAGAAGAAATTAACCAACTATGGGCAAATACACGAGATATCGTGTTACAGAAATCGGTTGAAATATTGGGCAAAACAAAGTCAGAAAAAGAAATCATTGGTTTGATCATGAGTGCGAAATGGCCACAAATAGAAAGAACGCAGCATATCAAAAAACCATCGACGTAGGTGGTACATGAAGAAAAAAAGAAGAGTATAAGCGTCTTAGAAGAGAGGAAAAACGTATCCATCGATGTTAGAAGAAGGAATACGAACAGAACACTCTCAATAAGATACAAAGTTTATTCGATAAAAATGTAACGAGGAAATACTACAAATCCTTATATAATAGCCGTCGAGAATTTAAACCACGATTAAAAGTTTGTAAAGACACTAACGGTGAAATTCTACATGATAAAAACTCAGTTCTTAACAGATGGGCACAACATTTCAGCGAACATCTAAATATAAACGATATTGAAGGAGGTTACAACATAGACAATCAACAGAATCTACAACGTCAACTACACAATGAAGACCCAATAAGAGAAGTGTCAAATGCCATCCTAAAACACAAAGATAATAAAGCCCCAGGAATCGATGAAATCTGTTCGGAAATGTATAAAAAAAGGTGGCGATCAACTTTTACTTACTTATATGACAGATTGAATTGGTACCAGAAGAGTGGCTAAAGGGAATAATATGTCCGTTGCATAAAAAGGGTGATCAACTTGAGTGTAAGAACCATAGAGGCATTACTTTGTTAGCATCTGCGTATAAAATCTTCGGCAATGTATTGTTTGAAAGACTTAAACATTTTACAAAGGATATTGTTGGTCAATATCAATGCGAATTTACTGCTGGAAAGTCAACTACACGTCAAATTCAAGCACATGGGCAGATTCTAGAAAAGTTACTATAATATAACATAGATACACACCATCTCTTCGCCGACTTCAAAGCAGCCTATGTGAAAAGGACTGCATTATATAATGCATTGATAGACTTTGGGATCTCACCTGTTAAGTTGACCCAACTAACAATTCAAAACGTAAGCTCATGCGTTAGAATTGAAGGAGAAAACTCTACGTTCTTTGACATTAATAATGATCTAAGACAGGGGGACGCGCTGGCGTGTCTCCTCTTTAATATTGCCTTGGAAAAGGCAATCAGACAATTAAATATTAGAATGAATGCAACTATTTTTAATAGATCGATGCAAATTCTCGCATTCGCTGACGATATAGTCATAATGGGCAGAAGTATGAGAAACATGGCGCGGTGTTTTATAAGGCTTGCGGACGTGGCAAGTGAATTAGGACTAGTAAACGAGGAAAAAACCAAATATATGTTGGTTTCTAAAAACCCCCGAAATATCCAACAGAGAATTCAAATTATCAACCATACCTTTGAACAAGTCAAAGAATTCACATATCTTGGATCTCTAGTAAACGCAACAAACACGACAAGCGACGAAATAAAAAGGCGCATAGCAATAGCAAACAGAACTGTTTACGGTCTCCAGAAACATTTAAAAAATAAAAATATAAAACGTGCAGTAAAGCTTAATGTGTACAAGATCTTAATAAGACCGGTTTTGATATATGGGGCTGAAACGTGGACCTTATCTCAAAATGATGAAAGACTTTTTGGTATTTTTGAGAGAAAAATTCTTAGAAAGATTTTTGCGGTCGTAAATAAAAGGTCGAAGATAGAACTTTGAACTATATCAGTTATACACCGATCCAGATATTGTGAAATTCGTTAAAGTGCAGAGACTTAGATGGGCTGGACACATTGTTAGGATGTCAGATCACGAATACACGAAGAGATTAACATTTTCAAAACCAGAGGGCACAAGAAGCAGAAGGATTGATGATGTGGAAGAAGACCTACAGATTCTAAGGGTCAGAAGATGGAGGGAAGTTACCAGGAATCGACAAGAGTGGCGACTTCTTTGTGAGCAGGCCAAGATCCACAACGGATTGTCGAGCCACTTATGATAATGATGAAAAAGCGTGATATCCTAATATTCATTTTAAAACTTTGAATTTCAACCAACTACCGCTATAATTGCTAGCAGGGGTAGTTGGCAAACCAGTGTTGTAGTGCAATGATCGTAGTGCAGTGGTCTGACAATAGTCAGAATCAAATTGAAATATTCGGTGCTCGTGCGCAGAATTTTTGTATTTCGAAGTTGCATCATTATGTTTAGACTCTCTTATTTACGATTAAATTTAAAAATTAAAGAAAACTCTGTAATTTTGTGAATTAAATCCTTGTCCGTTTTTTTACTTAGCTTTATTTAGTACTCTAATATTACCAAAATACCTATTTTAATTTTACCAACCATGAGCTTGTGGTCTCACTACGTTTTTCTATATAATGACTCCCATATATGTGTAATTTCCTTGATTTGAAGCCATTTGACCATTGCCTCTGGATCCTTTATAAAATCCACTACAGTCCTTTTGAATATACGTGTACATCTTTGACAAACTATGGTTTTCATGGCAAACGCTGCTGGTTTTTCATATTTTGTAGTACAGGATGAAGATGCCATGTTTCTTTTCACGTCTTCTCAAAGCTTTTTGCAATAATTTGAAAACAGTTATCAATTCATTTCACTTTGTATCAAAAGATGTAAATAAAAAACTATTATAGAATTCGAATTCCGTTGAGTTTACCGAAAGTACAAGCTGATTATAGCCGCAAATGTCAAACATGAAACAAAAAATTTCGGTTTAGCAGTGTTGGCATGTTTTTATAATGTAGATGCTGTATGCTTCAAATATAAAAAGATACAGCATTGATTTGTATATAACAAGAATGAGTAAATATTTGTTTCTTTGGAGATTAATTATTGCAATTAATTATTCGAATTTTTTTTTGACAATTGCCCTTTGATAGATTAGGGGATAGATTTGGTAATCGTTAGATCAACAGTTGCCAGATTGTATCAGATGTTTGCAATTAATCTCGAAACAGACAAATATTTACTCGTTATTGTTTCATATAAATTAAAAATTGCAGAATTCATCAAATAGTATAATCAAAATGTACATATTTGAAGCATACAACACATGCATTATAAAAACATAGGTACCAAAAATGCTAAACCAAAATATTTTTCAAATATGTAAATCTGTAATAAAAATATGTAATCAAAATATTCATCATACTTATTACATTTGCTAAACTGAATCTTCTACAAGGAGTGTACATAGCACGGTTGTCGTCTTTTGCGCCCTTCAGAGACAAGGTGAAATTTGTCAAATGGTTGTGAGTAAGAATCAATATTTTTTAATATCATCCCCTAAATCAAATTTATCAACAAATTGTCTTAAATATTTATTTTGCAAAAACACTGTATTTAAAGAAAGTATTCCCAAAAAAAAAAACAATATTATACCAACCTTTTTTACTTTTTGAGGGACTTCTTTATTAACAGATCTTTTGGTACTTCTGCAAGCGTTAAATACATCAGGACTAGACATTGTCATTATTTGTAAATAACTATGAGGTTCTGGCTCTTCAATTGCTTCAGGAATTGTATACAATAACGGACTCGTATGATTTTCGATTTTACCATTTTCAACTTTAGCGTCCTCTGGCTGTTCGTCATCAGTTTCCTGAACTTGTAACGAAAATTTTACAGGAACCCTAGCCTTACTCGTGTATTCATTTTCGTGTAAATGTAGGTCTTGATTAGAGGCGCTCTTCGATGGCACCATGTTTGGATAGTTTTCCAGTATTATTTTGTACATTTGTTTATTTTCACTTAACCTATTAAGGACTTCCAGAGGTACCTAAAAATAAAGAAGAGTATTTTTTAGGATTTTAAAGCCAAATCAATATATTATATAAAGCTTACATTTATATATCGGAAATTACTTAAGCGATATTATTTATGAAAATTGGTTTATGTAGTTGTAAATTGTCTCTATATATATATATATATATATATATATATATATATATATATATATATATATATATATATATATATATATACTTAAATACTATATGATTTACTATCATTAAATAATTTTCTAAATAATGAAAACTACATAGAAAAACTAAAATCAACTGCTACTTGCTTTTTCATTTTCTTTGACGAATGTTGGAAGGTCCACTACAGATCTAAAATGAGTCTTTTCGCTGAGATCTAATGTTGTATTAATCCTTTGCAAAACGAGCTGCGTATTTTCTCGTTTTATCTTTGCTTTTCGTTTATCTGCAGCTTTTTTAGCCTTCTTCACACGGGCCCTGTAAGAATTAATTTGTTACTAGTAAAAATGTACATTATATATATTTTTACGAGCACCAATTTAACAAACTATTGCAAAATTCGATGTCAAGAACTTCTATTGTCAGTATATTTCTTGGTAAAATAGTCGGAATTTTTTATAATTCTCTTAAAACAGCGTCAAAACAAGTGATTAATAAATAAATTGAAACTCATCGCAAGCACGATGGAATTTTCAGTGTAGAGCGATACTGACTGTATTTGAAAATCGAGACAGCATTCTGGAATATTTGGAAAATATTGTGTAATATATATATATATATATATATATATATATATATATATATATATATATATATATATATATATATATATATATATATATATATATATATATATATATATATATATATATATATAATACCTAGACCACAGATGAAGGCGCCGGTTTCGTCAAATGGTTTAATGATCTTATAATAATCCAGTACTGGTTGGATTTCTTTTGCAAAATAGTGCCACATTAACGGACTATGTCAAAATACGGACTCTATAACGGAAAATATGCAAGAATCAAGGGGATGGAAAAAAAGAGTACGAAATCTGTTGAATTTGAATATATCTGTAACAGAAATTTGTGACAATATTCGGTTTGTTTCTGCAGTAGTTGGAAACGGTTTAACAACGCACTAGTTTGCGCAGTAAAATAATTTTGTTCGTGCACGTTTAATTTCAAACTCCAACTGTTTGATCAGACGTTCTTGTAGATTTGTCGACCGTTTTCAAATAGTCATTCTGGTTTGAAGATTGTTTGAACTAATAGTTTGATGTAACTATGATTAAATAATTAACTTATGAAGTGAAAAAAATATATTTCAGGAATCTTCTGAAAGTTCTTCATCTCCGATAAGGATAGAATAATTGAGTTTAGGCTCTTGGTAAGCACCTATCTACTTATTTTGTTTGTATTCTCAAATCAGTGTCCTCCTGAGCCTAATTGTCACCAGCCGCCACTGATTGTCTTACTGTTTTAACTTTATAAATTCATTTTGTTCTAGTGTTTTATCTACTTTTTATATAGACGTGTATGTGACTTATTTTGTGAATATTATGCATATAACGAAAAGAACAGGTGTCACTGATGTCGCCAAACGTATAGCCAAGCTGAAATGGAATTGGGCAGATCACATGGCGAGAATAAAGGACCAGAAAACTAATTGACTGGCGCCCAAAAGAAGACAAACGCAACAGAGGACGGCCACCAACACGCTGGATGGACGACATTAAACGAATATCCTAGAAATGGCAACAAGACGCACAGAACCGTAAAGAGTGGCAAAAAATTGGAGAGACCTATGTCCAGTAGTGGACAGAAGAGGTTGCGTGATGATGTATTCAAATTTATTTTCAACGCAATACTACTAAACATAGGTGGCAAGCAATCATAAAGTATGATTACTTCCTATATTTCGTTAAAAAGTTATTAAAGAATAAAAAATTTAACAAAAAATAAGTAAAAAATAATCAATAGATTATTAATGATACACTAACCCATCAACTTTTTAAGAAGTGTGATCTTCAACTGCATCCAACCCAGTGGATTTGGGAATACGTCCCTGCATCATCTATTGACTCTTTCGGAAGTATGCGTACTTTCCTATTTATTATATTTTGTAATAATTGTCAATACTATGCTAACAAATAGCAAACGCCGCTATTTCGAGCAAGATTGTACTTCGACGATAATATATGCTACAATCATTTAAATACACTATAACTCTAATACTATAATTATAACATTGAAGATGTAACACATCTTAAAGATATAAGTAAAATTAATTACTACAACTTACTCGTCCTGTATCCACTTTGGATCTCGCATCATGACTCCACATACGCACATATTCAAAAATGCTCCACCTAGAAGCAAAACGGTTCCCCTCCATCCATACTCAGTAATGAAGAGCGAGGTTAAAGGTGCAAATGCAATGGTACCTACACCTGTACCACTAGCTGCGAGACCTAGCGCTATCGTTCTTTTCTTTTCGAACCAAAACGCAATCGAAACTACTGCGGTAACAAATGTAAGGGCTCGACCTGAAAGATATTATAGTCTGTGCTTTTAAGGAATTCAATTTGTTTTTAAATCTTGTTTTTAGTTGATGATAATATTAAGTTTATAAGAAGTTTTCCCAAAAGTTTTTACGAAATGTTTTTTTCTTTTTGGCCTAAACTGTCAAGGAAACAACAAATATAATTTTTTTTTTTGAAACATTTCGTCAATTATATTACGATTTGTATACGAACATGTTTGTAATTTTGTAAACTACTATTCCTGAGTATGAGGACTAACTTATAACCAAAATCAACGTATTTTTGAGTTTTTCTTTCGGTATACATCAAATAGAGTCAAATAGTGTTAAATTGTAAAATTTTCCTAGTTCCATGAAACAGTTTTGAAATACAAAATGATAACTTTCACTTCGATTTTTATATATTATGTAGTTCAAATATATCCAAGTGTTTTTAAATTATTTGTTTGAATATTTATTTAGTATTTAAATGTTATAAATAAAGCAAAAAAAGCAAAATGGCATTCAGTGTGAAAAAAATCAAACCTTCCAAGAAAGGAAACAATCAAAGAACTGTCGTACTTATGCCGATTATCTCATATGTGTTAGATTTTCACGTCCATTCTAGTTTTTCATCTCCTATTATAAGTATTATCAGAATATTCTTCTTCTTCATGTGCCATCTCCTCTAAGAAGGTTGGCAACCAGCATCGCAATTCGCACTTTCGCTGCTCTAAAGAGGTCAGCAGAAGTGCAGTCAAACCAAGCTCTCAAATTGTTTAACCAGGAGATGCGTCTTCTTCCGCGACTCCTTCTACCCTGTATTCTTCCTTGTATTAGAATATCCTCTAGACTAAACATATTTCACGGCAGACCTAATAATCAAAGACATAAAAACAGAAGAGCATGTCAGTATGACAGCCTGACAAATTGCGGTTCTTTGCATTAAGTGAAGAAAAGTCACCGTCTAAGTATTTCAAGTGATTAGACCTTTTAAAAAGGGTCATTATAGAGAATGTAACCTAGAGCTAGAAGACCACAATCGATATGAAAGCAGATTGACTACAGCAGATTGGTTACATGAACACAGTGAAACATGTAATGGAAAAATAGCATGAATACAATTTTTTATGAGAATATAAATAGGAAATCAAATGCAGGATTTAGCCCAAATTTGTGTTTTCTAAACGAGAGAATGGGAGAATCAACAAAAAGTCAGGGACCGAGGAGGAAAAGAGAAAGAATACGGACGACTCAGGGGAGGCTAAGAGCGTAGAAGAGAGGAGAGAAAGCGAAGAACTAGGTACGATAAAAAAGGCGGTGAAAGAGGTCTATAACAAATTGAAGGCACTTTACAAAATGGCAAAGGAGCACGTGAAAATCAAAGTTGAAATTAACACTGCGATAACGGCCCTGCACAATATGTCAAAGGTACAGACGAAAATGAAAAACTACAAAGAAAAAACGGAGAAGATTCCTATACAGAAAGAGTTGAGAAAGGTGACATGAGTGTACAAGCAGAAATAGAAGATATATAAAAGGATATGGAAAGCAGAAAAAAAAACGGAGGGGGAGATTACCGCTTGCTTAGAGAGAGGAATGAGTGAAGGAGAATATAAGAAGTACGTGGGAGGGTAGCACGTGCATATAGGACAACATCAACGGTGGTCATACAAGTAAGTGCATGGGTGTTACCCATCCACCCATGGCTAAAATCTACGGAAAGATGAGGAGGAGAAAATAGTAGATAGGAATAGCAGCATAATGGTGTGGCAGGAAGAATGGACAAACGAGCGTAGGGTGGCGTGGACGAGGGTATTAATTCCAAATGTTTCAGACTGGATGAAATGCGGCGACAGAGACAATAACTACTTTTTCACCCAGTTCTTAACAGGACACGGCTCGTTTAGGGCCTACCTAGAGAGAATAGGGAAGGTAGCGGGAGAAAACTGCGCAGAATCTGGAGCGTCTAATACGGTCGAACACTGTGTATTAGAGACTTCAATGACGATAGAAATAAATTACACAGGAGGGTAGGTAGGGTAAGAGCAATACAGGTAGTAGTGAGGGAAAAGACTGAATACAAGGCAATACTAGAGGCAGTATCTCAAATTGTCAGAAAGAAGGTAATACTAGAGAGGAGTCTGCAGCAAAGGTAAGTGAAAGAGAGAGGGAAAGAAAAGACCGACTATTCATGTGATGCGCCGGTCTGGAGAGGACCTACCGCATGAGTAGTACGGTTGAGGGGGTGGGCTTTGGTTGGTAGACAGGGCAGTGCATCTGTCAGCACGACTCCTCTGGGAAAACTGCGTGCCGATGGACCTTTCCACACACGCACGAGTCCAACACACGCCAGAGCATCCTTAACGGGACACGGTCTGGAACGGCCTTCACAAGATTTACCACCTCCTTCCCGTAAAATAATAAAAAAAAGATTGTCCACAGCTAGATAAAGATATTTATCTTGACAGAGATTTTTTGTGCTTAACTAACGATAATAAAAGTAATTAGTAACATTATATATAACTAATTAAAAATTTGATAAATAAAATGCTTTTTACCTATTCCACCTATAATTCCAAAGGTTATATACAACATAGTCAATGAATTTACAAACATGCTGAGAATAAATCCACTGGTTGAAATCAAGCTTCCCAGTACTGTCATAGATATACACCCATATCTGTCTACCATTGCACTACCTATTGGACCTAAAACATAAAAACCTCTTATTAACACTTTGTAACAAACCAACCCCTGACGCTGCGGCTCTGGTGGGCGAGCCGTAATATTATTTTCAAACCCCAACATGTGGCATCTCGAGAGTCCTGTAAGATGGACCAGTGACCTGAGTGTGTGTGGTCTGACCGTTTTGTATATATTTTAGTTTTATAGATGTGAATAAAACACAAAAAGACAGTATTCGCATTATATTTAGTGAGTTCACGTTTAGCTTTTGTAAAAGAAACACGATTATACAGCTTTATCAAATCATCGTAATTTTCATTAAAAAAAAAAACTAAAATCCGTGAGATTAATTATTATTAGTATAACATTGTATTATATGCTACATTATACACACAATATATTATAACTTAATAATAAATATTCAGGTCCCTCTGTCTAGCACTGAAACAAAATATTTTCATTCAATTTGCTTTAACAAAATAATTTTTTTTTGATTATACAGACAATTCTTATTTTTCAATAATTTTTGACGTGTTTTAAAAATTGATTATATTATTCGTGTTAAATTTTTTACCTCTCGGGAATGCGTTATGTACCGAGTGTTTCTATCTTTTATCGACAAGAAAATATTAAACATTTAACCTCCTATTTACTCCTTACGTAACCGAGGCATCTATTTAATATTTTTTAAACTTCTTGTACATTTTTGAATAACAAAGTAAAAACATGGTTAGATCTAAAATGTTTGCCAGATATTTGTCTCAAACAAAAATTTACAAAGTATTTGAATAATTTATTTGTAACTCAATAGTTCTATGAAAATTCAAGAAGTGGTTGAAACTTTCTCAACCTAGATTTTCAAAATTTCATGCAGTGCAGGCAGAGTCATAGCACACACCTTAGTGAAGACAGTATGGTCCATACATAGTCCCACAGATTCCTAAGAGGGACATAGGGCTTCCACGAACTATCTCCAGCGAACTCTATTTCTGGCTAGTGCTTTGATTTCAAACCAGAATTTACATATTTCATTCCTTTTGTTTAATACTGTCCATTTTCAAGTTTTTTTAGGTTCCAAATGCACAATTTTCTAATTAGAATGAATAGTTTTCATTTTAGTGTAGGGCTACATACGATTTTATAAGATATTTTTACAAACTCAGCCATTTTTCTATATAGGGTGGTGAATCGTCAAACAGGCTACTGGAAACTCAATGAGAAATTCTAAATTGTTGAGTTCCTGCTTCCAAAATTATTTTACACCAAAAGTCAGGGGAATCTATTTGTAGAGGACTGAAATCTGTATCGAAAACAAATTTTAAAATTATTCTAAGAATTAAACGTATTCTAAATTTTGTCAAAATATAATACATTTTTGAGGCTATCCCTAAAAGTCAGGCCACATGCAGTGCAAGAATGTGTATGTTACTTTTGGTCAAAGTGATGTTTCTGATATTTGACAATATTTGAATTGCCAAATTTTTTATTTTGTGATGTATTGTTTAAAAAACAATAAAGTTAAAATTAAAAAATGTACTCAATTGGGGAGAAAGTAGCAATAATAAAAGTGTCAGTTCTTTATTTAGCGTAAGATATTTCAATAGACCAATTCCAAGTCATTCAAGAATTCAAAGTATTTTGCAAAATTTTGAAAATACTGGAACCGTGATTTCTAATTGTACCTGTACAAACAATATTGCTGAAGTAGGTATCAAGAAATTTAGAAAATCAAAATGAAATAAATGTATTAACAGCAGTAATAGAAAATCCTAAAATAAATTCTCGGACCACTGCACAGTTTAATATTCAAATTCCTAATTCCACGGCCCAAGGAAAAAATTCCGTTCATATAAATTTGAATATCATCAAGAACTAAGAGAAGGAGATGCTGAGAGACGAGCGGAATTTGTTATGAAATTTTAGAGAGGGCTAATGCAGACAGACAATTTTTAAAAAATGTGTTATTTAGTGATACATGTACATTTACATTAAATAAAGAACCAAATGTTCAAAATTATAGGATTTGGTCGACGAGAAGCCATACCCAATATCGTCAAAAAATAAATGTCTGGTTAGGGATTAGGCACGGTATTATTGGACCATTTTTCTTCGAGGAAAATTTAAATTAAAAAAAGATGGATGCCCTGCGCACAATAACTGGGAGGTTAAGGAATTCCTTAAAAAGAGCTTTAATAATTGTTTGATTGAACCTAACTGTAACATTAAGTGGCCTCCGAGATCGGCAGATCTAGCTCCAAACGATTATTTTATCTGGGGGCACCTAAAATTTAAAATCTATTCCAAAACTTTACAGATATTGAAGTAAGTATTAAAAATGCGAATTATTGAAGAATGCGCAAAAATAACGCCACGAATTCTAGCTAATGTTAGACGAGAATTTTACAATCGATTGGGATATTGTTTAGTATAAAATGGCGGATTGTTTGAACATTTGTTATAATTTTATGGTTAGAAATTATCATAAATTATTTTTAGGAAGATTCACAGTAAAACTATATTGAAATTCTTTGAATTGTTGTATAACTTGGAATTGAATTGGAGTGTATTAGAATATCTTACGTTAAATAAATAACTGAGTATATTTCATTAACTTTATTTATTTGTAAACAATATCATTTATTGTTTACGAAGTAATATTTATTGTCCAGTAGTAATAGTAGTATTTAGTAAAATTTATTGTTTATAATTTAATCATAAAATAAAAATATTTACAATTCAAATATTGTCAAACATCTTACATCTATATGATCAAACGCAACACGTCATAAATATTCCTGCATTACGTGTGGTCTGAATTTTAGGGGTGGCCTGAAAAATATAATATATTTTTTCAAAATTTTGGAGTACTTTTTTCCCAAACAATGCCTCTCTCGTTTCAAACCCGTTACGGAAACCACACTGTGCATTTATTATAGATACTGCCATGTATTACCTTTAGCAAAAAGTTTAATAAAGGGTTTAACAAACTGATGGTTCTAGTGTCAATACAAGTTTTTGCTGTTGTAATCTTAGGTAGAGTTATGAACAATGAATTGGACCAACTATCAGGTAGGTGTCCGCTGGTATAAATGGTATAGAAAAACGAAGTTATAGCCCCTAAAACATTGCTATCATTTATACTTGGAATTTCATCAGGACTTGTCGCTATGCCATTTTTTGATGATTGTATAGCTTGTGTTACCTCAGAACGTGTTATTAGGGGTCCGTTGCAGTCAGTAACATCGGGAGTTGAAATATTCCTATCGTCTTCGAATAGGTTCGTAATCTAATTTTCCCATTGTTTAAGTTTGTCCTCTACTTCAAATATTACTTTACCATGTTAATCATGGTATCAGTGCAGTTTGTCTCTTATTGAAGATATCAGCCGCTACTTTCACTACATCTTAAACGTGTCGTATCTATTTTCAGTTTTTCAATTTCGTGACACTGTTTTATTACCAACAGTACAATGACATATATTTTTAAAAAACATATTTATTGATCACTGTTTGTTTAGTTTTCACTTAACTACGAGTAGTTTGCGTATAATAAACAATGTTATAATTATGTTATATGTTCCAGATAATACTGCTGATAATTATTTAGCCAATTAAGTAAATGAACTCCCGATGATACAAAGTTCAACCGGTGCGGTGGTTCGAATGATGTGTATATTAGAGACATAAGGATATTGCTATACCAAATTTGACTTTTGAGTCGGGAGAAACGATGTTTCGTAGTTTTGTCTGATATGTATGGATGAGAATGAAAAGATATTGTTAACAGATTTATTATATCCAGAAAATCGGATGAATATTCCTTAACAATTTCTATAGGTGATTGACTGTCTTGGGTATATTCAATTAGTGGAAATTTTGGTTTCACAATTTGGTGATGTGAGTTTGAATTTTTTAGGCTTTTGGGTTTTGATTTTGTGATATATGTGAAATGTTCTCATCGGCAATTGTAATTTCTTTCATTTTAGTAAGTGGTTGTAAAGTTTCTGGAGTAGAAGAAATTGAAGATGGTTTTGGAATATGCGTGATGTTTGGATCAACTATTCCAACTTGACGTAATTGGCTACCGATATGGATTCGGTATAGTTGAATTTTGGGTCTGAGAGGTTGATGGTGTACTGATGATGTTTGAACAATTGTTTGAAATACGGTCTAATTGTTTACACGTAAAACATGTCAGATTATCTTGAGACATGAACATTCTCTAGATGATGTTTTCATAATTTATTTCAATAGAATCTGGGATAGTAATATTATGTAGGCTGACAAATAGTTGTCTTCTAAAGCTCAATATGTGGTTATACTTTGGTAGACTAGCACCGATTTTTAAGAACGTTATAGGGGAAACGAAATTTAAGTCCATCTCTTTTAATTCCCGGATGAGTACATCATGTGGAATTGTTGGACAGACGTTGGATAATACTTGTCTTTCTGTGAGCGTTATAAGTCTTTTAGCTCGTAAGATTTCTCCTTAATTTATAGATACGTTTATTGACAATTTTTACATAGTAAACACTACATGTCATGTCACAATATAAAAAAGTCACTTTTGTATACATAGAAAATAACTAAGAAATAACCCAAGAACACATAATATAACATATACAGTGAAAAATAGAAATATAAAATATATAAAAAAACAATTCAGTTAGGAGTAAAATAGTTTTCATAAAAACGAGCACACTAGAAGCTCAAACTAACAAATTCCTGTATACTATTATACACATTATGATCTATTGTATTAAGTTGTGTAAGACACAATCTGGAATATGATATAATGATACGACTATTGTTTCTTGTATTGTACTGATGTTGATCAGCATGCGTTTTTACATTTTGTATATTATTATGAACAGTTAACAAACTTTCAAATATTATATATTGAAGGTAAAGGAAGAATGCCATACTTTTTAGACAAGGATTTGCAGCTGGCGCGATATTCTTCTGTCAATAATTCGGATTGCTGCTTTTTGAATAGTGAAAATTTTATATGCATAGGACGAGTTTCCCCAAAGAATTATGCAATATGTCAGGATACTATAAACCATTCCAAAATAAACTGACCTAAGAATATCTCGACTCACAGAAGTAGCCAATCTGCGCATGGCAAAAATCTGTGAAGCGAGCCTCTTACACAATACTTCAATATGGTGCGAGTAGTTCAACCTTGTATCCATAGTAACACCCAGTAACTTTACTGGTTCAGATGATTTGACCCATCTATCGGAACTAAATACTATTGTCTGGGTTTTCTGCTCGTTTAATTTAAGTTTGTTACAATTAAACCAGGATTTAGATTTTTCTAATATTTCCTGATTGTAATCAGTTTTACTATAATAAGAACACAGTTGGGGTTTTCCAACGCACGTGGAAAATCATTTATATATATCAAGAATAGCAAAGGCGTCAAAACTGATCCTTTTAACTTGGTACTCCCGTTGAAACTGATAGAATATTAAATTCTTGATTATTAAATGCAACAATTTCTATTCTTCCTGTACGATATGATTTAAAAGGTCGTGTATGGTACGCCTTATTCCATAGTAGTCCAATTTTATCAATAGTGTTTGAATATCCACACAATCAAAAGCTTTTGTAAGGTCACACATTAATCCATTAGTAGGTTCACTTGCATCAAGACCGTGAACAATATGTTGTATTGTATTTAATTAGGTACAATTAGGTACTTCTAATAAAGCTTTAGTTGTTGAGTATTTTTTTCTAAAACCAAATTGAGAGCTAGATATAATTGATTTGTTAGCCAAATAATTTGTTATTTGATCTTTAATTAAGATTTCAAAAATTTTACTTATTATTGGTACTATGGTAATAGGTCTGTAATTGCCTGGAGCATTTTTATTTCCTTTTTTATGAAGTGGAATTACTTTTGATATTTTGAAACATCAGGCCAGTAACCCTCGTTAATACATTCGTTAAATATTATTGTGAGTGGTTCAATAATTATATCTAGAGATGCCTTAATCATTTTATTGTTGAAACCATAGTAGTCAACACATGAGGAATTTTTTAATACGTGTATGCTTTCTTTTACATCAGATGCGATTATTGGGGCCATAAAGAACGAACTCGACCTTCGATGTAGCCTGCTAAGATAGTATTTTATGCCATGCTCAGAGTTTCCTATTGATTTCGATATAATATCTGCTATATTCGTAAAGTATTGGTTAATCTCTTCTGGTGTTAAGTTCAGATTGGACGTAGTATTTTCCTTATAGGTTTCTTTTTTAACAATACTCCATATTGTCTTACTTTTGTTAGTGGATTTGTTTATTACGTTGGCACAATCAGTACGTTTTTCAGTTTTAATTGCTTGCTTGCATTTCTTTCGCATTTGACAATATTTAATCCAATTGTCAGTAGTATGTGTTTTCCTATAAGTTGCTTTACAATCGTTTTCTTAAATTTCGAGGTTTGCGATTGAACCAATGAATAGCACGTTTTCTGGTATTCGCGTTCTTTAAAGGAAAACAAATGCTGTATTATTCACACATACTCATAAACAACTATGTCATGTTGGTTGAATTACTGTGGATATCGTCAAACACAATCCAATCTTTGGATTTAAATTTTTTTCCACAAAGTTGTTAATATTTTTTTTTCATTAATTAATCTTTTTTTAGTCATTTCTATAATTGTTGATACATTTTTTAAATTACTTATAATTGCAAATATACCTAAATGATCAGATATTACAGGATCGTAAACACCTGTATTTAAACTGAGTTCATTAATATTAGTAAATATATTATTAAGGCAAGAGCCCGAAGTAAGTGAAACTCTTGTGGGCTCTTTTATGAAATGTTTTAAGAGGTACTTGGTTAAGAAATTTCGTATTTCACAAACATGCCCTGTGTTTACTTCCATATTTATGTTAATGTCCCCAACTATCATTATATTTTCATAATTTTTGTAGGCGAAATCAATTAAAGCATATAATTTAGCTTTGAAAACAGTAATATCCCCATTACAAGATCGATAAAGTGCAATTATCAGAAAACGATTATTTTTAATTTCAACACCACAGAATTCAGCATTCAATGGAACACAAAATTTATTTAAATCAACAGGCTCAAGTTGAATATGTTTAGAACCATAGATAGCTACACCTCCATGTAGTCTACTTTCTCTACAATATGAAGAGACAAGTTGAAAATTGTTTAAGTTTTTGTACTTCTTCAACAGAACACGTGAATTTACTATTTAGGTACATGCATATTCTGTTATTGGATAAACGAGAAGAAAATAAAATGCTTTTTGGATTAATTATAGTACCTAATGGAATAAAATAATCCTGAAGACGTGCGTTATTTATAGCACTGAAAATCATCGCTTGATCTTTAGTAAAAAACTTCTGCTGAGGCTGCTAAGGAAAAAGATTTGCTCTTTGAAGAGACGTTCTTTATAGTGACATCGGACGACGACGTACCAATTAATTCTTTTTACACAGTGACACAAAAATAGTACCTCTCTGCTCCAGCCAAAAATAATACTGGTTGTTGTTTATTGTTGATAAAATTATAATTATTTACGATCGATGAACCAAACAAAAAACTAATAAATCTGGTTTAGAACGCGATTTTAAGTTTAACTAACAAAGAATAATAAAACTTACATTCAAAATTCTCTAAATACAGTGAATAAAACCGTCTTAATCATTTATTTATACTCAGATTGTTAAGAGATCACTATTTCCTCCAAACGTTAAATACATATCACTAACCTTCATTGATGTAATATTTACATGCGAATTTCTCTCATTTTAATCACATCTTTTAGTATTTTCAGTTTATTTTTTATAGAATATATAAATTTTAAATGTATAGACCATATATAAAGATTATAAATATAGAAATAGCTTACCTGCTAATAACGGCATAGCTAAAAAGAGACTTCCAATCCAAGACGTCGCTGATTTCGAAGCATCGAACGCGTTCAAAAACTCCACATAGAGCAGTCCAAAGGAAAAGCTAATGCCTTCCGAAATACCGTTTATCACAAAAGCCGACAACACTATCATCCATCCCCATCCACCATCAGGAATCTTTGGTTTGACATCTTCAATGTATAGTTCGATTTGTGATGTTAATATGGATTCTTTTCCTTGAAACTTATGAATGTCATGATCTTGCGAGTGCTTTCTCTTTCTTGCTGGAGGTGCATGGGCCATACTTTTCTTCTGGTTCCGGTTAAAAGTTTGCCGTCTTTTCTGTATCACATCAATTTATTTTAACTGTAACAAATATATGTCTATTATCTACGGATACCAATTGTGAAATAACGATAAACTGTATTGGCAGTTCCCTTGCTAAGTGTTATCGATCAGTTTATCTCATCATTGGTATAATGTACACACATTTAATTATATAAAGCCGGCTATCGTCTGTGTGTTTTTCAAATATTATAAGGTCAGATTTCGCATGAATCAATGATTACATAAGAACATGATACCAATTTTATTCAGTTTTATTAAATAAAAATGTTGCAGTCTATTCAAATTACAATAAATAAATAAATAAATAAAAGTTGCATCAAAATGTTAATATTACCATATTTATCATTATGTTTACCATATCTAGTTTACCAGTCCAAAAATAGCCTCTCTTTTCCAAAGTAAACTTAAACTGAGATTATAAATTACTCTGCCCTCTTCAGTGATAAAAATCGGTTGTTTTTGAATCAGGTAGACTTGTAAACAAGTATCCAACTTATATACAAGTCCCACTATTTTTTGAATTATTTTTTTCAATTCGTTTTTTTCTGTCTCTAAAACTTGCATGGAACTTATTGTGCCGTTTTCTAACGAAGGTTGGCGATCACTTCTTAAAACGCTTCCCTATTTTTTGCGACGTGAAATATCTGTTCAACACTCCAGAGGTTAGTCCAATCTCTGATATTCCTCAGCCAAGATTACTTCTTTCTTCCCACGCCTTTTCTTAACTCTACTCTTTCTTTCTTGCATGATGATGTACAGAAGAGAGTATTTATCATTTCGAAGTATGTGGCCCAGATACGCTGTTTTTATTATTTTAATTGTGTTCATAAGCTTCCTGCCATGTCCAACTCGTCTTAACACTTCTTCGTTTGAGACTTTTGCAGTCCAAGTAATTTTTAGAATACACCTATATAGCCACATTTCGAATGCCTCTAATTTTGTTACGGATTGGGCTTTCAGAGTCCAAGCTTCTACCCCATATAATAGTTGTGACCGTACATGACATTCGATGAACCTTAATCTGATAACCATACTCAATTTCTTATTTGTAAACATTGACTTGTATTTAATAAGTCCTTTTCGAGCTATTTTAATTCTGACCTTTATCTCCTCATCTTGATCTAACTGTAAGTTTATAATTGCTCCGAAGTATTTATACTTGTGGGCTCTATCTAACTGTTTACTCTCCAGTGTCAGATGTATGTTGTCAACAGGGCTTTTCGAGATCACTATGTATTTGGTTTTATCTATATTCATTGTTAGTCCCATCTTTTTGCTTTCTCTGTTAATGATTTCTATAAGAATTTGTACACCTTCTATATTTTCTGCCATGATTGCGGTATCGTCTGCAAATCTTATTTTATTAATGATGCCCCCTCCAATCCTTACACCTTCAGTTCTTTCCCATAGTGCCTCCTGAAATATTAGTTGGGAGTACATATTAAATAATTGTGGAGACAGCACACATCCTTGTATGACTCCTCTTTGAATTTCTACTTGGTTTGTAGCAGTGTCTTCCACCTTTACGACCGCTGTTTGATTGTAGTATTGATTTTTGATTTTAATATCCTTGGGATCTAGATGTGTTTCAATGCATGTATGATTTTACCATGTTAAACTCTATATAAAATCTATATAACAAATGAATACGTTTTTATTACATTATTTACAATAAATAATTATGGTTAGCCGAGTTGTTAGTAGGTATATACTTTTGGGCTATCACTTTTTCTAGTTTTAGTCTCGACTTTTCCACTGCCCTTGGTACTCAACTACTAAATGCTCCTTGTTTAATTGTTTTACCCATTTTTGATTGTTGATAAATATTTACGATGTTTTTTTTTGGTAAATAAACCAAATAAGTTTTGACGCCAAAAAGTACAAAATTAGATATTTGTGTCACTCCTCAGAAAGCTCAAAAATAAAATTTAAACTGCGAGTTATAGAACAGTAATCAATTTTTTTTTAAACGTCTCCACCAGCAAGTAAACATCTCAGTCTTATATACTTTTAAAATCATCTATCTCTATCTTGTCGTTTTTAAATTTCTGAGGATCGTGATTTCCTCCAATACTCCTAACAAATTTCCTTCATTGGTCTCCATCTTCAGGTGCTCTTCTTCGTTTCGCAGATTGAGTGACCCGTTGAATTTTGAATTTGGTCGGACCATCTGGCTGGTGATTGTCTCTTGGTCTTCTGCCCAGAAGATTCCAGAAACAATTAATTTCTTTAAATTATCGTCACCTCTACGAACCACGTGACCAAAGAACTGTAAAATTCGGTGAAGGTATATCGTGGACACCCTTTTTTGAGTGGTTTGATTGGTTAAGAATGGAAACGTTTCTAAGATATGCGCAGCATTCTTTTTTAACACCACATCTCAAAGGTATCATTTTTTTGGCGTTTTTGTGCGTTAAGAACCAAAGTTTCGGCTCCATACAGAAATATTGAGCTTTCACCAATCTCATCCTGATTTTTTGGGAGATAGATTTGTCTTTCCAAATTTTAGTTAGGCGTCTCATCGCATGTTTTGTAATTTTTTGGCAAACATAACCATTATCGTTACTCCATAGACCCATTATTCTAAGGCCATCCTCATGAAATGTTCACCATAAATATTGAATAAATCAGGTGACAAAACGCATCCTTGTCTAACCCCTCACTGCTCTGAATTAGCGTGGGAATTTCTGGGTCGTACTGTTGCCATATTGGACAGGTACAGACTTTTAATAAGTTTCATCAGGCGTATCTGTGCACCAATCTCTATTATAGATATAGATATATCCAGCTTATACAATCGAATACCTTCTGGTAGTCAACAAAGATATTATCATAGGTACCTGAAATTCTCTTGAATTTCCAATAAGTTCTCTTAGGTTCAGGATTTTGCATTAAAATCTCTTAAGATTGTGACTAATTCACGATTCTAGACGATCATAGAAACTGCCAATATGTTATCTTGTGCAGAAAAGTGTCTACTCGCTACCCCCGTTTAAAAGCATGATAGCGTAGTAATATAGTAGTAAAATAAATGTGATCCATGATTTGATATTTTCTTCAAAATCAAAATCTGCTAATTAGCATGAAAACATGAATGCAGATATGTTTTCCCATAACTATGCCACACCCTTTACGTCTATTACATCTATCAAAATTATCATCTAATAACTCTCGACCTAACCTTAGTTTGTATAAATGGACTTTATTACTACGTAAAATTCTCATTACCGGTTTTTGCGGTCAAGTTCCCTGGATATTAGTCAAGCACAAAAGTGTGGATCTTCTATGACACAAACATCTAAAGATTCGTCTTCAATTGATGCAGTTTGCTGCGGCCTGATTTGAATCAATCTTTTACTGCACTAGTTCGATTAATCTTGTTTATCAACTTACCCAGAGTAGATCTTATTATGGGATTTCGGTTAGGACACAAATTATTAAAGATATTACATGTTTTTTGTTGACTTACATGCGTATCACCATTTCCTATGAAGATTAAAATCTCAATTCGTGTTTATTTTCAGATAAAAATTCCATTGTGACTTTCAATAAACACCAACAATAATAGTTTACTGAAACGTCAAAGTTGTTATTGTTTCTGTTACAGGCATCTTACCCAAGGGCGGATCCAGGACCGATTTTCGGGGGGGCATGACCTTTTTTGGAAGGGATACCAGGAGGCCTGGATGAAAATTTTTAACAATTAATGCTAAAATGGTGAGTTTTAAGGCCCTTGTTACACACTTTTGAGTGCCATAAAGACATTCAAAACTTATCGTTATTAAAGTATTTTTATTTGTCTAGCAACGAAAAATCAGCAAATTTTAACACCTAAAACCCCATGAAGTCCAACAAGTGCAAAAAAAGAAATGTAGTTTATAAAATTAAAATAGCATATGGTTCGCGGGAAGAGGCGGGATAGCGATTTTTGCTGCGAAACGGACAGCGATTTTTCTGTGGGTAAATAAATTATTTATTATTCGACTACTTCGACAAAAAAATATTAAAAATTAATACTGTCTAAAACAATGACAAAGAAAGCAGTCTTGCTAAAATTTTCTTCGCACTTAGATCTTCTATCTTTCAAAGTCGACATGGTATTGGAAGCAGCTTTAGTTGCCAGGTTAGCATCAAGAGATTTTGTTTGTAGAACACGGCTTAATGGTAATGTTAGTCTTAGTATGTCAATCAATAACATCATTGGCAATAGAAACTCAGATGTGCCTAAAGAATTAAGCAAAGTTGATGCAAGTATAGCAGTCTTAGGATCCTTCCAAGTTGAGATAGATGTTAGTGCTTACGAAGAATACGAAGAAATTGGTTTATAATTAAGTAAATGTAAGAGATATTTAGAATTCTTATACACTGTTAGAATCTTCTGGCAATCTGTATTTTGCAAACTGCGGCTCTAAAATATTTGTGATTATTGTGTTGAACCACGTACGTAGATTTTTCAGCCAGGAAATCCTTCGCCTTTCTGGTCCTCGTTTTCCTTCTACTTTTTCTTTTAGAATTAATTGCAGCAACCCATATATTTCGCTGTTCCTCATGATGTGACCGAAGTATTCGATTTTGGCTGTTTATATTCTGGTTAGCAACTTTTTTCCTTTTTGCATTCTGAATAAAACGTCCTGGTTAGTAACGTGATTGGTATAGAATATCTTCAGGATTCGACGATAAAGCCATATTTCGAAAATTTCACTTCTGTGATTCTATTCATTAACTCCTGGAGAGTTTTTGAAAGATTTCCTCAGAGTATATATTAAACAATAAGGGTGATAGTATACATTCCTTCGGACTTCTCTATACGGATCGACGATGTTTAATTTCAGTAAAGATTGATAATAATTCTTAGATCACAGGTGTTTATTCCAGTATCTGTTAATATCTCCATTAGATTGTCGTGTTTTACTGTATCGAACGCTTTATGGTAATCAATGAAGCATGTATAAATATCGCAATTCGCTTCTCTACATCGTTGAAATAGCATACAAGTGCTAAAGAGAGCCTCTCTCGTACCCACTGCGTTCCGTAAACCAACTGAGTACGGCTGATTTTTTCTTCGCACAATCTATACCTATCCTTTGATGTATGATCTTTAGAAACAACTTTAAAATGTGGCTCATTAAGCTGATGGTCCGGAAATGATTGCAGGATACGTATTTTGTTTTCTTTGGTAGAGCAATAAACGTTGAATTCAACCATGATCTTGGTATTACTCCGGTTAAATATATGTCATTGAACATTTTTGTTAGTTGTTGAGTACCGTCGGTGTTAAGTAGCTTTATGAGTTCAGCATGTGCATTGCCAGGCCCAGGAGCTTTGCCATCTTTTAGTTGTAATATTACTTTTTCCACTTCATCTGATGTGATTGGTAAGTGGTCATTACATATATGTAGGACGGAGGTTGTTCGGACCTATTATGATCAAAGAGTTATTGTATGTATTTGGTTCATCTTGATTTTTATCTGTGATGATGTTCCCTTGTTGATCTTGCAGATTGCTAGCTGTGTTGAATTTTTGAAGACCAGCTGCTTGTTTTACCTTTTTATGCATATTAAATGTATCGTGTTTTTGCTCCAACAACTCTATCTCTTCACACTGTGTTTTTAACCAATTTTCTTTGGCCTTTCGTATTTCGGTTCTTATTTGTCTCTGAATCTTTTTGTACATTCTTTTGTTATTCTTTGATTTTCTTCTTTCTTCCATGAGTTGCAGTATATTGTCATTCATTAAACTTTTCCTATTTTCTTTATTTTCTATTAGATGTTCTTCTCTGATCTTGTTAGAATACAATTACAATAGTCGAAAGAAAAAGTATATTATAATAATATTAATACCAATGCCAGTTGCTACTATATGGTTGCCGGGTAAAATAGATATACACAGTTGAGTAAACACAGTACGAATGGAAGAGATGACTGTAATGAGCAAGTTTACAAATACACAACAATTATTTTCATAAAAAAGGTAATCGGCCTTGACGCTAAGAAGTGTAAAGGTGGATATTTTTGTCACTGCTCAGAAACCTTAAAAACTCTCAAAAGCTGCTTCAGACGGATTCTGACAATATAACTTCTTAATAAATATATTCGGATTTCTCAAAAATACTAACTAACTGCAAGAATGTTAATCCGATATGTAATCCGATTACATACTGGTATGTAAATGCGATAAAGAGAATTGTACATTTGCTCACAGCACTGTCTGGTGTTCTAAATTTTTGCTTTATTTCATGTGATTGATGATATAATAGCGAAAGTAGTGTATACCGACATTTCATTCTTTCGTCATTGTATACTATGAGAAATTTATATAAAAAAGGTATTCTTTTAGATATCCTTTTGCACATCCCCACCTAAAGGCGTGCAGACTATACATAAATAACATAATAACAGATCGTTTCAATCAATATACGTTAACATGTTTAATATTTGAATAAAAAGTAGTTTATCTTAAGTGATCAACTTCAAGATATGCATATACGTGGTTAATTAAAATGATTTTGAAGTAGGTTGAAAATTCAAAATATTTGTAATAGTAAATATTAATGAACCAAAAATCTTTTTTAACCCTTAACTACTATAAGTCAAAAGGAATTACGTAATGATTATAAGTGGGTCTATAAGACCCATTTTTTATATAAAGAAAACAAACAAATTTTTGAAGTTATACTTCTATACGCACGGTCGGCGTTGGAAATTTGCACGGGAGTGAATCTGTGAAACCATTACATATGTAAGATAATGAGTAAGAGAGAGACAGAAGATATATTTTCTCTCTCTTCCTCTCTCGAGAATAAAAATGTTCCTTTTGTATATATATTTAATATTATAAATATATTATATTATATATAATATATATATATATATATATATATATATATATATATATATATATATATAATATTTATATTAATATTATTATTTATGTGATATGTTTTGTATTATTTATTAAATGTTCATAATTATTTTAGGCTTTTGTATTTCAAAATAATCACCGTATGACAGACAACTGTCAATTTTAAAATCAGTTAGTACCATGTCTAATTGGCAAATCCTTTACGTGTTTGGTTCATACGCTGGTGTACGTGAGTTCGAATCCCAATATGAATTTCCTTTTTTATTTTTGAAATATTTAAAAACCTCACGTTAATATTATTAAATATATGTAATATACGCAAAAATCCTAAATTTTAAAATAAAATGAAAATTTACATCATAATCCGAGTTGTTGGTTTTTTATTTCTATCTTCGTAAAGTAAGTAATGTATATTGGCAGTTTTAAATACTAATGAATATTGCATTTTAATTTGTATTGTATTATTATATTGAATTATGTTGCAGTGCATTGTATTGTAATTTTTATATTAATAAAAAAATAAACAATGAATTTTACTGCAGAGTATGTGTAAAAAAATTTTTTTGCATTTAACTCCTTTTATACATATATGAAAATAAAAATATATATTTTCATTTAAATATTGATACAATCCTTCATTTACTATACTCCTATTACAGGTCAAATGTTTATATACAGCAAACGATGCACCATATACCTATATACCTAATTCTTTTTCTCTTTTTGCTCTCTCTTACCTATAGCATTAAATATGTAATGATTGTGCAGATTGACTCCCATATAAATTTGTAACGGCGAACGCGTGTATAGAAGTATAATTTCTACCGGCAGTCCCACTGGACTGCCACACCCGTTTTTTTTCTGATAATTATTTGATAATGAAAGTTATTCTTAAATCTACAAAATTCTAGATGCTTGGTCGCCGAAAAGTGTCGATTCTTTTAAATTACCAAACGACAAAAAATTTGAATCAGAATAATTTGCAGGTTTCATTGATCTATATAACTCAATATCGTCCAAATTGACGTTTTAAATTTTTGCCAATTAACCGCCGATCTGGGACGTGTACGAACTCATTACTTTAGAGCCTTTTTTGTCCAAGGCACCGGTTTCTAATACGGAAGATTACCTGTTACCTGTTACCTGTTACACTTCTTGTTTATGTGTTAATTTATTAAATTCAGCAATTATTTGAAGCAAATTGCTTTAAAACAGATATTAATATCGGGTTTCTTACGGTGTGGCCTATTAGACGTATCTGCCAATCTAAGCGGTTTTGAGATCAGAACGTTCAGTTGCATAGGTTTTCGATGGTGAACTTTATAATGAAAATATTTATGAGCATGTGCTGTTTCCGTTTATATCGGAAATCGTTTTATGATATCTGTATGACACAAATTTCACAAATTCGTAATCGAAAATTTTGTTCCTGCTCAGCTCTTCTAACTTTTCACGTAACACGTTTTCAGCCTGCTTAACCTTACTAATGACTTAATGAGTGTACGGACAAGTACAGGTAAACTCTGCAGTTTTATGTGTACCACTGTTCAGTACTGTAGAAGCGTAGATACAAAAGTGAGAATATTGGAATAAGAATGGTAAAAACAGATGGAAAATAGGATTGAAAGGATTCGCATGGATTTGTGGTGAAATGTATATGGCTCGACTGGGATGCCCAAACAGTTAGGGGGAAAAGAGACTCATTACTTCTGTAGTTCTCTACCATATAATCGGCCATTTTCATAAATGAGGGCAACTTTGAGTCAAGTGAAATAAACACCCAATTCACGTCGCAGATGGCCAAACGACAATTACGGCCTTGTGCATCGAAATTTCAAAATCAGCCACAAGTATTGATGGACTTAAAACAATAACAATTTATTTGAAGCAACGAATTAATTAAGTAAAGACCGTGACGTAGCATTCTATGCGTTTGTCGGGAAGAACATATAATATAAGAGACACGTAATGGCCATTTAATAAGCAATGGATGGTAAATAATTGCAAAAAAAATTTAGAGCATATTAAAACCAGCATACATCATCCATGTAATATGTCTCTGCTTTCGCCAAGTAACGTAAGTTCTCAAGAATGCCAAAAATATTAATAGAGAAATGTAGAGTATTTTTTATCAAACTTTAAAGAACAATATTGAGATATATTGTTCTGAAGCTATTTTCTTGTGGCATTTTAAAGTAGATACTATTTTATTGGGAATAAGCCACAATTGAAGGTTAAAATAAGTTTATTGACGTTTCAATTTCCACTTCGGAAATCGTTCTGAAGTGGAAGTTGAAACGTCAATAAACTTATTTTAACCTTCGATTGAGGCTTATTCCCAATAAAATAGTATCTAATATTGACATACATTTGTGTTTAGATTAAAACTTCTAAATATGCAGGGTGTTTCACTGTACCACCGTTCACGAAACATGGAAATTGTGTCGAGTAAGAAAAATAGCGAAGTTCTCTAGAATTAAGTGGTATATCACCAAAAATTATTTTCGCGTACACAAAATATGGCATGTGGAATGATTTAGGTTGTTTTTAATAGAACATCAACTTTAACATTACATCAATTCGCACTTATTAATATTACAGTACATGTCCACGCCCAAATTTAACACCTCGCTCACCAACTTCGATAAAAATAAACATCCGAAAGAGATCATTATAAATGCATTTAAAGACATTATAGATACAAATAAATACGACCTAATATTATACACGGATGCCTCAAAAAATGACACAGGAGTAGGCTGCTCTGTTACAACCTCTCATTCACTAATTAAGTCATCACTTATACCAGCCATCAGCAGCGTTCATACTGGCGAATTATTTAGTATATTGCAAGCTTTTAACCATATATCTCCACCTAATAAGCAGGTTGCCATATGCACAGATTCTTTAGCATCAATCTATTCTATCAAAAATATATTTACTGATCATCCAATCGTCCAAAAGATCCTAGACTCTTACCAAATTATCTTGTCCCAAAACATAACAGTTACCATAATCTGGCTGCCATCACATATTGGTATAGAAGGCAATGAAACTGCAGATCACTATGCTAAACTTGCTACAGCATCACCTGAAATCACCGATAAAATTCAAATTTGTAAGGACCTAAAATCATATATTAAAAGAAGAACCAGACTCCTTTGGCAGCAGCATTGGAACTCTAACCGTTCGATCTTGCACGAAATACAACCGTCAATAACCAGTCAGCCTACATTTGACTATTCAGCCCTCTCAAGACGAGATCTCATTGTGATAAGACGACTTCGGATAGGACATTCAAAACTCACACACGGCTACCTAATGTCCTCTAGCATCCGTCCCTCCTGTCAAATCTGCCAATCATATTTGACAATCAAACATATTCTCACTGAATGCCATCAACATTTGGCCAGAAGATTACAATACAAACTCAAAAGTGAAGTACGAGGTATCCTAAACAACCCTGACCAAATAAAAGCTGTGCTACAATTCCTTAGAGATGAACACTTATATCAAAAAATATAATTAGATTTTAATTTAGACATTGTATAACATATTATTATTATTCCGTATTATTGTAACATATTCTTAATGTAACACTTAATGTTTGTGTAATGAAAATTCATGTTATAGTACCTGTGTAAGTGGCCATAGTAGCCGAGCACGTTAAAGTTGAAATAAAAAAAAAAAAAAAAAAAAAAAAATATTACAGTACTTTTCTCAAATAGATAATGCACGAGTAACATACATATTTGATATACATACTTTGGTTTGTATCTAAAAGTTTTGTAAATATTAATTTTCTTATTCTTATTGCAATTAAAATCCAGAAAATTTAACCAACAATCAAACTTAAAATGGTGTCTGATGTAAATCTCATATATAAATAATATATGGTAAAACTGTCATAATAAAAAAAACAAAAATCTTTTGCGTCATATCCATAGGTGAAAAGTCAACGTAGTATCTGGCTTACTTTTTGAGATATGCAATGTTTGAGAATAATCTACCTAAAATCTAAAACTGTGACAATGTGACTTTAACAATTTAATCAGAAATCTAAAAATGTAATATCAGAAAGGATAATCGACAATTACTACTACTACTACTACTAATAAAACAACAATGTAATATTATGCGTTGTCTACAAGAAACATTTTGTACAGTTGACTTAAAGAACTTAATTAAGCTGTTTTTTTTTTATGTTTGATCAGAATGATCCGCCACCAGTGCGAAACAACTTAAAAAACGGTATAAAATCTACTCACCAGTTGAATGAAATTTAGCCTTACATCCTTTCGTCGCACAGGTCCCCAAAAGGCAATTAGATTTTAAAGTCTTTCGCAATATAATTGAAATTTGAAATAATTGATAACTGTTATTTTTCGTCCGCGTTGGCTCAAAACGTAATCAATGAGCAGTTCACTATCCATGTTAAAGGCCATGCTAAAATGGCAAATGAAGAGACATTTTTCGTTTCGCGTAGTTTTAGGTAGCGAAAAAAAAAAAGTTTTTTTATAAAACTAAAAAACGTTTTTTTAGTTTTATAAATAGAATTTTGTGGAATTCCCAAATAAAAACCAATGAATTGCATTTGCATTTAATAAATCTATTTTAGATTTATTCGTGTCAAATTACCAAATTTTAGCGGTTTGCAAGGGGTTTATGGTCTATACGTGCCGTGGGGTGCAGGTAGGCCAGTGATGAGTTTACCAATTTCTCGGGGTCTATTTTAAAATCCCTAGGTTTATGGCGGTGATGAGTTTGTACTATGTACGAGGGTATTTATACTAATTGGTGATGAGTTTACGTGTACACTCGATCTGTATTTTTACTATATTGAAAAGTTTGTGAACCGTTAAAAAATTTCAGTTTTCAATTGATTTATTTAAATGATTCTAATATTGTAGGATGGATTATATATAAATAAGTAAAAAAAATATTACCTCATTACCTCGATTAATTTATTCATTCTTAAATAACCCTTGAACTAATGGTCCATTGTTTAATTACCAAGTTTTGATCCGCAAATTCGTAACTTTTAGCAATCAAAAGTAGTATCGTAATAAATTTCATTTTTTTCTTATCTTGATCAATAAACAGATAATATTAATAAACTTTGAGTTGATTAGTAAACAGATAAAACTACAATATAGTTTATTGCAGATAACACCGATTTAAATCCACCAAGGCGAATGATTCAGCTTAACTTTTTATTTTGAAAGATGTGAATAACAAATATTTCGTTTTAGACAGTAGTAAATATTGTCAATGATAAATGTGTTTTATACTTCTTCTGGCAAAAACAATTCGGATATAAAAGTAAAGCTTTAAATAAAATAAAACTCTACCACGAGCAATTTATGGCTAAGTAATCGTTGAATGAAATACATGACTTAGATAAAAAATCACTGACATTTGTTTTAAAAAATATCAGGCTTTTTAAAATAAATATATTTCCAGCTTGAATTTTGATGCACAACAGCCTTTGTTCTCCTCTAAATTGCTTATTGAATCCAAGAAACTTTAGATATGCTTGTTTTTTAACGAAACATGCTTCCAACTAGAGTCTTTGACTGTAATATATTCTTTGTTTCTTTCTAGTGTCCTTACAAGATCTTGAGTCAGCTAAAAGTGCATTTGGCATGTCGTTCACCATCTCTTTTCCAGACTCTTCGTTGACAAAATCTAGACTCATTGGTAAATATAACATATCTCCAGTCGTCTGCCTTCCAATCGCGATGCTCCCTAGCATACTGTAATCTGACTGCACGATGTTTCCTGGAAAGTTCGGGTCCTGTAGCGGGTGTTCGAGCATTCTAAATAGCCTCATTTAACAGTCTTCTAAGGGTTCGTTCACTAACATTTACGTTTCTTACATGTTGAAGACTATTTCTAATCTCTACAGTAGTTGAATAACGATTTCTTAGTTCTGTAGACACTACAAAACGGCCGTTCCGATGGGGAGTTCTTCTCTGGGGACCTGTTTCAGGACGTTGGATATAAACTCATGTCTCTAAAAAACGAGTAAAGATGCGTTTCACTGTACTGAGTGATACGCCGTATCTTTCAGCTACGTAAACTTGACTTCTTCCGTCCTGAATAAGAGCAACAATAGATGCAACAATTTCTGCACTCAAAGACATCTCAAAGATTAATAATAAACACTTTTGCCATTAATATACAGAAATGACATAGTAAAAATAATTGAAAGTTTGAAGAAGAGAAATGCAGTTATCTACTCTTATTTTAACGTGTTTTCTTTACGTAAAGAGTACAAAAGATAATGTTAACTGCAGATGTTAAAATCTATCGAATGACATCAAACACGAGGAATACTTTAAAATTTTAAATAGGAACCTCCATTTTTTAATGCAGATTTTGATTATACAAAACATTCTTAAAAAACTATATTCATTACCATAAAAATTAGTTTGCAGACTTCTGATATTTTTCTGTGATAACAGCGCCATCTATCATGAATAAAAAAAAAATAAGATAAAGCTTGTTTGCTTTTCCACGTAGTGTTCAGTGATAGAAATAGAAAGAAAGTAACTTTTTTTATAAGGAATCCAAATTTGCAATAAACAATGGGGTTCCCATTTAAGATTTCAAAGTTTTCCCCCTCCCCGCTTGAGAGGGTGTTGAGGTGTCATTCGATAGATTTTTGAAAAATATTAAACAGGTGGTTTTCAGTTTTTTGTCCGGCCTTACGCCAGTGTATTGTAAATATAGATCGAATGAAAGAGGTGAAGATTAATTAAACGAAAAGTATTGTATTAAAACGTATATTAATTTAAAAAAAAGTATACTGTTGAAAAGTGATTTTGCAAATTGTTATAGCTACTAAAATAAAGCAGTGAAAAGAACAAGCGATCGACAGAGAAAAATGAAAAAGCACACCAATATTATTTATAGGTCTACATGCACCACACTATTTGATTTCCTGTTTATAACTGAAACATGTGTTTTACCGAAAAAATTAATACTCTCATGTAAATGTGGTAAACCTAATTTTGATAATAAACTTTATTTGCGGTTTAGTTAATACGCTAATTTAAAATTGGTGTTTAAGGCAGAAAAGCTGATTGTCATTAAATAGGTACAATTAAAATGTAAAGTGGTAAGTTTATTACTACGTTAACATGGGTACTTGCGGTTATAAATGTTAGCAAGAGACATTTATGATAAAACAAAAATTAGAATATTGTTTAAAAATAAATAAAAGACAATAATTCTAAAATTTGTGGCACATTTTGTGGTCATAGTCGACACAAATCAATTGCATTGTCAGGACCGTTGCTAGGGTATCTGCCGACCGGCTGCGAGAGTAATTTGTCCGCCCTTGAGTAATTTGTCATATATATATATATATATATATATATATATATATATATATATATATATATATATATATATATATATATTTACCCCAAAACTCAAATTTTGACCGGCTAAAAATTTAACAACATAAATTATAATTTTTAAAACACAAACCCATTTATAGTTTTCCATATTTATTAATTTCTCATTTAGTGAATCAGTTGTTGTTTTAAAAGATTGAATAAATCCGAGATTTTGTATTACAAACGTGACCTTTTGATTTTTCATGTTATTCTATAATCTGACTTAAATGTCTGCAATCATCATAACCCTCAACAAAACGACTAGGAAAAGTTTTAAACATTTTTGAAGAATAACAACATACATAATCTTTTGATTTAGAAATACAGCTAAACTCTTATTACCCTAATAGACACACAGATGAGAAAGCTTTTTTTTTTACAAACTCGCATCAGCCTGTAAGGCTATTACCGAAAAAAAAGGAAAAGTAATAACAATAATTGAACAGTGTAACAATTAAATTTTGTATAAATAGTTTATTGCTTTTAGATATTGGATAATCACTTTGGCACCGCACTTTAAGAATAGTTCTCTCAAATTCTCCGGGATTCCGAATTTACACCTTTCCGCACTGTGTAACGGGCACTCCACTAGAAGGTGTTTTATTGTTAGCGGGGTCTCGCAAGCATAACACTCCGGTTGTGGATCCCTTGTCATCAGATGTCCATGCGTAAGGCGACTATAACCAAGCCGCAGTCGTGTGATGATAACCTGAGAAAAACGATTGGTGGAACTATCAGACCATGGTTGAAATATTGGTTTTATCTCAAGTAATTTTGCCTGTTTTTTACACCATCTGCTATTCCATATGTTGACTATTTTGCTGTGGAAATATGATTTGAGATCTGTCGCTGGAGTTTTTGGATAGAATTCAATAGTTGTGTCCTCTAAGGCTTCTCGTGCATATTTATCCGCCAAATCGTTTCCCGTGATTCCAACATGAGATGGCACCCACAGGAAAGCAATGTTTCTATGGTTTAGGTTATGCAATTCTTGTTTAATGAGTTTGGCCACAGGATGGGAAGAATAGATTTTTGAAATGATTTCTAGAGAACTTAGTGAGTCAGTAATTATTAAGAAATTAGTTTCAGGACATTTTGTAACATGACATAT
Organism: Diabrotica undecimpunctata; assembly: GCF_040954645.1. NCBI lineage: Eukaryota > Metazoa > Arthropoda > Insecta > Coleoptera > Chrysomelidae > Diabrotica > Diabrotica undecimpunctata. The sequence continues at coordinate 142,873,912 of NC_092810.1, read as the reverse complement.
GGCTTTATATATTGCAAAGAGTTCTCCTGTTAAAATAGTATTAGTCTCCGCTAGTTTATATTTCTTTATTTCATCATTTGTTACAAAGGCAGATGCTACACAACGCTCTGTTTTAGATCCATCTGTGAATAACTGTTTGAAGGAAGAAAATTGAGAAATTAACGTTTGATATTTAGAATTAATTAGATGACAATTGCTTTCTTTTTTATTTTCTGATAATAGATCCAAATTTATGTGAGGAGAAGACATTAGCTAAGGAGGGGAAGTTGGCATCTTGCTAGGATAGATTTCGGGGACTTTAATGTTTAATTCATTTATGATTCGTCTGCATCTTTCGTAAAAGGGAATGTGGGTTTTTGTGCGCTGGATATTCGAGCAGCGAATGGTTTGGTGATATTGTAAAGAGTACCGCTTCGATGCATAAGAGAGCATTAATTCCTGTCTTCGTAAATCTAATGGTAGTTCACCCAGTTCTGCCTGAAGACTTAAGATAGGGGTTGTTCTAAATGCACCGCTTATTATTCTAAGAGCGTTATTTTGAATGGTGTCTAAAACTTTTAGAGTTGTTGTTGAAGCACACGAGTAAGCGTGGCATCCATAATCGATCTTAGAGCGGATCAAATTTTTATATAGTATGAGTAGAGTTCTACCGTCTGCTCCCCAGTTCGTACCAGAAAGACATTTCAAGAGGTTTAGTCTTTTTTGACATATGGCTGATATATATTTGATGTGGTCCTTCCAGGTTAGAGCTTGTTCAAATATTAGACCTAGATATTTAATTGTGTTTACATATTCAAGTGTTTGACCACCAAGTTTTAAAGTAGGTATTTCTTTTATCTGTTTTGGTCTCTTTGAGAATATGATGCAGCGAGTTTTAGATGAAGCAAATTGAAAACCACTCCTTTTAGACCATGCTATAAATTTATCGAGTTGATCTTGTAATAATTTGGCCATACTCTGTATATTGTTTCCATTTAAGAATATTATAAGATCATCCGCGGACAATCTCGCTTGAATGGGTTTGTTCATTGATTTGATTATATCATTGATAGCTATAAGGAAAAGCGTCGGGCTGATTACCGAGCCTTGGGGTGTACCATTTGTTTGATATTTCACATTAGATAGAAGTCCGTTTACTTTTACCTTGAAATTTCTATTTAGGAGAAAATTTTTAATAAAAGCAAGTATATTTCCTTGATAGCCCCATGATTCCAGTGTTGAAATTATTTTGTGATGCCAAGCCATATCAAATGCTTTGTGCAAATCAAAATAAATTGCAATACATTTTTGGTTGTTGTAGAATGCGTTATTAATATGTGATTCTATATCTACTAAATTGTCGGTAGTCGATCTTAAAGGACGAAATCCAGATTGTTCATAAATCAGTTGGTTATTTTCTTCCAGACACCACAATAAACGTTTATGAGAAAGCTTTGTTGTATTTATTTAAAGAAAAATTCATGTCAGTTTCATGTCAATTGGATAGGATCGAATTCAATCAGAATTAATTTATTTTGTCCAATAAAATATAAGGCGAATAACTGGATCCTTATGAACGTAAATGTTTTCAAAACTTGCAGGACTTTGTTCTTCTGCTAAAACACCTTCCATCACAGAAATCATTCTTCTGTTTATCGCATTTACCACTGTGAATTCCGTCTCTGTCATATTTGCATCATTGGTTCAGAAAGTTAATGTTGCTTCATGTGATCCTGTTGGGATTATGAATTATGAATTCCGCACCATAGTGTAACAGCATAGTAAATTAAACAAATTTTGTTTTTTTTGACATAAAAAAAATTTTGTTTAATTTACTAGTGTTTGTATTTTGAGAACGTTTTCCGAAGTGGAAATTGAAACGTCAATAGTAAAAAGTTGAACATATTGTATTAATTTTATTTAATCGCTCCAAAGCAAAATAGAAACAAATTAATGTATGCACTTACCTTTAGTTTCTTGTCTCTGTAACCACAACACAATATGTAACAAAATTGTTTCAAGTTTGCTACGATTACACTGTGATACATTACACCTCGGTCAAGATTAAAATGGCACAAATTATCCCGCAGAATGCATTTATATTCTTTGACCAGAGACGAGTATTTTCCTAAAAACGTTAAAACGTTAAAAAAAGGTTAAAACGTATTAAAACACCAAAATATAAGATATTTTCCAACTGGTTGCGACCTTAAATTATATGTATGTAATTGCAATTACAATTTCTTTCCTTAATTCATCCTTTCAGTTACTAGTTTAACTATAATCATATATTTATGTCTTTATAATTTTTATAATTAGGTTTTCCCTATATTTAGGGCGGCTGGCACCGCAATATCCGTATAACGGAAAGTAACTTGACGTGAAAATAATTAGATGGATAATGGAGAAGACGCTGTCTTTCTCTCAGCAACTACAAGCTGTTCACAATGGGTAGTTGGGTACTCACTCATGTGGATTTTGATAAACGTTTGGGAATGGAGATCAAGAAAGACGAAGCACGCGCACACAAAGATACCTCATAAGAGATGAGTATGCGACATAAGACGACCATTCGCAGACAAACAGTGGATTAGATTGGCTCCAGACAGAGAAAATGGAAGCAATTAGAGGAGACCTAGATCTAGGAATAGATAATTAAAGGTTGTGAAAGCGAATTAATTTTTGGTTAAAAATGTATATTTATTTATTTTATCTTGCGAAGATTTCCTTTTTATGGCACACTTATGCTAGAACACGCTACATTCTATGTATTATTATATTTATTATTGAGAATCTTGTCCAATTAGTTCGTTTGTTTGTTTATGTTAATATTGTATTTTGACTATAATTAATTTGTAAGTTAAAACGCTATTAATAGTTCTAGTTTACAATTTATGTGTTATTTTGATCAGACTATTAGTCACAGTTCATATACTGCATGTCTTCAGTTGTGCAAGGAATTTATTGATAAGACTATTAAATATATAACATTTTTGACTATTTTCGAATGATCGGTAACACATTGAACATAGTAGGATATCGAACAACACTTGATATAATTTATTTGAATACATCTGTCAATGATTTTCAAAATAGCAATGATTGAGTTTTGCCCATATAATAAAAATTTTAGTATCTAGGTATAGGTACACGACTATCCATGAAGTACACGTCAAATTAAAATATGCACCGCTAGCGGTTTTTTATCTTTCGCAGTAGGTAGAGGCAATGCAAATTACGTCATAGTGTTGTTATGACTTTTAAACTTTTTTAAATATTTCAAACAAAAAATGCAGCTAAGATAATTTTGAACAAAAATGTCTATTAGTATTTTTTGTGTAGAATGAACTGTTCCATCAGAAACATCGCTTGAAGCGATCGACAATTTTTAATGTCAGTTACGCGCGCTAAATCAATGTTCAATAAAATTTGTATCAGCTCGACGGTAAAAATTCGATATTTTTTTATCTGAGTTTCATATCGACAAGAATCAAGATGCGTTTTAAAGGTGAAGAGTGCAGCTTTTGTAGGCATTTTTTGTTTATTTTGCCGCAAATACACTGAGTTTTTATAAAGGCGTTATATAAATAAACGTGGCGCGATGTTTGCCAATTTTTATGATTATCATGGAATAAATACAATTAATTTCTGTTATTAACCAACCACTGTGGAGTTTCGATAACTAGAACCTAATCTTTAAGACCTATAATATGAAATTTTAGTTTAGAGTTTTAGCAACAAATATGAGGCATTTGAAATATGCTTAAAAAACGCTAACACATTACAAACGGTCTAAAACATTTAAAACTTTTTTTTTAATTACAATAGTTAAGTTTTACAAAACTACCCATCTTCTGCTACAAACTACACTCAAAACCATCTTCTTTTAGGCATTTCCCGTGACGTGTGATTGTTTGTAATGTAAAAGTTTAAATTCTGCGTTTTTTAGTCATATTTGAAATGCCTCATATTTGTTGCCACAACTTAAAATTTAAATTTTACGTTATAGGTTTTGATGAGTGGTCTCTAGAAATCGAAATTTCACTATGGCCATTGAATTATAGTGATAAATTTTATTGATTTCACGAGAATTGTAAAAATGGTAAAAATCGCGCAACATTTGTTAATTGAACAGATTTACAGAAAATGACTTTATTTGCGGCAAAATACAAAATTGTAAAAGAAAGATGCATTCTTTACCTTTAAAACGCGTTTTGATTTTTGTGGATAGGACACTCTGATCAAGGGGGGTAAAGGGGTAGAATGCGAAAACATGGAGTTGCTTCCACTTTACTCCACTTAGCCCCTTCTACTCAAATCCGACTCTCACCTTCACGCTGGTGCCTCCTGTTAAACCAAGCAACCCAACTGGAGATCCGGTATCCAACCCGGGTGGAAAGTTGAGTCGGAAACTGACGAGAGCGGGTGAACTGGTCCTCCAGGTTGGGGGTTGGGCGTAGGGTTAACACCCCGACACCGTGAACAACAACATGATACTAGAATTCAAGGTAAAGTTTCCGGACTGAAATCTAGACGACGACTCGGCGTGAAAAAGGATAATGATTTAGGATTAATCTCGTGGAATGTAAGATCTCTATACAGGCTAGGAGTCTCGCAGTCTCTCATTAACAGTGTAGAAGTATATAAGAGCGATATAATTGCACTTCAGGAAATGAGATGGTTGGGAAATAAAATATTAGAGAAAAAGAATTATACGATATATTATAGCTGTCACCCAACGGAACACAAATTAGAAACGGGATTCATAGTCAATAAAAGAGTAAAGCACCTTATAATAGACTTCCAACCTCTCAACGAAAGATTATGCACACTAAGAATCAGAGGTAAATTCTTTAAATATTCAATAATAAATGCCCATGCACCAACTGAGAAGAAGCCGGATGAAAAAAAAAAGAACAATTTTATTGTAAAATGTCATACAACATTGTCCTAGAAATGACGTAAAGGTCTTAATAGGAGCAAATGTAGCAAATATACGGTGGCATGCCAAACTCTATAGCTTTTTTTAGATTCTAGATATTAGATTTTTTTTGGAATTTAAAATACATATTACCTTTATATTCACATTAAAACGGAAAAAATATAAACGTACTTTAATCTTGACCCGAATATGACTGTAAATCAAACACTTTTATGAGTGCAATAGGGATTATGGTTATCTTATTACTTCTTTTTGAAGTATATTGTTCAATAATTGATAGTAATAAATGATGTGGTTTATTGTAGCATGCTGAGTAAATATGACGTCGTTTATAATAGCATGCTAGATAAATATATAAACAGTTACAGTTGAAGCATTATTTTTAATATTACTAAAAACACATTTAAAACAATTTATATACCTGTTCGTATCGTTTTATGCCATTCGTAAATTGTTAGAATTTAGACATGACTGTTTTTTATATACCATATATTGTTCTGAAGCTATATTCTTGTGGCATTTTAAAGTAGATACTATTTTAATGGGAATAAGCCACAATTAAAGGTTAAAATAAGTTTATTGACGTTTCAATTTCCACTTCGGAAATCGTTCTCAAAATACAAACATTAATAAATTAAACACATTTTGTTTTTTGTTATTTGTTGAAAAACTCTTCTAATAATTTACTTTTATCTGACTCATTCATATTGATAATTCAGACATATACTATACATTTTAGAGTAGAATACTTTAAAATGATATTGCCAATATTGCTGAGTTGCGTTCCTTGGAAGACTTTATTGTAAGATAGTTAATTCGATTACATGAAATCAACTTTAACTTGAGAATATCTGCCAGAAAAAAATCATAGCATGTAACTCGTCTTTAAAAAGACAATCACATCTACGATGGCAGTAAAATTCTCCTCTTAGTAATTCCATAGTAAATTATGAGGAAAAAACCAGGAAAAAAGGAAAAAATTATCAGTATAATATAACTACCTATTCCCGTCCTAAATATTACGAAAATTATTGGAGTGCTAGCAATCTTGCATCGATCATCGCGAGCGACTCACATTAATTTTTTTTTCAATCTAATATAGTTGGAGAAATAAATAAATAAGCCTGCCTGAATGGAACATGATGGAGAAATAAAAATATCGGGAAAGAAACGAAAGGCACAATTTACAAAACAGTCATCAGACCAATAATGACATACTCGGCAGAAACACGACCTAACACAGAGCACAAAAAGGATGTTAGAAACAGCAGAGATGAGAACACTTAAAAAAATTGATGGCAAGTTACTATGGGACAGAGCTAAAAGTACAGATATACGACGTAGATGCAAAATGGACAACTTCAAGAACTGTCTAAGAAATAGAAGAGTAGAATGGAATGATCATATAAGCCGAATGACAAAAAATAGAGTAGTAAAGACGGCAAGAGACGGTTCCCCAATAGGAAAACGATCAGTAGGAAGACCACGAAAACGATGGAACGACAACTTACTGGAGGCACATTGAAAAACAGACAGTCATGTTTATATACAAAGAAGAAGTACATACTATTTAAAAATAGGTATATTACGATACATTTAATTTTAAGTCAGTAATATTTCATTAATAAGATCTGTGTCATTAATAAGATCTGTGCTCAGAACATAATTCGAAGTCAAACCTCTCCACACATATATACATAAGTTGAATTAAAATAGAATCGACGTTTAATTTAGTAAAAAGTATTGTTTTCGTTTATTTGTTAGAATATTTTTCATTGCATTACCTGTTTCTTCTGATAGCACACTCAAAACATAGACTAAAACAAACAAACACAGCTTAACAAATAACCGTATCTACTTTTTCGTAAACAACACAGACAATATAAACCTTAATTGATCGTAAATAACACACAATGATAACATTTTTATATATACTAAATTAAAAACTCAACAGCAGGTACTCGATTTGAATATTATGGCAATGTTATAAATAATATTATATAAAGACAGATTATGGCAATGTTATAAATAATATGATATAAAGACATCCACCCGATTCTTTCTGTCTAACAATTATTTAAACTAATTTTTCTGCAGCCGTTCCGAAAACTAAACTCTCGGTGTGATTTATTAAATTGAAAGTTCCACTATACAAAAATCGTACCTAAAGCAATTATTTTCGGGACGATTTTTTTACTATTGGAACGATTTTTTCTTTAGTTTTAAACAATTTTGAGTATCAAAGGAGGCGGCATTAAAAATAATATCAACTATCGAAAGTATTTTCCATTTCAAAAAATGGAAATCAGTAGTGAAAGTGATACCGAAATAATTCCACCGAATATTACAGTGATATAAATGAAGCTGCTAAAACAGCTACTTAAGAATTATTCCCGCTAAAGTCAAGAGATATGTGTGAATTTTTCGTAGTGAAAGATGTCGTTGGATTCCGAAACTGAAGATGAAATGTTTTATTAGAAAATGTCCACTTAAAAATTTTACATAGAAGGAAGGATGGTGTGCATGAAATTAATCGTGAACGGCAGAAATTCGGGGAGTACCACCACCTCTTTCCGCAGCTAAAAATGGACAGTCAGAGATTCTTTAGATACATGAAGATGAAGTTGGACACATTTAATTACATCCTGAGTAAAGTAGAAGAAAGTTTATCGAAAAAGAGGTGTAACTGGCATAATCAACCAATACTTCCAGAAGAACGATTAGTCATTTAATTGAGGTAAGTATAACTTTATTGAAATTGCTTTTTTTACAAAATAATGCAAAGGATAAAAACTACACATATTATTTATTGGTCGCTGTCCTCCATAAATCCATATGTACTAATATAAAACTGTGAGTCTTGTTCTGATGGAATACTGTGAGTTGTTGATGGTGTTGAAGCATGGGACCGTGGTGCAGAAGGAGATTGCACGGATAGTAATGGCTGAATTCTAAGCAAATTACTTGGGTACGCAAATTCTTGAACTAATTGTTGGATCCTCCCGCGAAATTCTAAAATTCTTTCTGGCATAATCTTTTTTACGTGCGAAAGAATGCTTTTGAAAAAATGCAAGTCTTCGTCTTCAGGCTCCTCTTTATTTTTGTTATCGGTCTTCCGAGCCAGGATTTCCAGTTTTTTTCATTCTATTTCCAGCATAGATGCAGTATAATTATTTGCCCTTTAACGTTTAATATTAACGTTGAACATTGGCTGGGACTTACGAGTCTGTGACGTTGTTGCTATATTATGAGGAGACTTGGATGAAGTATTTTGCGGAATCGATGCTGCACAATCGTCAGAACGAAAAAAGTCATTTCCTACTTCAGCATAATCTAATAAATCTTGGTCATCGGCAGTGTCTAGTGATTGTTCATTTTGAATGACGACATCCTCATTTTCATCCTCAGTAGCATCAAGAGCTGTCACAGGAGATGCATTGCACTGAGAGTTTTCTTGGTCCCTATGAGTTTCAGTTCGGGTCAAATTTCTCGAGATAGGTCGTGATTTCATGATGTCTTTCAGAAAGTACAACGATTTAAAGTAGTGCCACTTACTGGTGTGCTTTTCCCACCTTCATCTCCAGATTTGGGGCGTTTAATTTTCGACAACCCTGTACTAAACTGACCACGCAAATACTTCCACTTTTTGCGCAGTTTGTCTTCTGTAATAAAAGAAAAAATGGGTAAAATATGTAGATACAAGAAGGTTCAGTGTTATGAAACTAACTACATTATGGTTCATCGAATTCCTATCTGTGTATAGCTACATTTATGAATACTGAAGCTTAATTTAAATTATGCGAATTTATATTATTTTATTATTAAAGGTACATATTATTTGGTTTCAGGTATTTAGCCACAGGCGGATCATTCAAAGCTTTGTCATTCAGTTTCCGAGTGGGTTCATCAACTGTAGAGAACATTGTTAGAGAGGTGGTTACAGTTGTATGGGATAAACTTCAGCCTTTGCATATGCCAGTACCAACCAAACAACTTTTTCTAGAAACTGCTAAGGATTTCTTTGGTCTTTGGAATTTTCCAAATGGGCTTGGGGCAATTGACGAAAAGCATGTCCGAGTTAAGTGTCCAAGTAATTCAGGATCCATGTTTTTTAATTACAAACATTTCTTCTCTGTCGTCTTAAAAGGCGTTGCTGATGTGAATTATCGGTTTATAACAGTCGACGTTGGCGGATATGGCATCACAAAGTGATGGTGGGACCTTCCAAGCATCTGATTTATACGCTCTATTATTAAACAAGCAGGAACTTGACATTCCGGAACCCTCATTCTTACCTGGAACGAATGTGAAAGCTCCATAATATGTGTTTGTTTGAGACGAGGCATATCCACTACTCCCTTACATCCTTAAACCATATGCAAGAGATGCTTTGGCCATTGATGAGGAAAATTATAATAAACGGTTGTCTCGAATGAGAAACACAATTGAATGCGCATTTGGAATTTTTTATGCAAAATGGCGTTTGCTTTCGAAGAGGGTTGAAACAGATATTGAAATAGTAGATAGTATTATTAAGTGTATATGTATTTTGCACAATACCGTTATTGATATGGAAGGTATAACACATCATTTAGCTGATGCAGCAGTAATTCCTGTGTCAAATAATAAAAAAAAACCTCTCGGAAGACCGACAAATGAGTCAAAAAGTGTTAGAGATTTATTCACCACGAACTTTGCCAATAATCCTTTAGTTTATGATGTGTAAACATATTTTTGTAATAGTGCAGAATCTATTTGACTTATTTATTTTTGCCCTAAATGTTATACATGATAGAAATCATATTGTTTAATTAAGAGTTTCTACAATATGTATTAGGACCGACAGGCTGTATGTAACAACAAAAATTAAATAGATACTGTAATATAATAAAATAATAAAATTATTTGTTTACCTTCGATTTTCATTTGAACACTCACGTCCTTCCAGCGCCTTTCCACATAATTCCTGTTGGAATGTTGTTTGACTCGTTTATCCCGTCTTTCGTATACCAGACTGATCAATTGATCGTTGTCAATCATGTTAATAAATGCTTTTATAGCCTCAAATATTGTGTAAATGCACAAAAACAAACACTCCCAAATAGGACTATGAGCGTCCTAAAAGCTGGAAAATAATGTATTGAACATTCTTGTTTCTGGTCAGCGCCTATTGCAAACGCGACAAGTTCAGACAAGCGTTCTTTATGTACCGTTCCATATCAAAGTATGCTAATATACACATGCGCTTGTTGGCGATTGTCAGCGCTTGATCGCCAGCGCCGGCAACACGCGTTCTACGTGTTCCTACCCTAAGACGCGATGCTTTAATTCTGCGCCAAGTTGTTGTCTTTCTTCCCGGAAACTGTGACATAATTCTTGCAGTTCTCGCATCTTCAAAAGGAATCTCCTCTAAGCTCTCCAAAAGCGTACGATCTTCATGAGCGGTGGATATTTTTGGTCTTCCAGAATCTTGCTTTCTTTCGAGAGTTTCTTGTTCTCTCCATCTTTTATTAATATTAACAACTGTTGTTCTGCAGATAGTGGCCAACCATCTTCTAATTTTGTTACAATTCTTGGTGTTAGTTCTTTGCTAGCATGTGGACCCATTTTTTAGATTGAACAGAATAAGTTATCTGACAAATTTTAAGATTTGGCAGTGACAGTGACAGTATGTAAATAATAAGTATTTATCCTTCAAAATACACTGCTCAATTTTCTACAAAATACGCTTCAAGAGTCGTATCAGGTTTTTTAGGAACATACTGTACATTGAAACTCATCATCATCATCATCTTGGTGCTACAGCCCTTAGAGGGCCTCGACCTTCTCAAGCTTTCTACGCCATTCTATTCTGTCCCTCGCTTGCATCTTCCAGTTGCCGACTCCGATCTTCTCGGCATCTTGTGTTACCCCGTCCATCCACCTCAGCTTTGGTCTACCCCGTCTTCTCATTCCCACGGGTTGCGCTGTTAGAATCTTTTTTATCATGTTTGACTCAGGGGCCCGGGCTACATGTCCTGCCCACTGCAGGCGGTTTCGCTTAATTATAGTGGTAATATCTTTACCACCAAACGTATGCTTGTAGATATTCTGCAGTTCAAAGTTGTATCTACGCCTCCATATTTCGTTCTCACAGACCGCTCCGAATATCTTGCGTAGCACCTTTCTTTCAAAAATGGATAGAGCGGATTCATCTGTTATATTGAAACTCTTTATCGCATAATTTAGATTCTGTAAATTTTCGAACCAAAGTATTATACATTTTTAAAATCAGTATTTTCCGAGGTTTGTATGATTATCTCGTCATGTGATTTATTTGATTAGTTTCACCATAATAATTAATATTAAACGGATTAAGTGCAATCTAGTTTATGTACATACTTAAAGCAATAAAGTATTTTCCAAAATTCATTAATTTTCCAATTTATTTTAAGGACAGCGCTGGATTGGAATTCTCAAGGCAGACAGAACGTAGGCAGACCTAAAGGCGGGTTTACATGATCCAGGTGTACTTGGTTAAAGTCTGCTTGGACGTTGCGCGCGCAACACTTGGAAGCTACTTTGATCGTGTCACCTGTTCATCCAAGTACACTTGTACCTATCAACAGATTCTATCCAAGTTAAGTATGACGCTGGCCAACTTCCTTGGATCCAAGTAGAGTGGTATTGTAAAATTAAAATGGCGTCTGTGTCGAAAAATCGAAAACGAGAAGTAAACACAAGAAGAAAATGGTCTGAAAGGGAGAGTGTTAGATTTATGGAGTTATACGAAGCTGAGGAAGCATTATGGAATGTACGGATAAAGGAATATAAAAATAAGTCAATGATTATTTGACATCCAAGTCATTTAATCGTGGCAACCAACTTGTTACAAGTACACTTGTACAAGTCCACTTGGTCCAAGTTAGAATCTAAGCATTCTTGGATCGTGTCAACCAACCTTTAAGAAAACCTGCAAAAGGACAGTACTTGACGAAGGGAAAGAAATGGGAAACTCCTGACTTGAACTGAAAGCTCTAGCGAAGCTCTATTTTTTCTCAGAATTGTCTTACAATCTACCTTAATGTATATCTTAATAATTTATATCTTTTGTTAAAATAACGTAAAATACTAATGAAAAAAAAAAACGAGGGTAATAAAGGCAAAAAGGTAATATTAAAGTAAAGTAGTCAGTTATTTTTAATATTTATTGTTTGGAAAATAAAAATATTAAATACCACTCACCGATAATAAGTAGGCCGAAAATAGCCTAAAATACGACCAAAGTAAAACAACATTCACACGTTATGTCGCAATGTATCTATATGATACAATACACTTGTATATAAACACACTCAATCACTAGGACGTTACGAATACAACTGAGTGTTAAGTGTGCGTTCATAACGAGGCGCCGACCCTGGATCGGACCATAGGATGGTACTATATTATCATCGCCACGTAAAATAAATGCATTATTTTAAATGCGAGCGTTCACTGTCAGTGCTATGCTCTAGGCGAGGATACCATGCTATGGTCTCCGTAATGAACGCACCCTAATAGACTAAACCGGTCTAGGAAGGTGGGCTCTCCTTACTTTAGGGTTCAATAATAGCATTGAAAATTGGCGAGCTTGTATCATTTTGATACACATGCGACCGATGTTGGGTTAATGAAATAACAAATCCTGAAAGATATTATTTAAAATCGAATTGATATTCTACCAGGGCTCATACAAGGATTGAATAAACTGCTGAGTGGTGATTTTTACTTGAGGATACTTATTGAGTATCCAAAAGAAACACCTAATAATGCTTACATTTTTATTCTGGCCTTACCGACCATAGTATGATTTCTTCTATCTCACTGCCAGCAATGACGGTATCTGCCCATTTCAGTAATACAGATCCGATTTTATTTCCACCACGAGTAGTTCATCATAACTTTTGTCTATATAAGACTTATCTTTTTGTCTAAACTTAAGACATCCCTAATAATATGCTCTTCATGTAAAACATCATTACTTGGTGTATTATTTGATTCTGAAATAAAACTAGGCTTATAATATTGGTTGTACAATGGTTGGTATTAAATTACTACATTAACTCTTTGAGGTTATGTTTTTAATAATTTAAAAATATTGAGCAAAAAAGGTAGCTTACCTATTATTATTCATACATTACTGGAACATTATTCTTTATTCTTATTATTAGTAACAAATCACTGTAAACACACCATAAATGTAGGTGTGTTTACAGTGATTTGTTAATAATAATAAGTAGTATTAGACCACTAACAAAAAACCTGCCATCATCATGCGGAGAGGAATAAAACATGGTGCTCTATCCTTTTAAGTAAAAATGGACTTCGTATTCTTTTAAAGGTCACTATCTCAATTAGCAAATGGTTTAGGACCTAGTCCTCTATTCCTTTAAATAGAGTGATAAAAGTTGATTATTATTATTAGTGAAAAAAAAAATGTCAAAATTAAAAAAAATGGAGATAGTGTTGTATCCCTTCGAGGTACAGATATATAAATGAGGCAGATACAATTTTTTATTAGAAGAATTTTTTGTATTCTAAGTAACAATACATAATTCTTTTAATTTGTATTTTTATAACAATTTCCGAAGTGGAAATCAAAATGTCAAAATAAAACTATAAGGTTGTTGATTTCCAGTAAAAATAGTAAATTATAGGTAATTTTTAATTATTGATCTATATATGGGAATACCAAGTAGTTGTTATGCTAACTTGTTCATTAAGTATTCTTCTTGAGTTCAGGGTCAACCACAAATGACTTATGAATAAGAAAAATATTGTTGGGTTTTCTAATAAAATTACAATATAACTTTTATATATCTTAACAGAGTATATGAGAACTATAGTTGTTGCTGTTTGTGCGGTATAGCTACCTAAATATTTTAAAATGGAAAAAATTGCGTTTTTTATTTTTATGGGTAAAGTTATTTACTATTTTTATTTCATATTTTTGCAAACCACCGACATGTTAATGAAGATGTGGTTTTCCGCAAAACGACCTTTAATATTAACGCTAATAACTATAAAATATCTATAATCGGCAATATAATGCAAATATATTTTTTAGGTTTTATGCATTATGCTTACATATTGAGGCCACCGTACTCTCAAGATACGTTTGAATGTGTACTGCCAAAGTTTGAGGTAAGTTTGATCAAATCATATTTATAAACACAAACAAATCAAAATAATTAAAAATTATTTTTCTTCTTAGTATCTATCCTCTGTGGATGTTGGGAATCACATTGTCTTGTATGGCCTTGTTAGTAGCTGCTCTGAATAAATGGACTGTCTGATATTTTGCAGTCACAATGTCAGTTTTTTATTTTTCTTTTGACATGTATAGTTATAGTCACAAAAAATGTATACAACAAACTAATATATTATACAGTCGACTCTCGTTAATTCAAAACTCGAGGGACTCTTAAAATATTATGAATTATTGAGTGTTTGAAATATCAAATGGTTTGAAATTTGTGAGAGAAAATAAATAAAACTTCGAATTATTAAGTGTTAATCAATTATTATTTATTAACTGCTATTCTACAGAGTGTTTCAAAAAAAGGTAACCCCGTCTATAGGGTAGGTAAAAAACTGAAAAATAATTGGGGTTTGCTTAGTAAAAAATTTTTGTAACGCCATCCGTTTTCAAGATACAGGACGTTGAAGAAAAAAAAAGTTTACACATTTTTTACGATTTTGCCGAAACTACTGGCAACATTGTAATGAAATTTTATACGAATATGTTTTGGAAGCTGATACATCGCATGAATTTGTTTTTATATCTGATTCTCATAGAGGGCGCTAGTTACACGGATCGTACTAAGTATAAGTCAATATAACTTTTTTAAGAGTATAATTATTAATCAAAATTTCAAGTAAACTTAAACATCATTCAATTTTACACGAAAAAGGTACTCTTGGTAAAACTCGATACTGTGTACCGTTTTCGGAATATTTTGATTTGAAAATTATGAAGTAATAATTGATGCTGGTAGTAATGATAAAGTTCTAATAGGTATTACCTCTATTTTCTCCAAGTGTGCCATGGAAATCTGACATTTATTGATTGTTATGACGATAAATCAACAATAATTAGAGTTTTAAAACGTTGTTATTTGTAAAATCAAATCAAAATGTACTCAAATATTATTAACCTTAAACGAATGTTTAAAATGTTCTAGTGCAGCTGTGACACGTTGTGCAGAAAAGTTTCCTAGACGAAACTTACCAAGTAAAAAAACATTTAGAGCTGTTGAACGACGTTGTCGAGAAACTGGGAATGTGAGACCAAATAAAATAAATTCTGGTAGACCAAGAACAACAAGAACAATTAATAAAGAAAATAATATTTTAAATTTACTTGATCAAGATCCAACAGTTAGCGTAAGGAATATAGCAAGACAAACAAATACTTCTTCTTCAAGTACTTGGCGGATACTGAAAGAACAGCAATTACATCCTTATCATTACAGACAAGTCCAAGAGCTCTTGCCAGATGATCTACCGGTTAGAGTGGATTTTTGTGAAAAATTGCAACAAAGGACAGCCCACAATCCAAATTTTTTAAAATGCATTCTTTTTACGGACAAGGCCACCTTTACGCGACAAGGTATGTTTAACTCCCATAATGCACACTACTGGTGTGATGAGAATCCACGAGTCAAAAGGGTATCACATTACCAACACTCATTTAAAGTTAGTGTTTGGGCAGCAACTTTAGATAACAAATTAATAGGTTATCATATTCTACCTGGAAATTTAAATGGTGATATGTATCTTGATTTTTTAAACAAGTCCTTATTCGAATATTAGAAGATTTAACGCTAAACGAGCGAAGATCTTTATTTTTTATGCACGATGGAGCTCCACCACACTTTGATAGAAGGTGTCGTAATTGGTTGAGTAATCATTTTCCGAATAGATGGATTGGTAGAGGTTCAGAAGCTCCGATTCATTGGCCTCCTCGGTCATGCGATTTTAACCCTTTGGATTACGCAGTTTGGTCGCATATTAAGGAAAAAGTCTATGCTACAGAGGTAAATTCACGCCAAGAATTGGAAGAAAGAATTCAACGTCAATTTAATGACATCATAGCTGATCCCCTACCGTTTAGAAGGTTAATGGAATCTTTAGAAAAAAGAATAGACTTGTGTATTCGCGAAAACGGAGATCATTTTGAACACTTACTGTAATTTAATTTTATTTTATGTTCTTAGTCATTAATTTAATTTTCTTCTTGTGAGTTTTGTTTAATTACTAACTATTTTATACCAGCATCAATTATTACTTCATAATTTTCAAATCAAAATATTTCGAAAACGGTACACAGTATCGAGTTTTACCAAGAGTACCTTTTTCGTGTAAAATTGAATGATGTTTAAGTTTACTTGAAATTTTGATTAATAATTATACTCTTAAAAAAGTTATATTGACTAATACTTAGTACGATCCGTGTAACTAGCGCGCTCTATGAGAATCAGATATAAAAACAAATTCATGGGATGTATCAGCTTCCAAAACATATTCGTATAAAATTTCATTACAATGTTGCCAGTAGTTTCGGCAAAATCGTAAAAAATGCGTAAATTTTTTTTTTCTTCAACGCCCTGTATCTTGAAAACGGATTGCGTTAAAAAATTTTTTACTAAGCAAACCCCAATTATTTTTCAGTTTTTTACCTACCCTAGAGACGGGGTTACCTTTTTTTGAAACACCCTGTATAACAACGACAAAAGTTTAGAGGTACATTCTTATACATACATGTATGTATTCATAATGTGAATTAATCAATCTTTCGAAAAAAACTGTATTATACTACATAGTTTGCTTCAAAGCACATTGCTGCAGCTAAGACTGCTCAAACATTTGCCCAAAATTTTGCTCAAAAAAGAGATAAAGTGCCTGAAATGCTTTTTCATCACTTTCGTTTTGTAGACAGAAGGTTTGTAAGGTATCGACTGAGGATCTGGCTTCCTTAACTGACACGTTTGCCAAAGGTTCTGATGTATCGTACTCATCTTCATCGTTACTCTTTTCATTCGTATCTGTCGCAGATAAAATTTCCCCATCGGTTAGTGAACCTGAGACAGCAACATGTTTATCCACTTGAACAAAGTCAGAAAAAATCACACCGCTGATGTCAACTAATGGTTCTCTTGCTTATTCTCCATCATCCATAAGTATTGCAAGATTTTCCTGATCCTCTTTTAAGAAACCGGATTTTTTGAAGCAGTTGAAAATTGTTAGGGTTGTTACACCTCTTCATGCCTTGTCAATCAGTGATATTTACAGTTAGCTGCTTGTCGACAGATTCTAAAACAAGCTTAACAACTTGTTTGCGATAGAAGGTCTTAAAATTATGGATGATCCCTTGATTTGGAAGGTGTATTTGGCGGAAAGAAGTAGAATTCCACGTTGGACAATGTAGGAGGACTGTTGTGGACAGTGAAATTGTCTAAAAATAGTAAAATTTTCCGCTTTTGTCGTTTCATCTGTCAATTAACTGTTAAAAGCCAATTGTTAAAAAGTTCTGTCGTCATCCAAGCTTTTTTGTTAGCACGATAATCCATAGGAAACGATTTCACACCTTTGAAATATCACGGTTTCATTGCTTTTCCTACCACTAAGGGTTTAAGTTTTTCCGATCCATCCATATTTACTGCAAGTAAAACTGTCAACCTCTCTTTAACATGTTTTCCCCCACGACATTGTTCTTCTTTAAAAGTAAGCGTCTTGTCCGGTAAATATTTGAAAAATAGGCCAGTTTCATCAGTATTAAAAATGTCTCGGGCATCATAGTTTTCAATCAAGGTCTTCAATTTACCGTGCCAATCTAAGCAAACTACATCGTCAACACTTCCACTTTCCCCACAAACTTTTCTTCAAAAAGCCACCTTTCACTTGCCGCAAAGTTTTTGATGCCTAGAGTAGACGCGAACTCTTTTGCTTTTTCCTTGTTAAAGGATAGCAATTGCTTTCGCTTGGAGGCATCTGCCAATGTTTATATAAACAGTTGGATTATGTTTATACTTGGTCAAAAATCTATAACGGAATTTCAAAGTATTAAATAAAAACCTTACGAAATTTGTATGACATACCTACAGCTCGTCAAGAATTGCAATGTCTCTGAGCACAGAATACTAATCACAACTTGTTGTGATTAGTATTCTGTGCTCTGAGTTTTGACAAGAATATAAATTTGGAGGGGAGGATCCGTCAGTAGCCCGAACCCGAATATACTCAGTTCCATTTTGTTAGCAGAAGCAAACAGATCAGACGCATATCAATTACACTGGTGTAGGACTTATTAATCCGGTTCCGTTACAATGGAATTTAAATCAAAAGTTCGTCGTAAAGTTTTGAGTGGTCAATCTCGTGAAATTATAGCAAATATGATATATTTTATGAAACGAGAAGCGGAGGCTAAACATCCGATAATAGAACTAACGAAAATTCAAGAACGTGTTTCGCGCGCAACGGGTGTTAGTGTTGGTTCTGTAAAGCAAATTTCAAAGGAAACGAGATCAGTTGAAGATGGTGAAAGTGATTCGTTTCATACACCTAATATTAAAAGACAAAAAAGTGCTACCAAAACTAAGTTGGATAATATGGATAAGGAAATTCTTCGGAGATTTGTAATAAATTTTCACGTCCACGAAAAAAAAGTTCCTACGTTGAGAGGCATACACAGGAAATTTGTCAATGAAATTAATTACACAGGATCGTATGAAAGTTTACGAAGAGTATTACATAAAATTGGTTTCCGTTGGCGAAAAACTCAGACAAAGAAAAATTGCTTATGGAAAAACCTGACATCCAACAAAAAAGGATAGCTTTTTTGCGAAGTATTAAGAGGTACAGAAACGAAAATCGTCCTATAGTATACATGGACGAAACATACATCCACTCTTGTCACACATTCACGATCGTTTGCGTAAGCCTATCTCTAAAGGACAGAGGTTAATAATAGTTCATGCAGGAGGAAATGGGGTTCATAAAAAATTCCTACTTAAAATTTAAATCAAATTTAAAAACTGGTGATTACCATAGTCAGATGAACTTTAGTTTTCAAGTTGTTAAATTATGTATATATATATATATATATATATATATATATATATATATATATATATATATATATATAGTAAACTCTTCAACCCGCCTTAAGGTGGGTACACATATGCGAGCCGAACGGTATACGTACAGTACGCGTACAGATCCTTGAAAAATATTCTACATCGTACTAATCGCATACTTATCTCGATCCATGAAAAGCGACAAACCAACAACGAACACACATGTGCGAAATGATTCATTTTATTTATAATTTGGGTACTGATTTATGTTCCTGTTTTTGCTTGTTTAACAAAAATAAAATTATGTACAGTAATCATCGACGTATAAATAAAGATTTTATCTTTATTTATACGTCCATGACAATTATAGGAAGGAACACGTCATTCACACAATGTCGATTTGATGACACAATAAAAATGTTCGCTGCGTCGAGTAAGCGCCGTCCAAACTGAAAGCCGAGCTTCCTTTGAAGTCGTGAAATAAACCGCAACAATTTGGTTCGCGACGAGTCACGATGAAACAGTACGCAAGCGGTTTTTTCTGCCGTACACATTAAGGCGGGTACACATATGCGAGCCAAACGGTATACGTACCGTACGCGTACAGATCCTTGAAAAATATTCTACATCGTACTGATCGCATACTTATCTCGATCCATGGAAAGCGACAAACCAACAACGAACACACATGTGCGAAATGATTCATTTAATTTATAATTTGGGTACTGATTTATGTTTCTGTTTTTGCTTGTTTACCAAAAATAAAAATATGTACAATAATCAGTTTACTGTTTTCTCACGTCTCTCTAGGAAGGAACACGTCATTCACACAATGTCGATTTGATGAGACAATAAAAATGTTCGCTACGTCTAGTAAGCGCCGTCCAAACTGAAAGACGAGCTTCCTTTAAAGTCGTGGAATAAACCGCAACAATTTGGTTCGCGACGAGTCACGATGAAACAGTACGCAAGCGGTTTTTTCTGCCGTACACATTAACGAATATAGCGTTCACAAACGGTTAGCGAACAGTTCTGCTCGCAAATGTGTACCCGCCTTTATAGCGTTCACAAACGGTTCGCGAACAGTTCTGCTCGCAAATGTGTACCCGCCTTTAAGCCAGACGATAATTTCTTAAACAAGGAAAGACTCTCTTTCCTTGTTTAATTTGGCTTCTCAAGATGGCACTTCCTGTCTAACAATATTTTTGCCCCCACTACCTTTACATTCCCTCTTTTGTCTTTTTGCTCGATGCGGATAGTACATGCTGGATAAAAAATGCTAAAGTTTTATTTGAATCTTTCTGTCACACAATACACCACTCGTTTATCAATTATTTATATTGTAGCGAAATTAAATAAAACGAGCGGTTCGAATTTATATAAATATATTTATTTATAACTTTACAGTTCGGTACTATCTTATCAACTAAACTAACTCATAACATCGCTACATATATATATATATATATATATATATATATATATATATATATATATATATATATATATATATATATATATATATATATTATATATATATATATATATATATATATATATATATATATATATATATACCAAAAGTATTATTCTAGAATAATCCAAAGTAGTCCCACCTTTAATTCGCCTACGTGACCGGATGTTCTCTCTCGCACTTGATACATCGCGAAGGTTCTCGAAGCGTTTTAGAGATGCAACCGTTACATGGGCCATGCCGAAAGCATGTTCGTAACAATATTCAAAATATTCAAATTATTGTATTCTTAAAGACTAAAATATCAGATACTGTGTTTACTATTAAGACCCACTATCACTGAGAAAGAAGATGCACAATTTGTTATGATTAACCAAAGTAAAAAAAATAATTATTTTTGTGGTATTTTAGACTGTAATACAAGAACAAATAAAATGTGGCCAAAACTACACGCCACCAGTTGATGTGATGCGTATTTTACATAGAAGAAACCAAAGACCATACGGATTTGTTACCGACCGTTGTTCTTTACGACCTGGATTAGATGACTGCTTTGAAAGTTCAATAAATTTGGTTTCAGATTGTTTCAATTCCAGCAATTTGCAGGGATTGGAAACTTGGAAAAAAATAGATAACGAAGTAACCGAGTATGTTTGTAAAAATAATTCAGAGGTAGCATATGGTAAGTATTATTTTTTGTTCTGTTTTGGTATTACATAAATTGCTTGTTTTTTTTTATTCTTTATTGTTGTTGATTGTATTTAACGTATTCTCTTCTGCTGACATTCACCATGTTTATGTTATTTACCGTTAGTTTTGTTAACGTTGTGTTAAGTTAAAATTTTAATTTGTAATTCGTACCATTATCATTATCATTTGTGGAGAGCCATGATGGTCCGTTCGCATTTCTACGCGCTCAAATTTTATATGGTGAGGAGATCACTCTTATCCCATTAAATCGCTCGATTATTTGCATCATAGGAAGAAGAAAGATTACAAAACTATATGTCTAAAATCCTGCTGATGACAAATCTTGTAGTCAGTGAAAATATATGCGTAGGAATAAGATCCATAGACCAGCTAATGGGCTAACCTAACCTTGCTCCAAAACTTAACCCTTAGGCAAGATTCTACAAATTATTCTATTTAGTTGGGAATGTTTTTCAAGTTTTATAATGTATTAAAAAACCTGGAAAAGGTATTAAAATGTAATTAACAATTTCTGGTTTATCTTCCAGGTAAAAACAGGTAAAGGGGTCCTCAGGTGACCCTTGCCGGTTTAAGTAAAAAATAGCGTTTTATTCATTTGAATTGATTTTATTAAAATAAACTTAAAAACAAACGGAAAAGAATGTGTACACTATTTTTATGATGATTATTATAAAAACATTTTGAAGATCACATTTGCTACATACACATTGAGTTTTCGATACTTTGTAAAATTTACATTTTTTTACCACTCTCTTTGTTGAGCCAAAGTGGAATGTGATCAATATCGTCGAAGCGAATGTCATCAATGGGATGTTTTGCTTTTTTTCCAATGCCAGAAGTAGTTGATTGCAGTGAGCTCTATTGTGATTTTGATGTTGAAGGTCGGCCAAGTACACGTTTTTCACTGAATACAACGAGAGCAGCAGTAATTTGTTCTCTGAATTCTGGTAGCTGCAACAACTTTTCATGTTCTGCTGAGATATTGCTCGAATCATTACATTTTTCAGCATGTATGCGACGGTACAAAATATAAATTTGAACCATTGCACTACGTGTCTTCGCTCTAATATGGTAGCGACCCATCAATCCATCTATCAGATCGACTCCTCCCATATATCTGTTGTATTCGCGAATGATCTGCGGATAGTTGACTTCGATATATTTCTTTTTATTTCGATCATGTGTTGGTACTTTTGCAATATGTTGATATGGATTTGCTCTCAAAAACAGCTTAATGCCAACGTAAGTCGATGCTAGCCGCACGTTCTTGGTATCTTTCCATGAAATTGTACTGAAATCAACACCGTACGCAGATCCAACATATTCAACAGAATATCCTCTTTCTTTATCTTTGATATCCTTATCGAACGGAAGCTTACAGTTTGGGATTCTATTTGTCTATATTGTAACAAGGCTATAGATTCCTCTTGCACGTAAATAAACTATTAAAGGAATGTGATGAGAAAAGCTGGGTATGGCCTGTGACAGACGTATAATAACGTTTGATGTGGTTCCAAAATCGGGTGCGCCAGGAAGAATTATATTGTCGCCTGCACCGTTGTAAATTTCAAAACGATATGCGCAGCCTTAATAATCACAAAGCACAAACAGTTTGATGCCCCATTTGAGCGGCTTATTTGGTATACATTGACGAAGACGATGCTTGAGTTTGGTCGAACACATCTGCATCGAACACACAATCTAGCCGTCTTTGGAATCGAATGGAAACAATTGTTGACCTTATCAGCCAATTTCCGGATGCAAAACAATGGATCGTAGCCTGGCTGACCTTTTCAAATGCTTTCAAAGTGTTTCTTTATTTCCATAAACTTTTTACAGGCATTGTCTTCTGGATGGGGGCGAACGCGTTTTTACTCCAGTAGCTCTCGAGATTAGGGTATCGATAAATCGACATATACATCAACACTCCGATAAATTTCCGAATCTCCTTACCAGTCGTGGCGAATTTTGTATTGATATTTTTTTGACAAGCTGCAGCGTTCATTTCGTTGGCCACCAAATCAATAATCTCTTTTGTGAAGAAATAATTGAAGAGTTCTATTGGTGTTTTTAGTTCTTTTATTGACGAAGGCAACCGTGCATCTCCTTGGAAAGCTACTTCGTTTACATGCAAGCTCACTGATCGCTTACGCCACGTTACCTTGGTAAATTGTTATGAATCTTTTTTGATATCCTGAATAGCTGAAATGAGAATAAAAATAGTACACTATTACTAAAATATGAATATATAATTATTACCTCTCCCCTACTAAAACCACCAATAGAAGGCGTGATCAAAAGACCAGAAGAATCTTCCATTATAAATAATGGCGGACGGGGTCGTTTCGTTAAACTTGCAGCATGTGTAGATGGAATTGCCTTCATAGATTTAGACGGCCTAGCCTTCTCCTTTTCTAAAGATTCGACATATTCGTCAGCTTCGATTTGCACCTCCGTTGTCATTATTGATGATGCAGCAGGTGCTTCTATGTCACCAATATTTAGCCAATGTTTACGTTTTAAATAAAGTAGTCGCTTGTTTCACCTGGTTGTATTTCACGGATACACTCTGTAATAATATCATCTGGAGCGATTTCATTCGGCTCGTAATCTGGGTCGATGTCTGGATCATCACTACTATAATCACCTTCTGACGAATCCGCTTCAACAAAGTCCATAAGTTCTTGGATTTCATCTTCGGTCACTACCGACAAATTAAACTTTTTCTTTCCTCAGTTGTTATTGCCTGTCATTTCCAGTAGCAAAATATACTAATAAGTAATGAAACGTTGGGAACCAATAGCACAACACAACGCAACAATCACAACAAAGTGAGACGAAACTTCACATAAACCGGCATGGGTTCCTGAGGAACCCTTTTTTTTTCGCTTCTAAAGCACACTCAGAATACTTGTTTTGTAATAATTCCGATATATAGTGAAAGTTGAAGCTCTAAACCACTTATAAAAAAATGTTTTCAATAAATTCAGATTATTTGCAGTATCATAATTTTACTTCAAAAAAAAATTTTACATGAGAGATAATTGTTTTGCGTTCCCTTTGACCTGTCGCACAAAACTGAGACAAAAATGTAACTATAAGGTTTAATGAATTTAGAATGCATTTAATACGTCTCTAGACTAACTAGTGGGGGAGGTTCAAAACAGTTTGCGGCTAAATGACTTTTACCTGCGGCTTAAATAAATAATAAGCGAAAGGTTCCTCAGGGACCTCTTATCAGATAGAGGGTTAACCTAATCCACCGATAAGCAGACCTGAATTTTGCAATGGATTGGACTCACTCACATTGGAAGTTGGAGCAGTGGAGGTCTATTACGTTCTTTTGACGTAAGGTAAGGTAAGAGCTTTATAGAATGATGCTTTGAGTCGATACAGCTGGCGGCGTTTAATCATTCGACCTGGCGATGATCGGAACAAGTCAAAAAATGTCCAGGAACACATTTTAGAAGTTGATTTTTTGATTATAATGTGGCTTATATATGGAGCCTCGACATAAAACGATGAAGATTGCTCCTCCAATATCGATCCGACAGATAGCTATTGCGGTAAAAAAGAGGCGTATATTATAAGCAAAATTAAACCATCTATTACACTTTTCAAGTTTTATTTTGATTCACTTATATTTTTTAAAACTACAATAAAATTTAAAATTGTGAACTGATAACAATTTTTACTAATTTTTTAATACTCAATTTTATTTTCAGAACTGTTTTTGATCGCAGATGGTAGGTGCCATATAGAACAAGTAACCGATGCACTAGATCATTGTGTACCACTTCTAGAGCTAAATGCTACTATATACGATATACAGGGCCTTACTCAAAGTTGCAAGTAATGATTTTATTACTTTATAATTATTTTCTATTTAAGGTATCTTTAAGTTGAGTTATAAAGTGCCTGCCTATTGAAGAATGAATTTAGTGTCCGTCGTCATATGAACTCAAACAATAAAAAAAGTTAATTAACTTTATAGGTGAATGAACTACAACATGCACTTATCTTTTTATGCTTAAGTTCCGTAATCTGCTTTAAGTTTGCTTTAAATTTGAAGTTAAGTTCTTGACTGAAGTGTAGTTTAACATGTTGTGAGTAATTATGTAGACACTTTAAAAGCCTGTTAGTACCTCTATTTGATCTTTTGTGATTAGTTCAATGATTTCTGCTCATATCTCGTCAAGACCTGTAGCTTTGCTATCTTTTACCAATTTTACTATTAACATGACTTCTTTTGTTATACTTGGCCCAATTTTTTTATTGCTATATAGTAAATATGTATGTCTGCTATTGACCACTCACCTTTAAATAATCCATGTATATATTGTTTGTATATTTTCATTTTCTCGTTATTGTCAAAGAGATAATTTTACCTTTTTCATCTAATAGGATACCACTGTGGTTTGTTTTCTGATGCCGGTCAGTTATTTTACTTTAGTATGTAAATCTTTTCAATAGTACTTCTATGTCCACACTTTTGTCTGTCTCATTTTTCCTTGACTTCTCTTATTTTGTTTCTATTTATATAATGTACTTTTCCATGTCTAGCAGTATCTCACCAGTCATTAATAATTTCGCTTTATTAGTATTTTTTCTCTTTAGGATCTCCTTCATTCGCTTCAGTATTATCTTTTTAGAGGTTTCTTATTTTCTGTTTCTCTTTATTTATCCATAATTTTTTTTGAGAGCTGAGCTCTTACAAATAGTTTTTTCAAAAATGTAGGATTTTTTGTATTTGTTTTTATTACAACGTGGAGTTTTGTTTTTGTATCAGAGATCGAATTTTACTATCATTGGATTATGATCTCTCGCTGCATTGGGCACAAGGCATGTTTTTGGTGATTTGATGCCGTTTCGAAACCATTTTCCTATTAAAATATAATTTATCTGATTTCTAATAACTGTTCTATTACTATCTGCAGTCGCTATCCAGCTGTAGAGTCTATGATTAGGTAATTTAATCTTAGTAAGTATTTACGAGTACCAGAGTATTCTCTAGACCAAGGGTTCCCAAACTGGGGGGCGCCTCCCCTGGCTGGTGCGAAAACATGTCAGGAGGGGGGGGGGCGCGAACAAGTCGAAAATTAAATTAAATTAAGGTAATCTTTCTAAAATTCTAAATTAACCATGATGTTTAGAAAATTAAAACAAACCACTGTAACATCTGACTTTACACATAAATTTGAAATCGAATGCTTGAGAGAATGGAATGTGAGCCGATCAATGTGATTCAGTTTTTGAGATACCTCGGTCTAGCCTGTACGTATTTTTACATTGTAAAAGTGTACGTGTTGTGAAATTTTAATTGTCGTAGTTGACTTTCATTGATTTCGTTGATTTAAGTGAGAGAAGTTATTGTAGTCAAGATAAGCTCAGCAAAGAAACGCAAGTATAATGATGATTATATCAAATATGGATTTATTTGTGTTAAAGATAATGTCGAACATTCTCAGTGTGTAATTTGCTAGCAAGTATTAGTAAGCAAATAGCAAGTAAAGACATTTTTCATCCAAACATAACTCTTTTAAGGACAAACCAAAGGAATTTTTTGCTACAAAATCTGAATATTTAAAACGCATGAAGTTGGTTCTACGGCTCAGTTATCTGAAGCTTGAAGCTTCATATGAGCTATCACTTCTGATCGCTCAAGAAAAGAAGAGCCATATTATTGGAGTTAAAGGCAGCTGATATTATTCTTGGAACGGAGACTAAGCAAAAGTTATCTCAAATACCTCTTCCTGACAATACTGTGAAACGTCGCATTGGTGATATGGCCGAAGACATACAAAACCAGGTAGTTGATACAGTACAGATATAGCACAATGTTCTCAGTTAATTGTTTATGTTCGGTATATTGAAAACGAAAGAATGAAAGACGAGCTACTCTTTTCTACAGAGTAGGCAGAACACGACAAAAGCTATTGATGTTATAAAAGCAGTGTCAGACTTTTTTGACAAACATGAACTCTCTTGGCAAAAACTGATCGGTGTATGTACGGATAGCGCGCCTTCAATGCTTGGTTCTGTCTCAGGATTTGTACAATTACTAAGAGAGAAAAATGCTGATGTGACTGGGATACATTGTGTTATACATCGACAAGCCTTGGTAGCAAAAACTCTTCTTGAAGAGTTTTGCTATTTCATATAGAAGTACGATTGCTCTCAAAAAGAAACATGTTGGCAAGATTATTTGACCGTTGAGATGAAGTAATCACCTTCTTGGAACAGCAAAAGCAAAATGAACTAAGCGTGGCCTTCAAAAAACATTGTACCCAAGTAATATTGGCTTATTTGTCAGACATTTTTGACTCGTTGAACAGCCTTAACCTAAAACTGTAGGGTGGAGAATCAAATGTAGTTACTCATAGTGATGCGATCAAGATGTATATTAAGAAATTGTAACTTTAAAGTCGTAAAATATCAGCAATCCCTGCAATTATTCGAGTTTCCATAAAGTAGTCAATCTCAGAAGAAACACTCAGGAACAATTTTGAAAATCCAAATATAAAACCATTTGGAGAGCCTAATTGAAGAGTTCCAGAAATACTTCCCAAACACTTGTGACGATAGTATTTTCAGAATGTCAATTGACCCGTTCCATGTCAACATAGACTTCCTGCCTGAATCACTTCAAGAAGATGCTTTGCAAATAAAACATGATTCCTCTGCCAAATACAACTTTGATATAATGGACAAACCTTCATTTTGGTTAAAATATTTCAAAGTATATCCTAGTATATCACGAAAAACTCCTCGATTATATTTGCCTTTTTAAAGCACCTATTTGTGTGAAAAAGCATTTTCAACACTTGTGGCAATTAAAACAAAGTATCAGAATAAACTTGATGCTGCTACAGACTTGCGTTGTGCACTTACTAAATCTTAGCCACGAATAGGCATACTAGTAAAGAAAATGCAAGCACATCCATCTCACTAACCAACCTAATCTATATTTCTTTTATTAATAACTTTTGTATTTTATAAAAACTGATAATATTGTTTCTTGTGGCAGTATATATAAATGTTTTGTTTTCTATGTAATACTTATTTGTTTTGTTTTGTTCCTAGGCCCATACAATTTATTATTAAGGGGTGGGGGGTGCGAGAAACTTTTATTTCAACAAAAGGGGGCGTGGTACAAAAAAGTTCGGGAACCCCTGCTCTAGACAGAACTCCGCCAATATATACCTCAATAATTTCTTAATCCGTGTCCGTATCACTACTTTTTCTCTCACAAAGAACAACACAAGTATACCTTTAAAATTACCACGACTGCGATCTATGATCGACTACATTCTTTCAAATTGCTCCCTTCCAAAATTTTTGATGTAAGAGCAATATCATCGGCAGGTTTCCGCGGTTAGTACAATTAAACCTAGAGCTATGATTAATACTATAACAGGAATTAATATTAAACTCAACAGTCTTTCGGGTTGAACCACGTCTTAGTCTCCCGAGCTCCCCAGTGTAGTAGTGTGTAATAGAAACCTGTGTGGACCTAGCGTCATTCAAAATTTCAGGAGATTGGAAATTCTATACGAAAAACTGGCACATTGTCAACATTTCCAAAGTGAAAATCGAAACGTCAAATAAACCCAATTTTAAAGTAAAATTGTGACTTATTCCCAACAAAAATAGTAAATTGCATTAAGATGCTAGAATAAAATAGCTTCAGAACAATATTTTTTTAATAGTAAGTGAAAATTTAAAAGAAAAGTTTTCGCACTAAAGTGCGAATCGCAGTTTTTGCACTAAAGTGTTAATAATTAAAAAACAACGGCAAAATTTCTGCAGAAGATGTATAGGATTGCTTACTGTATATGTAGGTTTACATTAACGGATAAAACTCAACTATTAGTCTAGGCGGGATCTGTTTTGGATTGGACATTTTCCATAGGAAGCTATTTTTTTGCTGGAATCACTTCAGCATGTGCCCAATATCGATAATCATGATATGCGCCAGTGGCAAACCCTGTGCTAAATTTTTTATTTAACAAAATCTGAAAAAAATTGAAAATTTCTCATTTTTTTGCTTCTATTTTCGTTTATAATTCGGAAAATATTGATCCTAGAGAAAAAATTATAACAAGTTAAAAGTTTCGTTATTCAATTTTACACAATATTTCGTTAGCTAGAAATTGAAAATTTAATGATTATTGTTGAAAAAGTAGCAATCATTGGAAAAAAAGTACAAAAAAATGAAGTTAATCCTTTAAATGTTTTCGACTTTCTAAACTTGACCTACAAGCTCCATATTCCGCCTAGAAAAACCTTTTTATATGTTTAAAACGTGTGCTAAATTTTGTTAAGATCGGTCGGATAGGTTTTGCATAATAATTTTGCAACCCAGCCTACTGAAAAAAAATCGCAAATTTTCAAATTTATAGTAGGCCCTAAATAAGGCCCTCAGATAGTTTCAAATTTTTTTACACATAAAAGAAGGCTCAAACTTTTAATGGCTTTTTGTAAAATTCAAATCGCTTCACTAGGAGAGCCTAGAAAAAATTTTAAAGTTTTAAGCATTTTTTAGGCTTATAAACAAATTGAATAACTTTACGAGCTTTAAACATATCAATTTCAAAATTTATACACTTAAAGAACATTAAAAGACGCTTCTTAAAAAAAATATATACCATGCCATAAGTGATAGAGGGCTCGTTTTTAAACAAATGCCCTCGTCTTGTCAAGTACTTTTTATATGAAAAGTTTTACGTAATGCGCTTTATGGCAACATCCATAAAAAAGACAAATAAAAAACCGTTTTCGCGTAAAATGTCGCTCGGAATGCATGAGAGGTGGTGGTGGGGGACATTCACTCGAAATGTGAATCGACGAGTTCAAAATCATATTTTGCTCTTTTTTTTGAGTCGATGTCTCGGACGACAAGGATTTCAAGTATCATATTTTCAAATACCATTTTTAATTGCAAAATTGGGAAATTTGCAATAAACAATTGTATGTTAAACAAGTAATTGCATTTTTTCTTCATGCATTTTTTTTGAGCTTGCAATTTATACATTGAAGTAAATTGTTACTTTTAGTAAACAAATATGTATTTATAAATTGTTAATAAATAATTTAAATTGTTAAAACAAAGGCGAACGAAAAAAAAAATTTTTTTTTTCATAAATAAACTTTATTTTGACTCAATCTTCAATAATTTTTTTTTAAGTCTTTTTCTTTTTTTAGGACAAAAATCTTCAGGTCTGACTTTGATTTTCAATATCTCGGCAACCAGTAAGCCGAATGTATCGTTTTTTTTTAAGAAGCGTCTTTTAATGTTCTTTAAGTGTATAAATTTTGAAATTGATATGTTTAAAGCTCGTAAAGTTATTCAATTTGTTTATAAGCCTAAAAAATGTTTAAAACTTTAAAAAAAATTCTAGGCTCTCCTAGTGAACCAATTTGAATTTTACAAATAGCGTTTGAAAGTTTGAGCCTTCTTTTATATGTAAAAAAATTTGCAACTATCTGAGGGCCTTATTTAGGGCTTACTATAAATTTGAAAATTTGCGATTTTTTCCAGTAGGCTGGATTGCAAAATTATTATGCAAAACCTATCCGACCGATCTTAACAAAATTTAGCACACGTTTTAAACATATTAAAAAGGTTTTCTAGGCGGAATATGGAGTTTGTAAGTCAAGTTTAGGAAGTCGAAAACATTTAAAGGAATAACTTCATTTTTTTGTACTTTTTTTCCAATTATTGCTATTTTTTCAACAATAAACATTAACAGATGGGCAGAACATTTCAGCGAACATCTAAATATAAATGATATTGAAGGAGAGTACAATATAGAAAATGAACAAAATATACAACGTCAACTACACAGTGAAGACCCAACAAGAAGAGAAGTGTCAGATGCGATCCTAAAACTCAAAGACAATAAAGCCCCAGGAATCGATGACATCTGTTCGGAAATGTATAAAAAAGGTGGTGATCAACTTTTTGCAGCAATCCATAAACTAATAGTACTTATATGGCAGAATGAATGGGTACCAGAAGAGTGGCTGAAGGGAATAATATGTCCATTGCATAAAAAGGGGGATCAACTGGAGTGTAAGAACTATAGAGGCATTACTCTGATAGCATCTGCGTATAAGATCTTCGGCAATGTATTATCTGAAAGACTTAAACATTTTACAAAGGATATTGTTGGTCAATATCAATGCGGATTTACTGCTGGAAAGTCAACTACACATCAAATTCAAGCACATAGGCAGATTCTAGAAAAGTCCCTAGAATATAACATAGAAACACACCATCTCTTCATTGACTTCAAAGCAGCCTATGACAGTGTGAAAAGAACTGCATTATATAATGCAATGATAGACTTTGGGATCCCACCTAAGTTAGTTAAGTTGACCCACCTTACAATGCAAAACGTAAGCTCATGCGTTAGAATTGAAGGAGAAAACTCTACGTTCTTTGACATTAATAATGGTCTAAGACAGGGAGACGCGTTGGCGTGTCTGCTCTTTAATATTGCCTTGGAAAAGGCAATCAGACAATTAAATATTAGAATGAATGGAACTATTTTTAATAGATCGACGCAAATTCTCGCATTCGCTGACGATATAGTTATATTAATTACTATTTAAATGGGAATAAGCCACAATTAAAGGTTAAAATATATTTATTGACGTTTCAATTTCCACTTCGGAAATCGTTCTCAAAATACATATGGTTTATAAAATATATATAAAATAAAAATCGATATAGTTATAGTGGGCAGAAGTATGAGAGACATGGTGCAGTGTTTTACAAGGCTTGCTGACGCAGCAAGTGAATTAGGACTTGCGGTAAACGAGGAAAAAACCAAATATATGTTGGTTTCTAAAAACCCTCGAAATATCCAACAAAGAATTCAAATTAACAACCATACCTTTGAGCAAGTCAACGAATTTACATATCTTGGATCGCTAGTAAACGCAACAAACACGACAAGCGACGAAATAAAAAGACGCATAGCAATAGCAAACAGAACTGTTCACGGCCTCCAGAGACATTTAAAAAATAAAAATATAAAACGTGCACTAAAGCTTAATATATACAGGACCTTAATAAGACCAGTTTTAATATATGGGGCTGAAACGTGGATCTTATCTCAAAATGATAAAAGACTTCTTGGTATTTTTGAGAGAAAAATTCTTAGAAAGATTTTTGGGGCCGTAAATGAAAATGGGCTATGGCGTCGAAGATACAACTTTGAACTGTATCAGTTATACACCGATCCAGATATTGTGAAATTCGTTAAAGTGCAGAGACTTAGATGGGCTGGACACATTGTTAGGATGTCAGATCACGAATACACGAAGAGATTAACATTTTCACAACCAGAGGGCACAAGAAGCAGAGGACGACCACGAATGAGATGGATTGATGATGTGGAAGAAGACCTACAGATTCTAGGGGTTAGAAGATGGAGGGAAGTTGCCAGGAATCGACAGGAGTGGCGACTTCTTTGTGAGCAGGCCAAGATCCACAACGGATTGTCGAGCCACTTATGATGATGAAACATTAAATTTTCAATTTCTAGCTAACAAAATATTGTGTAAAATTGAATAACGAAACTTTTAACTTGTTATAATTTTTTCTCTAGGATCAATATTTTCCGAATTATAAACGAAAATAATAGCAAAAAAATGAGAAATTTTCAATTGTTTTCAGATTTTGTTAAATAAAAAATTTAGCACAGGGTTTGCGACTGGCGCATATCGTGATTATCTATATTGGGCACATCCTGAAGGGATTCCAGCAAAAAAATAGCTTCCTATGGAAAATGTCCATTATGGTCTGAATTTCTACAGATCCCGCCTAGTCTATATATCTTATAGACTACATCTTATCACTAGATAATTATCTAGTCATTGCCATGTTCTGAACACGGTTAAATTTTGCTTATTTCACTGGAATAGTTTTTGCTTCTTATTGACAAAGTATGATTTGATTCATCCTTCCAGGAACTAATATGCATATTATAATAAACAATGGATAGTTTATTCATGTTACAGAATATACGGAGGTGATAACAGAAAATATATGTAAAATAATATGAAAATTTAATATGATATAATATGAATGTTATGAATATATTCCTATGACAAAGTTGAAACTTTTTTATTGAATCTCGCAAAATTCTAAACTAAGTTTGCGGTCATATATAATTATACAGTCATTGCTATAATTTATGAAAAATCATTTTAAAATATCTGTAGCATGAACTTGATAAGGTGAATCTTAAATAGTGATTCAGTTTAATTTCAAACTTGTTTTTTGTAGGAATTCTAAAGATTTTTCCACCTGCTTCATAAAGGACTTGAGAAAAGCATGTTCCGAAACTGTAATTGAAATAGCATCCACCTTAATCAAAATCTTAGGGTCACATTTATGTCCTAAGCAAGATGTTAATTTGGTTTAAAGAAGGAGGTTACGAAGTTGTGTTTTATCTGATAATGTAGTGGAATTGTAGAATTTTTACGACAACTTGAATAAAATAAATCAATATTTAAGATATTTTGATTTCCTGATAACTACACATCTACTTTTTTTATAGCGAAGGAAAAAGCTTCAACGAAGTAACAACGGCTTGCCACGATCGTTTTACTGTTTAAGTAGCCAGAAGAGACCCCACAATTTCTCACCCGCAACTCCAAAAGCAGCTTTTGGAAGACACAGGTGTAAGTGTTTCAATTGCAAAAAAAGAAGAGTACGTGCCCAAAGACTATACAGCAGTAGGCAGTTACGGATTTCCGAGTTAACCAGGCAGCACAAGATTGATCGCCTTAATTGGTGTCTTCAATACCAAAACTGGAACATTGGAAATTGGCAAAATGTGCTATTTTCAGACGAAACCATGATATTTGTAAAATCATATGACCGATGAATTCGTGAACTTGAAGGGCTAGATAGACAAGCAAAAACGGAAACAACCAGATTAGTTCACAGGCATAAAGGAGGAAGTGATATGTTCTGGGGAAGTAATATGGTCGGTGAAAAAACTCCTTTAATTTCCATTCAACCAACTTTAATAGCTCGTAGGTATGTTGATTTGGTTTTAGAACCTGTAGTTAGACTATGAAACAGTGCAGTGGGATAAAAATTAATATGCACGATAATGCACCTCCACATGCCAGCAGAGTCACTACAGACTTCCTTGAAGCAGAAGATATCACTATTTTGTAGTGGCCTGCTTGCTCACCCGACCTTAACCCTATAGATCATTTGTGGGATATGCTTAAAAATACAAAACAGCGTACAGCTAGAACCAGCTGCTCTTGAAGAAAGGAATCAACCTACCACAATAAAATATTGAAAATTTGTTTAGGAGCATGCCTACGCGAATTGGAGCTTGCATAAGGCTTAGGTTTAGTAACACCAACTACTAAAAAAAAACATAAACAAATAGAAACAATTTTAACAATATTCCCCGTACATTGAAATTTTGTGCGCTATTGATTTTAAAACAAATAAATTCAATTTTATTATTTAAGAATTTTTTTGTTTCCTTAATTTTTATGTATTACATCACAAGTTCTATCACTATAAATGGACACGAACCAAGGTCGCCACAGGAATGGAAGCAGGCTCTGGGAGAGATCTGCCACCAAAATACTGAGGCGGCCAGCGAACATCTCACACCAATATTCCACAATGTACACCAAAAAACAAAAAATAAACAAAAAAATCAACACCCTCACCAGAGCTCATTAGAAACATAATATGCAGTGCCTTCAAAAACGCATTCCCTGAACACATTTCCCCACCCACATCCCCACCATCACCCTCACCCCCACCCGCATCCTCACCCCCACCTACACCAACCACATCTACACTAACACACTCCACCCCCAAACAGACACAACACACAAACAAGTACTACATCACACTAATCCCTAAATAGTTTTTTAGCCATAGAAAATTTTTCAGAACCCTCAAAAACCACAATATCCTCGGAGATATCCCTTTCGACCTGGAAATGGAATCATCCGAAAACCAGGCTATCCTCTACACGACGCGTCCTATTCCTAACCTAAAAGAGTGGGAAGAGGATCTGCAAGCCATCACAGACCAGAGTCACATATCCATATCCAAACGAAAACCCATAGAATACACAGACACAAACAACACAACACCAAGAATACTTACCACACCAAAGAAAACACAAAACGATACATTATATGGATACGCCATAACCACCTCCTGTTTTAATAACCTAATAAACCAAACATTCACCCAACTCCGTACATAAACACACAACACTACACCTGTATGCACACCGATACACACATACCATAACCCACACACATCATTTACCTATATGATCTTTGTAATGTACTTTACCTCCACCTAGCTCACATTCATAAACATAGAGAAAAAGCCAACAACACTCATCCGATAACTAGATACCACATTACCACATACCACATTAATAAACACCTAAACACAACTCTAAATAATAAACAGTGAGCACCACACTCCACTCCACACTAGAAATAAAAGAGGCGACCTGCTGTGTGAATTCTGCCAGGAGAACGGTTTTGTCGTCATGAACACATGGTTTCAGCTCCCACCTCGTAAGTTATATACTTGGAAATCACCAGGAGACCGTCCAAATCGAATAATTAGAAACCAAATTGACTACGTTTTAATAAACAGAAGATTTCGTAACGCTATCAAAAGAATCGCAGCATATCCAGGTGCTGATATTGCATCCGATCATAATCCGCTAATAGCAGATGTGAGGTTAAAACTAGCAAAAATTAAGAGAACAAATACAAACACCAGCACGCCTATAAATACAAGAGAACTGATGAGAGACGAAAATCTGAAGAAGAGTTATGCAAATCAAATTAATGAAAGAATGCGAATAATAGAACAAAATGATGATATCGAAGAGATGGTCAATGATATTAAAGGAACGATTCTGGCAGTAAACAGGGAAGTTAAAACACAGATCAGGAAGAGAAAGCATAACGAATGGATGACGGACGAAATTATGGATCTAATGGAAAAGCGAAGGCAACATAAACAACAACGTAATCAAGACAAATACAAACAGATACACAAAGAAATTCGCCAGAAAATTAAGAAAGCAAAAGAACGATGGATGGTGGAAAGGTGCAACGAAATAGAACAATTGCAGGAAAAAGGAGATAGTTTTGGACTACATAAGAAGATCAAAGAAATATCGAATATACACAAAAGCCACCACAGAACAAGAATACGGAACGACAGAAACGAATACATAGAGTCAGAAGAGGAGATAGCAATGGCGTGGAAAGAATACGCAGAAAGACTTTTTAATGACGAAAGACCAACACAACCAACGCGCAAACTTCCTTCCGAAAACTTATCAGGGCCATCAATAATGCGAAGTGAAATAGAATATGCAGTTAGAACCACAAAGATGCATAAAGCAACAGGTCCAGATGAAATTAATATAGAAGCAATAAAACTACTAGACGAGGAGAATATCGAAATCTTGGTAAAGCTGTTCAATAGAATTTATGATACTGGTTACATTCCGCGAGAATGGCTGCAGTCATCCTTTGTGATGATCCCAAAAACAGCTAATGCCACAAAATGCAATGAACACCGCTTAATCAGTTTAATGAGTCACTTGCTGAAACTCTTCCTTAGGATATTACACTCAAGAATGTATAAGATACTAGAAGAACTTAGCGGGTCAACACAATTCGGTTTTAAGGGAGGACTAGGAACAAGAGAGGCAATTTTATGTTTGAACACTTTAATACAAAACTGTTTAGATCAACGAAAAGATGTCTACCTCACCTTCATCGACTACGAGAAGGCATTTGACAATGTTAAACATGATATCATGATGGAACTACTACACAGGGCCAACATTGACCAGAAGGAGATCAGAATTATTCAGAATCTATACTGGAACCAAATGGCAAAGGTGAGGATTGATCAAGACCAATATACGGATGAATTTGAAATCCGGAAAGGTGTCCGCCAAGGCTGCATACTCTCTCCGATGCTTCTTAATTTATATGTTGAAAATATATTTGCGGAAGCATTAGAAGACACGGAATTGGGCATTAAGGTGAACGGCATACCAATTAGCAACCTACGCGATGCGGACGACACAGTGATTATAACTGATAAATTGGAAGATCAGCAGTTATTACTTGATAGGGTGAATAGCATAGGTAAAAAATATGGCCTCAAAATCAACATTTTGAAAACGAAATATATGGTCATTAGCAGAAACCCTCCAGAAAACCCGATAATATACATAGGTGACGATCGCATAAAACGCGTGAAAACTTTTAAATACCTTGGCACCACAATCAATGACCAATCGGATCCACAACAAGAGATAAAAACCCGAATACAAATGGCAAGACAAGCTTTTGTGAAATTCAAACCGCTTCTATGTAATCAAAACCTACATTTCGAAATACGCTACAGAATGGTCAAGTGCTACATATGGTCCATCTTGCTTTATGGCATGGAAACGGGGACTTTGAAAAAAACATCTATCAACAAACTTGAAGCATTTGAAATGTGGTCATTAAGAAGAATGATGCGCATACCTTGGGTGGATAGAGTTCGAAACGATGACGCCCTTAAGAGAGCCGGCGTGGAAAGAGAACTCTTTAAATTAATTAAAAAACGCAAGATTGGTTACCTTGGGCACATATTGAGAGGAGCAAAATATGAAATACCTCAGTTAATCCTACAAGGGAAGATCGAAGGTAGGAGAGGAGCCGGCCGCAAACAATTATCCTGGTTAAGAAATATTAAAGAATGGACAGGAATACACAATACAGGCGAGCTGTGTCACGCCGCCAAGAACAGAATTCTAGTAATGAGATAGTCGCCTACGCACTTTGGTGTATGGCATGTTAAGAAGAAGAAGAGCACCACACACACTCCTTAAGAGTCGAATTCAAATCACAAGGACAGGGGGAGATTGGTTTTCTGTGGTTTCCCAATCTCATTGCACAACGATACCTGATCCTAGGCGAGGACATAATCACAGCTCTCCACGCGTTTTGCCTAAACAAATAAAAGGCCAACCATCTGAAAAGGACCGTTTTCCATGGAACTTGTACTTAGTAGCGGGCTTGGTTCACACGGACACACGGTTCCAACAAGGCGGAAATAACTCCTCCTTCTGACACTCCTGCTTTACAGCGGTCACGTCCTGTCTCGGAGGACGACAGTTTACAGCTCCCACCAATTAAAATAAAATACCACCCTTGAAGAAGCGCAAAGCTTAAACAAGGTAAAAAAAAATAGTGTGACCATGTTGTTCTAGGATTGTATTAGCATCATATGTTTTAAACTTCGATTCATACATTTTTATAATGTACACATCGACTTTCAACATCTGAAAATAATTTTGTTTCTGAAAAAAAAACATCTGTAATGTTTTTGGTACAAATGTTTTTATACGTAATCACTATTTCATTTCGTCTTATCGACATGTGGACCTAGGAGATTTTCCGGAGTGTACATTTTGGTACGATGCGTTATCAATAACAACACAACAACACGAAGTGGTGGAAAATTACATATATTTTTGGTATCAAGCCATTTCTTGTAGTTGACAAAGTTCATGTGATCATTAAAATCACCTGACTTTTTTTAGGCTTAGAAATAAATGAAGCATTTGGTATAAAATCATTTTACCCAGTCTTCACAATATTCTTTTATTTGCTATAAAAAATTTGTGCGTCTACTGATATTTCGTTCCATATTTTCAGTTACTTTTAATTTATGCCATCGATTAACAAGTACAACATAGATAAGATACCGAACGCACAAACAGTAAAATAGAAAAAGAAGTAGTGAAATAAAAGTGCACTTCGATATTATCGTGCAATATATTGCCAAAGGCTATATTATATAGATATGTCATATTAAAACTTCAAAAAACAAACTGTCACCGATTAAGGAAAAAATTTAAATAATTTAGCAGAAAGCAAGAGAACAGTAAGTAATGGGAATTAATTAGTTTTTTATATTGTTAATTTTATATATTGTAGGAATTTGAGTTGTTTTTTCGCAAATAAAAACAGTAAACTACAAATCCGTCAATTGCTGGCTGTACAATAAAGATAAATTCCCAACAAGGACTGTACAGAAACATTTCGGATTAACTGTAAACGATGAATTAGATAGACGACGAATTAGATAATTTTCTGGTTTATTGCCGTCATCATAATTAATGAGATTTTTGTGTTCATTGTATACTATAAAAAGGATTAGTCGCTTCAATTTGTTTAGTTAATTATTGATTTAGGTAAATATTTTGTGACTAATTAATAAAAGTGTGCCTGCGTATGCAAATTAGTATACTCGTAGTCCATTACTAAGACTATCAAAGACAATTTTGTTATATATACATAGATAATATTGTTAATAAAGAGGAGTAAAGTTTACTCACCTACCAACTTATTATCACTGAATATTGAATTTAAGCGTGCTCTTTGACCTTGTGGAATAATGTTAATATAACCAAACAAATTCGTTTTGCGGTTGCCGTTGTTATTAGCACTATCGGTATCGTCATCTATATTGAAACTATGTCACTAGCCTATATCTCTCTAAGAACAAAACTAAACAAATTGAAAAATGGCAATGCAAAAACCACGTGGTTGCTTCTAAAAGGTTCAGTAGTTTTGGTTTAAACTTTGCCCCAATCAATCTGTGAAAAAATCATCGATTTCACGATACATGTTTTTGAAGATTCTAAAAGGTATGTGAGGGATAGCTGATGACAAAACCTTTGAAGACGTACAGCTGATTTGCTTTATTTTTGTCAAACATAAAAAGTGAAAAACAAACTTTTGTTAAAAAATTTGAGAGAAAAATGGTTCAAATAAATGTTGTAGATCTTAAAAAGTTCTTTAATCTGTGAGTTTTTAAATTAAAATACATAAACAATAATTGACTAAGATAATTGCAAAAAACTTATATTTTTACTGTAATTTATTAATGTAAATAACTTTGTTTTTTGAATAATAACACTTGAAATTATTGCAACAACAATCGCTGTAGTCTCTAACTTAACAATCTACCTCCACTTGCAACAGTCCATAATAATTTCATCATCTTCTTCTTCTACGGCACTACAGCCCAAATTGAGCTTTGGCCTCCTTTATTTTTTGCCTCCACCCTTGCTTGTCTGATCTTCGGACGTGAGTCCGTGTATGGAGCTTGTGCGTCGCTGTTTACTGTTGTCTTTCCAG
Organism: Diabrotica undecimpunctata; assembly: GCF_040954645.1. NCBI lineage: Eukaryota > Metazoa > Arthropoda > Insecta > Coleoptera > Chrysomelidae > Diabrotica > Diabrotica undecimpunctata. The sequence goes on along the minus strand of NC_092810.1, from coordinate 142,833,462 downwards.
CGCTTTCTTGGTGGCTTTCCGACCGGTCTCTTTCACTGCATTCTAGAATTTAGTGCTCTTTTTGGTAGCCTATCCTCTCCCATTCTTATCACATGTCCGACCAATTGCAATCTTTGAATTCGAATGAAGTCTGACAGTGGTGCTTCCTTATAAAGAGTTGATAAAGCTCGTTATTGTATCGACTTTTGAATATTCCGTTTTCCCTCACAGGTCCTAGTATTTTCCCCAATACTTTCCTTTCGACTGTGTTGAGTTTGCTTTTGGATGTTTCCTTCAGAACCCATGCATCACTGCCATAGCATGCTATTGGTCGAATTAAGGTCTTATAGATTGTCATCTTTCGTTGTTTTTGAAATTTTCTTCCATTTTTTCTATTTGTCCATTTTCATAGGCTTTTTTTTTATTTCTACATATCTTGTCTGCTTTCCGTCTTGCGACTTACAATGAGGTACGTCTTTGTTATGTATATTTTGTGTCCTTCATTTCTTTCCTCTATTGCTTGTCTGCACTCGTCATCGAAACCTGCTCCTCTTGTCGCCTTTTTCTTGTTTCCCAGGGTTGACGCTGCCACTGTCAGTACTGCTGTTTTGATATTATTCCATTTGCCCTCTATGGAGTACAGTTCTAGCGTCCTTAACTCATTTGCGACTTCTCTTTACATTCCTAATTCTTCAGTTTTTCCAGGTCCAGTTTGTTTGTTCTTTGTTGTCTTTCGTTTCTTTCTTTGTTAACTTTAACTAAGAGCTCTTTAGCATAAGTTGATTTTCCTTATTACGAGTAGTAACTAGATTTAATACACAAAACATTTGGTAAACTCAAAATCACATTTAACGAGACAAACAAACTCACTCTCTCTCTCTCTCTCTCTCTCTCTCTCTCTCTCTCTCTCTCTCTCTCTCTCTCTCTCTTCGCTTCTGATGAGTAGGTTGCAGCCTGTCGCAAACTAGATCAATAGTAATATATTGACATTTGTAATGCCACGTAGACTACGTCTTCCTGTCTCTGTCTTACGTTCTCTTCTGTGCCTAGTTTTGCGTTTATATTATTTTAATATCAAGGTCAGCAGTTCTTTAAAGGTTTATGAAATATAAAATGTTTTTCTAGAATATTAGACGAGTTAATCTAAAACATACCGTTTTGTTGTTGTTGACCAAGATGTTAATACCGATGATAATTAAACATCTTAATCTCAAAACCGAAGCGGTTAATAACAATATTATTTTGTTTATCATGACAAATTGGTTTCTATACGATTAAAAACCAAGATGCTAGTATAAAAACAAATCTCGAACCATATTAATAAAAAAAGCTGAAAGAATTTTGAAATCAACAATAAAAAAACGGCAGCCTAATATAGAAACTATTATTTCTTATCAATTCTAAATATTTAACAATTAACTGTAAGAAGTTGATAAATACCTACTGTTACGTTTTGAAACGCAAATAATTAGTTTTTAGCTTATTAAAATTTATAAATATTGTTTGTTTTGGAAATCCGATAACGAAAATGTTAATGATTACGGACGAGACAAAGTAAAAATTAACAAAAAGAACAATATTGTCCGTTTCACCCTTTTTTGGCCGATTTTATATTGATATTACCGATGGCGGAAACAAATATATTTTTCGAAAAAGACTGATTTCATCACTCAGTTAGGTTACAAAGCCACGTATTCTTCTTCGACCTGGACCACCCTTTCACACATTTTCATATTTCACATATGGATGACTCCATATCATTCTGGTTGTAGCATGACGTTATAATTCCTCTTTATGTGTCATTCTGAGAGCCCAGATTATGCGTAGCAGCCTTTCGATACAGCCACATTTTGAGTTATTGAAACCATAAGATAACAGCCGCATTTATTACAGGATCTTTTAATAATGTACAAAATACTTCATGTCTAAAAGAGAGCGACATGTTAGCATTTTCCACTCAATTAATAAGTTCACTTGTTTCCACACTTTTAACAATGATCGAGAACAGCCATCAATGATAGATTTTATAATCACGGATAACACCAATAGAAAATAAAACATCGACCAATATAACAAAGATAGTCCATAACCTAAATAACAACAATGTAACCAAAGTTAGAGCAGGAGAACAATTCACTGAAAATATTCCAACACCGAAAGGAATTAGACAAGGCGACAGTTTAAGTCCCTTCTTGTTAATCTACTCATGTGCAAAATTATAAACAAAGTAACATCTCTCAATCTCGGATACAGAATGGGCAACAAAAGAATTGGTATGGTGTGTTACGCAGATGATGCAGCAATTATTGCCGAATCAGAAGATGATCTTCGACAGCTCTTTCAGTTCTTTTAAATAAGCCGCCAACTAAATATGACCATTTCTACCAACAAAACTAAATGTATGACAATAGCAAAAGATCCGCTCAGATGTAAGTTAGTAGTTGAGAACAACCCCATAGAACAGGTGATGCAATTCAGATATCTGGGCATAGATATATCAAGCACACACGACCCAGTAAAGGACCTAAGGAGTCAGATCAACAAAGTCTGGTCAAATCTGTATATGCACACAGATAGTAAAATTAGAATCTACAAGACTTGCATACGACCGATCATGACATATGGCATAGAAGTGCGCGAAGATACCAACAAAACGAAACAGATGCTAAGGGTTGCCGAAATGAAAACCCTAAGAATAATAGTGGGCAAAACAAGAGACGGGATGAGAAATACATACGTCAGAGAGCAGTGCAAAATTCAAGATATTGTAAGATGGGGAAGGCAGGGTAAGAGGATGTGTTACAATCATGTAAGACGACTGGATGAGAATAGACTTCCAAAAATTGCCCTACAAAACAATCCGCCCGGTTCAAGACCTCCCGGAAGACCACCTAAAAGATGGAGGGATAGTTGGCAATCTACCTCCCAATAAATTAACCAGAGGCAGCTTCAGAATTAAACAGATCGAAAGATCTCCAAGAAGTAGAAGAAGAAGAATAAAAAGAAGAAGAAGGCCATTGATGCAAATAAGTTCAGTTCGAGACTCAAATGAGATTCCTGCCCAAACCACGATACCACCACCGCCAAACTTTCTTCTCTGAGACATACAAGCTCGGGCATTACTGTTGTTTTCGACTTAGAAAAAAACCAGCGACTACAGAAAACAACAACATAAATATCAAAACTGTCAAAAACAAGCATACATGATCAAAATAAATGTTTAAATTGAAACGCAATATGAAACAGTGCATAAAACTTTCAATGAATTTTTATTTTCGAAAATTTTTATGACAGCCACTTTTTTTGTTGTTCACTGTAGTTGAAGAATAGATTTAATTATTTCAAATTTAATAAATTATGAATCTCTAAAAATTTAAATTACGGTGGTTGTGTCGTAACTTGTCACAAATTTCTCAATCCAAGTCTATGTTTCCGTTTAAAATATGGCGATCGCCTACTGACACACTTCAAAGGCAGCATCTGAGAGTGGGCATTCTGATTGTTATTTATTCTGTGGTAGAGTTTATCTGATTATTGTGTCTATGAGATGGTAAAGACTTAACTGTAGGAAATACCGTACCTATATTTCTATAATAGAATAGTAATTCAAACTTGAGGAAAGAAATTCTGAATTATTTTTTTGTGGCATGTTTAGGTTTAATATTTAATTAAATTGGAATTGGAATTAAATTGCTTGATTGTAATGAGAATTACATTTTATATTTGTTTTGATCTTTCGATTCCCAAAAATAATTATTGTTTGTTATTTGGTTCCCTATCAAGACAATTTAAAAATATTTTTGTAACTTACCTGAGCATGGCACATTTTCCGCTAGGCTATTATTTGAATCTTTATTTCATAGAACGTAAACTTCAGTTTTAATTTTAACAATAAAAATAATAATTATTCATAAGCTTTCAGATAATCAACTTTTATCCAACAATCACGACTTACTACTGATAATGACAGTTGTTATTTTTATTTTAGCTACATAAAGGAGAGGTCAGTGACTCCAAACCTATTTCAGGAGAAAATGTTAGTAAACTGACATACCTAACATTCGCTACATGAAAAGGCGGATTTATAAACATTTTGCTTATATTTTTTGAGTATTCTCAGCGTCTGGATCTTGACGTATCTGGTACAAAGATGTAACGTTAATCCAGAGAGTAATAAACATTGATTGTGTAACTCATTTTAAATTTACTATAGGTTTTCAAAATAAATTACTTATTTATAATCTTTATTTACTCTGATTTTATAAGTTTTTTATGGATTTAAGGAAAGGTATGATTAGATCTACATATATATGAACGTATATATACGGTTTAAAGTATATCAAAAACAATTTCCTTGAGAAATAAACAGCTTATCTATCTGCATATCAATGCCATAACACATGAACCGAATAGTTTTTATTGAATAGATCGTTAATGTATGCTTCAAGCTCTGACATACTTGCATTTGTTATTCTTCTAATGTTTACATTACGATAATACAGTTAATTGCATCTAGATTATTTAGATTATAGACTTCAATCATTGCAGTTCATTAATATTGTTCCAGATATTTTGAAATCATCAAAATCTATTAAAACTCAATAAATATGCCATAAAAAAATCAAAATAATTAAAATTTGCTTCGTAAATTAAGAGTTCTTATGCTAACGCGTATTTTCTCCATAATCCAATAAATCTCGCAGAAATTCTTGTCATCAAAGTGTCGTACGGTCTCTTTTTTCTGAAGATACATGTATGCTATCATATAATTTATGCCTTATACAGTGAAGCGCAAAATTATGGAACACGTTAATTTTTCGAAAATAGACAACTTTTAAGACACATCCCGAAACAATTCAATTTTTAAATTATGATTTTTTGGTATAACATACTATATATTTCGTGACGTAATCCATCCAGGTGTGATGACATAATCGATGATTTTTTTTAAACGGGAATTGGAGTCGTGTGCTAGATCGTTTGAAAGGTTATTCAAATCTCTATTCAGTGATATAAGTACTAACATCATCATCATCATGCAACCTCTTCTGTCCACTGTTGGACATAGGTCTCTCCCATTTTTCGTCACTCTTCACGGTTCTGTGCGTCTTGTTGCATTTTCATGGATATTCGTTTAATGTCGTCCATCCATCGTGTTGGTGGTCGTCCTCTGCTGCATTTGTCTTCTCTTGGGCGCCAGTCAATTAGTTTTTTGGTCCATCTTGAGTCTTTCAGTCTCGCTATGTGAATGTCCAATTCTATTTCATCTTGGCTATACGTTCGACGACATCAGTGATACCCGTTCTTTTCCTTAGGTCTTGGTTCCTTATTTTGTCTTGTTTTGTCACGCCGAGAATCGATCTTTGCATGCTTTTTTGTGCCACTCGCATATTTAGTAATGTTGTTTTTGTGAGCGTGAGAGTTTCTGCTCCGTATACCATAATAGGAAGAACGCATTGGTCAAATGTCTTCCACTTCATAGCTATCGGGATGTTGCCCTTAAAGATGTCTCTTAGTGAACCATACGCAGCCCAAGCAAGTGTTATTCGTCGTTGAAATTCACAGGTCTGATTTTCCTTGCTTATTCTGATTTCATGACCGAGATATGTACTTTTCTGTCAATTCTACCACTTGATTTTGGATGGTTAGGTGTTCGCTGGGAACAAAATTTGTCATAAATTTGGCTTACTGTTATTTATTTTTAGACCTATTGTTGAAGATACGTTTTGTAGTTCTTGTAGCATTTGTTGTGCTTCACGCGGATCTTCGGTAATAAGTACTATATCGTCGGCAAAACGAAGATGATTGAGCATTTCCCCATTGTGACGTTTTGGTACAATGTTTGTACTAACTTTGTAAGCCGGTAGTCTATTCTACTATTGTTCAGAGCAGTTATAATGCTGCGTCCGTGCTCTAATTCCACGGTATCGAAGGCTTTGTGAAAGTCTAGTAATCTGTTATATTCTATCGATTATTCTATCAAGGTTTTTACTGTTTGTAGGTTATCGTTTGTTCCGAATTTTGAGCGGAAGCAAGCTTGTTCTCAGGGCTGGTAGAAGTCCAACTTTCTTTCTAGTCTTGTCGTAATTATTCGGGTAAGCATTTTATAGATGTGGTTCAATAAGCTGAATGGTCTATAGTTTTCTAGGTGCGCTTTGTCTAATTTCTTGTTTAGTAAAATTGTTACTGCATTGTTCCATGTTTCCGGTATGCAACAATCTGTTAGACAAAGGTTAAACAAAATTTTTATTTGGTTGAGAAGGGCACGTCCTCCAATCTTTATAGCTTATATTACGACTCCATCTTCTCCTGGTGCTTTGTTGTTTTTCATATTTTTTATTGCGTCTTGTCATGAGCTCTGAACCCTAGTTGACGATTTTGCGTGATGCGGCGGCTTTCAAGTTCGTTTGGTCTACTTGTACTTGTATTATAGTTCTTGATAGAAGTCTTTAACTATGTATAGTAGTTCTCTATTTAATATGGGGACTCCTTCTTTATTCTTTAGTTTGTGTATTTCACATTTTCCATTGTTTAGCCGTCTTCTCAGGACTTTCAGACTTTTATTCTATTTTATAGTTCGGTGGACCTTTTCATTCTTACATTTTTTTAAATCTTTTCTTATAGCTTTTGATACTTCTTTATGAATTTTTCGTAGTTTTTCTTTGTCAATGCTTTCATTGCCTTTGAATTCTCTTTTAGTTTTCATTAGTTGCTTTGTTTCAATGGTTATTTTTTCGTCTTTTTATCTTTTAGGGCAGCTTTTTACTTGAGCCTCTCGAATAGCTTCTACGATATTTTCGTTTGGGGTATTTCTATTATTTATGCATTCATGTATTTACATTATATTATTGTAGGTTATTGATATTGTCTTGGTATTAATTTAAATTCGTTGGGTCGTTTCATATCGGCTTAGCTTTCTTCTTAATCATTTTGGATCTTTCTGTTATTTTAGTCTAATTTTATATTTTGTGATAATTATTTACACAGGGTAGCCAAAAATTTTTAAATAATTTAAGGTAGCCATAATTTTAAAATAAAAATCGATTTGTTTCGTGATTTGTCTTCGAAGTCGCCTATTCTCGAAAAAAAAAAACTGTTCCATAATTTTGTCCCTCACTGTATAATGTAAAGGAAATATAAAATAAAATTTAAATGAATTTAGCTAGACAATTATTTATTTTATTGCTAAAATACTTATGAAATGATAGATGTAAAAGATGCCTTTGGTCTCTACTGATTCGGTTCGTATTGCTAAGGTGTCTTTCCCACCTAATCCAATAAATCTAGCATAAGTTCTTCTTATCAGTTAAGTGGTATACGACTCTCTTTTTTTGTTTGATATAAAATCAAAATCCGGTATCCGACAAAAACGGCATTTGTACTGTAACGACATGGATTTTGCATATGCGTCTGGTGAAAATTTTTTTAAATCTTCAGCACTTAGTTCAATTCTACTAATAATCTATTTTACCAAAACTTCATCATTCAGGTCAGAAATACCTATAATTTTCATTTGAGGATTCTTTACATTTTTAATATTGAGAGTTTATTTTTGTATTTTCTAAAACGTTTAAAACTCCTTTTCGATTGCAGAAGTACGTTTTTCAAAACCACACAACTTCAGCTACAAATTCTCACCTAATTCCGTCTTCGTCTTCGTAGGAGCATTTCCCGTAACGTGAGATCGTTTGTAATGTCAAAGTTTAAATTCAGCGTTTTTTAAGCATATTTCAAATGCCTCATATTTGTTGCAAAAACTCAAAATCGAAATTTCATGTCATAGGGTTTGAAGATTAGGCTTTAGCAATGGAAATTCCATTACGACTGGTCAATGACAGTGATAAATTTTATTGGTATCATGAGAATCGTACAAAATGGCACAAAATTGCGCAACGTTTATTGATTTAACAGCTTTGTAGAAACTGAAGTCATTTGCGGCAAAATACAAAAATTGTATACGAAAGCTGCACTCTTCACTTTTAAAACGCATTTTAATTTTTATCGATAGGATGCTCTGATAAAAAAATATCGAATTTTTATCGTCGAAGTGATAAAAATCTTGAACTGACATTCAAAATCGCCGGTCGCTCCAAGCGTTGTTTCTGAGAGGACGGTTCATTCTACAGAAAAATGTTAACAAACATTTTTGTTCAATATTATATTAGCTAAATTTCTTGTCTAAAACATTTTTTTCTACTGCCTGCAGATTATTGGTGGCCTTTGGAAATCGATGCTTTCCGTTTTTCACTCTCAATAAGTGGGATTTTAGGGGGTAGGGGCGGCAAAATGCATCTTTTTGAGATCTCAAGAATTGACATTATCAGCAAAATTGAACTTGTTCGAATGATTTTTAGAGGTCAAATCTCTGAAGACTTGACTAATTAGTGTCATTAATAATAATTTTGTAATCTCTGATGTATCTTGTTAAGCAACATTAATTACAAAATTAGTATATGACATACTCATCTGCTGCCATTTTTGTTCCATAGATACTCATAGATATATCGGGTTTACTCAGCTTCGGAATATTTTAAAAAAATAAATTGTCGGAAACATATGACAAAAAATTCCATCACATCTTATTAATAGCTGAAATAAACTTGTTGCAGATTTCTTTAATTGAAAAAAGAAGAATAATCATAAAAAATGGGTGTGTCTTTTTAATAATTTTGACTATATGTAAATTCTGATCTATTAATAGATTAGAAGAAGAAGAAGATTATTAATAGATTAGTAATAAAAATTTCAATCTTTGTTTTAATTAAAACAGTTTTATTTTGTTGATACGTGAATTAGTCCATTAAAATGTTATATTTTTAGGCCTTAGTGTGCATTTTTCAGAAAACAAAAAAATTTTTTTTTTGTTTATGACATTCTGCGATTGTTGGATAGGCCAAAATTGGCGAAATGCCCCTGAAGATGCTCTAGAAAGCGAAAGTACTTGGGCAAGATTTAATCAATAACACTGTGCTTGATATCTGCCTTTATTTTATCAAAGTTCATTTATTCGAGCATTCAACCTTACATAAAATTTTTTTTTTGTTGTATTGGGGAGGATGTGTATACGCTTAATTTCAAATTTGAAGGGATTACCACTCGTGTCCCCGGCTGCCATCTTGGATAAAGAGATGTAATGTATATTCTCTGTATTCTATAACCATCTTTTTGTCACCATTATTTTTAATTCACTTAGGCATGTCCTTCTTCCCATTTTAATTGGTTTTTTGACTTCCACTTTCACTCCCAAATCTTTCTGGAGCAGATCTGCCACGGCTTTTTTAAGGGACTCAGTATTGCAAGACAAACCTTGAATAACTATATTATTTTTCTTATAATATTAATCCACAATTTCCAGTCTGTTTTCCACACTATATTTCTTGGTATGTTCTCGTTTTCTTTTTCCAGTACTTTATTTTGTTGTCTTAGTTCTTGTATGTCTCGTTTGTAATCCTAAAAGTTCTGTCACATTTCTTGCATCTCCTTTTTAATAGGTGTTCTAAGTCCTTTTGGACCTTTTAAATATGTCTTCTCCAACTCTTCGTTTACTTACGTTGAAAGAGTAGTCTTCCAACAAAGTTAGGTAATAAAATATTTGTTTAAAAGAATGAAATGAAATGAAATCTCTGGATGATTCATGTGATTACTAGTTGCTTAAAATCATAAATTCATGTCGGTTCTATATTGCTAAGTTATTGGTAGTAATAGACGAATCAATAATAAAGGCGGTACTAAGAGTATTATCCCCCGATGAGTACCGTACTATTATTTTAATTCGTTAGTGTACAGAAGGCGGAACTGGTTTGTTACTAATTGATTTTTAAGTACTTACCTCCTTTTTATTTTTAGATTTGATTTGACACAATTTGTAAAAAAGTTACAAGCTTATGATTCACCGAGAATTTATTGGACGTGAACATTTTGAAGGTTTGGTCTGTATATTTTTTGTTTTTTGTTACTGATTATTAATTTATTACTTCATAATTGAATTTATAAACTAATAAATTCTTACACAGGACTCAGGCGTAAAGCATTAATTTTTAATTTTATTACTTGTTATTTTTAGTCTTAATTTGTGAAGTATAATTAAGAATCAGTGATAGAGTAGGGTATACTGGGTACTCTTGTAACAATTTTCCTTTAATGGTTCACAGCACAGCTATTACAACTGTAAGCAACGATCAAAGCTTTTTATGTGAAGGCATATTCATTTGTCTTTAAATTAATGTCAAAACCAGTAGCTTAAGAAAAACAGTTTGGACGGAATATGTCATTATAAGTGTGTGCGATTGTTCATTGTACCAGGTTGCAATTGTTGGCTATGTTCTAAAGGTATTTGTCTAGGCGGTGTTTTTGTTGCTTGGAGCTCGGCGATTTCAAGTGGTGTAAGCATTTGATGGTCAATGAATATTACGTTTTTAGGATTAGCTGGGCGTGCTATGATATTTGAATCACTGTTAGTAAATGGCTGCGATGTAGCCAGTTTAGTTGATGCTCTATTTTCGGACTCAGGCTTACTGCGCTGAATGAAGGTCGATCCTCATAACGAACGAACACAATAACGAAGGTGATAGTGATTCGTCATCAGGTGCAAGTCTAATGTTATGTTGATTAGAAATACCCACCGTTTCAGTAGCATTTGGATTAGGTCTGTCTGTCGCGAACGATGGCGCAAAATCAATTTCTTGGAACAAATAGCTGTTGAATTGGAAGATCCCTGTTTTTCGAAACCCGGCCTGGATATTTACCTGAGTAAGAGCAAGTGGCATTGCGATAGTTATAATTAGACTTCGGCAAATATGCATATTGCATATTTTGCATATTGTGCATATTTTATGCAAATATTTCATATTTTGGCATATTTGTATAAAAGTTTGCATAAAGTGCATAAAAGTTCAGATTTTTATACTGTATTTGAATATTTTTAAACATACCAATTTATTTCAATTCTTGTATAAAATTTTGTAGTCATTTTAATCAAGAAATGATCTAAGTACGTAATCTCTACAGGTACAAAACATTTACAATTTCAAAGAAGATCAATTTAAGTAGCCCTCAACATTCTTAGAAAGTCTCGGTCACTGAGGCATTCAGTTATTGGATAATCGCTAAGGGTTCGCTCATTTGCATTTTATGATCTAATCCCCAAATCTATCTACAATTTATTGTATCTTAACAGCAGGTAAACGGCTAATAGTTTTGTTCCTAATTTAGGGATTTTCCAAAATCTCCCAGTTTATTGAATTAGGTACCTAAACATTTCTAATTTGATGCTCAGATTTGTAAATCATTTTTGTTTTGATATTCAAAGCGTAAACACTCGTTATGCGTAACAAAAAGGAAGATTGTGATTTTATAATGCCTAAAACAACCAGTGCTTCAACTTGGATTAAACCTTATAAAGAGCTGTCTATGGATATGGGAAAAATCTACTGTTCAGTCTGTGGCAAAATTGTAAGTATCTAATATTTTCTATTAAATATCTAATATTTCATACATACAGGGTGTTTCCAAATGACACTTACAACGTTTGACTGTAGATACTTCTCGAAAAATTGAACAAAACGATATAGTTAATGAGGGGTCAAACTTATTTACTTTTCGAGATACAGGGTGTTAAAATTAAAAAAAATTAAATTCTTTTAGTTAATAATAACAATAACTTTAAAACCAATAAACGTATTTACTTGAAATTTAGTACTCGTAGGTTGTTTTTAAATGAAAAATAGCTTCCTTTAGTGAGAAAAAATTGTCCATGGTACAATACAATGGTGTGTATTTAGAAAAATTTTTCACCTTTACTTTTTTTTATGAAGTCAGCTATTCTAAAACACAATTATTTTTATTGTAATTGAATTAACAAAAAAAAAACTTTTGTTGAATTTTAAAATAAGTTATATGATGTACTAATGGTTAGTAATAAAAACTAATTTGTGGATTAATACTGCATTTAAAACACTTAGCGAGTGCTTTTTTTTCCAGACCAGTTATTTGATTAACCAAAAACACCTTGTATATTTTTATATTTTAAAGGTTGGGTTAAAATAAAGGTTTTTATTTTTATTTATAGATAGCATGTGAGAAGAAATTTCAGATAGACCAACATGTGAGAACTGCTTCACACATTGTAAAAAAAGGAAAAATAGGAGGAAAACATCAAACTTCAATGGCTAAATGTTTCCAATCTACTTCAAAAAAATTAGATGAGCAAGAAACTTTTAATGAAGACTTGTGTCGCGCATTAGTGTCTGCAAACATACCGCTTTCAAAATTAGCAAATGTAAATTTTAGTTCGTTTCTAAAAAAATATTGCAAACTTAATGTTCCAAGTGATCGGTCCCTAAGAAGAAATAATGTGAACGGGCTATACTCGTCGGTGTTAATTAATATTAAGGAAGAAATTGCAGATAATTATTTTTACATATCTGTAGACGAAACCACTGATTCCTCAGGAAAGTATATTGCTCATTTATTGATTGGTGTTCTTAAAGAAGATACCTTACCAAAATCTCATCTTATTTCATGCCAGCAACTTGAGAAAACAAATGCTTTAACAATTTCGCGTTTTATACAAGAAACATTAGCAACTTTTTTTCTTCCGACAACTATTCCTTCTAATAAATTACTGCTTATTTTATCGGATGCTGCTCCTTATATGGTGAAAGCAGGACAAAATTTAAAAATATTTTTCCCAGATTTAATACATGTTACTTGTGTAGCGCATGGATTAAACAGAGTTGCAGAGGAAATACGAAAAAAGTTTCCTCTTGTAAATACCATGATATCCAGTGTCAAAAAAGTATTTCTTAAATCTCCTATAAGAATTCAACTTTATAAAGAAATGCTACCTAACATTCCTCTTCCACCACAACCTATTTTAACGCGATGGGGAACATGGTTAGAAGCAGCTAATTTTTATGCAGATCATTTTGTTAAAATAAAGAACATAATTGATACGTTAACAGATGAAAGTTCCCAATCTCTTTTGGATTCTAAACAAACTTTTCAGAGTAACTTGCTTCAACAAGAACTTTCATTTATAAAATCAAATTTTAGTTTTGTTTAAAAAACAATTACTCAGTTAGAATCACCAAAACTGTCATTGTTCGAAAGTACAGCATTAATAAAAGAATTTGCGTCATGTGGTCGGAACGTTAGAGGTAATATTGGAAAAGATATTTTAAAAAAATTTAAAGCTACTATGGAAAAAAATAAAGGTTACCATATTCTTTCTGAAGTAGTCAGTGTTCTAGCTGGAAATATTTCGGAAACAATTAATTTAGAACCAAATGTTTTGGTTAGTTTGAAAAATGCTCCCGTTACATCAGTTGATGTTGAACGAAGTTTTTCCATATATAAATATATGTACTCAGACAGAAGCCACAAGTTTTTGTTAGAAAATTTTGAACACCACTTGGTCATTTATTGTTACCATAATTCTAAATAAGTTTATTCATACTTAAAAATGATGTAGTTACTTAAAATAAATGTAAATCTTAATGAATAGTAGGAAATATTTAATTATGTACACTTTTTTTTTAAAATAAAATTGTTACTATTTTACGATTTTTTTATTTATTTGTATGCATATTTTGTAAAATATTTGCATATTTTCGGGTAAACACGTGCATATTTATGCGCATATTTTCTACATTTTTATTTGCATATTTGCCGAAGTCTAGTTATAATACTCGCTGTGTCTTAAATAGTCATGATTTTGCCTTGATGATTTCACATCTTAGAGACGTCATGGGAGTACCGGTACGGAACGAATATCTATATACGTTAAGCTTTGCAGATGATCAAGTAGTGATTGCACAATACCAAGAAGATCTCAGTTACATAATGAAGAAACTACAAGAAGAATATACCAAGGCTGGCCTAGATATTAACCTCGAGAAAACAGAGTACCTATCTACAAGTAAAGAAGACATAGAAGATCTACAGATTGACGACAACATAACAATCAAAGGAAAAGATAAATTCAAATACTTGGGGTTTATTATCACGAAAAAGGCAACAACAGAGGAAGAAATTAAGCAAAGATTAGGACAAACAAGTACAGCAATTCGACAACTTAACTCAGTATGGTGGGATAGACACCTAAATATGAAGACAAAAACACATATTTATAAAACATTAGTGCGAAGTATTATGACATACGGGGTTGAAAATTGGATTATAAACAAGAAAACAGCAGTAAGATAGTAGCAACAGAGATGGAATGCCGGCGAAGATGCTGCAGAGTAACAAGAATGGATAGGAGAAGTAATCACGAAATAAAGCAAAGGACATCAATAGAAACAGACATACTAACATATATAGAAGGAAAAAGACTAAAGTGTTATGGACATGTAAGAAGAACTAGCGACAGCAGATGGATAAAGAGAATAACCGAATGGAGCCCCATAAGGAGGAAAAAAGGACGACCGCGAAAATCCTGGAGGAACGAAGTAGACGACGCCATAAGTAAGAGAGGTCTAAACGATGGAGAATGGGACAACAGAGAGATATGGAAACGGTTGAACGAGGGAAAGCAGTGAATACTGTAGAATCCCTGAATATTTATTAATTAGAAACGTTATTAATGTTTTTAAAGGATTTTCTATGCTTTTTCAGTAAAATTTTGTGACTTCCAGATAATTTAACCAGTCTTGACCTTAAGTTTTTAAAATCAAATCGAGAACTTACTTTGTATATTGTTGTTTATAAGCAAAAAAATAACGTTTAATCGTTCGCATATAGTGTTTGTTACATATTATCACCAAATTTATCAAAAGAAATTGTTATATATCTGTATTAACGACTGTCATGTGAAAACCGTTACTTCCGTGGTCTATATTTCGAACCGCAATAGATCACATGAAGATCATGCACTTAGCTATCGACCGTCTATGATGACATGAGACTTGAAGAATAAAAGCACGAATGCATCTTCTGCGTCGCGTGATCAATCATTATATTGTAGTTATAAACCATTCACAAAAAAATGATACAGTCCACGCCCAAAGGACACCGATATATCTGGTTATTTGTAATAAAAAGCTCACATATCTAATAAAAATAAAATTTAAAATCACTTAGTTAAAAATCAAATTAATTTAAATTACATACCTTCATCAACCTAAAAAGTTTATATCTAAATTTAATTCCACTACTAGAAAAAAGAACACAAATGTTTTGAAAACAGAATTTGAATTATGGATAATTCCGCAAACAGTTTATTTCCAACAACTTTAATACACAAACACTTTCCGAATTTTGTGTATTCAACACATAAACAGCAACAATAAAAGAATTTTCACCATTCAACAAACGTTAATTAACAGAAATAAAGTCTAACTACTACACAAACATTTAACAAACTATCGCACTCAATTTTCATATAACTTATCTCTTCGTAGCATTGTTTATATAAATAATATCTGATATAGAATACTGAACTTGTAATACCAGCCGTACAGAGGCGTTTTATTTGTGTGGAACAACAGTTTTATGATGACCAGACCATCTAAAAATATATCAAAACTATGCAGCCATTGTGAAACAAAATTATTTTAGTTCATTGTTAAAGTAGGTCTTTCTACCATGTCTACTGCCTTTTTTTTCTATTTTGAATTATGTTTTCCTTTAAATTTAACAAACATAATAGAAGAAAGCGGGGACCAATAATATAAAGAGATAAATATGGAAAAAGTGGAAGATCTAGAATCTACTTAGATGCAATATTACAAAGGATTCGTTGACAAATATAAACGTTTCTATTATAATAATATTGCTTGGTTAAAATATAAACTCCTTGTAAACTCGTTGAGACAATTTTCATACACAGGTAGTGCCCTTCTGCAGTTCTATATTAGCTTAGCTACAAACTATTATAACTCAAAAACATTCAAAAATTCCAGGTGTTGTTTTCTTCGTGATTGTCGTTCATCGCTGATAGCTTGTTTTCATTACATGTCTTTGACTACGTCAGGGTAGGTTTCAGGAACATCACCAGGAAAACATCCTACTGATAAAGCTGCTAGTACCTAATTTTATCTGGGAATTATTCTCACATCTATAGTCTTATAATATATTTATATATATATATATATATATATATATATATATATATATATATATATATATATATATATATTATTGTGATATTTAAAGTCTTGGTGCGCCAAGCAATAATTAGCTAATTAATTTTTTTGATTAATTAAAATTATTTAAATGATATGATTATGACTCTATCACAATTTTTAATTCTTTTATCTCAGGGTTAAATTCGTGCTTCAATATCTATGCTATTACATGTGAAAGGTAAGGTCCAGAGAATACCGGAATAATAAAAAACACATATGATCTAACACTATATATTGAAATAAAAATAATGAAATAATTCACACTCAAAAGTTTTCAATAAACAAATCTCATATAAGGATTCTCAAAATTTTGTTCTCCGTACGTGAACAATCAAAATTAATGGTACAAACAATATTCATTGAAAACTCAAAATCCCAAACTATTCTAACTCTCCTAATCAAAATATTTATATCCTTTCTAAATTACGTGTAAAAATTGTGTTATCAATAAAAGAAAAAAAACTGCAGAAAACAAAAATATCTCTCTCTGATGATGAGTGGTCCAAATCCTTGTTCCTTGTAGACTCTATTATCTCCTCTCAACCGCTCCCTATGTAATCAGCAATCTTACAACAGATTGTTGCAAGTATATCGTCCTTAATGATCTCCTTCAAAAGCACAAATCATTCAAATTTTGATAGCCTTTCTCCTCTCGATAAACTGAATCTCTCGTTGGCCCGAGTGAAAAATGACTCTTGGAATATCTTCTCTTTACGATAAACTGAATCTCTCGTTGGCCTGAACAGTGACTCTTGGAATATAAGTAGAGAAATATGACTTACAATATTTTGCTGCTTCAGCTTCTGTCAGATACACTAACTCCACAAAAACTCACTAACATTCCACTACTGCTTGCTACATTTCAAGAACCGCCAGAGAACAATCACCGTTCCTCTAACAGACTTGGAAACCAACTGCTCTTTTTCTCTCTCCTCCTCAATCTCGCTAAACTTTTTTCTACATACTTATCCCACCTTTTTCAATCTCCGCCAATCAAAACTCGTCACAATTCCCCCATTTTCTCATTTCGATAACAAACAAATTTTTACCTATAATTATAAAATTTCCTAAAACTTATTTACAAATAATATTTTCTATAATTCTTAAAAACTAACAAAAACCTCTATCTAAAATCTCTTCTATTTGTCCCTAATCACTGCATTAATGTATTTTGGAAAACCCCGTTCAATTGTCTTTTTGTTTTCACTTAAAATTATGCGGGTCGCTCAAGTATAACAAAGAAATAATTTATGCAAAGCTTACTTTTTGTTTGGTACAGGTAATTCAAGAAATTAATAACTCTCCTTCTTCGAAATGTTTGTTGGATATTATCCTACTTATCTGAATTATTTTAATGTTATTGAATTTTGAAATATTTTTAAACAAACCAATATTTTTCTCGATTTTACATATCATAACAATATATATATATATATATATATATATATATATATATATATATATATATATATATATATATATATATTATATACAATCAAACATCAACATAATCAATGTCAAAATGAATTTTTACAAAATTAAATTAAATTGGAATATTGTACTTACATAACTGTATAATTTTTAAAATAAGTTAAGTTTTAATGTTTTGCAAATTTGAAAATTTAATGGATTAACCTCATGTTGTAAGTTTTTTTACTAGTTTTATACAATGTTATTTAGTTCTAATTTCGTTGTATTTACTGATACCATATTTTAGCATATCCTGAAGAAGCAAATAAATTTTACGAAAGCTTGATTAAAGAACAAAGAGTTTTACTTTCCTGCCCTATTAATGACTGCAACCTCAAAATAAAACTTTATTTTACATAACGTGTCAGTCAATAATACCTAACTACTATATATATATATATATATATATATATATATGTTGCTTTCTTTTTATTTTTTGTACTTTTTTTTATTTTCATTGATTTCTTTAACTACTTGTTTTTGTTCTTCCTATATATTTTCTTATTCAGTAATTCTTTCTGGAATATTTTTTACTCTATTTTCAATTTGAATTTGTGGAGTTTGCTAAATTCCTAATTTTACCTTTTTCACCAAATTTCAGCAAGGTGCTTTGTTATCAGATAAAGTTCGAGTTTCAGTTTTATTAAGCTACTCTCATAGCTTCATTTCGTATGCTTTTATCTAAATTTTGTTAAAACGTTAAACAAATGTTAAACGTTCTGTTAAAACGTTCAGAAACACCATTTAGTTCTGGATTCCTAGCTACTTTATACTGAATTTTGATTACAATATTTGAACATAATCTTCTAAAAGCTTCTGGGGAGTTTTCACCTCCATTATCACACCTTATTCGTTTAATTTTTACATTAAATCAGCAGTGACCATATCAATATATTCTATAAATTTATCTATTAATTCAGGTTTCTTTTCATTCAAATAACATATACAAAAATGTGAATAATGGTCTTTAAACGTAACAAAATACTTTTAATTGTGAGCTACTGGATCTATTAGGACCACATAAATCTGTTGACACAACTTCTAAAATTCTTTTTACATTTGTTTTTCATTATCAATAGTGGGAAACAGGGCTGGCGCTTAGGTATTGGCCGCCCGTGTGCGACCTAATATTTGCCGCCCCCCTTCCAACACTTTACACATACATACTATTATTTAAAGAAATGTGCAGAAGATGCATAATATAACAATAATAATCTGTTAATAGATAAATACTTACTTGAACATTTAGACTAATCTCCATGATCCAACGTCCATATATTATCCTAATGTATATCCTAATTTAAACGTCCATTTAATTAAAATAAACCGTGAATAGAAACATAAACACATAAAAAAAACTAAAAACGCACTTTTCGGGCTTTCGTCTCGGAAAACTTTTTGACAATATCTTTAATGTCCAATGTCGCACACACTTCATGTTCTATAGATAATATTGCAGAAAGCAGAAACACATCTTACTACAATTGTTATTTGTTCTATGTGCGCCCCAATGTTTTTTCTCCAGTTCATATAATTTTTGATGAGCAGAGTCAACTGTTAATCCTTTTTTTAATGTTGTAGATAGTTCAAATAGTTTTTGAGAATATTTTATATGAGCTGCACCGGATTCATGTCTTTTTAAAATAATAGCTAAATGTTGCCAGTCACTTACCCCATTAATTCCACAATAAGTCCTTCCCCCAAGTAATTGTTGGCTGCTTTCATCACAACGAAACAGTTGGTGCACAAAAAACACTATTTAGTGATAATGAGTAAAGGAACCACGGAGATGAATTTAGTCTTGATTAGGTAATGTGCGATAATAATAAGTTTCTGAAAATTTCCTATTATTTGTATCTCTGGGGAAGTTAATATTTGTAATTTGCTGAGGAAAATTTTCAACAACAAATTGAACTTCACTTGGATTCATGTTTGCAGGCCATTTTCCGGGATCATCTGAAACCAAGTATATGCTGGAGTTTCCTACACTGCAATCCAGATTAACTAGAACACTAATTGTTCTGTCTTGGTTGGTGGTTTTAGGTTCAGGCGTTTCAGCATCATCACTTGCACTATCGCTATTATTGTTATCAACTCATCCGTCTTTATCCGCAGAAATATTCAATTGTTTGGTACTTTTTTCTATGGTTTGGACTTTGCTTGAAGTTGAAGGTCCTAAATTTATATCCGAGTCTTCTATATTTTCATGTATGTTTTTCATCAAAAATGATTCCAGTGCACCGCTAAGTTTTTTTTTCTCCTCAGTTTTTGCCTCTTTTATTTTTTTATATTAAAAACCTGAAAGTCGGACATTTCGAAATTATCACTTAAGAACGAAACCGGGCGAATTTAACAAAATAAATCCAAAAACACTGCAAATAAGTTGTCCAAATAATGTTTCTCCAAATAATATGTAGCCGTAACGCGTATACGAATAAAATTGCTCCGATCTCGACGTTACTTCGAAATACAGTACCTACTGTGCAAAAGAAACGGGTACACTACTATATTTTACAAACAAAATCGTTTATCAAAAGCGTGTCTAAATTCATCGAATTCTCAACTAAGACTGAACATAAGACATAATAACCCATCTATAAACATAACCATAGGAACAATATTATAGCAGGAACTTTA
Source organism: Diabrotica undecimpunctata (assembly GCF_040954645.1). Classification (NCBI taxonomy): domain Eukaryota; kingdom Metazoa; phylum Arthropoda; class Insecta; order Coleoptera; family Chrysomelidae; genus Diabrotica; species Diabrotica undecimpunctata. The sequence goes on along the minus strand of NC_092810.1, from coordinate 142,813,249 downwards.
CAACCACTTGCCTAAATTCTTGTAAAGTATCTACGTGTGAAATCTCAAATAACTGAAGTCGGAAAGCCGCCAGCCGCTTTGAATTAAAAAGTATTCCCGAAACTGCTTTATGACTGTACCTGCAAAAGGGCGGCAGTTCATACAATAAATAATATTTTCTGAAAAGAAGTATACATGATAAATGAAAGGCATTTAAGTATTATCACGTACTGAATAATTATTATTGTTAGGAATACTAGAGTCCACAGAATTATCTGAATCATTACTATTTAATTATTTGAAATTATTTTCGTTTTAAAAATGTATTATCATCAGTGAACTGCTTTTGGCCGCCTCTCTTGTTGGTCGCCCGTGTGCGATGCACACTTGGCACACATGGCGGCCCTGGTGGGAAATGGTCATCGTGATTATTTTTCTTTTAAACAGATTTCACATATACCAGATACAGAATATAGAAAGACCCATTTTCCTACGTTCAACAGCTGTGATTTGTGCTTCTAGTAGATGTTTACATCTTAATTTAACAATATTCAAGTTATTTCTTAACCCACCTGTTATCCAACATGATTTCCTTTCATTATTTTGACCTGTTTCTCTTTGAATACAATATGAAGACCTGCTTCTTCCATTTTCTCCGCCGAAAATAAATTAAATGAAAGTTGATTACATTCATACATTTTTCATCTATTTAGACGATTCAGTTCACCTTGTTTTGTTTCCACCAATGGTTGACCCTTATTTGCCACATTTATGTTGTAGATTACTTCCTGGATATTATCTAAAAAACTTTTAGCATACCTCTTAACCAAGTAATTCGTAACACCACTGTCTATTATGAAATTTATTTCACTAGATTCTGATTTGGCAACTAAAGTGGTTTCCTCTGGAGTCAATAATGCTACCTTCTCGCAGTTTTCCACTGGGTGTGCTCTATTTACATTTTTATTTTTCCAACACTGATAGCGCTTGTGCCCCATTTTTACACAGTTATGGCATTTAAATTGAAATTATTGATTGTTTTTTACATTACCTTCACTGGTTCCAGTCCAATTCTTCCATTTACTCCATGCCCTGTTTATTTTCTATAAATTCAATATCAGGACTTGTTTATTTCAATGACCTTAGTTTCTGTTGTAGCTGAACCTGTGTCACCTGGTTCCCTTCCCTTCTTTTGATATATATTTTCCAACGTAAAAAATGCCCAATTAGATTCCGGCCTTTCACATCGTTTTTTTATAAATTACTCGAGCGGCATCATCTGCAGATTCACCTTGGGATAGAACAACTAAAACATCAACTTGTTCTAGTAACAATTTTACTCTAAATAAACAGTTGGAAAATTAATTTCCATTTCTATGAATTTTTATTTCTTAGATATTCTCAAACCGCATTTTAGTTTTTAGCACACCACTTTATTAGCAGAAATATTAACATTTTTTTAAATATTTACATATTTTGTTAAATACCCGTGCTCTTCTGTAGTAATATTTAAAACAAATTTAAATTTTAACACTATTGTGTTAAAAACTTACTTACTTATACTTTAAGTACTTTTCACATGAATTGACTTTTTCGTTATACATTGTAAATTGGTTTATACTATAAAATTTAGGATAGGTCAAGGATTTTTCATTAATTACGAAAGGTGGTTAATATATATTTCAGTATATATCAGTCTCGGATAGAATATTACTCGAAATACATACTCCATTCAAAATAAATATACTTCAAATCTAGGCCTTGACAGCATGGGTGTAGTAAGGCCTAGGCAACCTAGGCACGTGTCTAGGGCCCCTAATTTTTGGGACCCGAAAATCTACAAGTATGGACGAACCTTACCGTGCTTATGCATCCGCACCCGCAAGTGTCGATGTCGATGTGTGTAAATTCGATAGAGTCTCGCCCCTTTCTTAAAAAGTCAAACGTAGCTATTTAAAGCAGTCCCCTGAACGTTACGTATTGTATCTTATGTGAGTTATGATTAAACCTTGCGCAATTAAGACTTAAGTCCTAGACTTGATTGCAAATAAATTGTTTTGGATTCATAGTTAATACTTTGTGCTTACACTTCGGCTACGTCGGAATCTGGAACGCCACAAATACCTTCACGATTCAAAAATGAAAAGAAGGCCAAAATTCAAAAAGAGGTGGTTCTTATCTTCAAGCTATCAAGAAATATGTCGCTGAGAATTAAAAACAAGATGCGGAAAAAGTTGCACCGTTCGTCAAAAAAAATTTAAAAGCTACAGTTGCTACTGGATCGTTGGTGTAAACAAAGGGAAAAGGAGCACCAGGACCTTCAAGTTAGCGTCTATCTCATCGTGTTCTGGATCTACAAAACCTAGTTCAGGAGAAAAATGACAGCTGGAGGAACAACTGCTACCGCCGCCAAACATTCTGCTACCAGCGAAAAGGCAAAATCTGTAAAGAAAGGCTAAAGAAGCAGCATCAAAGACAGAGAAAAAGCCGGCCAGGGCGAACAAAGTTGAAAAGAAGTCAGCTCCTAAAACTGCGTAATCTTCATCCCCAGTTCCGCAGAGGTCAAAGTAAAAACACCGATTAAACCGAAGAAATCAAATAAAGGCAGTCAGTCCTGCGAAAAAACCAAAGGCACCCAAGTCAAAAATCGCCAAGGCTACCTCAAGTTCACCAAAATACTAGAAAAGCAGCTGCTCCTAAAAAAGTAATTTGACTAATTAATATCTTCTAATTATTAAAGCAAATGTAAATTTTTAAAAAAGTATTAGGTACATTATTTAATTAAAGTAATATATAATATAAAGTAACACAAATTGTGATTGTGATATTTGTGATATTGAGTAAAATAAATTTAATTGGAGATCATTTTCTTTTTTCGTTTTAGTACGTAGTCTTTAAAATGAGTTTCTATAAAAATTTAAGTGGGTGTGAAAAAATAAAACAAAAAGCAGATCGAAATAAAGTGTCAAAACAAATAAAAAGAACGTTGGAAAACTTTTTAACTGGAGAACAATTACAACAATCGTCATCATTTTCACAAATTTCAACTGTTTAAACTCCAGAAATATCATTTGTGTCCGAAACTATTCTGCAAAAAGACCAGCAGGAAAAACCAAGCAATTCCGATTGTAAAGATGAAATAAAAGAAGAAAATATAAATTAAGAGTTTTGTAAACGACATTGCATTCTGGCCAGATGCTTAACAGACGCCATGTGAGAGTATCATATAAAAAATCCACTAAAATCAATAAATGAATCTTTAGAATCATCTTCTATTCGATGTAACGAAGGGACAAAACAAATCACAAGAACATTAACTATTGCTTCCTTCTTCTGAACAATGAATTGCGGGGAAAAAGTTAAATGAGATTGGTTGGATTCGGCGGGCGTAATTTCGGCCGGTAATCCCTTGGCCTACCTGCATAAATCAAGGGGTACCATTTATGACAGGGGTAATTTCGGCCGAGGGGTTGATGTTTACGATGAGATTAAAATATTGGTAATTACGCTTCATAGTTTCTGTAAAATATTAATTGTGTATTTATTTGGAAATACCTAATCCTGTGTACCTGTCGGAAATACCTTTAATTTACTTATCTCTTTATTCTAATAACTATGTTGTACCTACTTAAGATTATTCCTTTAAATGTATAAAATTCACAAATAACAGGTATAAAATTATTATAGCTAGTCAGTATTATAACTTATCTTGAAGCTACTAGTCGATAGAAAGCATAAAATATATTATTTGTATACGATGGCATCTGTTTCAGTAATTAAGAGTTCACGCGGTTGTGACTTACTAGTTGTAGAAAAGTTTCAGTTTTGTAAACAGGACGTATTAAAAAGTGGTGAAGTACGTTGGAGGTGTATAAAGAAAAATTTAAGATGTTTAGCCAAACTGTACACTGTTGGTGCGGAATACACAGTTACTAGAAGTGAATTAATCCACAACCACGAGTCCGATGAAACTACGTTGGAGAGAAAAATAGTGACGACTTCATGCAAGCGCAAAGCTGAGGAAGACATATCGGAGAAACCTTCAAAAATTATTAAAAGCGTTCTTTCAAATCATTTGCCAGAGAATTTGTCATCGATAGATGTCAGTCTAATAAGAAGAAATTTGTACAACAGCCGCCGTAAGCTCTTACCAGCCCTGCCTAAGGATATTCACGATGTACATTCTGTACTCGATAGTTATGGACCGAAAACCACAACAGGTGAAAATTTTTTGTTTATTAACAGCACAGCTGATAATATCATTGTTTTTTCTTGCCATACAAATATAATAAGTTTATGTAAAATGAAAGATTTTTACATGGATGGCACATTTTCTTATTGTAAAAAATATTTTTATCAGTTATTTACCATCCATGGACTGGAAAATGGGCATTATGTTCCTCTTTTGTATTGTCTGTTGCCCAATAAGACCAGTGACACATATATGAGACTTTTTCTGTTGGTAAAATCTAAAATTTTTGAACTTTATAATATTGTTTTTGAACCGAAGGAGGTATTTGTGGATTTTGAAATCGCAATTCATAACGCATTAAAAGTTGTCTTTCCCAAAACCAAACTAAATGGTTGTAGATTCCACTTGCACCAGGCGTGGTATAGGAAAATACAATCATTAGGGTTAACCCAAATGTATAAAGATAAAAACTGCGAGGAAAGCAAATGGCTTACTCATACTTTTGGACTAACTTATTTAGACCCCTCTGAAGTTGAAGATTGTTTCATATTTGATCTCATGTCATACAAACCGGACCATAAACTTATAGATAAATACGCAGACTATTTATTAGAAAACTACATAGCGCCAGAATCTCATTTTCCACCAAATATATGGGCATATGAAAACCCATCAATTAAAAGAACCACAAATGCCTGCGAATCATTCCATTCGCACTTTAATTCTAGTTTTTATTCAAGTCACCCTTCTATATTTATTTTTATAGAAAAATTAAAAGATTGTCAGATCGATGCATATTTAAAAATAAAAAATTTAAATATTCCAGCAAAAATTAAAGACAAACAAGTAAAAAACAAACTAAAATTTATCGAAAACATGGTAAATATGCTTCGATCTGACAATATTTCTAGAATTAATTTCGTTAAATCTGTATCACATCAAAACGTTTTTTAAAAATTTATAGTTTACTTAATTTATAGAAATAAGTTGATGTAATAATTTTATTGAAATAAAGAAATATTTTAATATAAAGCATTCTGTTATTTTATTTGATTTGCGGCCGAAAATACCTATGAGATAAGGAAGCAACTTAAAACCTCCGGCCGAATTTACCTACCGGCTTTTAGTACCTGCTCTTTTTCCGGCCGAAATTACGTCCGCCCGTTGGATTATAGTGAAATCAACAACTTAGTGTACTATTAGGTCTGTAAATTATTTTCCAAGCAAACAAGGCTAATGACAAAACGGACGAATGATTGAAAAAATGTACATAAAAAATTGTCAGAACATGGAAACTTCACTGACTACATTATCTGCTGTGATTTAACATTAAATTTAAAACAATTTTCATGATAGTGATGTTAGTGACTCTTCAATAGAGGAATAAAAATGTTATGAACAAGATTTAAACCTGGCAGAACTAAAAAATAAAGTATTACAGTTTAAGACTTTTTTAAGTAAAGAAAATATTATTTCGCCTGTATCCATGTGGTCATTTATTAAGAAAAATAATATTGCTACATTCCCAAATTTAAACACAATTCTGAGAATTTATTTAACCCTTCCAATTTTTTCTTGGAATCCGATAATTAAATAGAACTACATACTATATGCTTTGAAACCAAACTAAGAAACGCAAAATATGTGTTATGACTGAAAAATAGGCCCGGAATTACAATGTTGCCTAGGGCCCGATTTAGCCTTAGTCCGCCACTACTTCTTCTTTTCGTAGCACTACAACCCGGTGTGGGTTTTGGCTGACTGCACAACTTGCTTCTATCTTGAACGGTCGTCCATATAGTTGGGTCAGTGGGTAGCCCTATTGTTCTTAGATCTGACCATATATTGTCTCCATCGTATTCGTGGACATCCTAAGGGCCTTCTTCCTGTGGGGGTTTTCTCCCATATTAACTTGGCAAGGCGGTTATTAAGGAGTCTGTGGACATGGCCAGCCCATCTTAGACGTTGGGATTTAATCTCTTGGACTATATCGCTCGCTCTATACATCTGCTTGACCTCAGCATTTGTTCTCATTCGGTATTGGTTGCTATTAATGTCGTGGTAAGGCCCAAAGATTCTTTTGAGGATTTTCCTCTCAGAACATCTAAGTTTACTTTGTTTCTTTGGTCAGGGTCCACGTCTCACACCCATACATGAGAACCGGTCTAATCACCGTTTTATATATTCTAATCTTTGATGTTCGTGTTAGGCTTTTAGATTTAATAGTATTGTGGTGTACATACATCTGTTTGCTGCCTGAATTCTTCCTTTAATCTCTTCCGCGATATCGTTATCTGCAGTGATTGTTGCTCTGAGTATTTAAAACTTTCCACTCTTTCAAAGTTATATGGGTCTATTGTAACATTTTGCCCTATTCTATCTCGTCCCTTTTGTCTGTTGATGTACATGTATTTGGTTTTCTCTTCGTTTACCCTTAAACCAGTTTTCTTTGCCTCTACCTCGAATTTATTAAAAGTCTCCTTCACATTGGTGACTGTGTTTCCCACAATGTCAATGTCATCTGCGTATGCTAGTAGTAATTTTGGTCCATTTACTGTGAGTAATTCTGTTTTAAGTTGTGCTGCTCTTACTACTTTCTCCAGGATGATATTTAAGAGGAGAGGTGACAGGTGTCCTTGTTTCAGGCCACTGCTTATTTCGAAAGATTCTGATAGTTTGTTACCTATCCGTACTCTGGATCTACAGCTATTCACACATAACTTAACAAGTTGGATAAGTTTTCCGCCTTAGCCCGCCACTGCCCGACAGCAAATAGGAAATATGACCATGAAGTCGAAAAGCTCTATGGTCAAATCCTAGACATCTTACAGAATCTTAAATTTTATACACACAACCAAACCTATATGGAATCACCATGTATTTCAAACCAATATTTATTTCTTTTGAAAAACATAGCAGCCCACAGATAACACATCCCAGCGCGGTATAGATTATTTGTTTTAGTTGTAAATTAAACGAAAATAAATAAACTAACTTTCGCTTTTACAAACGAAAATATGCCTTATGTAGGGTTAACGGATGTGAAAAGGGGAAAGATTATTGGTCTTGTGGAGCAAGGAATGTCTCAGAGGCACATAGCTGCAGTGGTAGGCGTAACACAGGGAGTTGTGTCAAAAACCTATGCTAGGTATCAGGAACTAGGAACGCTTAAGAATAGATCAAGATAAAGTTGTCAAAAAGTAACAATGGCTTGCCACGATCGTTTCATTGTCCAACCTTTAATTTGAACCCCCATGCTTTGTGTACCGATAAGAATTGGCGGCATAGTTTGTAACGATGCTCTGATCGTTTAACAGTTCGAACCGTGGGAGTGTTAATATTTACGCATCCACTTCTACAACGTGACGGCCAAGTGGGATTCAGAACGGCTATTTAAGGCGTGTGAATAGCGGAATTAGATAGTCTTGTAGCTAGCGCTCTAGGCTCCCTGACTCGCCGGTGTAGTGAACCTGCGAGCCATTCCGGACAGAGAGATTTCCGTATTGAGGATCATACTCTGTCCCTAACCAAGCGGAACCCATCGATATTGCGTATTGAGCATTACCGTGGATCTGCACAGAACCAACCGGGACAGAGAGATTTCCGTATTGAGGATCATACTCTGTCCTTAGCCAAGCGGAACCCGTCGGTATTGTGTATTGAACATTGCCATGGGTCTGCACAGCTAAATATTTTGTTTGCGAGCATATTCGGAGCTTTCGCTGAATTGAAGCGAAAGCGAGTATAAATCTGCGCGCGAGATCGATTTCCCCCATTTCGTTTCTTATTAGTACTAATTAATTTCTTTTCTTTTATAGACGTTCGCCGAGGACTTCGTTCATCGCGGGATCCAGACGGGGACGTAGAATTAGTTTTAGTTTTATTCATTGTATAAGTATACAACGTAGAATTCCTTTTTATTTTTATTTATTGTAGATATACTAAATTAATAGATTTATTTTCATTTCAAACCTGTGTTTTACTGAGTCTGTCGCCCCGAAAGAGCTACCCATCACAAGTTTCTAAAGTTGTTATTACATATTGTATTATTGATTTTTATGTGAATAATTCTAGGTCTAATGACCCATTAAAAATCTCCCATGGGATTATTGTCTATTATTCATAGGTTCCTTAGTATATTATAAAGTTGATTAAACTTCCGAATTATATCGAGGGTTGGCACAAAAAAAAACAGTTTGACAACTGACAGTTTAGGGTTAGTAAAAATGGAGAGTTACATAAGAGAAGAATATGTTTTGATTGTTGAACAATATTTTAAAAAATAATAAAAGTTCGGCCACAGTTCGAAAATTTGTACAAAATAAAGTTGGAATATTGATTTAATTTGGTCAACTGTGAAGAGTAATTGAAAAAGTCAGGGAGACTGGATCAATCAATTGATGAGGCTAAACACACTGGTCGTACAAAATCAAGCTGCTCAAATGCCAATATTGAAGCAGTGCGTGAGAGTGTTGGTGCAAGTTCAGGAACATCAATTCGGCGTCGTGGACAAGAATTAAGAATTGCAAATTTAAAAAGCTCTCTATAGTCTGTCTCTACAGCGTATACTCACTGAAGATCTGCATTTCCATGGTTAGAAATTTTAATTGACACAAGAACTGAAGCTTTACAACCCTACATAGTGAATATAATTCGTTGAATGGATTATTGAACATCAACAAGTTAATACCGAATTTTCCACATCCTCAACATGTCAGTGTTTGGTGCGAATTTTGAGCTAGAGACATTATCACATGCCATATAGCCCGCGAAACAATTCATCGTTTGATTTAACACCATTGGATTTCTTTTTATGGGAATATTTGAAGTCAAAGGTCTATTCCAACAAGCCTCCATATGTGCGTTGAAGGAGGAAATTCAACGCTGCATCAACGAAATTTTCTCTGAGAAATTTTCTACTTTTACTGAGAAATAACTAGAGTATAATGAATCAGCATTCCTGTGTCTGATTGACCTAAAGAAAGCGTTTAACAGAGTAAGACTCAAAGATGTAATCCATCTTCTGTATAATAAATAGAGAAGTTCTCCTAAATATTATAAAAACTATCGAAAACATCTACCAAAAAAACAAAATGGAAGTCAGAATAGATGGACAACTTACAGAACCTATAGAAATAGGCAGCGAAAGAAGACAAGGGGACTCATTGAGCCACATGCTCTTCAATTTAATCATCGATAAAATCATCAAAAGCGTCAAAATCAACAAAGAAAAAGGATACAAAATCGGAAACAAAGAAATAAAAATACTCTTATACTAAAAAATACTGTTACGCAGACGACGCAATATTGATAGCCCAATATGAAGGTAGTCTGCAAAGACTGGTCCACAGATTTAATATAAGAGCAAAAAAATTTAATATGACAATCTCATCTCAGAAAACTAAAACAATAGTAGTCGGCAAACAACCAACCAGATGTAAAATAGAAATTGATGGCATCAGTATTGAACAAGTAATGGAAATAAAATATCTGGGAATTACACTGTCCAGCTATGGGGACCTGGACAAAGAAGTGAGAGATCAAGTACAAAAGCCAATAGACTGGCAAGACTTACTAACACTATATGGGGAAACATACACATTAACACTGAGATGAAGTCAAGAATTTATAAAGCCAGTGTGTAAGACCAATATTAACATATGCCCCAGAAACAAGACCCGACACAGCCACAACGCAAAGGCTACTGAAAGGGCATAGATGAGAGTACTGAAAAGAATTACAGGAAATACGCTGAGAGACCGAAAGAGAAATGAAGACATTAGAAGAAAATGCAACGTACAGTGTATAAATAAATGGACACAAAATAGAAAAAAGAATGGAATAACCACATAAGCAGAATGGAAGAGACCCGTGTCGTCAAAATAGCAAGAAATAAGTCACCAATCGGCAAACGAAGTATCGGACGACCGCCCAAAAGATGGAGTGATAACCTTCCATAGAAGTATTAATCCGCCAATGAACAAGCAGAATTGCTTACAAAAAGGAAGAAGATCAACGAAATTCAGTCATATTTATGCAAAATGGTCATCGAAAATTTCGACAATAGAGTACTTATGTGCCAGCAAAGCAGTGGACATCATTCGTATGATGTGTTATTCCATACATAACCCCTTACCTACGTACTTTGATTCAATAAACAATTAATTAATTCAAGAGTGTTAACAACCTAGCAACACAAATAAGGAAATAATTGAGACAGTGGAAATACCGGGAAACGTGGAGATGGAATAAACCGATAGAATAACAACCTGACAGCGTATATGGTATGAGCACGTGAAAAGAATAAATCACGATGGCCAAAGAGAGCGTTAAAATAGTCTGCAAATCTAAGAAACTAGGATGACCAAAAATAACAGAAAAAAAGAATCAAATATAAAATGAGGGAGAGACATCTGGAAGAAAACGATTAGCAGGATAGGAGTGGATAGAGGTTGAGATGAGGGATGCAACAGTGGCTGAGGGACCCCGTGATATATATTATCTGCTAGTTTATTATCTAACGGTATCTTCTATATATTTGTCTATCTTTTGGATCATTAGTATTTAATATATCAATTAGATCTAGTTTTTTGGTACCACGCTAATTTAAAGGGATAAAATAAAACAAAAGTAACCATAATACATAATAAACTATAATTTTATTAGAGCTAAGAGACATACAATAGTAAAAGTATATACAATTCAAAACACATAATACTATTTTAATTTAGTAAAATAAAAACGATATCACCTCTTGTATAAATACTCAAGTAATACTTACAAATAATCTTCTGGTTTACGATCACCGTTGAACTCGATAGTAACAATAAAATTTCTAGTAACTAACTATAAGTACAAAGTTCATACAAAAATGTTATATATCTAAAAATATTGTTTTTAAAACTTTAGTTGATCATATTTATAAATAAAATACAGTGTTCCAACGAAAATTTGACCCACCCCTCCCAGAAACTCAGAAATCAAAAGTTTCCTCAAAATTTAAGAAAACACATTAATTTGTATTGGGAGAGGGACGAATTTTCATGCATAATTTATGCCCTCAAATGTTATGCCTCATTGCAAGGCATCAACCCCCAGTTTTTTTTAATAGCAAGTATGGTCGATTGGCACATTATTTGAAAGGTAATTTTTTTCTAGCGTTTCACCACATTAACCAATTAAATGTTCTTAGTGGCCTCCAATACAATAATTAAATCAACCTGCAAATCGAGATCAACACGCCACTGTGTCGTTATTGGAGTAACAGTAATCCTCATTTATTTATGGAGGCACATACAAATTTATTAGAAGACGTTATTGATCCGCTGATTACTGACACATTGGAATCTGATAATAGCCTTTTAGAGGATGAACTGACTTTCCAACAGGACGGGGCACCTCCACATTATGATATACGCGTAAGCCATTTTTTAAATCAACGTTTTTTCAGTGCGTTGGATTGATAGAAGGGGTCCAATAGAGTGGCCGGCCAGATCACCGGATCTTTCGCCTTTGGATTTTTTTTTTGTGGGGATACCTAAAATCAGAAATATACGCTACTCCGCCAGCAGATCTTGCAGAGTTGCGACAAAGAATTGTGACTGAATGCCAATTATTGACACTGGAGGTATTTGGAAATGTACTAAGAGGCTTTGAAAATAGACTGTATTATTGTATGGAGGTTACAGGAGGTCATTTCGAACATTTAATTGGTTAATTTGATGAAATTTTATGTTTTTTGTTATTACTGATGTTCAACTAATAAATTAGTTAAATCCAAAATTATCTTCAAAGTTATTTCGTAAATTAAAAAAATAGAGTGTCGTGTAGAGAAAAACATACCTTTCAAATAATGTGCCACTTGACCACACTTGCTATTTAAAAAAAACTGGATGCCGTGCAATAGGAGATTACATTTGAAGGCAACAATTTTGCATGCAAATTTGCCCCGCTCCCAATACAACTTGACATGTTTTTTCTTTTATTTTGAAGAAACTCTTGCTTTCTGAGTTTCTGGGGAGGTCAAACTTTCGTTAGAATACGTTTTATAAAAAAATATGTAGCTACGTATACACTGCCCCGCAAAATTAACCGATACGTGAAAATTCCAAGGTTTTCTCCTTTTGGTTTTATTGAATTGCCCTGTATAATAATTAATTTGACTATTTAATTTTATATTACTTTTATTAGCTAAAAGATAAAGCACGCATTGCGGAAATTAAAAAAATAGAAAATGACCAGAACAGGACAGAATATCGAATGAACTCATAAGTACGAAGGAGCAGATCTGACCAAACAACTATTAAAACTAATACAAAAAAGAATAGAACAAAACAGAATACGACAAGAATAGATATCAAGCATCCTAATACCTCCTTTTAAAAAGGGAGACAAATCGGACCTGGAAAATTACAGATAAATTAATGTATTAAACAAAACACCAACATTATCAACCAAAGTGATAACAAATAAACTGATTGAAATTAAAACACTAGCAGAAGAACAACAAGGTGTTAGGTCGGGAAGATCATGTGCCGACATTATATTTCTAATGGAGCAAGTGGACGAAATGTTTCATGAACCTTAAGAAGGCATAATGGTTGACATGACAAGAAGGCCTGGGCCTCTTCAAGGAATGGGGTACTCCGTTTTTTTTTTCTTAGGAGTAGTGGGGGTGTGGTAAACGAAAATCGCGTGATACGTGATACATGTGAGAAGTAGTGGACTACTAAGAAGCAGGGGGGTAGCTGAAGGTGGCTGTGTGTGGGTGATCTGAGAAGATCCAGAAACGCAAAAGAAGAAGTAGGTATTGCCAAGCATGCCAGTTAAGGTACTTCAGGGGTTACCAGCCAAGTATTTAGGAACGGCTCTTTATCAGCGTTGTTGGCGCGCAGACTTTACCTGCGATATTGGATGGGGAATGATTCTAATATATCAAAATACTCATGCAGTATCGTAGGATACGACGTTCGGTGGCCGTAATGGCGTTTAGTTGATGTGTCTTGAGGGAGATGAGGTCCTGAAGATGAGATCTTCTCCTAAAAGCGATATCCGGCCACGGACGTCCTGACAATAAGGAGATTTAAATAGAATTGCTTGGGTTTTGGAGGGATTTATGGTCACTCTCCATTTGTTGCACCATTTTATGACTCTGTCACGGTAGTGTTGAGACCGTTCGAATACAGATCGTTGCTATCCACGCTCCCTGTGAGAGCCAGAGGTGAGGATGGCCGTATCATCAGCGAACAGGAGGAGAGACTCTGATCCTTGCTGCGGGCGGGGGATGTCACTGTTGTAAACTGTGTAGAAAACTGGAGCAAGAATTGAGCCCTGGGATACTCCAGCTTGTGGAGTGAATGGAGTGGATAGATGGTCAGCGATTTTTATCCTGATAGTCCGGTGAGAGAGATAGGAATTTATTAGTTTAACGAAAGGTGTAGGCAGTCCAGCAAGGTGGAGCTTTTCAATCAGGCCTGTGTGCCAGACCTGATCGAATGCCTTCTGGACGTCTAGGAATATGCCTATGACGTGTTTCCTTTCGTTAATTGATTGAAAAATGAAGGTTGTTGCTTCTACCAATGCATTTTGTGTGGAGTGTCCAGCCCTGAATCCGAATTGGTAGTCTGGGATTTGGAAGTGAGCGTCTAGGAATTCTACGAGTCTCTCCTTGAGGATCCTCTCGTAGACTTTACCTAGGGTGCTCAAAAGTGAAATGGGTCTGTACGATTCAGGGTTGGTGAGGGTTTTCCCCTTTTTGGGGATCATGACTGTACTGGCTACCTTCCAGAGAATAGAAAAGTAGCTCAGTGATAGTGATGCATTGATAATGTTAATGAGCAACGGGATTATATTCTGTGGAAGATTTTTGAGGCATCTTCTGTGGATGCCATCTGGGCCAGGAGATGTGTTTTTACCAATGTTGCACATCTGCCTGACGGTGTCCTCAGTCACAGGGGCCATCATCGGGTGAGGATGTGGTCCGTCATGTGCCTGAGGGTAGTAGAATATATCTTCCACTCTCCGCTCGGCTTCTCGTTTGGATCTTTCGCTGAAATTGGGGTTGTTTGGGGAGATGAGGGTGGCCTGTAGTGTATTTTTGAAAGCTTCGGCCTTATCTTGTGGATTGTTGAGGATGACGTTGTTTACTATGAGATGAGATCGTGGCTGACTTTTTTGTTTAGTTAGGACTTTGAGTTTGTTCCAGAATGCAGCACCATCTCGGTAGTCAAGGTCAGAGGTGACACGCATCCACTGTTGTTGTTTCAGCTTGTTCACCTCCAACCTTATAACCGCCGAGAGCCTGTTGTACTCTGTTTTGATAAGTGGGTCTCTGAATCTTTTATACTCTCTGAGCATTTTTCTTTTGGATTTGATTTGTGCGATGATGTGCGGTGGAAGAGTTGGAGTATATGGATTGTATTTTGTCTTTGGAATAGCCAGGGCTGAGGCTTCTTGAAGAAGCTTCTCAACTTTGGAAATCCCTGTGTCAACTTGGTTATGTATTGACATATTGCCTAACTCTGGGAGGTTCTGATTGATATGTTGTTGGAATAGTTCCCAATTTGCTTTACGATAATTTGTCCTATAGATTGCAGGTCTTGTCTGTGGAAGGAAGTTGAAGTCAGTTTTGACTAGGAGAGGAAGATGATCGGATGTTATCGAATCACCAATGAAACATTCGTCATCGATCCTATCAAGCAGGCTATCCGTGCATAAGATATGATCGACGATGGACATTCCATGGTAATTGAAAAACGTTGCATCATTATTGGTGATTCTCGAAATGGGCAGCTCTAGAAGAAGGTCTGAGAGCTGTCTGCCTGGAATATTTGTGTGGATATCACCGAATTGAGTGTGCCTGCAGTTTAGATCGCCCATTAATACAGCATTGTCGAGTGTGGAAAAGTACTCGACAAGAGGTAACGAGAGGGGTGTGTTTGGATGCTTGTAATAGGATATTATCGTAACTTTGGTGTTGTTTGGAAGGTGTAGGTCAACTGCCAGGTAATCGTCGTCACGGAGCTGGTCTAGGATGTGGGGAGGAGGTATGTGTGCTGAGGAAGGTATAGTATGGTGGATCAAAAGACCATTGCCATGACTGACCTGGCTTTTATTGAGTTGAAAAGATGTGTAACCTGTGAAATTAAGTGGTGCCTTTAGGCGGGTATCGGTAAGGGATAGCACTTGTATTTGGTGGGTGAAAAGGATGTGTTTAATTAGAGCTCTTTTACGACCGATTCCCGCACTGTTGACTGTACCTATTACACAGTTGAACGTGACGGCTTACTGGAGGGGGACGAAGGTCATTTCGACCTTGTTATTTCTAGCTGTGGGCACTATTGAGTGCCCGAACATTTTGTCCGACAGGTCGGAGGAGTATTTCAATGGTTTCTCTCCTGTCTGGCAATATATTCATCAGCAGAGTGGTTGTGAATTGGATCCACAACCTAACGTCTGCTGTGAGGGTCGCAGGAGGAATCCTACGCTCAGCGATTAGAGGTTTGGCCTCTTGATGCGAGGAAGGTGTCTCCTGCCGTTTGAGGCATCGTGGTGACCAAGCCGGGTGTGTGCCTTTGCAGTTGGGACACTTAGGGTTTTTGATTTGTTGGCATTCAAAGCTTTTGTGCTCACCACTACCGCAGTTAGGGCAAGTCGCCTGCCTTTTTTGGCACTCTGAAATTTCATGACCGCTCTGGCAGCATCTGCTGCAGTATTTTGCGGCCGGACGGATAATGCTGAGATTGTGTGGAGCCTCATAGGGCCTGATCAACCCATCTATACAGATGCCATTGATCAAGGCGTCTGTGTAGTACTCCTCACAGAAGTGACTTAAATGGGAAGTCCATTTCACTCAGGTTGATGGCTAAATCCTCGGTAGAAATGGTCGGGTCGACATCGGTGACGACAAGGTAGAATGGTGACTGCTTTTCGACGGTTGGCTTGTTGGATCGTTGCCGTGAGTTTTTAGGCTCAATAATGATGGAGGGATCGCCAGTCCTATTTTGAAGTGTCTTGGACACATCTCGAGTGTTTAACGTCTTTGACGTCTCGAGATATGCTAGACGATTTTTAGGCACAAACTTAAGGTTGATCATTACACCCTTGAATAATTCTTGGGTGTTGACCAACTGAAAAAGTTTGCGTTGGGTGTCGTAGGCTGGTGGAATGTTAAGGATCTTGTAGGTGAAATGCTGCGGTTGTTTCATCTGGTCCTCCGGACTGGCGGTTTTGGTTGAGGTAGTTGGTGCCTCGATAGTTTTTTTAGGAGGATTGGCTCGTGAGGTCGAAGGAACCTCATCGTTAGCGGCGACTGTAACCCTCTTTTTGGGTTTTGTGGCTGAGGTAGTGGTGGCTGGAGCGGTAGCTGGAGTAGGTGGCTTAGTGGCGGAGGTTTTGGTAGCCTTGGTGGCTACATTGGTGGATGTTATTTTTCTGTCTGAGTTCGAGTTCTCCTCAGTGATAGTAGGCAGAGGAGGGAAGTCCTCATAATTACTATCGGAGTCCTCGTCCTCAGTAGCTTGATAGTTGGGATTTAGTAGTGGGTTGATGATGATTATTTATTATTAAATAGCCTAAAATTAATACCCGTAAATTATATAGCCTTTATTATTTTAGAGGCAGCATCGGGATACCTTGTAAAGGCCACCTCGATGAGGGAGGTCAGTCTAGTGAGGAAGTCACTAGATGACTCGGGGGTAGGTTTAAGAGATGGCATGCTTGGCTGTGGAGGGGAAGGCATCTCTGAGGCGATGGTATCTCCACCTCAGGTGCCGAGTATCTCCGTGGGCCAGGCCCGTTATTGGATAGAATTTATTGAGGAGCGGATTTTTTGTCTGCAATTCCTACTAGTCGTCGGCGGACTCACCGTCAACAACGAGAGAACCTCGTTGGAAGAAGTGGTCCTATTCCTCGCAAAAATCGCTTCAGTGCTCGCTAGGCACTTACGGTCCCTTCGCGAGCTAAAGAAGGTACGCCTCCGAGGAACGTCCAAATAAGCGGTTTCACCGCTTTAGAAGGACCACTACCCACGAAGACGCACCGTGACGTGTTCCCGTAAACGTACCTTCTGTGTCGAACCCTCCTAGTGTCAAGTGGTTTTTCTATGCTTAGTATTTGGTTTTATTTCGATCTCCCTGGTTACTGGTTGGATAAATTCACTACTTTTATTGATTGTATTTTCCTCTGTTTATTATTCTGGAATCGTAGTTTTCTACCCACGTTCATACTGTGCGAGCCGGTATGCGGACAGTGACCCTTTCGCTGTGAACGTCTCGAGCAGAATGTCTTAATGGTTAAAAGACGTTATCCACTTATTGTACGCAAGGGAGATATCTCTAGAAATAATCAAAACGATCGAAAATATCTACCAAAACAACACAATAAAGGTAAAAGTAGAAAAAGAACTAATTAACCCAATTGAAGCTGGCAACGAGATAGGACAGGGAGATTCCCCGAATTATCTATTGTTCAATCCGATCATAGACGAACTAGTAAAAAAGTAAGAACTAAAAAAGGAAGACCAAATGGGAGAAAATCAACTTAAAATAATCTATTATGCAGACGAAGCAATAATACCCTCTTAAAGTAAGATGATTTACAACGTATGTTACAACAATTTAATTTATTTTTTATTATTCTTCAAAAAGAAGAATTTATTTTTTATTTTGTTTGGATGAAAAGAAAAGTTTTGTTAAGGTACTCTCAATAAATCGAGTATGTACTTATAAAATAATGTTTGTTAGATTGATTGTATTCCTTTATGGTGTATGGTAGGCTGCTTTTTCAGGAAAGAAAAGTGTTTTTAATAAAAAGAATAATTTACAATAATGCCAGATCAAGAAGAGCAAACTGTTGCCCTGGATTATGATTGGCATTCCGTTCGGTAGATAGAAGAAATTTTTGGCGTACTTTTACTGACTTTTAATTTTACTTAAATTTATTGTTCAGTTAGTTCTTCGGGGCAGTGGAGATAGTATCTACTTAAGTAGTTTCATCAGTCGTTAATTAAATAATTTTTAAAGTTTGATGTGGAGGAGAGAGATCGGGGGATTATTGGCGTACTAAGTTATGTCATTTTTCTAGAGTGCTTAATTTTTTGCATAGTCTAATTTACTTATCATAGTAGTAGACAAGACAAAAATAACACTTGGGTAAAACAAAGTTGCTTATCTTGTTTTCCTCGATTTCTTTTGCCGACTTGTTAATAAAAAAGTGAGTGGAATTTTGTTTTACACTTTAAGTAATTGTTATTTAAATTTTTACAAAAACAGTTATTTCAACACCTTTGAAAACCCACCCCGATCTCCCCTAATAAATACATTTTTCTAATTAAGTAGATTTTACAAAAACGTTATTAAGTGTGACAGCTAACAAGTGGATAGAGTCAATCATTGGTATCTTATTAAGACAATTATAATTTATTTATAGTTAGAAATCACAATTTTTTTAATCATAAAATATCAAGGTTGTTGCACAACCAATCTCAATCATTTAACTATAGGTAATTTCACATTATTTCACATAATAAGTAAAAAGTAATTGGTAAAAGGTAAGTTTAGAAACATTTTAGAATATATTTCTCGAACAGCTAAGATCTGTACAAAAATACAGAGAAGTTGATTATAGTGAGCCGGAACTCATCAATATTAGAGAAATATTTCCAGTAGGTTTTCAGGAAAAATCATGAAAGCTTCTATAATGAAAAATTTACATTGCAAATCCTTGTCTATGACACACGTTATGATGAAAATATGCTTGTGCAATTAGTAAAAACAGTTTCAACCTGTCAAGGTGAAAATTAGCAAAAAAGTGTAAAAGTAATTTTTTGTAAATTTGCTTGTCAGAAATCGGAAATGTTTAAAACTTTTCAAAATCTGTTATTATATAAAAACAATTTTGCATTCTAGCTCTGTTCTGTATAGGTAATGCAATTGGACTAGATAATGTTCCCGTATTTAAAAATTAGAGTGTTATAAAGCTACTGGGTCATACGATGAAAATATGGAAGAGATTATTTGTTAGACAAACATGTAGAGAACCTCAAATTTCCTATAATCAATTTGGTTTTATGCAAAGCAGATCAACAACAGATGCAATTTTCAATATAAGGCAGCTTTATACAGCTCTATTATCATTTAAAAATGTAATGGGTAGATTAAATCACACTTGTTTACTGTTAGATGGGACTTAAGATAAAACAAAACCGGTTACAATATAAAAAAAACAAATTTCTACTGGTCGTTATTGAGCATCTTCATATAAATCAATAAATGTTGTTTTTGGGACTTGGGATTGATACTTTATTGAAATTAAGATGCGAAGATTTTGTTGTAGAGTTTTTGTTGAGTTGTACAAAGAAAATCAAAGGAGAAAGTAGCTAACTGTTTAGCAGATGCGAGGGCATTGCTTTTCCAGTTCAAAATAAAAATTTATACTACAAAACTTTTGTTATAAGCTGAATTTGTGTTAGTAGGGTTTGTGTAGTAGTTGTCGGTATTTCCTCGGGCCAGACAGGTATTGTTGTCAAAGAGATTGGGATACCGCAAAAACCAGTCTGGTCCTGTTCGGGGTTGGGAAATGGGATTAGGCAATTAAGGCGCAGTATACTATGGGGTGACTTCAAGACGATTTGCGTACTCATCGGAAGTTCGTCCAATGATTTGGTTTTGAGGACTTATACGTTAACGAAAAATGACAGAAGGACAATGGCCTTGCCATAAAGATCATTTTACGGGTCTGTACGTGACTATTACTTGGACCGACAAATTAAATGGTGATTAGAAGATAAATCCAACAAAAATTCGGATTATAATACTAACCATATTGCAAAATTAACACTGTAAATTTTTACTATAGACCTCAGTCTGTCTGCTTTGTTTGTTTCCCTCATTTTCGAAGTATTGTTGGTAAGTTGGTTTCGCGTTTTGTGCTTTTTGTACATTACAATATTACATTTATTTTTACGAACATGGGTTCGAAGAAGGTGATGTCTATTGAACTAAAGCGTGAAATCATTAAAAAACATGAGCAAGACTGACTAACAAGAGTAACTGACTTGGCGAGAACGTACGGGCGTACCACATCAATGATATGTACTCTACTTAAACGGAAGGGGGTGATATATGGTATAATGCCAGCTAAGGGCGTTACAATAATTTCTAAGCTCCGGACTTCTCTCCATGAAAAGATGGAGAAACTGCGAACGGTGTGGGTGACACAGAAGCAGCGTAAAGGAGGAACCTTAACACAAAGCATCATATCTGAGAATGCGCGAGCGATTTACGAAGATTTGCTGAAGCAGATCCCACACAGTTCCACAAATGATGAATCGGAAGACTCGTTTAAAGCCAGTCGTGGCTGGTTTGACAACTTTAGAAAATGGACCGACAGTTCATGAATCAGCAAGAGACTTCTAATTTTAAGAAGTTGTATACCAAGTTGTATATCTCGGACATATTACACGTGGAGAGAAATACACCTTGCTTCAACTGATTATGCAGGGAAAGATCCAAGAACCTGAGAGAGTGGTACGGATGTACATCAAATGAACTTTTCAGAGCAGCCGTCTCAAAAGTCCGAATAGCTATGATGATTGCCGACCTCCGTAGCGGAGTTTTCCCTTGAAGAAGAAGATACCAAGCACCTTTTTCGGCGTTGCTTTGAGGTGACGGAGAACATAAACCTTAATCTTCGAGAGATCTGGAAGGACCATTTTAACATAGTAATATGCCTAAGAATTATTGAGCAGGTTTGGCTAGGTGTTACAAGGAACTTAGCCTCTGCATGAAAGAAGCTGTGGCCTGATGATGTAGATGAAAGGGCCTGCGAAGGACTGGAACCCAAAGTGTCAGTGGTAGATGAGATTGTTTCTCTTGGAAAATCCATGGGTCTGGCGGTGGATGAAAGAGATGTAAACGAACTTGTCGAGGAACAGTCTCAGAAGCTGACAACCGAGGAGTTAGACAAACTACATTCGCAGCAGCATACGGTGGTTCAACGAAAAATTAGTTTTGAAGAAGAGCCAGAATTGAAAGACGTTGTCTCTACAAGAGATATAAAGGAGATCCTGGGAATGTGGGAGAAAGTTGCAGAGTTCGTTAATAAAAATCAGTCCGAAAAAGTTACAACTGGTCGTGCATCGGTGTTGTTCAACGAAACTTGCCTAACACATTTCCGCAATATTTTGAAAGAGAGGAAGAAACAAACCTCCTTGGAGGATTTAGCTAAGACCACTGACGAAAATTAAGCGCTTCCGTAAGCACTTCACTTTTTCTTATGTTTTTACAGAATATGTATGTATTTTTTGTTACTTTTAAATAAATGTTTCTTTTTTTAAATACATTTTTCTTATTTAAAAACACTTAACAAAAACAACTACCTTCCACTTCCACTCCGGAAATCGTTTACAAAAAGATTATTTTAGAAATTCTGCGAAAACGTATTAACAGTTATGTTTTTCGAAATTGGCAGTTGAGTTACTTGTCCTCGATCTTGTAGGCAATGCCATGCTATCTTGTCCTATGATTTGCATTCTCGTGTTGAATAGTCTTCTTAAGTGACATCACAGATGTCTTTTAATCCCACAAATTTATTATTTTTTCATACAAATTGGTGTTGTTAAAAAGTGCAGCAGGAATTGGCCAACTGAAATCTCTTTTCCTAGTTTTGATATTTTCGTTTTTAATCGACTCTATTTCTTGTATACTAATGGCTGGGCCACCTTGTCCTAGGATTTGCAATCTCAAATATTTTTAAGAAAGTTACGTTCAGCAGCCTCTGAATTTTGATTAGCTATGGGTTTATTCTTTATTTTTTTTTTTTTCACCTTATCCGCGTATCAGGGTATGCAAGTAGTTTCTTCTAAATTGCTATCAGCTAGTCTAACGCAGGCTATCAACAGCGTAATAATATTTCACTCCAAATACATCTTTCAATAGCCTAGTTAGAGTACTGTCTCTATAAGGAAAGAACACGTGCTAAACTTTTCATCTCCAAGGCAACTGATTACATTTTACAGAGCAACCAACACTTTGTTAATAGTAACAGATTGTTTTTTGGGGCTCTCACTGCCAGCCAAGTCTACTACATGTAATTTTACACGCATTGTTTAGATTCATTTCTCATGGCTTCACTCTTTTAGGCCTCTCATCCACACTTAACCAGTTGAGCACATGTCAATTTTGTAAAGCATAACAGGTTTACAACTTTGTTGGTTATACTTTTCGCACAATTTTTAAAATAACCTTTTTGAAAAAGATTTCCAGAGTGGCTTAATCCTATTTAAAGATAATATTTAACTTGGATAAAACGTACTTTGTCACAAAAGTTGATCACTCTGTATAAAACTTCAAACCAGATGGGCTGATGACATCGAGTGAATGGCTGGTCACAAATGGATGCAAAAAACAACAAACAGAAATGAATGGACACATCTAAGGGAGACAGACTTACATTCGAAGATAGATGGAATAGCTGTTGATGATGTTACAAGACGAAGTATTAAGTAACCTATATTTGGTTCATATTCGATTTATATAGCGGTCTATTCTGAATGCCTACAATTAATATTAAAATATTTGTAATTTCATTTTGATTTCGTAGAAAAAAACATTTTTTCATGGCACGTAACAGTTTGCTAGTAAATGAGGCTTTTGTCTTATTGATAAACTTAATTTTTGTTGCTTGATCGACGCATTTTTTCATATAACGACAGCCGCAACTTGACAAATAGCAGTTACAGATTTCTGTTTTATCTGCGGTAAATGTTTGCGTAAGTACAACAATAGCAACCGATAACAAACTCTCGAGCTGGGTATAACTAGTGATTACAGCACGGGAATCGTATTTTTCTGTTGTTCGTAAATGCTACAGATCCTACCAATAAACCAGCCACAATGATCCACAGCCCTGATTGGTAAAACGACTGAGCCCAGGATTTCGTAACGTCCGAAATGTATCCTAAAAAATTAACAATTATTAATTGTTTATATAAAAATTAAAAGTTGTAAATAACAAAAATTTGACGACTTAAGTAAAAATAATTAAGTACTTGCCAAAGGCGTAGTGTAAATAAAAAATCAATATTTAATTAGCAATATAGACATTAATAATTCCCTAAAATCATTAAAAATTCCCAAGGAAAATTAAATTCCTGTAGTTGGCTGTGCCATAAAAATTGGACTCAGACGCAATGGGATTCAATACAATGGAGTGATGAGTCCAGATTTGAAATGAAGCCTGAAGAGAAAAATCAAATGTCCTGCATCTATCATGATTTGAGGCAGCATGTCGTCTGAAGGTGTGGGAAAATGGAATTGTAAACACGGACAAATATTTGAATATTTGAGAGGAATCTCTTGTACTGGTTATGGAACACCGTTTAACATCAGCGGAAGATTTTGTCTTCCAACAGGACGGCGCAGGTTGTCATACCTCAAAAAATAGTTTAAAATGGATTGAAGACCATGGCTTACCACTTCTGGAATGGGTTTCTAACAGCCCCGACTTGTCCCCGATAGAGACTTTGTGGCACGAAATGAAAAAAACTTTGAGAAAACATCATGTCAGGTCCATCAACGAATTGAAGGAAAAATTACAGAAATATGGGATTCATTTATATTAGAACTTTTTAAAAACTGAGCCTCGAAGAATTGTGGATGTCATTAAAAATAAAGGGGATGTAACTCAGTGGTAAACTTTCACATTTTTTTTTTTTGTTAATATCACATTTTTTATGCGTTTTTTAAAATTTATTATTATTCTGTTTAATCAATAGTTTTTATTGCGTTATAAAATATTTTCTTTTTTCTCTAGAAAATTCAAAAATGTTGTTCAGTGCATTAGAACTTATAAAATTTACGCTGCCCTTTTATTTTTGTTCTCTAAAATTTAATGTTCTTGTCAATCTAACGTTGGGCCAACTGATATGGGAAGGGGCTCGTATTGGTTTGAGATGTAGAGTTTGTTTTAAATTTATGTCCAAAGATCTCCTTACAGAAAATATTTCTTACTGTCTACTTATAATAACGAAATATATTGGGGTTACTTACCAGCTAGAGGAGGTCCAATTAAATGTCCACTGCCTTCACACAGCAAGATCAATCCATAACCCATGGTGAAATCATCGAGTGATACCAATTCACCCAGAAGGGACGGAGTCAATGAAAAACAGCTTGAAAAGAAGAATCCAAATGAGGCACTGCATCCGATTAAAAGTATATAATTACTTGTAAAGAACATAATTCCCCAAATGCTAACACCGCATAGTACCAAAGATATAGAAAAGGTTTTAGCGACATGCCAACGGTCACCTATCCAACCTAATAATACCTAAAACAAAACTAGTCAAACAAGTGATGCTTTATAGACCAGGGAACTAACGATTTTCCATGACAGTCATTGATACAAATATCTAACAACTGCTTTTGGTAAATTTGGTGATAACAATTTGTAATCAACAAAATATGCAAAAAATTAAACGTCATTTTTTACTTATAAACAATGTAAAATTGCTATTTGATTGAAGATCGATATACACTCACGATCATAAAATCCGGGTCACCTTGAAAATTTCAAGTTTATTGAATATTTTTGCATCTGGTGCAGTAATAACCTTTTTTTTTTAGACTAATGTATTTTTTATTTGTCATTAATGTTTGTTTTGAAAGAAAAAAAAAACGGTTTTTTTATTGTTTTTATTGAAAAAGCACAAAACAAACCAAATTGTTGACAAAATAGACATACGAAAAAAAAAAATAAAAAATACAGAACGTGGTAAAAGAGTGAATTTTCAATAACTAATATCGTGTGTTGCCTCCCCTTGCTCTAATAACCTCTTGCAGACGACGGGGCATACTCTCAATTTTTCTCCGGATTACATGTTGTGGTATGTTATTCCACTCTCTCACTAACAGATCCTTAAGCTCCTGTGCGTTGTTAGGAGGTGGTGTATGGGTTTGAATACGTTTTTTCAAATCGCCCCAGAGACGTTCGATGGGATTCAGGTCCGGAGACCTAACTGGCCAGGGTAACCTCGTAATTCCAACCTCGTCCAAGTATTGCATACTGATCCTGGCAACGTGCGGTCGCGCGTTGTCCTGCATAAAAACCGCATCTTCTCCAAGCCCTACCATGGTGGGCATAACATGTTCTTCCAGAATCTCCGTAATATACCTTCGTGCAGTTAAGGACCCATTTTCGATTAAGGGTAATTCTGTGCGGAAGTCGGAAGATACACCTCCCCAAGCCATGACCGAGCCTCCACCAAATGGCATTCTTGGAGCAATGCAAGCTTGTGAAAATCGTTCACCGGTTCTCCTCCAAACTCTTACATGTTCGTCGGATCCAGTTAGGCAGAAACGGGATTCATCTGAGAATAACACTTTGCTCTAATCATTAATTCCCCAATGCGCGTATTTTCGAGCAAAAGCTAGTCGTGCAACTCGATGCGCCCGGCGAAGTGGCGGTCCTGTAGCCATTACCCGAGAAGATAGTCCAGAAGAACGAAGTCTTCTCCTGACTGTTGCAACGCTAACATTGCAATTTCTTACTTCCTGTAGACAATTTCGATGCATAACCGCAGTTGAGGTCCGGTTTCGTAAAGCCTGAAACATAAGGAAACGGTCATCTCGTGCCGTGGTCGTTCCTCTTCGTCCAGATCCAGGTCGTCTGGTTAGCAAACCCGTTGAAGCACTCGTTGAACCGTAGACAGGCTTACGCCAACAGTTCTTGCGACTTGCTGTTGAGTATGACCGTCTTCCTCCGCGCAACAATGCGTGCCGTTTCAACAACAGTCAAAGGCATTTTTGGCAAAAAGTAAACAATAATAAACACTAATAATGGCACTAATACACACTAATGGTGGCAATAATAAACGTTTGTTTGTTGCGTTTGAACAGAATGTCGAAGCACAAATGAGACATTTAAAACAAGCGGCAGTTACAGGTACCGTTCATTTTGGGAAGTGTATAGTTTTCCGCGAAATCGGCATTATTGGAATTCTTTGTTACAAAGGAAACCACTAAGGCGACAACAATTCTCAGAAACATGCATTAGTTTGTATTTGTGTTATAATTATTTACGATAAAGCTCGTTAAAAATGAAATAACGGTGATTTTCAAGGTGACCCGGATTTTATGATCGCGAGTGTATTATAAATGTGGAACAGTGACACAATTTTACGAAAAACGCATAGAAAATCCTTTAAAATGAGAGTTAGTAAAGTTATTTTTGTTTTTTTTTTAATTTTAAAATTTTTTGAATCAATTTTATTAAAATTATTAATAGGTTTTCTAAAAATGCACAAAAAACTTTAAGGGACAATCACATGTATTTAGCTACTTAATCTTAAAGAAGTTTCGTTTAATGGTTATTGCAAGACTGAAATTGTATATCGATGGCTTAATCTGCAAAAAAGCCAACTCCATTTAGGCAAATTTTTCAGTATGAACATAAAACCGTTCAGTTCATGAATAATTATACTTAGCTTTTGTACATATTCAGTAACAAATAAAAGAAAGGAGTTAGCCTGTTTTTTTAAACATCTTTCAGAACAAATTAATATAAAGAATTAAAATTCAAAAGTATCAAGAAAAAATAAAATATTACATTATAAAAAACTTGAAAAAATATTGTTAAAAAAAATGTTTATTTATGAGGTAGATTATTGTAGTAGGAATGATAATCAGTTGGGATGGAGGTTTTTAGATCTTAAAGATCCTGGAACTTTCTGATGGTTAATGGCAATCTATCAGAATGGAAGTTCGGCAGCTGAGCAAAGTCCTTTGAATTAGTCATTTTTTCACGCCGTTGGGGAAGTATAACTTCTATTATAACTTCTATTCTTCTTAAAAATTTACTTTATAGAATACGTATATTTCAGGGTTCTGATTTCATTAATCTTCAAAAGAAAAATTAAAAACGTTTACTACCTTACCCGTCAAAGGTGAAAAAAAAATTTACCTCGAGATTCCCCTTCATTTTTCCAGGTCGAATGGATTTAAGAAATTTGACATCATTCAACGACTTAAAGAATGAATGTGCTAAATAATGAACGTAGTATGGTTTTGAATTTTTGCGAGCACTTTGGCAAATACCAATGTATTCAACAGGTACATTAATATTTTATTTCGAATTTTTTTTTTCGATGGAGGCATGCATAGAATCTACCTCCATCTATGTGTGATCTACTTTAAGCTATATCTGTTCAATAACGATGTTCCTAGTCATCGCCACATTTATCAAAGCAGTCGAGGCCGTAACGTTTCGATTTTAAGCTGCGCATCCGTCGCTGTAAATCACTACTTTTTTGTCTGTGGTGTCCAAGATTTGTGGTAGAACTTTATCTACAAGAAAGTATAAAATGACATAAGCAAATTCTTCAGCAGAAACTCCACCTTCTGTCTCATTCCATAAAAAGCAGTATGCTTCCTTAGTTTTTAAATCCAATGCACAAAAATGATGCACATTAAGTTTAAATTTGCAATACAGTTATGATACATTAGATTTTGGTACTGTAGCAGAGCCTGAACATTAACTGCAAATACGAAATCTTCTCAGTCTCAGCCTGCTCTTTTCTTGTTGTGTGTTTCTTGTATTCATCTTCAGATACAAAACCCAATTTATATGACGTGCATTTTTCGCAGGCGTCTTTTAAGGATGACATAATGATATGTTTTCCGTATCTAAAGTGTAATTAAATTTTGCCACCGATACAGGCAATACGTTGTTTGTACAACACCAGTCCGAAACATAATAATCATAAAGCGACTGTTTTGATAACAACCGTATGGGCACGATTCCACGTTTAAACTACTTTCTAACCTAACGGTTGGCGCAACACGGAGTTGGCTCTTTTACCGTAGTGGGGGTCTTATGCATGGAGGTAGGACGTTAAAAACGTCCAGGAACGTAAGCAACGTTAAAAAAATGTATGATTTGTATATTGAAATGTGCAACGCAAATAATATACCTTTAATTTTGAGCATAATCTAGAGTTCTTGCTACCGAAAACCGATGGGTGTGACTTTTATAAATTTGAATTTATAAATTCAGAAATTGAATCAAAAACATCGACGTAATGACGTAATTTTCCCATTCTTTAAGTTTGTCCTCTACTTCAAATATTACTTTACCATGTTCCTCCTGTAGCAATGCAGTTTGTTTCTTATTGAAGATACCAACCGCTTCTTTCACTTTTTTATACATGTTAAACGTGTCGTATCTGTTTTCAAGTTCTTCAATGTCATGACACTGTTTTGCTAGATGTTGACTCTTTGCTTCTCGTATTTTACGTCGAATTTCTTTTTGTAAGCCATTATAAAGTGTTTCGTTGTTTTTCGCTAGTCATCGTTGTTTCGTCAAATCCAATATATCATCTGTCATCCAAGCCTGTTTTTTTTATCTTTGATCTGCCTTGTAAATTTCTTAATCACCACTCTGGCACAAACACGATTTGGTACATACGCGATGGACGCATTGAAAATGAAGAATACAGACTTTCGTGAGAGTACATATCTCCTCCTCACCATCTTCTAGCCTTTAATGACATTCGTAGTCGTAGCAGAGTATAGGAATGACTGAGACATTATTAGTGGTGTACTTAGATGAAAAACCAAAATTTTGCACATTCGTGAGTGTGGCATTGCACCGACGATGTGACATTGTCCCTATTCTCAAGCGAAAATAAAGTTTTTTGTGCATTTTTAGAAGTTATTAATAATTTTCAAGAAATCGACTTTGGAAGCTATTTTTGCAATAATTAAACAACAAATTAACAAAAATAACTTTACCAACACTCATTTTAAAGGATTGTCTATGCTTTTTTAGTAAAATTGTGTTACTTTTTCATACAACTTACTGGTTTTTTTCATCTATTTAAAATCAAATAACGACCTTACATTGTTTTATATTGTTTATAAGTAAAAAATGACGTTTAATCGTTTGCATATTTTGTTTATTATGTTGTTATCCCCAAATTTATCAACCGCAGTTGTTAGATTCCTGTATCAACGAGGATCACGAAAAAGGCTTTTTATTTGCTAATTTCTCTGGTCTATTATTGCACACGACATTCTCAGCAAAATTATAACCGTCTAGATAATTGTATATTTTGTTATATACAGAGTTGGGATAAAATTTAAATCCAAGTAAATATATTTGAAAGGAAAAAGACGATGTTAACAACACTTTGCATAAAATATGTACAATGATACATAACGCATTGATGTATTATTTTGTTACTACTCTACTTCCGGTTTCACTAGAAATACCCTCATCTTATTCATTTAAATGGGACACCCTGTATATTTTTGCAGATTTTAGAAGAACTTGCTGTTTCTAGTTTATACATACCAAGTTTGGTAGAAAAAATTTGTTAAAGGAGAAATACATCAGTTTACAGTTAAAGGATTAGTAAATCTATTTACCAAGACAGATGAGAATAATCATTTTAAAAAATATCTTTAAATATGTTCAAAAATGCTCGGCATCCATCTCTTGCCAATATTTAATATTAATAATTTATTTACTAGTTTAATAAAAACTTAAACTCGTGTCTTAAGAGTATTTTTGTATTAAATAATTTAGTAAGAAATCAATTCTAAATAAGTTGCAGATTAAAAATAGTTCATTTAAATGAAAAAGATGGTATTGAAATATTAATGATGATCGGTTATGATGATTGTGTTAGAATTCACGAAGAAATGTTTAATAATTTGCAATTGGGATGGTCAAAAATTTGCCAAAACCTGAAAGACCGCGAACTGCAACGAACAAACTATTGGACACAATTAATTTAGAGGAATCACCTCAAACTTTCACAACAAATTTGGCAATAGACCATGGTAAAAGTCGACGTTTTGTAAATAAGCGCTCACCCCTAATGGTTATACCAGAAGAGAAATACATAAAGCGATTAACAACGTTTCTTGAAGAAAGGAAGAAGAAACAGCATGTATAGTCAAAGCGTTCTTGCCCTATATATCGGGGGTAACAAACAGAATTGGGCGAATACTTAAAAAAGAGAATGTAATGACCATTTTCAAGCCTACAAAGAAAATCAAGGACTGTTTAAGATCGGTGAAGGACAAACGCGACCCATTAACAACGGCCGGAGTATACCGAGTACCATACACATGTGGAATGGTATATGTGAAAACCACGAAAAGACACACAAACACAAGGATAAACGAACATAAAAGCCATTGTCGTTTAGGACATATGCCGAACACGCTTTGGAAGCGGAGAACATCGGATATTCTTTGAAGAAACACAGATGCTGGATAAAACTTCACAGTGCTACCCACGGTTATATCGGGAAGCGGTGGAAATATATAAGCATCCAAATAATTTTAATCGGATGGAAGGACTAAAATTAACAAAACATGGATACCAATATTAAAATCCACAAACGCCCTTCCCGCAAAACACGGAAAAAAGAAGAGCTACGAACGACGACACGCCCCCTCAGCCGAAACCAGTGGAGAAGAGCCGAGTAGAAAATTTAAGTAGTAGAAGCAGTAACATCTCCAGAAGATGCCAACCCCTAGTGTTGGCGAAACGTCGAGAACTAATGTCAGAAGACAACGGCCTAAAAGCCCGAACAAACAGGTTAACAAGTTGGTTCACGAATTGTCAGACGATGATATTGACGTCATTGACACGTAATGTAGTATTTTCCGACGATGCAACTTTTTATTTAAATATAACAGTTACCCGTCATAACATTAGGTATTGGTCAAATGAAAATCCTCATTGGATTCATGAAGAACATACCCAGCATCCAAAATATTATAATGTTTGAATGGGAACTGTTCAAAATACGTTTATAAACCCATTTTTCATAGACGGAAACTTGACTGGCGACAAGTATTTAAATTAACTAAATAACCAAATGATACCTGCACTTCAACAATATGGCTAATTACCATGAAATTTTTGGTTTCATCAAGGTGAGCGCCAAATTACAAAATTCCAAATTGTTGGATGGGACGTAGAGAGTGGCTGCTCGTTACCCGGACCTTAACACGTTAGATTTTTAATCTTTGGGGTTATCTTGAATCACGTGGTTACATTAGGCGACCATGCTTGCAGGATTTGAGAAAAAGAATTATTAATAAGTGTAAACTTGGAAAGAGTAACTCACAAATTTATTAATAGACGTTCACCTTGTCAGGAGGTGAACTGCGAGCATTTTGAATATTTAAAAGTAGTTTTTTTTTTTAATTATTATTCTCAGTAAATAAACTTACCTATTATTTAACTCTAAAGTGATTTATTTCTCGTTTTAACAATTTTTTTTTACCAAACTTGCAAATCTTACCAAATCTGCAAAAATATACAGGCTGCCTCGTTTAAATTAAATACAAACAGGGTATTTCCGAAGAAGAGTACTAACAAAAATATGCCATCGATGCTTTATGTGTCATAGTACATATTTGCATGAAAAGTGTTTATTTATTAATATCGTTGTTTTCTTTTCAAATATATCAACTTGGTTCCATATTTTATCCCAACTCTACATATTTAATTATAAATTTTATTTTTGATAATAAAAGTTACTTTTATGAATATGTCTTCTGTCAAACTGAATGATTCCTAATTCATACCTTATTTTTGTTATTACTTAAAAAGATATGGATATCTAGACTGATCTGCCTAACTTCTTTGGGTATGTGCTTACCACCTTACCACTTTTATTAATGTTTCCTCTTATAAACCCTGGATTGAGAATTTAAAAAACGAAATTTAAAAATTCCAATAAATATACAGTGCTAGTCAAAAGTCCGTTCCCCCCTTCGTATCTTTTGAAGGGTTATTGTTATAAGAGTGAAATTTGGAGGGAGGTAATAAACAGACGTAGGCTTCTTAACTGGTCATAACAAGTGACGCAATAGTGACAGATGACGTTACAGCAGCACTGTGACAGATAATTTTAAATAGGATTTTATGGCAAGTGAAACCTCGTTTGAAAGGTATTGAAAATACCTATGCAACCATACTAATTTTATTTGAGTTTAAGCTCATTTTGATGAATAAATTAAATAAATATTAAAATTGTAGCTTCTCATTTAATTAATAAATATTTAACAACCAGTTCTTACAGTAAGTGTTCAAAATGTGCCCACCTACTTCCTGACAGTAATGCATCCTATTTATAAACTCTTGCCGTACTCATTCAAATATATCGGGGGAAATTGCCCTACATTCTTCAACAATTCGTTGTTTCAAAATGTCAATATTGTCAAGTGATGTAGCGTAAACTTTAGATTTAAAAAAAAAACAGAAAAAAAGCTAATGGTGCGAGGTCCGGTGACCGAGCTGGACATTCTATCGTACCTCGTTGTCAAATCCATCTACCACGATATTCCTCAACTAGGTAACGTCTTAATGCGCCATAATGGTGTACAGGAGCATCATCTTGTTGAAACGTTATTTTTAAGTTGACGAATTCATTGGGATTATCCTCCAGAATTTCAAGTATTAACAGTTCAATTGCATTGTAACATCTCCAGATACACTTCACCGGTTAAGTTAATATTAAGAAAAAGAGGCCCCATTGAAATTGAGTATGTGTTTTACGAAAGACGTGAGGATTTGCGTCACTTCAATACCTCACATTGTGTGTGTTAACATTTCCATTGAGAGAAAAAGTACTTTCGTCACTAAAACAAATTGTTTTTATGTAATTGATAATAGGAAGATACTTCCTATTAAAAAAACGTTCTGCTGCATGGAAATTATTTCCACATTCACCAATTATTAACACAGCTGCTACTTTGTCGGCTACAGTAAGTACCATTCTACCTTTTTAAAAATTTAAACATCTCGTTAAACAATAATTAAACTAAATATTAACTAAGAACAACTTGACTAAACTTGAATTGACTAAACTAAGCAGAAACAGAAATTAAATATTCAAGTATAAACGCGTTTGCAAACTACAAATAACTAGAGAATTGACAAAATTAAGGAGAAACAGAAACTAAATATTAAGCTATAAACGCTTTTACCAACTAAAAATAACTAGAGAATTGACAAACGTCAACTTTTTTGACAAATAACCAAAGGCGGGCGTTAGAATTTTTATTAATTAAATGCAAACTAGAATTTTAGTATTTAATTAATTTATTTTATTTTATTTATTCGTCAAAACAATCTTAAATCCAAACAAAATTAGTATGATTGAATAGGTATATTAAAATAATTGTAGTTTAGCATATAATTAATAAATATTCTAACGTTCGCCTCTGGTCAATTGTCAAAAAGTTGATGACGTAAAAAAAATTAGAGAATTGAAAAACGTCAACTTTTGACAAGTAACCAGAGGCGGAGGTTTTAACATTTATTAATTAAATGCGAAACTACAATTTTAGTATTTATTTAATTTATACATCAAAATGAGCTTAACCTCAAATAAAATTAGTATGGTTGAATAGGTATTTTTAATACCTTTCAAACGACGTATCACTTGTCATAAGGTCCTATTTAAAATTATCTGTCACAGTGGCGCTGTCACTATTACGTCACTTGTTATGACTATAGTTATAGCTGAGAAGCCTACGTCTGTTTATTACCTTCCTCCAAATTTCACTATTAGAAGTATAACGGTTCAAAAGATACAAGAGGGAGAACGGACTTTTCACTAGCACTGTACATATTATAAGTATTGTATTTAACAGAATCCACCATGACGTCATGAGATACATATGCATCAACATTAATGATTTTTTTTGTACATTTACAGAAAATTAGAAATTACATTTCAAGATTTTTTCAAATATTTTTGGCCTAGAATATAAAGAATTTATTTCATACTCTATGACAATAACCTACAACATTACAAAGACAGTAAATATGTCGACGGTTTTTCGCATCATATTGACCCAAAATTTATTACAGGTATCCGATAGCTTTCATAGGGGGACGTAGTTAGTGAAAAGTACCTGTCGAGGTACTGTCAGGTCGACCCTATTTTTTCTAAACAAAGTTTTAAAATGTAGTTTTCTACATGTAGAAACTTTCTATTAGTTTTTGTAGTAGGCGCTAAGATCGGACAACGACCTTAGAAAAAACAGAAAACTATATAGGACAACTCGGCTCTGGAGTTAGAAATGAGAGAGGAGAAACCTTGTTTAACTTTCTACAAGCATACAAATACTATGCAATGAACACATTCTATAAGAAAAACCTCAAAGAAAGTGGACGTGGCTATCCCCAGACGGAAAAACTCGGAACGAAATAGATTACATACTGTGTAACCAAACAGATAATCATACAGGACGTAACAGTAATAAATACGGCGTCAGTAAATAGCGACCACCGAATGGTTAGAGCCAAATTAGAGATAAAACATAATAAAAATGGAAATAAATTTAGAAAAATTTGGAATATAGACACAGATAAACTAAAATCTAATACAGAACAATATAAAAGTCTAAATAATAAGCCCAAATTAACCCTAAATAAACTTAGCTTAAATGAAATCAATGAAGTCATAACAAAAGAATTATTAAATGCAAGCTCAGAAGTAGCAACCGCTAACAGAAAACGAAAATCCAAAATAAGTGTAGAATCACAAAACATGCTAAAACAAAGAAAAGATCTTCTGAGACAAAACAAAAGAGACACTGCACAATTTAAGGAACTTAATCGAGTAATAAGAAAACAGATAAAAGAGGATATTAAAAAACATCAAGAGGACCGTATAGAACAAGTCATAGAGAAAAACCGAAGTCTCAAATGCACCAAACCGAAACTAGGAAAGAAAAACATAACTATTAAAAATGAATAAGGACAACTAGAAAAAAGTAAATCTGATATAGCAAACTCAATTGAAAAGTTCTACGCCGATCTGTATCGTTCCAGAAACGATCCCCTAACTCCTCAAAGCAGAACTTGAAAAGGCAGATAACAAATGTCAACTCAGAAGTGATGCCCTAAATAAGCCACGAGGAAATAGAAAGAGCAGTAAAAGAAATAAAAGGGAATAAAGCTCCTGGAAGCGATGGAATCCTAGCAGAAATGCTGAATAAAGGCGGAGAAGAAACCATCACATATCTAAAAACTATCTACGCATTTTTTGTTAATTATGTTCCCTGTATGATTTAACGATTACTTTAAATAAACCCTTACAACAAAACGATCCATTTAATAAATCGATATGTTTATAAAAAATATCGATACTCACCATGCCTATAATGTTCATAAATCCAATTACTGAAACAGCCACTGATGCTTGGTCTTCATCGTAACCACTTTCCAACATATGATCAGCTAAATAAAAATATGGAATCAAGAACCACGTACCAGCCAGGAGCGTTGTTAAAGCCAATAAGAGGAAATGTAAATCCAAAAATAATGAGAAGCTAGCAAAAGCTTTCACCATAACAAGGAGACCATCGTACCATTTCTGAAATATACATAAAACATTTAAAATTTCAATAAACACGTTAGTGAAGAGATTGGTAATCTGATCATTGATACACATATTTGTATGGAATATAATGAGGGTAATAGGTGCTAGTATTGCTTAAGTTGCAGTCGAAGTCTAGACGGTAAAATATGCAGTGTTACAGAATAATTTCCTAAAATCACATTTTATTATTTTTCCGTTATTTAAAAGGACAGAGATGAGATTAAATGCGTAGTTTAAAGCGACAATTAATTTTATATATCACACCCGAGATTGCAAAGACCCAATAGCATTATATTAACCTAAATTTCATAATTTTCAATTGTTTTGTTACGGACGAAATTTTGTACATCTTTAAAAATTCGCTATATCTGTTTAATTTCTTAACGAATCGCTTAACTTAATCTGGGGTAGCGGTGTAGCTGACTGTGTGAATTGAGTAGCTTGGCTAACTACAGAGGTACAACTATAGTGTATAGATGCGATGTTCGTCATGAAACAAATTACAGAGAAAACATTAGAATACAATAGACCAGTATTCCTATGTTTTATTGACTTGAAGAAGGCATTTGATAGTGCAGGGCTTAAAGATAATTATTATTTAAATGGGAATAAGCCACAATTAAAGGTTAAATTAAGTTTATTGACGTTTCAATTTCCACTTCGGAAATCGCTCTCAAAATACAAACATTAGTAAATTAAACAAATTTTGTTTTTTTTTTTGTTATTTGGTGAAAAATTCTAATAGTTTAATTTTATCTGAGTCATTTATATTGACAATTCAGACATACATTATACATTGTAAAG
Source organism: Diabrotica undecimpunctata (assembly GCF_040954645.1). Taxonomy (NCBI): domain Eukaryota; kingdom Metazoa; phylum Arthropoda; class Insecta; order Coleoptera; family Chrysomelidae; genus Diabrotica; species Diabrotica undecimpunctata. The sequence continues at coordinate 142,776,860 of NC_092810.1, read as the reverse complement.
TAGACGACTTTAAAATGATATTGCCAATATTGTTGAGTTGCGTTCCTGGGACAACTTTATTTGTAAGATAGTTCATTCGATTACACACACACACACATATATATATATATATATATATATATATATATATATATATATGTATATATATATATATATATATATTATATATATATGATTTTGGCATTTTCTTAACAGTAGTGGTACTGCAAAAAGACATCCCTCATGCCCAGTCCAGTCCGAAAACCGAATTCTGCACTTAAAAATTTGAAAATAGAAATTATATGGTTGATATAAAAATTCAGCAATATTTGTGTAAGCTAAAAGTAATAAAGATGAGACTAAATGAACTACACAATTGCACACTAATATATATTTAATAGCCTAACAAGTGTGCTACAAAAAACAATGTAAAATACTAAAGGACAGCCTGATATTTTGACTACTTACAGGCAATATCGGCTGTCCTGGGAATTAGGACGAGTTCTTGTATGTGTCTTAAACAGCTTCCAGCTAACTTACCCAGTATCTGCCATCAACACGCGTGATGTTGTAGCATTACTAAGTTAACGTGAGCCAAAACTTCCAAACGGGATAAATCTTTGGAAGCTTTTTGCGTTCTTTAACCTAGAAATATCAAACAAAAGTAAAATACATTTACGGTATACTTTTTGTAATACAATGTGATTTGTTACTTGTGTTACTTTTGATTTAATAGCTAATATTACGAGATTATGCGATTTTTAATAGTATAGTGTGGAGTTGGGCTTTCACTACAATAGCCCAACTGGGTTTTAGGTTGTCATTTCTCCAAAAAGAAAGACGTATGGTACTTTTTACTTTATTACAAACTTCAACGTACTTACAATTATCACAGGTCGCGGGCCAAGACTTACATTTTGAATGGTCAGCAATACTACTTAAAGTAGAATTTCACTATTTGGGAAAGTGATTCATCGTTTAAACGCTCAATATCCTCAAATTTAAATGTACACAGCGGCCCTCGAAAACTACCCGTTTTCTCAATTGCAATTTGCGTTTTCTCATAAGAAATTACACAATATATAAGTAGTATATTTATTTGTGCTTCTCTATAGAAAAACTGACCAGGAGTTGTCGTACAGTGTAGTTAATTCTTGTTCACAAGTAGTAATTATGGTCATAAAAAACATGTATTCTTCCACTCAGCGATTATTACCGTCATAAAAATACCAAAAAACATGATTTTTTCAATAGTAAAAATTAAGCACAAAATTGCAAATAAATAAATTTTATTTATATGTTCCGTTTCGTTTAAATTAATAAAATAAAAATCGATATTTTAAAACAATATTTTTCAATCGTTTGGCAACTTTGAAATTAGCGACGGAACTCCGTTTCAATTCTGACCCACAGAAAGCTGTAAAACTAGTTTTTGTCTATCAAGTGCCCATCAACAATAGTTCATTTACATTGGCGTTTCTGAGGGTAGGGCATGTGTTGCATTTTGTGAATATATTTTATATTCTAAACTCGCTAAAAGTAATCAAAACATATCCTGGAGATGATGTCCACTCGGATCATATCCTCTTAGTCGATTTGAAACTGAGATTCAAGAAACTTATAAAGCATCCACCCAACATGGATGTTTTAAAGTATTGACGATAGAGTTTAGAGAAGATCAATTTTAAAACTGTAATAAACAAAGCTACTTTCGACTCACCCCAAATCAAAATCAAATATAAAAAAACAAAAGTGGAAGAACGATTATTAAACTAAACCTTATGGAAGAAAGAGATTCTCAAAAAACTCTAAAAACCTAGATTCTCAAAAATAGTTAAGGGTTAAAATAAAAAAAGAATATTTCAAAACAAGTTTCGTTAACTATACAAAAACGTTCACTACAATAGTGAAACATACTGGAGGAACATAATAAAAAATATTTAACAACTCGAAAAAAATAATAGTAGAAACTGAATGAAAAATGCCAATTAATCCCATTTTTCACTTAACATTTGGCGTTAATGATTATGTCACAAAAACATGGTCAAATCATAAAATACGATCATCCGGTAAACACATTAACGCGATTAGATTTCAAAGGGAAACACGACGTTTATCAATGGATTATATCCAGATGGCAGACGATTAGACGATATAATATAAATATGTCTGACGAAGAGTGAATGAAATAGACAGTCATATTTTGGGCTCCATCATCATAGCAGTCTGGCCTAATTTGTTATTTGGCACTGCTATCATTGTCTATGTTAGATATTAATCAACTTTGATAGTCTATAAAGTAAATTGAATTATTTTTTTATTAATAATTTAGCTCCATGTAAAATTAATCGGTTTAAATTGGGTTAATTAAATTAAATAATTGCTTGATATGTCAATAAAACAATTATCAATCAATTAAAGAGAATTCGGGTTAAATAAATTGTATATTTTTTTACAATTAAGTTAAAAGACATCTGCATCGATGTTTTCTTAATAATAAAGGTCCAAATTATACAAATAAAGGATTTTAATAACTTAGATAACAGTACATATCAAAATGGAACTTAAAATAAGCCGACTGGCCTTTATATAAAGCATAATCCAAAGAAATTGGCAAACAATGGTGGAATGCAGAGTAATGAAGTTATTAAACAATATAAAAACACATTCAATAAAATGAAGCATCACAAAACATTAGAAAATATCGATGAAATTAAGAAATTTTGGGCCCAAGTTAAATATATTACAAAAGCAAGTACAAAAGAATCGTGGCAAAAACTCTACCTACTATTACTAGCTCTATGCCTATAAACACTGTATGGGAGAATGTTAGGAAAATATCTGGATGCAACAGTTATAAAAAAAAGTCCCGTCCTTCTTCGTTTTTAGAACATCTACCTCAACTCGTTAAAGCAAGATTATATGCTGACGATTTGGTGTTAGATTCGAAAGGAATATATATTCCATAAAATATATATTAACATCAGTAAAGAAAATACAATGGATACAAAAAAATGGAATGTGCAAAAGCTGTAACAGTGTGACAGTGTGTAAAATGTAAATGAAGAAGGTCAGACAAATATAACTCCTACTGGACCAGAATAAAGGAAGACATTGAAGCAGCAGCGAAAGATGAAATAGGAACAGAAATTTGTGCGCGTAAAAATCATTGGTTTGACGATGAATGCAAGAATGCAACAAGAAAAAATGAAGCCTACGAAAAGATGCTTACCCGGCGAACTAGGACAACTGTAGAGACCAGACAACCAGACAAAGAAAAGAGAAGAAAAAAGGATACACAAAAGATAAAACCGAAACCACCTAAATATGGAACTTAAATATATAGAAAACCTTAACAGAGATAAATAATTCAGAGCATTGTATAAGAAAGTTAACATCGTTAGTTGTTAGTTTAACAAGTTAAACGAAAAGAATTCAAGGCAACCACAAGACAATGCAGAAGTCAGAATGGCGACATATTAACAATAAGGAAAGATGTATTGAGTAGATGCAGTGGCGCACCCAGGGGGGGTTTTGAGGGTTAAACCCCCCCAGGACCCTATTCCGACACTGTTAGATTAGATTAAGAGAGGTGGCCTTTCGGCCTAGCGACCTTTTCAGATCTATTGTGGTCCTCTAGTCCTAGATACCATTCTCTAGCCTGACCCTTTTTATAAAGTCTAGTAGCTTCGAGACTGTACCTTCCATGTAGCTATTTGACAGTGTCGGCTATTCCGACACTGTTACTCACACATTTTAAGGACTCAAAATGGAGGTAGCACCATAAAAAAAATTCGGTGACCAACCAAAACCCCCCCAGAGGCAAATTCTAGGTGCGCTACTGAGTAGATGGGTGGAATACTTTAACCAGGGACTTAATATGGAGGAAGAAGAAGAAAACCTGGAAGACGAAAGAGACGAGATAAGGGGAGCAGACGAGAGGGAAGAGGAACCACCAAAGATTCTTGAAGTTAAAGCTGCAGTTAAAAAACTAGCTAGAAACAAATCACCCGGAATAGATAATCTCCTAGCTGAACTATATAAAGAAGGTGGCCATGATACCATTATGGCATTACAAACATACATACATACATACATACATAAGATTGAATTCTTTTTGTCCAATATCCAAAATTTTTCGATGCGTCAACTAAAGCTTTACCTTCAACCTGGATCATACCCGATATACAATGTGATCTAACTCTCACCAAATAAAACAAATTTGAAACCTTTCAAGAAATAATAAACAACCTTTCGCGCAATAATATCAAACTTTCCTGATTCTCTGATTGTTACCAGATTTATACAGATGAATCCAAATCCACTAATAGTGTCGTATCAGCCAATAACGCTGACGATCAGCCTTTACAGACAATAAAAATAAAACTAATATTATACAATAAACTAAATCTAATTTGACAACAGCTACATCTTCTAAATCAAGCAAACCAGCAAGTTAGTTTCATTTGGATCCTATCTCATAATGGTTTGCAAGACAACGAAAAATCTTATCATCGTGCACGTGAAGCAATACAAAATGCGTCATTACATCGGTTACATGGTCCAAGACTTCGTCTCAGGACCATGTAACCGATGTAGAGCCATACGTTGCCATGTTACCAATTCCAACGGTAACTTAAACATCCTAATTTATAATAACATATAATGTAACATATCTATAAATTAATAACATTTAAAGGATTTTCACGCATATATTTTAGTGGCTCATAGCATGGATAATTTGTTACACTGATGATGGAATTTACATTCCGAAAACGTTCTGTAATGTATTTGTGATATAGTCCGTTTAGGTATTTTATTATATACCTTTTACTGTTACGATAGATGGTGACGTGTCGTATGACTCAGAACGGTAAACATGTTTATTACTAATATGCTTATTCATTCGAGTATTTTCTAGGTAATGCCTACCTGACACACGATGGGTCCCCCTTTGTTATAAGAACATCAATTCGAACCTTCTGGAGACGAGCCGATATGAAAATACCAGTTTGTCGTTACCATTTCGCCACTCTGTCTAGTCGAGAGGGCCGTCGACTTTTCGAGATAACAGCAGTTTGTGTATATAAATGAAACATTTTATATGGAAGAACAGTTAATTTTGAAGACTCGTGGTCGCGATTTAATTGTAACGTTCGTCAAATAAATTGTTGTACAGTAGTTTAATAAATTGATATAAATTACCGTGTGTTTTAATAAATTAAAATAAGAACAATAAATTAGAATTAAATAAAGACATAACATTACTAAGGATTTGAAATAAAATTTTTTTGAAATACATTTTAACTCATCAACTTGCTTAGAACTCTGAATAAAAATAATGTACGATTATAATCATTTTTAAATTAAAATGATCACTTTTAATGCATTGGTACTCCTTTAACGAAATTATCGACGCCGTGAGATCGCATAATTTTTGTTTCTAGAAAAAGATGGAAATACTACCTATTAAACGATTTTCGAGACAAATTGTCAATTTTTATAAATAAAAGTTGACTACTTCTCACCTACTACTCACAATATTAATAGTATTAACTATTCTTCCCCGATCGAGTGTTTAAAAAGTTGGAACGGTTATTCTAATTTTGGTATTGTATTTTTCTAAATATTCATCAGGATAGTATTGAAATGAACTTACCTTTCCTTTTTCTGGTTTCACTACTTCTACTGTACTGCTTTCTCCGTTTGGTAAAGCCTGAATATTATCTACATGATTTTCGACATCATTAGGTAATAAACTGTGCATTTCTCTCATTTCGACATTTTTAACTTTTCGTTTAGCTTCCCTTTTCTTTTCTAATCTACAAACAGATAGACTTCGTTAGAGCTGCATTGGCAGTAAAAATTATATCTTTATATGGGATTAAGTCACAATTTATTGTAATAAAAATTACATTTTATATTTTTGTTGTTGCTTCGATTTCCACTCCGGAAACAGTTTTCAAAAAAGAAAAATTTGTAAATCAAAACGATTTCCCGAGTGGAAATCGAAACATCAAGTAACAATATTATAAATTGTTAGTTTCATTACAATCAATTGTGGCTTAGTCCCAATTTTAGAATCAATAATAATGGGACAGAGCAAAAAATGATAATACCAGACAAATGAAAAGCAGAAATATATTATTGAGTACATTAAAAAGAAGCAAATGTTCTGGTCGGACATATTAATAGACTGAAATCAAAAAGAATTACAAGGCAATGAATGTTTAAATTCTTCTTCTTTAAGAGCTATCTTCGCGACAGAGGTTGACAATCGTCATGGCTATTCTGATCTTAGATGCTGCCGCTCTGAATAGTTCGATTGATGTGCATCCGTACCATTTCCTCAAGTTACGCAATCATGCGATTTTTCTCCTTCCTACACTTCTCTTGCACTGGATTTTCACTTGTATAATTAATTGAAGTATATTGTAGCTTTCATTACGCATAACATGCCCCAGTTATTGCAGCTTTCGTGTCTTGATGGTTTCCAATATTTTCATTCTTTTGTTGGCCCTTCTAATGACTTCATTGTTTGTTACATGCTCGGCCCATGATATCTTCAGGATTCTTCTATACATCCACAGTTCAAATGCTTCCAACTTTTTAGTAGTCGAGGCGTTAAGTGTCTATGCTTCTATCCCGTAAAGCAGCCTAACTCTCAAGTCTAATTTCAGTTCTCTTGCACAAAGTAGCTTTCTCATTTTATTGAAGTTTGTTCGTGCTTTCTCTATTCGAAGTTTGATTTCTTTGGAATAATCGTTTGTGTGATTAATTATTGTACCAAGATAATTGTAGTTTTCAACTTGTTCTAAAGTTTTAACGTTAATTGTCATGCTTTCATACTTTCATCATAATTTTGGGTTTTTGATATCCTCATAAATTTAGTTTTCTTGATGTTTATTGATAATCCATATTCTTCTATCATCTTCTATAATCCATATTCAACTATATTGTTCATTAGCTTTTGGAGGTCTTGGAGGTTGTCTGCTATTATGATAGTATCGTACGCATATCTAATGTTGTTAATCGGTGTTCCATTGACCTTTATTCCTGCTCTTTCACCCTCAAGAGCTCTTTTCATAATTTCTTCAAAGTATGCATTGAATAGTAGTGGTGGCAATATACACCCCCGTCGCACTCCTCTTTTAATTTCGAACTCTTCTGATGTGTGTTCATTAATGCGTATGTGTGCCTGCTGTCTATAATATAGATTTGTTATAATTCGAAGGTCATTGTATTGTAATTGTTTTGCTTGAGGACGTCCATTAGCTCTTTGTGGCGGACTTTATCGAAAGCCTTGTTGTAATCTATGAAACAAAAGTACATATCTTGATTCACATCCAAGCATCTCTGGATTAGTACGTTGAATGCAAAGATAACTTCACAGGTACCTACGCCTCTACGGAATCCAAATTGGGTTTCTTTAATATTTATATCAAGTATTTGGTAAATGCGTTTATGGATGATCTTTAAAATTATTTTAAGTGTGTGAGACATCAGGCTTATGGTGCGGTGGTCGGTGCATTCTCTAGCATTTTTCTTTTTTGGGAGACAAATAAATGTTGAGGTCAACCACTCATTGAGTATGTCACCCGACTGATAAATTTCATTAAAGAGCTTTAAGAGTACATCCATGTACTGATTTTCTACTATTTTAAGGATATCAATAGGCAGTTGATCTGGCCCCTGGCTTTTTTCGATTCTGGTGTTCTTTAGTGGATACAATTTTCTTCCTTTCTCTGTCCTCGAAAGATATGTCTTGTAAGTTTCCTCTTTCATCGTCGAGGAGCTCTTCCATATATTCTTTCCATCGTTTTAGCTTTTCGTCAACCTTTATCATAGTATTTCCATTTTTATCTAACAGAGTTGTGTTGTGGTTTTATTTTTGCAGCTCTGCCATTTCTTTAACCTTTTGACGTGACAACGTCTTAAATTAGGTTGTGGCTCGGAGTCATTCATGAAAAAGTGTAACGCCCGCTCACGTCTGTTACAGTGAGTCACCGAACGAGAGAGAGGCCCGCCGGACCGGCGAATGCCTTGCGTCTCTCTCCCACTCAAACATGATCGGTCCGCTGCGCGCGCAGCACTAGAGAATTAGGCGCGTTGAATCGGTGCGTGCTTCCGTGCTTGTGTCTCTGTCTTTCTCGAGCGTTCTTGGCGTTCAAGACACATTACAGCAGAAACACTTCCTTTCATTTCATATTTCTCCTATCATCGTCCTATCCTCAACAAAATCACTCAAATAGAAATTAGTTAAGTTTAAGTTTACATGTACAATGTTTTAGTAAACAAAATATATTTCTATAGTTAAAATTTGTGCAATTCTTATTTTCATTCAATTCCTTGTTCCTATTGTGCAATTTAATAATATTCATATCAATAAATATTCTACCGAGAAAAAGACGTTGTCACGTAAAATCTTCGCCCGTAAAACCAACTTTACAGGCAACCGATTTTTTTATGTAGGTTGAATAGGTCGTATTTGTTTTGAAGATCTTCTATCTCTTTACATTTTTCTGATTTCATTGTTAATGATTTTGTAATTGTGACTGTCTTTGTTCTTGGCTTGTCTTTTTTGGTCCATCCTGCCAAGTATTTCGTCAGTCATCCAGTTGTCTCTCTTTCTTATCGGTTCTTTTAAAAATATCTCTTTGTATGGAACGAGGAGGCAGTTTTTTAATGTCTCCCATTGTTGGTTTATCTCGTAGGTGTTAGTTTCTAATTTATCAAAGTTTTCGTATATTTTCTGTTAGAGTTTGTTTTTTTATATCAGTTTCTTTCAGTTTTCTAACATCTAATTTTGGAGCTCTTTGGCGTTTTCTAATACGTTTAAGCTTAAGCGTGACATTAGCTATTAGTGAGTTATGGTCTGATGTGGCATCTGCTCCTGGATATGTTTTAACTGATTTAATCTTTAATCATTATATAATCGATTTGGTCTCTTACCACTTTCTCCTATTTATCTGCTGGTGAGCGCTATCTGTATAACCGTCTCATAGGTAATTTAAAGAACGTGTTTGTGATTATTAGACTTTGTTCTTGGCAGAATTGTATTAAACGATCTCCTCTATCGTTTCGTTCCCCTAGTCCATGATCTCCCATTATGGTTCTAGCTCTTCCCTTGCCGACTTTTGCATTGAAATCGCCCATAACTACCATGATTTCCCTGTTCTTTGACATTTTCAGTGTATCTTCAATTTGTTGGTAGAATATTTCAACTTCATCTTCTGGAGAATGTCTTCATCTTCTAATGTTTAAATTACAAGACAAATATTAGAAATAGCAAGTAGAAGGAAAAGGAGAAGGGGAAGACCGAGAAGGAAATGGATAGATCAGATCGAAGAAATATGAAGGAATAAAAATAAAACTATTAAAGAATTAAAAGATTATGGCCAAAAATAGAAATGCATGGAAAAAAATGGGGAAAAAAAAAGGAAGAACCATAATTCCAATTCGAGACGAAGAAAAAGAAACAGAGGATTTATCTAACATAAATCGCAAAACGCAATTGGTTACTCCCGACATAATAATTTTCATGACAATCAACCATACTTCTTCTTCTTCTTCTAATGGCGCTACAACCCTTTGTGAGTCTTGGCCTGCTTAACAATGTTCTTCCATTCTGCCCTGTCGGATACTTTCCTTCGCCACTGCCTGATGTTCATAATCAACCATACTATTTTATCAATAATAAAAAAACTGCTCTCTTTAATTGGTTTATTACTGTAGTAGACAATGTTTTTTTTATGCGCTTTACAATAAATGAACTTTGTAACAAACCAACCCCTGACGCTGCGCCTTTAGAGAGCGAGCCGTAATATTATGATTTTCAAACACCAACATATGGCATCTGGAGAGTCCTGTTAAGTGGACCAGTATTAATATATTATAACTGTTAATAAAATAAAATAGAACTTACTCTTCGTCAATTACCCACTGTGGATCAATCATTAGAGCACCGCATACACACATGTTAGCTAAACATCCTCCAAGTATTAACAGCGTACCTCTCCATCCAAATTCGAATAATAAAAAATTGGTAAACGGGGAAAAGATGATAGTTCCAAAGCCTGTACCACTGGCCGAAATTCCGAGAGCGACTGATCTTTTCTTCTCAAACCAAAAGGCAACCGCAACTACCACAGTTACATAGCAAACTCCTCTTGCCAGACCTCCTATAACACCATACGTTATGTACAATACGCCCAAACTTTTGACGTATGAACTCAAAACAAATCCTAAAGCGGTTATGACGGAACCGATGATGGTCATTTTTTTGCAGCCATATCTGTCGACTAAGGCACTGCATATTGGTCCTAAAATAAATAAAACTTTATTACTATTTTATTATTCTGTTTATAATCACGTTCAAAACAAAAAAGAAATTCATGTAGATTACTTGTTCTATAATATATTTATAAAAAAATGAAATACTACAATGGAGTTTTCAAGGTATTAAATTTTTTTAAGTCTGTATAATTACAAGGTTGACGTTAAATGTTATTATCAACAGTGTCATGGATTGAATTAAAAACCAATGAAATTCATACGAGAATGGGCTAGTGAATAGCTTTGAGATTATAGCGTTCATGAAACATGGTTGCAAAATGATTTCCACAATACTGCATTCTTTCCTCATAATATTATCAAATTTGACGGTGTGTTGAAACTTAAAAACAACAAGTTTCGACTTGGTCGTTAAAACTTACGGCCATCTTCTGGATCCGATCGCAAAATAATTCAAAATTAATCAGGACCTGGTCAAAATATTCCAGACTTCTGAGGCGGTAGCGCGACATTCGAATATTATCAAAAAACTTCTTGAATGTCTGTTTCGCATATAATGAGCTACGGAGACAGAGTATTATGTCACTATTTATAAGGTTGCGATAATAGGCTCTTGATTATGTTCAACAAAATAGGGCTAAAAGGAACTACAACGTTAAAGGGATTATATTGTTTCATACGGTCAATGGACCACCAAATATGAAAAAACCGCAGAGTGCTACCATTTACAAGGATGCGTTTTTGAAAACGAGTTGAATTTGTACCTATGCACTAGGGCGCATTTGGGTGAATTCTATGTAGTTTCAGTACAATAAAATCTATAGAAAAGTTGTTCAAAATTAAATTTCCTATCGAACTGTCGTCTTTTAAAGTCAAAAATATTTGTTTTTACAAAAATATATTTAAGAAACAAAGCAAAAAAAACAGGAACACACGCGATTTTTTTTTGTCCCATAACTTTTTTTCACGAGGGTATAGGTATAGGCATTGTCATACAAAAAAAAATTATTATCCTTCGTCTTCAAAATGACATTTAGTAAAAGTACTTAGGATTTACATGATCCCAGATACGATTTTTCAAAATTCGCCACTCACACCATTTTTTTTTTCTCCATTTTTCATATTTTTTCGCAAACATTGTTCTAGGTATAACTTTTTTCTATACAGTTTTAGGTATATGCAGTGGTACATTTAATTGAAAAAAAAAGTAATGACCTTTAAAATTTTCTATAGAACAAAGTTTTAGGACTAATTTGAACCAAAATACGGTTCTTCAAAATTTTCTACTTTTAACGATTTTTGCAAAGTTTTACGGCTATTTTTTAAATATCTCATTATAACTTTTTTTCTTGTAAATTTAGGTATATGTATTACCAAATTAAAAAAGCAGCGATTTGTATATCTAAATGTATATTGAAAGAATACTCCAGTCGCAGTCGTTAGAGACGAAAATATCATTGTACCTCTAAAAAGCACACGAACAAGCTGAATTTTGCTGAGAATGACAATTTTGAGACCCCAAAAAGATGCAAAAAAGTTTGCCACTCCTGCCCCCGGGCTTCCCCCTGAAACCGCTCTTCGAAGGGGTGGTGGGAAATGGAAAACATCGATTTACCAAGAATCTTTACGCCATAGAAAAAAATAATTCACACAAGAAGTTTAGCTGAGATAATTTTAAACAAAAATAGTTATTAACAATTTTTCGGTAGAAAAACCGTTCTCTCAGAAACAACGCTTGAAGCGACCGGCGATTTTACTTGTGTTACGAGTGCGAAATATATTATTAAATAAAACTGTATCAACTCGACGGTAAAAACTCGATAGCTTTTGATCAGAATGTTTGATCGACAAAAATTAAAATGGGATTTTAAAATGAAGAGTGCAGCTTTCGTACGTAATTATTTTTTCTTTTTATTAAATGTCCTAAATATACTCAGAACTGCCTAGAAAAGAGTTGTAGAACAATTTGTGAGAAAAAATAGGGAAAATTACCCAAAAATAGTGTGAGTGGCAAAAATCGTATCTTAGATACTGTGAATTCTAAAGTCTTCTGCTAAATATTATTTTGAAGAGAAGTTTACTTTTAATAATTAATAGGTACTTTTAATAATTTTAATATTCTTCTTAGAGTGCCGTGTCCATACGGAGGTTGGCAATCATAATGGCTATTTTTATTTTTGAACTTGCTGCTCTAAACAAATCAATCGATCTGCATTGATACCAATCACGTAGATTCTTCAACCATGAGTTCTGCCTTCGGCCAACAGATCTTCTTCCTTGAATCTTTCCCTGTATTATGAGTCTCAAAATTTCATATTTTGGTCCCCTCATCACGTGGCCTATGTATTCCAGTTTTTTGGTTTGTATAGTGGTGATTAGTTCTGTTTCTTTACCAACCTTCTCCAGTACTTCTTTATTTGTAATTCTATCAGTCCATGATATTTTTAATAATCTTCGGTATAACCAGAGTTCGAAAGCCTCAATTCTTTTTAAATTGCATTTTTTTAATATCCAAATCTCAGCTCCATATAATAATATTGAAAATATATAACAGCGAATGGTACGTAGTCTGATCTCCAAATTTAGATTTTTCCGCGTTAGGAGTATCTTCATTCGTATAAATGCTGGTATTGCAATCTCTATTCTCCTGTTTACTTCTGCAGTATGATCATTGGTGTCATTGATTAAAGTTCCCAAGGACTGATATTTTTCTACTTGTTCTATCACGTTACCATTGATTGTCAATAGGTGATGTATATTTTGTGGTCTTTTAGTAATTAGCATCTACTTCGTTTTTTTAGCGTTTATAGTAATTCCCATCTCGGCACTATTCATACTTAAGCTTTCGATAAGATGCAGATCTTCTATACTCGTTGATATGATCACAGTGTCGTCTGCATATCGTAAGTTGTTAATTAATTTCCCGTTAACGGTAACTCCCGCTTTGATATTATTGAGCGTGTTTTGGAAAATTTCTTCAGAATATAAGTTAAACAAAAGTGGCGATAAAACACATACCTGTCTAACTCCTCTACAGATCTTCATTTCTTCTGAGTGTTGCCCATCAATTTGAACTATAGCACTTTGGTTCCAATACAATGTTTGCACTGTATTTATAATTTTACTGTCAATGCGCTTGTTCATAAGTATTGATATTATTTTTTCAAGTCTTACTTTATCGAAAGCTTTTTCGTAGTCAATAAAGCACAAGTGTAGATCAACGTTTACATCCCGACATCGCTAAATCAATATGTTGATGGCAAACAGTCCTTCTCGAGTACCCATTACATTTCGGAACACGAACTGCGTCTCGCTAATATCCTCCTCTAGCCTTTCCTATATTCTCTTATGTATTACTTTTTAAAGTATGACTCACGAGGCTCAGTGTTCGATAATCAGAGCACTCTTTTGCTGCTTGTTTTTTAGGGATGGTTATAAATGCTGACTTCAGCCACTCTTGTGTTATTATTCCCGTATCGTACACCGTGTTGAATAAATCTGCCAATACTTCCAAGTTATCCTCTTCCACTAGTTTTAACAGTTCTACTGGTATTTCATCTCATCCAGCTGCCTTATTGTCTTTAGAGTTTTTGATAGCATATTTGATTTCATCTATCGTGATCTTTTGTCTCTTTAAAGGATTTAATTCTTGTATTTTCTGCATTTCACCTCTTTCATCTTGGAAAAGTTCTCTAACGTACTCCTCCCGTCGTCTTAATTTCTCTGGTAAATCTATAAGTAGTACTCCTTTTTTGTCTTTTATGTGTCCTTGCAGTCTATTTCGACCCAATCCAGTCACTTCTCTTATTTTTTTGTGCATATTTCTCATATCATATTTTGTTTCTACTTCTTCTATCTCTTTACACTGTTTCATCAAATAGATTTCCTTAGCTGTTTTGATTTTGGATTAATAGTAGGTTTTATGTTAATGATAATTAGAATAGTAGTATATATAGAATATTCTAATAGTAGGTATTATGAAACTGGGCGTGACATTAAAGTGTACTTTAGTCTAAAGTAAACATTAGTTTAGCGTTTAGTTTGTCATTATGAAATAGGGCTTTAATTTTTATTCTATACACTTCTTATTTTAAAATAATGTCATAATGTTTTGTCATGTTTTTACAGTTATCAGTTCAAAAATTGTATTAAAGCATGATAAAAAGAGTTATTAGTATAACATTTTAAGTTGAACTTTCATTTTTATACTTTGGAAGAGATTGTGTAACGAGAAATATGTTTTTTTACGAAACAGTGGCTTTTTACGAACTAGTAGTCACAGTAAATAATTGGAAGAGTCCATTTACGTGACGAGGTATGACCTTTATACAACATGTAAACTTTTTCAATTTTATTAAAATCTATAAAAATAATAAATAAAGAATAAAATTACTTTATTCAATTTTAAACATCCGTGATAAAATAGTGAGTGGCATTCGAGACCAGACAATGAGACCAGAGATTATTAAGAGTTCCAAATTTGACGTTGAGCCAAGCCGAGACTCACTGTAGAACATCAGAAGCAAGAAAGTTTCAATTGAAAGATCTTAGAAGAGAAATGGAAGTTAACAGCTTAAGATGCAGAAGAAATAATAGTTTTAAAAATTGTGCTATAAGGAACATAGGTCCAGATAATAGTAATACCTCTAACAATCAAGATTATAATTGTTTAAAATGTGGGAGACGGACGTGGTCCAAGAAGCTGCCCAGCTTATGGCAAAATATGCAAAAGATGTAATAAACCAAATCATTTCCAGGTAGGATGCAAGTTTTCTAATTTAACTAATGCAGGAGTAGCCTCTAGGTCAGCTAGTATTATTTAAATTTTAAAAATACAGAAAACAAAATGCAGCTTACGATAACATTATATTATTAGTTATTCTTGGTATGTTACAGAATATTTAGTAATTTAATAATGGAATATTTAAATAAATGAACCTCACACACCGTCCCCTGGTATGTATATTTTCCAGTATTACAAATCTGGTTATAAGTATTTATTTTTTTGTCATTAACAACTGATTAAAAAATATCCAAATACATAAAAAACTGGTAAGCATATTTAGACATCACCATTATACTTTTAAAATAAAATTTGAATCAAAATATAGTGAACAAATTTGTTGGGCTTCGATAATTACGAAGATGTAGAAAAATTAATATTAGACAGCATCAATTGCAATCATTTTAAGTTTTACAACTATTTAACAAAACCAGCTGATAACCATAAACTAATATAGTATAATATCTTAATTAAGCAATTAAATGGTTTATCTAAGTTACATCATTAAATTAGTAGTTGGGTAATGACAAAACGTTTATATGAGTAATGAACTAATTATATATATTCAAGGAAACGGCAATACAAGAGTATATTTTACCAAAATCGTCACATGCAAACTGCTGGAATCAAAAATGCCATTAAAAATCAAAGACGCATTAATGAAATACCGTAATTTCTCTCCACCATCTTAAATCTGGTTCGTGATAGATTTCATCCCTGTTTTTCTTCTTCATCTTCAGCCTTTCTCTATCTTTTCAATGTAAGCCTCTTTTATTGCCCTCCAGTTCTCTATTGTGGGCTACTCGGTGAATTTAGTCCCGCCGTTCTTTTTAAGTCGTTATACAATTTTTATTACGGTCGCCCTAAGGCTTCTTCTTTCTCTCCATGGTATCCATCTAGTCACATTTACCCTCCTGCTTTCTTGACTTCTAGCCACATGTCAGGCCCAGTTCCATTTCAAGAAAAATACCCTTTGTAAAATGTCTTGTCTCTTGTCTAATTCATTTGTGAGTTTTTCTATCTCTTGAAGTTATTCCTAAAAGTTTTCATTCGATATAGCTCTCTGGTGTACTTGTAGTTTAGTTGTCTTCTTATCTCAAAAAGCTGAGTTGTTAAGTCTTTTCTTGCTTGTTAATTATATTAATATATTGATTTATTCTGGCATTTTACATGGTAGAAATTGTTTGGTTTATTTTAATAGTCTCAAACGCCTTCTTAAAAGCCACAAAGACCATAAAGGTATATTATATGCTTACTTGTCTTTTCTATTATTTGTTTGACTGTGTACAGGTGTTCTGTTGTACTGTAATGTTACGTGAATTCTGCTTCCTCATTTGGTTCTTCTTCCTAGAGTGCCGTCTCCCTACGGAGGTTGGCAATCATAATGCAATACAATCATTTGGTTGGTATAGGTTAAATTTTCTTTCCAATCTGTTATTATTCTTATAAAAAGCTTGTATGTTTAATTATGCTTGTGATCGTTTTATTATGGAAATTTTTCAATACCCTTCTAACCGTAGCCGGAGTAATCCTCTGAACACATTATTTAATAACTCTTTCCAAATGAAAATGTACATCTGTAAACGGCCTTTGAAGATACATTTTTTCCTGTAGGTAATCCGACAAGTAAAAGTTAAGTGTCGTCAAATCTGGAAACCAAGGAGGCCAAAGATATTTAACGCTTTCAGAAACCTTATGGGTAATGTCTTACACCTTATAAACAAAGTAATGTCTTATACCTAACCCACTTTTACAATTCTTGATCAATTCTAGCTAATAATGCATTCTTATTGCATCTAAATAATTTACGATGAATTCTTTACTGAATTAATAAACAATAATGGTTACTAATTTAGGATGTGCCATAATACTGAAGTAATAAACGATAATAGAAAACTGTCAATCATGACCATCTCAAAATTTCTTAAATGATTAAATACCTACTTACTACTTACTGCTTACATGCATACAAGAATGAAAATATCTAAAATAGTAATAACTTTAGGCATATGGAATGTTCCATAAAAATTAAGGTATGGTATAATACTAGTACTTTTCGAGATATAAAATATGGGGTGAAAATAATATATATTTGCCTTTTGACTTACCGTGTATTCGATTTAAATAAAGTTATCAAAATAAGTTTTGACTAAAAACTATGGCTACAACGGGTTGTTGCTTTTTTAACTCTTTTCAATTATACAGGGTGTTGAACTTGTTACGATTTTCATTGAAATTTGGTTAACTTTTTAAATTCCCAGTATAATAGGTTTAGAAGTTTGTATCCTTGTAACAAGTAAGTGAAGCAGATGTTAAATTCAATATAAAATATAGGAGGTTTTATTAAAAAAAACTTGATTACTTAAATTTATTAAAATTACTTAAACTTAAAAAAAATTATACATAAGTAGAGTTTAAGATAATGATAAATTATTTTAAATATTCAATCAAATATTTATTGCCAGCAGATTTCAGATTTATTAAAAAGTTTTTGTCAATATCATTTACCAAAAAATCCACCACGTCGCGTCGCACAGCATACCAGACCCAATACCATAAAATTTGTAATTATATTTAATAGGCCACAGCCAGGCGCCACTGGGCCAGTGACACACTGGCGCCATCAGACTCACCCCTCTCTGTATATGATCATTTTCATTTTATTTAGAAACATTTGGTTTATTCATAGAAAAGTTGTTTATAAATATGTAAAGAATAGTTACCCGCTATGGCAAAAACCTATCTGAAACAGTGAAACAGATCGGCATAGAACGTGCTAACTTCTGACCAGCGTAGTTTACATTATACATAATATTCTCATTATCTTGTATCATGTTTGTAATAAACACATCCGAGTTTCAAAGCTAACTTCGACAAGTATATCTACACAATGCAGTCAGTGACGTAGCCAGGATTTTATTTCGCAGAGTGTCCACTCGTTTAAGTTCACTTCCTATTTCTACAAAACGTTTAGAAATTCAGTCCACCAATGAATTATTTAATTTTTTTATAAAAAGAATACTTGCTCTTTTTAGTATATTGTTTTTAGTAATAAGGAGTCTGTCATTAACGAAAAAACCTGCACAGAAAAATGGTATATTTATGTCCTGCCTGATACACAGAATCTGCCATTTCGACTCCAACCAAATGGTCGGGTTCTTACACCCGTACCATAAACAAATTTTATAATACTTTTTTTTTGTGGAGTCCAATGTTTCGACTTTTATGTGTTTTTTTCAAAGAAGTTTTTGTAACTTTTTAACTTTTATCGTTGATTGAATATTGAATATTTGGATTATTCAATCAACGCTTTTATATAAAAAAAAAATTGGTGGATTTTTTCCACCAAATGGGATCTCTCTTTAGTAGTAGTGGTGCTTTTTAAAACTTAACCATAGCTTTGAGAATTGATTTATAAGCCGAAAGCGCTCAAAAATACTTTTTTTCCCATTCTTTGATTTGTCATAAGTGTGTACAAAAAAATTATCAGTATTTTCATTCGTTAAACAAACATTTATTACTACTAATATATTACTTTTAAAGAGTAAACACACTTGGGGTGCCACTAACAATAGCATGTTATAACATAGAAATATTTACTAAAATGCAAAATTCAAGTTTTAAGTAAAAAAATAGCATGCATACAGTTACTAATTTTTTACTTGGTTGTTATTTTTTTTGCCATTATATCTAAGACATCATCTCAATTGACGTCAATATTCCAGTGACACGCCAGTAGGGCAAGTTCCGTAAACCTTTCATTACCGGTTCTATTCCCCAAGTCCATTGGTATTTGGAAAAAGCATTTTATCACAAAACTCCAAAACCTCCAAAACTTTTGAATCAGCTTTCAAAGTTCTTATTCTTTGACACCATATTAAATATTCTCCTGTCAGTGCTGCCAGAGAACAGGTATCTTCAAATTATGGAGATAGCTTTGTTAATTGGTTAGCTTTATTAGTAAATGCAAAACCAGGATGTATTTGAAACCCAGTCAAAATGTCTTCATTGTTGATAAATATTTCTTTTAATCTAGAATTTAGATTGTTCGTTTGCATTTTGGAAGACACTGTTTAGCCTGTCAACTAGTTACCACTATTGTACTTGATTGATACACATGCGTTTGCGACCGTTTTATAACTAAAAACTATAGCAGTAAATTCTTGGTAAGTCATAGTATAATTGTTCTGGCGTATAAAATATTTGATTGGTTTAACATAAGGTTAATCACTATATGTTCTGTTTTTCATCTGAAAATAAATGAAAGAAAAAAAGTAATAAAAATTACAAAGGACAATTAAATGGTAATTTTTCAAGGTAAATAAAGTTACAGATCAAGTTGATTAACTGTATGTATTATATATTAGAATATTTTGGGTTATTTGTGAGCATTGTTGTCGGGATATAAGATTAGGATTACTCATATGGATGCTTCGGTGTCACTTCTTTACTCTTCTTAATGACTTGGAAGCATGGACATTAAGACAAGTGTTTCTGAATAAGTTGGCCGTCTTTGAATTTGGTGGTACAGAAGAATCCTACGACTAGCATGGACTCAAAGAATGTCAAACGTAGAAGTAACTAAAAGAATAAGAAATAAAGCGGAAATAATATTGACTATAAAAAGAAAAAAAACTTTAGTACTTAGGACATGTAATGAGAGGGCAAAGATACTCATTATTGTAGCTTATTATGCAAGGCAAAATTCTAAATTAGAGGAAGGCGTACGTAGAGGAAGAATATCATGGCTTAAGAACTTTAGGGAATGGTTTGAATGCAGTAGTGCAAAACTATTTAGAGCAGCAATCAAGAGAGTCTGCATAGCCATAATGATTTCCAACCTTTGATAGAAGATGGAACTAAAAGAAGAATAAGTAGTGTGCATTGTACCTACGACAAATATATATTTAATAAATGTGCAATCGAATGACGATGAATGCACATTTCACTTGAGTTTTTCAAACTTTAAACGTCAACTAAACTTAAACGTGCATCGTCAACTAAGTTCTACGACGACAGTTTTGTTGTTTGACTTTGACATTTTTTAATAACTTAATTTAAAAGATTCAATTTCATGTTGGGTTCGTAAATTTTTAAAGATTATTACTATATCTTTACTATGTATATTTCTGTTCCGTCTCTCTACACATTTTTTTTATTTTTATATGAAGTATTTTTTATTATTTTCATTTTATATTTAATTCTTTAATTAACGTTAGTGCATGTTTTATACACGTAAACTTTTACGGTCCTGCAGGACTGCTCCTAGCATACTTAAGGGACGCGAAGCTATTTTGGCGTATTCATTCACACTCAGTATTAGTATAATCGCTGTGTGAGACACTCCAGTTTTGTGTAAAACATCCACCCCCCAGTGTAAACAGACGCTACCAAACTAATCCAGAGCACTGGAAGAAGAAGCATTAATTCATCATTACAGTTACCGTAATTTCATTTTCATACACACACAATATTAAAATTAATTGATAAATTTTACATTTAACCTATTTCAACATAAAAAATAATACCAGTATAAATATACCCATGTACGTATAAATAAACATTTGGACGATTGTTAATTCTCATAATTATTAAATACAATTGTTACAATTTAAAATATTTTACAAAAAAAGTATTAGTTCCAAGTGCTCAATGCTCAAATAAAACACAATCTGAAAAGATATCCAAATACTGTCGAAAACCTGGACAGCATTTAAAACAGTTTAAAAGGCATTATTTCTTAATTAAAGGTTTTGTGAATAGAACAAAATATTAATCGATTTGCATCTTCACAATAATCTTCAGAATAATGAAAATATGTGTTAAATTTAAAACAAAATAGTCTAATTTAATATTTTTTGCGTATTTATTGAACTTTAAAGCCATCAATATTTGGAGGAACCCTTAGGCCTCCTGGCTCCGGCACTGAATGCAGTCATATTTGTAATAAATAATTAAGTATATTGTACCTACAAAATATGATGTCATTATTTAAGTCTATATTATGAATGTAGTAAAAAAATTTAACTAAACCTGTTTGTTTTTTCTCGGTACCTACTGACATTCATAATAAAATAGTACAATATTTCTAAATATGTGGTTATCTAACAGTATAATACAAATAAATGAAATATGTGACCTCGAAAATTGCCATTGAAAATATCGACGTTCTTCATTAAGCGGTTCCGAAAACATGCGACGCAATAGGGCAACTTTTTATCAAGACAATTTCAATGTTGCACAATGAGTTGTGTCAATGAACTTGATATTTATTTGAATAAAATTATTTAACATAATGTGTGTACATAATACATATTGGGTATTAATGTAACTATTACATGAAATTAATTTATATTTTGATGTTCACTATATATTATTTAGATATTGCTTGAAGTCTTTTCAAAGTAAAGGTATAAAGCAATTCAGATACGTATCATGTTATATTTTTATTTTGAGTGTTTTATCATTATTTTCTACAATATTGAATACAGATTTCGTTGAAATTTTTGTACTCTTAGTAATCTACATAAATAGGTACACTTTTTAAAAAAGTACTGCTTAATCATTTGTACTAATATGCAATTACCATCCAACTCGCGTAAAATCAATGTCTTGGTTAATTTTATTAACAATCGATCATTAACAGATTTAGAATTAAACATTGAAATGCATTGTAGTTTATAAATATAATTAAAAAGATCGAAAAGATTACAAAGCACAAAAAGCGTACGAAGATTACACGATAAGAAATGAATTACATGCACTTACAAGAAGAATTAAAAACGAGCACTGGGAACGCTTCTCAAAAGAACTGGAGCATTATTTTTATGGTTTACAAGAGTCCAAGGAATTGGCTTAAAAGGAATTAATGTTCGAAATACATCGAAAAGGATGCATGAATTGACTATCTCACAAAGTTATATACAGAGGAACAACAAATTACTTTAAAAGAAGTTTACATGAGCAAGCAGGAAGTACAAAAAAAAACTGTAGGTAAAGATGGAATGCCAAATGAATGGTTGAAATATGGTGGAGCGGCAATGACACAAATCAACTAACAACAATATATTATATATATAGTACAATATATTACCAGAAGAATGGAGGACAGGCGAGCTAATCTTATTATAAAAAAGGGTGATAAGAAACAACCAGAAAACTACAGAGGTATCAAATTGCTAAACTATTACTACTCTAAAACTTACAACTAAGGGTTTGTAAGAACGAATAAATCAGGTTATAAACTTAGCAGATAAGCCACAAGGTTTCCGTACGGAAAGGTCGTGTACAGATGTAATATTCGTCATAAAACAGATTACAGATTACATTAGAAGACAAAAGTTTTTAACCTACTATTTTCCGAGCACACTTTTGATTTTGTGTCGTGAGTGTTAAAAGATAATTGTAATAGACTCCACAGAATTGGCAATATCACCAAACGACCAAATCACCAAAGAGAATATAATAAGCAAAGAAAAAATATGGAATAGAATGGAAGTAGAATGCTCAATAAGAAAAAAGTTGGAAACAGAGCCCTGCTTCCTATGATATAGGTGGTCGAAAAGAATATTGGACTGGGACTCGCCAAGAGGAAGACCTGGTATGAGATGTAAAATGTACATAGGAAATGCTATGATAGATAGAGACCTCAGAGAAGGTGACTGGGACAATAGAGTGCTTTGGAGGAACTCATAATGGGAAAAGTCGAAGAAAAAGAGAAACGAAGTAGGATGTGTAATCAACGAATCCTATGTTATCGTAACTACCAGCAGAAGATGGCAGAATGGGAGACATAGTTCGAAGAGCGGAGGCTCGGAGAGGAATGCAAAAATGTGTTTTTCATAGATTTAATTAATTCTGCCTCTGATAAGTGCTGTCTGAATTAAGTAGCTTAGTCGCTGCCAGTACTGCTTACAAGCACGGATAAAGGAGGAAGGTTAGGCAATAGGCCAATAAAGTGCAACACATTTAAGTTTGGGATTGTGACGTAGTGTTTAACGCCGGTGGGCGGACTGTTTCTACCAGTGGCAGGCGGAAACAGGTAGATTTAAAATAATTTTTCATAAGTATATTCAATTAAAGTGAAAAAGAATTTGATAATTTTTATTTTCATAGTTTTTAATCATTATGAAGTTTATAGTCAGTTGCACTCGATAAAATAATGAGTAAAATATTAGAAGTACTTTAATAAATAACAAATTCCTCAATACTTACATTTTATTAAATTATCACGAAGGAGAGGTTTAAACATTACAAAAAAAAAATAATTAAGTAGTTTATTTTAACTAAATAAATAATATGTATTATCTATTATAAACGTATTTATCTAAACAAGAATGCTTTAGGTATGATTCCTCGCATGATTCTAAGATCTCTATTCCTGAATTTGAATCACTATCTTCATCCTCAGCGCTTTCTTCGGATGAATCAGTTGTCTCCCTACCTTTTACCAAAGTCCATATTTTTTCGATAGGGTTTAACTCCGGATAATAGGAAGGCCAGCGAAGTACTTTATGTCCATGTTGATCAAGTTCATAATATAATATATAAACAGGTAGAAAACGTGGTTTATGGGCTTTTATAATTTTATATAACTCCGGTTTGGTTAGTGTTTGTTGAAAAGGAATACTATTTTCCTGTAACCACTTTACCATAATATCGCTTCGCCTAGCAGACGTCACATTTTTTTTATTAGCACATTATGATAGAATGCATTATTAACTACCAGGGCGGAATTAAAATAATCATTGTATATTATTATTTTCACTAAATGTTTATTAAAAACTTTTTGCCGAACGACCTTTGCCTCGTTCTTAGTTTCATAGAGAGCCGTTAATTAAGCTTTTTACAATTTTTTTCTCAACAATATAATTTGATTTATTATGAAACTTTAAAAGTAATTATGGCTTAAATTACTGTTATTATTATTAAAATTTAGTCTTTAATTATAAACACGCACCTGATTTAAAAATTAACAGAGCGTTAGGTACAAATCCAGTCTCTCCTCCAGTATGAACAATAATCTTTTTTTGCCCTTAGAAATCGGTTTCTTTAAAGTTTTTCCACTTTGATGTGCCCGCCCATTGGTATGGTGGAGTATGACTGCTATGTATATATGTTTAGTCGGTATAAATTATGGATGTACCATTAAATTGAAATTGAATTAGCTGTTTTAAATATTCTATTCGTTTTAAACGAATATCATAACTTTCCATTAGAACATACCTATTGTCTCCGGTTATTCGCCACCTACAATTTGTTCCAGATGATTTGAAGAGTATCTTTTCAAAAGTATGATGGTTTAATTTTGTTCTTATCTTTTTAGGAACCAGATTGTTAAATAACTATTATTATTAATTGATCTAAACACACTAAATTACTTTATAATACACTAATAACTACTACCAAGCACTACTACTATTATACTAAGCACTAATCTAGAAAAAAATAATAAAATATCCAACACAATCAAATCAACAAGACAAGTGAAAAAATACTCTCTGCGATTCGTACTGATACGTCCGTACTTCTCAGACTACGACACTGCCAAGCAGCACACTGGTCGTTTCCATGGTAACACTAGTAAATACGATTCATTGCGCATCGTTAAGGTATGAGTCATATTCCCAAACTTAAGTTTGTTGCAGTATACATTATTCCTGTAAAAAGAGTGTCACTACGAAATCTTCACACTGGCCTCGGATTGGATGGATATCAAGACAACTACTTTGGCAACGGAATATGGAATTTGTGTTAGGAAAGTAGAAAATGTATAAAATTAGAAATTAATTCCTTGCGGTTCGCTTTTTGGCCGATATCTTGGTTTTCCGGTGATGTGTTTTGAGCTATAGGATGATGGGGTAGCTTTTGGGGATTGGTTAACATACAAATCAACAGCAATTAATTAGCAATAAAATATGCCGCCCAGATGGGCCCTTTTCCTTGCCGAGATATAGCTATGGCTATGCTAGCTTTACCGTAAAGTTAGCATAGCCATTGCTTCCCGGAAACGGCTACAGTAATAAATTTTTTGATTCCTTAATAAATTAGCACTAAATTTTAAAGTTGGTCTGAATTCGGTCTTGTAAAATGGATATGCTAACTTTACCGATATGCAATGCAGTTCAATATCATTCTCTCCTCTTTGCATCGAAAGATTTTTTTGTTCTCTTGGTTTTAAGGTATGCTCAAATTTCTTACCTACATTATTTAGGAAATTCCTTTTTCCCATTAATTTTTCTAGTTATTAAGAAATAATGCGCGATTTAATCGTATGTCCCTTTTATAAAATTTTACAGCAAGCCAGTAGAGTCATTGTTGAAGTTTGTCCAGAGTTTTCAAGTACGGCGACTATTTTTTGAGATATCTAATTCTACCATATTTTTAGTAGGTTGCTATATTTTCCATTTTCGACTTAAATACTGTTCTTAATCGCAGTTGATCAACGTTGTTTTTTTCAAGATTTTTGAGGCTTCGTCCAGACAGGGAATATAAATAGTTCTGAAGAGTCTAGCTATGTCTACTTGAAAAAAATCATCTACAGAAGGCTGATGAAGCATGTTGAAAGAAGAGGAATCATTCAGGAGGACCAGTTCGGATTCAGAAGAGGAAGAAACTGCGAACACTTACTAGTAAGTTCAGGTTCGAAACGGAAGACAGGAATGGCCATACTAGACATCGAGAAGGCATATGACACGGTCTGGAAGAAGGCACTAATCTAGAAGATGGACAGAGCTAGATTACCTCATTATTTAGTCAATATATCCGTCACATATCTAAAATATAATAGAACCTTTCAAGTTTCAGCCGACCAAAAGACGTCCAGAATTCAAGAAATCCAAGAAGGAAGGCCTCAGGGCAGTATACTCTCGCCCATTTTATACCACATTTTTGTTTCAGACCTACCAATAGATCCAAGAACAAGTACAATCCTCTACGCAGACGACACAGCAATATATGCAACAGAAATGGATGATAGAAGAATAGTTCAAAACATAGGAAACTACCTCAGAAGAATCACAGAATACATCAAAAAATGGAAGATCAAAATCAACGCCCAAAACACACAATTCATCAAGTTCACTCAGGAGACAAGTCAACCAGTAGTAGAAATAACAATGGGAGGAAACAGGATCCGGTCAGAAGATTCAGTCAAGTATCTAGAAGTCCATCTCGACAGGAAACTCAACTTCACGAAGAACATTCAACAGATCAAGGGAAAAGCAAATGCCGCTATAAAACTAATACTTCCGTATATTTTTAGGTCCAGTCCACTAACGAAAGCCAAGAAGATCCAGTTATACCAGGCCTACGTTAGATCGGTTATGGTATACGCTGTCTTAGTTTGGAGCTCCACATCGGAAACCAACTGGAAGAAACTAGAAGCTACAAAGATGTTATGCTACAGGATCATCGATGGATCAACATGGGAAGAAAGAATAACAAATGCAACCATCAAAGAAAGGCTCCAGTATACACCACTGAGGAAGGAGGCTAAGAAAAGGAGAAGATACTTCTTACACCAAGCAATAAGAAGACTCCTAAGACCAAAGACATCCTCGCTAAGAATCGGATCCAGAGGATGTTCAGATCAAAACATAGACTGATCGAACATATGATCAGGGTCTAGCCGGGTGGTTGCCGAAGACAGCCAATCAGGAAAGTAGGTACGATGCCGAAAACAAGTACAGAAAACTACAGAAAAAGAAGTCAAGGAGTCCAGGACAGAAAAATTCAAGATCCGAGAGAGGAAGCAGTCCAACCAGTAGGCGGTGCGGAAGCGGAACGTCAAGGAAGAAGGCTACGATATCTTAAGTTGAAACATCTTAGAAGTGAAATGTAATTATATTAAGGGCAATAAACGTTTTTATTTTTATTTTTTATTTATAGGTATGTCTAGTTCTTATTTTTTTTATAGGATCTAGTTTTCTCGAAAAATCATTCCATTTGGCTTTTCTCAAATTAAATAATAATTTTTTAAAGGTATTTTAAAAACAATGTGCTGAAATGACAACTTTAATCTAGGGATAAGCCGCAATAGATCTCTTATGTCGGGTGGAAGGTGGAAGGGTGATTGAGTCCCCACTAATATTGAACCTAACCTAATCTAAAGGTATGAGAGGGCTACTGCAAATATTACTTTACACACGATTGGGCTATTTTTTGTGCAAGAAATTGTTTTAACAACGGTTTTAGATTAAGGACCAAGATAACAATCTAACGATTAAGTAAACATATATCTATATTTCTAATTTATTTGATTGTTATGTACAAGAAAATGATCCTTGCTATGTATAACAAATAATTGACGTCTTATTAAGAGTGTTTGGTATAATGTAAAATCCATTCATATAATGTTTAGAAGTATCCCTATCTTATTAATAATATTCAATCGCTAGAGTTTTACTGTAGTCATTTATCACGGATGACTGCACCACACGTGCACGTGATGTTATAATTTGCTCACATGACGATAGGTTTTTAAATCAGACCACACTTGGAAATTTGCATTGAAATGTGTTTATATTTAAATACAAAAGTCTTGAAAAGATGAAATATCTAATACTTCGCTGGGATTCAAAGAAAAGATGAATGAAAAGTTGTACAATTATTATAATATTAAAGCAAAGTTTTGTTAGTAAAAATTGAAATAATAAAACTGATATATCTTCTACTAAGAATATTATTTTGTAAAATATTCCCTATATTCAACATTCCGTGCTCATTCGAATATATTTACATACTACATAGTTATTGTAAACATCAAAACATCTTTGACAAGTTCACAAGAACCCAAAGATCGTGACACTATGGATCTAATTTTTATTAAACTTTAAATTTTATGGAATGCGCTAAGTATGTCGATTTCTTAAAGTAGTCTTATCGCAGCCGGCGAGTGTTTGATTTCAATTTTAATTAGAAATATTTCTACTATTTGATTTGTATTTTTAATAGTCAACAAATAAAACCGTATAATTATTATTTTTATTGCTATAGGCAGTTATAACAAATTACGCAATTGTATTTTGGCAAGCCTTTAATTTGAGGAATTTTTGATAAGCGTATTTTTAACAATAACATAGCTATTTAGTGAGATCATCTCAACGTTTTGCCACTCAATTAACACAATTACTAATAATAATTTGTCCGAGTGTAGGGATGTGTTAATCCAATTCACATTTAATTTTCAAGAATTGAGATGCATGATCAAACATTGCGTTTTTAAATTATATTAAGCACTAAGTAAAATATTATTATTTTTGTAATATTGATTCCTCTTCTTCAAGTACAATGTTCACAAGGAACGTTGTCTATCATTAGGGGAATCTGCACGTTGTCGTTAGTTTTTTTAAAGAGAGTCGTTGTGCTGACTATATAACACTGTTGGGTTAAATGGCCAAGAAGTACGTCTACGACCTGGAGATCTCTTTCCTTTGATCTTTCGTTCTATTATTAATTTTAGGAGTTCGTATCTGTCATTTCTTAAGATGAGGTCAAAATATTCAAGCTTGCCTCTTTTTATAGTAAATGTTTCTTATCCAATCGTAGAAGGACTTCTTCGTTACCCACTGTATCCATTCATGCGCTGCTAGCAGCAGCCATAGAATACTGCTAAGGCCCGTCTCCCAGTCTGTTGTAAAAAGCGACTTATGGAAAGGAATGAGAGGTGAGGAGGTGTCAGGTTCGCACAAACGTACGCAGGGCGCCTAGGCGTTACGGTTCCGGTCTATGCACCTAGTCCTAGTATCCGACACGCACTCTCGTGGGACCACCCTACTCTCATTCCGCGCAAGCAAGGTGAGGTTAAACGAACTGCAAACTCTACCTACACGTCCTTTCCGCATTACGAACGTGAGTCTGCGGTACGTACCCACTCCCTGGAGACGAGTGGTAGAGGAGTAAGCTGCTCGGCGGTAACCTGTCAAACATGCTAGGTCAAGACCTCATTCCTCATTCCTACCTGCGTTCACCTTTTCGCCCGTAGTTGGGATAATGGACGGGTAATCGTGGAGCAACACAGGGGGGGTGGAGTCCCACGCTGCAGCAGCAACGTATCACCCTTAAACGGTGTCGGACTCGTAGGGGCAACGGATTCGCTTACGGTTATTTGCCGAAAGACCACGAATGCGTGACACGAACGCACTTCATGTATCATTTTTTTTATACATAACGTAGTAAGAGTCCAAGCTTCTACGCCATATTACAAGATGTTCAATATATAGCAGCGCAGCATCCGTTCCATAGTTCCGTGCTAAGAAACGCGTCTACATGAAACTAGTTTCATTTTAATAAATGATGATCTTGCCTGTTCGACTCTGCACCTCTTGCATATTATCCTAATTTAAGAGTCGTAGCAGACGCGTTCACGTCTCGATCCCTGTCGAGCCTGGCCGCGAATTCTGCTAACCAATGAACTACAACTACAATTAAAATGTCACTCCAAAATAAAACACGGCTTTTATCAACGCCAAGCAATTATTTCCTTTACCGTAAAAGGACTATCTCCAGCCTTAGAGTATCTCTAACAATCCATTTGCGCTTTCTGTGTAACTTATGTTTGTTTCTAATAATTGAACATTAAATTTGTTTTGATTTGCTTTTCTATTGGTCGAATAATGTTCTACCGGTTTTAGTATGGATAGGATATTAACAACTTCTTCTTTTACTTCCTTACAGAAGAAAAAATTCTTGCCTTTCAAATATTGGACTGCTCCGTTTGTCTTGTCTGGAATGGAAATAAGCAGTGACTTTTAATTGATGTTTCTTCTTTAGGACTGAGTAGGATTCTGACAAAAAACTTCTGAAAAAATGAACAAAGTAACAAAAAGCTACAAAATAATTGAAGTCCTGCATTTAATTGATTAATCGACGTTTCCGTGTTAAGTTTCAGGCGAAAATAAGTACATGGCGTCGCCAAAAAAGCGGAGTACCACAAGGAGGAATACTCTCGCCAGTACTTTTCAACATATACCGACCCTGCAACCGCCTATCAATCTAATAGTATTTTGTTCATAGAACATCAATCTTACGGATGAGTTTTACTTGTCGTCAACATACCATGAGGAAAATTTAGAGTAAAAAGCCACAAAAAAACTTATCGTTTAATATAATGAAGTCACCTTGTCACATTTTCCATTCCCCAAGTACCTTGAAGAACATTGAGCTACAAGCAGCATATTGAAAATATTAGAGCTAAGACGCAAGTTAAAAAATAATGTGATACAAAGACTAACATCATCAAGATGCAGAGCTAATTGAAATGTGTTACGAACAACCACGCTAGCATTGCCTATCAACAGTAGAATATGCCTGCCCCGTTTGGGAATGATCAAGACACACTTATAAAATAGATAGTGTAAAATGGCTTTACACCTTTACTCATTCTCAGGCATCGTTTCCTCAATTAAAAAAAGGAAAACGCGGAACAAACTAAAGAGATAAACAATCATCATCATCTCCTATTCCGCCAGATTCCTATACATAAACGACTTAAATCTAGAAGATCATTCATTGACAGAGTCAAGCTTTTATCCCATAACGTAAAACCCACGAGATCAATAATACGAAAAGAGGAGCAAAGAGGAAATATCACAAATACCAAGAAGTACTCCCACCAGATCCGCAACTTGATTGACAAAGATAAAAAACACTGATTAGACTGCATGTAGGTGTCGGAAGATCTAAACAAAATATGGTATCCTGTGGAGACTTGACAGCTGTGCATGCGGTGTGATCCAATCAATGAGACATCTACTGTAGTATCGCATCGTAAACTGAGCAAGAGTGTTGTTATACAGACTTACGGAATGCCTTGACGGGGACGTAGCATTAGCTTATGGCACACTGGTTCAACGAAATATAAAAGTTTTATTGATTTAATTTATTTTTGTATGGACTCATCTCTATTTGTATGAATTTTATTTATACAAATTTACTGTCTGTGTTTTATTTTTATTTTAAGTTGTTTTAACTTAAAATGTAAGATTTGTGAGGAATGTAGTTTGTACACGAAATAAAAAAATTTCAGTTTTTATTAAGCTGGCAACCTATACTATAGGTAAATATTTATAGGATTGAACCCGTTCTACTTTTTGGCCATTCACTTCCAGTATGATATTGAGTGCATGTACATAATATGGTGTATTAACTAAAATTCCAGGATTTAAGAAAAGCAGGCGTATTTTATTGCATTCAAAAGACTCAATAGAAAGAGGCAAGTGGAAAAGATAAAGTTCAGAGGACCAAGTTAAGGATACGGTTAATATCATTAGAAATAGATTACTCAGTTTCCTGAAAAATCATGTCCAAACAATGTCAATATGTCGACTTCCTTTCGGCAGTTTTCATCACGGGAGTCTAGTATCTTAAGTTCTCAGATCTAGTGAAGAAGTTAAAAGTTTTGTATATTGAAGGGCTTATAATCGTCGATTCTTTTACATTTTTCGTTGAGAAGTTTACATTCAGATTGGAATGTTGATTGGTATTTTTTTAATGGCTTCATTCATAGATATACTAAGTATAAATAAGTAATCCTGTAGCTATTCTATTTATTATACTTATCTCTAACGCTAGATTATATTTTATGAGTACATTTAATTATTCTAATTGATTGGATGTGATTAAATAGATTATATTAAAACAAATAATTGATATTAAAGTGCGATAGAAATAATCGATTATGAGTATCAAAAAGCAGTTTAGGTATGTTTCAATAAACACATCATATATATTTGAATAAATTGTCTTTCATTTTCGTCCTCATGACGAATGAGATCGGTAACTATGGTCACGATTATGTGAGCATATTAAAACCGAACACCAGGAACACTTCTCTATAGAGCTGCATCATAATTTTTATGGTTTATAAAAAGAAATATAGGCTTTATAATGTTACATGTTATATATTAAAGAATCAAACTTAGAACACTGATACTACGCTCGAAGGCACCGTTGCTGAGTACTGATAGATTATGGACGGGTTCGTTCATAAAGGTGAGAAACACAAGAAAGAATAGATACAAGACAACAAAAAAGAAACAGGGAAGAGAATAACTCTTCAAAATAAAGGATGCCATTGTTTTTAAATGTTTGAATCCCGAAAAAACAGAAATGGAATATTCAAAACAAAGAGAAAGATGGAAATATTAAAGTTAACGATGGTATAATTCACTAATCAAAAATATATTTAAAATATCAAATACCATAAACATCTGGAATATCACGAATGTAATCGTGAATCGAAGGTATACGACTCAGTCAAAAGGAACAAACTCTACAATATATTGGTTGAATTAGCAATACCACACAAGCTAATTAGACTCATTAAAGCCACAATGGATGAAACTTAGGCATGTGTACGAATACAAAGCCACCGGACAAACTTTTTCAAAATTTCACAGGAAGTAAAGCAGGGAGATGGGCTGGCCCCAACTTTGCTTAACCTGGCACTGGAGTATGCGGTTATGCAAATGCAAACTGGACGAGGAAATGTACTGACCAACCGAACGGTTCAACTGGCCGCTTATGCCGATGATGTTAATATTATGAGTAGAACATCAACAGGAGCACAGAACATCCTCCCCCTAAGTGCCTTCTCTGTTGAGGTTGGCGATCAAAATGGCAAATTTCTCTCTATTCTGGGCTTGATGAATTAATTCATTTCCTTTTGTGTGGGTCCAATTTCTGATGTTTCGTAGCCAAGATTTTTTCTTTCGTCCTATGCCCCTTTTACCTTCAATATTGCCTTCCAATATTACTTGGAGCTGCTCAAATTCCCTATGGTGCATTATGTGTCCTAGATATGACGTTTTTCTAATTTTGATAGTATTGACCAGATGAGGGCGTGTATTCATTGCTCTCAGTACTTCTTCATTCGTAGTTCTGCTGGTCCAGCTTATTCTTAACATTCGGCGGTACATTCACATTTCAAATGAATTTAATTTGTTGACGTTATACTGTTTTAACGTCCAGGTCCCACAGCCATATAGTAATAGAGACCACACGTAACACATTAGTGTTCTCAATCTTATTGAGGCTGATAGCTTGGGGTTAGAGAGCATTTTACGCATATTCATGAAACCAGATCTATGCACAGAATATACACAGAGTTAAAAACGCAAACAAAAAGGCTAGGTCTAGAAATTAACACAGAAACAACAAAAATAAGTATACAGACGAGAAGAAATAAAGTCCCACAAAACATTGTACACGAAGATGACATTGAAACGGTTGGAAAGTTTACATAAATGGGAGTAGAAATATATGCCGACGGATCAGAAAATGGAGAAATACGGAAGAGAATAACGCAAGCAAACAGAGCTTATTTTGCCCTCTCCCATATATTTCGGTCTACAAATGTCCATCGAAATACAAAGATGAGAATCTATAAAACCTTAATTCGACCAATAGCATGCTATGGTAGTGAAGCATGGGTCCTGAAAGAAACATCCAAAAGCAAACTCGACACATTCGAAAGGAAAGTACTGAGGAGAATACTAGGACCTGTGAGGGAAAACGGAATCTTCAGAAGTCGATACAACAACGAGCTTTATCAACTTTATAAGGAAGCACCACTGTCAGACTTCATTAGAATACAAAGATTGTAATGGGCCGAACCTGTGATAAGAATGGGAGAGGATAGGCTACCAAAAAGAGCACTTAATGCTAGAATGCAGGGAAAGAGACCGGTTGGAAAGCCAAGAAAGCGCTGGGAAGACAGTAAACAGCGACGCACAAGCCCTTTTAGGAGTCCGTATATGGACAAGATCAGCCACAGACAAGCAAGGGTGGAGGCAAAAA
Organism: Diabrotica undecimpunctata; assembly: GCF_040954645.1. NCBI lineage: Eukaryota > Metazoa > Arthropoda > Insecta > Coleoptera > Chrysomelidae > Diabrotica > Diabrotica undecimpunctata. The sequence goes on along the minus strand of NC_092810.1, from coordinate 142,743,007 downwards.
ATAAAGGAGGCCGAGGTTCCATTTGGGCTGTAGGGTCGTAGAAGAAGAAGAAGAAGAGGAAGATTTATCGCTGTTACCTACCTGTTAATCCTTGACTGTAGGAATCTATGACTCTGTAGCATTAAATTTTTCATTTTGTAAGGTATTTAAATTCAAAGTGATAGAATTCAATAAATGTTCATATAGTTTTATTTACTTTTTCAGAAAGAAGGTGACAAAAATCGATATGGTTGATACATTGTTGCGTTTGCAAATAGTAGTTTGAACCACTACGAGACTTTGTTTACTTAAACCGAAAGTTGTTTTCGAAGGGAAGAACCATTTACTCTCTCTTTTTAATCCAGTTTTTCTCTGTTCTGATATTAGGGGAGTTTTGGAATAAAATTTGATAAAATATAAGGTTTTGCTTCATATTACGATTTAGAAGAACACTCGACGACCCTGAGTTGATTTATCGTTGCAACAGAAAATTTGTGAAGAAGAGTTCTCACTGAGATATCACCGAGAAAGGTGGTTAGCGGCCAGCTGCCTAGGGCCCGGTGAGTAGACCTCAGACAAAGGGTGGAAGAAAAAGCCACTATTTCAGCCGGAACCTGTAGCAAAATATAATACCGGTGAATTATTAGTGTGCCATAAAATAAAAAAGTGAGACTTAGTTCTAGATTCTTAATTGTTCTCTTTTTTATTGGACTTTACAGATTGGACAAAAATCGTACAGGTATACAATATTTTGTTGATAAGAATCAGGCGCAGATATTTTGCATAAGTTGGTGTTAAGCAAAGAAAACGACCAGAGCTTCAAACCGTAAGTCATATCATTTATTATTCCATTTCTGATCAATTTACTCATGGTATGCAGAATTTTTCGATGATTCAATGTTACAATGAATTATTGAGGTAGATGGTATAGCTGTCGCCTCTTATACAATAAAAATAAAAAAACTTGTTGGTGTACAGTGGAAGTGTTAAAAATTATTTTGTACAATTTGATTAAATGTTTAAATTTTGTATGTTCAGCTATATTTGTAGGTATATTTTACTAGGTATTTAGTTTGTCATACCTGGATATCATGATTTGCTCAGAACTAAGGTAATGTCTTGGCATTTTGTTTATTTTCGCCATTTAATTTGAGTATTATTTAATTTTAAACGAAATTCACATCCAAACACGAAATCTATTGTTTTAATTTACATTTTTGACTTTGCTATTTACATGTTTGGTTTATATCTATTTTGTTAATAAAGAGTTGAGATTTCTATATTAACTTTTACTTGGCTGAACTTTCTACCGTATTCGAAATAAAAGTTGAGTAGCAATTATTTACTTACTACTCTCTTATAATCTTCCTTTCTTTTGGAAAATAATAAGATAATTCAAACAGGAATGTAGAGCGACGTATAAGGTAAGCGTTTGTTTTTTGTTTTTTGACTATATATGCATATTGGTTTTAAAGAGATATCAACCTTATTTGTAATTTTTTTAATCTTTCTTAAATCAATCTCTTCATATTTCAAGTGTCGAGTTTTCCTTGTCTATCGAAAAAGATGAAGGTGGCGTCCTTTATTTTCCCTTTCTTTTTATACTAAATTTTGTCTATTTCCATTGGTACGTTTCAATCAATTTAGCTACATTCAAATACACCCCATACTAGATCTATAATAGATCCACGTCCCAAAGCTCGCCGTTGTGTCCTAAGGACACTGTCCTTTAAAACACCTGAGCGCCGAACATACTTGTTCCTGGAATTCTTCATTTCTCTTTTAATCCCCCCTTCCAATCCAGGCCAAGATAGGTTACAACATATTATATTTTTAATTCAATCACTTATTTAAACCTAGGTATGTTAAAAATAGTGTAAAAAATACTACATTTAAATTGAAGTTATTAACATCGTTAATTATATATTAATATCGTATCAATATTACATAATAATACGCAGTTGTTTAAGTATAAGTTTAATTTTACAGATTAGTTTCATATTTGAATCAGTTAAAAGGTTTTTTAAAGTGTCACTTTATTTTCACACTATCGCCGAAAGATAAAGAGATATGCCACTTATCTCACACTTCAGTAATTAATGCAGTTATTTCATTTATGCAATTATATCATCAAATGTACTCATTTACATTTAAATATTTTATTAATTAATGCCTAAACATCGTCACAAATTGAAATAATTCGATTTTAAGGATTTAGTGAAAACAATGTTTACTTTTAAACAATGGCACCCCACTTTAAGGTCGTGGCATATTATCGTGCACGTTGCGTTTCCAGCACATAGCGTTTAGTTTCCGAAAAATATAATTTAAATTGTTTTAAATATGAACAACGCACACTGTCCGGAACATAGCGCTTCAGGAATTTGTTTGATTTTGATACAGAGTATTTAAAAAAAATAATTTTCGAGGCTATTTTGTCATTTATGCATGTGTTTTTTTGCTTTGTGACAATTAATCACGGAAGTGATAAACAATTAGGACTTTTGTACGGAAGTGATACCTCTTCTTTTTAAAAATACTTTTTGGTTTGATATGTATGGCTTCGTTAAATGTAGTATTTTGTTTTTTAACTGAAGGTGAAATTAAATTTAAAACATATTTAAAATGAATCCTATTCATTCTAAAATAATTGTTAAACCTATTAATTATTATTAAATTCCTAATTGTTTATCACTTCCGTGATTAATTGTCACAAAGCAATAAAAACACATGCATAAATGACAAAATAGCCTCGAAAATTATTTTTTTTAAATACTCTGTATCAAAATCAAACAAAGACCTAAATAAACAACAAGGGGAAAACGACGGGTATCTAATTAACATTATCCTTACAAACCGGTTACGACTCGTTACGCAGCCGTCGGCATCAGTAAAATATTGTTTTAGAATATACTGAACGGAAACGTTAAGTGTCTGAAACGCAATGTTCCGGACAGTGTGCGTTGTTCATATTTAAAACCATTTAAAATATATTTTTCGGAAACGCTATATGCTGAAAACGCAACGTGCACGATAATATGCCACGACCTTTAAGGTCGTGGCATATTATCGTGCACGTTGCGTTTCCAGCACATAGCGTTTAGTTTCCGAAAAATATAATTTAAATGGTTTTAAATATGAACAACGCACACTGTACGGAACATTGCGTTTCAGACACTTGTTCAGTATATTCGAACACAATATTTTACTGATGCCGACGGCTGCGTAACGAGTCGTAACCGGTTTGTAAGGATAATGTTAATTAGATACCCGTCGTTTTCCCCTTGTTGTTTATTTAGGTCTTTATTTGATATTGATACAGAGTATTTAAAAAAAATAATTTTCGAGGCTGTTTTTAATAGGAATTTAATAATAATTAATAGGTTTAACAATTATTTTAGAATGAATAGGATTCAGTTTAAATATGTTTTAAATTTAATTTCACCTTCAGTTAAAAAACAAAATACTACATTTAACGAAGCCATACATATCAAACGAAAAAGTATTTTTAAAAAGAAGAGGTATCACTTCCGTACAAAAGTCCTACTTGTTTATCACTTCCGTGATTAATTGTTACAAAGCAATAAAAACACATTTATAAATGACAAAATAGCCTCGAAAATTATTTTTTTAAATACTCTATATCAAAATCAAACAAGTTCCTAAATAAACAACAAGGGGAGAACGACGGACATCTAATGCCATTATCCTTACCACCTATGTCCTGGACAGTGTGCGTTATTCATATTTAAAACAATTTAAATTATATTTTTCGGAAACTAAACAAAACACTATGTGCTGGAAACGCAACGTGCACGATAATATGCCACGACCTTTACTCTAAAAAGATAGTTTCATCCGATTCAAAAGATATTTCATATAAACTATGGCCAGTATTTTTATTTATTTAACTACTTTATTAATAAAAATATTGTTTGTAGCAATTCAAAAATACATGTAAGTATATAAAAAAGGAATTATTATAAAACGTAACTTACAAACATCACAAACAAGACACAGATAAACAGAAAATAATTTATGGCAAAGTCACCGTAAGCAGTTCATTGGATGTTCTGCAATAACTATTGAGAAACTATTACAGCTTAGCTCTTTAAACTTTTTTGAGAAAATATTGTACTATAATTCAGAACTTCTACTACTATTTAGAATTCTACAAAAATTTATAATAGTTATACCTAGTTTTTTTTTATCAAAAAGGCAATTTTTATCTAAACGGCGCAATCTACAGCGATTTGTTCATAAGTAGTGACAGCTTCACGTATTGTGAACATGATCATCAGACTGCTTTATTAAATGGCTCGTTTTCTGTGAATTTCAGTCAGAACTTGAAATAATATCAACAGAGTATGTAGCGGCATAATTTTGAATTGAATTGCCCTATATGATTAATCGATAGTTTCGATGTGAGTGGAATAAAAAAAAAGATGTCATTTTATTCCACATATCATGTCATATATTGATGTTAAAATTGACAACCCTTGCTTGTTGACGAATAACAAATAATGAACTTAATATATTTTTCTTAAGTTGTGAGACATGAGCCGACCAGTTCAATCTACGATTATCTATGGTTATTCCCAATAGTTTAACAGTCTCTGTGTTATCTGAATCATTATGTAAATTAAATTTGACATTTTTAAATCATCATTATTTTTTCCTGATATAACGTGTCATATCATCTGCCAATTGTACGGATTTGTAAGGAGGTATGAATTAAGGCAAATCGTTGACATAAATAATAAACAAAAGAGTTCCTACGACCGAATCTTGTGGGACTCCATGTTTTATGGATCAAAAATCGGGGGAATGACCTTTACACACTACCGCCTGGTGTCTGCCACATACGTAAGAAGTTATATGCTTAAAGAGGGATAGCTCTGATTCCATATTTTGAGTTGCTAAAGTAATTATTGAACTCAAATATAATAATTGTTGTTTGATAAACTTTTTAATCACTTTCCCAAAAGTAGAAACAATGCTTATGGGTCTGTAATCGTCAGTTTTTGAGGAATCACCTTTTTTATAGATAGGTAGTACTTTTGAGTATTTTAGTACAGCCGAAAATACTCCAGTTGATAGAATTAAATTAATAAGGTGAGTGAAAGGTGTTCGTATTTAAAATCTTGCTATTAATTTCGTAAACGTACCTAAAGGTGGAATTATTAAGAGGCTTAATTATTTGAGAGATCTCTTCTTCCACAACAGGGCAAAAAAGAATGACTTTTTCGGAGAAGGATATTTCTGTAACTGAAGAGGACATCGATATTAATAGTGGGTAGGGATGTAATTATATTCTCTGCAATTGTAATAAAAAATTGATTTGTTTCGTCTGGAATCTAGCGAAGGTTGTACCGAACTGGATCTTATATTGTTTCTTTCAAAATTTACTATTTTCCAGCAGTCTCTAGGTTTATTATTGGAATTAGTAATGAAATCAAAATAAGGCTGACATTTTAGCATTTGTAATTGGGGATTATATTCAAATTTTTTTGTTTATATACTTTAATCGGGATCCTTAGTGCATGTGTTTAGTAGTAGTACATGTGCAATGTGTTTAATACGAGAAAGATTATATCTGTAAGGATTAGAGATTAATTAACCTGTAGTTTAATTGGGAATTAAACCATTACACGGGTGTTTTTTCAGCCGTTTGTCGTACTTTTTTTAGTGAAAAATGATTTAATATTAAGTTGATAAAGTTTCGGTTAGAAAGAACTCAAAAATCAGGATCATTATTGGTATCATATAAAAACTCTATCTTTGTACTATATACTTATAGTTAGTGTACGTTTTTAAACTTCTGTAAACCAGAAGAAGTAATAAACCCTTGAAATCTTTGACTAGTGTCAACAACTTTGTGCTCAGGGTTAATACATATAAATTGTGCTCCATGGTCAGCAAAAAAAGATTCAAAGAAAAATTTGTCAATAAAAACAGGCCAAAGTCACCTTTACCTGATCTGCATACAGTTAAAATATTGGTTTTTATTGAAGGTACATAAATTGCACAAAACTCTGAACTTTGCTTTACATTATATTCATTTAGATTAAGAGAAGAATACATAAGATTTTTACATAAATTGCAACTCCATCTTGTTTCTTTTTTAGTTTACAAAAGAAATTAGGTAATGCAAAGCCGGAGATGCTAATTAATTTTAGATTTTTTCCAGTTTTCTAGATTTAGATTGAAAAACATATGACGTCATAGAAATTTTGATCCGCAAGAAAAGCATTTATTATATCGACTTTATTTGAAATACCTTGAAAATTTACATGAAACATGCATACCTTGCGTTGTCGAATTAGTTTATTTTGAGAATTATAAGAATTTGTAGAAGTTTCTATGTTTCTTCTTCCGCAGTAGCAGAATCGATAAAAAGTAATTGCCATTACGATCAATTGCGGTTTAATCCGATTATAAAATATAATTCAACTTAAAAATGTCACAAAAACAAACATTTTCAGAACCTACTTTGGCTACCAAATGGTAACTTACTGTAAGGGGGTTTGTCTACAATTATATCTGCGTTAAAATGTAAAAAATGTTTGTCGATTGTAAAATCGATTGATTTGAAGTAAAAGTGATTATCCGAAAACAGTTTTCAAGAAATTTTCATTTTCGTTTACTAAACTCAGCAATCTTCCAGAATAAGCATATTTCGCATGTTTGCAAAGTTTAATCGTTGTCTTATTTTAATACGGTAAATATATCCAACAATTGATTTTTCTAGACGAAGTGATGTGTACGTGTAGTTTATTTCACAGAGTTTCAGTTATACGCAGTTTATCGTAAATTTATTTTTGGAGTCTATAAAAGCTGTTTTTAAGTCTATAAAAGATTCTTCAACAATCCGAGGAACTTTTGCAGTGACAGAACACACTATTTTCTTTAAATTGAGCTTGTTTAGTTTTCTACTATGCTAAAATATTTGTTCGTTATACCGCCTTTACATGTGTCAAGTCAAGTAACTTGAGCAAGTAACTAAATCACGCGACTTGCATCATGTAAACAAGTTATTTAGTTTCAATTTAGTACTTGCAGTACTAGACAATTTAGTTAAGTAAATAGAAAGCCTTTCTATTTTTTTGGGCAGGTAGCTTCTCCCGCCATCGTTTTTCTCAGGGTCAACCGCTCACTACACAAGTATAGACACCAAATTCACTGCAGGACATTGTAGGTAAAATAATACAAAATGAACGAAGATGTATCATTGGAGCAAAGACAAGACAATGAAATTTGTAGAAGAGTAACGAGATAGACCATGCTTGTGGAATGTTAGGGACGTCTATAAAAATAAACATGCACGGTATGCTGCGTATAAAGAAATTGATGAGGTTAGGAATATAGAGGGATTCGGCGTGGTGGAAATAAAAAATAAAATTCGCGCTTTGCGTTCAACGTATTCGCAGGAGAAGAAAAAGATCAAATATTCGAATTTCACAGTGCATCACACGCGGCTGACACACGAAACAGCCTTTGTAATGTGCGATAACTATTTCCTATAGCCAAATATGATAATTTTATTTCTAACTTTACTCTTGCAGGAATTTTAGCTCTCATTACTGTAACTTTTTTACTAATAAGAGGACTAATTTTGTCCGACAACTGGTTAAAACTTTCTCTAGACATCCTCATACAATTGCGGTACTCGGTTTGATCTACAGAACCAAGATATTTTAGTAACGTGGTCGAAGCGCCAAGATCTTCTCTCCTAGACAGCTATTTTCTAATCCACACATGTTTTTTTCTGCGACTTACAATTTCGTCAGATAATTCTACAGCCAATTGTCTACAGACTTGCAAAATACACCTATGCGAACAAGTACGAAATTCACTTTCAGCCATTATAAAATAAACTATTAAAAAGTACTCAAATGCGTATAGACACCTACTTGAGCCAAGCGCTATTCAATTTAGTCACTAGATTCACTGATCTCAGCACCAACAACGACATTTTCATTTCTAAAAATAATACGAGCCGTACACTGTGCTTCGGAGGGCAGGTTAAGCCCCTTGGTCCGAAAGGATCTTCCTGGCAAAAATGCTATACGATATTATTATTATACTTGATTTAGTTACTTGCTCAAGTTACTTGATACGTACCGAGGCGGCATTATTTCAGTTATTAATATCAATAGGATTATTCGTTAGCAAATTTTGACAAAGATCAGATCGGAATTCCATGGAGACTCAATATTCAACAATATAAAATAGTTTAGACGAAAAATTCCAGTAAAAAAATACGAGTAAAAGATATGGATATTTTACCTTCGAAGAGATTTGTTAGAAATGCAGAAGATCGCCTCACCGCGTAGCCAATAGTTTCGTCAAGCCAGGCACTCTGACAACTATTTATAAATTAGAAACGGTTTGATAAAATTCCATGTAATGCACATTAAAAACAACAAAATATATTTTAGGATTATGCTTTATTCATTACATAACCTTTGACTAATAAAATAACTGCAACAAACATTTGATATCACAAGAGTTAAACAATAATACAAATATTACCATTTACCATTTATACCATCAAATAACATATTTTTGGCTTGAGATATCAATTTATTATAACTTAATTAATTCAGTTTTCACTCGTCAAATAAATGCAAGCAAACTAAATACAATAGTCTCTCTTTATAATCATTCCCTATAAGTATAGCGATAAAAATAGTAAACGTTGTTTGGTTCGTCATAAGGATAATGTATTCATTCTTTCTCTGTACCGATATCGTTCTCTCTTTATAGCCATGACTTTTCAGTGTTCAATAGTGAATGGCAAATGTGTTATTCAGTTTAAAGTCCAGACCACCTGAGTTCTTAGTTACGAGTGGCAAGGTGATTGTCCAGCGGTTTTTTTTGTTTCGCGCTTAAGAAATGCGGCCTCCTACTCATTGAAGGGTTGAGTGAGACGTTTTTATTGTTCGCGCTATTTTCACACAGGTGTTGTCATCAATCTCTTGACGACTTATCACTTCCAGTTTCAGTTGTGTCTCAGTGTGTGAACAGTCAACATGTTTTCAAAAAACCATAAAGTGCTCTCAGTGGAAGAAAAGTTATCGATAACTCAGGAAATAGAGAAAGGTGAAAAGCAATCAATCGGATGTCGTTCGTCGTACGGGGCTGTCAAAGTCAACTGTGGCTACGATATGGAAGGACGGAAAAAAGTGGCTTGAAGTTAAAATGGAGGACGGTAGCAGGAAGAAGTTGCGGAAACCTCAGCACAAAGATTTAGATCGCGCTATGCTTTAGTGATTCTAGCAGCAGCATATAACCATATTCCACTTTCTGGACCTGTGGTCAGGACAACAGCTGAGTTTTTTGCAACTTAGTTTGGAATTCGGAATTTCGGAATCAACTATGAGCAGATCAGCGGAGAGGCGCGCAATGAGGCAGCGGATGACTCGCTAGAAAACGTGTGGCCTGGACTCAAGGCATGATATGCGTCAGACGACATTTTCAATGCTGATGAGACTGGATTGTTTTTTCAAAATGGCACTAAACAGAACTTTAAAATTTAAATCGGAAAAGTGTGTTGGCAGAAAGCTCTCTAAGAAACGCATTACGGTTTTAGTGGTCGCTAACATGACAGGTTCAGTGAAGAGAAAATGATTATATATGATAGAAAAGCCATGTGTGAAAGATTTATTGTCGTTCACAAATACAAATTATATACTGAAAGGAAAAAAGAACTTAGAATGCTCCTTGAAAAGATGACGCTCAATATACTTAATGCCGGAACAGACCACAAATGGCCAAACCCCCTAAAATGAAGCAGAACACGACGTCACACACTTATTTTAATATTTTTTTACTCTCATATCTAATTAGCGAATATTTTGTTATCTTTTATTTCTTTTTTTTTTTCTGTTTCTCTAGTGATAAATCTTAAAAGTGAAATATTCATTTATCTGTACAAACGTTTTTGTTAATCTTCTTGGTCTCATTTCAACTTGGTGTCGAAATTGATTATATGGCGTATTTGATGTGTTTATATATTTATTAACATTTATTACCAATTGTTTCATTGAAAATGTGTTCGAAAAACAATAAATTTTTCACGAATTGTTAAAAGATGGTTAATTTCCAATAATAAATTTGATACATAACCAAATTCTACAAGAACCTTAGACCAATGCAAAGAACGATGACGCCAAAATATAAAAGTTTTCAACCGAAATCTACGATTTTATCGCTCGTGTTATTTTATGATATCAATTATGTTTGCATTTTTCTGACCGCAATACCGCAAACTGCTTACGCCTTTCCATGTAATAATAACGTTCAGGAAATTCCAAAGACTATTTATCTAAACTGTCTTTTTAAATGATATTGAACGGATTTTAAACAAACTTTTTTTTTTAATTTGTGTAAATAAAATTCTAATCATTACTCTAACGTAACAAATCCCCAAAACAAGCTCAATTAAGAAAAAAAATTTTAAGGTCTAAATATTTTGATCAATCGATTGTGTCTAGCCAGATCGACCATGTACGAATCCCTTTTAGTCCAAGCTGTAGAGACAAAAATGAATAATTTTGAGCATTCATTAGTGAATTTTTGAAACCAGCACAGCGTTATGAAGAACATTGCCTGGAGTAACCTCCAAGTATTTGCAACTCCAAACTGTTGGTTGTAACTTTTTTATGGCAATTTTAAGGTGCAAGAACGGTGTTTCTTGATTATTTTAATTTTTATTGTATCAACATTTTATCGTAAAGTGAGTAAAATATTATGAAAGTACAACTAAAAAGCTTTAACTTGGGTTATACTACATTAAATTTGACCCAATAGTTTATGCAAAAATTAATGATTTAATGTCCAAAAAGATCAATTTTTCTCCATTTTTAGTTTATGAAACAACTTTTGTAAACACTATTTTTATGCAAAAATCATTATATTTTAGCTCTCTTAATTATAAATCTAATGAGACTTTGTAAGATCAGATCTATGAATTCGTTTTTGAGATACATCGTTTATAAAAATTCTTAAAAGATAAAATTTTTAGGGCCACAATCTAGAGAGATCTAATTCTAAACGGATTATCTTCTTGGTCGATTATATTTTTATCTAGGAATAAAAATATTTGCTCAAAAAATTGTTTAGCCTCTTATTTAATACTTTGAAGTAGGGACAACTTTTGCGTTATAAATTAATTAAGCTTGTGTTCCTTATACATTACACACATTTTTGACTTGATTGATTCTTATAGCTTGATTGAAGTCAAGACAAAGATTTGAAAAGAAGTTTTTTACGACCAATAGAAGTGGAGTTAGCTTAATTTGTTTAAATTTTAGTAGAGGTTGTGGCGGTTAGGCTACTCCTCTTCACTTCCACTCTGACGTCGTTCAGCTCAAGAACGGTTGGTTGGATCGTGACGTATGACGGGTTGTTGGAAAGAGAATAAATAGCTCCAAAATAAATAAATAATAAAGAGTTGGGTCAGAGAGTGAATTGTCAAAAAAGACCTTAAGCTTATAGTGCCTAAACGACTTAACATACGGACAATGCCATATGTTATAAGAGAGGATTTAGAGAATATAATACGATAACAAAGAAAAATCAAACATGACAGCACGCCAATAGGCCTTTAGACACACGTGGACGTTACGAAAAGAGTGCGAAGTCATAAAAAAAATAAATTGATAAAATTGGAATATCTGGGTTTACGTATGAGATTACTAGGGCCAAGGAAAGTTGTTCTTCTTCTTGTAGTGCCTATCCGTTTCGGATGTTAACGACCATCATGGCAATCTGTATTTGCAAACTGCGGCTCTGAAAAGATTTGTGGTTGTTGTGTTTAACCACGTACGTAGATTTGTCAGCCAGTAAATTCCTCGCCTTCCTGGTTCTCGTTTTTTTTTTCTACTTTTCCTCGAAGAATTAATTCCAGCAACCCATATCAATTTTGGCTGTTTTTATTGTGGAACAACTCTTTTCCTTTTTGCATTCTTAATCAAACGTCCTGGTTAGTAACGTGATTGGTATAGGATATCTTCAAGATTCTACGATAAAGCCACATTTCGAAAGCCTCAACTTCCTTACAGGTAGAGCCTGCGAGAGTCCATGATTCAACTCCGTACAACAGTATAGGAAAGATATAATATCGTAGTAATCTGATTTTTATGGGTACCTACTGATAAATCGTGGCATTTGAATAGCTTAGCCATTTTTTGAAATGCAGATCTTGCTTTCTCTATCCTAGATTTTATTTCTAGGGAATAATCCCAATTTTCATTGACGTTCCTACCAAGGTAGGTGTTTTTACTCTTTCTCTTGGTTGACCATTTACACTGATTCATTCAATTTGCTGTTCCTTCTTAAAGATCATCATACATTTTGTTTTCTTAATGTTGAGTAAAAGTCCATATCGGTGACTCACTTCTGTGATTCTATTCATTAACTCCTGAAGGGCGTCATAATTGTCATTGTCAGCGAATACCACCGTGTCATCTGCGTATCTCTCCGTTAATTCGAATTTCGGCTTCAATATCTTCTACTGCTTCTTGAAGGAGGACATAGAGGTATACATCCCTGTCGGACCCCACGTTTGATTTTGATATCATCGGATTCTCCTGCCTCTGTACGGATAGACGATGTTTAATTCCAGTAAAGATTGCTAATAATTCTTAAGATCACATTAATATCTCCATCAGCTTGTCGTGTTTTACTGTATCAAATGCTTTATGGTAATCAATGAAGCATGCATAAATATCGCAATTCACATCTCTAGATCGTTGAAATAGCACTTGTATGCTAAAGAGAGAGTCTCTCATACCCACTGCGTTCCGAAAACCAAACTGTGTAGTCTATATATCCTTGATGTATGATTTTTATAATTAACTTTAAAATATGGCTCATTAAGCTGATGGTCCGGAAATCATTGCAGGATACGTATTTTGTTTTCTTTGGTAGAGCAATAAACGTTGACTTCAGCCGTGATCTTGGTATTACTCCATTTAAATATATGTCATTGAATATTTTTGTTATAATTGGTTTCAAATGAGTGTAGAGTAATAAATCATGAAGTGTCATAAAATTTGCCTGAATTTCGGTGTCGTCATGGGCGTAGGCAAATGGACGGATGTCAACTTCGTCGTCAAAAATTGATGTACCTCAAAATATCATATTTTGGATATTTTGTGATAACCAATTTTATTTAATTTTTCGATTAACTTATTCTTCAAACTCGTATTCCATTATATGGTCATTAAAGCTAATTACATTTTTATTTATAAAAACAAATTCACTTCCTTACTGAACGAATAAAAGCATTAGAAGAAACTGATAAGGGTATGGCGCACCTCCTAATATTACTAAGAACTAAAATAAATCAACATGAAGACTAATAACGCGTAATGAGGTTTTACTTACACTTTCATTATAATCCCTCTTTTATTTTATTATTATCATTCGACATTCGAGTTAGTAATTGTTACTACACCAATTAAACGTACAGTAATATTGTGATATAGAAATAGTGAAAAAGTTATAAAATGGCGACATTTACTCCAAAGAAAAGAGGTGTAAAAAATTCTCCGCTATCTGTTAGTGAAAAAGTTATAATTTTAAATGTATATGATTGCATAAAACACGATCACCCTAGTTTGTCTGTGCAAGAAAGTGTTGAGCGATGTGCCCGAATGACTGGAATTGGACAGTCCACGATTTTTAAATTATTGCGAGAAAGAAAGATATCAGGCCAGTTAAGTCCATGCAAGAGAAAATCAGGAAGACCAATAAAAATCTTAGGTGAAGACACCAAACGTGACATTCGAAGAAAAGTTCATTCGTTTTATTTTAAAAAGGAAATACCCACCCTTGACAAAATACTAATGGAGATAAGCCAAGATAACGATATTCCTTTGATATCCAGAAAACTTTTATGGAAAACTTTAAAAAGTATGAATTTTTCCTGGGAAAAGCACAATCGAAAGGCACTATTACTGGAAAGTGATGAAATCATTTGCTGGAGACGAAAATATTTGAGAACTATAAAACAGTACCGCAGAGAGCACAAGAAAATTTTTTATCTTGATGAGACGTGGATAAACGAAGGTTATATAGTCCAAAAAATGTGGCAAGATAAAAATGTAACAAGTGCTCGCCAAGCTTTCATAGAAGGCCTTTCGACGGGTATTAAAGTGCCTTCGGGAAAAGGGAAGAGGCTTATAATTGCTCACATTGGAAGCGAAGAAGGATTTTTAAAAGAAGGTTTGTTAAGCTTTGAGTCGTGTCGGACGGGAGATTATCATGAGGACATGAATTCGGATGTCTTCGAAGACTACTTCGGGGAAATGTTAAAATTTCTTCCAGCTGATTCGGTCGTGGTTATGGATAATGCAAGCTACCATTCAAGGCGCATAGAGAAGGTACCAACTTCAGCTTGGAGAAAGCAAGAAATTATTAACTGGCTGTCAAATAAAGGTATTCAGTTTGAGACGAATTCAATAAAGAAGGAACTACTAGCCGTAGTAAAACAACATAAATCTCGCTTCATAAAATATGCCGTAGAAGATGTAGCAGAAAAGTATAAAGTAACTGTGCTACGCCTACCGCCATATCATTGCGAATTAAATCCCATAGAACTTATATGGGCACAAGTTAAAGGATATGTTGCAAGGCACAATACCACATTTAAAATGAAAGATGTCAAGGTATTGTTTGATCAAGCCATTATGGAAATCACATCAGAAAACTGGCAAAAAGCAATCCAGCATGTTTTAAAAGAGGAAGATAAAATGTGGGAACTGGACAACTTGGTCGATCAGGTGGTTGACCCTATAATTATAACACCAGGGGATGATGACAGTTCTTCGGATGAAGACTATAGTGATGTAGAATTGTAATAACGTATCCAGTAAAGTTTTTGTAGTTTTTGTGAATAAATTGATTTAAACTCCCCACAAGTGTTTCAATATGTAAAGTTCATTCGTGTGTGTTTGTGAGTATTTCCCGATTTCGGTTCGTATATATTTTATTGTTACATTTTATATTTTTTTAATAACACTGTTCTGCTGTATTACATTTTTATTTCCTTTAATATGATTTTTAAGAATGCATATTCTTTTGTCAATTAACCCACTAGCGCGCCTCTGGCTCAGTGTTTATCTGTCGATAACAATGGACTAATCCCTTAAAACAGGGTGATACCTACCTGCTCTTTATGAAACGACAGAATTTTGCAATGCGGACGGAATTTATTGACGGATTATTGACGGATTACCCTGTAGCGCTTTTGAATACTTCATGAGATTTTATTACTCTACACTCATTAGAAATAGATTATAGTCGTTAAGTACCGTGTGTGTTAATAACTTTATGAGTTCAGCATAAGCATTGTCAGGTCCAGGAGCTTTACCATCTTTTAGTTGGAAAGTTCTAAGGTAAGAGAAACGTTCGCCGAAGAAAAATATTATTATATTATAGCTATGAAGATAACCAACCTTCGATACGAGAAGGAACCACAAGAAGAATATATTAATAAACAGTTTGTTACTAAACATTTAGAACATTGTTAGAAAACATTTTTGATTTAATCCTTGTAAATAAATAATTTATCAAATTGGAATAATTTTATGGACTTATCCAATCTTGTTAGTCTTCTTGGTCTCATTTTAACTAACGAAATTTATTCTATGACGTATTTGATATGTTTATATAATTATTAACATTTATTAACAATTGTTTCATTGACAATTAGTTCGTAAAACAATACAAGCTTTTTGGTTTCATTTTATTATTTGTACTAATGTGCTAATTTTTAAGGTATTTTTATTTTTTGTATTATATAATTTATACAATTAGCTTTATTCTTATAAATGAGTAAAAATATGTTGACTAGACAAATTATTCGAAATTTATTTACTAATGTGATAACTTTTATTCTGGTTTATGCTTATATGCCTTCGACTTTTTAGGATTACGGTCACGTTCCAACAGAAGCCGAAAATTAAAACACAAAACATATCCTTGTCTTTTTTTATTTATAATTTTTAATAAACTTATTGAGAAACGAGTAACGATAATTTAATTCTTAAATAGCCACCTAAGAGTACCTACTGCTATTATACCTTCCGAGTATAGAATATATCAACAATTTCACAAATGTGTTTTCTAATAATCAACCTTTAATAAAATCCCAACAATCTATCTATATAACAAAATATTTATAAACCAGAATTAAAATCTACGATTTGGATCCCCTTTAATTTAATATTGGCTACGGCATTGAAAAATACAATAATCTAAACAAATATATTTATATCTATTTATAGCATAACTGGTTTAAAAAACGTGAAATGAAAAATTCTTATTAAAGCGACACCATCTACAATAGTAATATTGTTTGAATTCAAATGTTTAAAATAAAAATCCCTTATTTGAATCTTTAACTTGGTGACGTATGTTTAAAACTTAAATACAATCACAATAATACAATCATGTAAGTCTAATGAATGACCTATTATATTCCAAGAACTAGATTTGTTTCAAGAGTTCGATTATTTGATTAACGTTACCGATTTTCTCCAAAACTCAAATGACTCATATTCCCACTAATAGCAAGGTTGTGTAACTAGGTGAAATTAAATAAATATTGATGAAAGAGATTTTATTCCCAACAACAGGGGCGCCTATTGCGATGAATATGTTCCCGGTTCCTACTCTAAAAGGTTCGAAATTTGTATTTATAGGGGTTGGGGTGTAATAAGTACTTTTGTTTTTATCTTTTGTAACAGTCTGATTCTCGCTGTATATTCAAATTTTTGCTGCAACTTTGATGTTTTCCATTGGTCGTTACGTACACTAAATACGACAAAGAAGGTTGTCTTGTCTTTTTTTATGTTCTATTAATTATTTTTTTTTCTTCTTCGTCTTTGTAAGCAATTCTTCTTGTTCATTTGCGGATTAATACCTCTATGGAAGGTTGTCACTTCATCTTTTGCGTGGTCGTCCGGATCCGTTTTTTTTTTGAGTTTTATTGAGTCCAGAGTAGTGTAGCCAAAACTACAATGGATATGTAAATACTGATGGCTGATTCGGATTGAGCATTAAAAGACAACGTGGAGGTTTTAACTTGCACTTCCAAGAAAACTATAAAAAACTCATTTAACCGTAATCTATGACAGTTAGTCTAAGTATCTTATGTCAAGCTGCGTTGTTTGGGCGATAACGGAGATAGACTTCCGGGTTCTAATTATGTCCAAAGAGTAATCTTTTTTGTTTTTATTTTAATGTAAAATTAAACGTTTTCTTAAAATATAAACTATGCTAACTCGAGACTTACTGTTTTGAGACGCAGATTCCTAATTATGATCCTGTGCGTTAGAGAAATTGCATTAGAGGCGGGCATTACAGCATTAGTATTGACGATTCTACTTATCAGTGTGATTTTTTTTCCAAACCATAATAGGGAAGCAATATATATTATAAAAAATTTGAGAAAGACAGATACAAAGACTCGATAGAGTTTATTTTTAACATAAAAAGAAAAAAAAAAGAGAGAAACTTTATATCTTGAACATTTTATACTAAATAGTACAGCAGAGTTTTAGATATTAATTATCGAAGAGAACATATAAGACATTTGTGTGGGTTCGAACTCAAATTCACCATTTCCAGCTGCACAAGAAAGTCATTAGCTAAGATTGTTATCAATCTTCAATAAAGACTGTTTCGTAAGAAGAATATTGCCAAAGATGCGTGTGATAAAATTACAACCCATTTAGAAGAAAAGTTTTATTTTCTAGTTTATTTACATATTGCAGAAATGTTTAATAATGGTCTGTTTATACACCGCGCCGAGTCGGCATTATATTATCAGTATTAGCGAAGTATTTTGGTAAGCGATATCCGTGTGAATTGTTATTGTCCATTATTAATGTAATTAGAATTTATGATATTTATACTTTAGTGAGTTTTTGTAGTGGAAATAAAGTTAGATAAACACGGTCGAACATTCTAGATTATTAATACTTCTTCTTTTTCGTCAAGGGGCTTTTTATATATGGAATAAATCTTACTAAAGCATTACTGACTACTGAGCACTACTTTTTATCCTTTAGGTTTCCACTAAAGTACTCTACTAGGCTGTTTACACTAATACAGCGCCCCCTACTCTTTATAAAATATATCGTCGCTCCAAAGTTTTTGGTGCTTTACCCCTGATTCTTTTTTCTACGCCAGGTTCTTTAATTTATTATTCTTGAAAACTACCGTCGTCTTGTAATTTCATAACATGTCTTGACCCCTTCGATTTTAGTGTCGTAATGTCGTTGTATTATGTATTATTAAACATGATATCCCTCTATTTTTTGTATATGTACAATTTATTATACTTAAGGGCCATCCGCCGTCTATGAATTTCGCAACATGACCTGACCAGTTCAGGTTAAGTTTTCTTTGTCAGTGTAAACGTTTCGACACCAAAGACTACTTTTGTTTTAGTTTATTGGTATGTTTTGTTCATTGGTAAAAAGTAGAGTTCGTGTTCGCTAATGTCTGGTTGAGGGTTTTCAGTTCGCCCAAGAACTCACAATCGACGTCTTTAAATACTTTAAAATCATCTGTACCTATTCTTTATCAAGACTATGTCATGCGCAAGGCGTGAATTGTTTTGTTTTTTATCCTCAGTTATTTAAAAGCAGACTGAAAACGGAACTAGATATAGGTACTAAAAAACCAAAATTTAAAGAAAATTACTGGTGACACAAATACACTATATTTTGTTTTAACAAACTATCTTTGCAAAATATTTGTGGAAACTATGAAATTGTTTAAAAATGATTGACAACTCACAAATTTGGGTATAAACACATTAAAAATAATAAAACTGTAGAAACGGTTGAGAGATGACTGACTAAAGACTAAATTCTTTAGCTACTACAGCTATATTGTTAATAAATAAAAGCTATCCATGATAAGATAAATAATTTCGATCAAATGGTTTTAAAAATGATTAAAGACAAGTAGTAGAACGCTCAATCTTCCTTCGATTCTACTCGAAAATCACGCTATTTGGCCCAGGAATCCGTTATTCGGATCTCATCTTTGCATGAAATCAATTTTGGATTACCTTTTGAGAAGCTCGAAGAAGATTCACCACTGATACATGTTCTTCTGCATAAATTGTATTTTATTTAATTTTACCCAACCTAAGGCTTTATCATAATAAATAAAACTAAATTATTTGTTATTTTATAAATACCTGTAAATGGTGAAATTAAAATGAATAGGTTAGTGATCGTCGTGAAAGTGTAATGAACTTAAACATTAAACTTTCTACAAATTACGACTACTTATCTATCAGCAATAATTATAGTCAATAAATACCTTACATACCTTTCTACGTAATTATTTTATTTAAGGTTTTACACTCACCTGAGACTAGTGGTAGTGCGACGAATAAACTTCCTATCCATGAAGTGGCTGATTTCGAACCCTTAAATTCATGCAAAAACTCTACATACAACAAACCGAACACAAAACTAATTCCTTCTGCTATTGCATAAATTAAAAACGTTGCTATCACTACTATCCAACCATAACCACCATCTGGTATAAAGGGTTGATTCTTTTTTAACTGTTGACTTAACCTCGAAGTTATACTTGTTGATCTTTGCGGGCGGTCTTTTTTACTAGTGGCACCATTATCGACTAACACAGTTTCCATTTTATTTATAACTTTTGAGATAATTAAGTATCTATATTTATGTTTACTTATTTTCACTCTCACTATATCGATAAAGTAATATTATTATTAACTGTGTAATATACTTCAAATATTCACAACCGGTATTTTTAGACGTACCAAAGATAACGGTAGACTACAACTACATAAAACCGACTGAACTTGTTTTGCGCTAAAAGATGAAATTAATCGATATAAATACCAAACTAGATTTTGTGTTTATATGATAATTACGTAAGAACTATGCTCTCGTAATTTTCCCGAATACACACAGACTCGTAGTCAGCAAAATCACATACAGATACGGTATAGACTCGCCAACGCAATGAAATCATGTGAACTCGCTACTCTACACTCGCTTCACAAAAACCAAGTCTGAATACCTACTTTAAATAATTATGCTGAAGTAATCGGCCACAACACTGTTTGTAAAAATATAATTTCCAAGGTCGAATGTAAAACGATAGGAGGCATTTCCTCCATTTATTATCATTTTATTATCAGTCTATCACGCATAATATGATGAATTATTTAAAGATTACATTGTTTAGCATAGGTAAATTTTACAACATTAATGGAATTCTTTTTCTTTCGTGTTCATTATCAAAAATTTTAGTAAACCGTTTTGGAGAATGTATTGTATAATTTGTATAGTAACGTCAATAATTATTGCAAATCGAAAGAGATGGGATTGCCGAACATTCCAAAGTTACACAGGATTAAATCCTATTTTGGATTCTACGATTTGTTTGGCCTATGGTTATTCAATCAACGCTTTGACTGATCTGACAAGAGATGAAAGCTTTTGTTGGGCGGTAAATATTGTCTTTATTTGATGTAAGTAAGAAAAACTTTCGTATGATGAGGGTCTGAGTCTTTGGGATGAGATTGAGTGGGAGATTGATGTCTGTGGATGCTCCTATTGATGTGATTTTCGCGGTAACCCTTTTGGATGAGGGCTGGTTTTAAATCTGAGGGCTCAGCGGATCTACTTGCATCATCGCAAAGGCGTATTTATCTGGAGAAAAGGGTATTAATGACTGAATTAATTTGTGAAGGTGGATGATGGGTGAGAGTTGGCATGCAAGTAACGATTGGTATGGGTAGGTTATCGATAAACATAGTAATGAAAACCTTAAGATTGGTTTTTCTTTATGATAACGTCGAAAAACGGTAGGGATGAATCAGTTTCCATCTCAATCGTGAACTGGATACTAGGATGTATACCATACAGATGGGTTTGAAAAGACACCAAAGCATCCCTGAGATGGGGCCAAATGATTAATGTATCGTCAACATATCGTAGCCAACATGTGGGTTTGAGCATTGATGTGGATAGTGCTCATGTCTCGAAGTCTTCCATAAAGATATTGACAATTATTGGAGATAGTGGGTAGCCTATTCGGGCCCCATTTATTTGTCTGTAGAATTGATTTTGAAAGATGAAATAAGTGTTGGACATACAATGTTTATTGAGAGTTAAGTGGTCTTACTGGATAGGTACTGTATTTAGTTTTCAGTATGTTTAGAATTTCGTCTATAGGAATGTTTGCAAAGAATAAAACTATATCGAAATTTACTAGAATGTCTGACGGTGAGATAGGATATTGTTTAAGTAGTTCGATGAAATGAAAACAATTCTTGACGAAGGAAGAATCATTTTCGGCGAGAGGTTGTAGAGCTTTGGCCAAGTATTTGGCCAATGGTTTTGTAGGGCAGTTGCATGCAGTGACAATAGGACGTACAGAATATCGGGTTTGTGAATTTTGGGTAGACCATATATTCGAGGTGTTCTAGAAGACTTTTCACGACGAATTAGATTGTTTTATGTTAACAGAAAGAAATGTTTTATTGATGATGGGTTTTGTGGTTTTCTCTAGATAGGTTGTTGGATTATTAGGAATTGGTCTGCAGTTTGGAGTAGTAATGAGATTTGAGAGTTTATTAATGTAAGAAGAAGTGTTTAGGAGGACGGTAGCATTTTCTTTATCGGCGGGAAAAATGACTAGATTTGGATCTGACTGAAAGGATTTCTAATGTAATTCCGCACGGACTATACCAATAAGGAGGTTTTTTCGTTACATACTGACCAATTTTTTAAACCCACTTATATTCTACGTCTTTTACTCCAAAATGCGACAATTATATATTAATCATATAGTAATCTCATTAATGCAAGTAAACTCATTAAAATTCATAGATAATATACCTGATTCGTATAAGCTAATGGAAACACGATGGAAAGACAAACTCTAAATATAAGATAAATAATTGAAAAGACAGGAAAATACATCCTCATGAATTTCGATTTTGTAAGTTATGAAAAAGTGTTCTGTTCAATTCTGGCACAGGTATCCCAATAAAGTACCTGAAGAAAGTGATCCAAAGTATGTATGACACGTTGCAATCGTCAAATTTATAAAATGGAAAAATGTAAGAGTAATAATGCGTTTTATCTGCAATACTTTTTTTATTTACATTTAAGGCGCATCAACCTATGTGGTTATTAGCTCGGCATTACAATTTTTTTTACATAGATTATTACCTACATAGATTTTTACATACGTAGATCTGAGTTAAACTGAGTACATTGATTTTTACAAGCATTGACTTTTACACGTTTATTTATTTTTACACGTACTGATGTTTATATTTGGTAATATATTCCTGTTGAGTTAAAAAAACTTAAAACTGACGAATAGACACAATTCTCTTATAGACAATCACGTAGCGTTGTCGATAGGTTACCCTTTTTCCTCTCATTTAAATATACCGGACATTCGATTAAGAAAAAATGTACACTTAAACTGTTAAAACACTTACCGCACATTGGATCAACACTTCCAGTAATATGGTCTTCATGTGTTAAGCGTCTATATCCTAATCTCAGTCTGTTTATTATTGTTTGCATTTTCCTGTTGCTACCCTTATTCGTCTCGTAGTTTTTGTTGAGATTGATTCCATTCTTGAAGCCACCGTTCTTTCAATGTCGATTAATCCAGTGATATAAATCCTTCTTATATGTAGTTCCTGTTAACTCTTCGTTGTTAACTGCAGCAGTGGCGCACCCAGGGGAGGTTTGGGGTTAACCCCCCCCAGGACCCTATTCCGACACTGTTACTTACACATTTTAAGGACTCAAAATGGAGGTAACATCATAAAAAAAATTTGGTGACCAACCAAACCCCCCTCCCCCTCAGAGGCAAATTCTAGGTGCGCTACTGAACTGCAGATTTGACGGCAGCATCTACTCTTTCATTACCATGTATTAGGTTTTTAAATTTACTTAAAATTTAATTTAAATTTTACAATGGCATTCTTTTGCTGAAGTTGGTACAAATGGTTCCCTATCAATATGTCTTCAATACTCTTTGACTAAGTATAATAATAATATATATAGCCAATGTATAGTGTCGCGAAAAAGTATGGCAACAAAGTGTTTTCTTTGAAACAAATAAACTGATGTACATAATTTATAAAATTGCGAGATATTACATTGTCTTTCGCATCTATTATAGGACATTGTTAAGTTTATCTGATGTTAACGTAACATCAGGAAAAACCCAACGGAAGGAGTGGACCGGGTAAAAACAACTTCTGTGGTTCCGTGCCTTCATCTTGAAATTGCAATAATATCGCAATTTCCAATTTGCGGTTATATCGTAATTTAATTGTCGTAAATAATTTGTGCGCGTATAGGAAATAGTTACGATTGGTTTTAAAGTGCTTCCTTGTGACATTGCTATTTAATCGCTATAAAATAATCTGAACCATCTTGGTTTATCTCTAATTATGCATCATTCAGATACGTCTAAATTAGTGGTGACAGTTTATTGGATTATTGTGACAGGTCGTCCAGCAAAGCTTGTGTTATTCAGAGATATTAAACCAATAGGTAAAAAACTCCTATCTAAAAGAAACAGATAAAGTGAAGCACGAGTTTTTGACCTCACACATCAGTCTGCCATCTGCATTTTTGGCAGAAGTTCATATCTACACATTATTGACATTTTCGTAAGGTGTACTAGTCGAAATATATTTTACGTGGTATAAAATAACTATACCCATATTTTCTATATAAAAATACTTTTATGAAATTATGGCTATACCACTCAATAATACAACGGTGCACTGAGAACTTATACGACTACGATTAGTAGTTGCACAGGATACAGGATTATGAGGACGCTGAATATCTTCTTCAGCCTTAAGTAATCCAACTTTGGACATAGGCCTCCCCCAAATCAATCCAGTGTTTTCTGTTTTGTGCCACTTGGTTCCAGTTGTGTCCTCCGATCTTCTTAATGTCATCAGCGCATCTCATTTGTGGTCTTCCTCTGCTTCTTTTTCCTAACCATAGTCTCCATTGTTGTATTTCGTGGTTCCATCTTTTATCCTTCAGTCGGGCATTCTGTCTTGCGAAGCTCAATTTTAATTTGGCAGCATGTTCTCCTGCGGCTTTTATTTTGGTTTTGCTTCTAATCCATTTGTTTGTTTTTTTGTCTATAAGTATAGGTCTCACCCCGAGCATTGATCTTTCCATCGATCTTTGTGCTTTTACTATTTTATCCATATTAGACTTGGTGAGTGTCCACGTCTGTGAACCATACGTGAGTATAGTAAATTCCTTCTTTCAAATATGGTTCTATTTTACTGATTTTCAAGATCCAACTCAGTTTTCCAAATCCTGCTCACGCTAACCTTATTCTTCTGGTAATTTCAGCAGGTTGATTTTCTTTGTTAACTTTCATTATCTATCCCAGGTAGATGTATTCGCTTACTGTTTCTAAATTTATGTCGTTCAACGTTATTTCTCTAATGTTCGGTGTATTTGTCATTATTTTTTTTTTCCAAGTTCATCTTAAGATCTACTTTTTTCGAAGCTTGAAATAGTTGCGTCATCATGGTCTGTAGTTCTTCGAAGCTTACATGTCATCTTCAAATATTACAATGTCATCAGCGTATCTTAAATGACTCAGTTTTCTTCCATTAACATTTATTCCTTTATCCGCCCAGTTAATGTCTTTGAACACGTCTTCCAGTCCAAGTGTGAGTAGCTTTGGTGAGATAACATCTCCATGGCGAATTCCTCTGTTGATTGGTATAGCTTTGGTTTTTGCATCTATTTGTATTTTCATTGTAGCTTTCTTGTAAATATTATGTACGAGCATTCTGTATCGGAAGTCTATCCTGCAGTTGTTCATAGCTGTCTCTATTGCCCAAAGTTCTATGGAGTCGAATGCCTTTTCATAATCAACGAAGCCAATATATAAGTTCAAGTGATATTCATTGGCTTTCTCTATTAGCGTTCTGACTGTAAGAAAATGATCCGCTGTACTGTAACCCTTTCGGAATCCTGCCTGCTCTACAGGTTGATAGCTATCGAGCTTCGACGTTAACCTGTTAGTTATTACTCTCATAAACAGTTTGTACATTTGGGATAGCAGGGAGATTTGCCTATAGTTCTTCAGATCTCCCCTGTCTCCCTTTTTAAAGAGAAGTATTGTCAAACTTTCATTCCAATCATATGGGGCTTCTCCTCTGTGAAGACATTCGTTGAAAAAATTTTTCATTCTTCGAGAATAATTTCACTCTCATCCTTCAACATTTCTACAAGTATTCCATCTGGGCCAGGAGCCTTATTGTTCTTGAGTTGTGCCATAGCTTGTTTTATTTCGAAGGATTTTATGTTAGGGAGTATTTCTGAGTTGACATTAGTTATCTTTCTCTTAAGATCTTCCTTTACAGTGTCTGGGTTCTTGTTTGAGGAATATAAATCACGGTAAAATGTTTGAGTAATTTTTAGAATTTCGTTCTTTTCTCTTATTTCTTTTCCATCTTTATCATTCAATGAGACTATTATAGGCTTTCCTAAGTTTGATCTTAAGCATTTCAGGCCTCGGTTCTTTTCTATTATTTTTTCTACCTTGTTTTCATTGTAGATCCTTAAATCTTCCTTTACCCCCTTCTTTATTTGTTTATTCAATTCTTTGAAACCATTGGTGTTTCGCTTTCCTTCGCTTAGATATGTGCGTCTCTTTTCCATCAACCGTTTTGTTCCATCACTTATTCTGTCTTTTTTATTTTTCGTTTTCTTTGCAACAGTCAGTCCTGCTTTCAAGAGTTTTCGTTGCAGTTCTTTATTAATTGTGGTCATGTCGAAATATTCTTGTTGATAATGTTCTAAAAATTATTTTCTTAAGACTTCTCTGTACTCATCTCCCTTCTGTCGTATTTTAGTCTGATCTATCTGATTACAATAATTATGTGTCCTGTTTCTACTGGTTTTCGTCTGTTTAATAAGAATTTTTGCTCTTAAAAAGCGATGATCGCTAACCGTTGTGAATCGATCGAGTGCAGTTATATCTTCAAAAATGTCTTTGTTCCCAGAAAAGAAGTAATCGATCTCGTTTTTCGTCTTTTTATCGGGAGATATCCACGTCCATTTTCGGTTTGCTGTTTTCTTAAAATGTGTGTTCATGGCATATAAATTTTGTTTTTCTAAGAAGTTATATAATTTTTCTCCTCTTTATATATATATATATATATATATATATATATATATATATATATATATATATATATATATATATATATATATATATATGATGCGGAGATAGTACTTGAAGAATATCAACAAGAAATAAAACAATGTACGAAATGAAATACAAATATCTGAGCATGTATATTACAAATGATGGATGAAGCTATTAAAACACAGAAACAATGAAGGAAGAATAGTAATAAGACAACTGAATACCGTATTGTGGGATATAAATAAATTGCGTGGCATAAGTTAGGGATATAGCTATATATATTAAATACACAATAATACAACAATTATACAACTGTATAAATCAATTAGTTCACTTATCTATATTAACAATTAATACTAGTTTTTTGATTTTTTAATCAAAGAAATAAATAATTAAATTAAATTAAATTTATAAGTTGTTTATAGTTTATTACCCCATGAAACGAAGCCGAAAAACACTTATTAATTAATAATTAAAAATTATATTTGTTTATCCCATTTGAGAGAACAAAGGTAATTTTATAATGACTGTACAGGTGCTTTGTCAATACTTGAATTTTTTTTTGGTCCGATTCTTTTATAAAAAGGTCTCAAATTTTCATGTTTTTTAAAAACTATAATAATTTTTAATTGTCAACTTACTTTTTTATTTGTTTAATTGTTTATTTCAAAAAACAGAGCTAAAAGAAACAACGTTAAAGAGTACTACCATTTAAAGGGGTGCGTTTTTGAGACAGGGGTGAATTTGACCCTATGCACTAGGGTGTATTGTTGTTGTGACAACAATTTTTCTATAGATTTATATGTACGAAAAGTGCATAGAATTCACCCAAATGCTCCCTAGTGTATAAAGATAAATTCAATCTTTTTTCAAAAATGCACCCCTTTAAATGGTAGCACTCAAACTACACTAGCATGACTGATCAAACAATCACGTTCACCTGCTACATTTCTCTTTTTTATACAAGTTTAGAAAGGTACATAGGTAGGAACTAGGAACATTGTAAAAAAATTAGAAAATAATTTGTATATACAAATCTTTATTTTAATCTTATTTATTTAATTTTATTTAATATTTTTTTATTTACAATCGACTCTACAAACAATGGAGTAATACGCTAATTTGTTGATGGTGATATCATGTGAGCAAGCCGACCAGTAGCAGCTCACCAGTATTCATATAATTGGCCAGAAGATCTAATTAGATCTTCTGGCCAATTTTTCTTGTCTAGTCTACTATCTATTACTTATTGAGTGGACAGTCTTCTGACAACTTAATTGACATTGTGAAAATAAAATTAAAGTTAATGTTGTTAATAATAAGCTAGGTATCTGGTTAAAGTGGAAAATAACTACTACTGATGAACTGAATAACCATAAGCTAAAAATTTTAGGAAACTTACTCATTGTATTATGAACAAAAACCCTCTTGACTACTTATCGCAGTATCAACAGCTTCATTTTCTACCAAAGTATTGAAAGCCTGGATACCCTTTTTCTCTCGTTTTTAGACATCCCTTATCTTCATCGACTTTTTCGATTTTGGCTGAAAATACTGTGGACATTCATGAAATACTGATGGTACAGCATTCAGCATACAGCATTCCTAAGTTGTTACTCAGACCAAGTTGTGTAACCTTATATTATATTTAAAATATATCGCTGTTTGTTTTACTAATCTTATAATACTTAGGCAATAATACTGTTTTTGCATTTGCTATTTAGGGATGACTAAAGATACTATCTCATACTCTGTACATTTTTTGTAGATATTTATATTTTACATAGGTAACCAAATAAACAAATAAACATTTTGTTAACTTGGTGTTACATTAATAGATACCAAAATTATGGATTGAAACTTTCAAATCATTTAATTTTATGTTTAATTAATGTTTACTTCATATTCAGGACTCTTGGTCGGCTTGAAGTGTTTTATTTTGGTTGAAATAACCCAGGCTTTTAAAAATACTGCATCCATCAAAAGAAAACTATGACAGAACACAAGTAGTTCGATCGGGTTAGACGAAAAAAGGCCTAAACTTCATAGCTACCCCAAATTTTATTATTCTAACCTTAGGGAAGGTCAATAGACTATTTAAATTTAAAATCGCGACTGAATTCTGTCGCCGTGTCAGCCGCCATCTTGAATTTAAAGGAGAACCGGTTTTGCTCAGTATCTCCGTCTCTTTCAACTTTTTAACAAAAATAGTAAGGACTGAAATTTTTGCAAATACGATTTCCTACAATGTTTTTTCTTTTTTTTTAATTTTTTCGTGAGGTCGATATTTTCCCTGTTACGGGGGAGTGGAGAAAATTATATTTTGTAGAATTTTGATCTCCTCCATTTTCTTGCTAAAATCAATATTTGAGGTTGTAGGTACGTATGCGGTGATGGCGCTAGAGTAAGTCCTTGTGGGAATTGGTTATATAGGAATTGCTTTTATTCAATATCTCCATTTTCAACTTTTCGACAAAAAGGTAAGGGCTTAAATTGTTGCAATTGTGATTTCCCACACGTTCTTCTATGCAAAGTTTTTCGTGCGGTAAATTGTTAACCAAGACTTCGAAAAACAATATTAATAATAAATAAACAAAATGCTGTAACCTAGACAATTCACGTTCTGTCAAAATTGTAAATGTCGGACGAATAAGGCTTCAAAACATTTGACAAGTACGACTGCTATTAGTTCCATTTCTTTGGTGCTGCTTCTAATAATACTGCGAAGCAAACACATTTTTTAATATATTTCGGTATTACTTGTTCTATTAGATATAGACAGCGAAAAGTTCGGGTTCGTTCGGAAAAATATTCCCATGAGATTTTTTACATAGTCACTTCCACAAGATAATCCAAAATAAATCGCCCAGGCAAAAATATGTTTAATTTTTTTTAAAACAAACTGTAACAACCATTTTTTTCGACCCGGACAATTTTTTTGGATCATTATGAAGAATAAAGGTCTGTTGTAAGTTTCCTCTAAAAATGATGGTTTTCGAGTTATAAATAATTTAAAACTGAAATTTTAAGGGTCAAAAACACAAGTAAAAAATATTATTTTTAAAACCATCAAGTTACCTAAATTTAAGCTCAACTCTTCTTCTATCAGCTCCTGATGAAAATACTGGGCTTATTTTATTTTAAAACATTGTTTCTTGATTCTCCGCATCATGCGTCGACGCCGTATTTGTACTGACAAATCACAGAAAAGGTCATCGAGTACAATAAACCAGCATATCTATGTTTTATAGACCTGAAAAAGGCTTTCGATTGCATCCAAGTCAAAGACGTCTTGCATCTACTGTATAATAGAAACATACCAATCAATATTGTACAAACCATCGAAAACATGTTTTATCATCTTGTGACCAAGACAAAAACCGAAAATTTAAGACACCATAACCAGTTTCTCAAATAATAAATTCTTACTTGAATCTCAGATGGGCTAAGCGGGAATTTATAGTACTGGGATAATTCCAGAAGAAGTACGACAACAAAGCTTAAAAGCAAGTAAAGCGGCGGGATCTCTTAATGACACAATTTGGAAGAACAAATACCTAAGACAAGACACAAAAACAAGAATCTATAAAGCAGCAATTAGATCTATATTAACATATACGGCAAAAACAAGACCTGACACATCCAAAACGAGACGACTACTAGAAACAACAGAGATGAAAATAGTCCGACGAATATCAGGGAAAAGTCGTTGGATAGGAAGAGAAGCGAAAACATAAGAAGAGCATGCAATATAGAAGACATAAATGGATGGGTGACAAAACGGAAACAGGAGTGGAACGAACACATTAGTAGAATGGAAGAGGATAAGATAGTACGAATAGCACGAGATAAATCACCAAATGGACGAAGAAGTATTGACAGACCAAGAAAAAAATTGTGTGATAATTTAAACAATTTAGGAGGCTAATATTGAAGAAAAAACAGGCTTTAAAACCTACATAAAAGAAGAAAGAAGTTTCTCGATTGATAATAAAGTGCGTATAGCAGGGCGGGCGCTCATTTGTACAAAGAGAATTCAAACCAGCATAAATGTGTGCCATAGATCTTGTTTCTCTCTCTTATACACGCCGCAGCCCGAGCGCCCGCCCTGTCATAAGCGCTTTATTAAAGATTAAAAACAATGTTTGTAAAATGAAATAAGCTCAGTATAATTATCGGAAAATAATAGAACAGGGTTTGAACTTGATCCTTGGTGAATTCAAAAATATTTTTTATTTGTGTTTTTGAGCTTTGAAAATCGTAATTTTGCGTTTTCTTCAGTTTTAAATTGTTAACTCGAAAACGATCAAATTTACAGAAAAATTACAACAGACCTATTTTGTCTAGAATGATCCAGGAAATTAAAAAAAAATAAACAAATTTTTGGCCTGAGCCTGAATTCTTGAAACTTATTTTGGGGTATTTCATGAAAGTGAATATGCAAAAAAATCTCATGGGTTTCTTTTTCCAAACGAACCCGAGCTTTTCGCCGTGTCTAATAAGTATTTGTATATATTACTGTTTTTCTCTAGAAACAAGTTAAAATTCTGGCCTAACGGTATTAATTTGTAGTTTATTTTTGTCAACAATTTTTCTGGAATATTTTCGCGATTATCGGTTGATATGATTTCCGGTAATTTGATAACATTGAAAGGTGAAATAAAATATATTATTTCAATTAGTTTCCAAGTGGCTGGAACGATTTTATTCCAACTGGCACTCTAAACAATAATACATTATCATAAAAAATATAAGAAGAAAATATCTTTAATTTCTATTTAATACAAAACATGGAAATACAAGAAAAAACAATGGAGTTACATGAAAGATACTAAAAAAGGCAATTTAAAATAAAAAAGAAAGTGGATCTAAGAAGTGAACAAGGATGATAACCAAGCTATTTTTTGAATACGTTAATACGACAAAACACCAGAAAAAAGGGAAAATAGAATTTTTGATATTGGACCCACCTCACAATAAGAAGGAGCAGTTGTCATTATGCAGCGTAACATTAATCAACCCCGATTATTTAATGAATCGAGACTGACTGAAAAAGCTAATGAATAATGTCATTAAAGGCGACCAGAGTTAACTACCATCAAGGAAAAACACAAAGGAGAGGATGTCTTGATCTCGGATATAAAGATGATTGCAACGGACTTACCATTTGATTTTAAGCATCTACAATTTCTTGTGCGTTCGGCTTTTGTAATAAGACGATAAATAAATTGCAAGACCAATTGTTGGAAGTTTGTAGAATTAACTTGAAGTTTCCATGTTTCGCGGATGCACAAAAAAGACCAAAAATATTGTTTATCAGAAGGTATTCCATTGATTAAACTTTTTTCGTATAGAATGTTTTGGAGTACCTACTTTTTTGAAGTTATACTTCTATACGCGCGCTCCACGTTGGAAATTTGTATGGGAGTGAATCAGTGAAATCATTACATATGTAAGATAATGAGTAAGAGAGAGACAGAAGATATATTTTCTCTCTCTTCCTCTCTCGAATATAAAAATGTTCCTTTTGTATATATAATTTAATATTGTATATATTATATAAAGATATATGTACATATAATATTATACATATAATAAAATATTTATTAATATTATTATTTATGTGATATGTTTTGTATTATTTATTAAATGTTCATAATTATATTAGTCTTTTGTATTTCAAAATAATAATCTCAATAAATCACTGTATGATCCAGAACTGTCAATTTTGAAATATCTTTGTGTCATGTCCTCGGTAGTATAGTAGTCAGTATCTGCGCCTGTCACGCGGGAGACCGGGGTTCGATTCCCAGTCGGGGAGGACTTTTTTATTTTTATTTTTTAAATACTTATGGATATTGCATTTTAATTTGTATTGTATTATTATATGGAATTATGTTGCACTGTATTGTAGTGTATTTTTTTATGTATATTATTGTCATTTTTAAATACTTATGAATATTGCAGTTTAATTTGTATTGTATTATTATATAAATAACAAAATAAACAATGAATTTTACTGCAGAGTATGTGTAAAAAAATTTTTGCATTCAACTCCTTTCATACATATATGAAAATAAAAATATACATTTTCATCAAAATATTGATTCGATCCTTCATTGTTAGTAAGTTGTTATTAATTCTGTTTCTCTTTCTGCTATGTCTTACCTATAGAATTACATATGTAATGATTGTGCAGATTGACTCCCAAATAAATTTGTAACGGCGAATGCGTGTATAGAAGTGTAACTTCCACCGGCAGTCCCACTGGACTGCCACACCCGTTTTTTTTGGTTGTGTATTAATTTCAGCCTTAGTTGGTAAGATATTATTTATTATATAAACACGTTTTGTGGGACGGTGACGAAATTGGTAACTTATATATCTGGTCACTGATCACGGATATCGAAATTAGCAAGGAACGCGCTAGTTGCGGGTAATAGATTAAGCTCAAATGAAGGGACATGTGACCTGAAAGAACATAATATTTAAAATTTGCGATGGTAAAATCTCGACCCGTATTAATATGCTTTTGGTTTGATTCGTACCGTAATAAATTTCTGTTTTTTTAGTGACTTTAACACTTTCGTTGCAGAAACCGCCATATGGTGTCTTCCTCAGTTTATGTGGCCGGCGCCATTTGGCATTATCTTCGTATTACATAGGATATCAAAAGTTCAGTATAGTTATTATAGTATAGTATAATATATCATAAAGTTATAGTTTAAATATAGATCAATGTAAAATAAAACAAAGTTACATATCAACTTTTATTCATTTCATCAGTTTACAAAAGTTTTAATACAAAATCTCATCTAACTTCTCTTGCCTATTTTTCTATTTTTTGTAAATGGGATAATTCCCACCAGAAGACCGGATACTATGATCCATATGCAAGCCTGATAGAAGGATTGATCCCAGGAACCAGTTAAATCAAAGAGCCATCCTAAAACAAAAGAGAAAACAAAGTAATACATTTTACTTTTATTTAAAGCTTTGTGAGTATAGCAAATAAGTACAGTTTTGTGTTTATACCAGTTCATTGCAAAGTTTTGGTCAAATTTATGAACTATTATATTACATATTTTGCAATCGCCTCTTTATCTTTATCCCTATGCGGGGTAGGCTTCCCCAATTATATTTTTCGATAAGGTTTTATCTTCTTCTTATTCAAGTGCCATCTCCGCGGCGGAGATCGGCAATCATCATAGCTATTCGGACTTTTGAGACGGCTGCTCTGAAAAGTTCATTTGATGTACATCCGTACCACTCTCTTAGGTTGCGCAGCCATGACATTCTACGCCGATATTCAATCTGTACTCGGAGCACATTTTTGAAGAGGCTCTAAAAGATATTGATGAAGGCATCTCAATAAATGGGTCAAGCTCAATAACCTGCGGTATGCAGATGATACAATAGTGTTTTCCAATACCATAGAAGGGCTGCAAACCTTAATAAACAAAATAATGGAAACAAGTAGAATATATGGACTGGATATAAACACCAGCAAAACCAAGCTAATGATATTCAGGAAATAATAACTGGAATAAGGAAAACATAACTGGAGCAAATCTGTATGTGAACCAAATGAGAATTGAACGTGTCTCACAATACAAATACTTGGGAACTATAATCAATGAGTCGTGGGACAATACCAAGAGATTAAATGTCGCATCGGAAAGGCAAACAGTGCATTCTTGACTACAAGCTCTGTGTTGAAGAGCCATGAACTCACCCTAGAAACAAAAATAAGGCTCCTTAAATGTTACGTGTACTCAATGCTTCTGTACGGAGTAGAAACGTGGACATTGAAGGCGGAAACTCTATCAAAACTTCAGGCTTTTGAACTATGGTTATACAGAAGGATTCTGAAGAGACCATGGACAAACAAAGTCACCAATGAAGAAGTACTGCGGAGGATGAACACAACCACGGATTTGGACAACATCGTGAAGGGCCGTGAACTGCAGTACTTGGGACATATAATGAGAAATTAAGGCAGATACGAGCTACTTGAATGCATTTTCAAGATAAAATTGAGGAAAAAGGGGCCACAGGATGAAGAATAATATCCTGGCTTGGTAAGCTGAGAGCATGGTATTGAAAGACTTCAACACAGCTATTCCGTACAACAGCAACCAACAAAGTCATCATAGCCAGAATGATCGCCAACGTTCGGAACGGACAGGCACCCTAAGAAGAAGAAGCATCGAACGTTGGTGCAATTCTACTTTAACATCTTCAGAAATGTCCTAACACTAGTGGTTACTCCCTCATGTCTCTCACAATCTTTACATATTCATCGAATCTCCATTTTTATTGAGTGTCCACTACAGAATCCCTCGATGAACTTTCAATCATATTTAAAATACATTATTTAAGAAGAGCCTAATAACGCTTTCAAAAAATTTTTATAAACGATTTCCGATTGGAAATCCAAACGTCAGAACAGATGTAAAATACAATTCTCATTACAATCAGTTGTGGTTTAATCCCATATAAAATCCCTTTTAAATAAATATTGCATTATGCATAAGTTCATCACGGTATGTAATTAATTTTGCCCATTTGTTTATAAATTAAAACTAACTATATGAAGGGTAAGGGGAAAAAACAAACGATGTCCATTTTATAAGAATTTCAGGTAATCAACTCATTGTGTTGACAATATCCGGTCCCAAACACGTGCTAAATTGTATGGGAATAATACCAACGGTGTCCAAATAAGAAAGCATTAGAAAATAAACATACTGGTTTAAAACAAACGTTGTCCGCGCGGTACTGGTAAACAACCGACGTAGTCCAACTAGTTGCATAGCAACGACAGTTAACAGGGCGTGACAATTTTACGTCATGTTTTGTTCTTTTCGTCTTTCGCGGCAGTTTATGTCAAGATGAGTTCGAGTGAAGAATATTTGTGTGACGATCTGTTAAAAAAAACCAAGAAACTACAGAAAATTGGTCGAACTGCAGATGTAATGAAAAAGTTAAGATTGCAGGCTCACGAGTTGGAGATGATTGTAAGTGTAAAAGACTGAAGTGTTTTGAAAACACTACTGCTCAAGAGAGGCAAAACATACTTAACGGATTCAATCAACTAGGATCAATTGATGCTCAAAACTGTTATTTAGCTGGATTGATTGCTGTATTGCCAGTTGTAAGACGAAGGTCACGACAAGTCGATGGAGAACAACACCATGATGCTACCTACCGCTACAGGGTACGAGTGAAGAGAGAAAACATAGAAGAAATATCTGTCTGCAGTAGTGCTTTTACTGCAATGCATGGTATTACTAGATCTAAGTTGGTTCATATTCAAGCATCTCTGAAAACATCCGGACTTGCTCCTGTCGACAAAAGAGGAAAGCATTCTTCGAAACATCGTCAGTTAACTTCTGATTTGAGTAACCAAATTCAGCAACATATTGCTTCATTTCGGGGCAGGTTAAGTCATTATAGCATTCAGGACTCGAAAAAAGTGTATTTAAGTGAAGAGTTAAATATTATGAAAATGTTCCAAATGTTTAAAGAAAAGTATCCTATTGCATCTGTTTCATATGACACGTACCGAAATATCTTTAATAACAAATTCAACATTTCATTTGGATACCCAAGGGCAGATACCTGTAGCAAGTGTGATGAGTTTAATGCAAAAATCAAGACTTTTCATTCTGTTGACGATGCAGCACAGATAAAAGCTCTATCTACTGAAAATAACTTGCACAAAAGTCGTGCCCAAGTTTTCTATGATAGAAAACGAGCTGCCCGAATAAAAGCTAGGAGAACTTTTGAATATGAATCAATCGTCATGGACTACCAGAAAAACATTTCGCTACCCAACATCAGCACTAACGATGTTTATTATAGGAGACAACTTTCTATGTTTTCTTTCAACATTCATGTGCCGTCTTCAGGAAAATCCTGTTTTTTTACATATCATGAATATGCGTCAAGGAAAGGATCCGACGAGGTATCATCGTTTCTCTTCTATTTCATTTTTAATGAACTACCAACAGAAGTCCGTCATCTTCACATTTTCTGCGACTCAGCTGGTGGACAAAATAAAAATTTCACAGTTGTTCGGCTACTTCATTACATTGTCCATGACATAAAGCGTCTAGATACTATTCAAGTTACATTCCCCATTAGAGGACATTCGTATCTAGAATGTGATAAAAACATGGGCTTGATAAATTTGAAGACTAAGATGGAACTACCCGTAGATTGGATAAATGTGTTAAAAGATGCAAGAAAAAAGCCGGAACCGTTCAAAGTTATAGACGTGGACCAGACATTAACGAAACAGTGGACTACATTTCTCCAAGAAAAATTTATTCGTAAGTGTCCAATAGCTCTGCAACAAGTAAGAGAACTTCGATTGGTGAAAGACAAACGCGGATTGGTTTTTTACCGAACCACTTATAATGGCATTTGGGAAAGCAAGCAAATAACAGGTAGATCAATAAAATCTGTTGTTCCAAGAAAAATGAAAGATGGCGAATTTGAGCTACCAAGTCAAGCATACCATAGACCATTACCGATTTCCCAGGCTAAGTACAACGATTTACAAGTTTTAAAACGATTTTGTCTTCAAAATGCTCAAGAATTTTACGAAACATTGCTATACAAATGAAAAATCTCTGTGTAGGCTTATGTAGAAAGTGGACAACGTTGGTTTTTAACAAGTTATTTGTGAGTGACGTTAACGTGCTTTTTTATTTTTTCAACAAAATCTAATAATGTTAAGTTCGTATTCTTTTGTTTAGATATTAATAATATAGTAATAAACTACTTAAAAATATTTGTATGCAGTTTTATTTATTTCTAAGATCATAACCAGCAGATTAGTCACGTTGATTAACTTTTCTCTGTAAGTTACTTTTGTGACATCGTTTGTTTTTTCCCCTTACCCTTCATATGAATATTAAAGTTATAACGGACAGACGGATTTTACCAGTATAACGGACATTGAAACAGTTATAAATTTACAAAAAACAAAATAATACAGTATGACTTAACGTCACACTTATGAAGAAAATAAAAACAAATTTGTAAAATAAAATTAAACTATAGATAAGTATGAGTGTTCCTGTAAACAGGAAGAAACCACAGGCTTCAATTAGCATGTTTTTTTTCACACATTTTTCACAAACTTAATAACCAGAACAAATAGAAAATTAGTGACAATGATCATAACATAAGCAGGAGATTGATGTTGAATTAATTATACTTGAAAATCTGATTGAATTAATTGAGTGAGGAGCACATACAATAAAGTAATTTTTACAAAAATTTAATTAGTTCATGATGAATAACAACATTTATAAGATAAAGAGATGGCCTCCAAATTAATTAATAATAAACAAAGAGTAATGTGAATAAAAAATATTGGTTATATACTGCGTGTTAGTAAAGAAGTGCAATAAACTTCATGGAGTGATTCTGCGTCAAATAATGACATTTTGCTATATGAACGTATGTCCGCAAATGATTCATTTCCGAGATACGCGGTGTTGAAATTTTTCTTACAAACTGATGATTTATTTATTGCTCTGACATTGGTTAAGATATGAAAATGATTTGGTGAAATTTTAAAAGTATTTTTTGCACATTTTTGACATAAAACTGAATTTTCAATTCATCATTGGCGCGAATACGAGTAATGGTCTAAATTTTTTTAAAGAAAAAAATGGTGGTACCTACGTCACTTGGATATTTCAAATAAAAAATCATTTTTAAAATTTCTTGTTCAATTTGTGGCAAAAAAACTCATGTGACAAATTAGAAAATGATTTTTAATTTGAAGCATTAAGTCCAGTTAATTGTAGAACTATTAATATAATGAATTTAACTCCAATAAATGAAAGAATACCAAGTAACTAAAAGTAAGCAAACATTTACACTGATTATAAATATCAAAATGATATTTATTTATAATTTAATCTTTCTTTTAAATTTGACAGGTCTGTTAGTAGTAAACAACGTATGCTTTGTTAACACGTCAACAGGTGGCGTTAGGAGTATACATGAATATAATATAATTTGTTTGAAATATAAATAATAAAATTACTTTATTCAATTTTAAAAATATTCAAA
The DNA here is from genome assembly GCF_040954645.1 of Diabrotica undecimpunctata. Classification (NCBI taxonomy): domain Eukaryota; kingdom Metazoa; phylum Arthropoda; class Insecta; order Coleoptera; family Chrysomelidae; genus Diabrotica; species Diabrotica undecimpunctata. The sequence continues at coordinate 142,704,685 of NC_092810.1, read as the reverse complement.
TTTTAAAAATATAGAAAACATAGTACAAAGCTTCGCGCTAGTCTAGTATACTGCGTACTGTAACATCTTTATATACTATAAAGATAAACCGTGCAAAGTTTCAGCCAAATCGATCGATTCGTTCTCGAGAAATCGTGCCTACCGCAGGGAAAAACAAAGTTTCGAGAAAAACCTGAGAGCGCACGTAGCGACCAGCTGTTAAAGTAGTTTATTTTCATACGGAATAAAAAAATAAAACGATTTTTTTAAAATACAAGACCTATGTAACCTCTTAATAAAACATTCTAGATAAAGACAAGTCCTGGGGATGAGTAGAGAGCATTAGGAGAGACAGGAACAAGTTGGCTAACAGGTTAGGAATAAGTATTTATTTAGAATCTGATTTAGAGTCTGATAATGAGTTTGGCTTTATGCAAGGCAGATCAATCAACAGTAGCTACAATTTTCATTATACGACAGTTGATAGAAAAATTAAAAAAAATTGTTATATTAACTAGGAATATAAAATACTTGGACGCCAAAATTTAAGGCATACTAGCATTGTTGGGCGATGGCTGCAGACGTTAAGTTTTTAGTCTTCTAAATACAGTTTTTGTAGGCATAACTCGCATATTGCTTCTTCTTTTTATGTAGACATGACTCTGTCTGTTTTTCAATGTGCCTTCAGTAAGTTGTCGTTCCATCGTATTCGTGGTCTTCCTACTGATCATCTTCCTATTGGGGAACCGTCCCTTGCCGTCTTTACTACTCTATTTGTTGTCATTCGGCTTATATGATCGTTCCATTATACTCTTCTAGTTCTTACCCACTTCTTGATGTTCTCCACCTTGCATCTACGTTATATATCTGTACTTCTAGCTCTGTCCCATAGTGTCTTGCCATAAATTTTCATATCTGCTGTTTCTAACATCCTTTTTGTGCTTTCTGTGTCAGGTCGTGTTTCTGCCGTGTATGTCATTATTGATCTGATGACTGTTTTGTAAGTTATGCTTTTCATTTCTTTCCTGATATTTTTATTTCTCCATATTGTTTCATTCAGGCAGCCTGCGGCTCTGTTTGCTCTATTCACTTGATCTTCCACTTCAGTTTCGAGTTTTCCTTAGCTAGATAATGTGATGCCTAGATATTTAAACTCCATCAGTTGTTCTATTATCTGACCTTCCAGCTCTAATTTACATCTTAGTAAATTTTCTATTGTAACCATGCATTTTGTCTTTTTTAGGGAAATTAACATGTTAAATTTTCTGGCGGTTTATTAAATTGGTGCAGCATACGTTGTAAATCATCTTCACTTTGAGAGAGTAGTATTGCGTCGTCTGCATAGCAGCTGATTTTCAGTTATTTTTTTCACATTTGGTATCCTTTTTTAGTTCTTCCTTTTTTATATTTCATTAATTAACAGGTTGAACAATAGAGAACTCTTATATTGCAATAAGTTTTATTATTTTTGTTCCTATTCGTTGGCTCATAAAATATAGAAAAAATTTATCTTTCTAGAGTTTCACCGGCAGACTGCTCTCACTAGTCATACTCATCAGTATGTCTTCATCTCTCCTGATTCATTGCTTTATTTGGCCCGACAAGATAAGATCAGATTTCGGCCTAAATTTGAAGGGTCTTCTCATTTTTAGCTTCGAGACACATCGCGTGAGATTGAATTGACGCCTTGGATAGTTGACCTGCTGCTAATTTGGAGTTAAGTGTTTCACATTAAGACATTTCACATTAAGAGTTTTATAGTTGATTAGATATATTTTTATTTAATTCATTTTATGACTTAATTCTCATTTATTTTGTTCATTATAATTTTTATTTAATTCATTTTATGACTTAATTCTTATTTATTTTGTTCATTATAAAGTTACATATTTTATTATATATTACGAGTATGTTTTAAAACCAAAAAGCTTTTTCGGTTGAAATTGACGACCATATCCCTCATTTATCAATTTTGAAATTTTAAGTAATAATTTACTGTTTTGAAGAATCGCTTATTTTGATTTGATCCGAGGATCACAAAATTCAACAGAAATTAATTAAGACAGTTTTTTTATTGAAGTTTATTCTATTTTTTATCAGTTTATTTTATTGGCTATTATTTTCTGCTTTATATAGGTAAGCATCTTAATATTAATAGTTTGGTTTGAGTAATGATTTGATATATTTTATAACAAATTTGTGACTTTTATAATTCGTAGCATTCCGTATTTCTTGGATTTTTTGGCCAAACTATTATGTTTCTATTAGTCATATTCAATCCCACCACAATGACGCTCCGGATAGTGAGCAACGTGTCCTTCATATTTTTACCTTATTAGGCCTTTTACGACCGACTTTTCACCCCCCTGAAATCTCTTTTTGGATGTTACATTTTACAACTGGCAATCATGCCATGGTTTTTATTTTATATTATATGATATTGTTATAAGATTTTTCCATTTACTTTACTAGAAAACAAAATACTACAAAATAAGTAATTTAATGTGGCATATGTTTCCTGTTGATTTCGTTTGTTTCAGTATAAAAATGAAATACTAAATAAAGAAAATGATATTACCTGCTAAGGGTGGTCCTATAAGATTACCTACTCCCTGTGACAATAATAGGAGTCCGTATGCCATGGTAAAATCGTCTAATGATACCAATTCTGCTAATAACGAAGGAGTAAGGCACATTGAACTGGCAAAAAATAGACCAAAACATCCTCCTGCTACTAATAACAAAATATAGTTAAATGTTACTAAAATCATACAGCCGATGCTTACGCCACAAAGAACTAAACAAATTGCATATGATTTTGCAATATTTAGTCTATTTCCAACAATTCCAAGTAGTACCTAAAATATAAAATTTTTTTTAACAGATTTACTAGTGTTATTTTAATAAAAGTACTGTTTGTTTAATTGTTATTTAATTACTTAACTCATTTATTTCTACTGTATTGTGTAAAGTTAATTTAATACCTATCATTTAAGTAACTGGAAATTATCTATAAGATAATGATACCTTACACACTATTACATAATAAATACATGTAAAACATGTGTCCAACGATAAAAACTAAGGACATATCATAAAAATACTTACCATTCCAATCGTATTGGTAATACCAATAACAGAAATTGCAAATGCAGCTTCATTGTCACTGTATCCATGGCGCGTCATATGTTCGGCCAAATAATAATATGGTACCACGTACCACATATCAACTATTACTGTAGACAATGACAATATGAAGAAATGTAAATCCAAGAAGAGGGAAAAATTAGTCAAGTCTTTCAAAATATCCAAAAACTCGTCGTACCAATTCTGAAATACTATTTAAATAGTCTCAGATCAGATAAAGGGTCCAGTAACTAATGGGTGAATAAATAATTTCATACGTATAAGATAAACAATTCGAAAAATCATTATAATACTTTGTACTTTTATGGGGCACAATATATATATATATATATATATATATATATATATATATATATATATATATATATATATATGTATATATATATTACTAATCTCCAAACCACCTCAAATGGTCCATGATTTTGATATTGGATTTCGATGATTTTTTTTTTCGCATTGCAGATCTAAGTAATTACTGTATTAATGTTTTCTGGGAGATGTCAACGTTTTACCCATATACGGGGTGTAAAAATAAAGTAGCTTTTTCATCTTATTTCCCCTCCTGCTTTTAATAAACTCCTTTTCCTGCTTTTAATAAACTCCCCGTGGAATTTATTAAAAGCAAACGCTACATCTTATTATTTCTAGATAGCTTGATTTTTTTAACATTTTCGTAAAAAAATCATCGATATCTTTATAATAAAAAAAAGTTCGTTTAAAGCACAACGTGATTTTATTGAATTGTAATACTCATTAATGGAAGCAGTTAGTTGGCTATGAAAAATCAAACAACTTGACAGGACAGTTTTAGACGGTCAATATTGTTTACAGTTCAATAAACTGTTTTGCTGTTTTGCGTATGTTAGTTAGTTGACATGGACCGTATTTCAAGAAATCTGAAGCGAGATGAATATGTTCAGGCAATTACTTTAGCTCATGTAGGGTCAAGTTATCGTGGAACAGGTTTGAGGTTAAGAGGATCTCATACTAGAATATCACGAGTCATTCAACGTTTTCGAGAAACAAACGACCATACGAGACGGCGTGGACAAGAAAGAGGAAGACTCAGAACACCACGCCAAGATCAGTTTATCAGGCTTCGTGCTATCAGAGAACGTTTTGTCACACTGAGACATTTACGAATACAAGTGGCAGATGTTTATAATATTCAAATTAGTAGAAACACTATACCAGTTAGAGCACCAGCTTTAAACGTAAATCATCGTAGAAATAGATTACAATTTGCCAGAGAGCACCTTTACTGGAATTTCGATAACTAGGAGCACGTATTGTTCACTTATGAATCGAGGTATTGCTTATATAGCTCAGATAGACGTGTGATAGTTATTCGAAGGCCAAGAGAAAGCTACATACAGTGCAACATACGATCTATTACTTTATTCAATGGAGAATCTGTAATGGTTTGGGGAGAAAAATATCTTACAGCGCAAACGGACCTTGTTGCTTTACGAAGAGGCTCCTTGTCTAACCATGTAGTTCTATTTGCTCTTTACATGGGAAATAATTTTCTTTTATTGCATGGTAACGCTCGACCACATGTTGCACGTGTGGTCCGTGATTATTTGGACGAGGTTGGAATATAAACCATAAACTGGCCACCCTGCAGCCTTGATCTAAATCCTATAGAGAATATTATTGATCACCAACTCAGAAGCGACACATCGACAACCACCACCTGTCTTTCTTGACGGCATAGAAGTTATGGTGAAAGAAGTTTGGGATGCAATTGATCAAGACCAAATACGCCGCTTGATTTTAAGTATGCCTCGTGGCTGTGAAGAAGTAATTAGATGTAGAGGTGGAAATAGTAGTTTTTAAGTGTTTTTGGAAGAGGGAATTGTTAAAAATTATTTAGGTTATGTTTTTTTTAGACTTTACTTGTATTAAATGTCAATAAACTTTATATAAGTAGTGTTTTTTGCTTTTAATGTTATTAATAAACACTTGTTACATTTCATGTTACAAAACAAGTTCTGTAAATGTAGCGTTTCTTTCTAATAAATTCCACAGGCCGTTGCAAGATACGATAAAAAAAACACAACTTTATTTTTACACCCCTTATACGGGTATAAGGTTAATATTTTTTAGAAAATAATAAAACCGTGATTTATTTGAAATAGACCTATAATATGAAAAAAAATCATAAAAATCCAATTATCCGTTCAGAAGAAAAATAGCTTCAGACTTATAGTGCATTTAATTTTGGGCAGTATTGTATATATAGACTATTGTACCAGGCCCAGGTTTCCTCTGGAATGTCCCCACTAAGCGAAACTTATTGACACCATTCTTGTATTTGCATTGACTAGCTCAAAGCTAGCAGTAACTTTTGGTCTTCCAATACAGTAAACAAAAGTTCTTTTTCACCGAGAAGGAAAGGTCTGAGTCCCAAGCTGCAGCGGCCTGGGAGGGACTGTATCTGGTCACTAAGAAGATCAATGACCTTGTATATGGAGTGTAATTGGTGCAACGGAGTAAGCCGAAGATCGTCCACCTGGAGAGACTGTGTTCTTATTAGGGGCAGAATCCTTCGACCTGGTCCATTTAGGTACTGTTCGGGCGAACAGCCGATCTCCGATAAAAACTTTCGTTCTCATTATATAAGCCAGCAGGGGCGGGTTCTGAGATTAGCATTGAGGATTCTAATTAGTAATTGTGATATGTGAATTTGTGAGTTAAATGAAGTTAAGTTAAGTTAAAGTAACAATATTATTGTATTTTTAATAATTTTTCGAAGTTGTAAAATATATTTCTCGGTAAAAAACCATAATCAAAATAAACCATTATTTACTAGTGCCCATCAAGTAATACCAGAAGAATAAAATTAATATACTGTACCTCATCTTCTCTAAATAAAGTTGCCATCGAATTTTTATATATATCTGGACAGCTTGAAGCTTTAACTTTGTATTTATGGATATTTAACATCGCTCCTCTGTAACCGATAGAGTTTTTCCTAAACCTAACATTTTTTAAATAAGACTGCGGTTGAATCTGAGTTTTAGCTTTAACAGACAAACTTCTAAGAAGTTGAGTAGCCTTGTTTGCCGTAGGTGAAACAACTACAGCTTCCGTTTTAGTATCTGTAGACTTAGGTGCTTCATTTGTAGGTTTTAGGTGCTCAGATAAATTTTTTGAAGGTCGTTCTAAAAGTGGCGTATTCGTTTCAGGCTTGCTGGGGTCATTTTCTTCGGGAATTTTTACTTTCATGGAAAATCTTACGGGAACTCTAGATGTATGTCGATTTGCCGCGTGAGTAATATTTAATTCTCTGTCTGACGAGCTGCGACCTGCTAATAAATTTGGGTAATTGTCTACAATAATACTGTAAATTTGTTTATTTTCACTTAAATGCTTTAATACTTCTAACGGAACCTAAAAATAGAAAATAAAAACATTAACATTGATAAAATAACATCTACATAAATAAATACAATATAGGTATATATATATATATATATATATATATATATATATATATATATATATATATATATATATATATATATTGTCATACTTTTTCTTTCCCAACCAAAGAAAAATAAATAAAAATATCCATCGGAATAAAATTTTAATATATCATTATAAACAAAAATGTATATAGTAATTTAAGATAAGATTTAGTGTAGATAAGAATAGAAATTTGTTTTTCCGTTTCAAACAAAATTATCAAAAAACCTTTGTTTAGAATTAGAAGACATTTTACCTGTTAAGGTAAATTAATCTTTTCATTGTTTGTATAGTCGAGTATTAAATGACCATATTCTAATCTTTTGAAATATGTATAAATGATGTATTGACAAAACCAATTTTAAAGTAAGCTATTTAGTTTTTCTCTGAAACCGAAATTAGGCTTTTCCAAAATCATGGTAAACACAATTTGAGATTTTGATTGGACGGTCGTTTTTAAATGGGAATTTGTGAGCCGATCATGAGACGGGAGAAGTTAGTCATATTTTGGTCATCGAAAGGAAACAGTCGTTGGTCTCAAGATAGGGTGTGGTTCGTGAGTTTGGATACCGGCGTAACGAAAAGAAGTGAATAGTTTGAAGAAGGAGATAACAAGTAGATTAAAAGAGGTCCTTGTATCTACCGTGGGCATTTTATAAAGTATATGTGAAAGTATTCTTACGGCATCAAGTTGACAAAAGGAGGTCCTGGTGTCATAAATAAATAGCTGAGTTTGGAGAAGTGAATCAGGTGTTTTTTGTGTAGTCTGCAGGAGGTTTGCAGAGACGTTAAGAAAGAGCCGAGGTGCCAAAGAGGAGAGATCACATCGTTGAGGAGACTGGACTTTTCTGGGTATTTTCCAACACACATCAAGAAGAAAATAAGCTGTAAGTGTTTGTACAATTGAATTTTATATCTGTGAAGGATCGCTTCGACATCATGGTCATTAGCATTCAAATTTAAGAACTGAGGTTTTGTTAGGCTAATCAAAATTTTAAAGTTTTGTTGTTTCTTGGTTCAAGTAAAGAAAATTTTAAGTAAAATTGGTTTTTCACGTAATATAAATGTATGTAGCTTTATAATCTTATTATCATAAAAATTTGATTTATTTTCTTGTATGCTGATTGATAAGATAACGACAGAATTAAATAATTGTTTTATTCGTTCATATAAAATAAAGAAACGTAAATCTTTGTAATATAATATTTGTATTCTTATCCTTTCTTCTCCAACCCGACAAAAGACAACTAGAAAATCTTTTGAATCCATCGAACACAGGTAGTATAAGGATTATTTTACTTTTGATAACAAATAAGTTATAATTCTTTTTTATTGGCTCAATAAACTAAGATTAAAGTCAAAATAAACAATCATAACAAAATATATATATATATATATATATATATATATATATATATATATATATAATTGTTAATAACAGTCATCTAAATGTAAATTACATATTCTGTCGGGGGAAAAACAATCATGGTCCACTTTTGGTCAAAATTGAGATGACGAAGTTTTTTAGTGATGAGTACATAATTACTTTCGGATGGTACGGAGTAAAAGGGAAAACATTTATTGTCCTTTAGTGACTTCTTTGGTGTGTTCTAGTTTGCCAGTTAATTCTATTTGAACAATAGTAAAGTAGTGAGTACATACTGATTAAAATGGAAAGTAGTGGTAGCGATTGTAGAGTGATGTAGATGTGGGGACTGTTGCTAAAAAAGAAGAAAAATAGGCCGTGTTCGTGACGTTAGGAAACTTCTGAGAGCCACTACTCATGAGGTAGGCCCAGATTGCAAGTGCCAGGGTTTTTGTTGTTTTGGGAACGTTAATGAAGCAGAAAGGCGACGCATTTTGACTCAATTCAATAAACTAACGACGATCAGAATCGGTATTTATGTGGTCTGATTACCGTTCTCCCAGTTATGCGTCGACGAATTCGAGTGGGTTTAGGGATACCTAATCTTGCTTCTTATTCCTGTCGTGTTAGGAGTGGCCCTGATGGAGGAGACTTTCGTGATGTGCAAGTATGTTTCAAAGCAATCTTATCCATTCGTGGAATTTCTACTTTCCGAGTACAAAGAATTCGAGAATCACTGGCCTCAACTGGCACTGTACCATTAGACGCTAGAGGAAAACACGGAAATAGGCTGCACAAAATTTCTGAAGATACTATCGTCAAAGTGACAGAATTTATTGGTTCCTTAAAAGAAAATCGCATTACTCCCGGAAAAAAGTTAAGAAAACTTATCTCCCTGAAGAACTAGACATAACTAAGTTGCATACATGTACTTAGCAAAAAATTCCGATAAATTTAATTCTGTGAAAAAAAATATCGAAAATTGTTGTCAAAAGCAATGGATACCGAAGCCATATAACCATAGACTTCCAAAAAAAATTTACCAACCCCTAATGTGACCTCAAAAGATGTCTACTATAAACGGTAATTTCATTTTATAAGCTTTAATATACATGTATTGGCCGATTCTACCTCTGTTTTCTATACTTATGATGAATCGGTAGCAAAAAAGGGGGCTGACGATGTGTGTTCGATGATTCAACAATTTGTCTATGACGTACTGTCATCTCAGGTTCAGAATTTGATAATATTTTGCGACTCTTGTGGAGGACAAAATAAAAATTATACAGTTTTTCGGTTCCTTCATTATCTAGTTCAGACAGAAGAACGGTTTGAGTTTGTGAAAGTAATTTTTCCCATCAGAGGACATTCCTATCTAGAGTGCGACCGGGACATAGTTTAATTAATGACAAGGCTTATACGGAAACTCCGGATGATTGGAGAGAAGTCCTCCGCAACAGCAAAGTGAAACCGAAACCGTTCCAAGTGGTGGACTGTGGGAAAGATATCAAATTTCTGAATTGGACTAAGCATTTCTCCAACAAGTATTCCAAGAAATGCTCAATGCCTACCAGACCAGAGAAAAAATAGCCCTCAATATAATATCTTTCACAAGAATAAATATTCTGTTCAAAGTTAAACGAATCCCGAAAAGAAATTTAAGGAAAGCTTATAATATCACAACTCCGGAAGTTACTAGCCACTATCATCCCAAAGCTTTGTACAACGGCTTACTTCCGGTCAAAGTTGCTAAGTTAGAAGATCTTCTTCACTTGACCAAATATTTGGAAAACGTAAACTCTAGAAAGATCTACACTGATTTACAAGGTACTGAACAGGAGGGAAGTTCGGAGGAAGAAACATTTTGTGACGCAGAAGCTTGAAGGTACTATATGCGTCTATATTCTTTGGTACTAGCAAGAACGTTCATGGTCCATGCCGGCACACTCAATTTTTTGTATGATGTTTCGCAAACAAAATATTTTTTTGTCTTCTCTTCATTTTTCCTCTGTAAACATGTCAACCTACCACTGAAAAAATATACCGATTTATACGGTTGAGTTAAAACAATTTGTTTTAATTTGAAACATTAAATTTCGATCTCCATGAAAACTGTTTTTGTGGACTCAGATTGTTTTTCCCTTTGACTTCTCATATCCTTCGAAAACAATTTTTCTTTATAGCAAAAAGCCTTTGTGTAAATACTTAGCGACATGTGAATGTATAGGTAAAACAATTAAAGGCAATACTTACTTTTTCGTTTTCTCTAACGAACGTAGGTAAGTCAACAACTGAATTAAATCTATCCTTATCGCTTAAATCTAACGTGGCGTCGACGTCTTGAAGCAAATATTGTGCGTCGCCTCCTTCTTCAAGAACCTGTTTGATTTCTTCAAGACATTCTGTATCAATAGAAGAAGCGCTCGACTTTTTCCTTCTCTCTTTTTTTAGCTTCTTCTCTTCTCTTCTACAAAGAAATATTTTATTATGCCATTGTGATTTAGTTAAAAAGTAAATAGTAACACTGCAGCAAACAAGTTATTATAATTAATTTTTTTCATTATTACAAAAAATATATGATTATAACAAATAAACGATTCCCAACCTGTACTCTTAACACGTTTTTCCTGTTTTGGTTTGAGCAACAAAATTTACAATATTTGTATATTTCTAGTGTATAAACTTCGTTAAATACCTTTTAACTATTTATTACCTCTTAAATCAAACCCTTTTGTATATAATATTTACATAATACGCGAGGTGCTAACCCATTAAAACTAGGTCAGACCTCAGACCTTCTTGTATGGTAATAAAAAAGAATGTGAACCGAATCTTTCTATATACCTGCATTTTATTGTTCTATTTATTCTCACTTAAAGCGTTTTTTAATAAACGGTCGTAAAACATCTTTTTGAATTTACAAAACTGGAAAGCCATAAAAAGATAGTAAAATCTCCCCTCTCTTAAAAATCTCTACAAAAGGCTCATTTACCTACTCTCAAAGACAATCATATCGCATTCCTTAGTTGACACCTAGCTATATTTCACACCAGTTAACGCAACGCGCTCTCTCTACGTATTATACGTACATACTCACTTACATAGCAAAAGTAGTTTTTAAACTCAGTTATTTCAAGACAAATCGTTATAAAAAAAGTGTTTGTAAAATCAACAGTGCTCAAATAAAATAAAATTCTTTACTCAATGTCTACAGTATTTCTTCAACATTGAAATATACCTTGTTTCAACAGAGGTTAATTAATCGACGTCTGTTATAATCATTCATTGTAGAAGTTTTGGTTTTCTGCTAATGTTGGAAGAAAAGAACACTCCACAACACCTAGTGTCAATTAATGAACTTGGCAAAAAAGGAGAAAAACAGGCATACTCTTCTCGTCATTCGCTGACATGACTGCTGACATTAAACTGAGCTGGGGATTGAGGGATTTTATTTAAAACAAATTCTTTTATAATTTTTTGTACGCACCTCTGGGTTTTAAATTTAAACACACAAAATGGTCCAAACCCAAACCACCGTTTTTCACAATATTTGCAGTCATCAGTATCAGTTTGTAGAACTTTCATTCGAAAAAGATGCAGACGATAGCATGATTGTCTAAATTTTAATCTTATAATACTAGTAATAAATCTATGTCAAGCATTAAGATGCTTATGCCAATATTTTTGGAGTATCGTTGATTAAAACATTTTTACCTTGAAATGTTGAGCATTCTGTAAATTGAAGCTCTAAATAGCTTACGTCCGCCGCTTAGTTTCTTAAGTCAAGATATTCTTATCCGCTAATTTTACTTTGTATAATGATTATAATAATAAGTACTTTTGGGCTCTCATCACGTTCTGAGTACTTAAATTTTCGTCTTTTGATAGCCAATATTATTTCTGCTCCATGTCCTAAAGTTACTTTTACGTTTGACATTCTTTGAATCCATGATATTCTTAGGACTCTTGTGTAGCACCAAAGTGCAAAGGCGGGCAATTTATTTATATGTACCTGTTTTAGTGTTCATGCTTCCATGCCATACAGAAGAGTAGAGAAAAGGTAACACCGAAGCATCCATGGGCGTAGCTCTAATCTTATATCCCGACAACATAAAAACTTAAGTTTAATGAATGATGTACGGGCTCTTTCAATACATGTCTTTGATTTAGTCTATATTGTCAGTTTGATTCCAATATAGCTGAGATATAATTTTTGTGTCAGGACTGTCAATTTTTTCCTTTTTAATATAACTAGCTTTTTACATTTTATTTTCTCTTGTAGGGACTTTGAAAATATTTCTAATATTTTATTTCTTTTTCAGTATAAAATAACTTATGATTTTTCGAATCTTTTATTTAATGTTTGAACTTTGTAATATTTCAATATAAAAATAACTTTCACATTTCAGGTCTTTTCAACTTAGGAAATTTTCGATAGTCGAAAATTGTTTTATTTTATATTGATATTTTGTTACATGTCTTTGTTGATTTGTCCCGAAGTCACTACGACAAACACTTTTATCGCATTTTGGACGAAATCTGATATTTAGAAATTACACTTGTTTTCCGAAATTTTTGTGACATTTTTTTCACTTTTTTTTTCAATTTTACTTTTTGCATTAATTAGTCTTAGGTGTGATAACTAATAACCTTCTCTTACAGATTCTTAGTTCTAAGACTAATTGACACTTTACTTGCAGATTCTTAGTTTTAGTAACATTTATTTGCATTTCTTTAAAAAGTTATTTTCCCTCTAGCTTTGTGGTCATATACGGCCTATATGTCCACGGACCGTGATCCTTACATGCTCCGGTCCATTTCAGCTATGGATAGTGCGACTGGACCACCTTCCCTCATTCCCGAGGGTTCAAGCCAGCGACATGCTGATGATATCAATATTTGCATTAATTAGTCTTATGTGTGATAACTAATAACCTTCTCTTACAGATTCTTAGTTCTAAGACTAATTAACACCTTATTTGCAGATTCTTAGTATTAAGATAACTAACACTTCGAAGAGAGACACTGGACGGCTTACCTCTTGGACCAAGGACTGGACGGAGAAGCAGCCACATGGGCCACAACCCACGCTACTCCGAAGTTGGACCACAACACATTCTTCCAGGGGCTGATCGATCACTTCAGTCACTCTGCAAGGATAACAAAACTGTTTGCCACGGCCTTTGGGTGTCACTGAAGAAGTGCCAGTTTGCTGCCCGAGACAGAATCCAAGGGTTCACTGGTCAGCTGGATCCGTGACTTCATACCCAACTTCGCCGAGATGGTCACCCCGCTGACTGACCTAACAGCGGGAAAACAGCGATTCAAATGGGATGAAGCAGCTGATGTGGCGTTCAACAACATCAAGAACGCCATATCAAATAGAATGGAACTGCAACGGCCAGATGCCAGCCTCCCCTTCAGCCTGCATACGGACGCGTCTGAGATAGGCATGGGAGCAGTTCTATTCCAAGGTGAACCCGAGAATCGACGCATCGTGGCATATGGTTCCACCAAGCTGAAGCCAGCTGAGAAGAGGTACCATATCAACGAGAAAGAATGTCTCGCAGTCGTTTGGGCCCTCAAACGATTCAAGTACTTCCTCGAGGACCAGGCATTCACCACCCTGTACACCGACAACCCTTCTATGGTTCAACTCCGTTCAAATCCGACAAAGCCAAGCTGTCAAGATGGGCCTTGCTGTTGTAGAAGTTCAACTTCTAGGCAGTCCACATCGCCGGCAAGGAAAACCAGCTCCAAGACCACCTGTCCCGTCATCCGACCACAGAGGAGGAGACGCCCTACGACCCAGACGTAGAAGTCGTCAGACTTGAATGGCCACAGCAGACCACTTCGGAAGAAGACACCTTCCCACTGCTGTACCTACTTGACGACCAGGAAGACGGCGCTGAGCACCCAATCCTCGACGACCTCATCGAGATGCCACTGCAGTCCCGAATCCAGATGGCACACCTCACCCACCACGGAATGCAGAGGTTCATCCGTCGCTGGCGGCATATCCAAGCCAGAGGGCCACGTGACGAGATGGAGAGAGGCCTCGTCGAGGAGTTCCTGGTTGAAAACCACACTGCCTTCTACGTCCAGAATGGCGTCGATTGCTAGTCCCCGGTTGCTTCCGAGCTGAGGTTCTGCAAGTTTACCATGACAGTGAGGAAGCTAACCATCCGGGACAGGATGAGACGTCTCGAGCCATTCGAGAAATATACTACTGGCCCGTCATGACCAAAGACATAGTCCGACACGTCCAGACCTGCCTGAAGTGCGCCACCACCAAGGCCTCCAAGCGAAAACCCAGAGCTCCGATAGTACCCAGGGCCCCCACCAATCCATGGGAGAGGATTTCCTTCGATGTGCTAGGTCCTTATCCTCCAGCCAGAGGAACAAAGGACCGTTATATCCTCCTGGCCACCGACTGTCGAGCAACTGGCTCGAATACCGCTGCACGACTTCATCCAAGTCCAGAGACATCACCTCCTTTCTCCAGGACGAGATCTGCAATAGATGGGGACGACCAAACACCATCATCACCGACAAGAGATCCCAGTTCCGTACTGACACCTGGGAGAGGTTCCTGCGTCGGCACAATATTGCAGGTGAAAAGGCCCCTATCTACCACCAGAGGGCCAACCCCGTCGAACGGAGAGTCCCGGAGTTGTAGAAGGGACTACGAGTCAGAGTGTCCTCACCGGAAGACCCCCGATGGGACACCTACGTCGGAGACATTGTCTTCACACTCCGCACCAGGGCCAACGACGCCACCGGCCAGACCCCTGCGGAGCTCCTCCTCGGATACAGACCTCGACGAACCCAGGAGACCAACTTCGAGGCCGGGCGAAGAGAGACAAGGGAACAGCGTGTCCAGCAAGCTGTGCAGAAAGCCACTCGTCAACCGCCTCGATACATTCCAGGCCAACAAGTGCTGGTGAGGAACCACCAAAAGGGCAACTTTGGAGAGACCTGGATGGGCCCCCATTCCGGGGCAGCCGGCGACCACACCTACGAAGTCCACAGAGACCAGGACGTCGACCAGCTGATCCACGTAGATGATATCCGCCCCGCACCACCTCCACGAGACGACGTCGCCATCGAGGAAGACGTATAGTGAAGTGGTGCAAAGATTTTATATTTTTAACAAGAATTTTTATTTTCTGTTAGTCCGTCTTGACTAAACATAATAAAGGAACAGGCTTCCACATAGTCAAGGCGGATGAGTTACATGAATGTACTTTTTAGTTTTTTTTTTTCAATAAACGTAAATCACCTGAAGGTCTCCAAAGCTGGGGGGATGTCGCCAATAGCAAAATTCGGGCTCTACGATTGGTCAACTTGCAACCTTAATTGCAGCCAATTGTATTTCCCGAAATTGCAGCTCAATTGCGGATTTTCCATTGGTCAAATGGCAACATAATTGCAGCCAATGGTATTTATTATCCGAAATTGGGCATTGGCTATCGTGCAGGTCCAATGGTAGAGCGCCAGAAACCGTTGACCCAATTAATTCTAAATAAATATGGGAGCACGATGGCCAACAATTCGTTCTGGTCAGGAAAGGTCCGCAGATCCAACCTTCTTGGCATACAGAGACCTTCTGGTAGATTAAGTTCCTAGAAACTCTGCTCTTTTTTTTATTACCTAACCGATATCCTTTTTATTGCAGGATTTTTCTCTAGCGAGACTTAGTGTCGATTTTATATTTAAATTGTATTTATTTTCAGCTTTTCGATTTAGGAGATTTCGTGTGAAATTTTTTATTTCGAATTAAATCGTCTTTTGGACTTGGACGAATTTTTGGTAAGATTTATTTGATATTTTCAGGGCATTTTTAACTTAGCATAATCTGTGAAATTATTGTTATTTTTAACTTCTTTTTTCAGATTATTTTTCTAAGTTCTTAAACGAACTTAGAATAATTTCTAACATTTATTAATTGGTATTTTTCGCCGAATTTCGACTTTCTTCTCTTTTAGGTTTACTAAGTCCCTGAGCGGGACTTAGCCGAATTTTTATAACATTTTTCTTTTCCCGTATTTTACTAATTTGATTTAGTATAAAAATATAAATTATTTTCTGTTTCAGACACTTAGAAAGATTTTTGATATTTTATTTTAGGGACTCTGAAATATTTTCAGACCGAAAATAACTTTAGAGAATTTACTAACATTATTTTCTCTCGTAGGGACTTTGAAAATATTTCTAATATTTTATTTCTTTTCAGGATAAAACAACTTATATTATTTTTCTAACATTTTTATTTTACTGTTTGGACTTTGAAACATTTCGATATAAAAATATCTTAGGATTATTTTCACATTTCAGGTCTTTTTCGACTAACAATTTTCGATTCGAAAATTGTTAATAACTATTTTTTTATTGATATATTGTTACATGTCTTTGTTGATTCGTCCCGAAGTCACTACGACAAACATTTATATCGCATTTTGAACAAAATCTGACATTTAGAAATAACACAAATGATTTCCGAAATTTTTGGGACTTTCACTTTTTTTCAAATTTTACTTTTTTTACTTTTTGCATTAATTAGTCTTAGGTGTGGTAACTAACGACCTTCTCTTGCAGATTCTTAGTTCTAAGATTAATTAACACCTTATTTTCAGATTCTTAGTATTAAGATAACTAACTCTTTGTTTACAGATTCTTAGTTATAAAACTAATCCACATTTACTTGCATATTCTTAGCTTTAATAAACATTTAATTACATTTATTTAAAAGGTATTTTCCCTCTAGCTTAGTGTTCATATACGATCTATATGACCACGGACCGTGATCCTTACATGCTCCGGTCCATCACAGCTATGGATAGTACGACTGGACTACCTTCGCTTATTCCCGAGGTTAACATCCAGCGACATGCTGATGATATTAATATTGTTGGGGAAACGGAAAACGCAACACGAGAGGCGTACGTAGCACTAAAGAAAGCGGCTACAAAAATGGGTTTAATAATAAACACCAATAAAACGAAATACATGAAAATAAGTACGCAACCACAAATACTACGGCCACTTGTTATAGAAAATGATGTCATCGAAGCAGTTAACGAATTTGTATACCTTGGAACGCTCGTCAATACCGAAAATGACACTACCACAGAATTTGCACGGCCAATAGATGCTATTTTGGGCTTAATCTCCTTTTTAAATCTATAGTATCAAGAAATACAAAAGTAAAACTCAGAAACCTGGGCTTTAACAAAAAGCAATGAAAACATGTTAGGATATTTCGAAAGAAAAATCCTAAAGCGAATCTACGAAGCAGTAAATGAAAATGGTGTCTGGAGAAGACGATACAACTTCGAACTCTATAGAATATACCAGGAACCAGATATCGTAAAACACATTAAGATAGGACGTCTGAGGAGGGTAGGCCATGTAATGCGGATGGAGCAAACCGACCCAGCTAGAAAAACGCTCCTTGATAGACCTATTGGTCAAAGAAGAAGAGAAAGACCCAGAACAAGGTCTAGATAACATAGATCAAGATATAAGAAATATGGAAATACCCAAACAGGGTTGTAAAGCCAAAATGATGATGATTTATATAATTGAAACTATATTTAATATCCTCATTGATGTATGTTCTGCATGTAGTCTATTTCTTTACGGATTCTTTACGGTTTTTCTTATAAAACGTGTTCCGAGCATTATATTTGGCTCTTTTTAGGAAGGACTCATCATTTAATCATAGAAGTGTGCTCTGGTTGGGGTGTATACTTGAATAGTTATTAATGTAATTTTCTCGTTTATATATAGCTTTATCACTGCAGTCTTTCGGATCATCCTACGGACTGCTCTATTTTATGTACTCGTTTCTTAGATATAAAAATTCTACATCATTAAGACTTTGTTCTTCACGTCCATTCTAATATAAGTTGCTAACAATTAAACCTACGCATTGTCATGTTAACCACCTTTTCTTTTTATTCCTGCAAGAACTATTATTTCCCATTTCAAGTTATTTATATCTTATTTTAGTTTGCACATTTTTTCGCATCTTTTCATGGAACTTAAATTAAATTTCTTGCTTTCAAGTAGTATATTTCATAAATGTGTGTGTAAATGTTTTTGGTCTAAAAACTATTTATGTTATTCTCTAGTTCTATTTATAATAATTTTGTTCTATTTATATTTCTCTCGAGGCCTTTCCCGAAATAATTTCTTTTAAATACCGCCAAATGATTCTTCGTCAAATTATGATGTTGACATATTTCAATTAAATAATATTTAAAATCGTGATGGCACATATATTTTTATTATACCGGGTGTGCCAAAAGAAGCGGGACGAGTCTATTTTTTCGCGAAATATACATCGGATCGAAAAACGTAAAAAAACTTTTGAATATTTTTCAAAAATCTATCGAATGACGCCAAACACGACCCCCATATAGTGCGGATGAGGGCAAGTTTAAAATCTTATATGGTAACCCCCATTTTTTTACTGAAGATTTTTGAATTCCCCATAAAAATTAAGCAATACTTATTCGAACCATTTTTGTGGAATTGCTGATAGATAGTGTTGCAATCGACGATTTATCCTGATACCTTAAGAAAATTAAAGAAACAGTCTAATATATCAGTTTTTAAAGTAAAAACGTTGCACGTCACGATTTATACAAAGTGAAGTCACTCGTATTTAACATTTCCAGACCATCATCCTTAGAGTTCAAATTTCACAGCTAATAATACGACACCCATACGGAACCGCTCGATCAGTATAATCTTCTTCTTAAAGTGCCTATCCGTTCCGGATGTTGGCGATCATCACGGCTATCTTTACTTTGTTTATTGCAGCGCGGAACAGTTCAGTGGTAGTCGTGTTATACCACTTTCGTAAATTTTGAAGCCAGGAAATGCGTCTTCTTCCCGGTCCTCTCTTACCATTTACCTTCCCTTGGAGAATCAGCTGGAGAAGGCCGTAACGTTCTTGATTTCTCATTACATGTCCTAGATATTCCAACTTTTTAGTTTTGACGGTCATGAGAATTTCACATTCTTTCCCCATTCTACGCAGGACCCCCACATTAGTAACTCTGTCAACCCAGGATATATACGTAAGATGCGCCTATAACACCACATTTCGAAAGCTTCGAGCCGATTCATAGATGCAACAGTCAGTGTCCACTTTCCATTCCGCAGAGCAGAACTGTGAATGTGTAGCAGTTCAATAGACGGCATTTTGTTTTTAATGATATGTCTCGACTGTTGAAAATGGTTCTCATTCTAACGAATGCTGCTTTTGGTTTTATTATTCGCTGTTTAATTTCTGTTGAGTGGTCCCATTAGCTATTTAACTTGGTGCCTAGATATGTATATTGCTCGACTCTTTCGATATTCTGTTGGTTGATTGTAAGTTGAGCGTTTAGTATTGGTTTTTTACTAATTATCATAAATTTGGTTTTCTTTATGTTAAGAGCTAGTCCGTATCTGTTGCTGACTTCTGTTATGCGATTTGTTAATATCTGTAAGTCATTCAGATTATCGGCAAAAACTATAGTGTCATCGGCATATCTAATGTTATTCAACCATTCACCGTTTATTAGTATTCCTTTCGCACAACCGTCTAAAGCTTCCTTAAATACCCATTCAGTATAAATATTGAACAACAATGGAGACAAAATACAACCCTGTCGTACTCCACGTTCTATTGCAATTTTATCAGTTAACTGGTCTTCTATTTTGATTTTGGCCGTTTGATTGTAGTAAATGTTTCTGATAATTCTAAGATCTTTGTTGTCAATTTCAATTTCTTGCATTAGAGTCATTAATTTGTTATGTTTTACTCTGTCAAATGCCTGCTGGTAATCTATAAAGCATACGTATATGTCACAATTCACATTCCTGCATCTCTGAAATAGCACGTGTATATCTGTGTCAGTATAATAATCAGAAAAATATAATCATAATTATATTGAGAATTTTAGAATTATATTGATTATATAACCAAAAACATTTATTATTTTCAATAATATAAATTTTATAAAATAACTGTTTAAGTTTAATGCTCCACAAAATAATAATTTTAATTAAATAATAGATTGAGACGATCGTAACGCCACTGATACGGGAATACTCCAAATGTCAATGACAGTTCAGCCTTTGGCAAAACTGTTTCCAGTGTTGCCGCTTTTTTAGAGTAAAAATTTTGTTTATGTATTAATTTCTTACACAATTTGATTCACAATATGTTATTTATTAATAAATTGTATTTATAAATACACATTAAATTTAGCTTAATAGCTTTAAAATCGAGTTATTGTTGTGTATTGTGATTGTGCTATGCCAAAAACAACTGAATAGTCTGTAGAAAGTTGATAAGATTTAATAGAATCTTAAAATACTCGTATCAAAAAACACGTGTTTATTACTTTTCCAAAAATCTATTCAATAACATCAAACACGACCTCCCAACCCTACCCTCTAGGGGGTGGCAGAGGCAACTTTAAAATCTTAAATAGAAAACCCCATTTTATAATGTAGTTTCGGATTCTAAATTAAAGTTTAATCCTTAATTGTTTTCCATTCGCTATATATGGCCCCGAAATCGCTGAAAAACAATAAACATACCTAAATAAATAAATGCAGATCAAAAATATGCAAACCAATTTTGATGTTACTGAATTATGGTAGGATCTAAATCTGCAATAAAAAACAGGGCTTTTCTATTTAGGATTTCAAAGTTGCCCTTCGCTCCACCCCCAAGACGTAGTGGAAGGAGTCGTGTTTGGTGTCAGTGAATATATTTTTGAAAATATTAAACACCTATTTTTTGGTTTTTCACGTAACAGTGTATTTCTCGAGATATTAGATTGATTCCACAATTTTCTTAGCTTATCAGGATAAATCGTATTTTTCCGACTATAGCGCCATCTATCAATAATTCGAAAAGATATCTTAAATAAAAGTTACTTATTTTTACATAAGAAATCCAAACCTGTAATAAAAATGGGGGTTCTTATTTAATATTTCAAAGTTGCCCCCGCCCCACCCCAGGAGTCGTGGTAGGTGTCAATATTGAAAACATGTTTTTCAGTTTTTCGATCCAATGTAATTTACAACCAACCACTTTCGCGCAATATTCGACGGTCATACTTCTTTTGGTACACCTGGTATACAGTTTATATCATCCATTTATAAAAAGGGTTACAAGCAGGTATCTAAGAATAACAGAGCTTCAAGCGTTACAGCTGTCGCAGGTGTGGTTAGAAAAAGTGATTAAAAAGAATATCGAATAACAAATCAACGAATTGAATGAAATTTGTTGGTTTTAAAAGTGGGTCGCTCACGTCTGGCGTTGTGTGTGCGATAAGTACTAGAAAAAAAAATGAAAAGGAAGCAAATATGATATTTATAGATTTTAAAAGAGAATGTGACAGTATAAAGTGTACAAAGAAACAGAGATAATTCTACATCAACGAAAAATGCCAATGACATTAACAATAATGCAATTATATTTAAATACAACAAAATTCATTGTCTGAGGGTCAGCAACAACCCTTATTGGGAATCTTACGTTGTCATATAGGGTATCTGTAATATATTTCAACATCACAACATCTTTCACAACATCTTTTACAACAAAATTCATTGTCTGAGGGTCAGCAACAACCCTTATTGGGAATCTTACGTTGTCATATAGGGTATCTGTAATATACTTCAACATCACAACATCTTTTTAACAATTATGTAACACATAACAAATTTTGTATACCTGGTAATAATACACTGATAATGGACTTTTAGTCCGAAAACATTATGTGATGTAGCCCGAAAGGGTCTTTTTAATTATATTTATACCTTTTATAAAGGATTTTTTAAATAAAAAAAAATAATTACAGAGAGGAACTTAAATGAACAAGATTGCAACAGCCAACATTTATTGAGGCAAATGGCTAACATTTACGAGTTATAGAGTTATATAGTTAAGCATATACTTACTCTTCTTCAATTATCCAGTCTGGATCTCTCATTAAAGCACCGCAAACGCACATATTGGCAAAAAAGCCAGCAGTAATCAACAGTGTTCCTCTCCAGCCGTACTCAAAGAGAAGCCAAGTAGCCAGAGGGGAATAAACTGCCGTACCAAATCCAGTTCCGCTGGCGGCCAGTCCCAAAGCTATCGTTCTTTTCTTCTCGAACCAAAAGGCTATTGAAACTACCGCTGTTACAAAACATAAAGTAAGTCCTAAGCCTCCGATGACTCCGAATGTTAAATACATTACCCCGATGGTGCGTGCGTACGAACTGAGAGCAAGGCCAATAGTGCAGATGATTCCTCCAATGATTGTCATTGACATGCATCCGTATTTGTCAACGAGGGCGCTGCCAATTGGACCTAATTAAACACAAAACAAAAAAGATTATTCTTTGTGTCATAAAACTTACATTACGAATCCGGAACTAAGGCATTAAGGCAACTAAGGTTTTGTGATATTTAAGGGGCATAAACATTAAAACTGGTGGAACCTCAAATATTCTATATATAGATAATCCTATAAATATATAATAACTAGGACATAATGTTTATAGTTTTGACGAAATAATCATTAAAAATGGCGCCATTGTGTAATTTATTGTTTGTTAATTCTAATGATCTAATGTATCTAGTTTGCTGAGTTTGTTTAATTGAACTTAATCACTTTTAGATTTTAGTCTTTGTAGAACCTTTTTGAAGATTACTTTTGTTTTTAAAAATGAATAACATAGTATTTCATCTGGTTCCAACTTACTAAGACATACTGTATATTATTTAAAGACCAATAATAGGAGAACGTCAATTGTATCTTTGCATTTTGTGTAGATGGAAACATAAACGGCTAAGGCTAAATAGATATATACATAGAACGGTTGCAATGATTCACTAAAAAATGAGTTAATTATAAATTGTTTTAAATATACCAATGACAATAATTATTATAGCCAAATAGCTAAGTTGCTTAGGTTAATAAGTTAAGATAGACCAATAAAAATTGGTGACATTAAATATGAGTAGAATTAAAAGTGATAGCAGGAGCAGGTCACTAAAAATATAAGTGTCAATATCTGACACATTTTGTGTGTAATTTCCTTGCAATAAATGCATTTTTGTTAATATAAACAGAAACTTCCTAATAACCGTTTAAAATGGCATTTACTTTTCAGTCTCTTGATAATCCCACCTAAATGGGGAAATAAGAGGTTTATAACAGGTATCTAAGATTCGTTTTTTTAATCGGAAACACGGTTGCACGATTTTTAAATGGGATGGATGCCACTGCCACACTTACCATACCATACATATAATTAGTTTCAAAATAATTTTGTTCTTTTTTTCACTAAACATGACAAAAGATTCTACATATTATATTCAAAAAAAAATTTTTATCTTTTATTTTAATTTAAGTAATAATAAAGCCGTTTTTTCTAATACAAAAATTAAAAAAAAAAGGAATTCCTCAAGGATCTAATTTAAGTGTATCCCTATTTCTTATTGCAATAAATAATATTTCTACTTGTGATTTACCAGTATATTGATAGCCCAAGATGAAGATAGTCTGCAAAGACTGGTCCACAGATTTAACATAAGAGCAAAAGAATTAATATGACAATCTCATCTCAGAAAACTAAAACAATAGTAGTCAACAAAGAACCAACCAGATGTAAAATAGAAATTGATGGTATCAGTATTGAACAAGTAATGGAAATTAAATACCTGGGAATGTGGGAATTACACTGTCTAGCTATGGAGACCTGGACAAAGAAGTGAGAGATCAAGTACAAAAAACAGACTGGCAGGATGCCTTAATAACACTATATGGCGAAACAGACACATTAACACTGAGATAAAGTCAAGAATTTATAAAGCCAGTGTAAGACCAATAATGACATATGCCTCAGAAACAAGACCCCACACAGCCACAACGCAAAGGCTACTGGAAACGGCAGAGATGAGAGTACTGAGAAGGATTACCAGAAATACGCTGAGAGATCGAAAGAGAAGTGAAGACATTAGAAGAAAATGTAACGTACAGTATATAAATGAATGGACAAAAAATAGAAAAAAAGAATGGAATAACCACATAAGCAGAATGGAGGAGACCCGTGAAGTCAAAATAGCAAGAGATAAGTCAACAATCGGCAGAAGAAGTTTCGTAGGACCGCGCAAAAGATAGAGTGACAACCTTCCACAGAGGTATTAATCCACCAATGAGCAAGCAGAACTGCTTGTAAAGAGGAAGAAGAAGAAGAAGAAAAAGAAATGATTTACCAGTAAAAGCTAGATTTTTTGCTGGTAATTTAATCATTTTTGTTAAGGAGATAAATGATAAAACTCTCCAGGCCCATCTACAGAAAGTAATAGGGAATCTCGAATCATGTACAAATTCTACTGGTTTTTAATTATCAACCACAAAATCAAAGACTGTGCTATTAAAAAAAAGAAGTTTTCCTTTAATCCGCTTAATGGCCATAGTTACTTCTTCGTTTGTTATTTCTGGGCCGTAGGGATTGTTTATTTCAGTCGGACATCGTGCTGCATCTTCGAATAATTCTTGCATATATTCTTCCATCTTTGTAATTGATCTCCAATGGTAGTCAAAATCTGGCCTTCAATGTCTACAACTATGCCTGTATTGCGTTTTCTGGTGTTCTGTACCTCTTTAATTTTTTTTTGTGCATATGGAAATCGTCATGTTTGCGTTGTAGTGTTTCAACTTCCATACATTTCTCCGTCAACCATGCTTATTTTGCTCCTTTTATCTCCTTTAGTATAGTCTTATGCAACTTTTTGTATTCGTTGTCATTTCTACCTTTTAATTTGCTCTTTCATCATCTGCAATATTTTATCTGTCATCCATTTTTGCTTCTTTTCTCTTTTTGATTTTAGATATTCATGCGAAATTGTGGTAATAGATGTCTCCATTTCGTTCCACTGTTCTTCTCTGTCTCTAGTAGTGTCTTGCAACTATTTTCACAAAATTCTTATTAATATCTGTTTTTACTTTTTTCTGGATGTCATTTTCTTTTAGTAGGCTTATATCTATATTGGGCCTCATTTTCTTATGAATTATTTTGAGTCGTATGTTGACATTTGCCACCAATAGACTATGATCTAAGAAGACATCTGCAGCTGGATATGTTTTTGTTGAGGTGATAGAATTTCTAAATCTTTTGTTTATGTTGATAAAATCAATTTGGTTTCTTATGATTTTCCCTGGGGTATCGCTGGGTGCTTTCCATCTATAAAGCCTTCTTGGGTGTAATTCAAAAAGTGTATTCGGTACAACCATATCCGTCTCTTGACAGAATTGGATCAGTCTTTCTCCTGATGAACTTCTTCACATATCGGAATTTCTGGTAAAGAAGAAGTAGATTCCTTGGCAGAATTAGCAGTCTCGAGTCTGGAAGCTGTAAAAACCAGAAACATTCCACATCTAGATGTAAAAGCTATAATCAAGAACTTAATAATGAGAAGTTAAATATTCGATATTACCTTAGAAATCAACCCTAAATAAGCGTTTGCATCAAACCATCCTATCTTGTCTGAGAATTGGCCACACCGCCCTCACCCATAAACATCTGCTGGAGAGTGAATTAAAACCACAATGCTACGTATGTGATATGTTTCGCCATATTTTACTGGAGTGTCTTTATATTGTATGGATAGTCTTCAATATAAATTACAAGATACCTTGTATCTTGTGATAAGCAATATTAAGTGACGAAACTGATTAATTTTAATCGAAATTTGCCCATTGATAAACAAATAAAGTAAGTAAAAACTTTGGAATAAACTGAAATATTTTTGTAAAGTCATAATCAACATCTACAATTATTATTAATAGTATACATAATCTACAATAGATTATATAATCTTTTTTTACAAAAATTCATAATCTAGTTAAGTATAAGAAGATTATCCTATTCAAAAATTAGGGACATTACCTAACTAGAAGCCATAAAATAAATAATGTTGAAAGTTATATGCGTTCATCCAGTACATTATTCCCAGTAGGGAAATCTTTACATCGCTCATATTTCACGAAACAACACCCACATTGTTAAAACTTTCATTCAGTGATGTTTGTTGGCTTCCGTGTTAGACTATTGCGTGTAGTTAAGTCTTTGGAGTATTTTTATTGCTATAATTAAATAAAAGTAACGCAATCAAAATACAATTTTATGGGGAAAGTAAATGCAGCATTTGATTCACATTAATTTATGCCGGAATGGAATTAATATTTAAATTTTATGTACCAAGGAACGCTATAATTCTATGGGTCATGCAATTATAGATTGTGGTTATTTTATTTTGGATATAACATATTCTTCTTCTTCTTTTTCCTCTTTATAAGCAATTCTGCTTGTTCATTGGCGGATTAATACCTCTATGGAAGGTTGCCAGTCCATCTTTTGTGCGGTTATCCGATACTTCTTCTGCCGATTGGTGACTTATCTCTTGCTATTTTGATGACACGGCTCTCCTCCATTCTGCTTTTGTGGTTATTCCATTCTTTTTTTCTATTTTGTGTCCATTCATTTATACACTGTACGTTATATTTTCTTCTAACGTCTTCACTTCTCTTTCGATCTCTTAGCGTATTTCCTGTAATCCTTCTCAGTACTCTCATCTCTTCGTTAACGCTTTTGATGATTTCATCCATGATCAAATTGAAGACCATGGGGCTCAATGAATCTCCTTGTCTTATTACGCTGCCTATTTCTAGAGGTGATTGGCAACACGGTAACCAAAACGTAAACAAATATTTTATTTGTCGTCTGCAATAAACTCAATTTCTGAGAGTTGTAACGGGAAATAAATTATTGAAAATATCCAGTGAACAATATAAGACATTAAGTGAAGGAGAGTGCTAAGAAAAAACTTTAAAATCGGTGAAATTACATCCGAAAACACCAAGGCCCTATAAAAAGTAAGATCGCTGTAATTGATAAGCCTAATTAACATCAAAGCATAGAAACGAAACTCTGACCTTTGAAATTGCGACGTTGCCGTTGTGAGTGGACTTTCGGGGTAGACACAGAAAAATAACAACGGTTAATAAACATAAAATAAATACGGTAAACGCTGTCTTCTCTGAACTGTTGAGGTGGAAGACAGTGTTTGGCGCCGGAAAATGGAAAAATATATGAAAAATTTAGACAGTGATGATACACTTTCAGAAGGAGGGGCAAAAAGGAAGGACAGATATAAAGACAG
Source organism: Diabrotica undecimpunctata (assembly GCF_040954645.1). Classification (NCBI taxonomy): domain Eukaryota; kingdom Metazoa; phylum Arthropoda; class Insecta; order Coleoptera; family Chrysomelidae; genus Diabrotica; species Diabrotica undecimpunctata. The sequence continues at coordinate 142,677,491 of NC_092810.1, read as the reverse complement.
CGAGGAAGAAGATAACATTTTCAGAAAGAGCAAGAAGTTTTCGAGAACACCAACAAAAACTCCAGAGAAAAAAAATGAGGCAACAAAAATTGATCAATTACTAATAATGGTGAGCCACCTCACCGATGATATTAAGGAAATAAAAAGAAATCAACAAGAATGCAAGGAAACGATAGAAAAGCTCATAATGGAAAACAGAGAGCTGAGAAAAGAAAATTCAGAACTAAAACAAGAAAATATAGAGATCAAGGAGGAACTCAGAGAAATAACAAAAAACATGGAAGTTATGGAAAAACACCGACGAATAAATAACATAGTTATGTACGGCCTAAAGATAGACACATATGAGCAAGCAAGGTTAAAAGGAACAATCAATAATTTCATCAAACAACATATAGGAGTAGAGGTTAAAATAAGGAATGCTCACAAGTTAGGCGAAAAAACATGCCTAATTGAATTGGAAAACCAGGAAGAAAAAAGAAAAATAATGGAAAAAAAGCACAAGTTAAAAGAAATTAAAGAGTACAAAATATATATCAACGAAGATGCAACCACAAAAGAACGAGAAATACAGAAAACAATTAGAAACATTGCTCAAGAAGAAAGAAATAAAGGAAATGAAGTCAAGATTGGAGTAAAAAAAATATGGGTGAATAACAGCGAATGGAAGTGGAATGACAAAGAAGGCGCAATATGTAAAAAAACATCAAAAAACTAGCAACTAAATGTACTACTGGAATAAAGTTGACGAAACAAGCACAGAACAAGGTTAGCGATAATACGAAAAAAGGAAAAAAGAGGAAAAAAATGATAACGGGACCAAAACACAAGAAAACATTACGAAAAGAACACTTACTTTTGGGAACATGGAATGTAAGAGGCACATATGGAGAAGGCAAACTTAAACACTTAGCGAGAGAAATCGAAAAGTTCCATTTTGACATAGTAGCTTTACAGGAGACGAAACAACTGGGAAATGATATATTAGAAATAGAAGATACAATGTTTTTTAACAGCGGTGGAAAGAATCGAACGTTAGGCACAGGTTTTATGATAAGAAAAGAGCTAAAAGAAGCACTAGTAGAGTTTAAACCAGTATCAGACCGCATATGTAGTATCAGGTTCAAGGGAAAATACCAAAAAATCACCCTCATAAATATTCACGCGCCTTCAGAAGAAAAAGATAATGATGTCAAAGAATGTTTCTACAATGAATTAAACAGAACAATCGAAAATATACCCAGATATGATATGAAAATTATTCTAGGCGACGCAAATGCCAAAATAGGGAAGGAAGAAGTATTTAGACCGACAATAGGAAAATATAGTAAACACAATGAAACTAATGAGAACGGACAATTCCTGATAGATTTCGCAAGAGAAAAAAATATGATCATAATGAGCACATATTTCGAACGAAAAGAAATACATAAGGAAACTTGGATATCGCCAGATAGAAAGACTAAAAACCAAATAGACCACGTGCTCATCGAAAAAGAAGAACAGCAATGTATAAAGAAGATAAGAACATACAGAGGACCAGACGCCGACTCAGATCATTACATGGTGGGCATCAAAATTAAGCAACTGATACCAGAAAACAAAAACAAAATAAAAAAAAAGAAATGTATACATAACCCAATTCGATTAGCAACAAAGAAAGAGCAAGACATATACGAGGAAACAATGGAAAGAGAACTAAAAAAGATACAAATAGAAGAGCAAACTGAGAACAAATGGGAAAACATAAAGCAAATAATGAACAAAGCAGCAAAAGAATGTAACAAACAAGAGAATAAAAAGAGGAAAGACTGGTTCGACATAGAGTGCCAAAAAGAAATAGAAATAAGAAAATCATTAAGGATTGAAATGATCACGAAAGAAACAACAGAGACAAAGAATAGATATAGGGAGCAAAGACAAAAAGTAAAGAGAGTGCTGAGAGAAAAGAAGAGAAAACACATAGAAAATAAGCTAAAAGAAATAGAAGAGAATTACAGAAATAAAAAAATAAAAAACCTATATCAAGGTGCTAGAAATAAAAAAAAAGGTTTCCAACAAAAACCCATATTCGTCAAAAACAAAGCAGGAAATAATATAAGCGGGGAAACAGAAATTGCCGAAAGATGGAAAGAGTATTTTGATGAATTACTAAATGGCAATAATAAGTCAAACCAAAGAGAATACGTGGAAACAGAAGCAAGAATCGAACACTTAGAAGACATAGAAGATAATTCACCCAGCAAAGAACAAATCGAGGAAATCATAAAAAATCTGAAAAACAACAAATCCCCTGGAAGCGATAACATAACAGCAGAGATGATGAAATATGGTGGAAAACTGCTAAATAATTGGATATACAAGATCATAAAGGAGATATGGATAAAAGAACGAATACCCGAAGATTGGAAGGAAGCCATTATTTGCCCATTACACAAAAAAGGAGACAAAACAGAATGCAGTAATTACAGAGGAGTAGCGTTACTAAATACCGTATATAAAATCCTATCAAAATCCATAAAAGATAAGCTAGAAAAAGAAGTTGAAAATATAATAGGCGAATACCAATGCGGATTTAGACGAGGGAGAAGCACAACGGACCAAGTATTCATAATCAGAGAATTACAAGCAGAAAGCTATGAACACAACTTACCAACGATAGCGCTATTCATCGACTTCCAGCAAGCATACGATAGAATAAAAAGGAAGGAATTAAAAGAGACCCTTGAGGAACTGGGAGTTAGCAGAAAGTTGCGTAGCATGATACATCTTACTTTAGAGAATACAGAAAACAGAGTCAAAGTAAACAATCATGTATCGGACAAATTTATAGTAAACGAAGGATTAAGGCAGGGCGATCCTTTGTCATCATTACTCTTCAATTTATGCCTAGAAAAAATAATGCGAGAAGCGAAAATCAATAGAGAAGGACTCCTATATCATAAAACACACCAAGTTTTGGCATTTGCGGATGATATAGTGTTGCTGGCAAGAGGAAAAAAAGAGCTACAGGAGATAGTACAGAGAATAGTAAAAGCAGCAAAGAAAATGGGACTTTACATAAATGAAACTAAAACAAAATGTATGCAGTGGACAGATGATCAGTTCAGGGATGGACAAAAGTTTAAAGTAGAAGTAGAAGAAAGATTATCATACGAATTCGAAATGGTAGAAAGATTTACATACCTAGGTACAATAATATCACGCAAACCTAACATTAAAGAAGAAATACAAGCTAGAATAATGGCAGGCAATAGAAGTGTACATGCTCTTAGTGGAATGTTGAAAAGCAAGTTTTTATCAAGAAAGGCAAAAATACAGTTATACAAAACAACTATACAACCAATAGTAACGTACTGCAGTGAGACATGGACAATGACAAAAAATGAACAAAATTTACTGGAGATATGGGAAAGGAAAATCCTGAGGAAGATATATGGAGGAATAATAAGGGACGGTTTATGGATAAGAAGATCAAATGATGAGTTAAAGAAATTATATAATCAACCTAACATAATAGGAGTCATAAAGGCACAGAGACTAAGATGGCGAGGTCACCTAGAAAGGATGCCGAACACGAGGACTTCAAAAAGGGTAATGAACTACACTATAACTTTAAAAAAGAGAAAAGGAAGGCCAAAAAATAGATGGAATCAGGAGGTAGAAAAAGATATGGAAGAAATTGGACTACAAGGCCAGAAAAGAAAAATGAATAACAAGAAGGAATGGAGAAAAATCACGTATCGAGCCAGAGAAGATCTCAGTACATAAAGAAAAGCGAAAATGAAGAAAGAACAAACTTTTTAAGCCATGGGCCTCTAAGGCCTTTAGTGCTATTGTATATATATATATTTCTAGAGGTTCTGTAAGTTGCCCATCTATTCTGACTTCCATTTTGTTGTTTGGGTAGATGTTTTCGATAGTTTTTAAAATATTTAGGGGAACTTCTCTATTATTCAGAAGATGGATTACATCTTACTTTGTCAAACGCTTCTTTAGGTCAATCAGACACAGAAATGGTATACCTCTTGTGTTTTGGTTGACATGTATTTCAGGCAAGCTTTTTTTTTTCTTTACATTTTTCCTTCACTTCTGTACAAAACCATGGAGTTCTTCGCCTTGGGAACGGTTTATTTTTATTTATTTATATTTGTTTCAATAAGAACTTCCTTGACCGAAGCTAAGATATTAGACTTAATTTTTGCCCAGCTTTCTTCGACTCCATCACTTTCTGTGATATATGTATTTCTGCTTTTTATTGGTTATTTTTTTTTGGAATAGATATCTTGTGGAGTCATTCTGTAAGCTTTCCACTTTTATCTTTGTGGTGTATTCTGGTGCTTTGTTATCACATATATGTGTTTTCATTCGGATTTTGCACAATACCAATTTATGATCGCTTCCTATTTCTGCTGATGTTTGTGCTCTTACATCCAAGATTTGAGAGGGCTGTAACTCTCTATTCGACAGAATATAGTCTATCATAGATCTTTGTCCTCTACTGTTTTCAAAAGTATATTTGAATTGTTCTTTGTGAGGGAAAAATGTATTATTAATACGTATTTCGTTTATGCTGCAGAGGTCCGTCAGAAGGTCTTCCTTTTCATTTCTGATATTTTCATTATATCGTTGTTTTATTCCAGGAACTAGATCATTGTCAACACGGGCGTTAAAATCGATATAACAGATTATACGAATAATTAACATATTTGACAAACTTCTGTCAACCCCTCCAAGCACCATGAGAGGGTGTCGTTCTATAGGGCTTTTTATGTTTAGTCGTGATCTCACTACTTCTATGAAGATTTCTATATGGATTTCTCTTGTCAATTTTTTGATTAAGGAAAGAGGGAAGAATAGCAACTGGGACGTACAGCACAGAAAACCGGAGTGGCGGAACTGGTAAAACCCGAAGGTAAAAAAAGACCTCGAGAGAATATCAAACCCACCTCAACAAAGAGGCAGATTGGACTCCAATCATTGGAGGTTCGATTGCTCCAATTGGAGTCCTGCAGGTGAACCTCTAGTACAGTAAAGCTGCTTCGGCAGAACTTCTATAGCCTTGATGGTTTCCAAAATTTTGCGGTTGAAATATTTACACATATTCATAGAACACCCTATATAAAGCATTAAATCAATTTCAAGTTTCATAATCTATTTCCATTTAAGAAAACGTAGTAGGTACCAATCAAATAGGGTTTTATTAACCCTCCGTTCATCGGGTGTGGTCTGTGAATCTACGACAAAATAAAAATTTTGGATAATTCTCTCATTTTATTTTTTTAAATTTCTACCTTTTCAGTACCTTCCTAGAAACTAAATACCATTCGTTTTTTTTTTATACAAAACTCTTTTTGAAATTTCCAAATAGCTGCTGCATGGCCGTTTGTCCTGACAGACCCCACCCGTTCAAATGTGTAACAATATTTTTGCACTGCTTCTTAGTTGTATTTTTCTTGCAATCTTGTTTCACTAGGCCAGAAATAACGCAAATTAAAAATAGGCAGGTATATTCTTGAGTTTTTGCATTTAGCAACGAAGAAGAATATACAGAAGAAAGGAAAAAATGTGATTGCTGTTTCCACTGTGCACAGAGAGGATCGGATTGATGAAGATACTGGTGATCAGAAAAAACCAGAAATAATTACTGTTTATATTTCCACAAAGAGTGGAGTAGATGTTGTAGACAGAATTATCACATCATATAATGTTTCCAGAAATACGAAACGTTAGCCAATGGTAATAGTTTATAATCTTCTTAATCTCGCAGCAATTAATGCATTTGTAATTTATAAAGGCAACAACCCAGATGGAGAATTTTCCAAAACGCGAAGATTATTCCAAAAAAACCTAGGTATGGAATTGGTACAGGAGAGTATACGACCGAGAGCATTTGACAAAAGCTGTGCGTGCTTCGGCCTTGAGACTCTCAGGCATTGAGGTCGACGTTGTACCAGAGCCCCAGTCAGGTAAGAGAGGAAATTGTAAATATTTCAAAAGACGCAAAACTCGCTTTTTTTGCAAATCCTGGCTATGTATGGACCACATAATGGTATGCTGCAAAGATTGCTTAGAAAATTTGACCACTGTAGTTTGTGCTCACAATTTAATTTTTTAGTTTATATATGTTTTTGTAGTACTTTGTTTCTAATTAAAGTTTTAAATGTTTTTGTTTTTTCATTATTCAGTCGCTGTTCACAAATTTGAAAAAATATGCGTTGAAATTGTAAACATTTTTAAAATTTACCTAATACAACTTAAAAAAAATTTGGAATTGTTTCTGTAATAAACATTATATATTAAATGATTTGTTTAAAACACGTTGATGTGAAATTAGCAATAAAATGTATGCTGTTGCTCGGGAGGCGGTATTTCATTTTGGTCCTCACAGACCACACCCGACCGAAAGTCTTTCATAATGGTCACCCGATGAACGGAGAGTTAAGTATCCATGAATTCATCAATAAATCTGTTCAATGAGTTGATTAGATTTTAAAATCAAATAATTAATTCAAATTGACTTTCATTTTGATGATAACCTTAAGAACTTTCATGTCCTATTAAGATATAGTGAGATAAAAGCAACGTCTTTCTAATAACTTTTAATCTTGAGTTAGAGATAGATACAAGGGGACAACCATAATACATACATACAGTGTGGCCCATTTATATTTGAAATTAATAACCGATTTCAACCAATTTTGTTTTAAATGTCATGTAATAAACGATCTACTTCTTGACATAATTTAAATTGTTTATTCAAATTGTTTGTTCAAATTTCCAGGGGATACTACGATACTTTTTCTTAGTCGAAAATGGAGAATTTTTTGAGAGAAAAAATTGAAGTTATACTTCTTTTGGGAGACAACGATAGAGGTGCCCGAGAAATTTGTATAATATTTAATGCGACATGCTGATCGTCCTAATATTAGCTGCAATAAGGTAATGAAAATAAATTATGTTTAAAACATTCCAATTATGAATATGTTGCATTACCAAAACTAATTTACAAAAATAACCCCTTACAAAGAAGAAGAATGATCAAATCAACTGGAATATTTAAACAATATCAATTTTCTAAAAAACTGTTGTTTAGTGATGAAGCCATTTTCACCACAAATAGAGTAGCAAAATCACAAAATCGTCGCTATTGGACAGCAGATTGGTAATAAACTGTAAATTCTCAAAAAAAATTTTTTGTGTGTGGCATACTGAACGACCGAATTATTGGTCCTTTCTTTTGGAATGCTATTCATGAGCTTCCATTTAATGAACAATCAAATTTGTGCATCCAGTTAGATTGCTGTTCTATTCATTACGTCAGAACTGTGAAACAATGACTAAACGAAAATTTTCCAAATCGTTGGATAGGCCGTGGTAGTCTGTTAATAGATTGGCTACCCATATATTGAGATCTTACAATTTGATACTACTTCCTCCGATGAGTTATCAAACAAAAAGTTTATTAGTATAAATGGGCCATACTGTATATGATACGATTGCTTTTCCTTAATGCGTCATACATTTGGCGGGAGTTAAAACAATTAAATTAAAAAACGGTTCTATTTTTTGTTATCTCTAAGTATATTAAATAATGGATTTAAAAATAATGCTAAGAATAATTTATATTTATAGATTGATTGTAATCAAACACGGATAGCTTCTTCTTGACTTAAGTGAATTTATAACCAAAAAAGAAACACGAAATAAAAATGCAGGAAAAACGAAAGTAAATAGAGGAAAAGAGGAGAGGGAGAAGGAGAATATCAATAAATGTATACAGTTCTATTTTATTCGGAGATTTAAAAGTTGAACAAGAAAAAACAAGCTTCGGCACAACAAAGCAGTCATTGCAATTGCAATGAGAATATTTATAAAACTAATTTTAACACGTTGACTTCCACGGCACTTTCAAACATTCCGGTATAGTACATATTAATCATCAAAAATCTCATAGAATGTTTAAAAATATTGTTATGAGTTATATCATAGCTGGTTTATGTAACAGAATGCCTTCGAAGAAGCAAACTACGAGATAATACGTCCAAAACGTCCATAACACGCTTCGCCCGGTCCCGACAACTCACTTTACTAAAGTAAGTCGGATATTTGATCCGTATAAATTTGTTTACAATAGTTCAGATATCATGCCGAGCACCTAGCAGTGTTATAGCATGTTTCCATCAAATTATAAATACTCCAGTATGGATAAGAAAAAACGACTTGATCACTACTTTAATCTGCCAATTAAGCCAATCCCGATTATTTCTTCGAACACCAGACGCCAACTGTTCATATTTACACTGTTTATTCTACGATCTTCGTCATCACAATGATCATCATCTTTGTCTCGGCAATCCTTTGTGGATCCTGACCTACTATAAGATTCGTCGCCATTCTGTTAAGTGTCTAGCGACCTGTTGCCTTTTTTTGATTTTTAATATTCCTAACTCCATCTAACCACCTAATGCACGGTCGGCCTCTGCATCTCCTTCCAATAGGTGTTTCTTGTCGTTACCTTCTTAGCAATCATATTGTCTGGCATTCGTATTATGTGCCAACCCATCTAAGTCGCTGTGTTTTAATGAACGTTACGACGTTTGGTCATTAAAGAGTTCGTATAATTCGAAATTATATCTTCTGCGCCATTGCCCTTGGTTGTTTATAGTTCCAAATATTTTGAGGAGTCTTTTATGCTCGAATATTTCCAACAGTCTTTCATCCTTCTGCGTTAGGGTCCATGTTGCTGTGGCATCTGTGAGGACCAGTCTCAGCAATGTATTGTATATAATAATTTTAGTTCTTCTTGTATATAATAATTTCTTGAGGAATTGTTTTTGGAGCCCATAATATGCCCCATTTGTAAGGTTTATTCGTCTTTTAATTTCTTCTGTTGTTTTGTTGGTAGTAGTTACTAGCGAGCCAAGGTATGTGAACGTGTCAACACGTTAGCATCCTCCAAAAATAAAAATCTAGGGAAGCTAAGTCTAGTGACTGAGCGGAACATTTTATTTTACCTTGTGTACTCATCACACGTTCAGAAAAAACTAAAACTAAATAGTCTCTGACAGACTGTGCATTATGTGAAGGACAGCCATCTTAAAACCAAATTTGGTTTAAGTTGATTTGAAAATGTCAGAGCAAATGAAAATTATCCAGCCTATTAGTGGCACCAGTATTAAATAGAAGAGAGGTAGACCAAGACTGAGATGGAAGGACGGTTTGAACGAGGACGATGGCGATGAACAGAAACGACGACTGGCGATGATGATGATTTGAAGATGTTAAAGTTCAAGACTAATTTGATTTCGTAGTAATTCAAGATATTTTACTGCATTTAGATAAAACTAATAACTGAAACTAATAACGTACAATGGATGGATTATGTTCCCTGTGATTTGGGAAAGATAATTCGTCTGTAAACAAAATATTTTTCAAAAAATTATTATTTCCATTGCATTTTTCCATCATAATTTTACAGAATTCCATCCGTTTAAAATGATCATCAGGAAATATTTCTTGAATGGTCTGCATTTTATAAAAGTGATAGTTGTTTTTTCTTTTTTCTTCTTTCTATCGTGAAAATTTTCTTTTCACGATATGATGGACAGCAGTGTTTACATCTGACATTAGTACAGCGAAACTTTTGAATTGCGAAATTGATGAATTATGGCCAATATAGTTTTTACGGGTCTATTTTTACGAGTTTACGAGTTTTTATTGGTCTGTTTTGAAAAGCTGTAATAAATAAAATATTAGTGGTCTTACAGAATGGTCCCCAAAATACCAGTTTATTATTATTCTTTCTACAGTGGTGTAAACAGTCGGCATATTCAATTTTTATTGTCACACCTAGTAGCTACTTCTCAAATAAATGAGAGATCTTCTCTTAAATTCGATCGGAAATAATCGGGTTTAACGAAAGGTATAAAGCTTCATTGTGGCGTTGATGCCAGAATGTAGAGGGGAGACTAGGGGGAAAAATATAATTTTGATCTCTGTCTATGAAGTGGTACAGGAACAAGGATCACTAGAGAACACGGTTTTCGTCCTTGCCGATTCAGACTCGCACACATTCACACTCAAACACATTCACACAAGGCAACACTTACACTAGCATGACAGTGAAAGGCGTCCTCTTTCTGCTACCGAAGCATCCTCGTCGCTGGGACCGCCGGCCGACAACAGAGTCCCTTGCACGATACGGTATCTGTGGTCGGATGGGACTGTCTAGGCGACTGACGGAGCCAAAGTAACATCGAAATGGTAGCGTCCATCACTATCATTCTAACACACACAAATTCACACTGGGCTACCCACGGCAGGCCGCCTCTCGAAAGCTGACGAGGCCTGGCCGTTAACGAAAATACCCAATGACAAATTTTAGTGCAATACACTAGTTTTGAAGTTCGTGTAGACGTAAAAACGGCTGTAGGAACAACAGTAACTAGAGACACGGTCCTGTCGCATTTACCTCAAAACACATACACATTTCTTTTCTGGAAAGAACACCACATTCATACAAGCCTTTCGCCTCTGATTCAAATAGTGACCCCATCTCAACAGCCTCCAAGATGCTCCTCCACACACACCGCTACCCCAGTTGTGTGTTTTCGGCCTTTTTTTGCTTTTGTCGATTACAAACAACACATTCAATTCTAGCGTGAAGAGGAAACATGTTAGTATCTGTTAGTTATCTCGCTAATTTTGTAATACTGACTATAAATTTTTTCCGTATCTGGATAAAGAAGCTATGAGATAATTTGTAGTTGGCATCGGTAGGTAAACAACCTATGAGGTAACTGGTTTAAAAAATAAATAGTTTCGGAAAAGTATTTTGTCGGAGATTCGAAAACAATTTAAATAAAACATTATGTAAGTTCCCAATTATTAATGTTAATTAATTGAACAAATAAATATTTTACCTGCAATCAATGGCAGTGACATAAAAAGACTTCCTATCCATGAGGTAGCTGATTTGGAAGCACCAAATTCGATTAAAAATTCTTTATACAATAATCCAAACGTAAATCCAACGCCATCTGATAACATGTTAATTACAAAAGAGGCTAACACTACCAGCCATCCCCACCCACCATCGGGAATCTTCTGACCAGTTTTCTCGATGAACAAACTAATCTCTGACGAAAGAATTGATTCTCTTCGTTGATATAGATGATCTATTCGAAGTGTAGAATTGTTAAAATTTTCTGTTTCTGGCGGTGAATCTTTAAGACTTTCAACACTAGGTGCCACTTCTGAAATTTTAACCAAAGGTGCATGCGTTTGCCCATCTTCAACTGAATCTTTAATCATTTTTACGTCGAGACCTTACTTCACCCACAACTGCTTCAAATTGGTTGTTCTCATCGAGGCCACACTCTGAAAGATTAAAAAAATTAGCATGGTTAAACATAAAATAGGCCAACTATTTTTAAATTCTTACTGGTTTATATTATTTTATCTTTTCTGAGATAAGAAAATATCTCCAAGTAAATAATAAAATGTGTTCTGTTATCATTCATTTTGTGTTTGAAATATTGTTGTTTCCTATTGAAAGAATGTTTAAAATGTTACTAAATAATCACACTATTACTGTTATAATGTTAGTTAGTTTTGATGTATGAGGTGCAATGTTCATTCAAGTAAGGACATGCAGTGCCTCTAAAGCCTTCTCATCAACTATATTTTGAACCGTAAAAATCAAATTGATAATTTTTTCTTAACTGAACTAAGGCACCTGTTTATAGTCTTTATGATGTTTTAGTGACGTAATCACTTAAAACAGCGGACAGGCATCGTTTTATAGAATTTATTTAAATAGGATTATACAGTGCTAACCAAAAGTCCCCTCTCCCGCTTGTACCTTTTGAACGGTTATATGTACATACTTACAATAGCGAAATTTGGAGGGACGAAACAAACAGACGTAGGCTTCTAAACTAGTCATAATGTGTGACGTAATAGTTATAGATATCGATACAGAACCTGTGACCGATAATTTTAAATGGGACCTTATGGCAAGTGATATCTCGCTTGAAAATACCTATTAATTTTCTTGAGAGTGTAAGCTGATTTTGATGAATAAATTAAATAAAATCTAAAATTGTAGTTTCGCATTTATTAATAAAGATTTAAGAACCAGTTCTTATAATAGTGTTCAAAGTGTGTTCCATCTACTTCCTAATAGTTCGTACCTTCCTAATAGTTATGCGTACTATTGTTAAATTCTTGTCGTACTCGTTCAAATGTATCGGGAGAAATTGTCCTACATTCTTCAACAATTCGTTGTTACAAAAAGTCGAGTGTTAGGTCCTACTGTTAGTCCAACTGTAGTCAACTGTAGCGTAAACCTTAGATTTTAAGTACCCCCACAGAAAAAAATCTACCGAACATTCTACCGAACCTCATCGTCCAATCTATCTACCACGATATTCCTCATCTAGGTAACGTAGCATAATAGTGTGCAGGAGGACCATCTTGTTAAAACGATATTTCCAAGTTGCCGAATTCATATTGATTATCTTCCAGAATTTGATTTCACACTCACGACTTCGGTCTTCGGTTTTTTTTAAACGTAAAATTAGTTTCTCTGAAAAAACTTAAAATAGGTCTTGTATTTCATGGTAAGATTACTCCCAGTAGTGCCTTTAAACAACCTTTGAAACTGCTCAAAAATGTTCTTAATCGTTAGGTCTCGGTTGTCAAAGTACAATCTATTTATTTTCCAGGTGTGTAATGACTTGGTTTATGTTGAATAGATTTTAAATGTTCGAAAGCCATAGAATAAAAATCATCGGAAATTTTTCTTTGGTTTCCGTGTTTTCCATCAAGTGGAGTTTTCTGAACAATTTTTTCTGTAATATTCTTACGCGCTTCACTCCTACTTGATATAAGTCAACAAAAAAGAAACGGCACAGAGAGTGTCTTGTTTTTTTTTTGAACCATTATCATAAAAATAGTCAAATAAACGCTTTGGATCTTGCGAAGTTATTTTTGCAAAACATTTTTCTACAAAACACTTACGGGCAACAGAAAATACCTTACTCTGTACAGTTTTTCCCGTTAATTTTGACACATACTCCTGTCCACTCTGTCAGATTTTGCCACGTTTTCTTTCCAATGGTCTTTCTGAACAATTTTCTTTTTGGCACCTTTGGACATCGCGTAATCTAAAACAGCTTTACGACTAGCCATTGCTTTAAAATACACAATCACATTGACCGAAATTCACCAGAACAGAATTTCGAGGCACAAATCTTTCTCAGCTGTGCCAACACTTCACTAAAAAAAGTCTTGTTCCAACGTAAAAAACCGTAACATCGTAGAAAAAATTGGTAGACTGACAGAGAACAACATAAAGAGTTCAGTTCTGTGTTCTCCAGAAGAAGGGTCATACGCATATAGACCCTTATTCTAGCCACCGCCTTAACTGAATTTTGTAACATCTCTACTTTACCGATACACTTCACCGGTTAAGAGAACATCGAGAAAAACAGGCCCAACTATGTAGTTTTCCAAAATACCTGTCCAAACATTTACTTTTTCTGGAAATTGAGTTTTTCACGAAAGGCGTGAGGATTTGTGTCACTCCAATATCTCACATTGTTCTGAAGCTATTTTCTTGTGGCATGTTAAAGTAATTACTATTTAAATGGGAATAAGCCACAATTAAAGGTGGCTTATTCCCATTTAAATAGTTAATACCTCACATTGTACTGTGGGAAGAAGTACTTTGCCACTAAAACAAATTATTTTATGTAATCTGGCTGTTAGTTAATTTGATGGACATATTGTTACAGAATTCTAGTCTTCTGCTGGGGTAATCTCATCTTAAAGTTGGTGCACAATTTTTAATTTGTATGGATGAAATTTGTTTTTAGCCAAAACTCGGTGTAATGTCCTTTGACTGATTCCACAGATCGATAGATAGATAGATTACACTACCATTGCTGCAATTAAGTATGTCAATTTTTTTGTAATCACTAATTGTTGATCGACCAGATCGTCTGGCATCTTATTCCTAATGAAGACGCTCCCTCAAATAAGTCCTCGATAAAGGGCGATCGGGGTGCCTCTCATTAAAAAGACGTTCCGCTGTATGGAAATTGTTTCTACATTACGTACCATTCTGACTATGTAAATATTTAAACGTCTCGTTAAACAATAATTAAACTAAATATGCAAGGTATAAACGCTTTTGCAAAAACTTAGTAAAGTAAAACAACTAGAGAATTGAAAAACGTCAACTTTTTTGAAAAATAACCAGAGGTGAAACTATAATTTTAGTATGCATTTATTTAATTTATTCATCAAAATCAGCTTGAAGCCAAACTAAATTAGTATGATTGAATACCTTTCAAACTTGCCATAAGGTCACATTTAAAATTATTGGTCACAGTGGCTCTGTAACGTCATCTATGACTATTAAGTCACCTGTTATGACTAGTTAATAAGCCTACCTCAGTTTATTTCCTTCCTCCAAATTTCACTATTATAAGTATAATCGTTCAAAATATAAGAGGGTGAGGGGACTTTTGGCTAGCACTGTATTAGTAACATAATCTCTTTTTCTATTTACTTTATTTTCTTCCTAATAATATTGTTGGGTATTAGATGGAATTAGAAAAATAGATCATCCAATTAGTGTCACAAATTTCAGTGGAAGTCCATGGTATGATGTCACAGCTATAATACGTGGTTGTCCTCAATTGTTCTTAAATTACAAGTAGTTATGGAACTCAATTGCTAGTACATACACATTTTTATTAACATATTGATACTAAATAGTTTTGCAGCACAACGTGAATTGTTTGTGAGGTTTAATGATTTGTTTGCATCGTTTTTTTTTTATTTTAAAACTAAACTGGTTTATAATCGACTGTAAACTATTTTAGTAATATTTTATGTATCGAAGATGGTATAAAAGGGGGAAAAATACCTAGAAACATGAATAAAAAATATGGAAAGAATGTAAATGATAAAGAAAGTGTAGAAACATAATTTCTTCTTCTACTTTACATAAGCAATTTTGCTTGTCGGGTTGTTGGCTCTATGGAAGATAGTCACTCCATGTCTTGCGCTGTCAATCGATACTTCTACCAGTTGATGATTTGTTTCTTGCTATTTTAACGACTCTTGTGTCTGCCATTCTACTGATGTGATTGTTCCCATTTTTTTTCTATTTAGTTTCCACCTATATATACCCTGTACATTACATTATTTATTTTAAACTTGTCACTCCTTATTCGGTCTCTTTGTGTGTTTTCTGTAATTCTTCTGAGTATTTTCATTTCTGCAGTTTCCAGCACTCTGTGTGTTTGGCTGTGTCGGGTCTTGTTTCTGATGCGTGCATCAATATTGGTTTTATACTGGCTTTATAAATTCTTGATTTCATCTCGCAGTTTGTGTCGGTTACGCCATAAAGTGTTATTAAGGCACTCTGCTAATCTATGTGCTCTTTGTAGTTGGTCTCTTAATTCTTTTTCAACGACTCCATAGCTGGACAGCGTAATCACTAGGTACTTTATTCCCATTATTTGTCCAATACTAACTCCATAAACTTAGTTTATATCTTATTGGTTCTTTACTAATTACTATTGTTCTAATTTTCTGCGTTAAAATCCTAATCTTAAATTCTTTTGCTCTTGTAATAAATCTTTGAACTAGTCTTTGAAAGCTTTCTTCATTTTGGGCTATCAAAATTGCTTCGTCTGTGTAACAGAGAATTTTAATTTCTCATTATTCCCCGTTATGTATCATCTATCTTTATTAGTATAGACAGGGATGCGTATTGTCGCCAATTCTTTTTAATGCCTACTCTGCATACTTGTAATTAAGAGATCCTGTAAAAAGCTCTTAAGGGTGAAATAGCTGGAATAAAAGTAAATGGAGTTCCCATTAACAACATTAGATATGCGGACGACACTGTGATTTTAGCCGAAAATATTGAAAATCTTCAGAGGCTGGTGACCAGAATAGCTCAAGAAGACGAAATTTATGAGAATATCGAAAACTCACAAGAAATAAAGAGAATCTTATAACAATAACAAGTGGACAAATATATATATCTGGGAACAATGATTAACTCCACAAATGACTACATTCAGGAGATCAAAATCAGAATAGAAAAGGCTAGACCAAATTTTAACAAAATGAGAAGAGTACTATGTACAAGGGATTTAAAATTGAAACTAAGTGTTAGGTTGGCGAGGTGCTATGTTTTTTCGACTGTGTTTTATGGAATGGAATATTGGACATTGAATGCAACATCAATGAAAAAACTGAAATCATTCGAGCTGTGGGTGTATAGAAGAATTCTGAAAATATCGTGGACAGAACAAGTCACAAACAAAGAGGTTCTGAGAAAGATGAATAAAGAAATAGAAATTTTAAATACAATTAAAACAAGAAAATTGGAATATCTCGGACATATTACACGTAGAGAGAAATACACCTTGCTCCAACAAATTATGCAGGGAAAGATCCAAAGAAAAGAAGCATAGGGAGGAGTAGAATGTCATGGCTGCGCAACCTGGAAGAGTGGTACGGATGTACATCAAATGAACTTTTCAGAGCAGCCGTCTCAAAAGTCCGAATGGTTATGATGATTGCCGACCTTCCTTCCGACCGCGGAGATGGCACTTGAAGAAGAAGAGGGCTTAGTGAAAAAAGGAAGTAATAATGTATGCTTACTGCTCCTTCATTTTCTCTACAGCTATTTACCCGCTAATGTGAAAAGTTTAAAAATATTTGCAGATTCATATGGAGAGCAAAATAAAAATTATACATGTTCCGCTTTCTGCATCATGTGATTCATTATGAAAAAAGGCTTGAATATGTTCTTATAACATTCCCGATTCGGGGACATTCGTACTTAGAGTGCGATGAAGATTTTGGTATGATTATTCGAAAAAAAAAAGAACACAACACCTAAGTGATTGAGGCTATCAGAGCATCTCGTGTAAAACTTTAACCCTTTGACGTTGAAGAAGTACTTTAAAAATATTTTCGATCATGGGACAAACATTTAAATCTGCTATATAAACAAAAGTGTCCATTTCCATCAAGATAAATAAGATAACTGAAAATATCAGTAGAGCACCCAAAGCTGGTATATTATAGGGTTACTTTTAATGGTGCATATAGGAGTCCTTTGATATAATAGAAAGTAAAACAATTTGCTACCAACAGTACCAAGAAGTTACGTCTCCCAGATTATTTGTATACAGGTATTAGTTTATCAGGTATTTAGATAAGTGTTATATTGTTTAATGTTTCGTTTAGAGGTTTGATACCAATATCCATCGAGAAATATCGGGTTTTGACAAAGTTAGCTAAGTTTTGTGGGGAAAGGGTTAAGATTTTTTGTTAAATTTACTATATAAAAATACATCAGACCAAAACATCAAAAAAGTAGCAAACAAGAAATAAGTTACAAGATTTCAAAATAAAAGAAAAGTAGCAAAAGTGACGCAAAGATCAACAAAAAAAAAATAAGAAGCAGGCAGAGAAGAAAACAAATAAAATTATCAAATTAGTGTTACTATGTACATATGTATATGTATTCTCAATGTTATTAATATTTTTAATACAACTGTAGTAATATAAAAGCCTTTAATTTTATAAAAGTTGAAAAAATAACGTCTAAGACACTCCTTATTTCCACTTAATCTGTGGAGTTTCATCGGTTTTCCCCCATACAAACTAATAGTCCAGTCGTCAGAGATTTAACCTGCGTCATATACGAACAAGCAGAATTTTGCAGAGAATGTCAATTTTGGGACCCCAAAAAAGATGTAAAGAAGTTTATCATTTTTACCCCAAGGCTTCCCCTAAACTCCCCCTAGGAGATTAAAAAAACGGCAAAAAAATCGATTTACCAAGAATCTTTACACCCTAGAAAAAATATTTCAAATAAAAAATGTAGCTGAGATAATTTTGAACAAAAATGTTTATTAGCACTTTTTGTGTAGAATGAATCGTTCTCTCAGAAACAACGCTTAAAGCGACCGATGATTTTCAATGTGGCCAGCGCGCGAAATCAATTTTAAATAAAATTTGTATCAACTCAACGGTAAAAATTCTATATCTTTTGATCAGAGTGTCCTATTGAGCAAAATCAAAATACTTTTTAAAAGTGAAAAGTGCAGCTTTCGTATAAAATTATTATATATTGCCGCAAATGAAGTCAGTTACTATTCGCGAGGAACCGCAACGCAAAGTGGGCGACACCTGGTGGTAGATTTCAAAAGCATCCACGTCGGGAAAACTTTGAAATTGTCATTATTTTGTATACATATTAGCGACCAGTTTATATTGTAATTAATAATTACTGCGGCTTCAAAAAACTACTGCAGTGTTCCTCAATGTTCCTCCTATTATAATTCACAAAAAAAATTCCATACATAAGTTTCAGCTGGACGAGAATATGGGAAAAGTTTGGCAATGCATTTTGAGAATTGGCAAACCTATAACCAAGTACATAACTGTGTGCAGTTTACGTTTTACTGAGAACGATTACTTTACAAGTGTTATATTTCAATATATTTATACTTAATTTACTTTATAGTAACACCTGAAACTAAATTGAGAAGACTGAAGAAAAATGCTGTTCCATCCGCTAAATTGCCCCTACGGACTCATGAAGTTTTTAGTAGAAAACGTAAGGCGTAATTTACAAAATATAACGTGGCCAGCTCCAAAAACTTCCTCACCCTAAACTAAAGATCTCTGCCGATCTTACAACCATATAAATAATTAAGATAATGTAAATTTTACTCCCCGTGTTTCAGACATACTGTAGAAAAACAAACATTTAATTTTATTTTTATTCAGGTTTGGGAATCAATTACCGTATGTATAAACTCGAATCACAAACAAATAAATTTTGAAGAACGTACTCCAACTTTTACCTTGGCAAAACACACGTGTAAATGATTTATATTAAACGTTTTATAGCTTATAGATCAAATGACAAAATGATTTGTTTTCCCGAAGTTATCGTCCATCTTTGAAATCTTCAGCGCCCCCTGTCGGAATTGCCAATAAAGGTATTAAATAAATAAACGTTTAGCGATTTTTACCATTTTTTACGATTCTCGTGAGATCAATAAACTTTATTACTTCCATTGACCGGTCACTACGAAATTTTCATTATTAGAGCATAATCTTCAAAACATATAGCCCGAAATTTCGGTTTTGAGTTTTGGCAATAAATGTGAATCTTTTGAAATATGCCCAAAAACGCTGAATTTACACATTCACATCACAAACAATCGCACGTCACGAAAAATGCTTCCACGAAAACGGAATGTTTAAGTTTAGGGTTTTTAGACATATTTCAAATGCCTCACATTTGTTGCCAAAACCGAGAACCGAAGTTTCAGGCTATAGGTTTGGAATATTGGCATCTAATAATGAAAATTTCATAGTGACCGGTCAATGGAAGTGATAAACATTATTGATCCCATGCGAATCTTAAAAAATGGTAAAAATCGCTAAACGTTTATTTATCTAACATCTTTATAGAAACTGACTTAATTTGCGGTAAAATGCAAATATTGCATACGAAAGCTGCTCTCTTCACCTTCAAAACGCATTTTAGTTTTTGTCGATAGGTCACTCTGAACAAACGATCTCAAATTTTTACAGTCGAGTTGATATAATTTTTTTTTTAATTTATTTCGCCCGTGTACCTGACATTGGAAACCACCGGTCCCTCCAAGCGTTGTTTCTAAGAGAACGGTTCATTCTACAGAAAAAGTGCTAATAAATATTTTTGTTTAGAATTATCTTAGCCACATTTTTTATTTGAAACATTTTTTTCTACAACGTACGGATTCTTGATAAAACAATTTTTTCCGTTTTTCCCCATTACAGAGGGAGGTTTTTAGGAGAAAACGGGGGGTAAAGGTGGTAAACTTTTTTCCATCTTTTTTGAGGTCCCATAGTTGACATTCTCGGCATAATTCATCTTGTTTGTATAATTGTTAGAGGTTCAGTGGCATTTTCGTCCCTGAAAACTGGAGTATAACGTTTCATTGATTTTTGTTTTTCCGCCGACTCTTCATATGTAAAACCCAACGAATCCGAACGTGTTGTTTTAATACTGAATGGTCATTAGTCTCATTCAAGAAAGGTTGATGTGGTTAACATTGTTACAGAAAACTTTATATATATTATCTGCTTCCTCTCCCGTCGACACATAAATTACAACTCCCAGATGTCCCTTTTGAGGGTTGAAATGAAACGAATACTTTAGACAAAAAAAAGGGAACACTTGCAGAGCTTCTTAAAACAGATGGAACACGACTTTTACGGAACACAAAAAGAAATATGGAGAATGATCAGAGGACAAAGAAAGGAGATGAACATACTAATAAAAACGAAACACATTCAGAAGGAAACATGGTTAGACTACTCTCGATTCCTATTTGCTAAAGGTGACGATAATGAACCACCAACACCAGAGGTGATGACAAACGAAGAAATAAATATTGAGGAGGAAGAGGTAAAGGAAGCATTGAGGAAATTAAAAAATAGAAAATCACCAGGAGAGGACAGAATACCGAATGAACGCCTAAAGTACGGAGGACCAGATCTGACCAAACAACTATTAAAACTAATCCAAAAAATAATGGAAAGAAAACAGAATTCCTGGAGAATGGATATCAAGCATCCTAATACCCCTCCAAAAAGGGAGACAAATCTTACCCGGAAAATCACAGAGAAATTAATTTATTAAACACAACACTAAAATTAACAACCAAAGTGATAACAAATAAACTGAATGAAATTATAACACTAACAGAATAACAAGGTTTTAGGTCGGGAAGATTATGCACCGACGCTATATTTATAATGAAGCATAATGTTTCGTGAACACAATGAAAGTAAAACTAGAAGAAGCTTGAAGAGAGAAGAAGATGTCCCTTCTATGTCGCCATTTAAAACCTATTGCACTTTTGAAATTAAAACATGGCTTAATGTAAGTCCAAGAAGGGTAGTGAAATTTTTATCAAATAGCGGAGCTAATGGGGAGAGCATAATGTACGCGCCGCAAGTTGTGAAATAGCTGTCAACGGTTTTACAATACTTCCATTTCAACCAATTATTTTTCAAGATCATGAAATTGCAATTTAACTTTTAATAAATCAGATTTAGATATATATGGCAGCGATTCCAACCAATACTCCGAATATATTTGTTCTTATAGCACCTCATTTGTCCAAAAGTTATTTTAAAAGACGTAATTATTGGTCTCTTCATCTTTATTCATCTTTTTGTTATTTTAAACACCTTTTTATCTCAATATCAACTACCCGATATTGGGGGGATCTTATAGCACCCGATATTAGGCAACATTTTTTAAGTTTAGAATTTGGCACTTTTTATTATTTTCACAAATAACAGGAAATTTAAGTGTACTTAAATTTTGCCCTGAAATTTAAAGCGAAATGAAAACCCTAGAAACAAAGAGGTGAATCGATAAAAACAATTAGGTACCGATAAAAAACAGTAAAATTAAAATGTGTGTGCCATATACCGATAGTTATAAAAACAAAAAATCTATATTGTTTCACAACTTAAACTTCTGTGCATTCTAATTAGGTATGCACGAAGTAATGAAAATAAATGTATGTACTTATAACAGAACAATTTTTAGCAAGTACGCCAGTGGGCTATCTTTTCATGAATGTACCTAGATGCATGTTTTGTTTGTATTACATAAACATGCAAAAATAAGTTGTAGATATTTTATAAATAAACATTATGAAATTACTGTTTTAAAAAATAAAGAAACTCACATTTTATTACGTCTTGTATTCTTGTTCAATTCATTTATCCAGCACAATAATTGGACACATGTGTACCATGTGGTTAACAAATAACAGCAATAACTCAACAACGTTCCAAACTGGAGATTGTAGCTTATAGCCTAGCCATTCGTTTACTGTGTTTTTTACTTTGTCTATTTTCGGTTTTCGGCAGAACGAAAACGAGAATCATTTGTACGCAAGTACACACCGCAGCGCCGGCGCTTAGTTATCGTATCTCGTCGGAGCAAATCGGTTTTCCTAGTAAAATAATTCAATTAGATGTCGATATTGTTTTCGGAAATTAGAATAAAGAAAAAGACAATAATCGGTTTTATATCATCTGCCACCAGTGGCGGCTCGAGATATTTCAGTTTGGGAGCGGAAAACTAACCCAAAAAAACATGACTCGGACCCGAGATAACTCGCATGTTTCCTTTAAACGTTTATCGAAAAAACCAGGTATGACAAATAAATCTAAACGCGCGACAGTATCTGATCTTGAACATTTTCTGTTTTTCTTGTGCTTTATTGTTACAGCAAAAGCAGGCTTAATAGGAAAATGACGACGATGAAACTTAAATGTTCCCTTTTTAAATTGACAAAAAGGTTTACTGTTATACAACGAGAAATATTTTTCATTCCGTCTCATCTAGCAGCTGTGACACACCCAGGGCCCAGGGCATATAAAGTAAACAATAGTAAACAATACAGAATAGTAGGAAAATGTACCTTATGTCTTTCATACATAATACAAAAAATCCAAAACGCTGATTGAATAATTAAATTACCACTTTAAATAAGTAGAACACAATAATTATTGTATTATTGTATTATTACACAATAATTCATAATATTTTTCATTATATTTTTCATTATATTATTGTATTATTGTATTAATACACAATAATTCATAATATTTTTCATTATATTTAGATATCGATACCTAATATTAGGCTTATGAAAAAGTAGACAGAACGAGTCTGTTGCGAGTAGCATGCGCCTACAGGACTGTATCTGCGGCGGCCTTGTGGACTATCACGGGTTGTATTCCTCTGCATGTGTTAGCAGTAGAAAGGAGACATCTCTATGGGAGAAGAAATCTCTATAAAAGGAGACATCTCTATAAAAAAAGAAGAAAGGGAAAGATCAATGGAAAGATGGCAAGAAGAGTGGAACAACAAGGAAGATGTTGCTCAGTGGACAAAGATGCTGATCCCGAGCCTAAGGGACTGGGTAGATTGTCTGTTTTAGGGCGTATCTTGATGGGTTCAGAAAGACAGATACAGATAAATACCTATACTGCGAATATTCCGATATTGTTACTCACACAATGCTGGAGTGTAATAGATGTACAGTGGAAAGAAACAGAATGTATAAAGAAATAGGTATGAACCCTGTGACTGTAAGAGAGATGATCGTGAAACTGGGAAATACGGAGGGATGGAATAGTGTTCACAATTACATCCAAGCAGTCATAAAAAAGAAAGAAGAAGAAGAGAAACACTAACCGAGCTAACGACATAGATAAGATCTAATTACTATTTTAATGGAAATAAGTCGTAATTGAAGGTTAAAATAAGTTTATTGACGTTTGAATTTTTGATCTTTGATCTTGCACTGATAACTTCATCGACCTAGAAAAGGCGTATGATACAGTTCCAAGACTTAAATTGTGGCAAGCTTAACAACAACTCGACATTAGTTTATACCTTTTAGGAATAATCACAGAAGTATACTGGGATAACACTACTTACCTAAAAAATCGGATATAGACTATCAGAGCCAATAAAACTAACTAAAGGACTAAACCAAGGATGCAATATGTCACCCTTACTGTTTAATTTATATATTGAGACAGCCCTCCAAAATTGGAAAAACCCCTGCCAGGGAATGGGATCCCCATAGGAAATGACGTACTGTTCTCCCTGAACTTTGCGGATGACCAAGTCATCCTAGCTCAAGATTCTTATGATCTAGAATTTATGATAAAGCGTTATAGAGAGAATATTTAAAATGATGATTACAAGTCAGCATGAAGAAAACAGAATATTTACTTAGTTATCAATTCAGATGCAAGGTTTGAAGTGTTGATAGACGAGGACGTGGAAATCAAACAAGTGGCAAAATTTAAATATTTAGGTCTACTCATTGATAAGAACAGCTTGGGAGAAACCGAAATTAAACACAAATTAATCAGGAACGTAAAATTGTAGGATGTCTGAACTCCTTATGGTGGGATCACAACATTTCCAAAAGGAACAATAAAAGAATAGGGCAAAAATGGTTGAATCAGTTCTTTGTTATGGCTCTGAAGTATGGACAATTAATGTAGACCTGAAGAGAAGATTGTTGGCAGTTGAAATGGATTATTTGAGAAGAAGTGCTAGAACATCACGGCAGGAAAGGAAGACCAACGAATCTATAAGAAATAACACGAATGCTACAGAAACGGTCATTGACAGAATAGAAAGAAGAGGTTTAAAATGGTTTGGACATCTATTGAGAATGCCTGACGAACGTTGGCCCCAAAAACTTCACAAATGGAAGTCCCCTGGAAGAAGAAAAAGAGGTAGACCTCGACGCTCATGGAATGAAGGAATTATAAGAGCGATGGAATCGAGAGGTTTGGAGGAGGAGCATACCTTGGACTGGGAGCATTGGCGGAGGGGAACGGGAATACGGCTATAGCCGTCTTCAAAATGTATTGTATTTACAAGTTGGATTTATTTCAAACGTCAATAACCTTATTAAAACCTTCAATTGTGGCTTATTCCCATCAAAATAGTAATTACTTTAAAATGCCACAAGAAAATAGCTTCAGAACAATAGATAAGATCTAGATAAGAGAAGGGAGTGTTCCAAAAATGTCGTCAGCCTTACAGTGGCCACCCCACTTTCAGAGTACGGTACGTGCGACAGTCAACTGCGCACAAGTAAGAAAGGGTGGTTTTAGTTGGTAGGCAGGATAATAGATACCTGAATGCATAGCGGTTTGGTACCGCTATCTTCAGTACTTTAAATTAAACCAAAACCTAAATTTTAGGAACTCAAAATAGAGGTAGGTAGCATAAAAAAATTTCAAAACCCCCCCCCCTAAGACAAATCATCAGTGAACAATATTAAATCCAAATTAATCTTTGGGTTTTTTGTTTTCTAGATGGAATAATAATTCTGTTAATCTTCTTAGTAAAGATAAGTTCAGGTGTCATCACATCTGAATTCATCTAAAAGATGGATTCGTCAAGGAATTTCCCAGTAGTATTTATTTGTATTTCTATTCGATACATATTTCGGCCTCCAAGTATTGTTTGCTTTTTAAGTTTCAGGATGGTCATAAAGGCTACCACCGAAATATATAACTCTAGAAGGGGGAGACCAGTAATATCCTCTAAAGCCATTCGTGTACTATTCCTTATTATATTTAGAAGCGCTTGTCTTTGTAGGGTGGTGAGAGAGATCATATAGGATTGAAAAGCCGCCTTTTTTCACCAAAGTACTGTGTATAACCAACAGATTACCTCTGGCTTCAGCTCTCAGGCTTTACCTACAACTCATCTGCAGTTACAGAAGAGTCGCGTAGCCCTGTTGGTTATGTTGATAATATGAGTGTGGCAATTGAGTTTAGAATTCAGAGTTACCCCTAGATACTTGACCCCATTGATTCTTTCTAGAACCTTCTCAAATAACTTCCTTTTATTGGTAAAGGCTTCTAGTTTGTTTTTGGAAGGGTTTACTGAGAAGTTAAAAACCAATTCTTGATGTAATGAAGGTCATACCGCATCTGATCCTCAACAGATTTGGAAAATTTTCCCCTAGTCACTATTCAATATCGTCTGCGAAACTCTGGACCCAGATTCCAATCAATCAATCAGTTTATAACGTTCTACGTCGTCTTCTGATTTCCAGTCTTCATTTATCTTGGTCGTTCTCCGGGGAGGTTTTCTTCAACTCCCCTCTTCCTTAAGTCTTTATCTATTCCTTCTCTTCAACTTAATCTCGGCCTACCTTGCTTTCTTCTTCCATGCGGTGTCCAGTTCAATACTTTCTTTCCTATTTTGTGTTCATCCATTCTTTGGGCGTGTCCATACCGTCTTAGTTGATTTATTCTGATGTCCTCTGTTATATTGTGCTTAACACCCATAATTTCTCGTATTCTTTGGTTTCTAACTCTGTCTAATCTTGATTTTCCATCCGCTCTTCTCCAGAAGTCCATTTCTGTTGCTTCTAATGCTTTTAAGTTTTTTCCTTTCGGTGGCCATACCTCACTTTCATATGTAACAATGCTTTTTATAGAGTGTTTTTATAGATTTTGTGTTTGTTTTCTTTGAAGATTGTTTTGTCCCACAGTACACTGTTTAATTGCCTAATGGCTTGTCTTCCCTGGTTATTTCTATGTTTACTTTCTTCATCTAATTTGCCATCATTGGTTATTTGCATGCCTAAATATTTGTAGTTTTGATAGTGATTTATTTCTTGCTGTATTTCTTCCGATTAGATTTTGTCGAATTCCTCCAATACACATGTATTCCGTTTTCTTGATATTTACTTCTATACCCCCATATGCCTCATAGTTCGTATTCTTCGATAAGTATACGGGTCATATATTCGAGGTCTTCATAGTCTTGGGGCATTACTATCTGGTCGTCTGAAAAACTCAATGTGTACAATATTGCGTCGTTCAGAGGAATTCCCATATTTGTGCATTTTATTTTCCACGTCTTCATCGCTTGCTCCGAGTAGATCTTAAACAAAGTAGCACGCAGCATCCTTTTTTGGGTCCTTCGCTGATAGTGAAACCCTTGGATACCTCCTTAGCTTTCTTTATTTTACTTGGGCTGTTCTTGTAGAGGTCTTGAACAGCCTTGA
The DNA here is from genome assembly GCF_040954645.1 of Diabrotica undecimpunctata. Lineage (NCBI taxonomy): Eukaryota > Metazoa > Arthropoda > Insecta > Coleoptera > Chrysomelidae > Diabrotica > Diabrotica undecimpunctata. Next base: position 142,650,804 of record NC_092810.1, on the reverse strand, counting down.
TTAAGGTGACACTAATATTTGTTTTCTCGAGAGCTTCCCAGAGTTTTTGTTGTGGCACACTATCATAAGCTTTTTTAATGCCTACGTAGATGAGATGTATTGGTTGATTTCGTGCTACTTTTTTTTCGATTAGCTGGGTAACAGTTAACAGATGGTCAATAATTGATCTACCTGCTCTTAAGCCTCCATATCACAGAATTTTTCTTCCATTCTCTTTTTGATGAGTTTCCCGTAAACTCTCGAGATGGTGCTAAGGACTGCGATTCCTCAATAATTGTCACATACATCTTTACTTCATTTTTTATGTATTGTCGTGATAAACGATGTCTTCCACTCCTCCGGTATACTCTCTCCATTAATACATTTTTGGTAAAGGCTGGCTAGCTGCTTATATAATTTGCTTGTACCGTACTTAAGTAGCTCAGGTGTGATATTGCCAAGGCCTGGTGGTTTTCCATTCTTTAATGCTTGGCATACTTCTTTGTCGTCAATCCTAATTGGGGAAGCTATTGTATGTACTTGCACCTCTAATTGTGTTTGAGGTGTTTGCAAATATTCTGCCCTTTCTTTTGCCAGTAGATTTGCGAGGTATTCGTCCCATTTATCTAAGCTGATCGGCAAGATGATGTCTTTAGTCTTATCTTGTCGAAGAGATCGAAGTATTTTCCAGCTTTCGGTGATTCTGCTACCCCCCAAGTAAGTGTTTATTCTGGAGCAGTTTCTTTCCCAAAGAAACCCAAATTTCTTGGCTGCTAAACCCATAAATATATTGGATATATTCATGGATATAATATATATGTGGATATTATTCTGCTCTGAAGCATCTGAATAATCCACTTACATGTTGTGTTGTTGATTTTCTTCCTGATCAGTGTACTATGACAGTATTATAACAGATTATGCAGGGGGGCTTCATCTGATTTCTTTGCGCTTGATTCGTCCATTGTCAGTCGCTGCTGCAGTTGGTTTTTATTAAGATTGTTTTTCTTGATGTATTCATTAAATAAGTAAGTCTTACGGACCTGTACGATTTTGCTAAGGTGTAATCTGTTTTTACTGGTTTAGGTATAAACGGTACCCTAACTATTCTCAAAGCTTTGGAAATGTACCCCAGAGCATTGCTAGTTCTAAATATTTGGATCCGGATCCATAATTATCTATTTATTATTCCATTATTATTATTATATCTATTATTTCCAGTCCCTCTTCTAGTAGCCTGGAAAATATACCATCTGATCCCCCAATTTTATACGGTTTAAAGAGTAGGTACGTGTTCTGTTCTCCTTAGTAAGCTCGACAAATATTCCTGGTTTAATTCTTTGATGTACTAAAAAAATGAGGATATCTCTTGTGATTGTGTGATTTCATATCGAGGACGAAAGGCACTCTGGCCGAAACAGCTGTAGTGATAATAATTTAAAATAAATTTTGTGGAAGTGTTGAAAACAAAAGTTTTCATTGTTTTATTGTTTCATTTCATATTGTGTTAACTCGTTTGTGGTAATATTTATTGTAAGTTCAAAATCTTGTTTTGCAGACATAAAGTTTTGAGCATCTTCATGGATTGCGTTTTTCCAACCCTTAAAATCTCGATGTGCTTGTTCGCTTGCTTTTAAGCCTATGGTAGCCTAAAGACACTTTCTAGAGCAATCCTTCTTACCTGTTGTACAGACGAAGAAGGTCCAATATTATCTTTAAGTCTGCAGTGGGCATGATAACATTGAATTCGTGATTTCTAGACAAACGAGTCGTTGCACTTAACTGGATTAACGTCTTTGTTGCGTTATTTGGTTCCGCTAAACCAGCGCAGCCTACATAACTAATTTTCACAAAACTCCAGAGGAAGGCGCTGATAACACTCTCTCCGGAGGCTTTCGCCGGTGTCATATTCGTGCTTAGAGACCTCAAAAACCCCCCGAGAAACAAAATTGGGCTCATTTTTATCAATATTCTTTGAGTTATACATTTTTATCTTAAGTGCTTAACAATTCACTTTTAAAATGCTTTTTTCTAATGTGCAAATGCAGTTTTTTGTTTCTTCATGATCACATACACATATCACAAAATTTGTAGAGATTATTACAAATTATATTCCCAAAACCGCATTCAAATCCATCTTACATTAAGCAAAAAATCGATACTCTATTATGGTTGGAAATAAAACTAAGAGAACACTTGAAACAGTATATATTAATCTCAGTATTCGAATCAAATATAATAACATGAAAATTTTATAATGCATATTTAAAGTTGAATATACGAGGGAAACTTGTATTATTTTCAAAAATACATGTAATACTTCTTAATACTTATAAAAGACACATAATTGTAAAATACATAACAATTACAGTTAATATTAGAAAAACTGCAATAATAGAGGTAGTAATCCAAAGTCTATCTTCAGAATCTTCAACTACTTTCTCCACTGGTCCTGTGCCGAAAATCTTTCTATTTTTGGTGTAAGGAATGAGGCCTATCATCAGCCCTGAGATTACTACCCAAATTGCCGCCTGGTAAAAGGCTTGTTGCCAACTGTTAGTGACATCATATAAATGACCTAAAAATAAAATGTTCATTATCGTTTATTTTAATAGTTGATGCAAAAACTACAAACAATAAGTTTTATTTATTTTCAATTTTAAACGGAATATATCGAAAGCGTGAAATATAAACAACAAAATTAAATTACTTCTACAGGGTGTCTCAGAGTAGAATTTTAGTTTTAAATCAATAAAACTCTGTTTCAGAACCTGTTAGAAAAACATTTATTATGACAATAGACACAGAGAACATGCGGATTTTATTTCTTAAATAACACGTCGGTTAGATGTTGACCATCTCGCTCGTACCACTCTTGCAATCTGGATCGCAAATTGAGAAAGACGCACTCACACATATTCACTGTAATGTTGTTAATAGCGTTGCGAATATTTTGCTTCAGCTATTCAATGGTGGCTGGTGGGTTAGCGTAGACGATGTTCTTTAAATATCCCCACAGGAAAAAATCTAAAGAAGTAAGGTCAGGAGATCTTGGGGGAAAACGGATATCACCATTTTCTGAAATCAGTGTGCCTGGAAAAATTTCTGTTAGGGCGTTTATTGAAGTATTCGCTGTGTGTGGCGTAACACCGTCTTGCAATTCTGGACGTAGCCAATTCCGCAACATGGCAGTGTATAGTGCACTGGTGTCAGTTAGCGTGCGACCCCTAATATCTTCAAAAAAAGTAGAGTCCGATGATCCCCGATGCAGACATGCCACACCAAACCGCCATCTTTCTTGAATGCAACTGTTTCTGGTGTAATTCGTGTGGATTTTCAGGACACCAGTAGCGAGCATTGTGCTTGTTGACAAATAGCTACCGTCATCCCAAAAACGAGTCATCATCTCCTCAGAAAAATTTTTCCTCAGTAAGTGATCAGTTTCTTTCAAATATTGGCTGAACTGAATTTTGTAAGGGTGAAAACTTAAATCGTTCTTTAAAATACGCTGGATACTAGCGCGAGACAAATTTAACACTTGTGCATGTTTGCGAAGTAAACCCAATATTGACAGGAGTTCGAATAGCTTTGGTTTGCCTGGATGTTTCACATTTGTAACATTTTTTTTCTCTAAATTTCTTTACCCATGCGTGCAGTAATATCGCGGATGGTGCATCACCCACGCGTATAATATTGTACCGCGCACAAAAATGCCGCCGAGCAACTGTACAGAAATCGTTGGCTTTAAAATACGCCTCAACCATGTAGGCATGCTGCGTCTTCGTCCACTGTTCCATGGTAACTGAAATCCGCACGTGTCGGCTACACGGCTGACGTATTGTTTCCATGAAATTTCGAACAGGGTCGGCGTAAGGTAAGTTTAAATACTAAAATCTACTCTGAGACACCCTGTATATAGTTAACATACCAATAATGAAAAATTGTACAATTTTATGGACAAAGCTTACAAAAAGTCAGAAAAATTACAATAACAATAATTTAAAATTTACTAAAATTACATAAATCGTCAATATCACAAAATAAAAGATAATATAATACACGATATATTGCAAAATTTTAATAAATTGCAAATTGCATAAGAAAACCTTATAAATAAAACAAATATACCTATATAAAAATACCTTAGTTAGTTGTACATAAAATACTGTAATTTCGTAGTTATGCTTTAAGAAACTCTTCTACTGAATAGTATGGTCTTTCAAATAGTTAGGCTTTTGTAATTTTACGGAACTTAAGGAAAGAAGTTGCAGATTTTAGTTGCAAAGGGAGATGGTTCTATAATTTTATTGCTGAATATAATATAAATTTCTTTACTAATTCAATGGACGGGATCGGTAAATACAGATCAAAGGTTAAATTTCTAGTGGAGTAGTAATGATTAGGTCTTGCTGGAAAAACATTTAGTTGTTTACGAATTAAGCAAACAGTTTCTAAAATATATAAAGAGGGAAGAGTTCAAATCCCGTGATTTTCGAAGTAGCTTCTGCAATGTGTTATTCTACTGAGGCCAAAAAGATACCGTATTGCTCTTTTTTGTACGAGGCATGTTTTTTAAGTAAATACCGTTTTGCGATTCCAATTTGCGCAGCGCTACGGTCGGCGTTCCGCGCATGAGCGCTGGTTACCTATATCTCTTGTCTAGGCACTGACGCCATTACAGTCTGATTCTTCATTGTATACTTGTTTACTCCAGTGTTTAAGATGCCTCCAACAATCGTGAGTCACGCTAATTGTGAAGTACGGGCTGTTATACGATTTCTTAGTGTTAAAGGCGTAAAACCGATCGATATTCATCGTGAGATCGTTGAAGTTTATGGACAAAACATTATAAGTGATGGAATGGTAAGGAAATAGGTGAGAGCAATTAAAGATGGCCGCACAAATGTGCATGATATAGAACGGAGTGGGTGTCCTTCGGTCGTAAATGAAAATTTGGTGCAGAAAGTGGACGAAAAGGTGAGAGAAAATAGACGCTTTACAATTTCATCATTGTCCGACTGCTTTCCTCAGTATTCTAGTAGTGTTTTGTATCGCATTGTTACCGAGAACTTGATTTACCGGAAATTATGTTCAGGTTGGGTTCCAAAAATGTTGACGGATTTGCACAAAACCCAATGTTTAGGCAGTGCATTGACTTTCCTTGAGCGGTACCACAGTGAAGGTGAAGATTTTTTAGACCAAATTGTTACTGGTGTCGAAACGAGGGTGGCCTACGTCACACCAGAATCGAAACAACAATCCATGGAATGACGATATTCATCATCACCCAAAAGAGTGAAGTTTAAGCAAACATTTTCTGCCCGGAAAATCATGTGCACAGTTTTTTGGGACAGAAAATGAGTATTGCTAGTGGAGTTTCTGCCTCGTAATGAGACAATCAATGCAGCGTCTTATTGTGAGACATTGAAAAATCTGCGTCGTGCAATCCAGAACAAAAGACGTGGCAAGTTGAGTAAGGGTATAGTTTTGCTGCATGACAATGCCTGTCCACATGTGGCTAATCAGACCAAAGATCTCATCAAATCATTTAAATGGGAAACTCTAGATCATCCTAGATACAACCCTGATCTGACGCCCAGCGACTACCATTTGTTCCAGCACTTGAAGAAACACCTGGGCGGTCAGCGTCTTCAAGACGATAACGAAGTCAAAACATTTGTGATGCAGTGGTTAACAAGTCAGGCGGCAGAATTTTATCAGGAGGGTATTCAAAAACTGGTGCCACGTTATGACAAGTGCCACAATATTCACGGAAATTATGTAGAAAATTACATTAAGGTACAGGCTTTCATGTAAAAATAAAATTATTGCCATATCTTTGCACGTCTTTTTTTAATTCCAAAACGGTACTTACTTAAAAAACACGCCTCGTAATTAAAAATAGCATCATATTGGGCAGCTGTACTAGAACCCCAAAAAGGAAGACCATATCAAAGATGAGACTCAAACAAATAATGTTATTTTAAAAGATGCTAAATTGATGCTTTCTTTAAAACAGATCTTATTGCATAGCAGGCTGAGGCCAGTTTCTTACTTATAAATCTATATGAAGGGACCATTTAAGGTTGCTGTCTATAAAAATACCAAGAAATTTTACAGAATCAACGATACTGATCTGGCTATTATTAAGAAGCAAAGGTTGGAGAGCTCCTTTATAGGATAATGCTTCTATCTTATCCACGTTAAAAGAAAGTAAATTAGAGTCGGAACAAGTTTTTATTTTAAGTAGATCAAAAGTTATGGTTGCATGAAGAGTTGCAATATTAGAGTTTCTCCAGGTGATACTGGTATCATCAGCAAAAAGAAAAATTTTTCCATCGATTTTTAAGTTGGTGATGTCATTTATAAAGATAAGGAAAAATAGAGGACCCAATACTGAACCTTGCGGTACTCCATATTCAATGCTTTTGTGACTAGAGTCAGTATAATTTACTAACTAGTTGTTTTCTATTCCTTAAGTAATATTGGAACCAATTCAAAGAAATACCTCGAATTCCGTAGAAATTTAGTTTTTTTATCAAAATGACGTGATTTACACAACCAAAGGCTTTGGCATAATCACAAAAAACAGTGGCAGTGTAAAGATTATTGTTTAGTGCGCGATAGACCTCATGTAGTACAGAAAACATAGCATCACTGATACATTTATTAGATAAAAAGCAGAAATGACTTTGTGATAAAATGTTGTTTTCAACAAGAAAGGACATAGTCGGGCTTTTATAAGTCTATCAATAATTTTGGATAGAACCGGTAGTAAGGCAAAAGATCTACAGTTGCAGACATTTGATTTTTCACCACCGTTATGAAGAGGAATAATAATGGCTGTCTTTAGGAACTCTGGAAATATACCTTTTTCAAAGGAATTATTAGTGAGACCAGGATTTCTAACACATTTTTTGGGAGATTTAAGAAAATTTTTATGGATAGTCCATCAGTACTACAGGAAGATTTGCTTTTGATACTGCTGATTGTTTGGATCAGTTCAGATTTATCAACTGGTTTTATAAAGAATGAATTCGAGACCTTTTTTGAATTGGGAAGATAGGAAATAGGATCTTGTTGTGGCAAAATAGTTGATGTTACATTTTTACTCACATTAACGAAGTATTCATTTAGATTTTCAGGGTTTGGAAGAGAAAATGTTTGAGCTGTGTTAGTTTTATTTCGAAGATCGTTTATTATGGACCAAGTTTCTTTTACAACATTTTTAGAGCTTTCCTTTTAGCCGTTTTTATAAGTTCCTCTGTACTTAGAGAATATTCAGTGACAAAACGTTAGTAGTAAATTTCTTAATGTAGAATAGTGAACGCATATTCTTGGTTGATATGTGGATACCTTTGGTAGTCCAGGGTTTGTGATGTTTTGACTTAATTGTAATTAAAATAAATGCCTTATTGAAAATACAGACAAGAAACCAACTAAAGCAAGAATCCATAATAAGTAAAATAACTAGAGAACAATTGGAATGGCTTGAAAGAGAGTACGACCAATAAAAAGATAATGGATAAATGAAATTATAAAAGCAGGTAAGGTCAGAGGTATGAACTACACAGAAAGGAAAATGTCATGGAAAAATAAAAATCCGACACTCCAGTGGGTACAATAGAGTGTACCCACTTTAACAAAGTTAAAAGAAGATTTTCATGTGCTCTACAAAGTCAGCATCTCAGCTTTACATATATCGATTGCAGAGTCTCGTGCATGTATAATGGCTTCCATGTGTAAAGAAATAAACTAATTAAAAAAGTAAAAAAAATCCGGTATTCGCTCCGTGTGTGATCTTAGACGAGATAGGTAAAACTATAGCAGCGTGAGAGCGATTAAATATGGAAAAATTGAACGACTTTTTTGGTACTGTTTATATAAAAAAAAACGGGTGTGGAAGTCCAGTGGGACTGCCGGTAGAAGTTATACTTCTATACACGCGTTCGCCGTTAAAAATTTATATAGGAGTCAATCTGCACAATCATTACATATGTAATGTTATAGGTAAGAAAGAGCAGAAAGATAAAAAATATTAGTTATATAGGTATATGGTGCATCGTTTGCTGTATATAAACATTTGACCTGTAATAGGAGTATAGTAAATGAAGGATTGTATCTCAATATTTTAATGAAAATATATATTTTTATTTTTATATATGTATAAAAGGAGTTGAATGCAAAAAAATACTCTGCAGTACACTTTACACATACTCTGCAGTAAAATTCATTGTTTATTTTGTTATTAATATAAAAATTACAATACAATAAATACACTGCAACATAATTCAATATAATAATACAATATAAATTAAAATGTAATATTCATAAGTATTTAAAACTGCCAATATACATAACTTACTTTACGAAGATAAAAATAAAAAACCAACAACTCGGATTATGTTGTAAATTTTCATTTTATTTTAAAATGTATGTTTTTTGCGTATATTACATATATTTAATAAGATTAACGTGAGGATTTTAAAAATAAAAAAGGAAATTCATAATTGGGATTCGAACTCACAACCACCAGCGTATGAACCAAACACGTAAAAGGATTTGCCAATTAGACATGACACTAACGGATTTGAAAATTGACAGTTCTCGGTAAAACAGTGATTATTTTGAAATACAAAAGCATAAAATAATTATAAACGTTTAATTTTAAATAATACCAAACATATCACATAAATAATAATATTAATACATATTATATTATATATAATATTATATATATATATACAATATTATATTATATATATATATATATATATAATATAATATATACAAAAGGAACATTTTTATTTTCGAGAGAGGAAAAGAGAGAGAAAATATATCTTCTGTCTCTCTCTTACTCATTATCTTACATATGTAATGGTTTCACAGATTCACTCTCATGCAAATTTCCAACGCCGACCGTGCGTATAGAAGTATAACTTCAAAAATGAATGTAAAATGGGTTTGAAAACATGTTGAATATGTAGTTGCAGTAACACGAACAACAGTGAGTAAGAATTATTATTTCTATGATTTTGGATACTGGTTATTATTTAATTATACTTTTTAACATTTTAGTTTTAGCTAAATAACTGCCACATCTGTTGTGTAGGGGACGTGAAAATCGGTCAATTATGCGCACTTTGAAATGTTTTTCAATATCTTCTTCTTCTTTTTGTGTAGATATGCCTCTATCTGTTTTTCAATGTGCCTCCAGTAAGTAGTCATTTCATCGTTTTGGTAGTTTTCCCACTGATTATCTTTCTAATGGGGAATCGTCTCTTGCCGTCTTTACTACTCTATTAGTCGTCATTCGGCTTATATGATCGTTCCATTCTTCTCTTTCTTATCCAATAAGTTCTCCACTTTGCATCTCCGTCTTATATCTGTTCTTCTACCTCTGTCAAATAGTGTTTTATCGTATCTGCCGTTTCTAGCATTATTTTTATTCTCTTTGTGTCGGGTCGTATTTCTGCCGCGTATATCATTATTGGTATGATGACCTGTTTTGTAAATTCTGCCTTTCATTTCTTTCCCGATATTTTTATCCATATTGTTTCATTCAAACATGCAGCGGCTCTGTTTGCTCTATTCACTTGACCTTCCACTTCTGTTTCGAGCTTTCCGTAGCTAGATAGATCTAGATACCTAGATATTTAAACTCCATCACTTGTTCTATTATTTGAGCCTCGTTTCAAATTATATCTTAGATTTGCTGTCATAATCATTCCTTTTTTTTTTGGGAAATTTACATGTTAAATTTTTTGGCGCTTATTAAATTGGTGCAGCATACGTTGTAAATCATTTTCACTTTGAGAAATTAGTATGATAAAATAGATAGATAGATATTCACCATTGACTACGGTATAGTCTAAATCAAATATTACAAAAGAATATATTCTAAGCGTAGAAACAAAATGGAATACAAACTGATGTATGCGCAACTAGAAATCTGTAGAAGTTGACCAAACGACGCTGTTAATGTTCAAGAAATGAGGAAGAGTTATTGATTCAAGAGGCTAATTAACATCATTACCCGCCGCAAATGATTATCAGTGTTCCCCCTACATTTTCCCTTTTTTACGAGCAATTAAATAACATGAGGGGTCTGGAGGCAGAACCGAACATTTCCACCAGCCGAGAGTTTCTTTGATCTACTATAAGACGAAGTTACTATTGTGTATACAAGGCTACAATAGTAAAAAAACTAATTAAAAACTAACGTGTTTATGTAGACATGGGCCGAACATATTGCAACATATTTTTTTAATAAGTATTTTATAAAATAATTTTTAATATGTGACGTTTGTGGACAAACTTAGTGTTAAAGTAAGTAAAAAGTAAGTAAGTAAAAAAACAATGTTGATTGGTTGCCTAGCAACATGTAATTAGTCTTAATGAGACAAAAATGATATATATAATTTTTGTTTAGAATATTGTATGAAACGGTGCAGAAAAAAACTTTCTGGCACAGAAATGTCACTTTCCGGCACATTAATGTCATATTTCAATATTGTAAGAAAACATCAAATTTGTTACATAAAATTATGCAGAAATATTACTTACCGGCGTAAGGAGGACCCAACAAAAGACCAATACCCATACACATTAACTGCAAACCATATGCAGTTGTAAACCGATCTAAGGGAACCAGCTCCACTATAATTCCCGGGGTGAAGGAATATGTGCTCGCTACAAAAACTCCAAATAACGCTGCACATATTTCGATCATTATAAAACTGTTCGTGAAAAACATTAAACCAGCGCAAGAAACTCCGGTGAGTACTAAACATATTGCGTATGTTTTTGTAATACTCATCCATGGTTGATCTCCTGCCCAACCCAAAAAAATCTAAAACAGAAGAAACATTATGAACAATTATACAATTGCTTATAATTAATTATCTAATATTTCTAATGGTAATTTGAAGAGTAACACTTGATTACACACTTTATAATTCTATTGATTATATTAATAGATTATATTAAGTTTATGTTAATGGGAATATGATTTACGATAATAAATTACATTCTTATGTTAGTTTTTTATTTTATTTTATTTCTTTAAATTATTGTTTGCTTAATCTTTCCGCCTCTACAATTTGCTGTATCTACTTCTTGCTTGGCCATTTTGTGCCATTCTTTGTTTCGTGTAATATTCGTTTCATTCGCATCAGGTGTCCGTATCAGTTCAATTATCTCATGAATGGGGCTGCAGAAAGTCACACTCTATTGACTACTGTTCAATCCTAGACGATCAGTTCCTAGTGCGAAGGACAGAGAGTAATTTACCAGTTCGATGGTTTGATTTAACCAAATCCTAAACATTGTCATTATAGTTAAATATATTAAGTCAATGTCATTAATAAAAATTTAACATTGGTTCACGGTGGTATAATCGCTGATAAGAGATATAAAAAAGAACATATTAGATCGAATTGTGGATAGCTTTTTTTTAATCTCAAGTTGGTTTAGAATGGAAACGTTTGTCCTATGAGCTGTCCAAGGTATGTGCAGCATTCTTCTCTTGCACCACATCTAAAAGGCATCAATTTTTTGGCACTCGCATCCGCGAAGAGTCAGGTCTCTGCCCCGTATAGAAATATTGAGAATACAAGGGCATTCACCATTCTCATCTTGATATTTTGTGAGATAGATCTGTCTTTCCAAACTTTAGTTAGGTGACTAACTTTAGTTAGGTGAATTGGTATCGCATTTTTTGCCATACCAATACGTCTCCGAACTTCTGTTTCACAGTTACCATCAGTTATACTAGATCCACGATAGACAAAACTGTCGTATTCCTGTAACATGTTAGTAAGTTGAATAGTGTGGAATCTGTCGACCACCATTATTTTTGTCTAACTTTATTGATTTTCAGGCCAACTGTATTGCTTTCGTACTCAACTCTTCGCAGGTGATTAAACATTTCTTGCTCATTTGCTGCTACCTCGTTATTTTTATACAGCTCGCCACAGTAGTTTCGCTATGTTTCCAATATTTTGTCAGTATCGGTCTTTAAATTACCTTCTTTATCTATTACAGACTACGTTTGAGACTTGAATTCTCTGGTAAGAAGCTTGATCGTCTGAAATAAATCTCTCGATTCATTTAGACAGCCATGTTCCTCTATCTCTCTGCATATTTGAGAGATGTAATCAACTTTGTCTTTGCGGCACTGTTTTTTGATTTCTTTCGATAACGCTCTATATTCATCGTTTATTCCGTGTCTAATTTTTCTGTTCTTTTCTGCGTTGAATCACAGTCCACGTATTATCGGATATCCACGGTTTACGGCAAGTGGAAACCACTGCCTCACAGTGTTTTGTAGCCTCGATTATCTTATCTTTGATATAGATCTAAGTCCTCTTAGGGCCACTATCTACTTGGTCTAAACAAAGAGCTTTTTGTAGGTTTTGTTAAAAGTAATTGATTTTTGATGGATTTGGAGACATGACTTTTCTCAGTGGTCTTCTTTTGGAGACTTTAAAACGAAGTCGAACGTTCAATACCAGGAGTTGAAGATCGCTTCCACAGTCTGTGCCAGGATATGTTTTACAGTTCATGGCCGACGACTTACATCTTGATCTTAGTAGGATGTAGTCTATTTGATTTCTCGTTCGTTCATCTGAGCTGCGCTATGTGTATAACCTCCGTGGATGATGTTGATAGAACGTGTTTGTAATTGTAATATTTTGTTCTTCACAGAACTCCACTAGACGGTCGCCATTCTCATTTCTCTGTCCCAGTCCATTTTTGCCCAGCACTCCTTCAATATTTTCATTGGACGACCCTACTTTGGCGTTAGAATCTCCTAAAATTATGATTAGTGCTAACATTTTCTTCTAGACGACCATAGAACCTGTTGATGTCTTCTTCTTGTGCAGCTGTTGTAGGAGCGCATATCTGGACAAGGTGTAGGGTATTGGGGATTTTAATGTACATGTAGGTAAATTCAAGAGGATATGAAGCGATTCTTAAAGGACTATGCTTTCGAATCTTTAGAGGCTTTGATCATGAAAAAACTCTCATCCTATTTGTGAAGGACTAAGAAATGTGGATCCAAAACGTGGAAAAGAACGAATAGAAATCGATTACTTTCGCTACGTTGCTCTATATGATGTAAATATCCCTGATTACTCTGAATTGGCAGCATATAATAATACAGTTATACACCAATTGTTGGAATAATACCAAAACTACCTCATAATTTATACCGTTGGGTCAAAAAGAACTGATGGCACACCGACCTTTATAATATCCAATCAGATTCCCAATACAGATCACAAAAAAATACAAATTACATAAATATACATCTATTTTTTCAACTGAAGCCATAGCAATGCAAAAAGTACTAAAATATGCACAATAGAAAGGCAACGCTTCTAAGATTTTAACATCTCTCTGGCACCAGCGGATGTACCTCCAACTAATACCAATATTCAACAGGAGGATAGACGACAAAAATTACTCTCTTTAAAAATAGATAACTGGTCGTTAAAAGATTTTATGGTGGCTCAATTAACTAAAACAATAATAGGTTGATATGTTCCATATAGAATAATACTTTTGAATTGTGAGTAGAGTCTTTTCTTTTTATATTATATTATGCAAAACCTGTAGCACGCTCGTTCAATTGTTTGAATTGTCTGCCATTTTCTCTTTTATTTTATTTCTATATTCTATATTTCTATAAGAAAATTGTTGAACGTACCATTAATATTTGTCAATAAACAAATGTCACATTACTTTCCTTTGTGACTCCATGAAAGTACTGTCATTTAACATTTTTTTGTAGTATAATTATGCGTTTGGCTTTTGCAATGGCGATAAAGAAATCGCAAGGCCAATAGTTGGAAGTTTGCGGAATTAACTTATTCGTGTTTCCTCCTCCTCCCAAGTGCCTTCTCTGTTGAGGTTGGCGATCAATATGGCAAATTTCTCTGTGTTGTGGGCTTGATGAATTAAATCATTTCCTCTTGTGTGGGTCCAATCTCTGATGTTTCGTAGCCAAGATGTTTTCTTTCGATCCCTTTTATTTCGTGTTTCGCGCATGGACAATTATACGTCGCGTTCTCGTGTGTTGGAAAACCGTGATTATTGTATAATTAAGTACATAAAAAAAGAACAACAAAATTGTTTATCAGAAAGCATTAAAGTGATTAAACTTTTTCATACAGAATGTTTTTGAGTATTTTTTTTGGTTGTCTGTTACTTTTTGGTTATTGAACTTTGACACATTTAATTAAGGCGGTACGAAGGTCGCCTGGTGAGCAAGTTAGATATAATTTTCAATAATTAATCTTTTATTAAAGATACCAATAAATGGTTTATATAATCAAAGTATTTATTTTGCAAATAAAAATAGATTTGATTGATTTCTTTATATACATGTTACACATAAATAGATATAAAAGTAATTTTAGAAAACGAACTTACAGTATATGTATTGTATTCTAATTATGATTATCCATTATATATATAGATATATAGATCTGTTATAATGCGTACTTACCATTCCTATGGTATTTGTGATACCTATGTTTGATATCGTGAGTGAAGCATCTTCATTGGAATAATCGTGTTTTGTCATGTGTTCCACCAAATAAAAATATGGCACTATAAACCAAACAAAAAGGGTTATAGTTGAGAGGGACAGCAAGAAAAAATGTAGTTCTAAGAACAAGGAAAAATCGCACATTCCCTTCACCAATTCTAGAAGTTCATCGTACCATTTCTATAAAATGTGTTATGTTATACCAATAGCATCATTTACTATAGAGAAAAATAATCAAAAGTGCTCAAAATAGTTAATCAATAAGTTTCCATGAGGATTTTATCAACGTCTGTTAAAAAACGTGTTGAAATGAAACAGATGGGTATACGAAGATGTATTAAACTGCAGCACTTTTAAAACGCCACGATTTTTATCGAGTTATGTTGTATTTCAAACATGAGACATTTTTTGTTTATGTACAGACAGGAGATAAAAAAGCGCTGCAGCTGTGTCTAGTCTGTTCGTTTTAAAATGTTTAAAGATCCTGAAATTTTTATTATATAAGATGAATTAAAGTTTATTATATTTAAAATACTTCTGGATGAGAATTCGCATCTTTTGGCAACTCGACGTACTGTCCTACTGATCCTAATATATAATAATATTCCAGACTTGATAGATTTTTATATTAAGAATATATTATCAAATTACATTGAAATAGAAGATGGCTTTGACATGAATTCAGACCATTCTTCAATCGATTTATTTTGAAGTAGTTCTGAAACTATCTTTTGGTAACATATTTGACACAGATATTTTTAAGAATTGTCAAACTTTTATTTCAGAATGTTTTTGAAAACGATTTCGGGATTGGAAGCCGAAACAACAAAACTAAATTAAAAAGCAGCGTTCAAGAGCTTCGACTTAACCACAGAATAAGTAACAATCAGAATGCCCACTCTCAGATGCCGCCTTTGAAGTATGTCAGCACGCGATCGCCATATTTTAAACGGAAACATAGGCTCGAATTGAGAAATTTGTGACAAGCTACAACAGAACTGTAATTTAAATTTTTAGAGATTAATAATTTAGTAAATTTGACAGTAATCACTTTCCTATCTTGATTTCTAATTCTATCAGCAAACCCAGAGCAAAAATTTCAAAATGGAAATTATCTCACGCTAACTGGAAGAACTTTTCAGACTGCATTGAAAACAAGATCAACCAGCTACAACTACCAGAAGATCCTGATATAGCACTAGACTCCCTAGTGAGTTTAATCACTCTGGCTGCCCAAACGCAGATTGGAACATGCACAATATCGTCTTCTCGTAAAACTGTACCCTGGTGGAATACTGAATGTAAGAAAGCTATCCGAGAAAACAAAACAGCATTAAATAAATATCGTAGAATCAGAACCGAGTCAAACCTGATTAAATTTAAACAACTAAAAGCTATAGCGCGAAGAGTGATCAAACAAAGCAAAAAAGACTGCTGGAATAAATACATATCTTCCATATCTATTGACGCCCCTTCCAGTCAAGTTTGGAAGAAAATTAAACAAATGCACGGAAAAACAACACACTTGTCAATTTCAGCGCTCAGTTATCATAATTCAATAGTAACTGAAGATGATCAAATTGCTAAAATTATGGCAACTCATTTTCATAATAAAAGCAAAAACAACAACTACACAAATACTCTGACTCAACATAAAGATCTTCCTTCTACTACAGATCTCTCAGATGACCTTCTCGCTTTAAACGCACCTTTTACTTTTCAAGAGCTTTCCTTTGCTATATCTACCTTAAAAAATTCTGCAGCAGGAATTGACAATATACCCTCCATATTCCTCAAAAATTTAGCCCTCAATGGACTTACAAAATTACTTTCATTTTATAATCTTCTTTGGATCAACGAAAAGTTTCCCAACCTGTGGAGACAATCCATCATTCTTCCAATTAAAAAACCCGACAAACCTTCAATAGAGCCATCCTCTTATAGACCGATTTCATTAACATGTTGCATGTGCAAATTAATGGAAAAACTAATCAATAATAAACTTAACTGGTTTTCTGAAAAGCACAATATAATTAGCTCCGTTCAATCGGGATTTAGACCACATCGAAGCGCTATGGACAATTTAGTATTGCTACAAAACCATATAACCGAGAATTTCAATAAGCAACATGATACAGTTGTGGCGGCCTTCGATATTGAAAACGCCTTCGATACTATTCCAAAGAATGTAATATTACAGAAACTTATCGATAATAATATTACAGGCAATATTTACACGTTCATAAATAACTTCTTAAATCACCGTAAATTTAAAGTTGCAATAAACGGTATTGAGTCAAATGTTTTTGAACAGCTCAATGGTGTACCTCAAGGCTTTGTTTTAAGTCCAATTCTGTTTAACTTAGCAATTAATGATATGTCAAAAGAAGTTCGCCAACCGGTAAAAGCTCTGCTGTACGCTGATGATCTACTTAATTACTGTAGTGGAGCAAGCATATCCAGTACATCAAATCTTATTCAAAATGCTGTAAACAACGTATATTCTTGGTCCACACAACACGGCATCAAACTTTCCAGCTCAAAATCTAGGATACTAAGATTTACCAAAAAGCAAAGCGTTCAAAACCCGGAAATATATTTAAACGATGTTCCTTTACCTACAGTAAATAATCATAAAATCTTGGGCCTAATATTCGATCAGAAGTTAAACTGGAAAATACACTTAAAAAAACTAAAGGACAACTGTGCTGGTAAACTAAATATATTGAAAACACTTGCACATCATCAATGGGGAGCTGAAGAAAATATGTTATTGAGAATCTATACAGCTCTTATGATTATGGATGCATGCTCTACATGACCGCCTGTAATACTTATCTTAAATCCCTAAACTCAATACAAACGACCTCCTTACGTATATGCCTAGGTGCATTTCGATCTAGCCCCGCCGAAAGCATGTGCGTTGAAGCTTTGGAACCTCCTCTTTTCATACGACGTCAGCTTTTACTCTCTTCCTATTTCACTAGAGTTTCAGCCAACCCAAAAAACCCAGTACTTAAGCTCATTAACATCCCCCACGCTCCTGAAAATAGAGACAGATCTGTTTACCCCCTACCACAATTAGTAAATCCTTTGCTAGCAGCCATAGACCTGAATATAACTACCCCCATCAGTACTTCCAATAATCCTCCATGGACCAATAAAAAAAGAAGACACTCCTAACCACCTCCTTAGACAATTATTTCAAGAAACAATAAATGCAAAACAGTACAACCAAGTTCTTTATACCGACGCATCTAAAGATGAAAAGAATACTGGCTGTGCTGTATGTACCGAAAACATAACTTTAGCTTTATATCGACTACCAACCACTTGTAGTATTCACACTGCAGAATTATATGGTATCCTTAAAGCTCTTGAAATGACTTCTCCCAATACCAAATCTCTAGCTATGTGCACTGATTCTCTTTCCTCAATTCAGTCCATTGCTAACATATACTCGTTAAATCCGATAGTCCAAAAAATCCAACACATCTGTCATCAAAACCACAGCAGAGGAACATCAATAACCATTCTTTGGACCCCATCTCATGTAGGGATCACTGGAAATGAGTCTGCAGACATCGCAGCAAGAAAAGCAAGTTGTTCTGACCTAAGCCAAGAAAAAATTCAAATTCATCAAGATCTAGCAGCAACCATAAAACAAAACACTCGTAAAATATGGCAAAATCATTGGAATGGACAAAACACAAAACTGTACATAATCAATCCCACTGTATACTCATTTAAGATACCTACAATGACTAGGAGGGACAAACTCATCATTCGAAGACTTCGAATAGGACACACTCGCTTCACTCACGGATACCTGATGACTTCCGAAAACCCACCTGCTTGTGAACATTGTGATTCTCTCCGTCTTACAGTAGAACACTTACTCGTTGAATCCAGTTTTATATATTATAGAATATATAGATTAGCGCATAATATAACCGGTAACCTGAAACAGATACTTAGTTCGCCTAATGTGTACAGTGCTCTAATTGACTTTTTAAAAGATTGCAGATTATATTATCGGATATAACAAATATTGCAACATTGTTTGTTAAAAAAAAACAAAGTTTGTAACATTATATGTAACTATGTTAACTATCTGTAACTTACTGTATTTATCTTATAATGTAATAATCTTATATGAATAATGTAATACTCCAGACGTTCTTGTACCCGTGTCAATGGCCATAGATGTCGAGACACGTTAATTTCAATAAAAAAAAAAAATTTAGTAAATTTAAAATAATTTAATTTATTCTTCAACTAAAAGCACGAATAAAATAGCGTATATTACGTCTACGGTTGCTGTAAATAAATTAAACCAGGTTAATTTTTCTATGCACAACAGATAAAATTTCACTGAACAGCACTTTTTCCGTTTAAAACATGGCCGATTCCGTCTGCGCGAACGAGATGCACGTACTTATCTTGACAATTAGAGTGGGCATTCTCATTGTTTATTATTCTGTGACAGTAACAGTAGAAAATAAATACCTACATGTGTTGTGCCGTCCTTCTTGATGTACTCGTAGAACAACTCATTCCAGATGTAGAAAGAAATATCAAAATTTAAGCAAATATTGGAAACAAACCTGTTTGATTATCACAGAAAAATCACCAAAAATAAAATGTTTTCCATCAAACCTAACCTAACCTAAAATCAAATCTAACAACACACAAGAGAGATCAAAATACTGCATTTATAAAATACCCCCTGCATGCAACAATTTCTACGTTGGAGAAACCGCAAGATCACTAAGTGTCAGGATAAACAAGCATTAAAAATACATGTTTGGGATAATAAGCACAGAGTACGATGGAAAGATGCATCAATAATCATGAAATAAACATACATAAAAAAAGAAAAATCAAAGAAGCAGCCCTCATCTTACTCAATGAACAAAAATGTGTAGCAAACTCATCAGCAAAATCTAGCAGACTGTGGTTGCCAATACTAAAAAAAGAAGTCAAAAACAAGAATATACCAACAATAGCCGATTAATATTGATAATCAATCTCAATCCGCTATTAGATTACCTTGTAGAATCAATCGACAATTGGATGCAGACGTATATCATGGGTGGCCAATCTAAGAAATGATCTATTTAGTGCTGCTGACAATAGAATAAGATGGGTCAATGAGGAGATCACTAGAAGATAGGCACCTTCAGAAGAAAGAAAAAAGCAGATTAAGAAAGATGAGACACATAGTCAAAAATAATGTACAATACATATGCAACACACAATACACAAACACTCACCAAAAAAGGCATAAAGCACAACAAATAATGCAGAAACACAGATAATCAGAATGTGAAGCTCCATAGGGCAAAAAATCCACCCTCACAGCTTTCCAGCCAAAGCATAGCTGTTGACAAACCTCTTCAAAACTTTGACGGTTATACACCCTTTTTAACACAATTCTTAAATAATCATACTTTTTTGAAAACGATTTCCAGACTAAAAATCGAAATATCAAAGTTTTAGTTAAAATTATAATTTTCATTAGAATAAATTGTGGCTTAATCTAATATTAACACAATTTTTAACTTGAACATGCCACAAGAAAACACTTTTAGAACCTTATTGATTGGCTAAATTAAAATTTGACAAAACAAAGCATTACTTAATTGTATCGATTTATTACATACTTATAAAATGAAGCTGATTTATAAGAGGGCGACAAAAAAAATCGTCTCGAGTTAATCCGCTGAGTAGATTATTTGATTGTATTTTTAATTTTTCCTGAGTGAGTTTGTCACTCAATGTTTCAGGTAATTAAAATTTATGACTTATTTTGTTGCGTGTTTGTTGGCTATTAGTTTATACTTGGTGATACTCGGTGGGATATAGGTAATATAAGCATTATCATATCAATTTTATGCTGTTATGCACGGAAACGACTAAAATATTTTAATTTTTTGACTTAAATGTTTTTTAACTCTTCTACGTATTGTTCTTCTTATTATTACATTACCTGGCTAGAAATTAATACGAAAATTCAAAGAAATTTATGAGAATTAATTTACTAAAAAATATGTAGATGTTTAAAGAGCAAATTGGCAAATTTTCGATGCCTTTGTGAATTATCTTGGCATGTTAATTTCTATAAATTTAAAACTTTTGAAGAGACTGTATTTTTAGTTTAACTCTGTCTAGAGATTATTATTTTTATCGCTTCGAATACGTCAAGTGTGTGTACTTATAAGTTCCCTTTTTGTAATAAATTATGTTTGGGGTTAGAATACGCATAGTTCTCATGAACGAGCACGATTCTTTTTTTTTTAACTACTTCCTTCAAGTATTAATCTCACATAAACCCTCAAAATGTAATTAGTTTTGGCCATGATTAAAGTAAAGTGGTGAAATATTCCCATGAAAAACGAAAACCATCCCTGTTTTTTTTGAATAAGCTTAACCTAATTTCATCCTCAGTTCTTAGCTGTCTATGATGTTTAGACTCTTAGCCAATATCTCGTGTTGTTTAGTTGTGATGAAACCTGCATAAAATGCAATAAGCTTAATAATATTACTCTTTGTCAATCTATCTAAATTCGGTAATTTTTATTGCAATCTTTTTATCTTTCGTATGAGGATTCATTTTTCTCAATCTTAGAGGCGCTTTGTCTCCTTTTTGAACTTTTTTTTATTAGGATGCTTGATCTCCATTCTTGAGAAATCTGTTTTGTTCTATTATTTTTTGGATTAGTTTTAATAGTTGTTTGGTCAGATCTGGTCCTCCCTACTTTAGGAGTTCGTTCGCTATTCTGTCCTCTCCTGGTGATTTTCTATTTTTTAATTTCCTTAATGCTTCCTTTACCCCTTCCTCCTCAATAGTTATTTCTTTGTTTGTCGTCACCTCTGATGTTGGTGGTTCATAATCGTCACCTTTAGCAAATAGGAATCGACAGTATTCTACCCATGTTTCCTTCTGAATGTGTTTCGTTTTATTAGTTCGTTCATCTCTTTTCTTTCTCCTCTGATGATTCTCCATATTTTTTTGTGTTCCGTAGAAGCGTGTTCCATCTGTTTTGAGAAGCTTTACCAGTGTTCCCTTTTTATTTGTCTAACTAAAGTATTCATTACATTTCTGATTCGTTTATACAGGTTATATGTCTGTTGTGTTCTGTATTGTAAAAAGGCTTTCTTATTTTCTTCACATTCTGTCTTCACTTCCTCTCTAAACCATGGTGTTGTCTTTTTTGATATGTTAGTGTTCGTTACATTCCTCTCTTCAAGAGATTCTGTTGCTGCGTTAATTATGTTATTTTTGAGTTTTTCCTAGCTTTCCTCGATGTTATCGTTTTCTAGTTAGGTTATGTTTGGTAACAAATATTAATATAAATAAGACAATATAAAAAAACTGAAGGATTCATCACTTGCACATTATAAATAAAAAAAATAGACATGACTATGTGTAAAATTATTACATATTATCATAATTTATTAAGCGACCCATGTTAGTTAGCACTTTTGATATTTTCTTACTTATGACAAAGTTTATTTCTACACTTACTCATGTACTTACCTCGTTCTCATCTTTTTTTAAAGTTAGAGTAGAAACTCTGTATATATTTGGGCAACTGGAAGCTTTAAATCTATATTTGTGAGTATTAAAGATTGCTCCACGGTGTATCAATGACTGTCTGTGTACTTTAAGATTTTTAAAATAGTTTTGTCGTTGTGCTTGGGCTATTTGTGCCTTGATTTTCGGAACAGTTGGAACTTTTAGGATTCCAGTAGGTTTTTTACTACGTTTTTCAGCCAATAACGGTTCTTGTGCTTCCACATCTTTATGTTGTACTGATTCCTAAAATTATGAAATACATTTTAATTTTTACAATATGAAAATATATGATTATTATATGATGAAAAAAAAAATACCTCAGTGGCACAATGGTAAGCGCTCAGTTACTGAGCGTGAAACTCGGTTCAAGCCGTTCAATGAATTCAAATCAAGCCGGAGACTGACTGACACAACGTTCATTTTGCGTTGTTGGTAAGGGATGTTTATTTCGATAAGGATGAACATGTGTGTGTTCCCGTTCAGGATCTTTCGATTCTCTTCAGGCTAGATTTGAATGTGTTGATTGTTGTCGTCGAACGCAAAAACAGTCCGAAAAGCATAGTGTGGTAGTAGTGGAGCATCTTGGCGGCTGTTGAGATGGAGTCACTACTTGAATCAGAGGTAATAGGCTTGTTTGTATGGATGTGATTTTCTTTCCAGAATGTAGTGCATGTGTTTTGAGCTAAATGCGACACCACCGTGTCTCTACGTACTATTGTTCTTGCAGACGTTTTTACGTCTACATCCAACTTCAAAACTAAATTTTGTCGTTGGGTGTTTTCGTTAAAGCCAGGCCTCACCAGCTTTCGAGAGGCGGCTTGCCGCAGATGGCCCAGTGTGAATGTGTTTGTGTTAGCCTGACGCTAACGCTTGTGATGGACGCTACCATTTCGATGTTACTTTAGTTCCGTCAGTTCCCTAGACAGACCCTTCCGACCCCAGAATTTGTGTCATGCACAGGATTCTGTTGTCGGCCGGATGCCCCAGCGACGAGAATACTTCGGTAGCAGAAAGAGGACCCCTTTCACTGTCATGCTAGGTTAAATGTTGTGTGTTTGAATGTGTTTGAGTGTGAGTCTGAATCGGCAGAGACGAAAACCGTGTTCTCTAGTAACCATTGTTCCTGCAGCCGTTTGTACGTCTGCGACCAATTTCAGAACTAGCGTATTGCACTAAAATTCGTGTTGTCTTGCGTTAACGGCCGGCTTCGTCGGCGTTCGATAGACGGTTTCGGCATCTGCCGATTCAGGTGAGAAAATAGTTGCGGTTATTTTCTCAGAGACGGACAGGTATCATTGAGTAGTGAGATTGGGAAACCGCAAAAAACCAATCTCCTCCAGTCCGGGGTAAGGAAAAGGATTGGGCTATAGGTGAGTAGGGTAAGCTAGCAGTGTGACTTCAAGGATGTCAGCGTATTCATTCGGGTGTTCGTCAATGCAAGCCTGCATTAGAATGGACGGAATATGAAGTTTTTTGATTTTGGGTTTCCGGGATTTGGCCTTACGTGACCTAGATGAGAGCAAGAACTTTTTAGGACGTTTTGAGTGATGGATGGGGGGACGTTGATTGCTCTGTGGGTAAAGTTCCTGTTGAGAGTTTTGATTCTCTCGATACGGAGCTGGGAATTTTTATTAAAAAAAAAACAAAGAAATTCTTGTCTTTGTCCGATAGCTATCCACTCGAGTTACCAAGATCTGCATAGAATAGTCATGAAATGTTAAAAAATTACATTTTTCCCATGTAATTCATGATATTAATTAAAATAAGGGAGCTGGAAGCTTTGTTTTGAGTGATACCATTCTCAGTCGGCACTAGCTGCGTAAGTTTCCTTATTTCTTCTGCGTCACCTGCCCCTATAAGTCAGTTAAGTAATTGATTCAAGTCGTCCTTGGGAATTTGATATGTTTCAGTTAATTCGTTAGTATCTTTTAATTGTGATCGCTTCATACTCCATATTTGTTTTTAAATGCCCCAAAAATAATAAAAAATAAAAATTGAAGAATTTGAGTTTAAATTACCTAGGGTTCTATCTACTAGCTTAGCCCGATAATAAATTTATAATTAATTTAATAAATTCTCGTACCCACTTGTAACTTGTTACCCACGTGAAAGTAGTTTTCACGTCTGTTAAATGAGCCGAGTTGCCACATTAGCTGTTCAATGTATGCAATTAACTGTGTATAGTCCCTATAGTCCTGACTGAAACCCTTTAAACTTGCCTGTAAGGTATTTTCCGAGATACTATATATTCCTAACTTTGAGAATAAGAACACTCTTCCTAACTGAGTCCAAAGCCTAGTTTACATGAGTCGAGTAGCCGTTCAAGTTACTTGTACAAGTAATTTTAATCAAGTATTCAAGTTTGAAGGGCATTTAAGTAAAGCATTTAAACTATTCAAGTAAAATAACTGAACTTAACAGCGGTTCAGAGAACAGAGAAAAATGAAGCGGAAAAGATCATCTGTTCCAACACCAGCCTTTTTATGTTTGGCAATTTTAGTAAGTCTCTGGGAATATTCATGCTCAGGTTTTTTATTTTGTTCTTCACATCATGACGATCAAAATCATATGTTTTCATTTATTGTTCAATTTTATTAATACCAGAATCCCTAATTTGTTTATTTCTATACTGACTACTAGATATATCCCAAAGACATGTTTGTTCTTCATACGACTCCACAAACTGCAATGTTGTCTCCTCATTCCACTTCTATTTTTTTTAAAGAAAATTCAAATACTTCAAAATCGACCTTACCTAGATGAACAATTCTTGACAGCGAGTATGTATTCACTTGATTGAACGACTGTTTACAAGAAACAAGTGTGAGGAAGGCCGTTCAAGTATGGTCCCACCACCACTGCGTTCCGTTGTGGGAGGCCCCTTCTTGAACAAGTAAGTTGGATGGCTTTCAAGTTACTTGACTCGCTTGGCTGCTTGGTCAAGTTCTTGATCAAGCGCTTGAATATTTGTCTACACGATTCAAGTTACTAGTTTCCAGTTATTTGCTCAAGTAACTTGAACAGCTACTCGATTCATGTAAACCTTACTTTATTGCTATTACCTTAATAATGCCTAAAACAGTCGCAGATAAAAAAAAAAAAAAAAAAAAAAAAAAAAAAAAAAAAAAAAAAAAAAAAAAAAAAAAAAAAAAAATTCCAAACTATTGTTTAAAAGCCTGCAAAACATTGTACCACTGCGAGGGTTTGACAGCTACACTAAAATAAAACATTGAAATGCGTCGAAAAGACACACTTGGCAATTATATCTAAGTGTTATCATACATAATATCTATATAATATCTCACCTTGCCGTTTAATACATGATCTTCTTTCCCCTCCTTTTTAAGTGTCATACAAACTCTAACAGGCACTCGTTCCACAAGAGAAGCGTCTCCAGCTAATATATTTAGACCTTTATCAGATGTACTTCTACTTAAAAGTAAACTAGGAAAATTTTCTAAAATTATGTTATATAATTTTCTATTTGAACTAAGTTGCTCTAATACTTCGACAGGCACCTAAAACATTAGACAATAAATTATATAATATTAACGTTTGCTAATTATATGAATGTAAACGCGTTAAGAAATGCTAAAGAACTTTTAGATTCAAAATCAGAAGAACCTAAAACAGATAATATCTAACCACGTCGATTTATTAGATGCCATAACACCACCGATATCAACAAATATTCGAGGATACTAAAAATACCATGTTGAAAACGGAAATAAAAAGTGTTTTTAGTGTTTTGAGACATGGTAACAGAGTAACAACACATGGAAATCAAATGATGTGTTTAGTAGCCACACAAACATCACTCCATCAAACCTTAGAAATCCGCTTTTTAGATAAACTTTTGAGATGATTATGCATCATTAACATGAGAGATGCGTCATTAACAGAGAGAAAATATGGTTCAATGGTAGGTTAAAAACTGTTTACGAAACCGTATCAGGGATTCGTGGACAGACAACCGAATTTAGCGAAAGCTATAGTTTGGGAAAAGAGTCAATAGTCTTCCAGGCTGAAGTATTTATAATAATAGCTTGTAATGACAGAATTATTAGACGAGACTACAGAAAGAAATCAATAAATATCTTTACCGACAGCCAAGCTTCGATTTTAGCACCAAAGAACCCATTTACGCTTCGATTTTAGCACCAAAGAACCCATTTACCAAGTCAAACTGGTAAAAGATCTGCAAGGATCTTCCTAATAAACTGGCACGAAACAATAAAGTGTATCTAGAAAAAAACATAGGTAATCGCGACACGAAGAAGTACAAAGGAGCGAACAAGTAGAGTCTTTGACAAATTAAGGTTTTTGGGAATCCTTGAATGTCTAGAACGATTCTGCGACATCGCGAAAGGTAAGGTAGACCGAGGATAGTTGTAACAATTTCTGTATTACTGCACACTTCATCGTGCTTCTTAAGCACAATATTATGCAGTTTTGGAAAACTGTTATATTAAGTTTTGACTATATTTTGGCGGAGATAGAAAGACATGGCTCATTAATTTACCAAATAAAAACATAATTTATATAGCGGTGTCAATTGTTACATTTGTACCTCTCCTGGACACAATTGTGACAAACTTTGGGACAATTGTAACAACTTGATATATATCACAAAAACTAAAAAAATAGTAGAAACAAAATAATATTTATTTCTTCAAAACAACTACATAGGTACCTAGCTAATATTGATGGAACATTTTTAAAAATTTGAAACATAAGTATTTATTTAATCTTCTCTGCAATGAATGCAGTAAAAACATAAATTATCGTCATCATCTCTGTGACATTTTACCCATTCCTCATCATGTTTGTCATTGAAGTATAGCTGGAAACAGTACAATCACTGAGCATCATTATCATCCGATGAGCTTAAGTCTGTCTCCTTTTTTTCTTCAAAATCGTTCTTTCACCTTATTGGCATTCTTTTTCCTTACTTTTGCTGTTTTCCTCTTTTTTCTATTTGTGGTATTGTACTTAGTTGTATTAGCTTTTGGAAGGGTGCAAATTCTTTCCAATAGCTCCTTAGAAGTATTTAACTTGTCGGTTTCTCTAGATGTTGTTGCAACCATCTCGGACTTAGAGATGGATAGCAGTGATGGTACAGGTTTTCTTGTTGCAGATTCAACAAGTGTAGTATCATATAGCTTGTCAGTGGGTAAAGATGGTGCAAACTCGTGCTCATCAAATATATCCCTATTAAAATATCCCGTTCACTTTAAAACCACCTAATATACTGGCTAGAGAAGTAGCTCTGGGTAGTACTTCATCGACAAGTTCAGGTAAGTCATAAATGATCACAGTTTGACCAGGATTATTCTTCATCCAAGCATCCATATAATTATGCAGATAAGATTTTCGTGGCCCGTAGATACTGTAATTTGTGCGATGTATATGGAGGGAAAGACAGAAG
This sequence comes from Diabrotica undecimpunctata, assembly GCF_040954645.1. Lineage (NCBI taxonomy): Eukaryota > Metazoa > Arthropoda > Insecta > Coleoptera > Chrysomelidae > Diabrotica > Diabrotica undecimpunctata. Next base: position 142,623,258 of record NC_092810.1, on the reverse strand, counting down.
AACAATGTCAGTTTGTCGACAGAAATCAATAGTTTGAAAACCTAGGTGCGATCTAGGGCTGTCCAGTACAAGTATTATCTTATTTTCAGGGAATGGCTTAGTATACCTTGCAAAATGTTTCATGAAGATAAAAAATGTGTCATTGTCCATCCAACTGGAATCATTAACTTCTCCGATTGAACCTACTAGAGCTCGAGTCATGAAGTACGGTTTGAACCGCTTCCTTGAGAATAGGAACATTGGCTGAAGCGTATTCTCTATTGCGTTTACACTCAGGTAAAAAGTTATTAACGTACTTTTTCTGTCGAGGTAACGGATTCTATTTGTTTTGCCCGATTTTGCTCGGTTATTGTAGAGTTGTAACCCCTGTCTTATCTAAATTGTAATATATTCGTAGGCTCAAATCTGTCCCTCTCCATCGCTCTGGCCAAATTGTCAAAAAATGTATTAACATTAAAATTAAAAAAGGCTGTTAAAATTTACAGCTCTTACGTGACTTGTCGCTTCTGGCGAACTCTTATTGATAAGGTGGAGTTTAAAAAAACGTATAACAGTTCCCATACAGATAGATCGATAACATTCTATTAACAGCAGGCCAGACATAAATGGGAACAATAAAACAAAATGTAACACAGAATCAAAAAAGAGATTTACAGGAATTAACGAATATTTTACAAATTATAAAGGAAATTTATTATAAGTTTGTCTAGTTGTATTAATTCATATTTTAAGAAATAATTGCCTGTTGTATACCTAAAATCACCTAATTTTGTAGATAATGTAGTTACCTAAAGAACAACACATTTTAGCATCATACAAGAGTACATCGAGCATTTACACGATATGTGTAATGGTTGTTTGAAAATGGTGATTATTTACACTGTTGCTCCAGTTAATTTATCTTCAGCACAACTGCGTGACGTTTTCCATTTACGTTAGAAGTGTATAATTTTGAACGATGTACAGAGTAATAAAATAATTAAGTTGATTGTAGTGATATGGTGTAATAAAAAAATATGGTAAACAGGTATTTACGCTATCTGTAATATTAATATTGAAAATACAAAGGTAAAAATAAAATGAATACATTAATAGAATAACGATGGGTATACCTAGAATATACTATTTCTTATGATTGCGTTTTTTATACATAGAACTTTATAAGGCGACAAAAAAGTTTTAGACTAACAAATTTCACAGTATTTTAAATGAATTCATATATGAAAACTTATTTACATTACGGAGAAGTTGTCTTCTTCTTTTTCTTCAAGTGTCATACGCTTCTAGCGTGTGGACAGTCATCCGCCATCTATATGTAAATTGTCCCTGTCTGAATAGCGTAAAAATTTATCCTGCATTTCGAATCCCGCACCAAACCCTTTATATCTTGCTGTCAAGAATGTTGAACCTCTCTTCCTTCTACTTAAGTAGAAATAAAGTAAAAATAAAGTGGAACAAAATATGATCCATAATAGTCCATCTGAAAATAGTCAAGGAAGCGTCGGCAAAATTTTTCAGATGGTAAAAAACCATTATATACAGGGTGTATTGTATGTTTGACTTATGTACCAGTAAAAAATCAAATACATTAATATTATATTTGAATTTGATACTTATATAGAAAATACGTAAATTAAGATTCAACTAAAGTTAATGAAATTATAGTTGATAGAAGATCTCGTGTTCAATTGATCAAAACCAGAGTAGATTGAGTAAACCACCAGATGATGAAAATATTCCACCGAAAAAGAAAAGTCGCCTCAGTACTAAAACAGCATAAAAATTTCGAGAGTCTTGGTTAAATGAAGCTGACTTTAGACAATGGTTAACTCGGGATCCTATTAATATTTATAAAGCTTAATGCAAAGTATGTTCTGCTTCATTAACAACTCAAATAGTTGTGATTGGAAAGTAGGTATAAACTTTAATACCTCTAAACTCCAAGGTGTTTCTAGTAATCCCAATAATCGTATTTTCAATAATATATTGATTTTAAATTGAACTATCAATTCAATAGTTTCATAAAAACAATTAATAACCATTGTCCATTATTTAATGCGATAAAATTGGATTTGAAGATTATATTTTTTCATCTATTATAATTTTTTCAAATTTACTATATTTTATGGCCCTTGCACAATAATCCCACTCTTCAGGGTTAGGAAAACTAAACCAAGTAGTACTGGAATAGTATGAACAAACAAAAATAGGTCGTATTTGACTACCAAAATGAGAAAATTACAATACCTGAGCCATATTACAAGAGAAATATTAGATGTTACAAGTAATTATGCAGGAAAATATTGGATTTTTATTGCATAGGATGGAGAAGAATGTCGTGATTGAAAAACTTGGTTGGTATATAATTTAATCGTTAGCGTAACTTATATTATATACTTACTTTCTCATTTTGACGAATATACGTTGGAAGATTTAATACAGAATTATGGTTATTTTTTAAAGTCGAGTTAGCGGCAGCGTTTGAATCGATAGATGTTTCCAAACCTTGCAAAAGATATTCTACGTTCTTTCCGCTCTTCAAAACATCTTTCAATTCGTCAATATCCAGATCTTTCATAAAATTTGTTGATGATAATGAAACTAAACTTGTTTTGCTAGATTTACTCGATTTTGACAATTTCGGATTCAACCTAAAACACAAACAACATGACTTTAAGGAAATTGATGAATGTTTATTTGTAAAACTTTCAAAATCTTATTATATGAAATATAGGTACGTTCTATATTATTAAGGCCCGTTTTCACACTACGTCTTATTGTACGTTTTGTGGGTCATATAAAACGTACGACAAAATGTACGTTTTGTCCAGTGTATACACACTACGTTTTTCCTTCCGTTTTCTACCGCCATTTTTAATTCAGAGTCTTGAGTTGTGTGAAGTTTGTTTAGTGTTTTTTTATTATTATGGAGGAAACCCGGCTGCTTTCTTTTATTTTTTCAACTATAAAGATACTACGACTGAGGAAAAAGGGGATGAAGAGGGAAAAGACAAGACGATCAAGAGAGTGGGCTTCTAAAAAGAAGCCAGTATTCCCACGTCTCGTTACTAAAAGAGGCGAACCAGTTGACTGGCGCAATTATTTGCGAATGGACCCCTCAGCCTATTGTCAATTGCTAGAGTTGGTAACACCATACATATTGAAATAAGACACCTCATGAGAAAAGCCATTACACCCCATGAAAGACTCACAGCAACTCTCAGATATCTTACAAGGACAACAGGACGCAGCGTCAAGGACTTGGAGTTCACAATCATAATATCCAAACCAGCGTTAAGCCAAATAATTCCTGAAACCTGTAATGCAATCTACTTGGTTTTAAAACATAACTACTTAAAACCTTTAATACAATTCAATAAATTCCCCGAGAAAAACGTGGGTGCATTGCCGCAAATCTGACATTATTAGGCTTTTTTTTGCAAAAAATGAAACGAACTGCAGTGGAACTAGTCGTCAAATAAGTCAAGATCGGACGACTTGTCTGAACATGTATTTTCACGTAACGTTTTATCCTATCAGTTCTCGCAAAACTATGCTTCTCCCATCATTTCTACGATCTGACCTTGGATTTCATTTCGATTCGACAAGACGTACGTTTTGCTGTTTACATGCCACGTTTTATTGTATAGGATTTGTCCTATCCAACAAAATGTACAATAAGACGTAGCGTGAAAACCGGCCTTTAGTCTAAATTAACTTTTTCATGCATTTGCACTTGATTTAGCCGCTTGTCTATTTACCACTATCTGTAAAAAAATCATCGATTTCACGTAAAAATATTATACAAATTTTTGAAGGTTCTAAAAGGTATATGCGATATAAAATCACAAAAAATGAACAAATCATTTTTTCCCTATAAAACTATTCTTATACATTTTAGAAGAATTCTGAAAATATCGTGGACAGAACACGTCACAAAAAAAGAGGTTCTGATAAGGATAAATAAAGAAATAGAAATTTTAAATACAATTAAAACAAGAAAATTGGAATATCTCGGACATATTACACGTGGAGAGAAATACACATTGCTCGGGAAATACAACTCAATATACAGGGAAAGATCCAAGGAAAGAGAAGCATATGGAGGCGTAGAATGTCATGGCTGCGCAACCTGAGAGAGTGGTACGGATTTAGATCAAATGAACTTTTTAGAGCAGCCGTCTCAAAAGTCCGAATAACTATGATGATTGCCGACCTACGCCGCGGAGATGGCACTTGAAGAAGAAGATACATTTTAGAGAAAAATGGTTCAAATAAAAGTTTAACGAGATAATTGCAAAAAACCCTTATTGTTCTTTTTTTGAATAATGACATGTAATATAACTGCCGAGACTATGTGGATTTACTTAGACCAATATATTGGACTGATAATGGACTCATATTGGATTATACTTGAGATAATACTCGGAATATATTGAAGACTACTACATTGGACCATACTTAAACCGACATGAATTTCGGACCCTAATTAAATGAGAAAATAGGAATGTTAACATAGGCGAAGAAAAGGAAAAGATAAAAATGTAAATAAATTCGAAAGGTAACAAAATAAATATCTTACCCTTCATCAGGGGTCTGGATACACAAAACTAGTTGAACTTTAACTACATAATTCAACTGCTCGGTGGAAAATAAAAAGTAAATCAAAGAAATAGTCCTTTTTAAAGAGTAGGTTGTCTGGGGACAGCAGCAGTAGCTCAGTGATTAGTGAACAGTGTAGTTGTGTTTGGGGGCTCAGGAGACTGAGACCCCGGAAGCCCTGAAGACGTCAGATAGAATGTCGAAAGCTCGGCGCCGTGATAATTGACGCGGACGGCTAGTAAGTTTAATATTAATTTTTATAATATTATTGATCTTAGTTTTGGATTTAATATTATGATGATTATCATTGATGAGAAAATTAAAAACGACAAAAATTGTTATTTCTACCTGTAAAAAAAAATTAAAGAATGGAATATTTATATTCATATAATGGTTTTATTTGTGTTGGAAGTGAAAAGGACTTATTTTCGACGTATGGTGAATTGTCAAATTTAAAATAATAGGTAGAAAAAGTATTTCGTTTTAAAATTCAGGGAAAACCCGATTGAGGTTGTTTTTAACGATGGGGATTATAAAAGAGCGATTAACCCTATTAAGTTACTGTCTTTCAAAGTGGGAAAAAGTTATTTTGTGTGAATTAAAGTGTGAATTAAAAAGTAATTTTGTTTTCGAAAGTGTTTGATAAAGTGGTAGCAGTGGCGGTGGAAAAATATGTAGAATATAGCAATACTTACTTATTTTGTTCGGTTATCCAGTCAGGGTCCCTCATTAAAGCTCCACAGACACACATATTTAAGAAGAGTCCTCCTAGAATTAAAGTAGTTCCTCTCCATCCGAACTCAAAAATAAGAATATTGGTTAATGGAGAGAAAATAAAAGTTCCCACTCCGGTTCCCGAAGCGCTAATACCCACAGCTAAAGTTCTTTTTTTATCGAACCAGAAAGCTATTGATACAACAGCTGTAACATAACACAGTCCGAGTCCAAGTCCTGCTAATATGCCAAAGGTAAGGTACATAATAGAAATTGTGTTCGCTCTGCAACTAAGAATAAATCCTGCAGCAGAAATAATCCCGCCCACACAAGTCATCAATCTGCATCCATACTTATCAACTAAGGCGCTCATAATAGGCCCTGAAATTAAAGGAACAGCCAAGAATAGACTACCAATCCAAGCAGTATCAGAACTAGAAGCTTTAAATTCTATGAGGAACTCTGAAAATAGTAGTCCGAATGATAAACTAACTCCATCGGCTATCATTGAAACTAATAATGATGAAAAAACTACTACCCAACCCCATCCCCCATCAGGAATTTTTGGTTTTACAGCCTCATCTCCAGACTCTGAAGCAGAAGACGATGAAGACGAAGACGAGCAAAGACTATCAGTTTTAAACGTAACTTCTGGTTTTTCATACGGATTTATCAGGATCAGCTCTTCGCTTTTCTTCGGGCTAGATTCTAGTGATGGAGCTACACCTGATAGTGTTGCTAGTGGCGCTTCCTTGATCGGACTCTCCATATTAAAAAAATATATAGCTATTCAATTAATTGGTATCGTATATAATATAAAGTGTATCTGGTCTTTATTTTGCATCCACCGCTTAGACCAGCTTTGGAGTTGTTGCCTTGGATCTTTTCCGATTTGTTGGTTTTTGTATTGACTACAGTAAATGATATTCCCGTGACCGATCATCAATAACAGTCCAGGTAATACTACTTAATGAAAAACACAGTCTTTTTAAAGTCTTCAAAATTTCAGAAGTTGCAAAATACAACTGGTAGCATTGTCTGCTCTTAGGAAGACCTGAAAAAAACATAAATGTTAGGATTTTGTTCAAATTTCCAGTTAGTGTTTAAATAAAACAAAAGTTGTCAATGTTAAGTCCTTAAAAAAGTTTATCTGTCGAATACTATTTTGATTTATGGGTTTTTAGTATAGAAATAAACAGTTAAAAAGTGAGATGACTTTCATAGTTTATTGTTAATCTTACAAGATATAAGGATTGCGGTATAGAAGCTGTATAGCTCTAAAAGATATGTGTCAATGTCTAACAAGTAATCAAATCAACGATAGTTCTACAGACGCTAGATATTTTTCAGTTTAATTAGAACTATCTAGAATTGGAATTAGATTTAGAACTATCTAGTTTGCACAAAAAAAATCGATGCAAGAAGAAGCATTAAGACAATCTGCACAATAGTACTTTCTTCAAAAATTCCCAAATATTGAAATCAAAAACATAATCCATGAGCAGTATACAGTAAGCAGCAAGTAACACGCTATGGTTAGAAAGGTATCCACCCCGCAATAGCTGGTTTGATGGTGAGAGTGAGGATATTACCAGAAAAAGTAAAAACGAGCCCAAGAAAAATAACAAAAGTTACAGAGACGTTAGAAGAGAAGTAACTATACAAAAAAAAAGGAGACTTTTAAAACGGTGTACTAAAACGGAAGGTAAATCACAATAGGGACAGAAAAAGTTTGGAACTATGGCGTGGAGGCTAAACAAACAATGCAGGAAGACGTTGGCAGCATTTGAGGTGTAAGTATATCGAATGATATGGAAAGTCCCTTCGATGGATAAACTGACTAATCAGGAAGTACTTCAAAGACGAAAAAAATAAAAATAGATTGGCAATCAACACAAGAAAATTACAATATCTGTTACATGTTATACGTGAAAATAATTGCCAATCGATATAGTGAATTAAGTACTTAAATATATAGGCCAATCGTAGTACAGGGGCGAGAAAAATGTCCTGATTGAGAAACCTAAGGGTACGGACATAACAAAGATACATGGATGTGCGCGGTGGAGGTCCTGGTCGCCGTCGTGGATTACATCGATATCGGGCAGAACATATCGAAGAAACCTTCCTTTCAGTGTTCTTTGCGGTTACTGACATGTATTTGAAACTATTTTGTTCTGGCATCCAGATCGCTGTAAACGGCGATGACAGGTCGCGAGGGTGAACGAGTGAAACATCCTTGGTGTATGCGATCTCATAAGAAAATGAAAGTTGGTTTTGACATCGATGTATCGAACGCGACCGCGACCTCCATCCTACACATCCATGTATCTTCGGTATGTCCGTACCCTAAGAGGATGGTTCGCTTACAGTTTGATCCAACTGTTCCGAGCAGCGGCCTCGAAAGTTAACACTGCGATAAGATACCCAACCTTTGGATGGAAGATGGAAAAATTTGGAAATTGATTTATTATATATTTCGAATTTGTATTTATTTGCCACATATTGCAACATTGTGTTAATCAATTCTTGCTGGAACGTAAACAAGTCTAAACTTGCTCCCATCGCGTTCGCGGGTGCTTCTGTTGCGAACGTGTCTATGTGGCTTTATGCGCTGTATTTGTTGATTTAGCAGTTTTATATTAAGCAGTAATTTGTTTATTTATCCAGAGTTTAAATAATCCGTTTGTAAGCTTTCATCATGGGTGGAAAACGTGATCTTTCACCTCATAAAAAAGCTTAAGTAAAGGCCCTCGTGAAGGCTAAAATATTTTTAAACAGTGAAATATCACGAAGATTGAAGGTTTCTGAAGCTAGTGTATGACGCATAAAGAAGAAGATTGAATCGGGGGAATAATTGAGCCCAAAACGAAAAACAAATAATGCATTTAACTATTTAACCAACAGAAAGACCAGCACAATTTTTTTTCTATTGTTGGCAGGTCTGCTTTAGTCATGAAGCACATTTTAAATTTTGCAGAACAAAGCCCAGTTTGTGCGTCGTCATCATGGAGAAAAGTTTCATCCTGACTGTGCTGTTCAGACTGTGAAGCATCCTATAAAAGTGATGATTTGGTCAGTCATTAGCGGCAAGGATACTGGACGTTTATACGTGGTAAAAGAAATAATGCGGCAATACCAGTACAAAGATGTCTTTTGTAAAGGCGGTTGATTCCGCAGCTCCAAGACTGGTTTCCAAATGGGGAACCATTCATTTTTATGCAAGATGGAGCTCCCTACCATACAGCGTGGTCTGTCATAGCTTTTTTGGCAGAACAAAAGATCCCTTTGTTGGATTGGCCAGGTAAGAGCCCCGATATGAACCATATAGAAAAAGTTAGGGAGTTGATGAAAAGGGAAGTGGCTAAAGATATGATCACAAACAAAAGACAGCTCTAAGAAAGAATAATTTACGTGTGGAATCATCATCTTCATATGCAGGAGACAGTACAGGTTTGCATTAATAGTATGCCGCGCAGAATTAAACCTTTAATAGCGGCTAAAGATGGTGTAACGATAAGACTACCAAAGACAATTGAAATACTATTATAAAAATAATACCTCAATCAGACAGCTCAAGACAGAGGGCGCCAACTACTTTTTGAAGAAAAAATAGTAAAAACGAAGCTGGAGGTGAAGGAATTAATAAATTAATAAAGAAATTAAAATAAAATATTTATTTAAATATAAATTAATAAAGATGTGACGTTTGTAACGTTACAATGGCTCAACAAAATATTAACATTTAATTGTCGTTATTTCTGTTTTCTTTAAAGAGTCAATAAATACCTAATCACCTCATAATTAATATTTTTTATAAAATCCTCTAGTCCGTCTAATAATTTGGACAGGGACTGTATATCAATTAGCCTAAATATTTTTAACTTTACTTAAAATAAACCATAAAGGCAACACCATAGATATATAACATAATACAAGATAGACTGAACCTTGCAATACAGTCACGTTCCCCAGTGCGACAGAGAAAACTAACGCAAAGAAGTCCCTGCATCTCTTTCTAGCGGGCCGGATTTATGGACCACGTGACCTTCACATTGATCACTTAGGTCACATGGTCTATAAACATGGCAAATTAGAAAGAGATGCAGGGACTGCTATAATATTTGTATTATATGTCTATGGGCAATACTCATATTTAACTCCTTATTTATATGAACGACCTTATTTTTAATTTAAATTTAAGTAAATAAATATGTGTGTTTATGAACATTAAAATTTTTTTTGTGGAAATTTAACACCCATCTATTTGAGCGAATAAAATCAATATTTATAATCAATACCACTAATTCTTTAAATAACTATCTAATTATGGCATTGGCAAGGAACCTATTTATGGAATCACCTCCTTGTTATTTAGATGTAATTATAGAGCTTCCCTTTATAGATAACCAGAATCAATAATATATTTAAAATAGGCGTTAAAAAATGATAATAAACCTCACAATAATAATTATAGTGCCTGGACTTATGAATAATTTGTGGTAAGCCGTAAACCAAGCAATAAACACAGCGGGAGTTTAAGAAGCTTTGAACTTTTAAAGAGGGCCGTGCTAAGCCCAAGGACCGTATGAATTTTTTGTTAATAGCTTTATATCCCTCAGATCTTTATGCGATCAGTAAAGAATCGCACACAACAAAAATATTAGCTTTATAATGTTGTGATGTTAAAAATCATATTAAAACTGCTGTATTTAGGTATTCGTCTTTTTGTTGAAGTCTTGTTTGAGTCATTTATTTTCTCTAAAATCTTTTCCCACATAGTAAGTAACAGTACGTACTCAAATATATCAAGTAGTATTTGGCAGCTTATAACTTTTTAAATGGTTTTTCATCTTTGTTTGAGGAAAAATAACGTACACAATGTTTAATTTCTTCATAATTTTCCTTTAAACATTTCACAGCATCGGAAAGAGCAGACCACCTGGTGTCACAAATAGGTTTAATACTCAAGTGTTTGCCCGTACAAAATTTTTGTAATGCATTTCACCTATGTGTAGAACTTGAAAAAAAAATACGTATAATTCCTGAGCAATATTGAAATTTCCCTAAAAGGGAAGATCGAAGGTAGGAGAGGAGCCGGCCACAAACAATTATCCTGGTTAATAAATATTAAAGAATGGACAGGAATACACAATACAGGCGAGCTGTGTCACGCCGCCAAGAACAGAATTCTAGTAATGAGATAGTCGCCTACGCACTTTGGTGTATGGCATGTTAAGAAGATTGAAATTTCAAATTTTCATTTTCGGTATGGTATGCGCATGGTATGAAATTGGCAGAAAAATATAATGTTTTATTCTGGATTGTAGTTCCTTATATTTACCGGACATATTTAACGCATTATCATAACGCTGCCCCCGACAGTTAGTGATGGATTTAATTTGGTCACTGGAGTTTTCATACTCTTATGTATATTTTTCCAATAATGCTAAGCAGGAGATCGCTTGTCCAACCTTGACTTTATCAATCAACGATTCGGTATAATTTAGACACGTTTCAGCAATAGTTATGAGTATTACGTTTTTCTGTTAAATAAAAACAAAAATTAATAAGTAAAAACCTAATTTTCGGGCCGCAAAAATTACGGGCCCTAAGCACTTGCCTAGGTTGCCTAGGCCTTAGTCCGCCCCTGTGTACTACTTAACTAAATCTCTATCTACCTATTAAGGTGTGTCTCCATTTACCACCCAATTACAATTACACTATTTCTAGACATTTACCACTGCTCAATTCCGAGTTGATCAGCTATATAGGGGCTAATATGACTAAAATGATATTAGTAGCATTATGTATATTAAGTCTTTAGGTTTTATTAGACACTGCAATGTTATGAAACAACTTACCGAACACTGAAAAGTAATACAAATTCAAGATTTACGCAATAAATTTATTTTTTATCAAACCACAACCTATACCAAGACCTTTTCATTACATAGTTTTCAACTTACAAATCTTGTGGACTGGGATATACACTACTATATAGAGAGCACATTTTTCCTTCCGATTACTTTCTAAAAAAAGAAGCAAAATCTCGAGATATATGTTATATTTGACAAACCGTAGTTATAGAATCAGTAAGAATATCTTACATATTTAAAACTAGCTTACTCATAGTTAACAATACACGTTCAAAAAACTTTCAGTCATTGGTGAAACACGTTTATCTCACATTTCACGAAAAACATTTATTTTCCAAGAAAGGACAAATGGGAAACTTACAAAAAAGTGAGTTTACGACGTTATCGATAAATCTAACAGCATCTAGGTATTGTCTCTAATTAAAAAAATATATATAACAGCCACAGCAAAAATGATAAAAAAATTTCCATATTCTTCCCAGAATGTCCCGAATCAATTATAGCGAATTTTAAAATTAGGTTACCGATTTTACCGCAATTTGCGAGTCAACCTGTGGCATAACGAAATTAAAATTATTTTCATGTGTTCTATTTTTGTAAGTTGGATGTCGTCGCTAGATTTTATCAAAAATAAATCAGATGTGTTGTTGGTTTTATATCTTCAACAAGTAGCGCTCACCGTCAAAATAAAGTAACGTCCAATTTTTTTCTCAATAAACACATTTTTACTGTTAAAACTATTTTTACGCGTCATTACAATACAATTTATCTCAGCTGTTACTGTTTATTTGGGTTTTGTAGAGTATTTCGGTTTTAAATACATCGAAAAATGGATGAAAATTACACCTATTCTAATAATGTAATGATACAGAAAACTGCTTATTCTGAAAACAACGCTATACTTTTTTTGCTGTTCTTCATTGTAATGTTATTTTAATGTGTTTACAGTCTTTTAACACTTATTTTAATACTAGTTTTGTAACTTTTAGTTTTGTAACACTAACACTAAAATCACAATGAAATTGAAAATACAATGAACATTTATTTGGGTAACGATACAAATATATTTATTAGACCAACTCTCTATGATGCGAGTGTCCTTGTATTTTCCTCCGACGTGTTCTTCTATTAATTATTCGTCTATTTCGTTTTAGGGATATCGCTGTGCATTTGTCTGAGAGAAATAATCTATACTTATCTAGGAATATATTATAACCTTTCGAGACTAGCTGAATGACAAAAGTCAATGCCACAAAAAAAAACAAACTCTCTATAATTGTCATCGCTCGTATGTATGTATTTATCCCGCTGTTCTGGAATTCTATCGACTCGTTCTAGACTCCTTGTTACCGCATTACGGAAGAAGTATGATGATTATTAGACTAGATGCTTAACACGTTAACTGCCCTAATAGGGTAGTACAAACTTTCCCCTTGAGCCCTTTTTTTTCTTTTTACACTTTTCTTTTTACAATTTATTTATTTATTTACTTTATATAATTTATTACAGTCTTCTACACTTTCTTATTGACAAAAAGAAACACAATATTAATTTATTTTACAGCTTACGCGACACAACAGTTTATTTTAGATTAAACTTAAAAATCTAGCTTCTTTGTATTTATACGGTTCGGCTCTGCATCTAAACGTCGCTGGAATTTTCTACCGATATCTCCACGTAACGGTATAGTTTCTTGGAACTTCATCAAAACCCTCTAAATACCGATTCTTTTTCTCGATCTTTCGGCCAGTTTCTGGCGATGCGGCGCCTACGTCCGATTGTTAGGTTGGGAGACAGTGGCGTAACAATAGAGACAAATTAAATACCTGTTTAAAGCAATTTCTCGCAATACAATAACTAAAGAACATATAGATAAGTATGAATAAATAAATATCACAGTTCAGTTATTATATCATATCGTGTTTATCATCATCATTTGAATCTGAAGTTTTGTTGTTTGGTTCAAACATAATTGATTCTAATCAGCATTCGTCTACTCCAAGAAATCCAAGTTTCATAACTTTTCTTCCTCCTTTATTGCATGCTGTATATATCGTTTCAAATTGTATTCAGTGACTTTCGATAAAGCTTCCTATAAAAGTCTTTTCACATCAAATAATTTAATATACTGCTGTTTCTCGCTCATCCTTTACTTGTGCTCATTTTAGCTCTTATAGGGTTAAGTTGACAATGATATGGGGTAAACGAAGTAGTTATTCAGCTATATTTAGCTATATTCGGCTATATTGTTTTTCTTTCTGTTCGGAACCTTTCAGTGATTCTTAAAAATTTCCTTCTCCAACAAACAATATAATCTTTGTCAAGAAGTAAAGCTCTTTTGTTACATTTTTCCCAAGATAAACCTATTTCCATAAGACATTTCCACAATTTTGTACGCCCAGAAACAGGTGGTTCGTCGTCTAATGTAATACTATTCCAAATCTTTCGATGTTAGGTATTTCTTTCGTCAGGCAATATCAAACCGGTTTCCGATAAGGAAGATCCACAATTGAACAGCTATTCACAGTGAAACAAATTCTAAACAAATTGTGGGAAAGCGACATTGAAGTCCACAACATCGACAGGCCTACGACTCAATAGACAAAATTTATATCAAATATTGCATAGCTTTAACATCCCCCAAAAATATATCCGACTAGTAAAAGCAACAATGGACTCATCAACAGCAACTGTCACACTACAAAATGAGCTCAGTAAGAACTTTTCAATAGTCAAAGGATTAAAAAAATGAGACGGACAGGCACCGACACTATTCAACTTAACTCTTGAATATGTGATAATCTCCTAACAAATACATTAATTCAAATTGCCGTCTATGCCCATGACATTAGCATCATGTCTCTCGCAGAACACAAGGGGTGGCAGAAATATATTCACAATTAAAAACAGAGGCAGAAGAGACTGGACTAGTTGTTGTAGATATTGAAACTGTAGAAAGTTTCACATATCTGGGAGTTACATTAAACCCTGATGGAATAGAAGAACTAGAAATCCAAAGAAGAATAGTAAAGGGAAACAAAGCTTACTTTTCACTTGCCCGTGTGTTCCGTTCCAAAAACACACATTGGAGATCTAAAATCATGGTATAAAAATTATTATCAGACATAGTATGTTATGGATGAGAGGACATGGGTGATGACAGAAGAGAAAAACCGAAAGCTGAAAGTCGTCGAACGAAAAGTCCCGAGGAAGATATTTGGACCTGGAGGGACCGATCTCATGATTAGTTAAATTTCAGAGACTTAAATGGGCTGGTCATGTAGTGGGAATGGAGACCGGAAGATTGCCAAAAAGACCCCTATATAGTAAAATGATAAGACGGAGAAGTATTTCTTAATGTAAATAAAAAGAATGATCTGTACGATGTATGGCAGGTTTAACGAAGTCATTGGTTTTCATTAGCTTCTTTCCGATGTTTCTTTTTGTCCCGACAACTCTTTTTTTCTTTACTTTTTTTTTAACCGATAAATTGTTGCTTCTCCAACTCCTGTCATAACTGAATAACAACCAACGATTTCCCGAACAGTAATAGTTTCTTCCCGTTAAGAATAAGGACTTTTACTGAACAGTGAACTTAATTGAATTATATTCTGAAGTGAGTACTGAGGTATTTTATTTGTAACACTATAACAGAATACATTTTATACTATTAACATTTGTAAACCACACTTAAGCTTACCACAGAAATCTTAACCAACAAAATCAATAAACTAACAACTTTATCAGATGAACAACAAGGATTCAGATCTGGAAGATCCTGCGTAGACGCCGTATTTGTACTAAGACAAATCACAGAAAAGGCTGTCGAGTACAATAAACCAGCATATCTATGTTTTATAGACCTGACAAAGGCTTTCGATCGCATCCAAGTCAAAGACATCTTTAGAGTAGAAAACCTACTCTATAAAACCTACTCTATAAAAGAAACATACCAATCAATATTAAACAAACCATCGAAAACATCTACTTCCATAATCGAATACAGGCAAAGATAAATGGAAAACTAACACAGTGTATACCAGTACAAAGTGGAGTCAGACAAGGCGACTTGTTAACCCCACTTCTCTTTAATATAATAATGGAGGAAAAAATACAAGCAGTTCCTAAAGGTCATGGTTACAGAATGGGGAATAAAGAAATCTAAATATTATGTTAGGCAGACGACGCCACATTAATCGCCGAGACAGAAGACGAGCTCCAAAGATCTTAAACATCTTGTTGCAAAAACACATCTTCAATGCAACAGCCAAGAAATACAATATGATAATATCAGCAAAAAAACAAATCTATGACAACATCTAAATACCCACTACGATGTAAAATCGAAATTGATGGGAAAATAATCAAGCAGGAAGCTAAGGTTTAGATATCTGGGTATAGATACAACTAGTTACGGAGATGTTGAAGAAGAAGTATGACAACAAAGCTTAAAAGCAAGTAAAGCGGCGGGATATCTTAATGACACAATCTGGAAGAACAAACACCTAAGACAACACACAAATACAAGAATCTATAAAGCAGCAATTAGGCCTATATTAACATACACGGCGGAGGCAAGACCTGATATATCTAAAACGAGACGACTACTAGAAACAATAGAGATGAAAATACTCCAACGAATATCAGGAAAAAGTCTGTTGGCGAAAAAAGCGAAAACATAAGGAGAACATGCAATATAGAAGACATAAATGGATGGGTGACAAAACGGAAACAGGAGTGAAACGAACACATTAGTAGAATGGCAGAGGATGGGATAGTACGAATAGCACGAGATAAGTCACCAAATGGACGAAGAAGTATTGGCAGAATAAGAAAAAGATGGTGCGATAATTTAAACAATTTAGGAGGCTAATATTGAAGAAGAAACAGGCTTTAAAGCCTACATACAAAAAAGAAGAAGAAGAACATTTGTAAATATCTAAATTGATGAGTGGTAATATTACTTTTCGAAAGTGATGTAACATACGGGGTGATCCATTTATAATTACCATTTGGCTTACCATGTATCCCACTTTATATAAAAAACAATTTTTTTTTATATTTTAAATATTATTAAAAAATTACTAACGTTTAATACAACTTTTCATTTTCGCATTCGTGAAATATGCTGCGCCAATGGTTTATGGAAGAAAATGATATACGTTAGAAAATTCGTGCTAAAGTTCATCCCAAACCCTTCTTTCAGTGCGTCACAGTTTATCGAATTCTCTCTAACGCATTAAGCTAGAAGTGACAGAAAAAAACGTGAGTCTGTGATTATTATACATAGAACTTAGAAAATTATATTTCGTTCACGGGTATTTGCATATTAAATCGAATTCTACTTGCGGATATATAATTGGTCGGAGTTTAGAATACGCTAAATAGATATCCAATCAAAGATGCGCATAAATATAATTTGACGCAGATGGTCTCGATAGTGACAGTACTTTGACAATGTCAATTGACAAAATGATAATTGTCATTCCAGGTTAGTATTTTCAGACATTTTACAGTGAAAATTTAATTTTGTATTTATTGTCATAAAAATATTTTAAATATGCCGAGATATACCGAGAATGAACAAAGATTAATATTAAAATTATTAAATTATTTTCAATTAGAAAAAGAGGCTGGGACAACTTTATTACCAGTTTCTGCCGTTCGTGAAGTAAGTTTTAAATTATTCTAAAAAATATTCATATTAGTAGTTTAAATACTATACATTTTAGCCATAGTGTTTGTAATAAATACATAAATAAATCCTAGCTAATTAAGCACTTTCCTTGGAGTGTATAGAAGAGGAATTATGACAAACTGTCGTTCCAATATAATGGCATAATAAAAATTTTATACAGGACGGGACCTCTAATATGTAAATTAAAAAAAAATTGAATTCTTAAAGTTTTTACTCCACATTTTCAAAAAATAACCTTTTCACATTTAGCCGATTACGATCCTTCAACTGTCAGATTTAACTAAAATGTCATGCAATAATTCTCGACATTCTTAAAATCCTATATGACGTCAAAATTAGTGACGCACTGAAAAAAGGGTTTGGGACAGACTGTACCATTCTCAAGAGGACAAAGTATAACAAAACACACAAAGTCACTAAAGTTTAAAAAACAAAGCAAAGTAAATATAAAATTTTAAAAATATATACAACGTACACTGAATTATTGTCCGACGTGAACAATTTTTGAATATAAACACAATCCCATATAGCATCTGTAATGTAGCTCGAACATTCAAAATTTTTAACTTCTCCCAACTTCTGGATTCACAGTAGCAAAAATTGTAACGAAAACACATCCACGACACTTTTCCCACAGATTAACAAAAAAGTTCACACTTTTCTCATAAATTGAAAATAAAGTTTTTGTGTTATATAAGCTTTCGACGATTGTACTTTCCCAGACGCAATTTAACATCAAACTGTATTCGGTTATTTTAAATTTGAAAGTATTGGCAATTATTTCTAAATCCTTAGTTGAATCAAAACATTGCCAATTCACGAGTAAACTGGAATGTAAGATATTAATAAAGTGGTTCAAGAGCCAAGTACTATAAAATGAAATTAAATAATCTCTTAGTCTACAGGTAATTTATTATCAGATGGAAACAACCGTATTGTTTCGTTACTGCCTCTCTGCGGTAGTTTCCTAGTCCAGAAGACCATTATTGTTTGTAAGGTTAAAGCGCTAAATAGCCAAACAACCATATAAAAAAATAGTTGTTAACACAGAGTTATATTAAATAAACTAGAGGTCTAACTCCCTATGACCTTGAAACCGGCTAACGGGTGCAATTTTTCGCGGAAAAAAATAAGGGGGCAAGAATTTTAAAATTAAACTTGACTGAATATGAGAAAATTTTGAAAGATTCCGCTATAATAGCTTTATTTATGATTTTTATCATGGAATAATAAAGTTTGTGAGTTGATTTATCCAATTAAACTTTATAAGTAAGGGAAACAATTGTTTTATGTCAAAACAATTACTATTACACTTAGGTCTAGATGGGTTGAATGCCGCTTAGGAACTTTTCTTCTCTACTTTCTCTTACGAGTCAAATTATTTATTTAATTAATTACTGCGTATATACTTATGTGCATAATTACATTACCAAGCAACGACTAGTACCCATCTATTCTTTCATTTTTCACAAATTTAATTGAGACCAGAATTCAAAACTTAGCAATGGCATAAACTTTGTCATTGGACAGACTGACCACGGCAGCACTGTTTCAAGCTTCTAAGCTTTCATTGAGTAGCTTTTTTAAAATTAATTTTTCACCACTTAGTAAATAAATGTTAAGGAAAAGCAGAAAAAAAGACGTTGTTGATTTGCACAGACGTATAGTCTAGATATACATATTTGCATAAATCAGTGTATAGACATTGGGTCTAACCCTAAGGTATTCATGGCTAACCATCTTAATGAGCTCCATACGGTGACAACTGAAGTCTACTACTTCAGCACATGAAGAGAAAACATTGCCCGAAGAAAGGTTATTTACTACAGACAGAACAATGCCATTGACTATCTCCAAGTACCAACACACGAAACATTTTTCAAGTTGCCAGTTGCCAAAAACAAAACTTTTTGAAGCGAAGCTTCTATACTGGCGTTGTATTACTTTTTTTTCTACAGTAAAATGCTGAGGCTAGCGTCACGGAACTAGCGCCACAAGATGGCGTTGTCACGAGTAGCGTCCTAGAATAACGGTTCTTGACATCGAATCACTACTCTTGATCAATTCGTTTCTAGTCATTATATATTTACTCTTAGCAGGTTTAAATTACCAACTGCATGAAAAATAACTAACAAAATATAGATATTAAATGAGAAGCAAAAAATTAAAAGAATATCTGTCACTAAAACATTCGATTCGTAACGATTATCAAAATTGAATATAAAAGTCATAACTGTCCTCCGATTAATAACAACACTGAATCATGTGTTTAAATTTTTATAATAATTCTCGTTTTAAAATAATTTCATATAAATACAATTACTATTTTTGAACATATTATTTAAAGCCATAGCCACAGGTTTCATTATATATTTGGAATCAAAAATTGATGTGGTTCTCCTGGACCAATATAAGACAACAAAAAGAAGAAACCATGAATGGGAAGATAATATTAAAAATAAATCGCCGTACAGTATTTGGGTTCAAATTACAAAGGAAGTAGAAATTCAGCCAAACTTAGCGGGAGAATATCCAGAACCTGATAATAATGTTCCAAATATATGCCCCCTGGTATCTACTATAAATGAGAATATGATAAATTCTGTGTTTTCGGAATTTTCCAATTAGGTATGATTATTTAGGCAACCAAGTTCCGACCATATCAAATACTAGCAATATTGCGATGGATAGCAGTTTTTTTCTAGATAAGGTAGAAGAAGTCGAAAGTAATATTTTTTTTTAACAAAAACCGATTCCTTTACAGTACTTTATAATGTGCTCCTGTACCCTCAACAAAAGAAACCGGATTCGAAAGAAAAAAAGAATACACACCAAGTGTTTTCACATGACACATGACATTTATTTTTGTAGCTCAATAAATATTTAATCATACTTAAACATATCAATTTGTATCTCTATTTTGAACTAGTTTTTGGGTGGCCAAAAGTGGATAAACTGTATGGCCAAATGTAGAAACAGATGGCCAAAAGCAGCGATTTTTGTGGTTCAAAATAAAAGACGTTCTAATATTTTCATTATGAATTGAACCTTTATAATTAGTAGTAAAACTGATTCGAAAAGAATTGATTGATTGATTTTATTCGAATCCTACAGGGTTGAGCGGAAATATTTTATTCGACTCCTACACGTTTCTCAATAGAAAGATAATAAAAAAAAGTGCTTAAAGTGGCCACAAGTGGTGTCTCTACTCTACTTGAACTGCATAGGATATTAGGTGTTTGAAAAAGTAAAACGCAAGATCGTCGTCGTTATACGAAAATAATATAACATCGATTGAAGTTATTTCAAACATCTATTGGAATACAATAGAAATCAAAATTATTTTTCAGTGTTTTATAACATTAGTTTCCATCAATAATCGGCATTCCTTCGATACGTGTTATTTAAAAGAATTTATGCTGTTTTTTGTCCTTCAAGGTATCGATTTTTTTAATGGTCTTATTTATAGACTTAACGGCGACTATAAGATTGCTCAATAAGGAACAGCTTGGTAAACATAAAATCATTATTGGGAAGCTGAAATGTCTGCAATGCAGATGTATAGAAAAACTCTACATAATATTTTTTAACTTGTTATCTGTCCGATGCCTTTTTTAAACATATTATCAGTAGGTAAGGTGTCACTAAAAATATAACTATAAATTATAAAAATGAAATCCTTTTCATCAGAAAAAGAAAATAGACAAGGCGAAAAGTTCGGGTTGGTTCGGAAAAATATTCCCGCGACATTTTTTTGCTTAAATACTTTCATGAGATACCCCTGAATAAGATTCAAAAGCTTGACTAGGCGAAAAGTTCTTCAATTTTTTTTAAAACAATTTTTTGCATACTTGATCGTTTTCGAGTTATAAACAATTTAAAATTGAGAAAAACGCAAAAGTACTATTTTTAAGGCTCAAAAATACAAGTAAAAAATATAATTTTTGAATTCACTAAGAACCGTAATCCTTGTTTTATCATTTTCCGATAAGTATTTTGTCCTATTGTATTTTAAAATATGTAACACAAATTTTTGCTATTTAGTTTCAATTCTCGTTGTACAAATGAGCGGATGCCCTGTTTTAAGCGCTTTAAATTAAAAAAAGATTGTTTTAAAGTAAAATAGGCCGTAATTTTCATCGGCAGCTGATAGAAGGCTTGAAGGGCACTTAATTTCAAAAATAATATATTTTATTGAATAATTAAAGAACTTTTCGCCTGGGCGACCTCTTGAACTTTATTTTGTAGTATCTAATGAAAGTAGTTCAATAATCACAACAAAAAGTAATTTTTTTTGCTTCAAATATTCGTAAAACAGTATTAAATTTTTGTACCATGGCTTGTAAACACAATAATTGTTTTTTACTTGTACCTTTTTTCAATGCATGGACTGTTTTTTTATCGGTACTTCTTCATGTTTTATATCTTACAGAATCTTTGTAAATAATATTTCTGGTCATATTATTGGTGATTCAATGGTAATCATTTAATTAAAATTGTGGAATATCCATTAAATTTAGAAGATAAAATAAGATGGAGCAATGACATAAGGAAACAAGCCGGTACCACAAGGCACAGAAAAACGAATATTAGACAGTCGTGGGTAGAAATGAATAACGACTATATAAGGTAGGCTGATGATAATGATGACAGTCTTCCGGGTGGAACCGCGTCGATTATCATTCCGCCGAGATTTCGACATCCTCTTTGATGTCTTCTTCAGGGCTTCCGAGGTCTTAGTCTTCCTTGCCCCCAGACAGTACTACACTGATCACTAATCAATGCATTAATGCTACTGGGAACAGAGGACGGTTCATTTATACCGTCGATGGTGACGTGGTTTAAGTGGAGGTTGGCGTGAGGATTGGCGCAGTGATTGGAGCGGGCATTGGTGCGGGAGTTGGCGCGAACATTTCTGACAGTAGGATTTTGATTAATCAAAATCAAAATCCTACTGTCAAAAATGTTCGAGCTAACCCCCCGAGCCAATCCCCGCGCCTATCATCACGCTAACCCCCACGATAACCTCCTCTTTACGATAATTGACTTCGTTTGGTAAACTCAGCTACACATTGAAAAATGATCAACATACTACTGTCGGATAGAAGGAAAATGAATGGATAAGAAATGTCACAAAAATGACACAGAGACGAAATGGAATAAAAGCATCAACGATTCTAGACCATGGATATAAAAGCGAAAAATAGAGAGACAACAGATGACATAATTATATAAGCTAAAAATAAAATTGCCAGTTCGAAAATGATGCTGTTGGCTCGAGATAGAAAAAAATTTAAGAGCGAATGTGGACTCTCAATTCAACATTGGATGTCCGATGAGATGTCCAATTTGTTAAAACAAATTGGGCGGTATCTATTTCATTATGTAATATTTTATTTATATTTCATTAGTACATTAAGCAATCCATTCAATGTGTGAGTGAAAGTACGTATCAATAAATGAATAAAGACTTACAACACTACAGAGTCAGGACAATCGAAAAATATTTGATAATTCCAGAAACAAATTTTCATAAGTCTTTTTACAAAAGGGATAAAATATTTTTCTCTTTTTAAATTTTCTAAAACTCTATTCTTTGTTCAAATCACGATATATTTTGACGTATATTTATGACTTAATAGACAGTAAGAGATCCAAGGAAGACTAGGAGATGTGAAGATAGGATTCCTAACCAAATTTCACGAGGTATGTAGAGCTATTTACCTTTATGGAGTATGTTTACGTCAGTTACGTCAGCAAAATGAGAGAGAATACGTTAAAATGGCTAGAACAGATTCAATGTTAAAATGAAAAAAGCATTAAAACAGAGATAACGAATAAAAAAGGTGGTACCAGTAGCGCACCTAGAATTTGCCTTGAGGCAATTTGGCATTTGCCTTTTTTTATGAGGTTACCTCCATTTTGAGTCCTTAAAATGTGTGAGTAACACTGTCGGAATAGTGTCCGGGGGGTGGTTAAATCCCCCCCCCCTGGGTGCGCCACTGCGGGGTACAGTAGGCGGTACTGTAGACTAGCGCCAAGCTTGAACAGATCAACAAAGTTACACTGTATATTTCGTCGCAAGCATACGCTGTATATTTCTAACAGATCCGTCAAAATCAGACTAAGTATTAAATTAATAATAAAATAATAAATTAATAATAAAAATTAAATTAATAATAAAATATAAATAAATATCATTTGATAGTAAATTTAAGTATTATATAAACTAAATCAGAATAAGATGTTAAAAATAATATTTAAGTATAGTTTAAAATGAATACAATATCTAACGTTAAAAACTAATACAAAGCCAATATAAATAGTAGTGACGTTTTCGTGTCGTGACAATCCGCTCTGTATTTTACTATGGAGAAAAATTAATACAAGCCATAAAAACTTCATTTCAAAAAATAATAATCTTTCACTTATCGATTCACTTACACACAATGTCGACAACAAAAACATAGTACACTATAATCCTAGTCTGATAAAAAACCGTATTCCTTGAGAAAATGTACTATTTTAAATAGCATTTAACGTTTTAAATTTTATTAAAGCTATATTAAGGACTTTTTATCTCCTTAAACTTAATTTGGCTGTATCTCCATCCAACTTCTCCTAATTAAAGAACCTTACAGCCGCCGTTATGTCTGTAAATAAGGCGGTTACAAAAATCAATACTTTGAAGGACAAGAAATAGCATTAACATCCTTAAATACAAAAAACAGTAAAACTTTTACTAAAAACGACAATATGATTATTATTATTTGGTACGTTTTGTAGAAAATATATGCACTATAACATCGCCATAGCTTTTTTATGATTATTTTCAACTAACTAATGCTAAATATCATTTGAGAATACATGATTATAATAATTAAAAATAGTTTTATTTTTGGCGTTGCGAAATCCAAATTTGAAATCGTTCTCTCAGTTCTTTTAAATTCTGTTTGGGAGATAGTGGCTGATAAAAGAAAAAGAGAGCATAAAGTACGTTGGGCACTGGGACGGAAGATTTTTCTTCTGCTTTCGGTGCTCATTCGTTTCGGATATTGCGAATACCATGTGCGTAAATCTTTAAGGCAACAGATTCTTTTGCGTCTAGGATCTCTTTTTCCATTACTTTTCCTTGCAAGATCAGCTGTAAAAGTCAATGGGGTTCATTGTTTCTCATAATATATCCCAAATATTTTAATTTCCGTGCCTTTATGGTTTTGTATTCATTCTACGAAGTATTTTCCCATTCGAAATACAATCTACCCAAGATATTCTTATACAACGTCTATACAGCCCCATTTGAAGCTTCTTAACTGACGTTTGTGTTAGTGTTCATGCTTATTTTCCGTATAGAAGTACGAAAAATTCATAGCACCGAACCGTATTTTGCTATTGATGTTAAAGTTTCTACTCTCGAATAATTTCTGCATCCGTACGAAGGCATTTCTGGCTTTTTAATCCTACATCTTATTTCCCTCTGCCTGTTTCTATTTGTTTCCACTTTATTTCCAGTCTTCTGGTCGGTGCATTATCTTTGCTGATCCTCATATATTTAGTTTTCTTAATATTAAGATTCAGTCCTTACCTCTTCACTCACTTCGTCAATTTTACTGACTTCTATAAGCCGTCTAGAATATCAGCAAATATGACAATATCATCTGTGTAGCGGATGTTATTTATTGGTTCTCCGTTTACTACTCGTTAAAAACTCCTCGGAACGTTGTCTGGTAAACTGGGAAACACATCAAATAAAATACTATTGCACCTACAAGACTTACATAAGTTCATTAATCGAATATAAGGTGTGGTACTATACATCGCTAAATGCTCGCCAAATTAACACCATCATGGCCACCGAAAGGAAAATCCTCAGATTTTGCATGAGGAAGCGTCAGCACTAATACACCAAATAGCAAACATCACCGATTAAGGACAGAATCCGAATCCTCAGCAAGAGATATGTCCTCCGCACTAATGCTGGCCCAAACAACCAAGCTAAGCAAACACTCAAAACTCCTTACCACCTCCGAGGGCAAATACTAACTAGGACTCCCCACAGAAAGTTCCATTCCTTCCAGCAAAACTTATGCAAAACACTGGAAACGAACTTACTGATGAGTATTTCGACGTCCTAAAAGAAATACCTCTTGAATACTTAAAGTACCTCTCCTTGGCTGACCAAAAATTCCTCTAGTGCGCTCCTAAACACAAACGCCACCTTCTGAACACCAGCGCTTTAGCGCTCCACAAAAAAAGGAGCAACCCTTCCTTGAAGAGGCTCAAAAAATAAACAATGTAATAACACGGCCTAATAATAATAATAATGGTGACAAAATACACCATTATACTCCACGTATATTCTCCATAGTTTCTGACAATTCCCATCTAAATTTATTTCCATTGACTGAATACAATACTGATTTATAAAGATTGAAAGCTCTAGATCTACAACCTTTTCTTAAAACCAAATTGTGAAGGGCTCAGTTGTGTTTCTAGTAGTTGAAATTGGAAGATTGGATGGAAGATAAATGTGGAAAATATGGCGAGATCAACAGAATTATTTCGGGCAGAAATTAAGCAACCTTGACGAGCTTAGAGTGTGGAATGAGATGATTTTGCTTGGTTGAGATAAAGTGATCCGGAGGCTAAGTGTCGGTAATTTTGGACACCTTGAAGTGAAATGAGGTTACCACAGCTCTCCTGGCCCAGATAGTATTCACAGAAGACGCCTTAAAAAATTTTCAGAGAGTATCATCCCGCTTCTAACCATCAATGTTTAACGTTGAAATACTTTCTTACCCCTTAGAACGTGTCCAACACTATCATGATCCCAAAACCTGGAAAACCCAGAACCAGCACAGAATTCTATAGACCAATATCTCTCTTAAAAACTGTAGGTAATAAAAGGATCCTCAAGGAGAGACTCGTAGAATTCCTAGCGCTTTTCTGATTTTTCTCATTATATATTGTGGAATAGCTGCGATCTGTTTACAAAAGTGAGTTATCTTTTGTACGCTGTGGTATATTTACGTGTGAATAAGGCTATTCAAACTTGCCTGTTACTCAGAGTTGGTCTGTGTTCGTAAAATCTGGCTACGATCCGTCAATTGCTTTGTCCTATATATTTTACTTACTGCAAACTCCGCAAAATATAGTGTAAATTACAGACTTTCCAAAGGGGCAATGTATTTGCCTTTCAATATTTTAATATTTATATTTTTCAGCTAGTATGGCTGTCTAAATAAATCTACAATACCCGACAATGTTATATTTTAGAAAAGAAATATTTTATGAAATATACCATAAGCTAAGTCCACTTAACTTTTTTTATTTATCTGGAAGATTAGGAAGCATGTAGGAGGTAATAAAAGTATCATTATCGTTATTATGCGTACACATTTTAGTTTTATATCTTCTCATAAATTCTAATTGCAATTTGATAAGATACGGATGCATTTAATCTCTTTTAAACTGACAGCGTAACGCGATATATACAAAGTGCCATAATTAGCACTGAAAGAACTATGCATGAGTGATATATAGTTAAAATCCTATTATGTATAAGCATTTTTTTTTATTAATAAGTAGATATTTTTTTAATTCTCACTTTGTTTAGAATGATTTTTCAGAACAAGATATACGAGAGGAAATATGACGCTTTATAAGACATCAAAGAATGGAGTATATAAAAAATGGAGGATATATATATATATATATATATATATATATATATATATATATATATGTACAGTGAGTCACAGCTTAAATTATGCAGTAGCTACTTAATAAAACTAGCTCGAGTCAGTGGCTCAATATTTATTGGAAATAAATTACATACTGAAACTATAATATAATAGTCTCCCGTTTTATACCGCTGTCGCGGCTTTGGGAGTATAGCATGGTAGTCTGCTATATCTAGGGCCTACGGTATACAAGGAAGGTAACATGGCCAGTGCTACGCTTCAACCGTCTATTATTACCCCTGGTTTTACCCAAGGTACTCATTTTTATTCAGGCTGAGTCGACATGGGGCCTATAGACATTTTTAAAATGTCTAGATGTTCTTGCCGGCGGTGGGATTCGAACCCCGGACCACCGGCTTGCGAGTCAAGCATCCTACCGCTTGCGCTACGCAGGCCCTAACATACTGAAACTAATTTGACACATTTTACTTCATCTCTAGTTTTTTTCTCACATCTAGTGAGAAAATCTCACATTTTCTCACTAGATGTCTCTAGTAGCATATTCTGGTAATTATTTTTTCTATAATTGCCAGAGTAGTCGGTGCGTTTTGATTTGGTTTGAGTCTTCTTACAAACTCTCTCTGATGACGGGTTGACCCAGAAACACGTGTTAGGGAGTGGTTAGAGACTCAAATTAAATCGAAACGCAACCATTTTCGTATATTATATTCTCTCCAACAATCAATGGTAGACCGCCAAAAATATTTTTAGGACTAAATTATTTAATGAGAATTCCACCCTGATATGCCAGTAGGTAACTTTGAAAATCGTGGTGTGAATTTCTTACTTTCATCAGCCTTAAGTAAGTTCAGCCTTACTATTTATATAGATACGTAAGTTTCTACAAATAGTGCTTTTCCACGAATTAATTTCTTTATGCGACACATATTGAGCAATGATTCACATTATCTTAAAAGTTGTAATATAATTTTACGTCTTTATCATCTCATCAACACCAGAGTCAGCTAATCTCTCAGCTATTTCAAAGAGGAAATATGTACTGCGATAAGGTCCGTGAATATCATTACCATTGAATTCTTAATTGTCTTCATATTACGTTGTTGTTGACTGTCGAAAACTAAATCAGTTGATATTATTATTAGTACAGTCGTCAGAGAATTTACCTCTAAAAATCATAAGAACAAGCTGACATTTACTGAGAATATCAATTTTGAGATCCTAAAAAAGATGCAAACAGTTTGCCACTTCCACCTCGAGCTTAGCCATAAGGGACGCAAAACATCGATTTACCAAGAATCTGTACGGCGTAGAGAAAAATATTTCAAACAACAAATGTAGCTGTGTTATGTAGAATGAACCGTTCTCTCAGAAACAACGCTTGAAGCGACCGGCAATTTTAAATGTCAGATACCTCCACAAAATCAATTTTTTTAATTAAATTTAAATCAAGTAGACGGTAACAATTCGATGAATTTAAAATTTCACATTAAAAACGGTCACACGTCACTGGAAATGCTTCTACGAAGACGAGATTCGGTGTAATTTGTAACTAAAGTTGTGTAATTTCGAAAAACTTTTTTTTTTCCAAAATTATCTGTATTGTTATGTTTAAAACATTTTTTTCCTACGACGCGCGACGTACGGATTCTTAGTAAATCGATATTTTCCGTTTTCTCTCCTAAGAGGGGCGGTTTTAGGGGCAAGCCCGGGGGTAAGAGTGGCACAATTTTTGGAACTTTTTTTGGAATCATAAAATTGACATTCTCATGACAATTCAGCTTGTTTGTTGGCTCCTAATATTATTGGGAATTAAATAGAGGGTAAATGGTCAATCGAAAAAATTGTAATTAAACTTACCAGTATTGCTGTAATATCGCGTGTTAAATTTGTGTTCGATTGCTTTGTCTAGATAATTGTGGTACAATTTGATTTTTATTATGAGGTAAGACCAAATATAAAGTTAGCTGTAAGACCATCTATTTTTCGCAGATTAAAAATTTATATAACAAACGGTACGAGGAGACGACATTCCACGTTGGATGTTCCATTCTTGGAAGGAATATAGTGCATTAAAAACAATATCTTCAATGGAAGCCGATAGACGATGTTCTTTTTTAACAGAGTTGCCAGAGGCTACAGCTGAACGTATTGGGCACAAACCTAACTGAAAAATGTTTTAAAACCCTCAAATCCCCTTAAACTGGATGAGCTCATAAATATATCCTCTGCAGAACTGTACATTGATTTTTCTTAAAAATAGGCCTCATCTACAATATCATCGCGATACGATATCATCCCAGGCCTACAATATCATCTCGATCACGATGATATTGTGAACAATAATGACTAAATCAGTTTAGTGGGTGTGATTTATTGGAAATCGAAATAATGTCGTAGGTAAATTTATAAATAAAAAATAAAATAAATTTGTAAATATAAATAAAAAAAATATATAAAAACAAAAAGTCGAAATCCGAAGATTTCTTATTGCCTTAATCTGTTCCTTCTTAAAAAAGCATACGATGAATGAAGACACATGGGGAATGTACATTTGCATTCCACAACATATCAATTCATCTACTATCTTTTCTAAAAAAATTATATTGTACGTATTATTGACTATAGGCTGCATTGTGTACCTACGCTTTAACATCGCTTGAAGTGCTTATGTACAATATATAATACAATTACAATGTATATACAAAACAATTTTTGTAATTGTGACAGTTATAAAATTTGGATGGACTTTTTGTTTTTAAACGCTTAATGACTTAGGTACTAGTGAAACTACTAAAGTGAAACTATAGGAAATTTCTGAAAAATAAAGATGTGACACGAGGAAGGAATCAATCAGTCAGTTAATCTCTGAAAGGACTAAGAGAGATGACAATTTTAAATCTTCAAATCGTCAAAATTTTAACAAGATATCGTAGGATTAGTTTTTTTCTGGTTCCAATAAGCGCAATAAAGTGTTTTTTTTTTCATGAGTGTGCTTCAAAGTATTTAAATAATTTTATTTTTATCGTATCTCCGTTTTATATGTATTAAGTAGTTGACTATTTTGAGTACATCCTCATAGATAAATTGTAGAGATTATCAAACTAATTAAATATTACAATGTTTCTTACGCACACGAATTTTTTTAATAAAATATCTTAATCTTGGCACTACAGATATTAGAGCGCATCGACCTTTGAGATTCTAATTGTAGATATAGTAAATTTCCAAAAAAAACCCCTCCCTATTTCGTCCGTCCTGCATATTAGCATTCTTTAATGTTATTAATGTCTCAAAGGAAAATGCATCAGTTTCAGGTTTTCTGACTATAAAACCTTTTTCAGTGACATTTTTAAGTAATACACCTGGTTACAACTCTTGATGTTTTTTCTTCGACTCCTCAGGTTAAAGGATGACTGTTACCTTTCATTACAACTATGTTATTGAAGTTGCTCGAAAAACTACTGATCGATAGACATATCACAAGCAACCGTTCAACAAAAACAAATATTACTTAATCATTATTTTGGCTTTTGACAAGAACATTCAACCCTATAGCAAATACCTAGGGTCTGATAACATATCAGTAGCTATTTATAAAAAAACCTTATGTCTCAACCATTCGAGTATCCTCAATCTTTACCGCACATGTCCTTAATCATTTTTTAAACAACATGAAGAATACTCACTTCTAGGTAAAATCGTTTCTGGAATTTTATAAGGCAGTGTACTAGGAAGACTGTTATCTGATATAGCTGTTATATACAGCAGATCTATCTACAAGTGTATACCAGCAACGTGCACTGAGTTGATGGTATCACAGCATTATATGAAGAACAAACCATAGCTTCACAAAAACTGAATTTCTGTAAAAAAAAACTGTATCTTTCTATACTTCTTTCTCCTCTTATCTTTGTTTGTCTTATATTCTCTATATTAGCATTTCATACCGCTGTCCCCTCAGTAAGTGTCCTAGATATTGTAAATTTCTTATTTTTATGTATATTATTTCGTATTTTTTGCCCATTTCTCGAAATACTGCCGTGTTCGGTTTCTTCTGTATCCGTGCTATTCTAAGCATCCTTCTGTAACACCACATTTCAAATGACTGTAACCTATTTATATGTTCTTTCCTCAGTGTCCATCTTTGAAGTCCATATTGTAGTACCGAAACGTAATATCTTAGAGCTCTTACTCTCAGTTTTTCTATTTAGAATCTGGGAAAACTATTTAGCTAAAATAATTAGTGTAGAGATGACCAATTTAAAGAACCCCTATTATCATTCCTAAGAATTCTCCTTTATTACGCATGATAAACAGAATACAGTTACCTGTAAAATATTTTTTTACATTACGGTAACACGAACGTTTCGAATATTTTCAAAAATCATAAAACTCCAATATTGATTTTGAATACAGTCTAGTTATTACTTTTTAATTGATTGGGAAACCGAAAATTATTTTCGTTGTCAGCTGGATTCAGAAGGTCAACGAGGAGAGATATTATTAACTTTTGGCATAGTTCTAGTCTCTAGAATGACGTTTATTATTATTTCTACTTTCGAATATAAGTATGTAGTTAAGAATATTCCATAATTTCTAAAATTGTGTAAGTTACGTGGTATCCAAATTTTCACCTAACCGTGAACTATTATCATATCAGTAAATAATCAAAATATTAGTGTTTTTTCATCGGGAAAAATTTTGTATGGAGTTTTAAATTTTAAAGGTGCCAGTCAAATTTCGAGATTAATTTTTTTTATAGTAACATGCTGAGGCGAGCATCACTGACATAGCGTTACGAGAAGGCGTCACGGATAGCGTCACAAAATAGCTATTCCCTACTCTCGATTAATTCGTTTATAGTCATCATATATTTATTCTAAGCAGGTTTAAAATAAAAAGTGCATGGCAAATAACTGATAAAATATAGACAATAAATGAGAAGTAAACAGTTAAGTCTATCAATAAAAGATAAACAAAAGCAAAAAAATAAAAGATCTATACTAGAATTTGATTAGTAATTAATTATTGAACGGTCAAAATTTAAAAGTCATAAATATCATCGAATTAATAACATTGTCAATATGACACTCCTCGTTTTAAAATAATTTCATATAAATACAACGTCGGATTTTTACAACTATCAGTTCGGCTATTGTATTAAAGTGCGGGAGAAAGAGTTATTCTTCTTCTTCTTCAGGTACCATCTCCGCTACGGAGGTTGACAATCATCATAGCTATTTTAACCCATGAAGGACGAAGTTTTCGAAAATCTTTATTTTACATAAATAATACAAATAACTCTTATGAATGGACAAAACTTACTTAGAAAAAGACAAAAATAATTATTAAATATATTAAAACCTAAAAATATTGCCTGTTGCCAAATGGCAACGCTAGGTTCCTATGGCTACATTAACCGAATGAAATAAAAGTAAATAATATTCTATGAAATTGAGAGATAATCGGCAAAAAACTTTCTATAGCTGTGTATGAAATTTAACATTACACTTTGTGCACAAACCTACTTCACATTTGGCGCATCTTGTTCTCATGATCGACCTGCATTCTTCACCTGCAAACCTAATTTTCTTTTTATTTGGTACTGGTTCCAGTAAATGCCCAACTCCATCGTATCTAATATCATC
The DNA here is from genome assembly GCF_040954645.1 of Diabrotica undecimpunctata. Lineage (NCBI taxonomy): Eukaryota > Metazoa > Arthropoda > Insecta > Coleoptera > Chrysomelidae > Diabrotica > Diabrotica undecimpunctata. The sequence goes on along the minus strand of NC_092810.1, from coordinate 142,591,013 downwards.
AGATACTCTATGAAAGGAACGACTTGAGAGTGAACTAGACGGTCGGCCATCTTGTTTTGCAGGCACTCCGTATTTGGTCAGATAGGCTTGCACAATTTCACGCCTAAACTCTAACTGTGTCAACTTGTTGCCGGATTTTTTATGTAGCACCCACGCATTTTGTATAGTCGCATCTAGCATCCAGGTAATCAAGCTCCAGTACCATTTTTTTGCCCTCATTCCTATTCTAAAGCGGTTTATATTTTCGTCCATTAGGTCGGTGCCCCCCATTGCATTATTATATTTACCAATCAGGCATGGACTTTGAACCTGGATGATTTTCTTTTCAGCTTGTGAATATCTTTTCACGAGTGATTGTGGTTCCACCCCATAACATGTTGACGCTACACTTACGACGCTGTTATCCAACCATCTTACAACTATAATACCAGTTTCTCTCTCGAGAATCGACTCTACATCACCCCTTTTGCGTTTCTGCATATTAGCTTTCGATTCTATAGGGCAGTTTTTGGGAATGCGATTTTTCCGTATTGTTCCGGTAAGGCTATAGCCACGATCCTTTATATGTTTCAAAAGGTGGAGGCTCGTAAATAAATTGTCGCAGAAAAATTTGTAGGGTAATCTTGATTTATCATTGGGCAGTTCATCGAGCATTGTGACGAATGGAGCCGCACACGCTCCAAAAACTTTATAATACTGATTATTTGCTTTGGGATCGGTTCCTTGGTACATGTTGAAGCTTACAAGATACCCACTTTTAGTGTTGAGGCACCAAACTTTGTATCCGAAACAAATCGGCTTTCCTTTTATGAACTGTTTACATGAGTGGCGTCCAAAGTATTTCACCATAGATTCGTCGTAATTTAATTCGCCTTCAGGGACGTAATATTCTTTATATTTTTTCTGTAAATAGTCAGCTAAGGGTCTGATCTTGTAATATTTGTCCCTTTCATCGATGGCTTTTTTATTTGCAATGTGGAAAAAACGCCAAATTGTAAGGAACCGATCTCTTCGCATAGCGTTCATGACCATTGCATTACCCATATCGCCTTTCGTATCCCAGTAAAATTTTTTTCCCGGGAGCCAATTATACCCCGATAGAATCAAAATGGCAAAGAAACACCTCATTTCTCCTGCGGAAATTTTGGGGTCGGGAAAGTTCTTCTGTAGTGCATAACTCGTTCATCGGTTGAGAATGTAACTAATTATATCCTCGTCGAAAAATAATTCGAACATCTCGACAGGTGTCAACGTATTGAACGGTTCGTAGCTATATTCTGGGAAAATAGCGGCATTGTCGACCAAATCACCCGTTATCCAATTTAGGGACTCGTATTCAATTTTCTTCACTTGAGAGGTAGTTTGTGGGATGAAACTTCCGCTGCTTTCCTGGGAAATATCCATAGCTTGAACTGCATCTTCTTCGATGTCGTCATCCTCCTTGTCTGCTTCTTCGCCATACATTTGCACCTCAACATTTGCTTCCAGCTGTTTTGTAGACAGATTGTCGATGAATCCTCCCCCATCCTCCTCGCCAGAATCTTCATCAGTGAAGTCTCCAATATTTGGGGGCTCAACATAAATATTTCTAACGTTGACGTCATCTTCGTAAACCATGTTCAAAGCTTCTTGTAGAGAGAAACCCCGCCTGAAAAAACAAGATGCCTGTAGCTACTAGCGTTGCCATATGGCAACGCGATGAATAAAAACAAAATATTGTAAAAGATCGCTTTTTTTCAAGGGTTGTCAAATATTCACAGAGGGAAAATGACCTTTCTATTAGAGCATAATACTTTAGCCACTTAGATGTAATAGTTATTCAGAAGTAATTGACAAATTGAGCTACTTACACAAATCTTATATCCATTTTTACAACTATCAAAAACGGTGACTATAAAATCTCACAAACACCAACGAATTAAGTTTTTGTTAGGTGTATATCTTCAAATCACTTATTTTCTGCAGACCGGCACGTTCTTGGAAACAAAACAAACTAACATAACCTCAAAATAATAAGATTCGTACGTCAATACCAGTGTTGCCATATGGCAACTCCAGTCCTTCATGGGTTAATTTTTGAGACAGTAGCTCTAAAAATTTGTTTTGAGCTGCGTCCAAAGCATTCTCTCAGGTTCTTGAGCCATGAAATTGGTCTTCTTCCGATGCTTCTTCTGCCATTTATCTTTCCTTGCACTATGAGTCGCAGGATGCCATACTTCTCGCCCCGCATCACATGTCCGAGATACTGTAGCTTTCTTTCTTTAATTGTTAGTTCAATTTCCTTCTCTTTACCTATTCTTCTCAGTACTTCATTGTTCGTAACTCTATCTACCCAAGAAACCCTCATAATTCTTTTATAGGTCCACATTTGAAAGGCGTTAAGTCGTCTCATTGTGTCTAGATTTAACGTCCATGATTCCACTCCATAGTATAGTACACTGTATACGTAACATTTTGTTAGGCGTACTTTCAGAGCTAATGTTAAATCTTTGCCACATAGGACCTTTTTCATTTTCATAAAATTAGAACGTGCTTTTTCGATTCTCGAAAAGGTTAGTCTCTAAGGAGTTATTAGTAAAACATTTTAAGTTGGATTATCATTTATCCAGTCACAGCAGACAGTTGGAAGACTCCATTTATATAACAAATCTTTTATAATTTTTACTTAATAAATTCCTGTCAAACAATACTGCTTAGAGTAATTGCGGGTGGTGGCGGGTAAATGTAGAGGTGATTGGCAAGGTTAGCAGCCTACCAATCGTAAAAACGAATATTGCTCAAAGAAACAATGTGCAGCCTCAAAACAAGATTGATACTATAAAGATGACAATAGCAAGAAATAAGGAAAAGCGATAAATATCCAAAACCCAGATGAGAATTACTACATGCAATATCAAGTCGCTCAATACAAGGGATCAAGAAATGACCCAAGAGCTGAAAGAGAAACGAATAGATATTTGCAAAAATTTCTATTTTGCGAATAGGAAGCAGAAAAGAAAGGAAAAAGACAATCAAATTTAGGTGAATACATACTAATCTACAATGAAGTAGCTAAAGAAAACAGGACCAAAGAAGGTGTAGCCCTACTAATACACCAAAGGTACCAAAATCACATCAAAGAGTATCAATACACATCAGAAAGTATTGTATCAGCAAAGATAATAATGGAGAAGGAAGACACATCATCGGAGTACACGGCCCAGAAAATAACAAGCCTCAAAGTGGGCCTCAACAAAGGAAACGTTTTATGACTGATTGTAACAAGTAGCAGATCAAGTCAGTCGGAGCACATTCACGAACATAATCGACCTAAGATGCCTCAATTCAGCAGATGTAGGTATCTACCATAGCCAAAAGTATTATGTAAAATAAGAATCATCATGAAACACTTAACATCCAAGAGAGCGGCGCTAACACAAACCAAAATCAGAGTCGAAGGACTAAATACGGAATCTATGCAGAAAAATAAATAAAATAATAACCACCAGAAAATTTAACCCCCAAGAAAAGACAAAATGCATGGTTATAAGAGCAAATCTATTGAGATGTAAATTGGACCTGAAAGGTCAGATAATAGAACAAGTGATGGAGTTTAAATATCTAAGCATCGCATCACATCACAAGTGGAAGATCAAATGAATAAAGCAAACAGTGCCGCAGGTAGCCCGAATGCAACAATCTGGAGAAATAAAAATATCGGGAAAAAAATGAAAGGCAGAATTTACAAAACAGTCATCAGATCAATAATGACTTACGCTGTAGAAACACGACCTGCCACAAAGAGGACAAAAAGGATGTTAGAAATAGTAGAGATGAAAACACTTAGAAAAATTGATGGTAAGACGACCCTATGGGACAGAGCTAGAAGTACAGATATACGACATAGATGCAAGGTGGAGAACATCAAGAACTGAGTTACCTTTTGAGCTTTGGACTTTTATGTCTAGCCGTAAAAGCAACATTTTTGTATTGTAAATCAAGTCACAAAAATTAATACTTTTGGGGGTTTCTTTGAAAAAAAAAAAAATATGTATTATCGTTCCGTGTGTGCAGGCTCACTCATTACTATAGTAAGCGGTATTTTTATAATAAATATGAGATATAATATTTTATATTTATTATATCTTCGTGCGTGACTAGCTTTATTGAAATTCAACATCGCCCACGTTCTTAGTTTAATTAATATAGGTCTTCAAAGAGAATGGAACCACCAATCTGGTAAGCCCCGTTCTTAACAAATTAACTAGGAAATATAAAATATTCACTGTTTATGCCGTCAATTGAAAGTGTATCTTTCAATTCTATGTTAAATTATCTAGATTCAGGGAAATATTGTATGTATCAACGCGCGTTTGTTTTTGTTATGATTAATTTGACACACACTTGGCGAACACGGAATTGGCGAAATTTTATCTGCGACAGATATGAATGAAAAAAGTAACGATGAAGGTAAGTATGATACATCAGAACCTTAGGCAGAGGTGTCAGTTAAGAAAGCAAAATCCTCATTCGATACCATACAAACCATCTGTCTACAAAACGAAAGTGATGAAAAAGCATTTCAGGCATTTTTTCTCTTAAAAAAATTATTGAACAGCCTGAGCAGCAGCAATGTGCTTTGAAGCAAACCAGTATAATACAATTCTTTCGAAAGATTGATTAATTCACATTTCCAATACATACATGTATGTACACGAATGTACCTCTAAACTTTTGTCATCCTTATAGAATAGCAGTTAATAAATAATAATTGATTAATATTTAATAATTCGATCAATATTTTTCTCTCACAAATTTCGAACCATTTGCTATTTCAAACACTCAATAATTCAGAATATTTAACGAGAGTCGACTATATATATATATATATATATATATATATATATATATATATATATATATATATATATATATATATATATATCTTGCAGCATAATAGAAATTGTTCAAAAAGATGTCGTAGCCCATATAAATGTAAAACGAGAAAAGCCAATTCCCTGAAATATTTTTAAATTAAAAGATTTACCTTATAAAATTGCATGTTTCACACACTTAAATGTTCACCAATTCGATAGTGACTGTTTAAACGTGTATTTTGTCCATCGATTGTTTAATTGCAGGGCATGGAACTCGGAAGATAAAGGTATTTATCAGTTCAAACAAGATTCTAAATACAGAACAAAGATCTTATATTTTGTAGAAAATTAGAAATTTTGTTTTTATTAAATTGTTTACTGTTTGATAATGTAGATTGTTTATTTAAAGTACAAAAAAATTGTTGACCTATGTGTTTGTACGTATTTAAATTGAAAAACGTCAATAGAGCATCCATTACTTTTTGCAGACTAGATGAAGGACGTAATAATTCACGATTTAACCGTAATTTGAACTTAAGAAATTTTTTTCGAGAGATAAAATATAATTTAGTATTTAAGTCAACCATAAATATTATTTTTAAATACACGCAACTAGTCTACGACAAAGATTTTCGTGGCCGATTGAGGTCCATGAGATTTTACATCTAATTTTTATGTAGTGTCTGTCACCGGCTAAATCTGAATTATCAACATCATAATCCGAATTTTTGGGTGGGAATTTGCTATTAACAATTTAATTTTTTAAATGCTTATAACAAACAAAAAAAAACAAACCAAAAAAAATTTGAATAATTAAAATCGGTTCGTTACAAGCCGAGATATTGCAAATTTATTATTAACAAATAACAAATTATCGACTAAATGAGACATTTTTGCTTATAATTCTGTTTTTGCCCAATGTAAATAGATAAAACTATGATTATAAACTTTAAAATAATTTTGAAAAATTTAGTTTTATAAATTTTTGACGCATGGCATGATGGGCGCTCTCTCTAAAATGACAATTCAAACCAGCAAAAATTTGTGCCATGGATCTTGTTTCTCTCTCTTATACACGCCGCAGCTCAAGCGCCCGTCCTGTCATAAGCGCTTCATTAACGATTAAAAACAACGTTTTAAACTTAAATAAGACCAAAATACTTATCGGGAAATAATACAGTAAGGTTTGAACTTGAATTTAGGCCCTTGGTGAATTCAAAAATAATATTTTTAGTTGTATTTTTGAGTCTTGAAAATCATAATTTTGCGTTTTTTCAGTTTTAAATTGTTTATAACTCGAAAACGATCAAATTTACAGAAAAATTACAAGAGACTTATTTTGTTCAGAATTGTCCAAAAATTCAAAAAAACAAAATGTGTCTGGACCGAAAAAATTGATTTTTAAATTTGTTAAAAAAAATTGTTTCAAAAATTTGAAAAAATTTTTGCTTAGGCGACCTCTTGAACCTTATTTTGGGGTATCTCATGAACGTCATTATGCTAAAAAATCGCCTTTTCGCCTTGTCTAAAATAAAATATGGGAAAACTAACGATATGTTGAATTCGAGTGTTCGAAAGATGGTGGTTACTTTTTACGGAGAAAGGGACAAAAAAGAAAATTTAGGCCATCAGTTAAACGGATTTATTTAGTGTAAAATAAATTTGATTGCAAATTAAATGGAATTAAGGATTATTTAAAAGTAGGGACTGATATATGATACTAAGATTATCAATATCTGTGCCTGTGTTCATTGAGTTCATCTCTTATGCTGTATGCAATAGTGGCTTAACTCATAAATTGAGTTAATGTCACCAGAGGGCTTGAAAAAGCCTTATTTATGACCTACAAAACTGGCACAATACTAATAGCAAAAATGTTCGCTAGGCGTCACTAGTGTCGCTATGACATGTCGGAAAAGGCAGAAAGCCTTTAGAAAGCATGGATATTATAGAATTAGAAAAGGCTTACACTGGCAGCTTACCAATAACTAAAAAGAAGAAAAAAACCTTACTATTCTTTGTGAAGATAAGCGTGTTCAAAGAATTCACGCTGATTTCTACCGACAGTTAAAACATTGTTAATCATAACTTTTCCTATTGTTATCAATATATACTTTTTTACTTCGTTCTTCTTATAGTTGTTAATAAACACATTTTCTCCTTTAAGTAACTTGTAGTATTCTTTATTAAACCTTTATTTCAGTTGATAGGAATAACATAAAAATGCCAGTTTTGTCTTTGGCTTAATTAGTCTTGAAAGACAAAATGTTGATGTGCAATAGTGGCACAACTCAAAATAAGGCTTGCATTTAAAAGTCTGTGTTACAATTTATTAAAGGCTACCTAACGTTCCCCCAAATACACCAAAATTTATTTTTGTCAAAAATCCCAATCGATGTAAACAAAAAGACAAAATTATTTTCACACAAACTTTAAACACCTACTTTGAAAAATTACCAATTTCTGTATTGTACAACTATTCCATTTAGCCGACATTATGATGTGGCACATTTACAGGAAAGATCTCTTATAGAAATTACTTTCTGTGACTAAGGTTTTAATGTAATCAAAATCAATAAACTTCTATGGGATGTCGTACGCCCTTTAAGGTTCCTTTTTGTTTGACCAATATAACCCGCGGGAAATGAGGTAAAAGCCAGTATTGAATAATCGAGTCAGGTGTGGATCCTTCCTCAAGTTTAAATTCATTTATTACTTGTAGCGATTGATGAAGCTCTCCAAAATGGGTAAAGTCTAAGAGAGCTTCATAGGTCTATAAAAGTCATAAATGAATTTCAACTTAAGGAAGTATCCACATCTGAGTCTCCTATTAAATACTGTTCCTTCCTTATCTCCTGAGGCTAACTGATAAACTTACTAAATTGTTCAAAGCATTATCCACTCAAATAGGTATCAGAAATTGCAAAACAGTTAGTATTTTTTATCACATTTTATTGCGTCTGTTACTGGGTTTCTAACCCTACGCCCCTGTACAATAGAAATCATCTACAAAACTAAACCCACTACCAAAATATAAGCGATAACCAGTAGGTATACATATACAACACTCCTTCCTATAGTTTCAAAACAGTACCTCCTACGTTAGATTTAATTTACTTTCTCTTGATAACGGAAATTTATTATTATAAACAATTATTATATTCAAGGTAAAATTTTTTTTCTAATCTTTTCACTTAAGTTGTTGCTTTAAAATTTACTATTTTTGTTGGAAATTAACAGTTTCAGTCGAAAATAAGTTTATTTTGATGTTTCCATCTCCACTTCGGAAATCGTTCTCAAAATCAAACAAATTTTGTTTTGCTACTTGGTAATACAAAAAAATTCATTTATTCTTGGTACATTTTAAAGTAGATGACTTTAAAATGATATTTTTAATATTTTTGAGGTGCATTTCTGGGGCGACTTTATTTGGGTTGCAGTTTTTTTACCATTTTACCAGTACCAATTTGGACACTTTTAAGAATACGCTTAAACTTTTTTACCCACCTATTTCTTCTTGGATTAAATTAAAGGTGAGGCGTTGTCATATATATGTAGAAGTCTAGAAAAGTAGAATTTTTCATTTCTTAATTCTTTAGATCTATCAGTGGCGTTTCATGAGAGAAATTTAAAAGTATTGTCTAAGTTAAAAAGTGAATTTAAAAATTTTATTAAAAAAAAGAAAAATAGGCAGATAACAACGTTCATATCTATATATATATATATATATATATATATATATATATATATATATATATATATATATATATACCCGGTATTTAGGCGACACACACCCTTCCGGTAGGGATCTATGGAGGAGTATCACCAAGCCGCAAGCCCTTATCTCTTGCCGTACTGCTCCACCATAGGCCGATCAGATACCAGCATATTCTAGACTAAGCCGCAGATTCATTTAGAATTTTAAACTGCTGCGTTAGCCTTTTTGTTTTCTGTACACCGAGCTGGGGATTTGAACTGACATCTCTCGCAGTGAAGCGAAGGAGAAGCCAGCCGCCCAGCCCGCTTGGCTATCCGATCGACAACAACCGATCGATAACAACGTTCATCATCATCATAATTTGGCTATACAATTCTATGTGAGTATTGGCCGCGTTTACAATTTTCCTCTATTTTTGTCGGTCCTGAGCAGCTATTTTCCATTGCTGTATTCCCAATTTGCGTAGATCACTGGCTACTGCGTCCTTCCATCTCTTTCTTGGGCGACCAACTGACCTTCTGCCATCGGGCCTTTCACCACTCGATCTTAGTACGTGGCCCGTCCATCTTATTCGGTTTCAGATAAAGTTATTTTAAATAATTTGTTTAGTTGGTCAATTGTCAAATAACAAGTACAGCGATTGATAGTAAAAACGATCTTTATTCTACTCATAATAAATAGTCCTATGTATTTTAGCTTTAAATAGTTGAATGAATAATCCAAAAATGAAATTGTGATTTAAATTATTTTATTTTATTAAATTATTACTTTGATCTATTATTTAATCTATTTTTAATATACGAGCGACAGCGTTCTCCCAATTTTCCAGGCCACACATCCCCTCATTTGAGCCCAATTTACTTTAATTGGATTCTACATAAAATTAACAATATATTGATGATATCTACCATGATGCTCATTGATTGTCATTAATTCTGCTTTGGCCATATCCTCTGTAAATAGAAAACGTTTTTCTCTTAGTTAGTTCTGCTTAACGAATTTTCGATCAGTCATCGTTTAGAAGAGGGAACTAAGGATTTTCCCATGACACTCGTTGATACAGGTAAACAACTGTTTTTGATAAATTTGTTGATAGCAATATGTATGTATTAAACAAAATATGCAAAAGCATTTTTTTTTTCAATAATTAACCGGGGCTTTGTTTATAAACAATAAGCAATTTAAAAAGAAGTATTTGAAAGATTAAGAGTTCAAGTTTAGACAAACAAAAATTTAAAAATGGTAAAGATTTTAAAAGATAAAGGTTTAAAAGCGAATTTACTATTTCAAAAACTGAATTCGTAAATTCAAATTTATAAAAGTTACAATTATCTCCGGTTCTAATCAACGAAAATTGATTGTTGAAAATTGTTTTTTTTTTCTTCTAATTTGGGTACCTCGTAGCATAGATCATAAAAATGTATTTAGTTTATTTGTGAATTGTTTATTTAACCGAGTAATTTGTTTAAACAATTTAAAATAAATATTTATTTTGCAAAATTTTTTTTCTCTTATTATCAGTAGTAGAAAAGGTTATGAAGTGATATGTATACCAGAATTATTCATGTTATGTTTATTTTTAACTTCACCTCTTTATGCATCCGCAGCAAAATACCAAAATTCATTATAAATCTACTCCGAACAATAATTTTAAAGGGCACGGCAGTATGACCTTATAAGCCAATGAAAATTAATGTCTATAAATAAAAGCTATTTCAATACAGATATCTGCATTGCATTTTCACTTAACTAAATTAATTTTCCATTATTAGGTCTAAGAATATCGATTCGATTTGTATTTGAGTTATTTTCCATTTACTTAAAAATGTATGATTAAATTTGGAAAGAAGCTTTTGGATGAATAAAACATTTCTTGTTTTGCTAACAAACTATCAATCACACTAAGACAGCCTAAATGCTTTATCATTCACTGAATGTCCGTAAAGTTGTTGTAAGTCTCCTAGTCTGAGCTGCTTTTTAAATCCAGTTAAATAAACCGAGAGATATTGACGATCAAGGGCCGCATAGAAATAAAAAATACCAAGAAAATTTTACCAAAAGTGATATGAAATGTTTAGGAATTTGTCTGTGGGCCAATTCGGCCACTGTTGTCAAATTTCGTCAACTTTCGTTACTTTTAGCATAAGAAAAATCCTTAAATAGGTCTATTTTTATTTCTAAAATTGCACGTTGTTATTTAAATAATTTAAATTAGTATTATAAAATTTAAAAATTAGTTAAATTTAAATTAGTTATCTCCCACTTTGGAGAAAAATGACACATTTAAAACTTTTGAAATGAAAAGCGGTAGCGCGTGACAATTTATATAGTTTGAATTTGCCAATTTCAAGGTTATAGTGTATTTTTATGTATGAGAGAGTAATAAAACAATAAATTATGTATGCAAATCCCTAAACTGTTGATACGGGTGACTCAATGAAAAACAGATATTTGTCAACAAGTTTACAGAAGTATATAGGAAAACAATTTTAAATTGAGTATGACCACCAGGTATAAAGGTTGGAGCAGAATAGAATACAATAGTTGTGAGGATTACTAATCCCTAAATAAGGTTGCCAGTGTCGGAGTGATGGAGGTTAACAGGTACTAATGAATTTGCAAGAAATGTAAGATGTTTATTTTATTGGTTATATATAACCAATAAAAGTTTAATAAGTACCTACCTATTTGCAAAATAAAGTTTAATTCTTTAGATAAAATAAAACGTTTTATTTTATCTATTTGCAAAATAAAGTTTAATTCTTTGCCTATTTGCAAAATAAAGTTTAATTCTTTAGATAAAATAAAACGTTTTATTTTATCTGAAATGAGTGCATTCCACGAAGTAAGGGTTTCAACAATCAAACATTTAATTCTTTAATTCCAGGAATCTACGACAGTAATTGACTAGATAATTACCTTCTAAACTTATTCCACAGAAAATGTGATAGTGGGTTTTTCCATTTTGTAGGAAGGTCCAAGTGGCGTATTCAAAATTCTTAACAGTTCACTAAAAGTAGGTACTTCAGTTGCAAGGTGCAGTTTATTGTGTATACTAGTGTTATGGAAAATTTGGAAGTGCCGTGTAAACGCCGAAAAATTGGTCCTCTAACAGTTAATGAAAAAACATTAATATTTAATTGTTTTAAATCATTTACAGACAAACGTTTATGTGAAAGTGTTGATGAGACCGTTGAGTTAGTTAGCAGTACACTTGGTGTTGGGAAATCTACGATTTACAGAGTTATTAAAGAAGAGAAATGTGGTAGTTTTCAAATGCCACGTAATGCTCCAGGGAAACCAAAATTTCAAATAGAATATCATTTTAAAGAAGGACTTCGACGGAAAGTGCATGAATTCTTCTTTAGACAAGAATTTCCAACATTGGATAAAGTTCTTGTCTCAGTTCGAGATGATAAGGATTACCCAGAAATGAGTCGAAGTACGTTATGGAAACTTTTAAAAGAAATAGGCTTCCGCTGGAAAAAGAATCCCAGAAAGTCTATTTTATTAGAAAGAAGCGATATTGTCATATGGAGAAGACATTTTCTAAGAACCATAAAGGAAATGAGAAACCAAAAAAAAAAATATTTTATCTTGATGAAACATGGATCAACGAGGGTCATACACCAAATAAATTTTGGCAGGATGAAACTGTTACAAGTCAAAGGCACGCTTTTGTAAATAACTTATCTACTGGTTTAAACCCACCATCAGGAAAGGGACGCAGGCTGATAATAGTACACCTTGGCAGTTCAGACGGTTTTGTTGAAGGTGGTTTATTAACTTTTGAATCAACTCGTACCGGTGACTACCATGAAGACATGAACGCTGATGTCTTTCAAGAATGGTTCGAACAAATGATAGATCTTCTTCCTAAGAACTGTGTAATAGTAATGGATAATGCAAGTTATCACTCCAGACTTATAGAAGGACTGCCCACAACCAAGTGGTTAAAAAAAGACTTGCAGAATTGGCTGAGTTCAAAAAATATTACGTACCATCCCGGATCTATAAGAAAGGAACTTTATTCGTTGTGTGCCCTTCATATAGAATAATTTAAAAAATACGAAATTGATGAAATTGCCAAAAATCGTGGAATGACAGTACTTAGATCCCCACCATATCATTGTGAATTAAACCCGATTGAACTGGTATGGGCACAGATAAAGAGTGAAGTTTCAAGAAAAAATACCACTTTTAAAATTCATGATGTTAAACAGTTGTTTTTGGAGGCCGTAAATAATGTAAAACCTGAAAACTGGGAAAAGGCAGTAAATCACACTATTAAAGAAGAGGAAAAAATGTGGAAGCTGGACAATATTACTGATAAAATGATCGAGCCAGTTATTATAAATCTTGGTTCTGAAAGTTCATCTTCTGAATCTGATTTGGATTTGTAACAAGTAGCTGTAAGTTTTATATTAATATTTTTATTCATCTATTTAACATACCTTAGACGGTTTTAAAAACTCTTTTTCTCTTTTGTAATTTTTAAAAATTAAAAAAAATGTGAATTTTTTAAAACCCTTTTTAATGTAGGCCAGTCAGTTCTAATATAGTGTGTGATAAAAGAGGTCACTTTTGTTTACATACACATAACACTTTATACACTGAAATAATTCATTTATTTTTTACAATTATTCAAAGTAATTTTTCAATTAATCTTGAGCACGCCCATGGAGTGGTCGGAGCTACCAGTTAAAATTATGCTAATTACTCTCTCGTTCATAAAAATAAACTATAGTTTAAGTGTATTGGTAATCTTATTTAAATTAAGATGTTTCATCATGTAAAATTGTAGAAAGGCAACAAATTTGTAACCTATGAAATTATGCGTCTTCTAAGCTCTCGTATACTATGTATATTTCCCAGGAATATCTACTATACAAGCTCCAACAACTAAATGTTAAAACCAAAGAACGAGATCAATAATACAATAAACCCTATCATTAATAACAAAATATTAAAATGGCTCGATCTCTATAAACTTTGAATTGCAGAATTGGCGGCAAAATAAAAGAAAATGTTGCATAACATTGTCACAACTAAATGTTCGGACAATTCAAGAAATTACTATTTTAATATGGGGTTACATCGCCACGCGCCTTTACAAACGCGGCAATCCTCCCTGGCGTTGTTCGTACTAAGTCAGGGTCGAAACTATCCCATAATTCACCTAATTTACTCTTCAAATGGGCAATTTCTGTTTCATCTTATGCCACAATGTCTCAATAACATTAAGGTCTGGACTGTTCGAAAGCCATGAGAAGACTTTAATGTTATCGTCTACAAACTATTTTTTAGTTTTTTTAGCTGAATAGCAGGCAGCACCGTCGTGCTGGAATATAAAATTCAAATCCTGGAGCACGTGGTACAAAACTATTTTTCAAAATTTCTTGATACTTTGCTGCGTTAATTGTACCTTCCACCACCTCATATCTTCTTGGACCCGCTGATGACATGCAGCCCAAAATCATAATTCCTTTGGGAAACTTCACAGTTCTTTTTAGGCAATATTTATGGAATGCTTCATTTTGACTTCCGATAACCCGTTTTCGAAAGTCTCCCACTGGTGGTATCAAGAAATTTTGAAAAATAGTCTTGTAACAAGTGCTCACGATCTCTACCCGGGCTTGAATGTTATATTCCTGCAGCACGGTGCCGCATGTCATATAGCTAAAATAACTAAAAAATGATTTGGAGACAATAACATTAATGTGCTCTCATGACCTTCGAACAGTCCAGACCTTAATTTTATTGAGATATTGTGGCATAAGATGAAACAGAAATTGCGTAATGATCCCCAGAGAACCATCGGCGATTTGAAGAGTAAATTAGGTGAAGTATAGGATAGTTTCGACCCTGACTTGTGTAAATCTGTAGTACGAATAATGCCAGACAGAATTGCCTCGGTTGTAAAGGCACGTGACGATGTAACTCCATATTAAAGTAGCCATTTCTTAAATTGTCCGAACATTTAGTTGTCACGATGTTATGGAACATTTTCGTTTGTTTTGTCGCCAACGCTGCAATTCAAAGTTTATAGAGACCGAACCATTTCAATATTTTGTTATTAATGATAGAGTTTAATGTATTGGTGATCTCGTTCTTCGATTAGCAAAGTTGTGAAGATGATCGTTTTCAATAAATTTTAGTTTGTCCGAATATTTAGTTGTTAGGGCTCGTATATCTTTCCCACTTCATCGAGTCCAATACGATACTCCTAACAAAATACCAAAAAAAAAGCCGTCTTTGTTTTCTCTATTGGGCGCCTTATTTCCACAGAGTGAATAAACCGAATCATTTTTGACAATCAATTGTTCCATGCCTCGCTGATCTTTTTATTGAATATACTAATATGTAATTATAATTATTGTTAAATTCGTACACACTAAAGAATAAAAATTTCTTTGTCTTTTAATAATTCTATTGATTAAGTCGTAGCATAAAATTTTCTAGAATCGTATTTATATGTACAACTTATATGTAAATTTTACTTCTTTATGGTGAAACGATTATTATTCCGCAGTCCGCAGTTTTATTATAGGTGTGGGATCTTTGCACTTCGACAAAAGAACTGTATCACTAGAATGGTATGTTTGTATCTGAACTTCCGGCCAATGCAACCTCGAATGTGTAACGCAACTATAAATAATGAGGTAATTGCGTATTTTTTACCTTATTTTAAATATTATTAGTAATGTTATAATCATATATATATATACATATATACAGTATAGCCCAAAATAAACAGTACTAAACTTGCAATTATTTTATTGTTTTAACAAATACATATTATTGACACTTTATAACATGTTCTAAATGAGCTCCCCCTATCTCAAGACAGACTTCATACCGATATTCCAGATCTCTCATACTGTTATGGAATAAAGGTTTGTCTTAAGTCCGCGAAGAAGGCTCTAACGGCATTCTTTAACTCATTGATGGTTTGTGGTGCCCGATTAAAAACGGCAGTTTTAGCCATGAACCAAATGTATGCGTCTGGAGATGTTAATTCTGGAGAATGTGCAGGATAGGGGAAGTCAGTAAATCGTGAAATGAATTTGCTTGGAAAATGTCCCTGAAGAAACTGACGAACTGCGACAGCAGTATAGTAGCAAGTTGCCCCATCCTGCTGGAAAAATTGGTCTCGAAATGCCAAAATACGTGCACGACAAAATGGGAGTAGATCAGGAATTAAGCGTGTTAAAATTTGTATGTACCTCTGTTGATTAAGTGTGACTTGCCTACCATTTTATTCGATAAAGTATGGATCAATGATTCCGTGTCCCAAAACTGCAAATCAGACACTTACTTTTGCGCTATGTAAAGGAACTTCTTGAACTTCATTTGGTCTGGTGAAGCCCAGAACTCGATTTGTGCGACGATTTACATGGTCTGACAAATAAAAATGTGCTTCGTCTGAAAACCATACATTTTTCAAAAATTTAGGATTTTCATATTGTAATGCAAGAATTTTGGCACAATATTCCACTCTACTGTGATAATCCCTGGGATGTAATTGTTGATGTACCTGAATCACATATGAAAATGCACCCAGCTCCTTCAGGATTATTTGCAAGGAAGTTCGTTTTAAGCCAAGATGCAACGCTGTTCTTGTCTGGCTCGTTTCGGATTTTCCAAGATTCGCTCAAAAACACGTTCATGGTTATCGTTTTTGTTAACTATCCTGAGACGCCCTGAGTTTCCTTTTCGTTGACACAATACATTACCCGTATTTCTAAACTTTTCAACAACCTTCAAAATTACAGCATTACTTGGAGAACGTTTATTAAACCGTTGTGTGAATTGATCACACACGTATTGCATTTTTAACAATTAGGCCTTAATAATTAATTGTTAAAAGATTACTTGACATGTCTATACTAGTTAAGTTGAATATGACAGCGCGCACAAAGAGACATCTATATTTCAGTTTCAGTACTGTTTATTTTTTATTTTGGGCAATACTATATATATATATATATATATATATATATATATATATATATATATATATATATATATATATATATATAATATATATACATATATTGTAACGAAATAGCCCATCTCCGATACGTCATAATTCTTCGAAGGATAAATCTAGAAAACGCAAGAATTGGCATTTCAATAGCGCCCGTCTTTCGATGCGGTTTCGATAAGACGAATTAGAGGTGGGACTACCCCAGAAGATTCGAGAATAATACTTTTTGTATATATATGTAACGATGTTAGGAGTAGAGTTTAGTTGATAAGAGAGTACCGAACTGTAATATTATAAATAAATATATTTATATAAATTCGAACCGCTCGTTTTATTTAATCTCGCTACAATATATACATATATACAAACTAAACATTATTCCCACTTACCATGCTATATATTTTGAAAGTTATCTTATAGTAAAATAATTGCTGGCACACCATCTGTTGCACACATTGAAATTTGTTAACGCTATTTATTTTGGTTAAGTGTACCATATGTCAATTTTTATTAATGCAACGAAGACTTTGTTAAGTGAATAATTGTTAACTCAGTTAATGAAATATTCAAATGCATTTGGAAAAAATAGTAAAAATAGATTATTAAACTGTACTTATACTTATTTCCAGATTCGATTTGACTACTAGTAGTCGGTTTTGGCATTTTTTATTTATTTGTCTGTCATTTAACTCCTACATATACGATGATACAGTAAGCTAAAAAATCTTATTCATTATAAGATCAAAATTTCGTCGTGATCGACCGGCGAGGAAAACCGTGGTTTTATGGTTCGTATATATTTATATACTTCAAAAATATTCAGCAAGTGATTGCAGAGGTTCATTCTGTCTTTTTTGTTGGCAGAAAAAAGAAGTCAGCTACTTCATTGACTTATTGAATACGTTTCGCTTTTTTTTAATTTTCAAAATCTTCCTAACTTCACTACAAATATAATGAAGAAGTTCGTAAGTAAACGACTACAGTGATGGATTTCTATACTTACAAAACAATTTGTAGTTTTTTAGATGTTCTAGAAACTGTATTGTTACCCAACATATAGCCCACATATCTTAAAAAAAAACACATTGTCGCACAAAAATTGTCGGGTGAATTTAAATTTTGCCGAAGGACTCATTTGGTTTTATTGTGAGTGGTAGTGATGGGATTGATGAAGAAATATACTAGGTTCGTGGAATAATTTGTTCGAAGGGAGGTTGTGAATGGCGAAATAATATTAGACTATTTATTGTTGAACTCAGGTTAAGGGGTTTGATGTGATTCTTATTTATTGTGTAAGATGAGAGAGTGATAAATCTGGCTCAAATTATCGATGTCAGTTCGTTTATTAAGGGCTGATGGATGTTTTAGAATATGGCAGATTTCAAAGAGGGATGTCTTATGATGAATTTTGTTGTTTGATAATTATATATGATAATTTATCACTTTCTCATCTTATACAATAAATAAGAATCGCATAAACCCTTTATTCGGTTATTATTTTAGTTTTTGTTGATCTTAATACAAGTAAAAAGAATATCCTTATAGTTTGCTGCTAAAAAAGGAGAGAAAAATGAGATAGACATTCCATCACCCCAGTAAAAGATGGTTTATTTTGTTAAAATTTTGTATAAATGTTTAGACAGACTGCAAGCAAATGGGTAAATTTTTAACCTTCAGTGTAATTTTCTGTTTTTTATTCTGTTTTTTGTCCATTTGCAACTGTGCAGTCGGCAAATGGAATTTATAGCCGTAGTATTCATTCAAAATTAGCGTACTGAGTTTGTGAACATTGTTACAAGTTTAACCATCCATCGAGTACAGAGTGCAAAGGGCAAAATTATCGCCAGCTCGTTACTTGATAGTCCAGGAGGTATCTGTTTTAAAACACATTCATTTACGACCATGGCGGATCTGTGACAATGACTACATTTGGATGTGAAATTTTGGATTTTTACAGAGAACGTAATGTGATAACTTAGGTAATAATAATTGACTTATCCTCGCTCTCAAATAGGTCGGGAACATAAATAAAAAAAAAATAAAATATTTGAAAATTACTAAAAAATCGATTTTTTCTTGCTTATAAATTTAAAACAATTCATTTTGGAGCAAATTTGTAATAAAATAAAATAGTGACAATTGAATTAACTCAGCCATTAATGTTGTCATGAATCAGTTACGAAATAAACAAGAAAGCAAGACAAACAACGTTGGACAATTTTTTCAAGCCAGGTCCATCCGTATCAGCGAAAAATGATGACAACCGTGATCTGCAAGTTACCATTTCTTCTTAGTCTTCAGTATAAAGCCATTTTAAAAAAAATATGAATGTATACATACAGATATTTTATGCAACTTGAAGTTGTTTCATTTTTGTTTATAGAAAGATTGTTAGTTTTTGGAGCCTGTTATTATTTTATGTACAAATGTATGTATTTTTGATTTAAATTAAATAAAAAGATAAAATTCATTTTAAATGAATAAACGTTACATATTTAACAAATTTTAAACCGATCCCATTGAATTTGTACCTATTAAAATAATTGATTCCTTATACGGCTTTCCACTTGTCGGCCAAGTTTCGTGAAACGAATTTAGGCTGTAAAGCGAGATACGGGTGTATCATAATGCAACCTTGTGAAAAAAATAAAATATAGGGTTGTAGTTTAAAAAATATAAAAAAATCGTAATTTTTTTTTTGTACTTCACCCTGTATACGAATATTCGTCAATGATTTCCATTACATTGATTTAAAAACTAGAACGTATTGTTTACCTTATTATGCACAATGAATAATTATTTATTTATTTCCTTCGTCATACAGTGTGTTTATTTCATAGCGATATCGAAATAACAATGGTCATGTCGTTAAATACCCTGTATAGTAGTATCAAACCGCATATTGTAAGGACAGAGATTATGAGAGGAATCTAAATATGAGAAAATAAACAGGGTGTTTTATTTAAACAGAAAATTTTTGTTTGCTTTACCACGTAGATATTAACTACCCTGTAGAATTCGGCATATCTTCCAAGCCTGGCGAATATCAATGCCTACATTTTTTTAACTTCAAAGTAAATTTAAGATAATTATAACCCTCACTTTATTAGTGAAGTGAGCCATCACCTGTTCGGAAACTATAAGAAATAAAATGTGTACCTACTGTAAAATTTGACTTTATGGGACCTAACCTAGCTTATAAATATCAAGATAAGGTAGATCGAAAACAAAGAATATGGTGAGAAATATATATCAATCCATTTCCATATTTAACCATAAATATGGAAAGTCACACTTTACGATGGCATGGACATGTAGAAAGAATGCCCGAAGCTACATTACCCCAAACAAATTCTTAAACTGTCACCACCACCGGGCAGAAGTAGACGAGGTAGGCCCAACTCGGGCTTAAGTGGAAAACACACATACTACTGCAAATAATGGTATAAATGTATAAACGAATCTAAATGAACAATGAACTAAATAGAGAAGATCGACATTTTTATAGACACAATAAACATATCAGTAACAAGAAAAAGATAGGTACACTTTTTATATGAAATAAATAGTTTCTGTACATTTAAAAAGTTGTCTATAGAATTTTGTAATTACTGAATAATTGTTAAAATATAAAAATATAACATTTTTAAAAACGCATCCTCATGCTATTTAAAATACCTAGTCAATTTTTATGTAAATTACGAATCAAACCCCACAAATAAATGTATGTCCTGCTCGATTAAGTGCATTTTTGTACTCTTCAATTAATAAAACTGCAACAATTATAAATTCAACACCTTCAAACAAAAAGAAATAAATAAACCGCTGCGCGGTGATTCACTTTTCGTTTATAGCAACAATATTGATCTCCCATTCAGGATGCAAGATCTTTCACTTTCACTATTAGATATAATAAAAACAATGAATAAAAACACTTACGTTTTCCTCTTCTAAAAATGATTCCGGTTTAAGCACCTGAGACTGTAAGTAGCCGAAATGTCAAATCAAGATTTTTTTATCAATGCCGGAATTTATTTTTAGTAAAGACTAGTCGAGTAAACGTTGCCGTCTCTCGTGATATATTCTCACTCTTCCCTGGTTCGCAAACAACTGAGCGCACAGTGTTGTTAACTTCGCAACTGAATATTTCCGTAGAGGGCGCTTCAAAAATCCGTAGAAATCCGTAGAACAGAAACATAGCAATTTGTGCGTCTTTATCTGACTCCTCTTCCCTCTTCCTCTTGGTACAATGTTGCCAGATGGATATTTTCAACAACAGGAGAAAAGGGCAATACAAAACAGGAGATTTCCTTTCAAAAAGAGTAGATTTATTTTTATTTTATATATTATATAATACATACATAAAATGTAACGTATATCTAATTCAACGTATACAGTGAGGATGTTTACAGTGATTACTGGCATGGCAATCACTGTTCAAAAGTTAAAGACCGTAAATAATTAGGTTAAGGTTATTATTCCAAACATCCATAATTCAAATTTTATGGGACCAAAGGCTCACATCAGAAATTATCATAATATTTACCATATTTACATAAAAGTTTAAGAGTGGATGAATGATTTATTGTTATCAATACGTGCCGATACCGAATGATGTTAATTGTTATGATTTAGGTATCAAATTACAATTACGAATTTCCGGGATTTCTCATTCTTTGCATGTAATTTTTAAACAATACAGGGAAGTATCAAATAAATTTTGATACAAACGTATTAAAAATACTATCAAATTTTTTTTGATGATAACAAATTTAAACAGTAGATTTCCGAATAGCTCATATTTATAATGTTAGGGCGGGGAGACCCAAGGTAAATCTTAACATTCCATCTGAGATCACTGTTATTCCCCTAAGCGCCGGGGATTCACCTGTTACGAAAATTGAAATTCATCCCCACTATTTTACAGATACTTTACCATAACTACCATTTTTATATAGATATCTCTTGCCATCTACCGAAAAAAGAAATAAGCATACAATAATGTGAAGTGATAGACGGCTACAAGTAGATTTCTATTTCACGGCATTACAGAGAACTAGATGTCAATTAATTATTTGATAAATATTTCTATTTCTATAAAAAGCTAAGAGTCTAAGAGTAAAAATTCTATTTTTATAAAAAGCTAAGGGTAAAAAAATCCCAATTTTATTCTTGATTGCTGCAGCTGAAAAATCCGTAGAAATGTGATCGATATCCGAAAATCCTAAATAATTTCGAAAATCCGTAGATCTACAGATAAATCCGTAGAGTTAACAACACTGTGAGCGCATCGCATGGACGTCATCCGCGTCATCGCATGACCGCTAAATGGAATTTTCCACTAAAACCTCTAGCGCGGCATACATAAGAACTTGCACGGCACGGACACACAAATAAAATTGCACCTGTTCTTGTCGAATGTATCTACCTGAACACCTACACCTAGTTACTTATCTAGTGATATACAAAAGGTAAATAACGGCAAAAACAAGCTTACCCATAATGTTGTTTACTGTTTTCCTGTAGGTATGTCTTTTTAAAACGTAATAAAGGTATTAAAATGTATCCGAACAGGAAAAAAACTACTATGTATTTCATAATAATATAAGTCTACTTCTGCTGTTAGGTTTAAATTTATTAAATTCACATAATTGGTTCTTTAACATTTAACATACATCATCCTTACCTTACACATTGACGGAGTACTTAATTTTTTAGAAAGGGCAAGTTGACTTGTTCTATAATTATTTACTCCTTCAAATTATATATATATATATATATATATATATATATATATATATATATATATATATATATATATATATATATATAACACAAACAAAACATAATAACAATGAAAATAAAATAAAAACCAAGATAAGCCAAATAATGCAATGGAGTTGTCAGTTAACCCAGACAATCTTTGAAAAAATTCTCGATTTTAGGAAAACATCTATAATGAATCTATAATAATACACATATATAATAATAAAAATGAATCGCCGAAATGTTTGTCCGGGTATCACTTTAGAACGAGTGCTCCAAATTAGATAATTATTTTTTTGTTGTGTTTTTTATTATCGGGAGAAGGTGTGTGTAAAAGATAATTTTCAAAAAATTGTACGGAAAGACTTCAAAAACAGTTTTTGTCTCATTTTAAATCGCAATATAACTAATAGATGGTGCGATTCTATGACTAACACATTAACAAAATAAATGTCAGTATTGATAGATTGGGCCATACCACACTAAATATATGTACCGGTTCTCCGGTTCTCGTTTGATCACCGAAGTCAAGCAGTGTCGATTGAGGTGAAAGTTGGATGGGTGACCGTTTGAGAACATCTCATGTTGTTGACATGTGAAACCTTCCTTCTCCGAAAGGGCTGGACCAATTTCTATGAAATTTGTATCTATGAAAGTGTATTCTGTAGGTCTGAGAATAGGTTGTTACACATTTTTATACCCCTAAGGGGTAAAGGTGGTTCACCCCAAAGGTTTTTTTTTTATTTTTTAAACATTTTTTATTGTTATCTTTTTATGATGTGGCATTAAAAAATACATACAGCCCTTAATTTTCACCCCTCTATTACTAACCCGTTCTTTTTTGTCATATTAGTGTCCCAGAGTTAGTTGCGATACTTCTCCGAAATGGCTATATGTACCAATTTTTATAAAATTTTACATGTTCATTCTGTATTATCTATTTAAATTTTTTATATTTATATTTTTATGATGTGGTATTTTTGACGATGTTCTCCACCATTCACGATGATCGAATAAATGAAAAAGGTTCAAAAATAACCAAAGAAGAAGTTATTTATGCAGTAAAAGCTCAGAAGAACGGTAAAGCCACCGGCTCAGACAATATCAATGTCGAATTTTACTTAAATTAATTGCAGACAATGAATGTAAAAGTCTCGACTCAATAACAGCTCTATTCAATAAGATATATGACACAGGTAAAATACCATCAGACTGGCTAAAATCAACATTCGTAACATTACCAGAAAAATCCAATGCCTCACACTGCGATGACTATCGAATATTAAGCATGATGTCTCATGTCGTTAAAACTTTTCTCAGAATCATTCATCCACGAATTTACAAGAAGTGTGAGTTTCAGATGAGTGACACTCAATTTTGATTTCGAAATGGATTGGGAACACGAGAAGCTCTTTTTACCTTAAATGTGTTAACATAACGATGCAGAGACATGAATGTAGATGTATATGAATGTTTTATTGATTTTCAAAAACCGTTAACCATCAAAAGATGATCGAAATTCTGAGAACAACTGGAATTGACGAACAAGACAAGACAATTGACATCAAACGGCAACAATTAAAATAGAGCATACAACATCCGAAGATATACGAATCCGACGAGGAGTACGACAAGGTTGCGTCTTATCACCACTATTATTTAATCTGTATTTGGAATCTATATTTAGAAAAGCATTAGACGAGTTTCAAGATGGAATCAAGATTAACGGAACCAACATAGACAACATCAGGTACGCTGATGATACCGTCCTAATAGCAAGCAATGCACAAGAACGACAAAATATAATAAACGCGGTAGCTCGTCATAGCGAAATGTTCGGTTTACATCTAAATATGTCCAATACTAAAATTCCAGTATTTTCAAAGATACCAACATTTGTACGCCAAGGGACAAATAATAGAACAGGTAACTTCCATAAAATATTTGGGGGCAAATATCAATAGCCAGTGTAACCAAAAAAAAAATCCTGTCAAGAATCGGACAAGCGAGGAAAACACTCATGAACATGAAAACATTTTTTCCAAGATCAGACCTTAGTCTGGAGCACAGAATTCAAAAGATCAGATGTTATGTTTTTTATGTTTTGCTGCATGACTGGGAAAGTTGGACAATGGACTCTGAAACAGAAAAAAGAATAGATGCCTTTGAAATGTATATATACAGACGGATGCTGAGAATTCCATGGATACAAAAAGTTACCAATGGTGAGGTACTTCGGCGCATGAGTAACCAAAAAGAATTACTCAGCATAATCAAAGAGACAAAAATACAATACCTGGGTCATGTGTTGAGAGATGAAAAATATGAATTACTCCTAATCATATTGGAAGGTAAAGTACAGGGTAAAAGATCAGTTGGAAGACGCCAGAACTCGTGGCTGAAATACCTGATTAGATGGTTTGACTACTCTTCCACAGAAATCTTTCGTGCAGGAGTCCAAAGCTACAATTGCCATTTGGATCGCCAACCTTCGAAAGGAGACGGCGCAATAAGAAGAAGAAGAATTTCTAGATTTTGCGTGTCTATTATATTGAAAGCCGAGAACTGCTGACAGCAATTTTCTCGAAAGAAAAGAGCTTGGCGTTCTGAAGTACAGGACAGGAAGTAGGGGACATAAGAAGATTTTCTTTAGTTACTTACTCTCACTAAGCTCTGCGTTCTGCGATATGCCAGGTAAATTGAGTGAATTTTCATATTAATAATTTTTGATATTAGCAGATAATATTAAATTATTTATATTTATAATTTTTACCAAGTAACAAAAACAAAATTTGTTTAATTTATTATTGTTTTGTATTTTGAGAACGTTTCCATAGCGGAAATCGAAACGTCAAATAAACTAAATTTTAAAGTAAAATTGTGGCTTATTCCTAAGAAAAATAGTAAATTGCACTAGTAATAAGTTTATTCTTACCTCTTTTATCACCTTTAGCGCCTTCAGTGTCTGTGAAAGAAAAAGGAGTAAAAGGAGAAACTAAAAATAAATAAAAATTTTAATCGTCATTTAGGTATAAACTATATACATTTAGATTTGAAAAATGAGATTCCGTTAAGATATTCATATTATTTATCATTCTATGCCAATGCCTTCCCTGACAGCTTCTCCCAAATTCTGTATATTCTCGGAAAAGTTCCTAACCAAGTGTGTATGATATGGAACTAACTGGCTATCGCACATAAGTCCTAGCTTTACGTGATCAGAATATTCATTTAAACATAATGAAATGCCTAAAATAAAATTTGTGTTAACGATTAAATATTTTATTTCTTCATATCATAAAATTTGATCAAAATCTGAAATAACTAATACTTTTATCTGGGGAACTTTTATTTTACAACTTGTCTTGAAAATAACGTAAGTTTAAATGACTACTTTACTATGTCGAGTATGTTTGTTCAATACTTAAAGAGCGCGAAATGTGCACAAAAGCGAGATATAGTTCTATAAGCTGAAAAGTGCAAAATATTTCTTATTGTGTGTAGGAGAAAACCAGCCCTTTATAGTAATTTTAATCGAGGAGAGATTTTTTATGACATTTTTATGGCATGTAGTTTTGTAATTTCAAAGCAGTACAATATTTAACGACCGGTTATTTAAAAAAACCTTTTAGTAAAAATAGACCTATAAAAAATACAGGGGTATGGTTCGAATTGTTTTTTATTAAAAACCTAGATTACTGACTCCTACTTTAGGCAGGTGTGGTGAAAGGTCTACTTTAGGCAGGTGTGGTGAACACGGTCGGGAAAGGTTTATGTTGTTTGTTGTGTACCAATAATGGCACGTCGGGTCGACACCACACAGATATTATGTAAATAATCTTTTGTTATAATAGATATAAAAGGGTCTGTGATTTATGACTTTATGACAAAATTTAATGAAATCTCTACCTCCTTTGCGGTAAACAAATATTATAATGAAGGGAATTATAGTACAGAGGCGTACGCTGTATTCTACAAGATTAAAGAAACGAAACAAGAAAACACCAAAAACGATCCGGAAATGCTCACAAGAAGGAATTTTAAGATAACAATACAAAAAATGCATTTATAAACTACTTTGTAACTGGAACAATTTCTGTCTGAGGGAAACTTCAAGGTCACTAAGTATTGGGATTAATGAGCATGAATGATACATTAAAGATATATACTGTGACGATCCCAGATGTACAAACATGCATGTCGATGATTATCAACTTCTGTTGGTCTAAACTGAATGATATGGATATCAAAGACATGTGGCTTTAACAAGATGGAGCTACGTGTTACACATTTGAGGTCATCTTATGTGGAGATGATGTGAACTGGCCATGAGATCGTGTGATTTGATCCCGGTGCGAGTACTTTTTGTGTGGAAATTTTTTTTGTAGAAGTTTCAGGTCTATGCAAATAAGCCACAAACCACACTAGCGACCTTCAAGGCTAACATAACTTATACCATCGGTCAGATTTAGCCTGATTAAAAGCAAGAGTCATGGAAAATTGGACATTTTTGCGTGTGCGCGCTACCCATCGAAGCCGCTGCAGACATTCAACAATGTTATATTCTATACATACTTAATGGCATCGAGTAATCTTTCAAATGAATAAAAAATTCCGATAATATCTCACACTCATATTGTTTTATTTAAATAAAGATAGTAAGCGCTTAATTAAAAACCCGTATTTGTCCAATGGGAGTATCACAATCACATTTTAAAACTTCTGTAGCCATGCGATCGCTTCAGTGAAAAAAAAAATATCAGTGAAACCAAGAAAATTCGCTGTCAATACGGTTCCTAAAAATATAAATATTCATGGAGTTGTGGTAATGAAGCATAAAATTTTCTATTATCACGAGGTATTATCGTTAGTTTTATTTTTCATAATTATATACATAATTACTATTTACTCATTAAATAATAATTGTTATGATAATTATTATTCAATAATTTTATTGTTTTTTTATTTACAAAAACTTGCTTTAACCTAATAAGGCTTTTAGCGGAGCAGTAACAATTAATTAATCTTTGTTTAGTAAATTAAAATCGATAGTATTATTTGAATGACGAAAGTGCCACTGAACCTTCAAAAAATCATATGAACCAGCTGAATTTTGCTGAGAATGTCAATTTTGGAACCTTAAAAAATATGCAAAACAGTTTATCATTCCTACCCCTCGGCTTGTCCCTAAAACCTCCTCTCGTAGGAGGGGTGCAGAAAAAATCGATTTATCAAGAATCTGTATGTAGTAGAAAAAAATGCTTCATACAAGATTTGTAGCAAAGATAATTTTGAACAAAAATCAGCACCTTTTCTGTAGAAAGAAATGATTTCTCAGAAACATTACTTGAAGTGACCGGCGATTTTAAATGTCAGCTACGGGGTAAAATCAATTTTTTACTCTAGAATTTCCATTATTAGAGCCGAATTTTCAAAACCTATAGCATGAAATTTCGGTTTTAAATTTTAGCAACAAATGTAAAAGGTTTGCTTAGTAAAAAATTTTTGTAACGCCATCCGTTTTCAAGATACAGTGCGTTGAAGAAAAAAAAATTTACGCATTTTTTACGATTTTGCCGAAACTACTGGCAACATTGTAATGAAATTTTATATCAATATGTTTGGGAAGCTGACATCATAGCTGATCCCCTACCGTTTAGAAGGTTAATGGAATCTTTAGAAAAAAGAATAGACTTGAGTATTCGCGAAAATGGAGGGCATTTTGAACACTTACTGTAATTGAATTTTATTTTATGTTCTTAGTCATTAATTTAATTTTCTTCTTGTGAGTTTTGTTTAATTACTAAGAGTACCTTTTTCGTGTAAAATTGAATGATGTTTAAGTTTACTTGAAATTTTAATTAATAATTATACTCTTAAAAAAGTTATATTGACTAATACTTAGTACGATCAGATATAAAACAAATTCATGGGATGTATCAGCTTCCAAAACATATGCGTATAAAATTTCATTACAATGTTGCCAGTAGTTTCGGCAAAATCGTAAAAAATGCGTAAATTTTTTTTTCTTCAACGCCCTGTATCTTGAAAATGGATGGCGTTACAAAAATTATTTACGAAGCAAACCCCAATTATTTTTCAGTTTTTTACCTACCCTAGAGACGGGGTTACCTTTTTTTGAAACACCCTGTATATGTCATTATTCAAAAAACAAAGTTATTAAAATTTATAAATTACTGCAAAATTAGGGTTTTTTGCAATTATCTCGGTCAATTAGTCATGTATTTTAACTTAAAATCTCGAAAATTAAAGAACTTTTTAAGATCTATAACTTTTATTTGAACCATTTTGCTCTAAAATATATAAAAAACGTTTTATAGACAAAAAATTTTTTCGCTTTTTTTGATTGGTAAAAAAACAAAGCAAAATCAGCTGTACGTATCAAGGATTTGTTATCAGCTATCTCTCATATACCTTTTTTCCCTCTACTGGCCTATAAATCGATGTGCAATCAAAAATATACCTTTTCCCGAATAAAATAAACATGATTTTAATTATATACTCACATGTGTTTGCTTGAGGAGGTCTGAGATAAATAACACTGCTAACTTCTTGTCCCCAAATAGTCCTCTGTGTTACATTAGGATATCTACTGGTGATCTCAGCAACACTTACTGCATACTTTCTCGACAAGTATTTTAAATAGATACTTAAAAGAGTTGCTGGCAAAAATTTACTTAAAAATCTAAATTTCGTTTGCAACATCGTTAACAAGTGAGACAGTCCTTGGTTTTCTAGCGACGCATTAAATTTGTTTCTTATTTCTAACAGATTTTCTATTTCTGTGGTACCCTTCTTTGGATCAGGAATCGTTAAACTAAGACATAGTATTCCACTAACAGCGTCTTCCGGCTTAATATTAGGCCCAGTAGCAAATATGTAGTTCGAAGAAATGTTTCTAATCGTGATCGGTAATTTGGTTGGAATATAATGGTTGGTTTGAACAAAATATTTAGAAAGGCACATCGACACTGCCGATAACATTATTTCAGTTTCTGAAACTCCTGCTTGTTTTGCAACCGCTTTGATAGTTTCAGTTTTAATGGGTTCGGACCAAGCGACGGATTTCCTACCACATAGAGTAAAAGTTTCAAATGATTCATCTTGTAAGAGAATATCTTGGATTATGGTTTTCGGTGCTTTAAACAAAATTTTAGCTATATATGCAAACTCTTTTAAAGAATTATAAAATAAGGGAATAAATGTATATAATATCCCTACAGTGGTACGGGGATAAGGGCAGTAATTCAGAGCTAAACAAGTACAAAAAGCACGACATTCTGCAAAGAGAACTATGGGTAGTCGAATAGGGAGTTTCAATAAAAGATAAAACAGAAATTGTATTAGATTCGTTAATAAGTTTCTTGGATCTAAAGATTTAACCACAGATAGACATAACGTTTTTGGGCCAATTTGTCTTTTATCTGTTTCTTTAAGCACTGACTGGACTAGATATTTGAATCTCGAAAAAGCATCAGGTTTGATTACCCTAAAGCCTTTTCTACAATCTCTGATAACAGAGACAAAACTTAGCAGGCAGTATGATACGAATTGAAAAAAAGTTGGAGTACTTTTTAGTAACTCTGGTCGTTCTAATGGATCATAATTTGCTACAAACTCATTCCAACGATTGGATAATTCTTCTGTCAATCTATCTTTTAGTACCAGTATAACTTCAGGCTTTTTAAAAACTTCCACCAAAGGGCTTCTGGATACATATGATCTAAATAAATTAAATGATCGATAAAATTGAGATAAACAATAATTTTTTATTATACAATGCGTTTTAATATAAGTGAAATAATCTATTTTGTGCAACATTTTAAAATTTAAATCGCTCACAATAAGTCCACTTCCATTCTCGACTGCTAAGCTGGTAGACTACAACCAAGACGTTTCAAGAAACTTTCACCTCGATTCCAGGCCAGACTAGAACGAAATATTCCACAGAAGTGTACCGACAGAGGAAGTCGTCAACATATATATCAACAATGTTGTCATTCCACATATTCAGAACCAGCCTGGAAGAGTACTTTACCCAGCCCCTGCTCTTTGACCGTCTCAGCTACAAGTTGTATGGATTACGCTAAAAGATCCAAGACAATTTTTCAGAGTTTATTAACGCCAAATGTCAAAAATGTTCTACCAGACCTTCCTGGGAGACACGACATGACAACATCAAAGCGAAGACCACTCGCCCATCTCCCTCCCTAGTAAATACCAGACTTGCCCTTGTTCAGCGATCCAGGGCTCACCCGTACCAGAGAAATTCCAGAAATTCTGGCACCATTAGGTTCAAAGAACTCAAGCAACCCACCACCCGAGACACCATATTCGAAATCAGGCTAACGGTTAACCTTCCCGTCAATAGAAGCAGTAAATGTTCCCCAGTCAACAAAAAGATCATCTTCCATGACCGACTATCGAAAAAGTAACAGCATCAATCTCCTCCCTTCTTTTTATACATGATGCCATCAAAGAATTGGACACCGCAAAGATCTTCTGTATATTGAACGTTAAGAGTGGATTCCACTCAACCAAAGTGCAATACCAGTCACTACCTTCAGAGATGGTTCTGCCTACAAGGTCCTGGTATTCCTGTTCGGTTTCAAGAATGGTTCAAGAAGAGTTCCAAAAATTGGTTAAAACCATCTTCTCTGGGTTCACAAATAAATTTGTGATGATTTACTTGCACGATATCATCATTTATTCCAACAGCTGGGACTAAATACGTACTCGAACCACCCAATCTATAGACAGATGCATCAAACTTTAGCATGCACACACACAATACAAAATAAAAGGGGTAACACAAAACATAGAGGTAACAAAAACCCACATATCCTCCTTGCTACGGATTCTCTGTCCAGCTAAAATGCTGACAGAGATGCTAACTCTGAAGAAAATTATGCAGTAGGTACACACGGAATAAAGAGGCAAAACTACAAGATATTTATAAATTAATCATTCAAGGGCAAATTAACGTTGAAATAGAGCCTAACAGAAGGAAAGCATCGTGGGTAAATAGCCCCAAACAAATAATATTAATATTTAATTATTCGTCGTGCCAAGTAATTTTATTTCAGCAATTCACGCTTTTACATAATAAATAGTAAAAATGTATAATATACAAAGTGGCATAAAAGTCTAGAAACGGCCAATTATCTCGTAAATTGCTAGTCATAATAATTGTACAAAATTTGAGGTACACCTATTTTGGGATACAGACATTCCATATTTGGTATGTGCAATGTTTGCCAGATTTGCCGGAAGGTCTTAAATACATAAAACAGTCTGGCAACGCCTAATTGTCTCAATAATTTTTTTAATACTAACTATTTTCAACTACATTAAAACGAAACAATTGATAGATTACAACATTTTTTAACATAATGGTAACTTTATCAAGTGTTCAAAATGTACTCCATTTGTAAGTTGACAGTACCCTAATCGATGGTAGAATGTGTCTACCACATTTCTCCATGATTGTCTAGAAATTATTCGAGATTCATCGATAATTCGTTGCCTTAGCTCTGCAAGACTTGCTGCTTTAGTTTTGTAAACTGAATTTTTCAAGTATCCCCGATAAAAATAATCTTTAGGATTGAAATCAGGTAAACGTGGAGGTTATTCAACTCTACCTCGTCTATAAATCCATTGTCCGGGAAATATTTCATCTAAATAACGCCGAACATTTACACCAAAATGGGCTGGAGCTCCATCTTGCTGAAACCATATCTGATTAAAATTGGCCCCAAACAAGTTTCTCAGTGTAGGTACAATTTCATTTCTAATTAACATTTCGTAACTATTTGACGTTAAATTTCCTTTGATAAAAAATGGCCAATTAACTGAGTACCTACTATACCTGACCATATATTTAATTTTTGTGGTCTTTGAGTATGGTTTTCACGAATCCATTGTGGATTTACGTCACTCCAGTACATTAAATTGTGTCGATTTACACTTCCACACAGTGCAAAGGTTGTTTCATCGGAAAAACATATTCTCTTAACGAAATTTTCATCATTTTCAATTTTATCCATCATTACCTCAGTAAACTCTAATCTACGATCGAAGTCATCTTAACTTAATTCTTGCAATAAGTTAACTTTGTTAACATTATATTATAGCAATGTATATATAGCAATAAGTTAACATTATATCTAAAGTTTTGTTGTCATTCATAACTCTTTTCGGTCTACCTGATCGGTATCTATCTTTTACTTCTCCAGATTCCTCAAATCGCTTATGAATAGGAGAACGGTTTGGGAAAGTATCATTGAACAAGTTGGCTACTTCACAATAAGATCTTTTTCTGTCACCGTACCCTCTCATCATTAGAATAGTAATTCGTTCTTTTTAGAGCCATTTTAGAGAAGCAGTTTATCTGGCAGAACTTTTCGAAACACAACTACTGTCAGTTTTAGCTAATAATGTAAATGGTGAACAAATGTCAAAATCACAGCATTCTACATTTAAATATTTAAATTTATTAAAATCTAGATATTTTGCACAGTTTTATGTATTTAAGACTTTCCAGACTACATGAAATTATAAGTGTTACGTATGGTTGAATTCGTATTGAGTAGGAGATTCCAATAATGACTGAATATACAGGGGAATAAATTTGAAAAACCAAAATTACTAATAATATAAGAGAAACGGCAAATCTGGCAACATTGCAAATATCAAATATGGAATCTACCTCAAATTTTGTACAAATCCTCCTCCTCAGTCATAATCCCTTTTGGGATGTGGTGACACCATCACAGGCCTTTACAGTTTTTTCACGATTTCCCTCCATCTTTCCCTGTCCTGGGCTAGTTGTTCGGCTTCATGTAACCCTTGGTTAATCAATGTTTTTGTTTGATCTACCCAACGGCTTGGAGATCTTCCGGTAGGTCTCTTTTCTTCAACTTTACCCTCGACTATCAGTTTTTCCATCGTACCTGTTCTTCTAGCAATGTGTCCAAAATACTGCAAATATCTCTGTTGTAATTGTTTAAGCAATCTATCCTTTACTTTAAGTTGTTCTAATATCGATACGTTAGTGCGATGATCAATCCAGAATATTCTTAACATGCGGCGGTATACCCACATTTCAAAAGCGTCTAGTTTATTTTTATCCGCTTTCTTGAAGGTCCACGTTTCGGATGCATATGTGGCTATCGGAAAAATGAGTGCCCTTGCCAGCCTTAGTTTTGTGTGTATTGTTATGGTATAATTTTTCCAAATTGTTACCAGTTTCATCATAGCTGTTCTATCAATAGTCAACCTTCTACGTATCTCTTTGTCACACCCTCCGTCATTTGTTATTAGGGACTCCAGGTATATGAAACTATTTACTACTTCAAAGCCCCCAATTTCTTTAATGTGTTGAAGATTATTCCGAGCTCTGTCTACTATCATGATCTTTGTCTTACTCCTATTTAGCTTTAGTCCATATGTTTTGCTTTTCTCCTCCAGACATCTCATTATGCCTTCCATTCCTTCTTGATTTGCCGCGATTATTAAAGTGCCATCAGCGTATCTCAAGTTATTGATTTTTTGACCTCCTACTTTGTACAAATATGACTAGCAATTTAGGAGATAATTGGCCATTTCCAGGCTTTTGGGCCACTCTGTATATATATAGCTAACATGTTAATACAAGTAGTATTCCCGTCTGCAACGTTGCCATTTACTTGGATTAATCCTAAATCCCATAACGTACTGTATAATAAAAATCGATAAAATAAATATTACACTTACCCAACTGGTGGTCGAGTTGGAGGTATTAAAGGTAGCAAGTCTCCAATGTTAAGGCCTTCAGAAAGAAGTATGTGGTGAAGTCTGAATAGAATATAATGTTGATCTTCTGAAGAAGGTATTATTGTTATCTGCCAGGGGGGAATATTTCCAGGGAGATATTTCGAAACAATCTCGTTCACATAATCCTGAAAAGGGATACCGATTAATTAGTGGGATAATACACAAAAATATTAGTACTGCGTTGAGGAAAAACTTTAAAGTTGTTGAGGAAAAGATTTAAAAGAATACGTTCGTTTAATTTACAATTTGAATCATAATTGAATAATGTAGTCAACTAAGAAGTATGTTAGATAAACATTAAAACCACAGTTTGTATGACAGGACAGTGAAGGAGTTTCCTGTCTCAAATGTTGCAGTGATTTCAATAAACTAATAATGTAGGTATTTATTTAGTCTGTTAAAGTAAAAAAGTAAAGTTCGTGTAACCTTCTGGCTAGGGTTTTCAGGTCACGTAAGAGCCTCTAACATGACTTAATGAGCACTTACGTAAACGGGGTTACTCTGCACTCAGCTGAGTAATTTTACCCCAGAGGTATAAAACCATATTATTGTCAATGTAACAACCAATGTCGTTTATAGTTCGGATATTAAGTATATGCCCATCTTTTCTGGAACCCCTCTATTTTTTTCATTTGTCTCATTTTTCACTCTGTTATCTTATTCATCTTCTTCAGATTGTCTTGCAACGCGTATTCGACTCAAAGTCTTATCAATTTTTTTACTTCACTTCTTGTGTTTCATCTGTGGTTTTGGTTGTTTCTAATCTCTTTATTTTTGAAATACTCGTAATTGCTCGCTCCATGGATCTGTGATGTTTCAAGTCTCCGTGCCAAGTATTTAGTTATTGGCGAGGCATTCAAACCATTTGTACCAACAGGCAAAATACATCTTTTTGTTATGTACCTACACTTCAACTCTCGAGTTTGCAGAACACTCGACATTCTTTAATATGTGTTTCAATTTCCAAAAACTGTAGGTGATACTTGATACTT
Organism: Diabrotica undecimpunctata; assembly: GCF_040954645.1. Classification (NCBI taxonomy): domain Eukaryota; kingdom Metazoa; phylum Arthropoda; class Insecta; order Coleoptera; family Chrysomelidae; genus Diabrotica; species Diabrotica undecimpunctata. The sequence continues at coordinate 142,555,856 of NC_092810.1, read as the reverse complement.
CTAGTAATCTCCGCTTTTTAGTTTTCTTTTCCTTACTTAATTCAGTTCTGATAGCTATAAAACTAAACACACCTTTTATTCACATTGCAATATCCAGTTTTGCATTCCTATAAAATTCTGAATATGGTTTTTACCGACTTTTCATTCTTTGGACCCTAATTATGAGAAATTTTAAACGTACGTATATTACGTATATAATACAAACCATTCCCATGTACATCCACGACTAATAAAATGAAATACACAGAGTTGCTAGTGTTTTATATGTTGTATGTCTTTATGTCATATCACTTGTCATTGTTGTATGTCTTACTCATGTCATATCACTTGTCATGAGAGATCCATGATCCATATTAAAAAGATACCTCATGTTCAAGTCTATAATAAATAATTGTCTTTTAGTGTAAATCTCTGTTTTACTCACATTTTACAGGCCTAAATACACAACAGCTACTAATAATTTTAAGCTTACTTACTTGTATGTTATATTCTGTCACAGCTCTTCCTTTGTAAGTAAAAGGAACGACTGTTAAATGCTGATCCAAATTGAACTTCGAGTTTTGCCAAGCATAAGATCCACATTTGGTAACCAAACAATGACGAAGTCTTAAAAATGTTAAATTTCCAGTTTTATCTCTTCTACGAACTACTTCCTACAAATTTTTATAAAGCAAATACAATAAATCACTAGTGACTATAACTAATTCGCTTCTTTAGTAATAATTATATAATTGTATAATTAAGTATTACTGAAGGTGTAGGTGACAATTAGAACATTGAGACAATGACTTTCCTAAATAGACCAATCATGTTAGTCAAAAATAAACCTTTTATTAGTTATAAATAACAATTTACCTAATAATGTGTATAAACAAAATTGATTTAATATTAAAAACGACTTAGAATCGACTTGAGAAAAAAATTGTAGGTATATCTCGTAGTTATTAGCTGCTTCGTTTTTTATAATTTTCAACCGATCTGGCCCATCTTTTGCACAAAATTCAAACATGATAAGACCCTCAAGTCAAATGTATGTTAAAGTCAAATCTCTAAATAAACAAGTCTGTAAGTTATAAGTGAAATAATGAGTTTTACGTTTTGATTGTTTATTTAAAAATTTTTCAAATAAAAAATTGATAAAGCCCTATATTCTGTGCCCTAGACACAGAATAAATAAAAATCAGAACGCCCACTCTCACATGCCGCCTTTGAAGTTTGTCAGCACGCGATCGCCATATTTTAAACGGAAACATAGACTCGAATTGAGAAATTTGTAACAAGCACGACAGAACTGTAATTTAAATTTTTAGAGATTAATAATTTAGTACATTTGAAATAATTTAATTTATTCTTCAACTAAAAGTACGAATAAAATAGTGCATATTATATCTATAGTTGCCGTAAATAAATTAAACCGGGTTAATTTTTCTATGCACACCAGATAAAATGTCACTGAACAGCACTGGTTCCGTTTAAAACATGGCTGATTCCGTCCCAAGCAGAGTGGGCATTCTGATTGTTTATTATTCTGTGCCCTAGATGAGAGTTTTTTGTAATATCAACTTTATGTTTCAACTGTTAAACTCAGCTATCTATACAGTTGTGTCTAGTAAAAAACTAACTTAATTGGCCTAATTTTTCAAATCAATATAAAAAGCATGTTAATTTTCATAAATTCAATAGTGCTACTGTATGTTATGCAACCAGTTATGCAGCCAAGGCGAAGAATAGTGACTCTGAGGAATAAACTTTTTCTTATATTTCTGACCCACACTTAATTTTTTTAAGGGGTATGAGCTTACAGCGCAAAAACCTATATATTTCCTGCGTTGAATTAGATGTAGGTTGTTAGTTAAAAAAGTCCAAAAATTCGCGTTTTTGCGATTTTGTATTTATTGGTAAAAAATAAAGTAGATATTTAAAACAAAATTTAAGGTAATATTTTGAATGAATAATATTTTGAATGTTGATATGCCTCTTTGTTGCTTACAAAACTGTAAAATAATTCAGAATTCTTAATTTTTAAGACCTAAGTTTTAATAACTATTGTAAAAAATCACTCTACAACCATGCTACTGTATGAAAAGTTGGGTCATGTAGTGGGTCCAAGGTGGTAAAAAATTCAGAGTGTTTTAACAAATAGTTTAAATGTTATTTAAATTGATTATTCCAGATAGTTTTTCTTGTATTTATTACATTTAGAAGTACTGCTTTCAATTACTCGAGAGGAAAAAGTCCAAAATAATTCATGTCATTCTTTGAAGGAACACATGAGAACTTTCAGCTTAGTTGTTTCAAATGTAATGAAATTGAAAACAATAAGTGAATCGACATAAGGAATGAAAAGAAATCATTGACGACAAACGAAACTAACTATCCCAAAGTTTAGAAGACAAAAAGAAACTCAGAATACTAGATATCAATGAACAGGTAAATGCATGGAAAAACTACATTTGTCGTATCTTAAGAAATACTTTGTGTAAACTTAGCTTTAAGAAATATGACAGAAGTAGAAGGAATGGTTCCCGCCAAGCGATAGAATTAGTGGTTAGCTTGGCTCCTTATGTAGAAGCTTAGGTCGTAGTCAGTTTTTTATTTTACAATTTAATAATAAAGTGTGGCCTCCTCGGTCACAACAACATTTATGAATTATTTGAAGATGAAAGCATAGAACACTATTCAACGATTGCCATAACAAGTCTATCAATAACAAAAGTCGAAGTTACACGGGTAATACAAATGGCAAAATATGGAAAAGAACTCGGTTTCGATGAGGTGAGCGGTAAAAATGATGTTTGCGATTCAAAAAGCGAGCTATAAGTCTCTCACATGTTCTACTCAGAGTCATTGTCCATTGTCTTGTATTACTAAATGTTTGTTCTATAAATTTACTAATTACCTGTAGATGTCTTCGGACTGCTTCCGGTTGGGCTTGGCCCTTTACACTTAGAAGAACGCACACGATTCCCTGGTTTCGGTGCGTGTCTAAAAGTGATCTCACAGTATCATATTTGATAAATTCTACATTGGGGTGCAGCATGGAAAGCACATTCATCCATAGTGCTTTATAGACTTTTAAAACTAAAAAGGAATAACAAATGGATTTTTTAACTATATCTAACTTAAATTAAAACATAACCTAAAATTCACAAATTGTGTGTTCCGGTTTTCTAGCGTTTTTAGCGTCACGCATCTACGTCACTTGAGAACTAGAAATTGTCAGCCTTCCGTTTGAATATCTTCTCCTCATGGTACCATCTTTATTGAAGATTGACAACTATATCAGCGAATATTATGCAGCTGCAAACACTGAATGTGAGTCCAAATCAGTCCAATCTCTTATAGTTTTCAACTACAAATATTTTCGTTTCATAGAAACAGAATTATGCCTCAGAACACGAATGATGTTGACTCTCCGATGATTCCATGAATGCGAGACATGATACCGCCCATTTCTTCAGACAATGAAAGTGATAGTTCGGACAGGGAGGTGAGTCTAAAGAAAGAACAAAATTTGCTAGTAGATGAAAACATTGCAGGTCAAAAAAGAGAAAACCCAATCACAGAAGAGAAATGAGTAAGGTGGAACCAAAAGAGACATCGAAAGAAAAAAGAAGATTCAAGGTTTACCTGATAAAAGCAGAACAGGAAAAATGCAGGCACCAAAGCTACCTAAACCTGTTGATTGCTCTCGTTGCAGGTATAAATGCAGTAACAATTTTTCCCTGGAGGATCGTACTGAATATTTCGTACTTACTGGCATTTAGAATTTAACAGGCAAAGAGATTTTACATTAATGAACGTTTTGTCTAAAGAAGTGAAAATACGTAGACCTAGAACGGGCAAGGGCAACAAACAAAGAAATAATGCAAAAAACTACTTTTTAGGTTACAATAATAAGATCGAAGTATGTAACACTCTGTATTTCAAATTTACCAATCATCAATGCATTTCAACATAAAAGTCAGAGTGGGGAATATGGAGGTGAAGACGATCGAGGTAAATATATTCTGTGCAACAAAACATCTGAAAAAAATAGATTAAGAGTGAAAAATCATATTGAGAGTTTTCCAGTGATGGAAATTCACTATACAAGGAAGTCAACAAAAAGACTCTACCTGGATAAAAATCTGAATATAAAAAGATGCATGATCTCTTTTTAGAAGATTGCCAAAGAAATATGCCAAAATTAAGCCTCATTACTTACAGAAGAATCTTCTGTAAGGAATATAATTTTTCATTTTTCATACCAAAGAAAGATCAATGTATGACTTGCAGCGAATATGAAAAGTCCCCTCCAGAGGAGAGGACAAAGCTGGAACAAGAGGACCAGTTGCATTTAGAAAGAAAAGATGCAGCAATGAAAGAAAAAGAAGCCGCAACTGATGACAATGGTTTAATATCCATTTCCGGTGACATGCAAAAGTTTGTTACAAATTTCAACATCTGAAATTAGTTTACTTTATTATTTACGGAAACTAAACTTACACAACTATTTATGAAGCTGCTCCACCCAATGACGCATTTTGTTATTTTGGACAGAAGTAAATCGAAAAAGGGGTAGCTGTGAAATTGGCACCTGTTTGTCAAGTTATATACAATCATTAACAGACAATCGAAAAAATGTGACTTCTTCTCTGATGTAACTAGCTTCTCTGATATGTGTGGTGGCCAAAATCGAAACATTCAAATAGCCGCTGTATTGCTGCATACTGTTCTCAGCCATAAAACCCTTGCTGTCATTGAACAGAAGTTTATGGAGAGTGGGCATTCCTACATTGTTATAATCTTTAGAATGTCAAGAAAAAACAGAAAAGGTGATAAATCTGCTTATACAACAAGAGAAATTGAACAAAAGGATTTTTTGGATGTGAAGAAACTGGGTCAGATGATAATAATAATAAATAAAAACAGACTTTTTGGAAAGGAAAGGAAATTTTGTTAATTGGTTAAATGTGAAATGTTTTAGGTATCAAAAACAGTTGCCCAACGTTATTAAATATAAATATAATGTTTATACATGTTAATTTTAAACGAACCCTTTGCAAGAGAAACGTTAAAGAGGATATTTCAAAAATTCTAACCATTCCTAGATAATTCTAGAACTTTTGAGATAAAGAATGGACTCAGACAAGGAGATATCCTGGCTTGCTTCTTATTTAATATTGCCTTAGAAAAGACAGTCCGAGACAGACGAATAAGAGACGGTGGTACTGTTTATAATAGATCAATACAAATCTTAGCATATGCTGATGACATTGACATAATATGACGTAGCAAGCGAGATGTTGAGCAATATTTCCTAGTAAAACCAAGTATATGATGCTTACTAAGGATCCTGTACCAAATGAGAATCGGTAAACAGTCTTTGGAAATCATAACTTTGAACGTGGTAAAACACCTTCACATATCTTGGCTTTATTCCCTGTTCAGCCATAAGTTTCATGACTGCACAAAACTTGTCAGTCCCTGCAGCTTTACCATCTATGATTTTTCTAATAGTTGACGTGACTTCTTCTATGGTAATCGGGGGTCCTGTTTGTAATTCTGTCTTTAATGGTATGCAAAAGTTACTTTCACTTAACTATTTCTTCGAAGTGTCTAGTCTCTCTTCCAGACTTAATAGTTTGCCTTGGTTGTCTGCTAAATACTCAACTCTTCTAGGCTTGTATAAGCGCGCAGCTTCTTTAACTTTTTTGTGCATATTGAATGAGTCGTATTTCTGTTGCAATGGCTGTATTTCTGCACATTGTTCTCTTAGCATTGTATCTCTATTTATTCTGATTGCGTTTTAGATCCCTTTGTCTATCCTTTTGTCTAATGTCGTGCCCTGATCTTTGAACTTTCGTCTCTGCTCCATCATATCTAAAATCTCATTTGCCATCCACGATTTTTTCTTCATTTTTGGTGGTTTGAGGAATTTTTCTTGTACGTCTTATGAAACTATATGCAACTTCTCAAGCTTCTGGTTGAATAAAGAATGTGTATAATATTCTGTTTGAGAGTTTGAAATGTTAGTAATGACAAACTCCTCTTCTGCTACAAATTTACCCAATCGGTCTCCTAGCTCATTTTTTCTCCAAGCCCAAATTATCCTATGAACTCTTCCGATTGTCCCCTACTAATCTTGACATTTAGATCACCAATAATCAAAGTTAAATCCTTTTTGGTAACTCTTGTTAAGGTGTTGGATATTTCATTATAGAACGTTTCACTTATGTCGTCTGGTTTGTGAACTGTAGGGACATATACCTCGATAATGTTAGTTGTATTTGAGTAGGTATTAAGTTGAAGAAGGAGAATTCTGTCCGATATGAGTAAAAAGTGTTTAACGTATCTGGCATTTTCTTGATTTAAGATTATACCTATTAAGATATGCAGATGACACTGTCCTACTGGCTGATACAGACACAAACTTACAGAGGGTTATAGACCACCTTAAGGATGCTTGTCGAGAGTTTGGAATGAAGATCAACGAAAAAAAAACAAAAGTAATGGTGATCCAAAGAAAACAGAATATCCCCTTACCTATAAAAATAAATGGGAATATTTTAGAACAGGTAAACCAATACAAATACCTTGGCTGTTGGATTAATTGCAAGCTGGACCCAGAACAAGAAATTAAAGCGAGAATTGCTCAAGCTAGGGATAGTTTCTTTAAGATGCGCGTTCTATTCTGCGATACACATATAAATAGTAAATTGAGATTAAAACTTGTAAAATGTTTTATCTGGTCTGTTCTTCTCTACGGAGTCGAAACATGGACTTTAAAAATAAAGAGCCTGAATAGAATCGAGGCATTTGAAATGTGGGTGTACCGTAGAATTTTAAAAATTCCTTGGACAGCACGAAAAACAAATGAAGAAGTACTAGCGAGACTCAATTTAGAAAAAGAACTATTGAGAACAGTCAAAAGAAGAAAAACCAGTTATTTAGGGCATTTGTTGCGCAACGAGAAATACTACATCCCTCAGTTGATAATAAAAGGCAAAATAGAAGGAAAGCGAGGAATTGGAAGAAAAAAATTGTCCTGGTTACGTAATATCAGAAACTGGACAGGACTTGGATTTGAGGAACTCTTAAGAACAGCTGAAGATAGACAAACGTTTGCCACCATAACCGCTAACCTCCATTGATGGAGACGGCACTTGAAGAAGAAGAATGATGGCTAGGAATAAGTAATCGAAGAAGACATCGTAGGACATTTAAAACGATGTCCTAAAAATGACTGTTACCCTAAATTGTATAAAAGAAATCTAAAAAGAGAATATGCTCTTAGTTTTGACCTTAAACTGTTTAACAACCATGATCTGAATGTTCGTCGGATGTATCCATTGTAATCGCTTTGTTGCTTTGTTTGGAAAACATTCACGCATAAAATATAAACAATTATTTAAGTAAACGATATCATACGTAATTATCGTAAACATTCTAAATCAACTTACCAAAAAACGTCAAAATCACTAAAGGCGAAATCAATATAACACCACCAAACAAAGATAAGTTCATCAAAAAGTTTAACATTTCGATTATTGCAATTTGTATGACAGGTACATGCACTGAACCATTATACTTCAAAATGAACTTTTTCGAATTATAAACGTAAATGACCAAATGAAATCACTATAAATAAATATTACCATTTATTCTTATCACGAAATGTGACCTTTTGATCCCCAAGGATGAGTGCTATTTACAAGTTTTTGTCTTACCCGAGAATGTTAGTAATTACGATAATCGACTTTATTTGAACAGATTACACAGTTACGTTTGCCTAATTACCTAGCCTACGTCACTGTTCAATTTATTTACCTGTTGTACTTATACTTTGCTATAGATACAATGATTTTATTTGAATAGGTAAATAAAAAAATAAAGGTTTATCCTTTTCTAGATAAAAGTTAATATTTATCAATTTAGAGGGCATCAAAAGATCAAAATGCTCATTCCTATTTGATGAATATATATGTGGTGTCTACAAAAATGAGAGTATTTTCATTTATGATAGTTTTGCAACCAAAATATTTTCTGATCAATCAAATTATTCACGAGGAAGTATTGTAAAGTTCTTATTTTTATTATATATCCTTATTTAAACCTAGAGCATTGATTATAAACCACCCAGGTGGTTTGGTGTGGGTGGTTTATAATCAATGCGTAGAGGTATCGATTGGGTACTAATCTGTGTTCCCAATAGAGTATAGAGCTACTTCAAGGACTTAGTGTCTTTACCCACACGGGCTCCTATTTTTTTTTTCTAACCGATATCTCGAGAATACCAATTTTAATCAGAAATCTCAGTATTGTTCTATCCAAACCTCAAACTCCTCCACCAGTTTTTTATCGAAAAAAAAATAGAACTATAATAAAATCCATTGTGTAATTATGTTATTCCATCCATCATATGGCTCTACAGTCTAATTAGACCCCTAGTACCTTTTTTTAAAGACGTCCATGCAGTTTACAGATTTTTGGGTTATTACCCAAGTGTCACATACCCAGCTCACTATATCGGTTGGATTATGGTCTTGTAGATTCGCGTCTTAGTTTTTTTATGTACGTCTAGTGATTTAAATATCTGGTTCATTGCAAAGTATGCCATACTGTCCTTTGTGACTCTATATCATAATGTTGTCCTTTGTGACTCTTAAACAGATAAAGCTATCTACTTTTTTAAGTTAGGTACGGTCGTGTTGTTCTATACGATCGGCTTTATACTAGGATTTAAGTTTTTTTGTATTTATTGACAGACCTATGTGTTTAGCATGTGATTTAAGTTCCATATACGTATTATCTCATGTTGCCTTGGTTTAGCTCATGATATTTATGTGATCTGCATATGCTACCAGTTGAACTGATTGATTGATAAATGTGTCTAGCTACCTATTCCAGTACTAAATTAAAGAGTGTTCGTTCCAGACCATTTGTCTCCCTTCTGCTGTTTAACATCTATGTAGAAAATATCATTTAACTTACACAGCAGAATGAAGAAGTTATAAAATAAATGGAATTCTTATAAATAATTTGCGAAATGCCGATGATACAGATATCATAGCAGACAACATAGAAGAATTACAAGAATTGGTAAATAATATTAATACAGTTGTAGAGGAATATGATCCCAACATTAACATTACAAAAATTAAATTAATGGCAATCAGCAGACAATCCCATTTGCAAGCACAGTTGCAAATAAACAACCAACTTATAGACAAAGTTGGTAAATTTAAATATCTTGGAGCTACCTTAAACTGTAAGTAGGATTGCGGCTGAGGAAGATACGAGTAGCAATAGCAGGAAATAATTTTACCAAATTCAATAACTATCCTTTTTTTTAACAATTATACCACATCAACCACGCAGGTCTATTAGTGGGATGACAAACACAATGGTTTTGCAGTTATTGCAAATTGATGGTGGATCTTTACTTATTAAAAATTTGTGTGTGACAACACTATGACCAATTTTTAAACGGCTTATAATTACTTGATCTTGTCTACTTGTGTTATTCAAAGAACTGTTCACCTTTGGGCATATTGGGTTTAATTTTGTAGCTGAATTTTCCCAGTAATTTTGGCAAATGTTATTGCAAAGAACTTTAATCAGATGTTTCATGTCACTATAAGGATATTTTGTAATTTTTGTAGTATGTTCTAAGTTGATACGGCTTGTAGTTGCTAGTTGATCTGCTTTTTCATTTCTCCAGATTCCAGTGTGCGATGGTACCCAAATGAAAGCTGTGTATTTTCCCAAGGAATGCAGTGTTTCTGATTAATTTTTTATTGCTTGTATAATGGGATTTGTTGTATAAATTTGCTTTAATTTCAATAATGCATTAGGTGAATATGTAATGATCACGCACTTCATCGTGTTACTCGTTTTGAAAAAATTTAAGGCTTTTAATATAGCTGTGGTCTCGCCTGTGAGTATACTACAATTTGTAGGTAAGTGTATGCTGTAGGAGTTTTCTTCATAAGAATAATAAGCAGCAGCATGTCCAACTGGGGTTTTAGAGGCGTCAGTAAAGATTTGTAAGTAGTTGGGGTAACAGGATATGATTTCTGCAAAAAGATGTTTAATTATCGAGAAGTTTGTATATGATTTGGGATACTTTTTTAGTGTTAGGTCAATGGTCAGTAGGCGGTTTGTCCATGGAGGAGAGATTGCATTTGTATATAGCAATAGACTAAGTTGATCCATGTTAAAATGTGTGACTTTTATTCTTTCTATTAGAGGAATATAGTTTGTTGTCTTTTTAAAAGAGAGGATGCCAGGATGGAAAATTTGAGAGAAAAGAGGATGTTGTTTTTAAATTGAAATTTTGGCAATGTAGTTTACTGATAATTGTTGTCGCCTTATGTTTAGAGGTGGCTCTTTAGCTAGAAATAACTATCTTTGTCGGCGTGAAACTCCTTTGGATCTCCGTATTCGCTTCCTAAAATGCTACATATATACAAAAATATTGTACAGTAGCGACTAGTAGCCAGACCTGACAACAAAGTAAAATTGCTAAATCGAATTTGAAATGTGTTTGAAATGTGGTATCTCAGAAGGTTGCTTAATTGCAGTTATTCTTTACCACAACGTCAGTTTCCAATGTGGTTGTCAGTATCGCAGCTGATGATATTATGGGTTCGCTTTCCAGCATACCGGTTACTATTCAAGTTAAGTTAAGTCACAGTATATTGCTTAAAAAGAATCAGTAGGTTCACTCTGCCGCCAGTCCTTTGTTCTTTATGTTCCATTTTTTTCACGCGCATTACTTCCACGCGCAGATAAATTCCAGTTTTTGATACACTGCTCAATATAAATTTTTAATACACTGCTCGAAAATAAATAGCAAAAAAGTGACTTGTGGCGACCTAAAATTTAATTAGATTTTCGGAATAATGAATACTTTCCTAAATTTAGCGTTTTCGACAATTATCAATAGTTTCCCAAAATAATTATTACTGTTTGTCCTTCAAAATGTATTATGTTGAATCCATCAGTTTTGATTAATCGAATATTAAATTTTTTGTATTCATTAGAAAATCACACTCTATTCACTGTTACTGGTGAGAAATCTCATAAAACGAAGAGCTAATGAGGAAACTAATTTCTATAGATCAAAAAATAATAATAAATTCGAATTATAAACTATATTTCGAGGATTTGAATTTAACAATACCAGTTATAATAAAAATAGGATTATAAAAACACAAGTAGCGAACTATGAATACAAGTTAGAATAGAATATATATTTTCACAATCACAACTTATTATTAACAAAATAATAAAATGAAAAAAAGTCATATAGCCTAAAGATCCCACTGTAGGAACACTACGTTCATAACGTAGTTAGTCAAACTTATATTTTTACGTACATTTAAAATTGGGAGAATCTATCTATATAAAAGGCTAGGATGACAAGTCACACTGTTTATTCAGTAAGGTAACTACGCCATCTAGGGAAGAAATCTGAACTACCAACATCTATCAAAATTAAATGTAATTAAGTAAAAGCTGTAAAAACGCTGTTGAGACAGAAAAAATACACATTTTGGCATTGGAGCGTGTGATACGTTAACTGAAAGGGCACTACACAGTATCTTCAATATTAATGAACGTATCGCGACATACGAGATATGATAGGGTACTATGACTAAAAATAGATTTACCACAAGACAAATTTTGATTTTTTGACTTAAAGAAGGCCTCAGGTTCAGTACAAAATAAACAACTGATTGAATCTTAACATGCAACATGGCAAATGAAAGGGGAGGATATAGCGAATATATTCAGATAGAAAAAATTAACAAGGCGACTACTAAAAGGGCACTACGCAGTATCTTCAATATTAATAAACGTATAACGACATAAGAGATATGATAGGGTACTATGAATAAAAATAGATTTACCATAAGACAGATTTTGATTTTTTGACTTAAAGAAGGCCTCGGGTTCAGTACAAAATAAAAAAATGATTAAATCCTAACATGCGACATGGCAAATGAAAGGGGAGGATATAGCGAATATATTCAGATAGAAAAAATTAACAAGGCGACTACTAAAAGGGCACTACGCAGTATCTTCAATATTAATAAACGTATAACGACATAAGAGATATGATAGGGTACTATGAATAAAAATAGATTTACCATAAGACAAATTTTGATTTTTTGACTTAAAGAAGGCCTCGGTTTCAGTATAAAATTAAAAACTGATTAAATCCTAACATGCGACATGGCAAATGAAAGGGGAGGATATAACGAATATATTCAGATAGAAAAAATTAACAAGGCGACGGCTAAAAGGGCACTACGCAGTATCTCCAATATTAATAAACGTATAGCGACATACAAGATATGATAGGGCACTATGATATATAAAAATAGATTTTTTAAGACAAATTTTGCTTTATTGACTTAAAGAAGGCCTCAGGCTGAGTACAAAATTAATTGATCGAATGCTAACATGCAATATAAATCTTCTCAGCTATTTAATATTCTGTATTAAAAGGTTCAAGAAAATTATGTTTTTTACATAGCTTAAGTTTTTAAAGTTTAAAATTTAATTTTTGTTTTTAAGAATAAAGCATGAAGAATAAAACCAAAGCTGGATTTTACGAGGCCTGTTATATAGTTTCTGCAAATAAAGTAATACTCAAATTCTTGCAGAAAATAAAATAGTAGAACATATGTTACATCCAGCTAAGATACCTACTCACAGACAGGAACAGTAACAGTCGAATCTTAATTTTGAAAGACAAAATCAGATTCCACTTTCAGACAACGATGAGGTCAATTATATTAAATAGAGAATTTAGTTCTTACCAATTTTCATCCTTGGGAAACCTGAAGAAACTCAAGTTCAAGTTGTTATTGTCCCTGGAATTTTTTCTACATACACAGCAATAATAAACTCTTGCTTTGGCTGAATTCATCATAATCCGTCGTTTAAAATAATAAAACCACTTAAAAAACTGGAGAAATATCACATTAATATGTATTAAAAACGAAATAAACTTATAGAACCAACTATATACCAACAAATAAATGAAATTCATATATAACTTACTGAAATAACTGTAGTTTCAATCAATGGATAGATACTTATGATTAATTATTTGAGAATAGATTAAGTCAATCAGGCAATATGATTTTTCAAACTTTAGAAGTGTGTATAGTGGTTATATGAAGAATTTTACCATTTATGAAATTTATTTTCCTCTTTTTGAAGAACTTCTATAATAATTATTATTTTATTATAAATTTGAAATATTCTATGAAACTGATGGAATATTTTAAATCTTGCAACAGCGGCATTTTTCGGCAAATCTATTGCGCAATCAGCCAGGAGTGGATTCAAAATTGGAACCGTGAAAATGCGAGAGTGAACCTACTGATTCTTTTTAAGCAATATACTGTGGTTAAGTTAAGTTCATTGAGCAGTTTTTTGGTCACTGATCAATCCGGTTTCTATTTTCTTTGTGATGTTGGGTTTATTTTAACTACTTTTTGATAACAGTAATTGCTGCCCTGTCTTAATTTATGTGCTACATAAATTTAGGTAATAACTTATTTAGCGATTTTTGAAAATTTACACACAAATAAATACACAAAATAATTTAACAATTTAATAATAAAATCATTTATTGACAGGAATGTAATATTCTAAGATTAAAATTTTTGTTAACCTTATCAATATAAACTATAATTGTGTTGTACTATTATTAAATCTCAACTTTGAAGCTTAAAATGTAACATTCTAACTACCCGTATTAAATATTACTAATAGTAATTGATCAAATAATATAAAATTGTCATCTATGTAGGAAGAATCACAGGAATTTTATTCATAAACGATTTATCTTAGTACATAAGCATTCGGTTGGACAAATGTTTGAAGAGTAGAGGAAATACTCTGAACTGTCAGTACAGTATGACAAGCGGAAGAGGTCGAGCTCCTAACGTTAAATTCACCGCCATGTTGTCAAGTATTTAAACATGTCTTTGAAGCGGACGGGTACATTTTGGAATTAAAATGGAAAGTTCAGTGAAAAATAATCGGTTAGGATCCCAAGCACTAGGAATTATTTTAATAATTTCTCGTGCTTGGGATCTTAAATTTAATAAAAATTAAACATAATACATCATTATAAAACGTAATTAAACATTAATACACATTTAATATTGTTAAATTTATCCGTTGTTTTATTGCCTATTATTGTTACCACTAAGTGCTACTTTTATTTTAAATAAAAAATTATTTTCCAGCTTCAGTCAATCAAAAATTACATGTTATTTGCAGGCGTGAGCTTGAAATTCGTTAGAAAGATAATTAGGGAAAGCCGAGACATAGAAAATGGCAAAAATAGAAAATAATAAGGTCTTTTCTCCATCTAAAAAACAAAGAGCATTCAAACTAAAAATGTGATACGCTAACCCTAGCTACGCCTTTGATCGAACATTAGGTCGGCGTTTAAGCAATTGCTGTTGAATTCTGGGGGCCAAGCGAAAACATATAAAAAGATAAATTAAATTGTAGAGCCTGTCGATAAAATAAATTTGTACTGTTAAGTAAATACATTTAATAAATTAATTGTGTTTTTAATGTTAGTGTGAGAAGACTAAATAAATTAAAATAAACATTATAGATGGATCAATTTGACGAAGGCTTGTTACGTCAGTTTATTATAAATACAAATAAATACTTACAAAGTTTTTACACGAAATGGGTTAGACCAGAAGTAGAAAAACTCTCCAAAAAGAGAAAATCGAACGATTGTTTTCACAGGTGATCGCATTCCGATTGCGTAAAGGAATACAATTGATACAATTGAGTGATAATAGTTCTAAGGAAGCCACTTTTTAAAGATCAAAGAATTATCATTATCTCGACGATATGAACTTGGAGAACCAGAAATGGCTTATGGATAAACTTCTAATGAATTTATTTCCCAACAGCGTTATGGTATTGGAATTAGACAATGCACCATACGACAATGAACAAGAAAACAAACACAGAGTTACACAAGTTGATTAAAGTACATAAGCCTCGATTGTTAAGTATAAAAATTGATCGTATTATTAAAAGTTTTGGATACGTGGTATTACGACTACCACCGTACCATCCGGATCTAAATCTGATTGAACTGGTTTGGGCTACACCTAAAAATTTCGTTGGCGCAAGAAATCTCAGCTTCAAGTCATATCACGTTATGGAACTAACGCGTTTTTTAAAGATTTTCTTTTAACAAATGGAAAAAAAATGGTAATAAATTGATGCCTTTGTATCAAAAGTACCTTTAGTATGTAGCGATGAAAAATAACAATTTTTCGGTTTGAAGAAAGCTCGTTTGGAAGGCGTATTGGGCATTTTTAGTCAAAACTTTTTAACTTTTTTGTCTTTCGTAATTTCATCATTTTGACATAACTTTAATACGACTGTATTTCTGTTCAATTCGAGCTCCACCATTCTTCTATATTGTCGGACTAATGTAAATAAAACTATTTAAATCTTGCGTAAACGTTTCGGCAAATTTGCCATTTTCAATAAGCACTTTATTTTAAATAAACACAAACATTTCACTTGATCTCTGATTGGAAGGAATCATTCCGGAAGGAATGATTCTTTTAACTTTAAAACAAAAGATTAAGATTTTTAACAAAACTATATCTACATTTAACATGTTGCTCATTATGTATTGCAACAGAGAATCAATTTGTCCCGCCGAATGCTAAATGTTCCTTAATTACTAAATCTACAAAACGGTATTTCGAACTCTTAAATTGCCAATTCCTAATGAATGGCCGATTTAAAATATTATTTACAAAATACACCTAAATTGTGCAAAGGAATAAAAAAACGTTATCTATCTATGTTATAAAAAATAGGATTTTACTACTTTCAGGGATCCCACAAGTTTACAAATGTATTTTTGTTTATTAAAAGTCATTGATTATATTAAATTATTCGAATTGGGACAAAATGTTGTAATTGAAGCTATGCAATAATTTAAATTACTTTTTAATGTAAGTTTTCTTAATTGATTATCAAGTTCGTGACGTCACAGGAGTCGGTGGGAATTGAGAAAGTTTCCAAACAAACCTATAAATACGAAAAACGATCTGAACTGACATACTTTCAAGAAAACTTTGAATATTTGTTTTTAAAAATTCATTTCTTTAACCAGTTTTTTAATTTATTCAGCCCAGTTTTGAAGATACAAAATTTTCAATTTGTACCTTTAAAAACAATAACAACTAAAGTATTAAACAATTGTGTAGTACATTGATACAGTACATGAACACAAATGACGCAGTAAATGTGGACTTCTACAGTAATTTTTTTGTCACTGTACATTCCAGTCAATTTTTTAATAGAGGCTCGCATTTCAAATGCCTCACATTTGTTGCCAAAGATCAAAATCGAAATTTCATGTTATAGGTTTTGAATATTGAACTTTAAGAATGAAAATTCCGTAGTGACTAGTTGGAAAAATGATACATTTTAATGATCTCATGAGAATGGTAAATAATAGCAAAAATCGCGTATCGTTTATTTATTTTTTTTTAAAAACTGACTTTAATTGTAGCAAAATAAACAAATCATATAAGAAAGCTATACTCTCTACCTTTAACATGATTTTTGATTTTTGTCGATAGGACACTAATCAAAAGATATCGATTTTTTTCCGTCGAATTGATAAAAAATTTATTTAAAATTGATTTCGCGCGCTTAGCCGCTCCGCTTCAACCTATATTGTTGAGAGAACGATTTATTTTACACAAAAAGTGCTAATAACATTTTTATTTAGCTACATTCTACATTGTAGTGCCATTTTTCTTCAGAATCACCTCAACTACATTTTTTATTTGAAATATTTTTTCTGCAACGCACAGATTCTTGGTAAATCGAGTTTTCCCTACGAGGGGGGTGGTTTTAGAGAAAAATCGGGGGTGGGTTATTGCATATTTTGACATTCTCAGAAAAATTTAGTTTGTTCGTATGATTTTTAGAGGTTCCGTGGCAAAATCCGAATGCCATATCTCACATCCACCTCAAAACAGATCCGCCCTGGTCTAACTGTAATCTATAATGTTTTAAAAGTTTTTTTTGCTTACTTTCCCAAAAAATTTAGGTAAAAATATTTTATTAACAAGTTTTGTTGCTTATTTTGCCGTTTGTCGGTCTAAATTGCATTTAAAAATTTATTAATTGTACTTATTATTATCTGAAGATAGCCAGACTAAAATGGAGATGGGCAGGACACATAGCCAGAATGACAGATGGGCGATGGACAAAGAGGTTATTGGAATGGAGGCCAAGGGAAGACAAGAGAAGCGTCGGTCGACCACCTACAAGATGGACTGACGATTTAAGAAGACTCGATAAAAACTGGATGAGAGCGGCGCAAGATAGACGGGGTTGGAAACATGAGGAAGAGGCCTATGTTCAGCAGTGGACTCTTGAGGCTGGATGATCATGATGATGATGACTTATTACAAATTGAACAATCAGGCACGAAAAATAAGATATCTTACAGTGGAGGAAAGTGCTTTATCAGGAAAGTGCCAAAGGTGGACTCAATTTGGAGTTTGCTTTGAAGTTACATAATCTGAAATATCCAAAGTGGTAGCTAGGTTTTGCGAAACGGCCAGTAATCACAGAAGATCTCGACTGGAGCATCAAAAATCACTACGACCCGCGAAGACTGTATTTTGCAACTTAAAGCTCTTATAATAAATTTTTTTACTATTACTCTCCGACAACAACAATCTTCTTCTACGACGATACTATACCGCAGGCTATCGACTTCGTATACTTCAGTTTGCGCGAAAACATGCAAATTGGGAAATCCATCAAAAAACAATTAAAATCAACAACTTGAGGTGAGTGGGCCATGTTTTAAGGATCAAGGGTTTAGTCCGAAAATCCATATTTGAAAAACTTGTGAACACTAGGAACACCAAAAACCACCAGGGCGGTGTGGAAGCAGATCTACAGGTGTTGGGAATAAGGACATGGAGCAGACCGGTACTTAATTGGGAATATTTGAGGGATTCTTAAGGGAACCCAGGGCCCATCAAGGGCGGTGGAGCTATAAAGAAGAGGTACTATATACATTAGTGGCCAAAATTCTTGAAACTTTACAAAAATTATTGCTTTTCCAGCAACCCTCGTCTCATGATCGAGATTTATATAGTTTATCGGTACAGTTACATTTTTATTTTATTGTTTTATATTTCTGCTGCATGGGAGTACCGGTACGGAACGAATACCTATATACGTTAAGCTTTGTAGACGATTAAGTAGTGATTGCACGAGACCAAGACGACCTCAGTTACATGATGAAGAAACTACAAGAAGAATATACCAAGGATGGCCTAGATATTAACCTCGCGATAACAGAGTACCTATCTACAAGTGAAGAAGACATAGAAGATATACAGATTGGTGACAACGTAACAGTCAAAGGAAAGGATAAATTCAAATACTTGGGGTTTATAATCACAAAAAAGGCAACAACAGAGGAAGAAATTACACAAAGATTAGGACAAACAAGAACATCAATCCGACAACTTAACTCAGTATGGTGGGAAGACACCTAAATATGAAGACAAAAACACAGATTTATAAAACATTAGTGCGAAGACATATAACATTTGGGGCTGAAAATTGGATCATAAAAAAGAAAAACAGCAGTAAGATAACAAGAATGGATAGAAGTAATGACGAAATAAAGCAAAGAACATCAATAGAAACAGACATACTAACATATATAGAACAAAAAAGATTTAAGTGGTATGGACAAGTAAGAAGAACTAGCAGATGGATAAAGAGAATAACAGAATGGAGCCCCATAGGAAGGAGGAAAAGAGAATGACCCCGAAAATCCTGGAGGAACGAAGTAGACGACACCATGAGTAAGAGAGACCTAAACGATGGAGAATGGGACAACAGAGATGGAGATGGAGGTTGAGCGAGGGAAGGCAGTGAATACTGTAGAATCCCTGAATATATATATATATATATATATATATATATATATTTCTGCATAATATTTTATGTATTAATCACTCTATATAATACATCAGTGTCAATTCAACGAAAATGGCACCAAGAAAACCAAAACGTGTTAACTGCAGGTGTCGCCTGGAAAGAGAGCCAAAGCAATTATTATCCTTCGAGAAGAAGGTTACACATATCAAGAAATAGCAAACAAATTGGGTGGTGGCGCCACAAAATCAGGTGTAATGAAAGTTTATAAACGTTATCATAACACTGGAACGACAAAATCAGCAAAAAAAACAGGCAGAAAACCGAAAGTTAGTCAATACGATGAACGTAGAATATGCCGACTTTTTTAGAAGATCGTCGTAGATCCGCAAAAGAAATTAATGCTATTGTTAAATCAACTGGCTTACAAATATCGGACTATCAGAAGAAAGTTGTGAAAATGGATTGCGAGCGCAAACTCCTAAAAATAAGCCGTTCGAGAACAAAAAACAGAGGCAAAAACGCATTGATTGGGCTTTGCCACACATAGAGTGGACAGAAGAGCAATTGAGTAGGGTAATTTGGAGTGATAAAACCAGAATCTCGATCTTTGGGAGTGTCGGAGTAAAGTTTGTTCGCCGCCGACCGGGGGAAGACCTTTTGACCCAGTGCACTACGTTCACTATGAAGCATCCTGTGAGTGTCATGATATGGGTTTGTAAGACCACTAATGGAGTTGGACGTTTAGCAGTAATAGAGGGAATATTAATGCAAAAAAATATCAGGAAGAGATACTGCAAGCCAAACTGCTGCCCACCATCAGAGATTTGTTTGAAGGGGATGCCCAACAATGCATCTTCTAGCAGGATGGAGCGTCTTGTCAAACGGCTAAGACTTCCATGGAATGGTTGAGACACCATGACATTACTGTCCTGCCGAATACAAAATCGGAAATAGTCCCGATCAAAAATCCAATAGAAAGTTTGTCGTCAAGACTGAAACTGTTTTAGTATCACGTCGAAACCCAAGTAACAAGAGAGAACTGATAAAACCATTATTCAAAACTGGTTTAGAGTTATTACACCTGAAGATTTGGCTCGTCTCGTGAACTCCATGTCTCGCAGAGTCGAGTATATCTTAAAAAACAAAGGTTATCTCACCAAGTACTAATTTTCTTGATAATAACCATTGTACCATTTTTAAAAAATGTATTTACTAATAGCTAACGGCCGTTGTTTTATTTATTTTTAAATTTTTAGAGGGTTTTTCTTCTTAAAATAGATTTCAAATAATAGTAGAAACATAAAACCATGCAATAAAATTATAGTAAAACTTATAAATAACATAAGCCTTGTGAAAAAAAGGAATGCTGATAACAAAACTAACATTTTTGTAAAGTTTCCAGAATTTTGGCCACTTGTGTAGATAGCAATAAAATTTTATCTTAAATATACGAGTCTAACGTCTGTTTTTTTTTATATTTTGCCTTTATTACATGTAAATTATAATATACGTAGTACATCCTACAGCAATTGTGAGAGTAAAAACTATAGCCTCTAGCTAAATACAAGTTTTATTGGTGTCTGAAAATTTATTATTTTGCTGATTGTTCTTGGATTAACTGATTCAATTATGATTCTGCATTTATTATATTTCATGAAATAGAAGATTGGCTACGAAAAGAATAAAAATTTAATCAAAGTACATTCAAAAAATTATTATTAAATTTAAATATTGATATAACAAACACTTAAGTTAAAACCCGTTTGTCACGTTATTAAATAGCTACTAACTTCTTCTAAAAGCATGGTCCTTATCGGACATGGCACATAAGGTTTTTGTCGAGGAATAAGATATTTGAATACATCTAAAAACGTAAAATAAATAAAGTAATTATTTAAAAAATGTATTAATTTTAAGTTCACTTGTGGACGTTATTTAAAATGTTATTAATATTCCTACGGTTTAATTTTATACAATAATTAATTCCTATGTTTTGGTTCACAGGGAACATCACAATCTACTGAGGGTTTTAACGATTCCTCGTCTTTGCGCATACATTTTTTACACCTATTAACTATGGGTATTATAACCAACATGAGACCAGATATTGCTATGAAAATTCCTGCCAGGTAAAAGGACAAACTGTATGTACCGGTCACATCGTATATCCAACCTGTAAAAAAACAAACATATTTTAATTACAACATACTTAGTAAAATAATAAATATATTAGTAATTAAAAAAAACTATTTAAAAAATCCCTTGTAAAAAGTATATAATTAAAAATGAAAAAGACCGTTTCAGGCTTTATCACAGAACGTTTTCGTACTAACAAGTCCATCATCAGAGCATTTACCAGGTGTACATGAGTGAAGCCACTAAATATCTGGTTAAAAACCCTTTAAATGATATTGAATTTGTTATTTGAAAGTATAAGAAGATCATGCAATATAGAAGACATAAATGGATGGGTGACAAAACGGAAACAGGAGTGGAAGGAACACATTAGTAGAATGGCAGAGGATAGGATAGTACGAATAGCACGAGATAAGTCACCAAATGGGCGAAGAAGTATTGGCAGACCAAGAAAAAGATGGTGCGATAATTTAAACAATTTGGGAGGC
Organism: Diabrotica undecimpunctata; assembly: GCF_040954645.1. Classification (NCBI taxonomy): domain Eukaryota; kingdom Metazoa; phylum Arthropoda; class Insecta; order Coleoptera; family Chrysomelidae; genus Diabrotica; species Diabrotica undecimpunctata. The sequence goes on along the minus strand of NC_092810.1, from coordinate 142,534,245 downwards.
TAACATTGAAGAAGAAACAGGCTTTAAAGCCTACATACAAGAAGGAAGAAGAAGCAGAAGTATTAGTCTCAATCTCACTAATCGAGTGGCAAGTATAGACGTAAACTTCAACACTTTGGACTTGGTCAGTTTCCTCATGAGTATCACATTTCATTGAAAAACAATGCAGTTCCTCATATTCAACCAGTTCGTAGGGTTCCTCAAGCTTTACATAAGAAATTGAAAGATATATTAAAACAACTAGAAAATCAGTGTGTTACTAGAAAAGTAGAGAAACCTACAGAGTGGTTGAAATCCACTTGTAATTGTTGAAAAGAAAAACAAGGATTTAAGATTGTGCTTAGACCCGAAGTACCTGAACAAAGCTATTAAAAGAGAATTCTTGTTGATACTTACAGCAGATGAAATTGCTGCAAAATTGTATAATAAAGAGTATTTTTCAGTTCTGGATATGAAAGATGGGCACTTTCAAATTAAAATTGATGATGAGAGATGCAGAATTGTACATTTGGCACTTAATTTGTCTGATATTAATTTTGTCGTTTACTTTTCAACATTTGCTCAGCCCCAGAAGTATTTCAAAGAAAAAATTATGAAATATTTTATGACTTTGCGGGTGTAGGTCTGTATTTTGATGATTTGATTATTACAGGTGCCAATGAGGCAGAGCATGACCAAAACCTTCGCTTAGTACAAGAAAGGGCATTGAAGCACAATCTAATATTCAATAAGGAAAAAATTTAATTTAAGTGGTGTTAAATTTTTAGGTCAGATTTATTCTAAACAAGGTGTTGAATTAAATAAGGTATATGTAAAAGCTATTTTAGAAATGTCAATACCGGATAATAAATCTGATCTAATAAGGCTATTGGGGATGGCAAAGTTTTTGGGCAAATTTGTAACTAACATATCAAAAGTCACAGTCCAAATAAGAGAACTAACAAGTCCCTTAAGCTATAGGATTCTTAGTAACACGTACTTGGTTTTGCAATGCTGGAAAATATTGCTCAATATCTCGCATGCCGAGTCGAGCGTGTGTAAAAGACCAAAATAAACATTTACGTTTTATGACAAAGAACTTGTTTAAAAACTATCCCTGTTTCCGATACAAGGAAAATGAGTACATTCTCCACACCGGCATGGATTTAGCTTGTGCGGAATATCTAAAGAAAATTTAAATTGGCACCTCTTAGGTAACAATTTAGATCTTATGATTACACTTGAGTCCAGTAGCATTCAATATCTCATTACCTAGTTCTCACTATAAGTTTTATTACCATTTTTCTTACCTGCCAGCGGTGGTCCTAGTAAATTCGCCACACCTTGGACCAACAACAGTAATCCATAAGCGTTCGTAAATCTATCTAACGTAATTAATTCCACCAATATGATGCAGGTTAACGAATAATTGGCCGCTATAAAAAAGCCAAACGCTCCTGAAATTGCTAAAAGCATTGGATAATTTGTTATCACTGGAACAAGCGCGATAACGCCGCCACAAAGAACCATGCATAATGCATAGATTAAGTTTGCGTTGGCCCATCGCCTATCTCCTGCCCATCCCAATATGATCTAAAACAAAATAAATCTAATAAATTCTTTTTATTGAGACATATTTTTATGCAAATGTTTCTTTATGTATGCTGTACTCGATTTGGAAATGCATTATAGTACAATTTTTATGGCATAACTGTCGGTTTAACACAGTCTGCCGCCTGGTGCTCATACAGTTGCCGCCAGGCTCAAAAATATTTCTTAACTTTATTTCAATTCAACAAAACATATTGTGAATATAAGTTTATTAAAATAAGGAAAACAATTACAACTTTTTTGGTTTCCAACTTAAATGAATACTAACAAAATACAAGAAAAGATTAAGGGCGAACTTCAAAAAGTAAAATAAAAACGTATCTAATAACATTCAAACAGGTATCATAAGGTAGGTAATCAAATACATTTACTACAGAAAAGCTTGTTATCTTACTTACTGAAGCGAAGTTTTCGATGATATCATTTATATTACTTCATTTAGCAAGTCCTCGTTAATGGATAAAACTGCTAAGGAGTTCAAATTTTCTTGGGAAATTGCATTTCTTAAGTAGGTCTTAAATATTTTTCGTGTCGAAAGAGAGTGTTGGCTAATTGCATTTGCGTCCAATATGGAGAAAAAAATACGCAGGCAAAAATTAACGTTTGGAAATGAAGATATCAATTTATTTTCGTATAAAACCTGTACCAATTCTAAAGGAGTGTCTATTTGTAATTGGGGAAGGGATGTTAACAAATACTTAAAATGAACACATTCTTGGGGAAAATACTCGTCCAAATCCTCCTTGTATTTATGTTGTAATTTGGTTGCCGATCTGAAAATATCGTTATCTTCCGTAGTTTTTAGTTTAAACAAAAATTCAATTACACTTTTGATTCTTTCTAGTACTTTAACACAATATTCTTTCGCAGTGTTAATTTGACTTTCGAGTTCTACATCAACTCAACTATTTGCTTACTCGCATACCTGTTTTGTTCGTCGAAATTTCTTTTTGACATTGAAAAGTCCATATCTGTAAGATTCCGGGAACCTTCAGCCCACGGTGCTACAGCCCCGAAAAGACCCCTGGTTAAACCGGCGCTGAGTCTTAACGCACAATCAATAATCCTTTATTCTTTCCGTTACAATTAATAATTAAAATACGAAAAATACGCTTCTATATCATGTTTGCAACTAACATTCCTCGTCTCAATATAAAAATCAGTAAAGAAAGTTTCGTTTTTTACCACACCTGGTCATAAAACGTTTCTTCCTCGTATCTAAACCATTTGCAAAAAGATATTTATATTTATCAAGACGTGGGTCAATAAAGTTAATAGTTTTCGGATTTCTTATTTAAATCTCTTAGTTTTATTGTTTTATATTATGCATTTCTTCGTAAATATATGGCAAAAAATGGTTATTGCTAAAAAAAATGATCCACTGGGATTGGAGGTTGCTTGATTTTTCCCATAAATTATTGAATTGGAGCGGCATTTTGGTTCTCGTGTCCCGTGTGGGACAGACATCCCGGCATTTCAGCATTCTATAATCGCAACCCGACACAGGCAGTACGCACCAAAAAGCATTGGATAATCGCATCTCAAGTTAGGCACTCTCTTGCCAAGAATTATAGTGTAACCTCAATCATTTTACAATTTATGCGCGTACCAAGTTAATAGTGAAACTGATCAGATAAGTAAAACACCCTGTATCTGGTAAAATATAGGTAATGAGAAAGATTAGCAGGAGCTATTATTTGCAAAGCATTATTAAAAAATTTAAAATTACGTTTTGAATAAATTGAATCTTAGATAGTTAATAGTGAATTAATATTATCTTTAGTGCAAGATAAAAAAATATTAAACTTACCTCCCCTATCATATTAATAATTCCGATAATAGATATGAGCATGGATGCATCTTTTTCGGAATATCCATTTTTTCTCGCATTATCCGTAAGATACACATACGGAACATCGTACCATGTATAAAGCAGAAAATTTGATATGGCAAAAATACAGAATTTGGGATCGGCAAAATACGAAAAATCAAACATATCAACAATAAGATCCCAAAAGTCCCAGAAACCGGCGTACCAAACGCCTTTTTCCTTGGCGATGGTTGTCATAGAATTTCTGTAGATGTCTGGACAAGAGCTTGCTCTAAGACGATACCTAAAATATTTAAAATAATTTAAGATACTTCAGTATTCAACCTCCGAGCGCGTTCAATATTATAGTAAGTAGGCGATAGAAATAAACCCAACAATTCATTAGGGTGAGGAGGATTGATCCGTTTAAATCAGGGACTACTCCACCGCATCCTAATGCTCTGAGGCCATCTTCCATTCCCCTCCCATAAAATGCTTGTCGTATAAGAGTCATGGGTACAAGGACCCTCACATGATCTTCTTATTCACGTGCCATATCAGAATTATCCACCGTTGGCGCACATGCCACATGGAATAATTGTCCAGCATTTAAAATCTGAGTTCATTCAAGAATTTTTTTAACCAAGAAACCTTTTTTCTTCCTACACCTCTACTATTTTGCCTTCTATTTTGACTCTAAGGCCCAGTTGTAGTATTCTATATCGATTTACCCTCACTATATGTCCCAGATAAGACATTTTTCGGTGTTTAAGTCTTTAGCAATTCTCTATCTTTGTTGATCCTCCTTAGTACTTCCCCTTTAGTTTTTCTTGCTTTCCAAGGTATATTTAGCATCCATCTATGAATTCACATTTCCAATGCTTCATTTCTGTTCATGCTTGATACTTTTAGTGTCTACACTTTTGCTACGTATAAAAGTACAGACCACATATAGCACTTAAACATTCTTTGTCTTAGTTCTAAACTGACTTCACATGATACTTTCCCTGAATTATGCGGGACAGCATGATGCGTTATAGTCCCGCTACCGTCTCTACTGACTTATCATCGAAATGCTCTGCTTGCTTAGGAGCCATTTGGAGTCCAGTTCGGCGACTAGGTATTCGAGAGTATGGGTCCAGGACTCTTGTCCGTTTTTTTATGGGTTTTATTGGTATTTTTGTGGCTTACGCCGTTTTGTTTTTTATTTATAGCAGTTTTACTAATTTTTTTGGTGGCCAAAGCCGTTTTTTAGTTCTTTTTCTGATTTTTTTGTAAGTGATATCTGGAAAAACTTCTTCTCTTCAATATTATACCTTACACGCTTGGTTATTTATACTCGATATTGAAGAGGTGTGCCCAACACCTCGACCGCAAAAGATTTTAAAGTAGGCCGATAAGCGTAAGTTGAACAATCCACGTTCACAGAAAAAAAATATTTCTCGTCCCACCGTGTTAATGCAGATTACATTATTAATATTTATATAAATTGAAAAAGTTAATAAAGTTAAGTAAGTATTTTAAAGATCGCTTTATTTATCCGTGCAAACAATTTTTCTGGAACGCAGGTTTAAGAAAACCTATTACAATGTTATATTTCGGAACACTATACATAATGAATGAACAGACTGATATGTTTTTGTACACACTTATGACAAATCAAAGAGTTTCAAAGAAAGTATTTTTGAAGTGTGTACACATTTATTTCCTAGTTGAGCGCTTTCGTCTTACAAAGCCATCTTCAGAGCTATTTTCAAGTTTTTAAAAAGTACCACTACTTAGGAGAGATTTCATTTATCCAAAATATTTCTTTGGAAAAAACACATAAAAGACTGAACTCTGGACACTGGACTCCACAAAAAACACATTAAAAAATTTTAACTATTTTTTAGAGTTGGTCTAAAGTAGATTTGCTGTTTTAACTCTAACAAATGCTTAGTTTCCGATACCCTTACCATAACCAAATTTTTTAATATGTTTTTGCTGAGTCCAGTGTACAGTTTTTCATGTATTTTTTTCCAAAGAAATATTTTAACAAAAAGCAATAGCCCAAAGGAAAATTGTGGATTTTTCTATTAAAATAAAATCTCTCCAAAGTAGTGGTACTTTTTAAAACCTTGACCATAGCTCTGAGATGGCTTGGTAAGACCCAAGCGCTCAGTTAGGAAATAAATGTTTAAACACCTCAAAAATACTTTCCTTTCCTTTCTAAATTAATGAGACGAAGAAATAAATAAATATTTACCTGTTTATATTAAGCATAGCTCCCCTATACGTAACAGAGAGCCTGTGAATTCTGAGATCCCTTAAGTAAGCTGTAGGTACTTTCTTATGAGCATTATTGAGAGGTAGAGATTCGGTCTCTTTTTTAGGAGCCCACATATTTGAATTAAGGCAATTAACATTATTACTAACATGTGGCAGTTGGGATTGGGTAGCTGCATGTTTGGAATTGATTACTCCTTCGTGAACTTTTCCAGACTCGCTAAAACTTCTAGAAGAAGCGAGAAGGTTCGGATAGTTTGCTGCTAGTACATTATTTACAGTCTTATTTCGCGCTAACAGCTCTAAAACCTAAAATTTCCAAAAATTTATCAGTTAAGAAACATAAGAAATATACTTAGGTACTCATTTTATAATATTCATTTTTATGTTTAATAAAAATAATTTTAAAATCTATATAATATTAGTTCCAACAAAGCAAAAGCGGACGTCTTCGCTGCCCTGACGAAGAAGTGTCCCGCATGTCAAATACCCCCCCCCCTCCGAGTAAAAGTTTTACTCCTATAAAAGTCAAGGAAGAAATAAACAAACTTAATTCAAGAAAGGCCCTAGGTTATGATTTAATCTCGGCATAAGTTCTAAAGCAACTTCCTCGCAAGACTATTACTTTACCACCAATTATATTTAACCGCATGCTAAGCTTATCATACTTTCCAAAAATATGGAAATTTGCTGAAATCATTATGATTCTTAAGCCAAAAAAAGAGCCCAATGAAGTAACATCTTATCGACCCAGCAGCCTACTCCCAACTGTAAGCACAGTTTTTGAAAGATTGCTGCTACAAAGGATATACACAGATCATGATTTCTTAACATTATTACCAAAACATATTTGGTTTTCGGAAAAATCACTCCACTACCCAACAAGTCCATCGAATGATAAATGAAATATCAAAAAGTCTTGAAGAAAAGAAACACTGCAACGCTATATTCTAGACAGCTCACAAACGTTTGAAAAAGTCTGGCACAGAGGTCTGCTTTACAAAGTAAAACTAGCACTATCTATAACTCATAACTAAATGGCGGATAATATGCAACTTGCATTTTAAGACATTTACGGTATTTATTTGCATTTTTTATCAAATTTACCTGAACCTTGCCCTGTTAGTCGTTTAAAGTCTATGCATTTTCAATTGAAAATATTTATGATATGTAAATATATGAAAATATTTATAAATATGTTGTAGTAATTGATTCTTTATAATAACTAAATAGATTTTTAAATCTCCAAAAAGTAGTTTTTAGTGTTTAAATATTCTAAATTTGGTTTTAATATTAAAATAAACAATTTACATCATCTGCATATTTTAAACTTATTTGCATATTTTTAGGATAATCTTGCACTTTTTTTACAAAAATATATGCATTAAAATGCGCATTTTTTTGCATTTTATGCACTCTTCACTAATAACTAATAGAATAAATGATTTTAAATAAAAATTACATAATATGCCTATGCTAGATAAGGTAAAAGAAAATATACGAACCTCCAACGGAACCTTTTCTCCATTCCTCACATACGTGGGCAAATTTATCAAGGAGCTGCTTAATCTTTTATCGCAAATGTCCTGGTCCTGTTCCTTTTCTTCCGTGATTGCTTGTAACACACTTGCTGTATTTGTACTGTTGCTAACAGAAAAAGAATCGGCTGATGCTTCTTTTTGTTTACGTTTTAAGTATCTTATTTGCTTTCGTTCTTTGGCCAACTTTTTCTGCTTTTGTGACGTCCACGGTAAGTCACGCATAAGTGCACCACAAACGATTAAATTTAAAAAGAGGCCGGCGAGAATCAACGTCGTGCCTCGCCATCCGTACTCGTCAAGAAGAAGTTGAATTAATGGTGCAAAAATGAAAGTTCCTATCCCACTCCCACACACTGCTAATCCAGTAGCAAAAGAACGTTTTTTATCGAAGTAATAAGCAACTATTACTACTGAAGCTACGTAGCACAAACTCAAACCAAAGCCAGACAAAACACCAAAGGTAATACAAAGTACTGTCATGGAATTTGTTGTCGAACTGATCACAAACCCTGAAGATGCCATTATGGCACCACAAACTGTCACTGTACGGCATCCATACCGGTCTGTAAGAAAAGAAGCAACTGGTCCTGATAGAAGTGGCATAGCCATAAACAAACCACCGACCCATGCTGTCGTGCCACGATTTTCTCCGAAATAATTTAAGAATTCAACAAAAATCACGCCAAAACTGAACGTTATACCATCAGCTATTAAATTTACTACAAAAGAAGCTAAAACTATAACCCAGCCCCAACCGCCGTCGGGAGGTCTAGTTTCAGAAATGTCATCTAAAGATTCACTGGAAGACGAAGAAATATCTGAATTAACACTAGAACATGATTTTTTTACTGCAGACATTTGACTACGACTATCACTGTTAAATTGGACATGTAAAACTGGCTTGTCTTCTTCCTGTAAAATAACAATATATTCATATTCTATTCAATTACAATACAAAGAATACGATATAAACCCACTTGTGAATAGAACTCGCCGCAGAGAATGTGTGTGTGTGCTCCAATAGTTTTTGGAGCAAGAAATTTATGTATAATCAAAATCGTTATTTCTGGTTTACATTGTTAGGTTTCTTACATTATTGTTTATCAATATTTAAGTATAAAAGAATCATTTTATTAATGTTTAAAGATAAAAATTATTTAAAGTACCTACCAATTAACTACAGTACACATGTAATTCTTTTTGAAAGTCTTTTTGTTTATATATTTTTCTTTAGAAATTATGATAAATATCGTTTGAATTCAGTTGTAGCTGTTTATCTGTTTGTTTAGTGATTTGTTGACATATGAAACAGTTTAATTTATTTACTCTGTCTAATGAAAAATATTTATACGAGGTACGAACGAAATATAAATTATTTTTAATTGTTTCTAATTATTAAGTTGTAGTAGTTGTAGTTAGTTGTCAAATTAGATACGTAGAACAAGCAAACACTTTGTTAGTTTACAATCACAACTATTTTATTTCGTAACAATGTCTAGCAAGTTTCAATTCATTGTTTACTGTACCTGTAAAGTATTTTTGTTTACTTTTATTTAATTCCAAAAATGTATTCAAAAAATCCAAAAAACTGTATCTTACACCCAGAAGTGTAAATTCAGCTCACTTCGAAGACTAATGTAATAATTATTGCATAAGTAGGTACTATATCCAATATTACGTACAAAAAATTGACAATAATATTATAAAGAAGTTTAATTGTCAGATATTTACGAACAGTAGCGTAGATACAAGGGTATCCCTTTAAGGTTTTACAAAAGTAAATGAATAGTCCATCAGTCGTCTAGATTTGTCAGAGATTTAACCTCTATAAATCACACGAATAAGCTGAATTTTGCTGAGAATGTCAATTTTGGGACCCCAAAAAAGATGCAAAAAGGTTTACCACTCCAACCTCCCAGCTTTCCCCTAAAACGCCCTTCTCGCAGGAGGAGAAACGGAAAAATCGATTTGCCAAGAATCTGTACGCCGTAGAAAAATATCTTTCAAATAAAAAATGTAGCTGATATAATTTTAAACAATAAATGTTTAGTAGTACTTTTTGAATAGAATGAACCGTTAACTCAGTAACAACGCTGGAAGCGACCAGTGATTTTGAATGTCAGTACGCGCGCGAAATCAATTTTAAATAAAAAAATTTTATCAACTCAACAGTAAAAATTCGATATCTTTTGATCAGAGTATGCTATCGACAAAAATCAAAGTGTGTTTTAAAGGAGAAGTGTGCAGCTTTCGAATACAATTTTTGTATTTTGCTACAAAATCAGCTAGTTTTGAAATTGAAATTTCTTCTTCCCTGCTCGAAAAGGGGTACTACTTTGTCCACCGGTTAATGTCAGCTAACTGTCATTCCCAAGTATTTTATGTCGTCTTTCTATGACAGAGGTTGACTCTTTAGCGATACCGGAGGACAGTTTCCCTTGCGGTTTGTAAATGTTACCTGCGCAAATTTTGTTTCGTTGGCTCGTAAACGCCATATTTTTAACCAAGTTGGATCTTCATGAGAAGTGATTACTGGTGTGTCATGTGCATAAGTTGCTGTGTGACTTCTGGCGTAAGTAGGTAAGTCCGTAGTGAATAACAGGTACAGCACTGGTCTGAGGACACTACTTTGAGGGATCCATAATTGGGTAAAGTGTAGTATAATCATCGTGATGTTTTACAAGGTAATTGCGGTCTTGCTACTAGGACCTTGGGATTTCTTCTGCTTCTTCTTCTTCTTTTTATATAGACATGACTCTCTGTTTTTCAATGTGCCTCCAATAAATTGTCATTCCATCGTTTTCCTGGTCTTCCTACTGATTGTCTTCCTATTGGGAAACCGTCTCTTGCCGTCTTTACTACTCTATTTGTTGCCATTCGGCTTATATGATTGTTCTATTCTACTCTTCTATTTCTTACCCAGTTCTTGATGTTCTCCACCTTGTATCTACGTCGTATATTTATACTTCTAGCTCAGTCCCATAGTGTCTTACCATCAATTTTTCTAAGTGTTTTCATCTATGCTGTTTCTAACATCCTTTTTGTCCTCTCTGTGTCAGGTCTTGTTTCTGCCGCGTATGTCTTTATTGGTCTGATGACTGTTTTGTAAATTCTGCCTTTCATTTCTTTCCCGATATTTTTGTTTCTCCATATTGTTTCATTCAGGCAACCTGCGGCTCTGTTTGCTCTATTCACTTGATCTTCCACTTCAGTTTCGAGTTTTCCTTAGCTAGATAATGTGATGCCTAGATATTTAAACTCCATCAGTTGTTCTATTATCTGACCTTCCAGCTCCAATTTACATCTTAGTAAATTTGCTGTTGTAACCATGTATTTTGTCTTTTTTGGGAAAATTAACATGTTAAATTTTCTGGCGATTATATTAAATTGGTGCAGCATACATTGCAAATCATCTTCACTTTGAGAGAGTAGTATTACATCGTCTGCATAGCCAATTATTTTAAGTTGTTTTTCTCCCATTTGGTACCTATCATTTTTTAGTTCTTACTTTTTTTTTGTTATTTCATCCATAATCAGGTTGAACAATAGAGGACTCAGGGAATCCTCCCTGTCTTATTCCATTTGCCAGCTTCAATAAGGTCGGTTAGTTTTTCTTCTACTTTTACTGTGTTGTTTTGGTAGATATTTTCGATCGTTTTGATTATTCCTAGAGGTATCTCTCTTGCGTACAGTAAGTGGATAACGTCTTTTAATTTGAGCCTGTCAAATGCCTTCTTACTGACCTGACCTTAGGATTTGAAAGTAATAATTATTGGAAAAGGATTTTTTGATTTTGTATAAAAGGCCACCATGCCAGACTTTGTCAAATGTCTCGAAGATATCTAAAAAGATGCAGGAGCAATCTTTTCTGTTTTCTAATTATTGGCGTATTTGCTAGTAAACTCGGTGAATTTGTTCAGTGGTAGCGTGCTGTGGCCTAAAGCCAAACTGGTGGTGAGGTATTATTTATTTGTCACTTAAAATTGGGTCCATTTTGGATAACAGCAGTTTTTCCAATATTTTAAACCAAATAGGGAGCAGGCTAATAGGTGCCTTATTTCTTCCGAGGATTTTTTGGGTTTTGGAATTAATATTATTTGGGCTAATTTCCAAACTAGAGGAAAATGTCCTGTTCTTAATACGGCTTGTGTCCTGTTCCTGTTCTTAATACGGCTGGGTTTTTCTTGGTATTCCTTTAATATTCTTACGGTAATTAAGTCATACCCTGGGGACTTTTTGGGGTTTAATTTAGTGTGAATGATATTATTGACTTCGTTTAATGTTAATTTTTAGAGTTTCAAATTAATATGAAGATTCTAGATTTTGGATTTCATTATCTATATTAATATGTTCATCTACACAAAACTCTATACCATTGTTTTTGTGGTTATATAATAATGCTTTTAACTGTGCTACAGCTTCATTTACACTGCTCTTGCCTTGTGAAACTCTAGTCAGCTGCCACCTGCGTCTTAATATTCGTTTCTCAATAATTTTTTGTTTGATTTTATTGGGTAGTTCATGGGTAGAGCAGTTTATTTTCTTGATTGTCGTTGATCTCCATGTATATTCATGTATGGATTAGGTATGGTATTCTGTGGCATAGTCAATTTTCAGGAATCCTGCTTAATGAAGAAAAATGTGTAGCAAACCCATCAGCACAATCCAGCAGCAGGCTTTGGTTGCCAATACTAAAAGAATAAGTCAACAACAAGAAACCAAAAATAGCTGATTAAAGGCAGTCACAGACATCATCTACAATTCTACACAATCTATATGCAACACACAATAGACAAAACCATAATCTACGTTAAACAAACATTATACAAACAAATAAAACAATAAAACACACAAAACAGTCAGAATTTAATATTCCGGGGGTAAAAACACCACCCTCGAATTTTTGTCAACCAAAAGAAGGCTATTGCTTATAAGATCGAGGCGAAATAAGTGAATAGTCAGTTTTACAAAACAAAAACATAACCCAACTTAACAACTTGTTGTTTATACTTTTCGCAAAATTTTTTAAATATCTTTTGTAAGAACAGTGTCCGGAGTGTATTTCAGTAATAAAAAAAAATAAGTTTTTAGTAATTCATATTTTTACATACCTTATTGCAAAGCAGTAATTTTTGGGTTACTAGATTGTCTGAGTTGATGGGATTGGCATATACATTATTGTTTTTAATTTTTTGTTTTTTAATATTATTTTTCTCATTTAGTATAAGACCTGGTTTTGCTCTCGAAGCATTGGTTGGAGAAAAAAGCGTAATTGTATTATTAAGCTGTTCTTTGATTAACGGTGTATGCAATTTTTCTGAAATATTTCCGTTCGACTGTATTACTTCATCCTGCGTCTCTAATGGATGCTTAATTTTCTCAAGTTGAATTTTATTAGATGATACCTTTTTGGTATCCATATTCTGGTCGGCCATTCTTTCAAATCTCTACAAAACTGTCTGCGCAAAGACGCAAGATGTATAGTGGTTACTCGGTGTGTCATATGTATAGAAACTGGTGGCTCCTGCCAATTTTTGGAAATTTGGCACTTAGCTGCCATACGGTGCTGTTGCTAACAGCTGGTAGAAAAATTCTGAAAAAAATAATGGAAATTAAAATATATATATATATATATATATATATATATATATATATATATATATATATATATATATATATATATATATATATATATATATATATATTTAGAATATATTTATATGTGGGGATATGTGAAGGTGCTAGTCTATGCTGATAAGCATGAATCAATTGACCACTTGAAGGACTATTCGCCTCGTTATTGCCAATATAAGGCGACAAATATTGGAAAAAGTGATGAAAATTGGACCTTCAGATTGGACTACGTCAGTGCCAGCCATGACGGTTGTATACCAGAAACCAGTTAAATTATAATGTCAAAAAATTATCTTTCAAATAAAGTCAATTTCATGTCAATTGATAAAAATCATCTTTGTTTTATTCAATTTCAAACCTATAAAAAAACACCCTTTATAAAAAAAATGATATAAAAAATATCTAAAATATGGTTAGACGTTATTGATGTATTTACTATTTCATTTTTACGATCAGTCAGTTTAAGACGATAAAAAAATAATGAACAGCCTATTAAGACAAAAAAGCTTGACCTTTTTAAGCTCACGTGAATAATACTTATCTATCCAATTAGGTGTGAGTAATTGCGCAACCACAGCATCTTTGAAAATAATCGATATGCATTTTATCTAAAGTTGTTATGTATGATATATTGCAGTAGGTATTAACCACTTTTACTAAAATACAGTTAAAATCAGTATATTTTACTACAAGTTTGTTTAAAATGCCATATTTAAACAATCTAAGGTAATACGGGAGAAACAAATATTATTAAAGCGAAGCTTCTATACTGGCGTTGCATTAGTTTTTTTCTCTATAGTAAAACGCCGAGGCGAGCGTCACGGAACTAGCACTACGAGAAGACGTCACGGGTAGCGTTACGAAATAGCAATTCTTCTTAACATCTTATTTGGTTTATATAATAATTAAATTTACCATCAAGTGATATTTATTTATATTTTATTATTAATTTAATCTTTCGTCTGAATTTGACAGGTCTGTCAGAAGTAGACAACGTGTGCTTTGATAATACGTTAGGGATCGTTCAAGTATTACGTAACGCAATTAGGGGGGTGTTGTAAAACGTTATGGTGCTTTACAGGGGACTGAGGGGAGGTTCGAATGACGCGTTTCGTAACATTGTTTTTTATTTAAAGAAAAAAACTATGAAATTAAAATCTCTCAAGTTAGCAATCCTTTTCGTTTATGTTTTATGAGGAATCCCTCGATTACATTGTACAATATTGTTATTTTGTTCGTTTTGTTTATGTTTTACGGGAAATCCTTCGACTCTATTGTACGTTCTTTTTATATTATTTTCGTTGTCAGTAATACACAGAAACACGTTGCTGTAGTCAGTGTTGTTACATTAAATTCATACTACATATAATGTCATCAAAAGTTGAAAAAAAAACGTGAAAATTGACAACTATGATATTTCGGCGGAATACAGCACGGCGGAATATACATATAGCACTCACAGTTGTAAATCACAATATTTCTTGCAAGTGATTAAATGCGCGGACGAATGCTGCTGTTGCCGCTCGAGGAGTGCATTGAAATCTGTCTTTCCGGATTTCCTGCAGTCAGCCTGCCCAATCCTTCAAATCCCAAGTAAGCTTGTGGTACTTAGTCAGTTAGATAAAGGATCATGCAAGTTTTCACCACTTCTTGTAAGGTTTTTTTATGTCACCTTCATTGAAAGGATTTAAGCAGGTGCCCTACGATTTCTTTTGTCCATCACTACAATGCGCCCTCAAGAACAGAATATGTGCAACCCGTAGGATCTATTTCACATCCCACAATAGTGCATCCCACAGCGACTTGCTGCCAAAAGGGCAAATGAGGTTATCTGCACTGTGCGCTAGAATAACACATCGCCTCTTCGTCTGCTTTCCGGATGCTTGACAAACCTTTTAACTGAAGAGTACTTAGTAACTCTAATTGAATTGTTGTTAAAATACCTACCTCTTTCTTCCATTCTTATCAACAAAAGATTTAGGAACTCCATCAGTAGAGTTACGACATACCCTGGAGCAGATATTAGATCTAACACAACTCTTTAGTCGCCGATGCAAGAGTTAGGCTAAAACGAATAGACAAAAAACATCAGCAAAAGAATTTTACTATTTCAGATGTCAACAAAAGTAAAATAGAAAATGATAATCACATAAAGCAAATAAGAACGACCGAAAATATTGAGAAAATATAGAAATTATTTCGTGTACGTATGACCAAGATAATAGAAGAACATAGTATAACCAACCATTAAAATGGATGACGGAAGAAATACAAGACCTTTTTAAACAAAAGAAGGCAATACAAGGATAATGGAGACGAATACAGAAAAAAACAAAGAGAAATAGAATAAAAAATACGAGCGGCTAAAATAAAGTGGCTTCAAAAAGGGAAGAATTATAAAAGAAGCATGATACGTTCAGTTTGCAGCACAAGAAAGTTCGTGAAGTTGCTAACCTCTATAATAAGAAAAACACTAATACCAGTGGCGGCTTTTGGGGGTAGGCAGGATAGGCCGGGCCTACCCAATACTTTTAAGAGCTTTAAAATTGAAAAACATATATTCAAAAATTATGTTAATGCATGTAAATAACTTTTAAATGTACTAAATCACTCAATACATTAGCTTCAGTTAAAACAACTATGTTATTATATTACCACAGAAAGCATCGAATCGTATTAAGGCATTTTAAATATCATTAATAGGCCCCATCGGAACTGGCCGACCCAGCTCACGTAAGATCCCCGTACAAAAAGCGTTTGAAGTCATGCAGCTTGCCGGACAGCGATTATTATTGTCGTGTTTATGCTTGATGTTTAGGCACCAGACGATCGGGCCTACGGCGACCATCGTTGTCACTTGTAACGTAATTATCAAATTGTAATATAAATTTTCTTTTAAATTATGATAAAAAAATATGCCACATAATATATAATTGTAACATATTTTTAAACAAACAACACAATTGCAAACAAGTGCACGGTTGCCCAAATACATATAAAAAAATTCGTAAAATTCGAAGAA
The DNA here is from genome assembly GCF_040954645.1 of Diabrotica undecimpunctata. Taxonomy (NCBI): domain Eukaryota; kingdom Metazoa; phylum Arthropoda; class Insecta; order Coleoptera; family Chrysomelidae; genus Diabrotica; species Diabrotica undecimpunctata. Next base: position 142,518,383 of record NC_092810.1, on the reverse strand, counting down.
GAAAAATCACATTTGCGTGATTCTATATCGCCTGATTGTATGCAACTTATATATTGTGAGATTGTTTTATAACTGATACATAAAAATGACTGAAATTAATAGAAAAAAAATTATTATGAATGAAAGGCCTACTCCAACATTGCGCATTGACCAAAAAAATGGGAAAAAGGTGCGTACTTTTAATTTCTCTTGGTATGATGTCTACAAATGGTTGTCTGGAAGTATTACGAAAAACAGACTATATTGTTGGCCGTGTTTATTATTTTCTAATAAGAAATGTGTATGGAATTGTGAAAGGATACTTTGATTTAAAAAATATGTCTGCCTCCTTAAAAAAACATTCCAGTTGCAAGGAACATTTAAGTAATTTCCTGTCTTTTAAGGATGTACAGAAGAGGGCGTTTTCTGTTCGGGATTTGCTAGATGAAAAATCAAAAATCGCACAAATTAGATACAACGCAGAAGTTAAAAGAACAGAGAAATCGTTAAAAAATTAGTTAGACCCCTCCCTCTGGATCCGTCACTGATTACACATAGCTATATGTAATTTGCTGGCTTGGCCTACCCAAAATTTTACCACACCAGCCGCCACTGACTAATACTCTAGTAGATAATCCAGATAAAGTTATCAGTGATGAACGAGAAATATTTGAAACACGGAATAAATATATCACTGAATTGCTCCAAGATGACATCCAAGGAGGGCCTGAAATTTTAAAATCTGAATTTCCTTATACAATAAAATTAGTTAAAACCAAGAAAAGAACTGGACCAGACAACACCCCAGCTTCTTATTCACGTACCATGTCTTTTCAGAGCGTTGGTTACCATTATAGCCATCTTAATTTTAATCACTGCCACCCTAAATAAGAGCTGAACTCAATTGAACTGAAAATTATACAAGAGGACCACATCAGTGCTCTAGTTAAGCTTTTTAATGCTGTATATACTACTGGTTAAAGTAACTGAGGAATGGTTAGTCTTTTTTATAGCAATTCCGACGAACCGGCGGGCAAAAAGATGCGACGAATACAGATTAGTTAGTCTGATGATCCACACATTGAAAATGTTTTTTCTTCGCATTATTCATTACGAAATAGACCTAGATGAAACCCAGTTTGGATTTAATAATGCGCTGGGTACCAGTGAGGCACTTTTTGGCTTAAATGTACTTCTCAAAAAATACCACGACCAACATAAAGATATTTATGTGACTTTCATCAATTACGAAAAGGCTTGCGATAGGGTGAAGCCTGGAACCTTTTGAACATTTTAAGAACCAAAGTCATTGATGTTAGAGATCTATGAATGTTTCTAGGACAAAATTTATGATTTCATAAATTCATGACAATACTTCCCTGCAGATAGATCAACAAAATATTCAGATAGTTACTAACTTTAAATATTTGGGATGCCACATTGCAGACCAACTAGATCCAAGTAAAGAGATCAAGTGCAGAATTGAAGTAGCTCGCACAACGTTTCGAAAAATGAAATCATTTTTCTGTTATCACAGCTTAAACTTAAAAGTGCGTCAAAGAATGATCAAATGCAAAAGATGTCATGGCTCAAGTACAGAAAAAAGAAGATATCTACCTCGTGATACTATTTCTAATTTTTGTTAAGAATACGATTTTAATTTTAATAAAATGTTTTATTTCAGTTACATTTCCGCTTCTAATTGTATTGCCAAATGAAGACATAAATATATTAGTCAATAAATAATTTATTATTAAAAAAAGAGTAAGATTAGCAGTAAAAGTTTATTATTGCGAGCTAGAAATCTCTTGTTTTATTTAATATTATCGTAAATACGATTATAACAATAACAAAGTTATTTTACCTACTTTCCGGTAATTTTCACAATATAATTATTACTTTTAGGTAAAAGTGGTCACTTGAGTGTTAAGTAACGTTTAGGTAGGGGGGTCTTGTAAAACGCTCCGGAGCTTTACATGGGGGTTGGGGTCTAAAGTCTTAAAAAATTGCGTAAAGGTGGCGTTAGGAGCAAATATAATAATTTTACTCATTTGGACCAGTTCTTTTCTAAACTATCCCTTTATTAATGGTTGACGTTTCGTTACCTTTGTAGGTAGGTAAATCGGCAGCTACCTACAAAGCAGGAGAAGACTGTTTATCACGTTAACTTAAGTATCAATGTTCCCAAAGGCGAAAACCAACAGCCGGAGAAGGTATTTATGCACAGTAATTCTTCCATTCATATTGTTCAAAATGTTTAAATATAAAACATGGGAACATTTATATTAAGTGTTTATGTTCATCAGTAATGATATGTTGAACTTATTTAGATATTCTATCGATGCTGGTGGCTGGTGTCGTTTGATCGGCAGGTTTATGTTATTCCTAATATTTTTGTCCTGATTTATTAGATTATCTATTCGTGTAAGTTGAGGAGGCGGTATATGACTTAAAATAGGCAGCCAATGTGTGGTGGTTAGTTTAGTGGTAGTGTTATTTAGTTGAATGAACTTGGCGAAATACTGTTAAGGTTCATGCTGCAACAGGAACTATTCCAAATGAACAGTTTTTTTCAAAAAGAAACAACAGAGAAGATAGACATTCGAAAAGACTATCGAATACAATCGACCAATCGTTCTGGCTTTTGTAGATTTCCATAAAGCCTTTGACACGGTAGAATTTGACAAAATCCTGCAAGCACTACAAGCATGCCGCATTGACTACCGATATACAAGGTTAATTTACAATACATACAAGAAATGTCTATGTCGGTGAAACTACATAAAAACACGGATCATATCCCAATCGGCAGAGGAGTCCGACAGGGTGATAAGTTATCGCCTAAACTGTTTACCGCAGTACTAGAATATGCCTGTAAAAAACTTAACTGTAAAGAGAAAGGCCTGAACATTGACGGTAGAAGATTAACAAATTTGTTCTCGAACAACCTCAATGAGATATTTACAATGCTACATGAACTTCAGTTAGTGTGTGCCAGTGTGGGTCTTAAAATAAACATCTCCAAAACAAAATTCATGAAAAACCTAGTACCTAGCGGAAATATCAATATTGGAGACAACGAAGTGAAGCTGGTGGAAAAATACATATATCTTTGACACGAAATAAAGATCACGAGAGACAGCCAAACATGCGAACTACGAAGAAGAATAGACCTAACATGGGCAGCCTATGGAAAACTCAAAGACATCTTTAAAAGCGATATACCAATTTCTTTAAAACGTAAAACATTTGACCAATGTGTTGCCTATGGTGCCGAAACTTTGACATTGAGAGCTACAACCTCTAAAACGCGGCAAATACCTCAGAAGAAAATGGAAAAGTCAATCCTGAGTAAATCGCTTCGTGACCAAGTTAGAAATGAAGACTTAAGACGAAGAACAGGGGTTACTGATTTACTTTCCCGAATTACCACACTAAAATGGAACTGGACCGGATACGTCGCCCGAATTAGTGATAAAAGGTGGACGAAGAGATTGCTTGAGCGGAGGCCGAGGTTAGACAAAAGAAGTAAAGAAAACCCCCACTGACGATCTCAAGAAAATGTTAAGAAATTGGATGACAAGCGCTTAAGATGGAGTACAATGGACAAAAATGGGGGAGGCCTATGTCCAATAGTGGACGCAAAGGGCTGGGTGATGATATATGTTATTTACGTACGTATTTTATGTACGTGGGGATTATTTAGCCAGGTTGATGCATAATACTCTATTGATGAATAAATAAGACCCAAAGCAGACGAGAGTAATACGAGAATAAATGCAGCTGAGGTTTTGAGTTTTCTTTGAACTCCTGCCTCGATGTGGGTGAGTGAGAGAACTTGGTCTGCATAGCTCCTTTTGGGTATAAACCCAACTTGGTGCTTTTGGTCTGTAGTTCTTTGGACTATCGGATGATTTACCGGTTTTTATAATGTCTAAAAATAACCAGGCTTTTGTATACTAGCAATAGTTCATAAAAAACTCCGAGTGATCCTTGAGAGCATTTGAAATATCTTGATACAAGAAGGAGCTGAAATATTCTGCTTCCTGAGCTCTAGTGATTTAAAAGCTTCGTGATTTAAAATATCGTTCTATGTTAATCGTGTGAACTTTTTCTTTTGGCGCACTGGATGTTATTACCTACTATATGTGAAGCGACGGCGTTTGGATTAACACTTAGGTTGTCTTCTCGTGGGAGTAGCGGTTTCCAGTTTTCGTAGTAATGTCCAAGTTCTTCTGGTCGAAGTTTTAAAAGTTTGGAAGTTTAGGCTCTCGAGCTCGTCTGCTACTTCTTGATCGCCAGTTTCCAGAAAAGTTTGTTGACTGTTCTATATCCATCCAGAAATATATTGTCGAAGAATATAAATGGGATTCTTATAACATTTGAGTGAAATGGTGCTTTTCGGTTGCTTTGGAAATTGACTATTTTATTAGTTGCATCTATCTATGTATCGATACGGTTATCACCAAAGGAAATATCGCAATAAGCCAATCTCGAATACATTATGAACGTTTTGTCCATTAATGAGCAGCAATATGGTGTTTAATACACTTAACCACAATTTTAATTGATCTTTATCAATATCCAAATATTTCTTTCACTTTTTTTAACACATCTTTGGTCATATTTTGAAATGATTCCGCTGTTAAGAAATTAAAATCTGCAATGTTCTGAAGGCTTTCGAATCGATCAGTTAATTGTATTATTGAATCCAGTATTTTAAAACATGGCAATTTGACTGCATCCAAGGTGTCGGATTCATCTTCAACAAACTCACCCGCCATTTTCTTCTTTTTCTTTCTGTTATTACCTCAATGTTCGTTTTTAAACACATTTCTTTAATTGTAATAAAAACTTTATCAATATTATTACTTGTACTCGTATCAATATTTGTAAATATCCTGATCTTTTTTTGTAAAGATAAATTTACGCTATTTATACGCTTACGTATCAAATGCAATACATATAAAAGCGCAGTAAACTTATATTAATTTAAAGCTTTATGTAAAGATTTAAACATACTTAATCCGTCTTCGCAAGTAAAATAGTTTCCAAATTCATTTAAAACTGAGATAATTAAAGTCAAATTTTCTTTTACTGCATTAAAATTAGAACACCACCTCGTGTCAGTTACCGTTATAAGGCTGATTTTGTCAATACCTACTACTTAAATTTTATTTCATCGACTTGTAAAAGATGAGATGAAATTATACAGCTATTGAATGGTTCCAAAAAATGAAACATCCAAACTTTTTTTCTCCAATTTTTTTTAAGGTTTTTTTTATTATTTGCTATTTGTTCTATGCATCTCAGCTTTGGTATTTTTCCTACTGTCACATGTTTGCTTATTTTGTTTGGTATTTCGCCTTCTTCCATTCTTTTCACATGTCCCATCCAACGCAGCCGTCCTATTTTAATGAATGATATGACATCTCTATCCTGGTATATTATGTATAGTTCAAAGTTGTGTCATCTTCGTCAAAATCCATTTTCTTTTGTGCCTTTGTATATTTGTCGAAAGATTTTTCGTTCAAAGGTGGCTAGTAATACCTGTCTTATTAAGGTTATAATTATATATTTGGCATTTTTTTGCGACGTTATCAGTCTAATCTTAGTTGCCTAATTAAGCCATAGTAAATTTTATTAAAATTTAAATGATTTTTAAACATCTTAAACACCAGAATAATAACTATTAGTTGGTTGAAAAAAGTTGTACTTTCAACAATAAAATTATCAATAGATTATTCCTCTACACTGGTACAGGTATTCTACAAAGTGAACTTTTGATAATAAAGAATTTTATTTTTATGAAAGAAGAAATGGTTTTAATATAAAGTAGTTTTTACAAATTACAGGAAAGAAATTTATTTTTAATAAAGGAAATATATGATTTAATAGATTAACAAATTTGTATCCAATAAATAATAATTACCTACAAAAAAGAATTTGCCTTATATAAATCAAGTGGTGACAATATTAAATAGAAACAAACTGTAACATTCTTTTGAAGAGTCTAAACCAGCGTTTCTTAACCTGTGGTACCTGGACCCCTGGGGGTCCGCGAGCATATGTTAGGGGGTCCGCGGTCTATCTATAGACGTTTAAATTAATAAATAAATGTCAGCGATCGCTACAAAAAAACAACATACAAAGCGCGCTAATAGTGATGAAATGGTCACAAACGATCCGTTCAAAAAGATCGAATCTTTTCGATCGTGAAAGAATATGAATCCATCTATTATCTGGCATCATTGTTGTATTCACAGAGAGGCATACGCTACTAAAAAAATAACGAAAAATTAAAAACAGAGCTAGACGAAATAGTAAAGGTCGTGAATTTTATTACAGCCAGCCCTTAAATTCCCGTATTTTCGGTATGATTTGTGAAGAAATTTGAAGTATACACAAGCAGTTATTATTGCATGCTGAGATGCGTTGGTTATCTCGTGGTAAAGTCGTATCGCGTGTTCTTAACCTCAGAGATGAGATCAGAATGTTTTTTTTTTGAAAAATTCTGTAAGCAGCGCAAATAAACATGCTGATAATTTTAATAACTTTGAATGGCTTACAATGGTGGCATAATTGGCTGATATCTTCAGTGCCCTTAACGAACTGAACTCAAAACAACAAAGACAAGGAAGAGATAACAACATCTTCCAAGCTGAAGATAAAATAGAAACTATAATAAAAAAAACTTGACCTTTAGACTAATCGTACAATTTAAAAAAACTGAAATCATTTTCCTACACTGATAAGGTTTTTGAAATCATCTGGTGGGGAAATGTTGCCAAAGCAAGTAGAAGAAATAAATACACACCTTCGCAGTTTGAGGTCTTCTTTTGGATTAGATTATATTCTATAACCCGATAGAAATAAAAACTGGATAGCAGACCCTTTCAACACAGATCTTTCCGATATCATCGGCTTGACAATGATACAGGAAAATCAATTAATAGAAAAATCATGTGACTCAGCTTTAAAGCGTAATTTCAAAGAATCTTCCTTATCAAGTTTTTGGGTGAATTCAAAAACAGTTTATAGCACTGAAACATTTACTGCTTTTCTCATCTACATACCTCTGTGAGAAGGGATTCTCTGCTCTTGTATATATCAAACACAAGTATAGAAGCAGACTACAATTGGAATCAAATATACCAAATTTAGTAGCAAGAAAACAGCACCAACCTTCACATTAATACAATATTTTTATAATGATAATTTTTTCAGTACTTCAATAAATTGTCCTAATTTAATTGTGTTTTTTATTAAGGGGGTCCTTAAATTGTGCTTGATTTTCTAGGGGTCCGGGGACTGCAAAAGGTTAAGAAACGCTGGTCTAAACAAATTATTAAATTACAATATTAACAAAGATATACAGCACATGCATAACACAATTTTATTAGGAGTTCCAACTTAGCATTCTTCATGGACAATGTAATATCGGCACATAATACCCATTTCCATATATGCAGTGTTTGTCACATTTGCATTCACGCACCTCTCCAAACTATACTAAGTTATAAGTCCATAATACTAAGATCTTAACCAAAGATAGTTTTATAATTGTAAGTCCACATAGAGAGATTCCAAGCAGTTTTTGATACTCTTGATAATTTAATTACAAACTTAGAAAAAGGTGTTTATATATAAATATAGATTACACTATGCACTTGCATTGCTTGCTTCACTTCCAGAACTAGAGTCTTCTTCATCTGAGGAACTTGAGGAGGAAACCTCTTCTTTTGTTTGCTTATTATTTAACGCCTGTTTTTTAGCCATAATATTTTTGTATTCTAAAACTGAAATTTTTTTGGGCATTATGTCCCTAAGGAAATTATATTTTTCTTCTGCATGCACTATTTCAGCTATATGTTTGTAGTCTAATTTTTTAGCTTGGTTAGCCTTCTTGTAACCTTCTAGCGCTAACATTCCTATAAACATTTCTGTTGCTTTACACATCAGCAAAGATGATTGTTTATCTACATTGTCCACATCTGAAGAACTCTTCATAATAGTGTTAATCCTTGACACCGGCAAGTGAGCCCTCTTCTTCAAAGCTGCGTTTTCCATTTTAAATTGAGCTTTTTCTGCGGGTAAAAAAAAATAAAAATTACTACTTAGCTACAGGTATAAATAAAAACTAAAACTAAATAAAATAAGGATTATAAAAAAACTAAAATAGTACAGGAAATTTTACTAAATGTTTATTTATATTACAAAAATTGTGTAGAATGTTTTGGTTAAAAATCTATCTGCTAATAATAGAGATAAGGATGAGCCTGCGGCTAATCTGAAATTTTGCTAATAGAAATCATTATCTAGTTGAAAATAAGTGTTGTCTGTGTAAAGTTTTAGTAGCTTCATGATAGCTGATACATTCAGTTTAACTGTTATTGTCAATGTATCATCCCTCTCTAATTTGACTCTTATTATTTTTAAAGTTTTCTCTAAAGGCTAGTGATTTTAAAACTGACTAGCATTTTTTTAGAGTATTAATCTATTTTTGCTGGTTTTTGCAAGAATTGTTGTTTTTTGCAAGTAGAGTTTTTAATATATGTTATTGTGTTGCATGCTAAAGGTTGTATTATGTCTAACATATTGTTTAACATTCTGCTACAAGGGGAACCCATGCTACTGAGAATTCGTCTGAGGGGTACATTTTCCTAGTGAACTTGTGCTGTACGGTTCTTCTTTGGTAGTCTATCAAATATTCCTTAAATTTGTGCAGTTTTTTTCCAGAGATTTTTTTATATTCTTTTTTAGTTTTGTGTAAGGTCCATTTGTGACCAATTACAGTTGCATTGCCATTATTATGGAGTCATCTTTTAGAGCTTTGAGTTCCTCTTTAATAACATTTGCTTTTTGATTTTGTTCTTTTCTTAAGTTCCTTTTTTCTACAGCATAATTTAGGCTAAATCCCTTATATAATATTTAACTTAGATATGATACAAGAAAATGTATAATTAATGTTAAAGTTAATGTATAAATGTTAAAAAGTTTTACTACATTTGTATATCACTTTCTTGTGAATTGCTAGGGTTACATTTATTTTATCTATTTATTTATTGCAACAATGTGATAAAAGACTAATCTCACATTAAAAATGGCACATAGCACTTGGGGAGTGCCAACAGAAGCGAGTACTTCTTTTACTGAACTGTTACTGAATTGTTAATATTTTTATAATAACACTTATTGCTTAGTTACGAACTACATAACAGTATACTTGATGAATGGGCAGGCATAAAATGCAGTTTAGGGCCTGTACAGGAATAAAGACAAAAAATATGATAACTTCTTATAATAATATTTATTATTAAAGTTACAAAAAATGGAATTAAATTATGACAACTACATAACATTATTTAATGGAATTCACATAAAACTGGCAATTCTGGAAAGATACAGTGATAGATTTCAAGCAGTAAATGTTCATTCATGTTTCATTGTGGTACTTAATTACTTTTTAACAATCATTTTACCCTCCAAAGTTATCATTTTATGTGTAGTGATAACACCATCTTTAAAATTCCTGTTTTTTATTCACGCTATGAGATATATTGGTTCCACTAGATAGTGATAGAAATTGAAAACAGAGAACTAGAAAAAAAAGATCTAAAAAATTAAAAACAGAACTACTATGTAGTAGTAAAATGTTTGATATTATTTATAGATGTGGTAGCCCCAACACAATAATCAACTTCATTGCAATAAAGATTTATCAATGTATGAAAGGATTATTAACAGTCTTTCGTGGCATACTTTAGAAGCAAGGAGAATATTAATTGATATGTTTTTTTGCACAATTAAACCGCCTGTCAAGTAGACAGTGCTTGGCCACAGAGACCAATTCTATGAAGACATGAGCATAAGCTCTTTGATTGGAGAATGTAAAAAACCCTTTGTTAACATTGTGGCTAACGGTTTTATGACTGTTTAGGTTATATCAATATCAAAATATGTTACTGATTGCAAAACACAACATTTTTTGGTATTCAAATACATTCATTGGCACTTTTATAAAAACTTTATCAGCAAGAAAATGAAATCACTAAATTAAAGCATTGCACAATAATATCATGAATACAATTGTTAAAAATGGCATCACTGGTTAAAAACATTAGTCCTAAGTATAATGTGTAAAATAAAGTAGACTGAGTTCTACAAACACCAGAACATTTTTTGTTTTATTTCTTCTGAAATATTTTGCCTCATCTCAGAACAGGGTTAAGGTGGAGCGCTGAGATTAATTTGTTATTTAAATAATAAGGACTAATTTTATTAAAATCTGTGAGGTTTGATATTGTATGAACTATATATGTGTACCTACACAACAGTAACAGTAGTGATCACTATTGGGATTTTTATCTTATTTTTTAATTATTCTGTTATTGTATCTGGGAATCTTTGTTCAATATGTACTTACACAATTATCAAAAATTTAGAGATATATTATTACTCACCGTATTAAAAGAGAAGTGTCTGCTAAAAAACCATATTAAATATTATTCCAATCTGAAATATTATTCCTTTTGAACTATTGGATTGTGTTGTTTTATTCAAAATTCACTGCACAATAGGACTAACAATAACCGTTGTTTGTATCTAGTGTAACAAAATGCACGCTCAAATAATTGAAAACTTAATACACAAACTTAATATAAATTTTTTTAGTACAGCAAGCAAATAAAAATTCAATCAGACAGAAGGGCAGAACGGCCAACCTAAACGTGACCTAAACTAAACCTAACCAACCATAAACCCTTAATCTAGTTTTCTTTTTCTGCAAATCTGCAGTGGGTAAATTCTGGCTGGAAGTTAGGTTAAAGCGCATCATCTGCGCCAAAAACTGGCGCCGAAGACGAAATGTTTTGCATCTCACTTTCGCTGACGTAATCGGAATTATGTATAAGGACAGGTAAGGGCACAAAAGGGTAAGGTAGTAAGGAGTTATATTTAAAAAAATTGTCCACATCCAGAAACATTAGCAAATAAACTGGAACAGCCCGGAAATCATTAAAAAAAAATAAATTCTTATTTAATTATATACATAATAATATTATTTAATTATAATGTAGGTACCTATAATGACCGTGTAACCAAAAGAATATAGACGCATATTTTTTGGTGTAACCTTAACACAACGACCCTCAATATGGTGGTTTCCTCGATTTAACAATATTTTCGAAATCCCCTAGAACTGCTAGAATCCTATAAATTTTCACATGCAATTTCATAATAATTCATGTCTCAGCAGATTCCGATATGTTCAATTTTTTTTTTAAGACAATTAGGTGTTTGAAGTTAAGTAGGTACCTAAATATCTAACTAATGTAAAATAAAAATAGAAAAGTGGCCGATAAACGAAAAATGTTCCTCAACCCTCGAATAGAAACGAAAAACCGATAATTAAAAAATTAACTTTGCGAAAAAGTTCGTTCATTGATTAGTGCAAATCATTCGCTATAACAGGGTAAGCAGATTAGTACCTACGTAAAGTTGAGATTAATAATTTTTTTTACCTTGTTAAAACCATAAACCTCAATGTAACAAATTATTTCGCCTAACGATAATTTTGTAATTTTCTTTATTATTATAGTTTCGTTATATTGAGGTTGCCCTGTATTTATAAATATTTATAAACATGTAAAGGTTAAAATAATTTCTTACAACAACAAAAATATATATAATAATTCTAATTACAATCAATTGTGTTTTAATCCCACATACCAATAATATTTAAGTTTAATCAGTTGATTTGATATTAAACAATTGATCTTAAGATCGTTTAACAGTTTCCTGTTATTCCTGTATTCATATAACACAACTAAACATAGGTATTTACATTTTTAAATATTTAATACCGATTGATCTGGCTGGCTTGAATGATACCCACAGTAGAAAACACGTTGGTATTATAATTGTTAGTGTTTAAAATTCATTTTACCTAGCCTTATTTCCTATATTTTTCGGAATTCTGCAAATATAGACCTTAAGATTAATATTAAAAAAACAATTTTTTATTTTCTATCTAAATCCATCTAAACTTTAATCATTTACAAAATCAACTTCATATTAAACGATATTATTTATAACTCAAAACAATGTTAAGTGAAAATATATCTATTCTACAATAGATGGCTCCACATGATATCTACTCAGTTCTTATTTACCTTATATACATACACATATAAATTCCTGTCTCCATCTCCAAGACATCTCCGTGAATAAGTTTGCAAGATCGGGAAGGACGATCGTTATACAAACGAAAGCACGTGAAGACTAATTAGGAATGGTCAAGATCCTTGAAAATCATGAACCAAAATTAGAATTCGTCGCCTATCCAATAGATACTATCTAATAGATAGCGACAGAATGAAACGAGTAGTAGTAGTAGTCAGAGGGCTGGCCGCCACTACTGACCCAAAAATTATACAAAATGAACTACAGGAACAAGGCATAGAAGCCACTAGGGTGATAAACATCATCTCTAAGAAAGAGGACAAAAAGCCGCTTACCTATGTTCTTGGTCACCATTCACCATCCGTGAGGAAGACGATCAAAAAATTAAATCTTTATCTAACATCTGCTACATGAAAATTCATGTAGAGGATGAAATCAAAAACACAAGGGAAACCATGCAGTGTTACAACTGCCAAGGTTACTATCATAGCTCCAAGGCGTGCCATTGTGGAGCTAAGTGTGTCAAATGTGGAAAAAACCACATCAGCAGCGAATGTGATATGGAAGGTGAATTCACCCCTAAATGCGCCAACTGCAACGGTGAACACACCGCCAACTACCGCGGATGCACAAAGGCACCGAAAAGAAGAGTCCCAGTCAGGACACAGCAAAAAAGTAAACCAATAAACAGCAAACCCACCAATAACGGAGTCAGCTATGCACAAGCAACAAAGAACCAGAAAGAAAGCGAATCCACAACTGCAGTTACAGAAGCTGCAGCACTCATCGCAAATTTTAACAACGACATCAACGCCAAAATGGCACACTTCTCCACAATGCTGGAGCAACTCACACAAGTTATGACAGTAATAAGCTCCTTCGGTAAGCAATGTTAGTACACCAATCGGGAGATCTACGCATTGGGTCTTGGAACTCAGGTGGATTATACACAAAAATAAATCTTCTGGACGAAATCGCAAATCGATTAGAATTAGATATCATAGCCCTACAAGAAACCAAACTGGTGGAGAGGAAGAAAACAAAATTCCCAGGCTATGATATCTACAGGACAGATCACCGAGCGAACTCGGGAGGAACAGCCATTATGGTCAAAAAAGGAATAGAGCACCAAAACATACCTACACCTGATGGTTTGGTCACAATGGAAGCCATGATAGTACGACTAATCGCTGGAAACGAGACACTAAAAATCGTCTCAGAATACGTTAGGCCTAATGAACCGATCCTAGACGAGGACCTCAACAAAATCCTGAATTCAGAAGAACCCACGATAATCATAGGAGACTTAAATGCGAGATCACCGAACTGGTACGACAGAAGGACAAATCCGAATGGCAGACGGCTCTGTGCCTATCTCGAAACAAAGAATAACACATATGCAGTCGGACCAACGGATCCAACATGCTACAACGGAGTAGCAGAACCCACTCATCTCGATATTGCAATCCTACACAACGTGGGTCAACAATATGAAATACACTCATTAAATGAAGGCGATTCCACTCATAATCTAATCGTCCTGACCCTAGGCGCTATTGATATTAATCAATTGCAGCCTCACAAGAGAAGCACAGTAAACTGGCCAAACTACAGAAGAATAGTGAGCGAAAACATCGGTGCGATACCCACTATAAACAACATCGCCGAACTAGAGGATAGTGTGGTTAAATTAGAAAACACAATTAAAAAAGCCATCGATGCCAGCTCAAAAGAAATTGTAGTTAATACGATAAGCGGAAGATTCAGGGACATTAGTACCGAACTAAAGAACCTGATCAAAGAAAAAAACAGAAAAAGACGTAGAGCCTACCGAACAAGAAATCAAGAAGTCAAGAGGCAACTGCAAAATCACAGAAACGAAAGCTGGGATAACTATATTCAAGAGCTAAACCCAAATAAATCCGGTTTCTGGAAACTGTCAAAAGTCCTACGAAAAGACAAAAAACCGATTCCACCGCTACACGGAGAAAATGGAATCGTCTACACAGAAGATGACAAAGCCGAAGTACTAAAGGACGAATTGGAAAAGGCATGTCAAAATAACGAACATCCGCACGAAGACATCGACTTTACCATCCAAGTCGAAAACTACGCTAGGAGACTAAAAAAGAGAAAGGGAAGAATAGGACTAGTCCACACTTCCCCCGAAGAAATCAAAAATCTGATTAAAATGACAAATGCGAAAAAAGCACCAGGACCGGATAACATTACCAACAAGGCCCTCAAGAATCTACCGAAGAAAGCAGTAGTATACATCACGAATATCGTGAATGGCATACTAAAACTGCGATACTTCCCGGATAGATGGAAGGAAGCCCACGTAATGATGATTGCTAAACCGGGAAAAGACGGCACTTTTCCACAAAACTACAGACCGATAAGCTTACTCTCATCAGTAAGCAAAATCGCAGAGAGAGTCATTTTAAAAAGACTCAATGATGAATCTCTAGCCTTGGGATCTATACCAGAATCTCAGTTCGGATTCAGATCTGAACATTCATGCGAACTTCAGGTACTGAGACTAACAGAACACATCACTAAAGGCTTCAACGAAAAGTTGTACACAGCAACTGCGTTCCTCGACGTGAGTAAAGCGTTCGATAGGGTATGGAATCTGGGTCTACTTTATAAAATGAGTAACCTAGGTTACAGTGAGGCGATGACATGTCTTCTTGCGTCATACCTGGCCAACAGAAGGTTCAGAGTTAAGATAGGACCAACACTATCTGAGCTCGGGACTCTGGAGGCGGGTGTGCCCCAGGGGGCGGTGCTGTCGCCTTACCTGTACACTATCTACACTGCTGACACTCCGACAGACCCCAGAATACTGGTTAGTCTGTACGCGGACGATACAGCCATAGCAGCCAGTAGCAGAGACCCAAACCTGGCTGCAAACCACCTGCAAAGTACTCTGAATAGATTCCAAAGATGGTGTATAAAGTGGAAAATTGCACTAAACCCCGACAAGACACAAGCCGTTATGTACAAACACAGAAAAAAGAGACCAGACAGGGAGATCACGGTAGGAAACACCCCTGTAGAATGGACGAACGAGGCTAAATACCTCGGAGTCACTCTAGACAGTAAACTCAACTTTACAAACCACGTCAAAGAAACTGTCTACAAAGCAAAAGCACTAAGAAGTCAACTCTCACCGCTAATAGGCAGAAAGAGCAAACTTCGCTTTAAAACAAAAATGAGAGTAGCTAACAGCATAATACTACCCTCCTTAACTTATGCATCTGCCGCCTGGGGACACACATGCAAATCCAACAGAAAGAAAATCCAAACAACACAAAATTGGATAATAAGAGAAGCTTTGAACCTACCAAGCTACGTACCGCTAAGATACCTCTACAGGGACTCAGGAGAAAAAAGAATATTAAGAATCATGGACGAAAGAGCCCATAAGATCTTTAACGAAGCCAGAAACCATCCTAATACAAAATTAAGAGAGTTGACTAACTACGATATAAACCACAGACTGGTACATAAACGGCCAATGCAACAGCTCATAGGATATAGGAATTAATAAACATGAAGAAAAGAGATAGCCACAGAGTAAACTGAAAGAAAAAGGTAGACAGTGAGCAACAAAAAAATTTTTAGTTTTAAGTACAATATACACCGAGGTGTGTGCAGGCACTATACACCCGGGAATGCACACCTCAATCACACCCACACATAGCTGATAGAATAGAACTAAGTTAGATATAGGTATATACACGGAGTGTGTGAGAGCGCTATACACTTGGGAATGCACACTCCATAGTTAGGTTAGCATAGGTAGACAATAAAATAAAAATGCTCACTGGCTAACAAAGCCACGCCAATAAAAAATAAAAAAAAAATTTAAAAACGCACCTTACTTAACACCATCGTTAAAAACCGGGAAAAAGTATACGAACTGACAACGACGGAAACTAGCATAACCCGCGAAACCGGGAATTTTATCATCTGATTCTGTGGCTAACCGCCATATAGAACGGAGATAATTAATAAACCGATGAAAAAATGTTTAACAAAAATTTTTTTTTGAAAAAACTGTATGTCGATTTCATACAGTTACGAATTTAAAAATGATAAGCAATATAAAAATATAGTCATAGCCAACAGGCACAGGCCCTTCAGGCATAATAAATCGCGAATTCCGAGCATTGAGACCATGTGCGGCAAACATGAGCTTGATGGCCGGACAATCCCATCGAGCGCCCAGCCGACGAGGAGAACAAAATCCATTTTTGTCAAATCGTCGGCTGAGCGAACGAGCACACACAAAACACTTCTGGTCAGAGAGCCGCTAGTCACGACTGGGGTCTCTCTGACCAGAACACACGAAATTTTTTAGGGACTCCAGTCCCGACGTTAAGATAAATAAAAAGAAACAGTAAAGTAAATAGGGAGAAAAGCCGACATTTAGGCTACCCCTACAGTTAGGTGACATAACCACAATTATTAAAAACGGAAGGTACTTCATTACCCAAAGTACCTTAGTAAATTCTAAGATCATAAGCCTCCTCACGTTATTAACACGCTGAGGAGGGGTGGAGGAAAAGCCCGGGGGTCAGATAGGTACCAACTCGACTAGCGAGGTGTGACCGGTTTGATCTTCGAACATGTGGATCCCTATCTTATATTGGTATACACATGTTCCTAGGGGTAGGGTTGATCACCTCGTGTGTTAATGTGTGTGTGTTCCTGTCTCCAGTCCAGACTGTGAAGAGTCAAATATTTACAGACTGGAAAAGACACACGCCTTATAAAAGTCCTGACACCCTCGTCTGAAAAATACTCCCATGTGCTCAACTATGGCATTCCTATTGATGGACTCATACATTACACTGAGCTCCCTCACGGAGCAAATCCCATTATTCCGACCGCAAAATACTGCAGTAAATGCTGTACAAACGGCCACTCCATCTCTGAATGCCGTCACAGAACCTTCGTCTGCCCTAATTGCGGACAAAGCCACAAGTCCAGTGAGTGTCCCACTCCAAAAAATCCCAAATGTCCTAACTGCGGCGGCGAACACCCCGCATATTCCAATAAATGCCCGAAAAGGCAAGAAAAACCCACCGATTCCCGACAAACTCAACCTCTATCGATCGAGAGATCAACTCCTCCCTTCGACCTAACCACCGACCTCAAAAACACGATTAAACTCAGCACCCTTGTGCTCCTAAACATTCTACCCGAAAGAAGGGACCTGATAACTTCAATCACAAGCTCCGTGATTGAAAAAATATTCGGCCACACAATTGTATTGTCTGGCCACAGCAATAATGTCGATATATCCTTCCATCCCAACTTTTAAATACACTGTTAATGGATTTCACAATCGGTGCAGTTAATTGCCAAGGGATCTCTAAAAAGAGACACCAAATTAAACATATCCTGCAAAATCATAACATCCAAATCCTTGCTATAACTGACACACTTTGTCGAAACACTCCGACCTTTGCAGGATATACAACAATCTACCGAAGCCGCTGTCAGGTTTCCCGTGGGAATGGTATCCTTATCAAACACGGACTACCACACTCCCCCCACGTTTTTTCACAAAACGTCCCTCCACCCAACGTGGACTTCCTGGCAATTGATCTGCATCTCCCTAACAACCAAACCCTTTCGATAATCTCTTACTACAGGCATCCAGCAAGCCCGCTTTCTCTAGAACTCTTAGAGTATTTCTTTACTCTAAATAAAGCAATTCTTATGGGCGACCTGAACTGTAGACATACCCAACTCGGCGATCATTCCACAAATCAGGAAGGCATCAGACTAACTGATATACTTCTAGACCTTCCAATTATAGGAATCACAAACACTAATTACACGTTTTTGAACGCAAATGGGGCATCTATTGTGGACCACATCATTGTTACAGGTAGCGTGATGCATAGGTTCGACGATCGATGCCACATAGGCGATACAATAACGTCCGACCATCTCCAGATATTAGTTAATTCTGATATCATGTCTCCACAAATCCCACCTCCTCCCAAACAAATAAGAGATTATCGTCACGCAAACTGGCCACAATTCCAAAATTTCATAAACAACAATATTCCTTAGTTAGGCGAACTAAATACAAACGAAAATATCGATCAGAGTGTAATCCAAATTGAAAACCTCCTAACCGAGGCAATTAATCACTCAATTCCAATGAAAACCATTCTACCCATTTCACCGGCACTTCCACAATACATCATTGCCAAAATACACCAAAAAAGACGGCTTTTACGTCAATATAAAATCAACAGAGACCCCCTTGTCAAAACAGAATATAATCGCATCTCTGCTCGAATTAAGAGAGAAATATCTATCCTACAGGCTCGCCAGTGGGAGGATACTACCTCGAAATTGGATTACAGGGATGGGGCTAGATTCTGGAACAAATTTAAAGTCCTAACAAAACAAAAACTATCACAACCATCCCATCTGTTGATTGACAACCAAATTATTAGTTCCCCCGAACTAAAAGCCGAGGCATTCAAAAACTCACTCAATGAAAACTTTCACACCCCAGATAACCCTAACTTTGATTAGCCCTAAATTTGAGCTTATTCAAACTCGAAACTCAATTCGCAGTAAGAAATACTCTCTTGCATCAAACTCCAAACCACGTCTCAATTATGGACCCTATTACCGACAGAGAAACGGAGAGTTATTGCCAAATAGGCAAAAATAATTCTCCCGGACCTGATAATATCAGTAGAAGGTGTCTAAAGCAACTTCCTGAGAGTATAATCCCACTTCTCACGAAAATTATTAATGCATGTCTCAAAAACTACTATTTTCCTACTCCCTGGAAAATAGCAAACACAATCATGTTACCCAAAAAGGGTAAACCCCTTACTAACGTGGAATCATATCGACCTATCTCCTTAATAAATTCACTAGGGAAAGTTCTTGAGCTAATCCTAAAAGAGAGGCTCAGCGACTTTCTCGACACTCACAATATCATCCCAAAATTTCAATACGGATTCCAACCTAATAGATCCACAAAAAATGCATTAATAGACTTCACCTCTAAAGTCACTCAGACAATAAACAGTAACGGCATCGCCATAGCCACCTTTCTTGATGTACAAAAGGCCTTCGATCAAGTCTGGCATGAAGGACTAATTCGGAGGCTAATGGATATCGGGCTACCTCTACAATTCACAAAAATCATTCATTCTTACCTATCGAATAGAACAGTGAGAGTGAGAATAAGCGACCAAGTTTCCACCCCATTTACTCCCCGAGCGGGAGTACCCCAAGGCCCAGTACTCGCACCCCTGTTGTACATCACATACAATGTTTATGTTCTATCCCTATCCCAAACCCACCGCACATGCAAATGTACCTCTATGCAGACGACACAGCCCTCCTAACAACAGCGAACAGATATGCCCCTGAGACAACTTTTAGAAGAGCACAAACTCTTTTAAACGGTGTCGAGGAATGGTGTAATAAGTGGAGAGTTACACTAAACGCTGCGAAAACGCAAACTATTGTGTTTCGCAGCCCAAATTCATCATCTGGCATCATACGCAATCGCGTCGACCAAACGCCCCTGTTTTTGATGGGAGAAAGACTCGTTATCAGCCCGACAGCTTCCTACTTGGGTGTTTTATTTACTAAAACACTTAACTGGGAACCTGATCTAAAGGCAACTTTAGATAAGTAGGGTCAGAAACCGAGCCCGACTCCTAGTTCCACTATCAGGGACGTTTGGCAAAACTAACAACAAAACTCTCACACACACTTATAAAACATTCATTCGACCCGTTATTGAGTATAAGTCAAGCTTATATTGCCTTCTTAAGGGTTATCAAAGGAGTAAACTGTCTGCTGCGGAGCGTGGAATCTTGCGTAGAACGTGCAGAAAACGTTGGCACTTCCCCTTCCGTGAAATCCACCAAACAGCAAATACCACTCCCATTATCGAGAGAATAAAATCTCTCAACAGGAACTTCACCCTTAAAACAATCAACGGCCCCCTTTCAATCACACAAAATACCCTAAAAAGTTCCTGTTCCGTCCTAGGTCACATATCCACCCGAAAACCTAAAATCAAACATCCTCATCTACCGTCAATTCTATTGCAGGCATGCATAGACGAACTTCCGGATGAATATGCTGATATCCTCGAGGCCACTCCACTAGCCTACAGAACCCTTTAACATGTCATATCCTTTTCCTTACCCTGGACAGGGGAAGATTGGTTTTTTGCGGTTTCCCAATCTCACTACTCAATGATACCTGTCCGTCCCTGAGAAAATAGCCGCAACTATTTTCTCAGGGACATCTCAACTGAATCGACAGCTGCTGGAACCGTTTATCGAACTCCGACGAGGCCTGGCCGTTAGCGTGAGCGACCGATAACAGAATTATAGTGCAATACACTAGTTCTGAAGTCGGTTGCAAACGCATAAACGGCTGCAGGAACAATGGTCACTAGAGAACACGGTTCTAGTTTCTGTCGATTCAGACTCGCACACACACACACACACACACACACACACACACACACACACACACACACACACACACACACACACACACACACACACACACACACACACACACACACACACACACACACACACACACACACACACACACACACACACACACACACACACACACACACACACACACACACACACACACACACACACACACACACACACACACACACACACACACACACACACACACACACACACACACACACACACACACACACACACACACACACACACACACACACACACACACACACACACACACACACACACACACACACACACACACACACACACACACACACACACACACACACACACACACACACACACACACACACACACACACACACACACACACACACACACACACACACACACACACACACACACACACACACACACACACACACACACACACACACACACACACACACACACACACACACACACACACACACACACACACACACACACACACACACACACACACACACACACACACACACACACACACACACACACACACACACACACACACACACACACACACACACACACACACACACACACACACACACACACACACACACACACACACACACACACACACACACACACACACACACACACACACACACACACACACACACACACACACACACACACACACACACACACACACACACACACACACACACACACACACACACACACACACACACACACACACACACACACACACACACACACACACACACACACACACACACACACACACACACACACACACACACACACACACACACACACACACACACACACACACACACACACACACACACACACACACACACACACACACACACACACACACACACACACACACACACACACACACACACACACACACACACACACACACACACACACACACACACACACACACACACACACACACACACACACACACACACACACACACACACACACACACACACACACACACACACACACACACACACACACCACACACACACACACACACACACACACACACACACACACACACACACCACACACACACACACACACACACACACACACACACACACACACACACACCACACACCACACACCACACACCACACACCACACACACACACAACACTTTCTGCTACCGAATCATCCTCATCACCGGGACCTCCGACTATCTGCAGCCTCCGTTACTTTATACGGAGTCTGTGGATGGCCGGAGAAAATCTAGGTGATTCGACGGAGTCAGTAACACCGAAATGGCAGCGGCCGTCACTGTTTGATTTACACACACATTCACACAGAGCGAAATACGACAAGTCAACTCTCGAAAGCCGAGGCGCCTCCACTCACGAGCACACTCGGTCACAAAATTACAGTGCAATACACTGGTTTTGGGGCCGAGTTAAGCTCGAGATTGCACAGGACCAATGGTCACTAGAGACAGGGCTTGTCGTACCTAGCTCGAAAACCAACACATTCACTGGAAAGAACATCAATCCAGTCAAACCCTTTCGCCCCTGGCTCACTGGATGACACAAAGTGACAACAACCCCACAGAAGGCGAAGAAAAATGCTAAATCTCCGGTGGTCTATTCGGTCTGTTTGCTGTGTATGCCATTAGAAACAAAATTCAAACTCAAGCCTGAAGAGGATCAACCGACCCTAAACGGGTACACAAACATTCTCTCCTTTTCGCAATAAAAAAATCCCTATCCTATCCTACGAGAATACAGAATCTACAGATAGAAAATTCATTCATCATGAGAGAACTTTTAGCAGAAGCAGAAAAATCATTCACCGAACACGCAATGATTTTCATGAAATACGAAGACATCTATAATGCCGCTTAAGCAGGAAGATTGAGATAACCACGAGGAACCGTTACCAAGTCCTCGATACGGTTACGGAAGAAAACAACGCTACTAAGAAGGAAAGAATACCACCAATGCACCAAACCAATTGTCATTGTAGGACAAATTGGTAATTATTCTACTTTTATAAAAGAAATCAGGGAGTTATTAGGACATAATAACTTCCAGATCTCCCCCGCTGGAAAGGCGGGAAAAAGAGAGTATACAAGAACAAACCAGAAACCAGGACTACGAAAAACTCAAGCAAGATTTTATAACAACGAAGACAGCATTTCACACCTATACCAGAAAATCCGAAGTTACTAAGAAACTAGTAATAAAAGCAGCACTAGGAATGGATCTTGATGATATGAAGGCGAAACTTACAGAACAAGGAATAATAGCCAAAAATATCAGAAATGAAAACAAGACGAACAGGAAAAATCAGATAAAATCTTTTAATCAATATCAACATGGAGTTCTACCAGATAGATCAACACTTACAAATTTATGTATTTTCACACAATCTGCTGCAGATGCCATAACCACCAAGAGGCAAATGGATGTAATCTTCACTGATTGTGCAAAAGCATTTGATAGGGTTGATCATGGTTTATTACTAGAAAAACTGGGCACCTTTGGTCTCTCAATTAATGCATTAACATTTTTGAATTCGTACCTAGCAGATAGCAAGCAGAAGTTAGCAAGGTATAGTTGGTAATTTTTTCTCAGAGGAATATTCCGTAACTTTTGGGAGTTCCTCAGGGCAGCAACCTTGGACCACTCTTATTTGCTTGCTTTCTAAATGAACTTTCTAGTTGTCTCTATTTTCCACTTGTTTAATGTTTGCAGATGATTTTAAGATGTTTAGAGTTGTAGAAGATCAATGTGATTGTCAACTATTACAACTAGATTTGAATCTGGTATCTAATTGGTTTTAGATAAATAGAATGGATCTAAATGTTGAAAAGTGTTCAGTGATGACTTTTACACGTAACAGGAACTTTATTAAAATGGTTTATTATATCAATAATAGAGAATTGCCCAGAAAATTCGTGTGTAAAGATCTTGGTGTGAATTTTCAACAAAGCTTGCACTTCAATGATCACTGTCACATACTACTAATAAGGCTTTTAGGATGTTTAGGATTTATAATTAGAAATACCAAACATTTTAAGATGATAGATAGCATAATTAAACTATATAATTCCTTGGTAAGACCACATCTTGAGTATGCTTCTGTGGTTTGTGCACCCAATGCAGAAGTAAATATAGATTTAATTGAAAAGGTACAAAAAAGGTTTTTAAGATATCTATATGTTAGAAAATATAATTCTTATCCATACTTGGTGTCTTACCGGAGTATGCTTGAAACTTTCAA
The DNA here is from genome assembly GCF_040954645.1 of Diabrotica undecimpunctata. NCBI lineage: Eukaryota > Metazoa > Arthropoda > Insecta > Coleoptera > Chrysomelidae > Diabrotica > Diabrotica undecimpunctata. The sequence continues at coordinate 142,494,414 of NC_092810.1, read as the reverse complement.
ATTTGTAACACTGGAACAGAGACGGAAAATGCAAGCAATGCTACTTGTATATTGTATTGTGAATAACTTAAAATATAAAGACTTATTCTTGATCAACTATATAAAGTTCTTGGTACCTAAGATTAAGTTAAGGTTAAGTCATAGAAGGCTGCTTTTTTTTATTTGTGAGACAGACTGCTCGCCCATAAACAACATCAAAGTAATTAAATCTAGCTTTCTATCCGCTTCGATCACTTTATCTTAGCATGTAGGTATATCTAATGTCAAAATGCCTACTTGTAATTACATTTTATTCTGTAAAATGTGTTTGTTGTGGAATAAATAAATAAATAAATAAATAAATAAAAAGCAAATTTAACAATCATTTATCTATATTTCAGATATAAACATTACAAAAATAAGAAATTGAATATTTATTAACACATATTTTCATATATTTCTCTATTTTTTAAATATAAATAAGGTTATAATATATTCCTTCTACTTCAGTCACTGCCGTTCCTAACATTTTTACGGACATTGCTTCGAGCTGTAATAAAAGCCACAACAATTCTAGATATAAATATAATCGCGGATAAACACAATTCGAAAATTAATTATTTACTATCTTTAATGGGAATTAACCACAGTTTCAGTTTAAAATACGTTTATTTTGACGTTTCGATTTCCACTTCGGAAATCATTCTCAAAATACAAAACATTAACAGACCAGATTTGAATTTTTCTTGCAGAAAAAATGGTGTGATAACTTCAATAATAATAATAATAATTGAATTCTCCTCCCAAATAGGTCGTGATTAATAAAAAAAATTAAAATATTTAAAAATGACTAAAACATCGTTTTTTTTTTTCTACTTTTCTTGGTTATAACTTTAAAACGATTCATTTTTTTAGCAAAGTCGCAAAGAAATAAAACAGCAATAATTAAATTTTCTATAAGATACTACTGCTTAAAGGTCGATTTATATATATCCGTGCCGTGTCCGTTCCGTTTCAGTGCCGAGTCCGGGTATTTTGAATGTTATATATATATACATACAACCGCGTTGCAGCAGGGTACGTACCGGGCCTAAGAGAGAAGAAAACATTATTACATATTTCTGTGTAAAAGAGAGTTAAAAATATAGAAAAATATAGCTTGGATAGAAGATCTCGCCGTTTTGGCATTATTACTTGATGAAGAGGAAGAGCAAGAGCAGAAAAGGCGGAAACAAAGAAGATGGAGTGTGCATATTAGGTGGAAAAAAGACAAACCGAAGTAAAATTAAAATATGCAGAGAATTATTGGACGACGAATCAAAATTACACGAATATTTTGGAATGACCAGTACTCTTTTTTTCTTTTCTTTTTTCTTAATATATACATATAAAAAACCATAACATACTAACCGCACAGCATCTTTCGCTTGTCTGTTTACCAGCACTCGCGTTTACAAAACTATAAAATCGTGTTTATACAAGCCGGTGCACCGCCAGTGCCGAGAACAAAAATATAGTTTAGGATTAATTTCAGGCCGGGCACGGACGGCCCCGTCCGGAAAACGCCAATGTATAAATATACTCATATATATAAATTATTAGAATGAATGGAACTATTTTTAATAGATCGACGCAAATTCTCGCATTCGCTGACGATATAGTTATAGTGGGCAGAAGTATGAGAGACATGGTGCAGTGTTTTACAAGGCTTGCGGACGCAGCAAGTGAATTAGGACTTGTGGTAAACGAGGAAAAAACCAAATATATGTTGGTTTCTAAAAACCCTCGAAATATCCAAGAAATAATTCAAATTAACAACCATACCTTTGAGCAAGTCAAAGAATTTACATATCTTGGATCGCTAGTAAACGCAACAAACACGACAAGCGACGAAATAAAAAGACGCATAGCAATAGCAAACAGAACTGTTCACGGCCTCCGGAGACATTTAAAAAAATAAAAATATAAAACGTGCACTAAAGCTTAATAAATTAGCCAAAAAATTAGAGGCATTTGAACTGTGGATGTATCGCAGAATCCTGAGAATATCATGGACCGAGAGAGTCACAAATGTCGAGGTCTTGAGAAGAATGAATAAAGAAAAGGAAGTCATATTTACGATCAAAAAACGAAAACTGCAATACTTGGGACACATTACAAGAGGCGAAAGATATGAACTGCTTCGAATAATTATGCAAGGGAAAATAGCAGGAAAAAGGTCCATAGGAAGAAGACGAAACTCCTGGCTAAAGAATCTACGGGAATGGTATAGCTGTAGCAGCAACGAATTGTTTCGGTCAGCAGTTTCGAAAATACGTATAGCCCTGATGATCGCCAACCTTCGGAACGAAGATGGCACTTGAAGAAGAAGAAGAAGAAAGCTTAATATATACAGGACCTTAATAAGACCAGTTTTGATATATGGGGCTGAAACGTGGATCTTATCTCAAAATGATAAAAGACTTCTTGGTATTTTTGAGAGAAAAATTCTTAGAAAGATTTTTGGGGCCGTAAATGAAAATGGGCTATGGCGTCGAAGATACAACTTTGAACTGTATCAGTTATACACCGATCCAGATATTGTGAAATTCGTTAAAGTGCAGAGACTTAGATGGGCTGGACACATTGCTAGGATGTCAGATCACGAATACACGAAGAGATTAACATTTTCACAACCAGAGGGCACAAGAAGCAGAGGACGACCACGAATGAGATGGATTGATGATGTGGAAGAAGACCTACAGATTCTAGGGGTTAGAAGATGGAGGGAAGTTGCCAGGAATCGACAGGAGTGGCGACTTCTTTGTGAGCAGGCCAAGATCCACAACGGATTGTCGAGCCACTTATGATGATGATGATGATAAATATACTCATAAGAGTACATTATTGTTTTTTTGCCGGGCACTGTCATAATGCGGAACGGATATGACACGGATATGTATAAATCGACCTTAAAAATATAAGAAATATAATATAATATAATAATATAAGAAAAAGAGGAAACAAATCTTTTCTAATTCAATGATTTTCAACCAGTTTGATTGCACTTTAATCTTCATAATTCGCCTAGCAATTCCTTATAACAAATAAAATAGCCCACCAAATTTTATTAAAATCAATTTAATAGATTTCGCATAAACTCTTTAAAATCTTGCAAAATAAAAACTAGACCATATACAAGTTGGCCAATCTATTCCAGAAATAACACTCAAAAGCTTATTTTGCATCCAGACCTATACACAAATGTATCTACTTTTTAAGGCAAAATTTCCCAATTATCGTTGTAGTGAAAATCTCTACCGATACAAACACAAGTTTTATGTTGAGCTTGTATGTGCCAAATCTGAGGCCGAAAAGCAGAGACTTCAAATCGAAAGCAAGCTACACCACGCAAAAGCAGAACAAGCATATGCTATCTTAAACGAGGATATTGTTACGATAAACTCTGACCCAAAACCGTAAATATATTTATTACTAATATTCTCATTCATTCAAGTATTTTCTAGGTAATGCCTACCTGACACACGATGGGTCCCTCTCCGTTATAAAAAAACAACACTCGAACCTTCTGGAGACGAGCCGATATAAACATACCAGTTTTGAGAGACCATTTCGCCGCTCTGTCTAGTCGAGAGGGCCGTCGACTTTTCAAGTCTAACGGTACTGGGTATATAACAGGGCCGTTTTGAAGAAAGCAGTTAGTCAAAAAGAAGCTCGCGCTCGCGTTTAAATTGTAACGTCCGATGGATAAATTATGTAATTATTAGTCAAATAAATTGTTGTACAGTGGTTTAATAAATTGATATAAATTATCGTGTTTTAGTAAATTAAAATAAGAACAATAAATTAGAATTAATAAAAACATTACAATATAGAATTAGCTCAAAATAATCCCGATATTATTGTTCTATGTACAGATCCACAGCAGCTACTGTTTTGCCCGACGCTAAAACATATCCTACAAACGTCAATATTCATGTTATAATCAAGCAATCCACAATATGGGTACAAACGAGGGTTTTATGTGTCTGTGGCATGGAATTGTAGTAAAAAGAGGTTCAGCTGAAACAACATCCTGCCTACTGAACTATATTACCACTAACTTTAAGCCCATAGAAAAAAAAAACAGAAAGAAAATTAATTGTTTGGTCGGACCGATGTATAGGACAAAATAATAATTGGCGCAGTATTGCATTATACCAGTATCTGGTCACTATGAGATATTTTACATCTGTGGAGCAAGTTTTTAATTAGAGGACACAGCTAAGCAAAGACAATTTTTTATTATCATTGTTAATAATGTAGGTTTATATAAATAAATATAGGTATAGGTGATCCTTGAAAAATAAATATCATTTTCTTAAAAAGCAGTCATATTTGTCTTATTTCCTTCTTTTGATGAATTTCAGTGATGTTGGTTGTGGCTCTGGAAACCTCAGAGTCTTCGAACATTATTGCCACAAATTGGTCGCATTGCTCCTGTAGTGATCCTTTCCCAAGTTAATATGCTCCTTTTCTAACTTGGCTGCACCGTACTGAAGACGACCAATAGTCAGAAATACGTATATACGGTTGCCTTCCATCTTATACACATGTTTTATTATATATTTTCTATTTTGTTGCGAGCTATGCCGATATCTTTTACCTTTATTATATATAAATATATATATATATATATATATATATATATATATATATATATATATTATTTAGGATAAAATTAAATTATTAAAAGAATTTTTGCATTGCCAAGTAACAAAACAAAATAATTTGTTTAATTTGTATTGTGAGAATGATTTCTAAAGATTAAATCAAAACATCAATATAAACGTATAAACTGTGATTAACTATTAAATACTTAATAATTTAAAAAATCATTGTTAGAAGAATATAAATAATAAATACTTTTTGTATTTTAAAATTTTTGTAAAATTATTTTTTCTCTTTTCTCTCCAAAAGCAACTGCAACGCTAATTTTGCTGCAGCCTTTTTGGCCATTGACGTATTAGTTCCAAAACCATGGACCATCGTTGGAATTCCGTTCAACTGAAACTGCAAAGGTATCATAGTTTTTTTGTTTTCTGTTGGTACCGTTTTTCTGAAAGAAATAAATAAAATTAAACACTGTTAATTAAACAATAAACAATTAATAAATACATAAAGGTTAATTAGAATGAGAGACGGGTGTAGGGTTGTGTTATAGAGGTGAGATGGTTCTTGATAGTTGGTTGTCATAAGAAACTTAACTCTCACTTATGGTTCCACTTGGCAGGCTAAACTAGATATGGCAAAAACACGAGTGATTACCGGTATAAGAAATTTCCTCTTATTGGTAAACAGCCTCGGGTGGAGGAACTAATAAGAGCAGAGCACTCTTTTGTTCTCTGGTTCTGCCATCTGGGGGAAGACGGACGAACCAAATGGTCAACGGCATAAAGATGTTGTCGGCATAACTGTTGTCAGTAGTTACCTAAAGGTCCTTCTATAGACCACGTCTCAGAGTTGCCCCAGTTTCCATGAAGTGAATTCTTTTTAAAACTTAACATCCTATAATATTATCAACAACAATGTAATTTAAAACTAATTTAACAACATTTAAAGGGTTTTACCTGTACATTTGATGACTGTGATGTAGCTCAAAAGGTTTTTTTTAAATAAATATACCTTTTTATAAAGGATTCTTTACTTAAAATTTTTAGAAATAATTTTAATCCATAAGTAATTTCCACCATATAGAGGAAAAAGCTGAATACAGGCTTATACGGCTTTTTGAAGGTTTTAAAAAGTGACAAATCCTTGAAGACGTACAGCTGGTTTTGTTTTGTTTTTTTTAACAATCGTAAAAAGTGAAAAAAAAAAAACAGCTAGAGGAAGTATACGACAGCTCACCGAGAAATAACATAAGATCGTAATAGGAGATATGAATGCTCAAATAGACAAAGAAGAACTTTTCTTAGGAGCCATTGGTAAACTTTCACTCCATCAAAACACCTATGAGAATGGAGAATTACGTATCAATTTTGCCAATAGAAAAAACATGATACACAAAGCGACATGGATTATGCCTGGTGGAACAACCGCCAACCAAATTGATCATGTCTTTATATAGCCCAGTCTGGTTATGCAAAAATCATCGATTTCGCGACAAATTTTTTCGCAGATATTGAAGCTTTTAAGACATAAGTGGGGGTTACTAGATGACGAATAGATGAAAAAGTACTCGTATTTTTACCTTGCGTTTTTTTTTTAAACAATTTATGGTCACAATTTGTCTTTGTCTTTAAGTTTTTCCCTTATATTTTACTTATACTTATATCATTTTTTATATCAAGAATATCTTTATTTTAGAATTAAGTAACTTTTAAACTATTTGACCGATTGGGGGGAAATTTCGCACAAATTTAAAAAACGGTAATTCCTCGATGTTCAAATGTACTAATAACATTTTATTTTGTTAATAAAAAAATTAATAAAACTTATAGATTAGTGCAAAAAAACTGCTTTTTGCAAATATCTCCGTAAATTATTTATCAATTTTAATTTAAAAAACGGGAAAATAAAGATATTCTTGATATCAAAAAATGATATAAATATTGTTTGTGTAAAATATAAGGGACAAAACTTATAGACAAAAAATCAAATTGTGACCAAAAATTGTTAAAAAAAAAAACGCAAGGTAAAAATACGAGTACTTTTTCATCTATACGTCATCTAGTAACCCCCACCTATGTCTTAAAAGCATCAGATATCTGCGAAAAATTTTTGCGAAAAAACAAGCATACTAGATGTAAAGAGCCGAAGAGGAGCATGCTGCGGAGCTGAGGATCTCCTAGTACAAATAAAATACAAATGTAGAATTCAAAGAAACAGGAGGGACAGACAGGAAGAAACAACTGAACAACTAGATATACAAAAATTGAGACAACAAGATATCAAACAGAACTATGAGACAGAAATAACACAAACAATGACAAATACAGGCAGTTTAGGCACCGAAGAACATTGGGAAGAAATTAAAACAAAAGTAATTGACGCAGCAAGAAAGTTCATAGGCAAAAAAAATGAAACAAACAAAAAGAGAATGATAAAATGCGTTAGGCTTTCACGACCATCGTCTAACTTGTTAAACTGTTTGTTCGGGCTGTTAGGCCGTTGTCTTCTGAGATTAGTTCTCGACGTTTCGCCAACAGTAAGGGTTGGCATCTTCTGGAGATTGGCGTTGTACTACGGAGGTCATATTTATATTTTCTACTCCAGATGGGTTGGTCATGTAGTGAGAATGGAGCCTGGAAGATTGCTAAAAAAGAGTCCTAGATAGTAAAATGCAGGATGCAAGACCAAAAGAAACGCCCCGGAAAAGGTGGGAGGATGAAGTGGCAGCGGAAGGTTGGAGGCATAGTTTGAAGGATGCCAAGGCTCGATTGGGCTGTAACGCCATTCAATAGACAGAAATTAAAATGCATAAACAATTGTCCGATATAATTGTAAACAAAAACCTTATTTTTGCAAGTAATTTATAAAATTTTTGCAAGTAATTTATAAATGTCAATCATAGTAACATGTAATATAACTACTTGGTATTATGGCAATTAATGAGCTATTTAAGTGCGCTAAATCTCAGCTAGATCAACCAAATGGTTTGTAAGTTATTCAATTTGTTTATCCCAGAGAGTTGATAAAGTATGTAGACCTGGAAGGTCTGAAAATAGAACCTGTCATCATAAAGGGATTTATACTAAAATTCCAACTTTGTAAGCGTTTCCAAGGTCAAACAAAAAAAAAATTATAAACATACGTTATAACTATCACAAAAAACAATAGAAAAGAAATTGTACTTACCCAAATTTAGCATGAGCGGAAGTCCATTCAAACAGTCTTCTTATCGCATTTTTCGGAATATTACTCGAAAATAAATCGATTTCTTTCCACATTATCTTATAAAATACGTCCCACACCGTTTTCAAACATTTATTACTATCCAAATAGATAGCACCAGCTATTGCTTCGAAAATATCACCAAGTACCTAAAACGAATACTATTAATGAAGGAAAGCAAAAGATAGAATATTTATATAATGTATAATTTCACGCACTATGAAGTCGGTGAAGTGAAGTCGATAAATGCACACATAATATGCACACTCCTGTAAAAACTATAGCTATTTCCCACTTTTCTACCCACAATCTTTTTTGAGCGAAGGATCTGCTCATTTTTAGTTCTAGCTATTTTTTAGTTTTAGGACACACAGCGGTGTGTATTTACTGGAATCTAAATTAGATGGCGCTACTTAAGTACCATACATAATGAACTAAATTACTACGAAGTAAACTAGAGCACTGATACACTATGTGACTGGAAGTGATCAGGTTCGAATTTACTACAAAGCTTTTAAACAAATGGAGCGTTTTCGGCGTCAGATAATGAAGTTATTGGTCAGGAATTCGCCCCACCCGGTATTAGGAAGGTTAATCATATTTACCGATTAATTAATTATTAATTCATAAAAAACACAGAATTCCGAGCAGAATTCCTTAAAAAGTAAAATTACATATTGTTTATTAGGTCTTCTTTGAGGATGCGATGGTTAAATCAGAAGAGATCAAAAAGACTTTTTTACACAAGTGCGATCCACTGTGTACGAACTTATAAAAGACGGTCCAGTGTTGCGAAAAAAAAAAAGGATTCTGGTGCTCATCGAGTATTACCGAATTTTCATTTATCGGCTATACGGGAAACAATATCATATGTCAGAATGACGGTATTAGATTTTTGTTTTGATACAGTGCAGCAACAACCGTTGATACGTATTTCGACCTCCTTAAGTCTCTTCAGAACGGTATAGTCACTGCTCTGAACCAAAACAAAAATCTTTCCCGTCCTAGACAATAGTTATTAAAATAACTATATACGGACGTAACTACGCCATCTAAAAACAAAAAGAGAAATCAAACGATTTCTACTTAGCGAAACCGAATTCAAATCTTAACCACTGTGTTTCCTAAAATTTGCGAAACAAACAGCTGGATGAATTACTCGGTTAAGATTTGAATTCGGTTTCGCTAAGTAGAAATCGTTTGATTTCTCTTTTTGTTTTTAGATGGCGTAGTTACGTCCGTATATAGTTATTTTAATAACTATTGTCTAGGACGGGAAAGATTTTTGTTTTGGTTCAGAGCAGTGACTATACCGTTCTGAAGAGACTTAAGGAGGTCGAAATACGTATCAACGGTTGTTGCTGCACTGTATCAAAACAAAAATTTAATACCGTCATTCTGTTTTGTTATTTACTTCGTTGGAAGTACGAGAAACTGAATTCACTACGAATTTTGACTAGGATGAACGGCTTGTGGAATGCAATTTTAGATTCCCTTGCCGAGTAATTCATCCAGCTGTTTGTTTCGCAAATTTTAGGAAACACAGTGGTTAAAATTTGAATTCGGTTTCGCTAAGTAGAAATCGTTTGATTTCTCTTTTTGTTTTTAGATGGCGTAGTTACGTCCGTATATAGTTATTTTAATAACTATTGTCTAGGACGGGAAAGATTTTTGTTTTGGTTCAGAGTAGTGACTATACCGTTCTGAAGAGACTTAAGGAGGTCGAAATACGTATCAACGGTTGTTGCTGCACTGTATCAAAACAAAAATCTAATACCATCATTCTGTTTTGTTATTTACTTCGTTGGAAGTACGAGAAACTGAATTCACTACGAATTTTGACTAGGATGAACGGCTTGTGGAATGCAATTTTAGATTCCCTTGCCGAATAATTCATCCAGCTGTTTGTTTCGCAAATTTTAGGAAACACAGTGGTTAAGATTTGAATTCGGTTTCGCTAAGTAGAAATCGTTTGATTTCTCTTTTTGTTAATATCATATGTATTCAGTGAATAACTTACCAACTTTAAATAAACTTTTGACTGAATTAAGAAATAAATAAATAATCCTCGAGTGTCATAACTACTTTATGGAGGTTTTTTAAAATCTAATGGTTTTATGTTTAAAACAGTAAATAAACGGCAGGCAATTATGGAATCCAGACGTTTAATAAAGTGGAGGTTCGATTATTTGGATAGTCTAAGGTCTTTTAGGGGTGAAGGGAAGAACTTGTATTATTTAGATGAAACTTGGTTCGACACCCACGATATAGTTAACAAATGTTGGACCGATGGTAGTAAAAATTGCTTCACCAATGTTCCTTCCTCTAGAGAGAAGAGAATATGTATTTTACATTGTGGGGGAGAATCAGGATGGGTCTATTTTATTTTATGAAAGTTTAGTATAACATGATTAAAAAAATTAAACATACCTTAGGTACATCTACTGATTCTGCCAATTGGTACTCATCCTCCTGGAGTAATATTAAAACTTCATCATCTATTATATAGTCCTTTTGTGCCATAAAGCTGTCGAACCGGTCTATTAGTTTTTGCAGCTGCATATTCATCATAAGCAGATACGTATGCAAACGCAATCTTACACAAAGACTAGCGAATGTGTTGTTGTTGACTAAAGCCGACCTCAAATCGGTCAGTTGTCCGGGATCTAAATTTTCACAAGTTTCGTATATGTGACAGGTAATTAGAAAATCGAGTACGGCATCACCTAGGAATTCGAGTTTTTGATATGATAGAGTCGTTCTATTTGGAGTATAAGAATTATGCGTCAACGCTTGTAAAAGATAGGCCTTGTTTGTAAAAGTATATCCAAGTATTTCTTCGATTTTTTTACAAAGTGGTAGATGATAGCGAATTTTTTCATCAAGCTCACGTTCTGACAGAGGACTTAATAATGGATTCGGAGATAGTCGTTGCCAAATATATTCCAATTTTTCGCTTTTGGGAATTATTCCTATCCATTCGATTATTTTGACGCCGGCTAAAAACAAGAAAAATGATAAAAATTTTCATTTTACAATAAAAGAAATGTTAAGAAAAACTTGTCACTACGTGTACTCCATCTTAAAAAAAGATTTTTCATTAGTTGCCACCAATAATAAATCAGCATGTTCCACAGCTATTTTTGATACAAATTGACCTTCACTTTAATTAATTGTGCTTTATTGCTATCGTATAAAAAGAAGTACCGCTGTGATACAGTAATTTTTGTGGTATAATCAATATTAAATTTATGCCCAGCAGAGCAATTTTTCGCACCAATCTTTCGGCTGATTTTTTCGTACCCTCTCATCAGAATATCCATCAAAAACTATAACACTTAGATGATCAACTTACCCTCCACCACCCCCCACCACTTTTCAGACAAAATGTTTTCATTTAAGGTCGCAACGAAAAAACTACTCAGGAAGTTTTAAATGTTAATATTATAAATGTTAATAAAGAAATTATGTTTTAAAAGTTGGAAAGGCTATCTTGGCAAAAAATAGTCCTATAGAAAATTTTCCGTTAAGAAGGAATGGATCTTTACTGATTAAAAATTTGTGTGTGACAGCAGTATGACCAATTCTTAAAAGGTTTATAATTACTTGATCTCGTCTACTTGTGGGGTTATTCAAAGAGCTGTTCACCTTTAGGCCTAATGGGTTCAATTTAGTTGCTGAATTTTCCCAGTAATTTTGCCAAATATTATTGCAATGAACTTTAGTCAGATATTTCATGTCACTATAATGATATTTTGTAATTTTGTAGTATCTTCTAAGTTGATGTAGTTGCTAGCTGATTTCTGCTTTTTCATTTCTCCAGATTCCAGTGTCTGATGGTACCCAAATAAAGGCTGTGTCCTTTCTCATGGAAAGAAGTATTTCTAATTCATTTTTTATTGCTTGTATAATGGGATTTGTTTTATAAATTTGCTTTAATTTCAATAACGCGTTAGGTGAATATGTAATGATGACGCACTTCATCGTGTTCCACGTTTTTAAAAAAGCTAAGGCTTTTAATATAGCTGTGATCTCCCCTGTGAGTATACAATTTGTAGGTAAGTATATGCTGTAGGAGTTTTCTTCGTTAAGATAGTAAGCAGTAGCATGACCATCTGGGGTTTTAGAGGCGTTGGTAAAGATTTGTAAATAGTTGGGGTAATGGGATATGATTTCTGCAAAGAGATAGTAGGCGGGTTGTCAATGGAGGAGAGATTGCATTTGTATATAGCAATAGACTAAGTTCATCCATGTTGAAATCTGTGACTTTTATTCTTTCTATTAGAGGTATACAGTTTGTTGCCTTTTTAAAAAAGAGGCTGCCAGGGTAGAAAATTTGAGAGAAAAGGGATGTTGTTTTTGATTTGAAATTTTCTCATATTGATAATTGTTGTCTCCTTATGATTAGAGTTGGCTCTTTAGCTAGAACTTGTAGACTACTAGTGGGACTAGTTCTAAATGCACACCAAGTGCCAATCTCAAATCTGTTGATTGAATACTGTTAAGCTTTTTTAAGGTAGTTTTGCTTGCGGCGTTATAACAAATGCAACCGTAATCTAGTTTACTCCTAATGAGTGATTTATATAAGTTTATTAATATTTTTCCAAGTTTCAATTTAAGGTTCTGGTAAAAATTAAACCTAGAAAATTAACTTCTTCCGATTGTTTTAATGATAAATTATTTAAAGTTAGGTCAGATAAACACCGAGATCTGTTTTTATTAAAAATTATGTATTGTGTTTTCTCTGTAGAGAAGTTAAACCTAGTTCACGTGCAATTTTCAAGCCGAATTAAAATATTTTGTAAAATTTTAGTTGCCGATTTTATATTGTTTGATTTAGTATAAACGACGATGTCGTGTGCATAAATGCTGGCTTTAATAGGTGCTCTAATTTCATGAATAACACTATTGATAGCAATTAAGAATATTGTTGGAATTATTATAAAACCTTGAGGTATTCCATTATCTAATGTTCTTGTTGAGCTTTTAAGGCCATTTATCCTAATTTGTATTCATCGATTATTTAAAAAATTGTTTACAAATGCTATACAGCGTTCCACGTTAAGAAAATAACATTAGGCTTATGGAGATCAGTGTTGCCAAAACTCTCAAGCATGCGGTTTACTAGATTGTCGATATATTTTTCGAATTTCCATTTTCAATTAACATTTAACTGTAAAGTCAGAATAACAACTGAACCACAAAGCACAAAGCCTTATTATTATTATGTAATCTCAGAGAACGACATAAAATCGCTGACATACGCACACCGTATTATTTTAAGTTGCAATTAGTAATTAGATATATGCATTCCAAGCGGTCCGTTTATTTGCTTTTAAATCTTTAATAGCCGGCAAAGTGCATGATTTAACTAAGCAATATTTTCTACTGATTTCTATGATTCATGGTATATGATATTCTTACTGAAAAACAAATAAACTGTCGTTACTATTATTAAAATAAGATAAAATAAAATTATCTTTTGTAAATAGGTACTAATTATTTAATTAAAATCATTTTCCCTACTTTTCATCTCTTGTTTCGAATGGGCACTTTTGGTCAATTGCGTTAAAAAACATTTAATTCATGTCTGTGAAAACGAAAATATAAATTATACAACCCTGAATCGTGCTTGTGTTCATCGTGGCATCGCTGCGCTTCTATCGTCCATAAGAAATACATGGCCCTATCTCCGCAATGTTATTTTCTTAACGTGAAACGCTCTATAGTATGTTACCTTGAATCCTGTTATCATTTGAATTTTCAAAACGCAGTGTCTCCAAGTTCTCTCAAAAGCGTGGCTTATATCAAAAAATATTGTAATCAGTTTTTGGTTGTTTGCAAAAGCTTCATTAATTGAGGTTTGAAGAGAACTATATCTACACAGTGTTAAATACGGCTCTAATTAGAAGGACTCGTATATCGGCAGACACGTGTCTGAGAGTTTTGGCAACACTGATTTGCATAAGTCAAACGTTCCGTTCTTAACGTGAAATAAAGTATAGAAAAGCCTTTTTCTTCGAATGTGTGAAAAATTGTCAGGAACACGAATATCGAAACGGCATTTCAAAATTCTTAATCACCGCAACGTTATTAAAAAAAATAAGTTATATGTATACAAATTAAAATAATTTGATTGAAATTTTGATTTCTCAATGCATTTGTCGAAAATATACATAAAAACAAAAAAAAATGTAACCTTATAAAAGTGTATACTCGAGTGAAACCGCGTTTTTGCAATTGAAAAAAAAAGTAACATTTAATAAACAAATTAAATATCTCTAAACTATTAAATATTTTTTTTGCTTTATTTTGGTAACACAGTGCAACTTTTCCTGCAAAATAAAATATTTTAGTGGTTATTTATAATGCAAATAATAATTTTTTGCAATTTTGTTTCAAGCTTTATTTATAATGATTTAAATAAATTCAGGGTCAAATTTAATTTAACAAGTCTTAAATGAAAGTTTTCCCTTCAACTTTGCAGAAAAAATAAATCATAAAAACATGAATTACGGCAGACACGAATGACCCATTTTTCATTATTTAAACAATGATCCCGTTATATAAATTAGATACATTCTTGAAAATATCATTTGTTTTCACCTAACTTTTATATAAAATTTGTTTCAATCTGTACAGAATTATTACATTTTGATTTACGCGTATTGTAATTTTATTTGATCAGACTAAAGTCGTCAAACACTGTTAAAAATTATAATTTTGTTACATTCAATATACATAAAACATTACTCACCTTTAAAACCGCCTGACTTCAGGTAAGCTCCAATAAGACTTTCGACCACATCAGCGATAAATTTATCTCCAATGTATTGACATTTTATAAAGTTGGCCATTGTTTGGTAGGCAGATTCCTCTGTAGTCGTAGGAGGATATTCTTCTTCGTAAATCTCCTGCTTAGTTTCTTCGCTTAACACACCCGAAATTTGCTCCTCTACCGGAATAGTGAATCCAAAAACTGCGCTAAGAGAGAGTTCTTTATTCTCTATTCGCCGTGATAGTTCGCTGGGAATGGTAAATGCAGGAGGTAACCATTCTTTTTGTGGAGACAATTCATGGTATTTAATGATACCCTGTAGGTTTTTCCTTACTGCTAAATAAAACAGATTTTTGTTGCTGACCAATCTGCCTTTTAAGGAAGTTGCCAAACCCTCGTTATATTGGGGAAATTTCAGATATATGTAGACTGATGAAATGAATTTGAGAAATGAGTCGCCAAGAGTTTCCAGACGTTCCAAATTAACAATGTCATTAGCTTTGGCGCACGTGAATGCCCTGTGAATGCAAAAAACATTTACTGATTATAATAGCATATGGTGTAAATGAAAACCAACCAATTTTACTTGTAACACAAAAAACAATCCGTGAAGCAATAAAGTAAAAATAAATCATAAGAAGCTATCAAATTGCATATATTAATAAATCTAAGAATGTTTTCACTTATTTACAACGAAAACCATATGTGAAATCTTTCTGATGGCCATAAACTATCATAAACGAAGAAAGCACTTTTGTAACATAAAGATGGGACTTTTGTAAATATCCACTGGAAGTGACAAATAAGCAAGAGACATTTGCGGTTCGTTCTGTATGCAAATTTGTATCAGCCCGAGTCTCTGACGACGCAGGGATACAGAAATAACATTATAACACTCTAGTGATACCTATTCATACACGGAAGATTTGACGAATTGTGCTCTTACGCCACATATTTGGCTTTCCACTTCATCAAAGCGGTGGCGATTTTGCTGAAATCTGCACACTTTTGCATATATGGGAGGTCCGCGGATTTTTACCAAAATTTAGTATATTATTGTACCTTAAAAAAAAGAGATTATAGCTATTTTCTTTTTTCTCTCTTTTTCTCCCGTGCTTGATATATGCCCCTCGAAAGGGTCAAAAATAGCCCTTTTTACTCTATATTTAAAGAGGTTTATCTCTGGGCCCAGTGGACAGATTTTAACTCACAAGGTCTCTTTTTTTTGTTATAATGTCAACTTTTTGATGAAATAATTTACAAAACCGCAAAATTTTATTTTATAGGTAAAGAAGAACGAAAAGAAAACTTACAAAATATTATGATTATCAATTATTGTCAAAATTTAACCCTTAAGTGATCGCTAAGGCGTGAAAAGTACGCCATTCTTATTTAAAACGTCATAACTTTACATCCAGATACTAAATAGGCAAGGTCGCTCGTGTACACACATTTTTCTACGTTGGAATTTAGTGTAAATCATCCTCACTACAAATCTAGTACTAGCATTGAGGTCTTTGTTGATACGTGTTACTAAGTGGTGCATAAAGTACGCCAAGCAATTATGTAAGTAACAATAATTTTTTGCTTATCGGAGCAAATAATTAAGTAAATGTATAGTTTATTACGCTGTAATTAGTTATTTTAGGTCTACCGTACCATACAATTATAGGAAAAAACTTACTAGCGATGAGTTAGAGGAGATAGCCAGAAAAAATAATGGAAGAATCTGATGACGAAGATATGGGTTGTATTGATCCCGATGCGTTCGATGGATGTATTGAAGACAGTGATTTCACTTCAGAGCAGAAAGGTGATAAAGAAATATTTCTAAGAGTATGTGACCATCAAATGAATGCAGAAGAAGAAAAAGAACCTACGTTTACAAGTCGCGACGGAAATATGGAGTTGAATTAATATAATATTGTAAGTAAATCGACCTCTAATCGATACAGAAAGTGTTAAAGTGCATTTTTTCAATTTTTTATCAAAGAAATGATAGACAACGTACAAAAAATATTTTTTTTGACAGAGATGAAAAATTAACAACGTCAAAGGAAATACTTGCACGTCTTGGAATTCTCTTCCTTGCCGGTATAAAAAAGTTAAGCCATACTGATTTTAGATAGGTGTGAGCAACGGATGACACAGGAATCTAAACCATTCCGGCATGTACGGGATATAAACGTTTTCTGTTTTTCCTTGGAGCACTTAGGTTTGACGACAAAACAATTTGTGAAGAACGGAAGCAGACAGATAAATTAGCGGCAGTGCGAGAAATTACAGACAAATTCGCAGAACTGTCGGAAAAATTTCTGCCCAGGTGAACGTATTACAATTGACGAAATGTTAGTTCCATACCGTGGAACCATACTAACAAGCCCAACACACACACACACACACTCATATATATATATATATATATATATATATATATATATATATATATATATATATATATGTATATATATATATAAATATATATATATATATATATATATATATATATATATATATATATATATATATATATATATGGGATAAAAATATTTGCATTGTGTGATTCAAAGATGTTTTATGTGTCAAATATTTAGAAATTTACTGTGGCAGGAAGCCCGAAGGAAGATATAATCACATATAATGCACCAAACACTGCAACAGATATTGTACTCATATTAAACGCAGCACGCTGATGATTCTCTAGATGAAAAGTTAGATAAACCAGACATAGTACTATTCTTCAATGAAAACTAAAGGGGGAACCGATAAAGGGTAGTCGACCAAATGTGCAGCAATTATACTGTCCAAAGACGAACTAGACGATGGCCATTGGTCGTATTTTATCAGCTTATGAATATTGCAGGAATAAATTCCAATATTTTATTTAACACCACTAATTGCGATAAGGCCCTACGTCACAGACATTTTTTTAAAAATTTAGCGGTTTCTCTAATGACACCCCATTTGCAACAGTGGGATAATATCACCAGCCTATCTGTTGGCATCAAAAGTTACTTAGCTTCATATGAGAGTTCCTAGACTGAGACTCCAAAACTACCGGAAAATTCAAGAGGAAGGTGTACACAGTGCGGTCGAAAATTAAAAGTGTTTATTTATTCCTATGTACTTAGCCACTTAAGGGTTAACTAAACAAGGAAAAAAATGTAGAACCCGGTAAACTAAAAGATTTTTAAATACCTTTTAAACGAGCATTGGTAAATTTAAATCCATCTAGTAGTTTTGACGATACAGCTGTTTAAAAATTGTCAGTTTTTCGAAAATTAAATTTGTGTATTTGTTGAAAAGTGCATTTTCTTTGCAAAACGCTTGAAATAGTTCTCAACCTTTAGGAAATGCATTGTCCTCCTTCACTCTACAGTTCTCTCCCAAATTTTCATTGTGTCGACATTATCTTTATCCCTCTATAGTTCTTACAGTCCTGAATGTCCTTTTTATCTTTGTGAGGCCATCACGCTCTGTCTCCATGTATTGGGCATCTTATTTTCCTCATCATTTGCCACAATACATCAACCTCTTCATCTATGATCCCCTTCCTAATCTCTCGTTCATTTGGGGTCCTGCATTCTATGTTTCTTTTCTGGTGTTCTTCATTTAGCAAGTTTCTAAAGTGCTCATACCACCGTGAAATATGAATCTGTATTGGGTTATAAATATCCGTATGGGCCCATTTTTTAAATGTTTTAAGGATTCAAAATTTGTGTTTTTAATAGTCAGTTCAGAGAACCAATGTTTTGCCTAAATTAAGGCGATTTTTCCAATACTGTAAAGCTCAAAAATCTACTGCGAATAATGATAAAATATATACGTATACAATTGAAAAAAAAAAAACAATATTGATGGAAAAAATAAGTAGAAATAAAAAAACAGACGAGCACTTCATTGTACGATTTGCACATATTCTATATAATTACTTGGAAGTGTTTTCTATTGACTTTAATCTTCATTTTAGGTATCATAACTCTCCATTATATACTGTTAATATTACTAACAGCTTCTCTTAAGCAAATTATAAATTTAAAGAGGAAAATCATATAAAGATAGTTGAAATACATAAAAATATCTTTCCTTAAATTTTTAATAAAAAAAAAATTATTTACCTGTAAAATTTGCATAATTCTGGGCCTTTCTCGTCTAGTTCAATTTCGAGTAATTTGATTTTGGTAGGAGCAAATTTTTTATCATAAGTTAAGGCCAATAGTTCTTTTTTCTTAATAGGAGAAATGTTTTTCAATTCACGGGCAGGCTGTGACAATTTAAAACCTGAAATAATAAAAATTTTAATCGAAGGGAATTTTTTCATTATTCTATTTACAAATTTAAACTATTATATTCGTTAAGTGTGTGACTGAAATGACATCTAGCAATTTGAATTATCGGGTGCCTTCTAACACATGGTTTGATATGGAAAATACCGAACGTGTGTTATTAAGTAGTTAACACAAGTTTTTTTCTATTTCTTTATCTCTTTTATATCTGGAGTATTAAAATATTTGTTCGCTTTCATCATAATCATAAAAAAAATCTATAATAACAAGAACTCGGTACAGTTCCATTTTATATCACCTAGTGGCGCCAAATGTAACTAACTTCCAGTTTCTTGTTTCAGTGTTGATATAATGTTCAATACATAAGTATATCCTTAAATTAACATCATATAAAATTACTTTTAAACTCATCCGTCAACATCCTTGATCGTTTATTTATATTAAATATTTAGGTAATGCTTTATTTATATTACATAAATCACACACAGTTTATTATTATATATATATTTTTTTTCATCTGAATGTGCATTAAAACTTTTATATTACTTCTCTTTCCCACTCACAGAAACTAAATCGATGAACTTAAGCCGCCTGTCCATACACAACAGCGTACATCGAACAAAAATTGCCATAGAACGGTGGTCGGTGATTTATTTGCCAACTGCAATTAAAGGGTTTGGTGCAAAAATTGGTCAAAGACCATTTTTGTCGAAATTGAGTTTATGGCATTTCTTGCCTTTAAAAATACCTCTGCACAATTTGGAGCAAAACCCGTACACGTATTGTGTAAGAAACTCAATGTAGAATAACGTGGACGGTTATTGCACCAAAAATGTTAACAGCACAATCCTTAGGATCGCTGGTATTGAGATCAATAGCCGGCCATATGATTCACATGACCGGTTTTTGCGCCCAAGACTGTGGAAGTTCTAACCTCACATTTTCCTCGTTCGTAAAGTGCAGTGTGTATATCGCTCAGCGAAAATGGCTAGTTTTACTGAGCTTTCTGGTGAAAGTGATCCATACCACGATTCCGTTAATAGTGATGCTGACCCACATTATGTAGTGGAAGAAGAAAGTGGCAACAAAAGAAGCAAAAAGTATGATTTAAACAACGATAACAAAGAAGGCAATTTATAAGTTTTAAAAATATAAAATAATGCTCATATAAAAATGTAATTGCAGATAAGATGATCAAAGCTAGTGGTTCAGGTTGAAATCGGGGATGTATTCCAAAGCATGTAAAGCTGTATCGTGTTTGTGTGCATATATTTACTGACAACTGTGG
This sequence comes from Diabrotica undecimpunctata, assembly GCF_040954645.1. Taxonomy (NCBI): domain Eukaryota; kingdom Metazoa; phylum Arthropoda; class Insecta; order Coleoptera; family Chrysomelidae; genus Diabrotica; species Diabrotica undecimpunctata. The sequence continues at coordinate 142,474,208 of NC_092810.1, read as the reverse complement.
GGGACAGAAGAAAAATGCTGTTATTATTCATTTCCTTTCAACTTTAGCCAAGAACGGAAGATTTTCAAAAACAAGCACACCATTTACCAGAGCCAGGTCACAGCTTCTTACTGTGTGACCGAGATTTTGCACAAATTGAAAAAAAAAAGAAGAGTAAGAGAGAGATTTTGTATTTACCCGAAGAATGGTATTCATTAATTGAAAGCTGTGGTAAAAATTTCACTGTAGAACGTGTAACACAGGACATGGTGTTTGATTTCAAAACATATCTCGAATAAAGCTATTCGATCTTGAATCCATTAATCTCCTCAACAGCAGTAAAAACAAAGTCATTAATTAATTCTAAAATCCATATTTAACACTGAATAAACAAAATGATCAAGATGATGGAGACCTGAGGTATATTTCTATTCAGTTTTATCATAAAACTGAATAGAAAAGGTTTTTAAATATTTATTAGATATTATTGGACAACTTATAGATTTCCAAAAATTGAAAAATCACGTTCATAGACGTATACCCAGTTTTCAAAATGCAATAAATGAAATAAAAGAGAAGTACAAAAACGTCCATTGTAATATTACCCATTTTCTAATTCTTATAAGCCACGTAAGCTTGGCTCACATGTTTTGGTTTATTTCCTATAATACGAATAATGACAATGTGCAAAGACCTACTGTACATATTTATGTTTATCATATTTATATTTTAATACCGAAATAAGTTTAAAAAGGAGTAAATTCTGTAAAAAACATAAAACAAATAAGATTATTTTAAACTGCTTTAAAACTTACCCAAAAACTGCTCATAGTGTTCTACATCTAAAACTGTTGCGTTGAGATCCCTTTCAACATCAAGAGGTTCTTCGATATCTTTCCACGGATATTGGGATTCTATGATTTTATTTGTGAATTCTTTGTTTATTTTTGATACGGAATTTAAAGGAAAAGCCTGGATAGCATCTACTTGATCAATGTCCATAGGCGTATCTTCATGATAAGGTATTTCTTCTACATACGGTTTATAGTCTAAAAGGTACTCATCCAATTGAAGAGGCTTCCTATTAGTATGAATAATTGAACCCATTCCTGAAAAGCAAAAGAAAAAAGTAAATTATTTGATTATTCAATACATTGATGGATAATAATCTTAAATTAAAGGTTACGCCTGATAAGTACAGCATATTTTTTTATTTTTACACAAGATATCCAAAAACTTGTTTTTTTTTTATAGGAGTTCAACGAGATAAATAAACATTGACAATTCAAAAGAAAAACAAACGAACATAAACGTCGCCGTCGGTGCCACACCAGCCAACATTTTTCTAAACATTTTGAAACACGGATGTCTATACAGCCTGGGTAATAATCTATCACCAGTATGGACCTTACGTGAGATGGAGTGAGAAACACCTGTTTAAGAGGGATGTATATTAGGTCCACCCTTTATATCGTCGAAAATGCATTAGTGGAAATAATAAATTCAACAGAAGAGGGCAAGTTCAACGTTTCCAAACTTATTGATTTTATTTGACTTGTTGTCTTTTTAGCACTTGAACAATGTTCGTAATATAATCAAATTTGGACGAATTGATTTAAATGGCAACTTACTGTTTTTGATTTCTACTTCGGAAATCGTTTTATATAAATAAAATTTATTAATGTTTCGTATTTTAAGTACGATTTCCGAATTGGAAATCTAAACATCAAAATAAGCTTATTTTAAAGTCACATTGTGCTTTATTCCCAATAAAAATAATAAACTGCATTATGACGCCACAATAAAAAAAGCTTCATACAAAATTATTTGGCAACGTCGCGTCGTCAAAGTAACGACAGTTTGATCTTAATACTGTGGTAGAGATAGTGCAAGCACTCCTGACCACGGCGCAGTAGACGAAATTTGGTTTAGTCCCCACTTCCATGCGAAACGCATTGTATTATGCACTGTATTACTGTGTAATTCCACTTACAATAGAACCTTTCTGCCTTAACGTGAATTTGACTCCGCCTTCGCGCAGCTCCATGGCCAGGAGTGTTTGAACTACAATCTTTAACGAGCAGAACAGAACTAGTTTGGTATGCCATGCATATTGCATGGGTTCGTGGGTTGGTCTTTCATAAAGCATAATAATTAAGGACAGTACTAATAAAGCATTAAGAAGGAGTAGGTGTATTATATTAAATTTAAACTGGACGAAAAATTACGTCTTTTAATTAAAAATATTTGGTATTTTCCAAATAATATCTTTGAAACAATATTTTCGTTTAGATTTTTTGGAGGTAGTAGGTGAAAATAAAAATTAGTTCTATAAAAATGAAACAAAAAAAGATAAAATTAGTATAAAAGTATAAAATTTGTTCTATAAAAATGAAATCAAATAAAAAATAATTCCAAAACTACTGTTTAAGTTGGATTATCTTTTCCTTCAGTTCCTCCAAGTTGGTGGCTCGCTCGAACTCATACCTGTACAATTTCGTTTTTAACATCTAGCAAACTTAAGATTTTCCTCGGACTGACCAGTAAGCAGTTTTGATCATTCACTAAGACCAAGATATATTACGAATAGTTTTAAGTTCACGTGCATAAACTATGAAGAAAAATAGGTAGGTAGATTAGGTTAGCTCAGAATAAAGCTACTACAGAATGAATCATTCGATCAGTCGATTCGAACTGCATATATTAAGAAATTTTAATTTCAGCAGCAACATTACGGCTAAGTAAATATGACGAAAATTTGAATTTTTTGGAAAAATTTATGTATATTCCCCATTTTTTAAACGAAAATGTGTTCAAATAGAATATATTTTCATGTTTTGTATTTTTAAATTCGTATTTTCCTAATATTTCATCCACCCCTTGTTTATAAATATACATTTATTGAAAAAAAAATAATTGAATTATATTTTTCAGTTTAGTGTATTCTTTAATAGTTTTTTTTCTTTGGTTTATAATTCGGTTTCAATTTCGGTGAAAAATTAATTTGGCTTGAAATAAATAAGGACAGAATACTTCGAGAAGTTTTGAGACAGACAACACATAAGGCTGTAGTTTATAGTACAAGAAAGTTGTGAGCATGTTGTTATAAGCTAGTTTTAGAAATGAATAAAATTTCGTGGATTTTGTTCATTTGCAAGTGCATTTAATAAATACATTTTAGCTTTATGTAAAAAAGGAAAGCATATACTTTACCTGTTTCTTCAACGATTCTGCATCTCAGTTGCTCTAATTGCAGCATAAACGAAATTCTACTCAGAATCGTCGGCAAGAAGTTGGACTGAATCCACAGAGGGGCGGGATATTCCTGTCTCACCACTAATTCAGGAGGTAAATATTCTTCTAATTCCGTATGTTCATCATATTTTCTTTTTCCTTTAGAAGCACCTTTTGGCTGTAAAATAATACGTATTGCTGATTAATTGGAAAGTAAAATTAGGTAATAATCGAATCACTGTGAAGCAAAACAGGTCAATACCTACAAATTTTTTATAACTGTATCGGTTTTGCCAAAAACATCAACAAACAGTTTTGGCAAAGAGAGGTGCCAAACGCGTACACATAGTGGCAAATGAACATGCACAGAATGATACAATAGTATCCTGTGGTAATGCTATGGGTGCCGCTATGCCTCCTGCCTTTATTTAAAGGCATACGACTTAAACCAGGATGGTCAGATTCATTACCTCCTGGTAGAATTGTAATGATGACACCTCAAGGCAGCATGACAATTGAGACTTTTAAAGATTGGTTGCGTCATTTTGCGAAGTACAGATCAGCTGGCAACTGTCTATTAATTTTTGATGGTGCTTCTTCTCATCTCAATTATTCTATTGTTCAACAACACAACACATAAGCTCCATTTCCTTCGAGCACTTCTGGGAAAATGAGGTTTTAAAATACTGGACTCAAAAACAAATATCGCTCAATAACGAAGTAACGTTTCGGAACCATTTTCTTCATAGTATGGGATAAGTCACATAACATCAAATCGGGATTTTCGGCAACAGGCATCTATTATGTAAAATCCAGATGCAGTACAGTAACTGATGACCCTATTGGATCCATTATCTGAGAATGATCCATTTCGAGTACATTTTTCTCAAAGGCAGTCACCTTCTCCAAGTAAGTCGAAGGTTGGAAAAATTAAAAAGCGCTCTGCTGTAGAGTCATCGATAGTGACTCTGAGTCAGTGATTCTGATGATATAAAGTTAAGTGAGATGGAAACATCCAGATGAAGAAAAACATGACACTTCATTTTAAGATATGCTAACCAGTCCAGATATGACACAAAAATAAGTGGACTAACAAAAGAAGACACTGTTCAATCATATATTTGTTCCTCTTGTTCTTAAATCCTTACTTATTATTATTTTTCAGCAAATATATCATTTTGAAGTATAATGTTCAATTGTTAGACCGTATTGCATTCGAAATATTAGGTTGGCGTTATTGCCAACAAGGGTTGGAAATATCGCCAAAAATGACTTTTTCTTTAAATTGTCAAGTAAAAAGTGTAAAAATACACAAGTTATTATTTTAGTAGTTTCTACGTAATTTCAAGTAGTTCAGTGACTAGCTCATCATTGAATTGAATAGTTCAAGTGGTGACATCTTTTTTAATATGATCCACTATCCAATAAAAAAATTCTAAACTTTAGCTTCAAATGTAAAAATTAAAAAACAGTGACGCTCTTTTTTTTAAGAGCTACTGTTTTCTTTCTTCCTTTTGATGACTTGTGTCTTAACTTTCTTGCGTTTCTCATCTCTATGAATGACCCGTCCATAATCTACCAGGACTGCGCAATATTACCATCGAGTCACACTATTTTATTTTACTATGTATACCAACAAACAGGTACGAACTATCGACTTTCGATTTTTTAAAACACTCCAGACTCCTGCTAGCACGACTCTGTACATACTGATTTATAACAATTACCAACTTATATTGACAAGTAGAGATGACTATTACAGATAACTTGGCAACTGACGACTCTTTTGGTTGCATTATTTTTATAGGTGGCCAACTACTTCATTAACCTCAAAAATTAGTTAGACTACTCCCAATTTATTATTTTTTTAATTTCAAATAACTTGCTTGACAACTATATTTTTCTTTGAGGGTATGATAGTTATTAAGGTCACAACAACTGCTCTATTAGGAAAATTGGGTGAGGATATAAAACGACAGTTTTATAGTCTTTAAATGTCAACTTTTTGGTTGCAACAGCTTTTTAAGATGAGGCAAGTAAGCTAGATGAATCCATATAGAGATCATCAAGAATATCAAAAATTCCAGCTGAAAATCTTCACACGGGAAAAACAGCAATGAATGGGCTATCAAAAGCTTGAAGTTCTACAAATTCTCTGGAAAGGATGGTATCTTTCCAGACATACTAAAGCAGGGCATTTTAAAATAATTTTTAACCTTGAATGAAATCCTCCAGCACACCTTAACAGCTCCACTGATAGTTAAATATGAGTATATATTGATAAATTATTACCTAATAATGCCAAAAAATATATTTTTTATTGCATTAAGACGGTGAAATGTACCTTAATAAAAATCCTATTTTTGGTTAATCCTCTAACCTTTAGTAATGGAAGATCAGGGTTTAAAAGAGTAATATTATGTTTCGTCCTAAAATATTCTGCAAAACTGCTGAAGCTCTCATTTGGAAATGGTGATTTAGCAGACTTATTAAAGCATACCTAAAAAAAATATTGTATAAATATTTGTCACAGTGCAATTATCTTATTTTAAATATTTTTTTCTACAATCACTTAATAAAGAAGGCTTTTGTTGCTTATGATATATTAACTCTCAAAAACTACATTTCTCTTTATATGCTTTGTGCGGTTTGTCTGACCCTAAATTGATTATCAATACAAAAAATGGAGTTACCACGTCATTAATTTTGATTAACACTTTAAACCTAATGTGTATTAAATCAAATCACTAATATCCAATGTTTGAAGATCTATGCTCATCAGTTAAGCGCGCTAACTGTGCATTTATGTGGACGTTTCAGTAGACTTGGGCTGTGGCGACTACATTTCAAGTTCAGTTCGAAATTTGGGGAAATAATTTGGCAACGGTGGTACATAATATCAATGACCTCGACAAGTCTATGTTTTGTTTGAATCGACAGTAGTTACCTACTTATTGCAGTCTGAATAGTAGTTATCGTGCCCTTATCTCAATAGTTATGTCAAACAGAAAAAATAAAGTGCTTTCAGCAAGGGAACTCGAAATAATAACTGAAAATTTAAGTGAATTTGAATTTGAAGACGATGATGATTCTATCAATGATCAATGATATTCGGAGAGTTCAGATAATTCTGATCAACAAATATATAAAAAACGAAAACTTTCGGATCGTAAAACATCAAAATATTATGGGGTATGTCAGATACTACATATTTTTCTTGTGACTGTTTTGTAAAATACACCAATTTTTAGGTTAACGTAAATCAAATTAGAAATTTGGGCTGTGGGATTTCAAATTTGGAATCTGAAGAAATAAGTAGGTAATCAAAATGTGAAAGGACTTGATTCTACAAGTTCAGAGGTATGCTGACTTTGAAGTTAAAAAAAAATTAAAATGAAACTTTGAACTTTTTTAGGTCAGTGGAAAGGCAGATTTGGATTCTGAAGAAGTCATTAACCAAATTACGCAATCGACAAGAAATTTAGAGACACGTGTTGTATGGGCTGATGTTGGTAATTTGAATGCTTTTCCGCATCAGCAAAATAGTTCTCCAACTTTGAATGTTATACATCGTCAAGATGGTAGTCCACTTTCATTTTATAAACTTCTACTGGCGGAAGATATACTTGATCTTTTGATAACCGAAACCAATATTTACGCCGAACAACGAATTACTAATGGTATCATCAATCAATCAGTAACACGAAATTATTTTCTAACTAATTGAACTGATACAAATAAGGAAGAAGTTATAACATTCTTTGGCATACTCATACGGATGGGCCTAAATCCAAAACCAAGACTAAGAGACTGTTGGAGTACAAAATTTGTTCATAAATGTTCCATTTATCAAAGTACACAGATGTCAAGAAACAGATTTGAGGCACTCTTGGCTTCTCTTCATTTTTCAAATAATGAACTATGTCCCGAAAATAACCGCCTTTTTAAGTTAAGTACATTAGTAGATATGTAATAAAATTTTTCAAACCGTTTATACTTCAGGGGAGTACGTTTGCATCGACAAGTCAATGGTTCCATTTCGAGGAAGATCATTTTTACAGTATATACCGGGCAAATGACACAAATACGGGATAAAAATATTTAAGTTCTGTGGACAAGGAGGCTATAAATACAACATAAAAATCTACGCTGGAAAGCAAAGTAGATCAATTGATCAGCCTGTTTCCAGCCAAGTTGTAATGGAATTGATACAACCTCTTAAAAGTGGTAGAACATTAGTAACGGACCACTACTACACAGGCGTTAGTTTAGCCCATTTACTCAACGATAATAATATTTGATAGGGACGCTGCGAAAACATAGAAAATATAATCCAACTTGAAAAAAAAAACTATCAAAAGTGGTCATGATAACTCTTGAAAGCAACACAAAAGTTATTGTTGGTAAATGGGTTGGTAAACGAGAAGTTTGTCCAGAAATGATTACGGTACAGACACGGACAGGTACCAAAAGGAAATCAAATACAATAGTGGAATATAATTCCGTTAAGTCTTATATCGATATTTCGGATCAGAGATCAGCTTACAGTAATCCTGTCCGCAGATCAATCAAATGGTATCGTAAAGTAGGTATTGAAATCTTACCAGTAACGATGTTGTAAACGCACCAATGCTTTTTAATGCAACTTTGAACACTAAAATGGACATAATGATGTTAAGGGAAACACTTTTGTTGCAGAAATATGCCTAAAACATGAACACGCAACAGTCCGAGAGATCTCAGATAAACTCGAAGAATACGACAAACGAGGGCGTTGTGTTGTATGTTAGAGCCACTTTTCTGAGAGGTACGGAAGAGCTCATGCAACCAAGAATTCTAAGCAGTGTAATACCAGGTGTACAGGTTGTCTTGAGAAAAAGTTTGTGTTCAAATTGTTTATTTAAGATACATAATGTTACCCTAAACTAGTTGTTTGCTGCATTTAAACATTAATGTATAATATTTTTAATAAAAACCTGTGTATCAATTTTAATACACCTAGGCTATTTGGTATGTAATCGATATTTTCGTGCCTTGTAAACCTTGTGTATCGAATTTGAACACAGCCTAAATATCCCTTAAAATAATAAAATATGCCAATATTTTAAATCACTAGTATATAGTATAACATTTTCAGCTGCAACAACAAAAAAATATCTCGGGCTGAGTGGATAATTTTTTGAAGTAGGCCCTGGAACTCAAAGTGTTAGAGATCATAAACTTGATCTTATTCACATTTATACTCAGACCCATTTTTCTTCCTGCTTCGCTGAAACAGTTCAGTAGATGCTCGAGGTCCAACAAATTACACTCATCAAAAATATTATTGATTGCCCACATACGATTCTTTTATATCTAGAAAATACTTACTTCCGTTACAATATATGTAGGCGTGTCCCGTCTGTACCAGGGATTGACGATTTTTTTCAGGTAAGCCTCTTGTGTTACTGACAAATTCAACTTTTGTTCTTCGCTTAATTCATTAACAAATTGAGCAGAAACTCTGCTTCTCAAAACGTCCCAATCTATATCATCGTTTTCTTTGTTTACAGGAACTAACAGCATCATTTCTGCATTATCACTAGTATCAAAAATTAAAAATCTTGGTAAAATTTCTAAAACGCTATCAAAAACGTTGAAGTGAAATGTTTTAATATCATTCAAGTCTGCGTGGGTAATATTCAGTGATCGGTGATTTACTTTTAAAGAAACTTCTATTGTACCCGAAGTAAGGTAAATCGGGAAGTCACAAATGGTCGGTAACGGTGACGTAGTAATAATTCCATAGGTTAAAGAAGATGTATACATATCATAAACGGTGGATTGATTAATGTCCGAATTATGTCTGCTAAATAGTGGATCTAACTGGAGATAATGTAGATAGACCTTAGAAGAAGGTCGTATTTGTTCTTTAAGTGTATTCGGAACCTAAAATAAATACAAAAAATTAATTAATTCGCATAAATTAGTGCAATAATGCTAAAAAATATAAAGCTATAAAGTGATTTACATAACTGTTATAATGCAACTCTCGTATAATATATATTGTGTGTAACGATTTGCATTGCCTCGATACCGTCAGCGCTTCGTAATCAGGCATCCCGACCAGAAGATCCATCGATGTGCGCTAGAGGAGATGAAAGGCCTTCGACAGTATAAAAGAGCAGCCGCCGCAAGAAGAAAGCATAGTTCTGTCGGAGTATTGATCTGACAACATCTCCACTTGCCCTTGGGTATTGACTGAAGGCCAACCGATTCTGCTGGAGTGTTGACCTAGTGGCAGTTCCTTACCCGGTCTTAGAGTAATGATCTGAGACATAACTATTCTTTCCTATGTCCAAGTATCCAATTATTAAAAACGGCAACAGCGCTGCGATACCCACTGGATGTAATCGTAGGCGGACTATTTTACATAGGTTTTTACATAGATTTTACATAGGTCAAACCAATGGAATAATGCAAAATAGTATCTACGAACATTCCATTTCCGTCCGAAATTTCGATTTCGCCTTAATCCTAGTCCAGCATTATCTCCATACAGGCCACAAAATTGATATTAAACTATATGAAAACCAACTAATTAATACCTCTATCCGTTTCTTTTGTCGCAAGAATTATCCGAAAAGTCATAGAGATCTAAAAATGCTCGAATTGTTTTCATAAAAGGATTTCTTTTATATGAATTTTATATGATCTTTATAATCCCAACAGGTTCACACCATAGCTCCATCTATTCAGTCAATACTGACCGATTTTCTCTATAATATGGGGTCGTAGTCGGACCTCATTTAAGTCAGTGTTGCCACATTTACCATTTACATATAATACCTATGCCCAATTGAAAAATTAATGCACATTAGATATGATAAAGCAAGTAAATTATTGCCCAGAATACTAGAATCCATGTTACCGATATAATTTTAAATCAAAATTTGTTTTAAGAAATTTTGAAAATACTAATTGTATTAAAAAAAGATCTTACCATCTTTTTATGTAATCTTCGCGTTTTTAAATTTGCATTTGTTCTACTTTCTTTATCCGGGTAATGGGAAAACAGAAAACTCACGTCTTCTTCTTTTACAGTCTTCTTTACGGGTAACAAATGATCATCCAATTCTCCCACTTGATGAAGTAAAACGCAGCATTTGAATGCAGCTGCTCTCTTAGCTAGTTTTATGTTTGACATAAATTGCCCCTAAAAAAATTATTGTACATTTTATAAACTATGAGGATGAATGTAAAAAATGTATGAAATGTATATACTTTAGTATTATTTAATTTAATCAATATTTTAATTACACATTTATTGATAATTATCGTTAATACTCCCGAATTCGATATGTGTAATATAGTAAGGAAACAACCGCTTTTTGTTGATTGTGTCAACACAGGCAAATCGGATATGGCTCGCCTATAAGGGAGGAATCTACGTAGAAAACGAATATGCACGGAGATAAGCTAGGGTGGTAATTAGAATCCCACTCGCCAAGACTCCTGCGGTTCTAGCACAACAATATACTATTTATATGTTGAAAAAATTGCAAGAGGAATTTGAAATTACGATAACTTTTTCAAATGAAGTCAATGGAATAATTGAAATACATTTTTGTACGATAAATTATAATTCCCTACAATAAATTGTCTTTGTATGTAGGAGAAGAAAGAAATTAAGTACACTCAGATGCAAAAAGAACCCAACGGAGAAAATTTTGGTAGAATTAAAAGTATTTCAATTATTTTATTTTTATCCCCATTTCGATGATTTTTTTAGCACAATGTGTAAAAATTTATAAATTTTAATTTAGTATAGTTAGTTTTTTAATAAAATTTTATATTTGACTTATTATGCGGGGTTAATCGAAAGGTGATTTTTTATCCTAATTGGAAACATCCTGTGGAATAATTCCGTTAGCGGATTTACGTAAATCCTTGTTTTTCGGTTGCAACCATGTCTTCTAAGAATTATGTTTTTTGTTTCACGTAAAAATAGGGATTGGTTCATTTTTTGGAGCGAAATGCCTTTACCACACACAATTTACAACTTTTCCTATTATGACCATTTTCTTTTGTATTAATTTGTAATACGACGATGGGGCTTTGGTGACTGATATCGAAGGAATATTATATCGACATCCCAGAAGCACTGTATTTAAATAATGATTAAAAGCAACGACATGACCTTGGTTTTAATGAACAATGACAGCAATAACAAAGAAAAACTACTAAAAAATAACTTGATACTTTGTATTGCCACCCCCTAGCCTCTATAACTGCCTGTACACGTCGGCTCATTATGAGGTTGTGAATAGAATCTTGCTGGATGTTTTGCCATTCCTCTTCTAGATCCAAGGGAAGTTGGTTAATTGGGGCTGGTGCGACTTCGCGACCTCTAATATTTCTACCAAATATGTCCCAAACGTGCTCTATTGGGTTCAGATCTAGCGAACACGCTGGCCGTATATATATTGAGAAAAGAATACTACGTGATTCGCTAAAATTTCCTCATTATACCGGTGTGCAGTCAACGAACCCTCAATAAATACCAATTCAGTGTGCGCCTCTCGGGATATTCCTGCCCCCCTAACATCACCGAACTCCCCCCCCCCCTCACCATGGCTAACGTGGTGACTGAAAGCACACTCCACAAATTTCGACGCCAGACTCGTTCTCTCCCATCTGATGAGTGAAGACAGTATCTCGACTCATCCGTAAAAAGAACATTACTCAATTATCCTAAATTCCAATGTAAATGTTCCCTCGAATCTCTTGAAGCTGATTTCTTGTATAAAACAATCATCTAAAGCGGTAGTTTTGCGCTTCCTGTCACTTCCCGCTTTACGTTTGTTTGTTATAGTTCGTATAAAACGTTCCACTACCCTTTGGATGGTAGAGCGATGAGTGTGTAGTACTCTAACCCCATATTCATAATGTCGCCCATCTTCAACCAGAGCAACGGCTTTCGCACAATCTTCGACACTAAGAACCATGATCAATCATAGGTAAACAAAATGTAAGTGTCAATATGACATAATGATAACAGTCACCAAAGCCACCTCGTCGAATTACAAAATAACTCCAAAATAATCATAATTTAAAAAGTCCTAAATTGTGGGCGGAAAATTCATTTGGCTCGAAAAAATGAACCAAGGCATATTTTGACATGAAACAAAAAACCATGCTTAGGAGACATGGTTGCAACCATGGTTGAAAAATAAGGTTTTACGAAAATTCGTAAACGGAATTATTCCACAAGATGTTTAAAAATTAGGATAATAAAACCAGGTTTTAATTAACCCCGTACAATAAGTAAAATCTAAAATTTTATTAAAAAACTGATTACACCAAATTAAAATTTATAAATATATACACAGTGTTCTAGAAAAATCATCAAAAAATAAAAAAAATTGAAATACTTTGAATTTGACCAAAATTTTCCCCGTTGTGTTTTTTTTGCATCTGAGTATAGATTATGTATGTATAAAATAAATAAAAGCAAAACAATTGACCGAAAATTTGTTCATACACTTAAATAGAAAAGGGAATAGTTGGAAATAGTTTAAAATGCATTTCTAAATGGAGATATTAATTACCACAAAAAGAATTTATGATTATGACACACCATCATCCATTGGTATACCTATTTGGGACGACAAACCCTTCAAGCAAATTAACCAAATTCAAATTGAAGCTGGAGGAATACAACTTTACAATTAGATAAGTGAAAGGAGTTAAAAATGTTACGGCAGATTGAAATCACATCAGAAGAACTAAAATGACTAAATAAATAACAAAAAGAAGTATATTGGTGTCAACAAGAAAACATACTAAAAAACAAAAAGTGATACACAATTCGAAGGATTATGTCCTTTCGAAGTGTCATATTTTGTTTAATTCATTATCCCGTACCTGCAGGTAAAAGTCTTGAATAAAAGTATGAATTTATTTTTTTTAACTGTCGACAAAAAATATTTACTATTTAAAAAATTATAAGCATAATTTTCATAAACAAAAATGAAATTTTAACATAAGCAATATGTCATAAATACCTGAATTTCATCCAGAATCTTAGAACCAGTGGGTAGCAGGATAACAACAGCGGTTTTCCCCAAATGATCTTTCTTATACCACTCGGGAGCGGCCTCACTGTACATATCGGAAGAAAGGCTTGTGCAATACTGACATAGCAAAGATATTGCTGATAACATCGTAACGCAAGCACCACCTGGTTTAACGTAATACGGAGGAATTTCATCTTCGTTGTACAATGCTTGGAGAGCTTCTTCTGAAATATCTTCTCTCTCGGAATTCTTCCCGATCAAATACTACAAATAACACACGTATTATAACTACCTTATACGATTAGTTCCTAAAGTAAAGAAACGCTCCATTAGCTTAATAATGGACTATTTTCGGAGGTAAAGCTCGAACATATCGGTTTTTAGTCTTGCACTTTCGTGTACACTATGTTATATATTTGTAATCAGGAAATGCAGGGCTACTCAAAACTATAAAAAAAATACAGGGTGTCCCATTTTATTGGGCACTCTCTGTATACAAAATTTGGTCTGTTGCTACATTGTTGGTCGGTACAGATAAAATAATACAAATTTTGGCAATTTTCTAGAGAATGGTTTGCTAGGGCTGTTGTGTTTAATCTTTTGGTTTGTACACTCTTTGTGTGCAATAACCCTTCTATGCAGGAATTGGTGTGTTTGCCCAATATATGTTGAATGCCTACTGTTGAAAGACTATTTAAATTCACTAAAATTTTCTATATCGTAAAAAGTACATATGTACAAAAAAAAAATCAAAATCCATTAGCAAGGCACAAATAGTATAGAAAATTTTAATACATAGTTTAAAGCTCATGAATAGGTAGATTTATAAGTTTACTCTTCACGCATTCCGAATACTCTTCATTTGAGTACTTTATGTAACAAATACTTGAATTTGAACCTCATTTTTGAATATCCACAGGCAATCTCGTTAAAGTGCAAAATTTTTGACATTTTGTGTACCCACTGTTTGCATCTTTAAATAAATAAATTGAATAACTTTTAAACTAATTGATGACTAAATGTGAAATTATTTAATTATTTTGAAAGTTTGTAAGCACCACAAGACTCAAATTTTTGTAGTTGACAATTTCAAAGTTGTAGCTTGATTTTTGTCGGACAAATAAATAATTAATTATTTTGCCTGATTTTGCAGTTTTCGGAGCAACCAAATAATTTTACAACTTTTAGAATACGTCATTTTGAAGCTTTTTTAAATGTTTTAAAAAGTCAAGTTTTGGAAGTTTAGTTCAAATAATAGTTGGTAAGTATCAGAAATAAATTTAATTAACTTACCTGACTTAACATGTCTTCGATTTCTTTATAGCTATTTATTCTTCTATTGAAGCTGTTGAAATTATCATAATCAACCATTACATAGTAAAAACTTTCTTTGTGTCTAGCTCTTCCTTTTGATTGAACGTAGGACCTGTAATCCATCGGGCAGTCATATTTTATAACTAGACTACATTTGGGCACATCTACACCCTCTTCCAAAACGTTAGATGATACCAAAACATTGATTTCTTTGTTTGTGAAATCGTTTAAAATCTGTAACATAAAATATTACTTTTTTAACTTTTTTCTCATGTAATTAATGAAAAGACAAAAACATTGAGGATTATATATATGTTAAAGATAACATATTAACTATAGGATTAATTCGAGACCTTCTCCCACTACTAAACCGCTATCAACAGCTGGATGATGAAGACTTATCCAGTGATGGCACTCGCCAAGCTGGAGAAATATAGGTATGTGTTATCATCCCAGATAGTCCAGATGTATCTATTCCAAAACACATTCATTTGGGTAAATCGTATGTGATCCTTATTTTTCTTTAATCCCTTCGAAATATCAGACACTTCAAAAGTTTCGCTAAAATTTTATTAAATAATTTGTGAAAAAAATTTAAATAAAGTCATTTTTTTTTCTCCTCTTCGTTGCAATATCTCGGCAGCTATGCATTTTAGAAAAATTTTGTGAGGACAAAAAGTTTTGAAATTAAATTCTACAAGATCGAAAAAATAATGATAATTATTTTTTCAATTTGCAATCCAAAAATTAGTAAAAACTATTAAAAAAAAGTGTCAAAAATCAATTTTTTTTCAATAATCTTTTTCAGCTATTTAAAAGCCACATAGAACATTTAAAATTTAACCAGAATATTTTTATTGTAAAAAACACTACACAAAATTTTAGTAGAATCGATTAAGCCGGACACACAGTAAATTGGGAAAGTAGCTAGTAAGTACAAAACACATTTATTTACTAGTAATTGGCATACTAGTAGCTCGCTTGCCTGTACTGGCAAGGCGAAAAAGCAGGGTAGTTTTTTTACACATGCCAGTGCTAGTAAACAATCGAGTGGTTTTCATCTGAAACAAAAGTACTTGTTTTGTAATTAAAGTTTTTAAGTTTCCAACAAAAAAAGGGGATCCATGGAAGGTATTCTGAATTAGTTAAACAAGCAAATATTGCTGATGACCATGGATATTGTTAGAAATTTAATAATGAATCAGAAGCGGAACTCAAAAAAGAGAAAAATTTGGGATTTTGGTGTGTAAGCACTGTCAGGGGCTATTTTATTTTTATATAAAGATAATTTAGAATTCCAAAGACACACATGCTATACTCGGTTCGCTATTCCCAGTCCGACTGTTTAGTGAATTTAGTAATTATTTTTTTGCGAAGTTACTTTTTGACAGACTATAAGTGACTGGAAATTATTATACAACCAAGCACCCATACTCATGGCCAATATTAATAGTAAACAAACTAAATAGTAAATAAAATAGAACTTTGCGAATTACCGACAATCAATATTTATTTATCGGCACCATATAATAAATAGTTACTACCCATATATACTACCCAAAGTTTGATGGGTTCAGTATACACTTTCACTATTTAGAATAATTCTTCTTTTTTTAAAGAAAGAAGTCTGCAATAGTAGGATACTTGAGCTATTAATACTGAGAAGTGGGAATTGTTGTGTTGTAGGTTTCCGACAATGAATCTGTCAAAATATGCCCGAGCTAAGCGAATGGAGTATAGCTACTGGCATGTCCGTATCGTAACACTCCACACGCATGCGCCTTGCATCCAACAGCATGCTACTAGCAAGAAAAATCAAATTCTTTGCGATTAGCTAGCATGCCAGTTAATGTACACACTTGCCAGCTTGAGGACAGTAGCTTGTGCTTGCTAGGTACTGGTATGCTATTGTGCTGGTAACAGGCATGTGTATCTCCGGCTTTAAGTAGTTTTCGCGAAATAATTTTACAATCTAAATTTTTGATAAAAAGTAAATAATTATGCAGAGCTAATAAAAAAAACTTTTAAACACTTGAAAATTGTTTTACGTATAAAAGGGCATTCAAGCTTTCAAATAACATTGAATCATTGAAATCCGTTAAATAGGAGAGCCTAGGAAAATTTACAAATGTACGGTTTTTATTCTAATAAACAAATAGAATAACTTTTTCTATTTTAAATTAAAACATTTTTCTCTAAACTTATATCGAAAGTTCAGTAAAAGACGCGCATTAAAAAAAAAACATTAAGATTGGTCAAATAGTTCCGATGTTATGATCGATCAAATTTGGCCGGCATTTACATTTATAGTAGGTTTACGGACTGTTTTTTAAACAAATACAATTGTTGTGCCAAGTACTTTTTACAAATTGATATAAATGTTCATCTTTTTTCTTTTGTGTAACCTGATTAAAATGTTTATTTAAAATTTTAAAAATACAGAAAAATGGACGAGGGGCACTGGTGGTGCTCGGAAGAGCAATTTCAGCCGTCTCAAAGCTGAATAGTGCTTAAAAAATTCAATTATATCAGCTTCTAGTGGACCAATTTTGATAATTTTTTTTAAACTGAGGCCCCGTGAGTTAAAACTTTCTAATATGTTACTTTTATCAAATATTATAATTTATATCTACTAAATAGTTGGCACAACAAAGATATTTCTTTAAAGCCAGGTTCCTCCAAACAATTTTCAAAAAATCGAAAAATTGTCTTTTTCAAAAATTGTTAGAAAATACTCTTAGGAATAGTATAGAATTAGTCGGAAAGGCACGCGCGACGTTGAGTAGGTAAAGAAGAGGGAAGAGCGGAGCACTCCAAGCGGTTATCCGGCCATTCATGCGGACCGGGTGACGGCAGCTGTTTACTTTATTGGGCTTTTCTGGAAACCACGTTTTTTCAACTAGATCACTCGTATTTCGAAACTATTGCACTTTTTATGATAACGGCATTTTACTCTTTAGATGACTCTCTATGGTCGGTAGTATAACCAAAAATATTCATTGTTATTTAAAAAAGTTATAAACAATTAAAAGTGCAAAAAAGGTTCGAAAAATTCAAAAGTCCGCCATTTTTTTTTTCGTCGAAAATGTTTCATTGTAGCAGCGACCATAGCCAATTCGATACAGAATATGAAAACATTTTGTTTTTTTTTTTCGGATGATTCGTTTCCAAGAAATGATGACACCCATACACCCACAACAAATGTTGAAAAAAAGTAAAAAAAAATTAGTAGTTTGATGTATATTATTTTACCTGTAAAAACCAGACCTCAAAGCAAAGAATATCGACGCATATAGAAAAGTCTTTCACTGTCATTTATTAGCGTTGGCAAAGGTTATACACAAAACAATCAGAAGTTGATTATGATTTTAGTTCCTTATTTGTACCACTAGGGAGCGGCCATGTCAACGCTATTACTGCTTCTAAAATAAGAAAGAGTTGAGCATCAAATGCAACTTTAGATATTTTATATGTAGATACCACGTATTTTGAAATTTTTTTAAAATGTTTCGTAAATTTTTGGACAGGAAAACAGTATAATAAAAAGTTATGTGACGGTTTTTCGTTGTGTTGGAACAAACCTATTTTTAATTCAAAGTTATAAAATTTTATTTACATTTAATAAAAAAAATACTTTGAGTATAAAAATACTTTTAAGTTTAAAAATTAAAACTTATTTACAATAACAACAATGTTATTGGTGAACAATTTAATATATTAAAAATAAAGATTTTATTGTGTAAAAAACAAAAAAAAGATAGTAGCGTCTATATTCTTTGCTCAAACGTTCGTAATATTGTTTTAAATGGTGATCAACTTTGATAAATCATAAAAAATTCATTTAAAAATTGTTTTGTTGGCTCTGCATAATTTTGAAAATTAATAACTTTTTTTCAAAAATTTTAATTGCAAAACTATTTTGCGAAATCTACTTGATCGAGTGTGCTGAAATTTTGTGTAGCGTTTTTCTCTATTCAATAGATAAACTTTTGAAGGTTTTAATACCCCAAAAAAAAATTATTGAAAAAACATTGATTTTGCCCTTTTTTAATGGTTTTTGGTAATGTTACAATAATAATTGTTTTTTGAATTTGGAATAAATTCGACCTTGTAAGAAATTTGATTGCAAACTTTTTTTATCTAAAATGCATACTTATTTGCTTAAAAAAAATCTTTCCGTTATACCCGTTAAGTAGAGATATTAGACAAAAATTTAGAAGATATTTAACTCACTTGTTTGTTTTTTTTATGTAAGTATAATAATTCCCTAGTATCATTATAAGGATTACTATTATGTCCTACTATAAAATTGGATTTGATGTAATTATATTGGTGATCATTTCGACTTAACGCTTGCAAAATGTGAAATAAAATTTGTGCGGTAGATCTTCTCTGTGTAAATACTATGCAACATAATTCATCGGTTCCCTTTATTTTTTGGGACTGATTAAATATATTAATCAGTTGTTTGATTTGATCTGAAGAAAACTGATAAATCTGCTCCCTTTCTGATAATCCCTTCATCCGTTTCTGCAACTTTAGAGATATAAATCCAAGCATGGTCTGCACAGAATCAAAGATCATGGAGAGCCTCATGTCGTCACAATGTTTCTTCAACCTAAAATTAAAAACGTAAACATAAACACAAACTAAATATTAACTAACTTTTACAAAAATTCATGGATCTTTTATAAATATATTATATCTTTATATATTATAAATATGTCTTTTATATATATATATATATATATATATATATATATATATATACATCCCACTATCGTTTTAAGCTCTTTTCACGTTGCAGTCATTTAGCATCACCAAGAAATGCTATCATTTTCTATTTATAAGTCGTGTATGTTCGTTTAGTGCACCTTTGTAGGCATGGCACCGTTGTCGGTTTTTCAATAATCCGATTTTTTTATAAATTAAATTTTTTACATCAAACCATCATTTTAACATTGGGAGGTAAAATTACTGTATTTGGTATCATTTTAAAGCCAATAGATGTTGCCAGTGTTAATACTTAAATAATATTTGAAAACATAAAAATATCGATCGGTTTTGGGTCAAGTTCAAATGCAGACATTGAAACTACCTGCCGACCGGCTGGGGTCAACCAACTAGTTTTTTTATATCAATGTTCAGTTGTTATATTTATTCAATTTAGATATTTTTTCCCAGAGAGTTGTGTAGAGGAATATTTTACATATTTCCAAGCTGTTTAATCGTAGCTATCAGTGAATAGTTTAAGATAAATATTAGATTTTTATGGGATTAGGTCAAAAATATTGGTTGTGATTGAGATGAGAATCACATTTTTAATTATTTAATGTTTAACATTTTGATTTCAATTCAGGAAATCGTTCTCAAAAAACGTTTTTTGTACAAAATGTGTATACACATTTTTACATAATTTGTACAATAAACAAGGTTAAATATTGGAAATCGTATCGTTAAATATTCGTTAATTAAAAATGTAATTTTGAAAAAGACGTACAGTTAATTTTGTTTTGTTTTCTTAAACAATCTTAAAAGGCAAAATAAAAAATTTTGCTTATAAAACGTTTTGTATACATTCTAAAGAAAAATAATTTAAATAAAAGTTGTAGACCATAAAAAGTTTTCTATGTAGAGAAATACCAAATTTAAATACATAAATAATTGAGATAATTCCAAAAAACCATAAACTCTAAGATATTATATGTTTGTAGTAATTTATAAATGTTAATAACTTTGTTTTGTGACTAACGACAGATAATATAGCTACTTGAAATCATGGCAATTGATGAGTTATTAAAGTGTGCTAAATATCAAGCAGATCAAAAAATATTTTACAATTTATTCAATTTGTTTATCACAGAAAGCAATTATTTAAACAACTGTACTTGTCCAAACTCGTATGACTATAAGTATTTTGTAACTTGCAATCGATTATTTGCGCTTTCAGTTTTAGGGTATATTAAAAAAACTTTTAACATATTATTAAATTTTTTATTAAAAACCAGTTTGAATAGGGGACTTTTTAGTTTTTAGACCACTTAACGTTTTTTTAGTTTCTTTGACAAGTGAGGATTAGGTTATTTCTTCATATGGGCTATGAACAATTGTCTAGTCAAGTCAACACTATTATAGTTACCTATACTTTTCCAGTAGTCATGCAGACGGTTCATTTTAATTGTCCCCATATGGAACTTAAGCTCGAGAAAAGTCTTAAATTCTGTTTGTGTTGTCTCTTTCCAAAACGCAATCCTCGATTTTTCTGAACGACTTTGTGCAAGTATTTTGTCAGTCACTTCCACCATTCATTTAATCCACATCGTCCTCGCCCGATGCTTCTAACAATGATTGTAATTCAGCAGTGGTCAATCTACGTTTATGTTCACATCTACCTTTTTTAGATGTCGAAGGCATATTATTTACATCCATTTCTTTATAAATACTATAACTCACTTTTACGGAGGTAATTAACAATAAAAACGTTCTACTGGAAACTATCAACTTACGACTTCCAATACTATAAGGCCACTTGAGCCACAATACGTTTTTACTCAATAATAGTTCCTGTATAAGTAAAATTGTTTTTTAATGTGCTTCATTGAAGCACACTAGATATATTTCAGTTTTGCCATCACATTCTTCAGAGTATGTTTTAACTTTTTTAACTTTTCTATCGGCCTTTCTACTAGTCATGCTTCTTCTTAAAACTTTGTAACATCTTGTACACTTTCTTCTCTTTGTATTATCTACATCGCTTTGCCTTAGATGGTATTTTTGGGTGTAACTGGTCATGAGGGTTACAACATTTCTTTATTTGTAAACGCCTTCGCGAACTCCAGTCTGAACTCAAGGATAGGTTGTCGCTTTTTTTACGTTTTCTATTATTTAGCAACTAAGCATTGACTACTGCGGTATTAAATATTAATTCCATTGCCACTTTCCGGTACCACTTCAGAATTTTGCGTATTGGGCTTTGGTAAGAAGCCACTTGATCACTAAAATCAACACTCTTTTTCACCAAGTTATAATCGAGAATAATTTGTGGTTTTAGTACTTGTGTATAATTTTTCTTTTTATTTGATTAAACCAAGATACAACTATTATGTTTAAATGTTGCAAGGATTAAAACTGGTCTTTTGTCGACCCATTTTATCACTCGTAAAATCAATAATGGGGTTAAATTTCATCGAGAGTAACTGGTTGCAACTTTTTTAATCGAGATTTTATTTTTACATGTTTTTAGAGTAAAACATCTGTACATGAATAATTCGTTTCTTGAACAATGATTTCAATTCATCGACCAATATTCTAAAATAAGGTGTTATTACGTCGTCCAGAATATTATAAACTGGTTCTCTTTCATAAAGCATTGGAAATATGGTTTACACTCTATATTTAGAAAAATCTTTTACTGCAACTCTTGTTCGACCTAAACTAAATTAATACACAAAACAAATTAATCTATTTTTTTTATAGAAATGCAGATTCCTGTCGGATTTTTATCAGTGCGGCATGAGTCACTGGTGTCTCGTATATCCGGACCTCTTATCGCATTACAAACATAATTCGTAATTAGCAGTGCGGTACAAGATACATTTATGTCGTATAATCTGAAAGCCGTAATAAGACCATAAGACCGTATGTTATAAATTAATATATTCCTAAAAGAATTATCTTGAAACATGAAATAAATACACTAAAAAAGTGCAATATTAAGTGTTATTTAAAAAATGGTATGTCATTCACGACGGGCGTACAGTTAAAAACAAAAGTTTTCAGTGTTCTATTGCTTGATTATTATCATCTGGTATTCTGAAAATGTTGACATTTTTTCCTGGTCTGATCTTCCTCAACTAACGTCATCTTTCTTAATTTGTGGGTTGTGTTGTTCAGGTCTCTTTAAGTGTTTTTGTTGGTATCCATACTGAATGATCTTCTTTAGACAATGTACTAATGTAGTGTTCAAATGTGGCATTGCGTGCGTCATGTAGCGCTGATCTTAATTGTCTGATTAGTCGATTTTTGTGTTCGTCATTAAGATTTCGGCTTCTTGGTCACCTAACTCTTGCTCTTAATTTTTCGACTATTAGTTGTATAATATAATTCGGAGTGTTACTTGTGTTTTCTTGATTTGGAATTGTTAATCGTGTAGCTCCATATGAAATAGTAAAAGATGAAAACGGCAGCATATTCATGCATAAAAAAAGGTAACGCGATAAAGATATCTGAAACAACTGTTTTATGTTATAAGAGATGAAATAGTCCGAAATTGCCAGGTGAACAGGGTACTATAAAGAGGAAGTAGAATTAGCTATGAAACAGCTTAAATGGGGAAAAGAAGTAAGCTTAGTCCAAATACCAGCAGGAATCATTCAACTGGGGAAAAAATTAAACGGATAACAATATTCACTCCATTTACAGAAAAGGGGGTGACCCGCAAAAATTTTAAGAACTTCTTTAATAGCCTCCAGTCAACAGTTTCCTAATCATGTTTAAAAAACGTACGGAATGCACTGTATATACTAACCCAAACCGTCAACAAACTTGTTGTTGCAGTTATGTATTACGATCAACTTAAAGGTTATGCACGACTCCCCTTGCATAGGTACACAGGCATGCACCCGTGAGGAAGAAAAAAGATTTGTCATAACGTTACATTATGTCACATTTTAACGTTGAATATTTTATGGTCCCGTTTGGATTATAAAACGAATGATCGACTTTTTCTCGCACAGATCCCGCCTATGTAACTTTACAAAGCGAGTCGTTTGCTGGGTATTAAAGAAACGTCTATGGCCATCATATAATTTGACGCTATTTCACGTTCTACGACGCATTCCACGTTTGACACACTGTCTTGTTTAGTTTTCTGTCATTTTATTTGTTAAATCCTATCTCATTCTCGTCACAGCGTCAAGGAGCAGTAAATGTGTGCAGTGAACGGGAGGAATATGTTTAACAGTGAACGTTGGAGATTTTTCGAGTCTTTCATATTTTCTTCTTTGAGTGCCTCTCCTATCGGAGATTGGATATCATTAGGGCGATTTTAATTTTATTTACTGCTGTTTTGAATAATTCACTCATCACTAACTCATCAGGTGGCCAAAGTGTTTAAGTTTTCTCTTTTTTATATTCAGTATAACTTCTGGATCGTTATGTATTCTACGTATTACCCCTTCATTTGTAATTTTATCCACTCAACTTATTTTTAGTATACGGCAGTAGCACCACATCTCAAAGCTTTCAAGATTTGTAACATTCTTCTGTTTAAGAGTCCATGCCTCAACACCGTAAAGCTAAGTACTGAATACATACTAAGTAGTTAACTAAAAGTGGACGTATGCAAAGAGATGTATGACGTAATCGTACGGTATTTGATAAATTCTGTCACGTAATATGCCACATACCTCTGTGCGTAAATTCGTTTTATTGCTGCCAGTTTAAGGTGTTATTAGATGCAGCCATGTTGAATTTCTCTCCACTATCGTATTATCTTCGTTAAATCCTATCATTTTAGGCTCCATATATCCTGATTAGACCTATAGGACCTGAGATACGCAACTAAGGCTCTTTTGACATAACATATATAGGAGTAAAGATATATACCTAAGGTCCTTTTGACGTGTTGATGTATTTGATTTCTACGTCGTAGTATTCTATTGGTTAAATGTTACCATTTGAGGTACTGTACGTCACGATTGGACTAATAGGACCGCAGATACATAACTAAGGCCCTTTTGATAAACTGATGTATTTTATTTTTCTATCTTATTGTATTCGATTGGTTAAATCCTATCATTTGAGGTACTGTACGTCACGATTGGGCTAATAAAAACGAAGATACGTAACTAAGGCCCTTTTAATATTTTGCTGTATTTGATTTCTATCTCATTGTATTCTATTAGTTAAATTCTATCATTTGAGGTATCGTACGTCACGATTGGACTGATAGGACCAAAGATACATAACTAAGGCCATTTTGACATGCTACTTTATTTAATTTTTATACCTCATTGTATTTTATTTGTTAAATCCTTTCATTTGAGGTACTGTACGTCATGATTGGACTAATAGAACTAAAGATACACAACTAAGGCCCTTTTGACATTGTTCTGTATTTGATTTTTGTATCCCATTGTATTCTCTATGTTAAATCCTATCATTAGAGGTACTATACGTCACGATTGGACTAATAGGACCGAAGATACGTGACTACGGCCCTTTTGACATGTTGCTGTATTTAATTTTTTTATTTCATTGTTTTCAATTCGTTAAATCCTGTCATTTGAGATACTGTACGTCATGATTGGACTTATAGAAACGAAGATATATAATTAAGGCCTTTTTGACATGCTGCTATATTTGATTTTTCTGTCTTATTGTATTTTATTGGTTAAATCCTATCATTTGAGGGGCTGTACGTCGCGACTGGACCAATTGGAGCGAAGATACCATAGGTAGTTGCAATATATCATATCCCGTTACTTTTAACCAACCATGATGCCAGAATGATTTGTGGATGAAAAGAATATATATATATATATATATATATATATATATATATATATATATATATATATATATATATATATATTCTTAAATTTACTATTTCATTGTGGGTAATATTATATTCAACAGCGATGCCAAATTTCTGATGCTAAAATGATTGATAATGAAAGTGGGATATACATTTTCATGTATATAATGGCAGCGAGTAAACGGTAAAACCCTGAACTAAATATATATAATATTTTCACTGTACCATCATTTTAGACTCAAACATTTTCTGGAATAAACTTGTATAACTCAGTAAGGGATAAAAAGAGAAAGTGGATGTTTTAAAATATCAACACGGTATCAACACTCTAATCAATGAGATGGTTAAAATTCTTGTAACAAGTACAGGAAAAAAGTTATTAAGGTCTTGTAAAGTAGCGTCGATATACAGATGCTACTTTGCAAGTCGATGCTAAATTGATGGTAAAAGCATAATGTATCGATGCGAAAATGATAGTATGATGTATATATATATATATATATATATATATATATATATATATATATATATATATATCTTCTTCTATGCAAAAGATCGTCAGTGTTATTTATGCCTGTCCAGTTCTTTATATTTCATAGCCACGACATTTGTTTGCGACTTACTTCTCTCTTGCCTTCAATCTTTCCCTGGACGATTAGTTGAGGGATTACGTATTTTTTTTCCTCTCAGAATATGGCCGAGGTATCCAATTTTTCGTACCTTGATCAAATTGAGTAGTTCTCTCTCAGTATTTGCCTTTCTTAAGACTTCCTCGTTTCTCAACCTATCTGTCCATGGTATGCGGAACATTCTTCGCAATGTCCACATTTCGAAGGCCTTCAACTTATTAATGGAAGGTACTCTTAACGTCCATGTTTCCATGCCGTATAACAATATGGACCATACATAGCATTAAACCATCCTGTATCGGAAATTGAAGGAAAGATTGCGGTTACATAGCAGCGGTTTAAATTTGATAAAAGCTTGTCTTGCTTGTTTGGTACGGCATTTTATTTCTTGTTGAGGATCCCATTGGTCATTCATCATCATTCCCAAGTATTTAAATGTTTTCACTTGATCGATTGGAGCATTATCTACTTGCAGTTAACAAAAAAATTATCATAAGTGATCCATCCTTGAAATGTGTCAAATTCTAAAACATCCATCGTCCCTAAATAAGAGAACCGACATCGACAACTTGAGCCAGATATATCACTCCAAATAAAAAAACCCCTTACAAGAGAGTAACTTCATTCCCATTTTTCTTTCCATTTTTTTGTTTGGTTGTTTTTTAAAGAAAAAGGAATAAATGAATCCTTTTAAAAAAAAAAGGTCTGTCCCCGTTCCGCCCGTTAATTCGCTCAAGAATCGTACCTGCTTGCCACATTCCAGAGAAACACATGTACGACAATAAGCCACATGTGAAAATTATGACATCCTAGAGCTGTCAGAAAACAATCGAAAAGATTAGTGTGGTTTGACCCTCGAAAGAGCTTAAACCAACATTCAAATGAAGCCATCGGTTAAAATCAAATGAACTAGTGTTCTTACAGTTTTTCTTGTATTTTTTGTTTCGTTTCTCTCGTAGAGTTTTTATAACATCTAAAAAAACCCTACAAATTGTTTTTGTAAGTATGAACCCTGTTGGTTGTTTACTGTGATATTCTAAAATCTTTTTTATTTGTAGTGAACTGATGATGCTTTTAAAAATAAAAGCGAAACGTATTCGAATAAATCAATAAAGTAGTTGACGACTTTTATTGGCCAATTATTGACCGATAAAACCTCTGCTATTCAACCATTGGATATATTTTAAATGGTCGTATTTTTTGCTATATATATATATATATATATATATATATATATATATATATATATATATATATAAATATAAATAACCGTATATACGTATTTCTGACTATTTTTCGTCTTCAGTACGGTGCAGCCAAGTTAGAAAAGGAGCATGTTAACTTGGGAAAGGATCACTACATGAGCAATGCGACCAATTTGTGGCAATAATGCTAGAAGACTCTGAGGTTTCCACAGCAACAACTAACACATCCACGGAGAAAGCTAAGCTGTCTGAGGAAAGGAATGCCAAACGTTTAGAACACTTCAAACGACAAGAAAAAAGTTAATGCGAGTTAATAGTAAAATAAAGGTAGAAGGTATGGGTATAGCTCGCAACCAAGGGAAAAAAATATATAATAAAATATGTGTATCCGCCTTCCATCGGACAGTTAGTGATCAGTGTAGTAGTGTCTAAAGGCTCAGGAGACTGAGACTAGGAAGCCCTGAAGAAGACATCGAAGAGGACGTCGAAAGCTCGGTGCAACGATAATCGACGCGGTTCAACCCAGAAGACTACTGAGTTTAAACCTAATAAGTATACTTAATTAATTGGAAATTAATTGATATAAGGTTGAATGCTCGAATAAATGAAAAACGAAAGGCAGATATCGAGCAGTTTTATTAATTAAATCTTGCCCAAGTACTTTCGCTTCCTAGAGCATCTTCAGGGGCATTTCGTCAATTTTGGGCTATTTAACAGTCGCAGAATGTCATAAACATATAATTAAACATAAAATTGTACAGAAAAACTACACTAAACAAGGACAAAAAGTTTAAAATTATTTAAAAAATAGTCGAAGCTACATTCAACTGAAAGAAGCTGATATAAAAAACAAACTCCAACAGAAAATATACGAAAACTTTGATAAATTGGATACTAAAACCTACGAGATAAACCAACAATGGGAAAGATTAAAAAACTGCCTCCTCGTTCCATACAAAAGGAACAGAAAAATTGATAAGAGAGGCAAAACAAACTTACTATGAGAAAAATGTAAAGAGATAGAAGATCTTCAGAACAAATACGACCTATTCAATCTACATAAAAAGGTTAGGCAGGGCTGCAAAAAAGAAACCACAACACAACTTTTTTAGATAAAAATGGAAATACTGGAAATGGATATAATGACCGACGAAAAGCTAAAACGATGGAAAGAATATATGGAAGAGCTCTTCGACGACGAAAGAGGAATTCAAGACATTTTTCGAGGACAGAGAAACAAGTATAGAAATTAGCATTAACAAGCAGATCAACTGCCTATTGATATCCTTAAAATAATAGAAAATGGGTAATTGGATGTCCTCTTAAAGCTCTTTAATGAAATTTATCAATCGGATGACATACCCAATGAATGGTTGACCTCAACATTTATTTGTCTCCCAAAAAAAGAAAAATGCTAGAGAATGCACCGACCACCGCACCATAAGCCTGATGTCTCACACACTCAAAATGTATTAAAAGATCATCCATAAAACGCATTTACCAAATACTTGATATGGAAATTGAAGAAACCCAAAAAGAGAAATCAAACGATTTCTACTTAGCGAAACCGAATTCAAATCTTAACCACTGTGTTTCCTAAAATTTGCGAAACAAACAGCTGGATGAATTACTCGGCAAGGGAATCTAAAATTGCACTCCACAAGCCGTTCATCCTAGTCAAAATTCGTAGTGAATTCAGTTTCTCGTACTTCCAACGAAGTAAATAACAAAACAGAATGACGGTATTAGATTTTTGTTTTGATAAAGTGCAGCAACAACCGTTGATACGTATTTCGACCTCCTTAAGTCTCTTCAGAACGGTATAGCCACTGCTCTACCCAATTTGGATTACGTAGAGTAGAGGCGTAGGTACCCGTGAAGCTCTCTTTGCATTCAACGTAGTAATCCAGTGATTGTAAAAGAGGGTCCAGTTGCCGATACCAGCATACCGTTCCAGTTCCAGTCCCGATAAGGTTCCAGGAGGAACCATCTTTTAAGAGGGGAGCAATGTTACGATAAATATGACTCATATTTAAGCTGTAAACATTTTATTCTAACAAGTATTTTAGTAGGTTCTCCTACGATAAAATCTGTCAAGGTTCCAGGCTATTCGAGAAGGGTCAAGCAAAGGTAACCGTCCGCTTCAAAGGGAATCCAGAACAACGGATATTTAATATATATATATATATATATATATATATATATATATATATATATATATATATATATATATATAGAGGATTTTATTGTAAACAGTTAGTCTTAATAATGGTATCGAGTCGTCGAATTGTAACGCGG
Source organism: Diabrotica undecimpunctata (assembly GCF_040954645.1). NCBI lineage: Eukaryota > Metazoa > Arthropoda > Insecta > Coleoptera > Chrysomelidae > Diabrotica > Diabrotica undecimpunctata. Next base: position 142,444,954 of record NC_092810.1, on the reverse strand, counting down.
AAATAAATTAGTGTAAATAGTCTGAAAATAAATTAAAGTAGTTGTGTTATAGTTTTTAGTGATAAGTGAAAGAATATTTACATATATATATATATATATATATATATATATATATATATATATATATATATATATATATATATATATATATATAATATATATATAAATCTAATAAAGACTTTAATAAATTAAGTGTTAGAACATTTTGTAATAAATAAAGTTACTAAATTAGACTTATATAGTTCAATATCAAGGACCGAGCATAACAACGAAGTCATAAGAAGAGTCAACAAAAGAATGGAAATATTGAAAACCAAGACACGAAAGTTGCAATACCTGAGGCATGTTGTGCGTAATGAAAGATACATACTTTAATCAATTATACAAGGGAAAATCCAAGGCAAAAGAAGTGTAGGAAGGAGAAGAATCTCATGGTTGAGTAACTTAAGGAAATGGTACGGATGCACATCAATCGAACTATTCAGAGCGTCAGCATCTAAGATCAGAATAGCCATGATGATTGCCAACCTCCGTCGCGGAGATGGCACGTAAAGAAGAAGAAGAAAAAGTTATTAAGTTGTTGAGAAGGGGTTTCTAAGTTCTTGAAATATTTCGAAAGTGATGACAGAGTCGTTAACGTCAAGGAAACTTGTCATAAAAAATAAATACTATCCTAGTAGAATTTCAAAAGTGTCTACCATAGATGAAAAATCAAAGAAACCAATAAAAAAAGAAGATGTTAAAATGGAGAAACTTAAAAATTAAAAATCTTGGAACAGACCAAGATTCATAGAGAATTGTTGTGCCGATGATAATTTAACTAAATTAAAATAAATATAACACTACCTTTCAATTTTTATAATATTCACTTGACAAGCTTTTGCTCCACCATATATCCCCATGGTTTCAATATGATACACTAAATCCTTAAGAAGATTTATCAACCGTTTTTGTCCTTCTTCTACACGTATCGGCACTAATCCCTTTAGAGTTAGATTAATCGGAATTGGATTTCCAATTACTTTGGACAAATTTTCCATGATTTTCTCTAATCTAGACTTTACAAATAGCTCATCCATTTGGAGAAGATGTTTATTAAATCCAACGACAACTTCGTGAGGATTTGTAGAGTAGCTAAAATTAAAAAAAAAATTAATATTGCAGTCGGAGGAGTGCCGACATAAGGCACATGACAACTTTAATAGACATACTCCGAATCTCTAAATACATTTAAAATAAGTATATAATTTTTTATTTGCATTTGATTTTTTAATTGATTTTTTTTGCATTTCTACCGTACCCAACTTTTTTATTCGATTCTAAGTATCGAACCTTTTTCAAGTTCAAATGTATTTTTTTTATTTTTCCAAGTGGGCCGGAAATTGTTATTAACAAATATTTTATTAACAAAAAAGCAATTTCCCAAACCGCTTCGAGTAAATTTCTTTTTCACGTATCTCATGAAAGTAAATACTTTTTCTCTTTTGAAAAAATGCCTTAATTAGCGGTTGGGATTTTTTTTCTAAAAAAAAAACTACTAAATAAATTACAATTCTACAAAAAGCTTTACAATCTTTAAACTTTCACGTATAAGTAAGAATATTTTGATATGATACGGATAAGTGATTTCTATCTTGCTAAAAATATACTTTTAAACTTAAACAAAGATTTCTAAGCACTGCGCGTGTCTTTCAAATATATTTGAATTCAAAATATTCAATAAAATAATAGTTTATACAGCTTACCCAATAACATCTTTAAGTTCTTCTACTGTGGCAACTTTACTATGAAACGTTGTTTCCAAAGTCCTGATTTTCGGTAAGACCTCGTGTGGTTGGCAATTGCCGTTTAACAGAGTCGCTGTGAGACCAATAACTCTCGGAGGATCACTTAAATGTTCAAATCGTTTCATTAAATTTCTCATGGTATGATCATTTACGCCTCGATGACATTCATCAAAAACCAACAGATTAACTTGGTTCAAATCTAAAAATATATTAAAGATAATTTACATATAGTCAAATTCAAATAAAAAACTTTCGTAACTAAGTCAAAAAACAAGCAACGTAGACTCTTCTTCGTGACAGTGCTGCCACTACAAAATTAACTTAGAGAGGTTAAGTTACAGTAAACATTGCAAAATGTGCTCTAGAGAAAATTGTTGTTTTTATTGTAAAAAGAATTTGTAGATGCTGTGATTTGTAGCATTTGCTCGAGACACTACTGCCCAATACACTACTGCGAAATACAGTACAATCAAGTTAATGTGCAAAAAGTGAGGTTAACTCAGCATACAGTGAAAGTTTATCATTGCCGCCAAATGAAATCTCCGAGTTTCAATAATCATTTAGAAGATAATGGCTTTCTTAAGTAGTAAACTTTAATGCTCTCATATTGGAAAACAAAAATGCACTCAAGAACTGCGAGATATGCAAAAAGAAAATATGAAAGAAATGTAGTGGGTACATATTCTTTCGAAACGCATACAATACGCTACAATAGACCAGGGAAAGTATCACGACATAGCGAGTATTTCGGCCATTAAATAAATAATAAATATAGACTAAATTCTAATACCGTAGTCCTATCTGTGAAAAAGTAATCGATTTTGGGTAAAAATCTTATACAGGTTCTTAAAGTTTCTAAATGGTATTTCTGGTACTCCAGTCGCGATAGCATTTGACCTTGCATGCCGAGCTGCCTCAAATTTTATTATTCTAACCTTTATGGTCATGTTTATGATGATGTATACATATCGGGAGCAAATAACACAGGAAGAAATGGTGTTGCAATTATGGCGACTAAAAAAGTTTCACAATACGTGTATGATTACTAATCGATAAATGATAGACTTATAAAAATATCCTTACTAGCATCACCAAACAAAATGCACATTCTTCAGGTCTATATGCCAACCTCAGACGCGTTAGACAATGAAGTGGAAGACGTATACTCCGTTATTGAAGACACAATAAGAAATATTTCATCTAAAAAACCACTCATAATCATGGAGATTTTAACGCTAGGTAGGAGAAACAAGAAATTATAACATCCAAAATGTAGGAAACGATGGGTTTCATATCACAGTATTAGAAACAACCGAGGCGAACGTTTAATAGATTTTGCAACCGAAAACAGTTTGGCCATTGTAAACACAATGTTCAAACATCATGCCCGTCGTTTATTGACGTGTACCAGCCCAAATGGAGAATACAAGAACCAAATCGACTACATATTGATAAGAAGCAGATGGAAGACATGTTTTACAAACGTAAAAACTAGACCAAAAGCTGAATGTGGATTCGATTATAAATTGTTATGGGCTTGCTTCAAGATGAAGCTAAAAAGAACAATGCCGCACCAAAATCAAAACAGGCTGGAAAATCATTTCAAATCCAAAAACATTTAGAGATGCATTAAAGGAAACTAGTATGTTTAACACACAAGACTACCCAGAACGAGGAAAGGTTTCAGAAATGCCATAGAAACCTCTGTAGAAAGAACCAGAACCGAAAAAAAGATCATCAAGAGAAAACACTGGCTGGCAGACAGAACGCTGCAACTTCTCGAAGGGCGAAGGAGAATTAAATCTCTCATAATATATCAAAACGATAGCAACAAAAACGAATTAGCAATGTTAAATGGAGAACCGGGACCTGGAGGCATCTCACCTGAGCTTATAAAATACGGATCAAAAAAATTACACCGGATGATACAATGGATATTTCAGAAAGCCATAAATGGAGAACAGCTCCCAAAGGAATGGACGGCGGCATATATGACATCTATATTTAAGAAAGGAGATAGAAAACGATGCGAAAACTACAGAGGAATAAGCGTAATATCATCAATAGGAAGATTATATGGGAAGATACTACGAGAAAAGATAGAGCAAGCGATAAAAGGCAAAATCGGAGAGGATCAGGCAGGCTTCACGGCAGGAAGATCATGCATAGACCACATATACACACTGGAACAACTGTTGGAAAAGAAAAAAGCAAAAAATAGAGATATACACTTGGCATTTGTGGACCTGAGAAAGGCGTATGACTCTGTACCAAGGTCAGAACTATGGGAGGCAATGTACAAATTAGAAATACAGACGGAACTCATAGAAGCTACAAAAGCTCTGTATAAAGAAAATAAAGTGTCCATTAAAATGGGAACAAGAATCATAGGAGACTTCACCACAACAAAAGGGCTCCTGCAGGGTTGTTCCACATCTCCAACCCTATTCAAAATATACTTAGAGAAAGCCTTGACTACATGGAAAAGAAAATGCGAAGGCATGGGAGTACCGGTACGGAACGAATACCTATATACATTAAGTTTTGCAGACGATCAAGTAGTGATTGCACAAGACCAAGACGACCTCAGCTACATGATGAAAAAACTACAAGAAGAATATACCAAGGCTGGCCTAGATATTAACCTCGCGAAAACAGAGTACCTATCTACAAGTGAAGAAGACATAGAAGATCTACAGATTGATGACAACGTAACAATCAAAGGAAAGGATAAATTCAAATACCTGGGGTTTATAATCACGAAAAAGGCAACAACAGAGGAAGAAATTACACAAAGATTAGGACAAACAAGAACAGCAATCCGACAACTTAACTCAGTATGGTGGGATAGACACCTAAATATGAAGACAAAAACGCAGATTTATAAAACATTAGTGCGAAGTATTATGACATATGGGGCTGAAAATTGGATCATAAACAAGAAAACCAGCAGTAAGATAGTAGCAACAGAGATGGAATGCCTGCGAAGATGCTGCAGAGTAACAAGAATGGATAGGAGAAGTAATGACGAAATAAAGCAAAGAACATCAATAGAAACAGACATACTAACATATATAGAACAAAAAAGACTAAAGTGGTATGGACATGTAAGAAGAACTAGCGACAGCAGATGGATAAAGAAAATAACCGAATGGAGCCCCATAGGAAGGAGGAAAAGAGGACGACCCCGAAAATCCTGGAGGAACGAAGTAGACGACGCCATGAGTAAGAGAGGACTGAACGATGGAGAATGGAACAACAGAGAGAGATGGAAACGGTTGAGCGAGGGAAGGCAGTGAATACTGTAGAATCCCTAAATATATATATATATATATATATATATATATATATATATATATATATATATATATATATAAATGGAGAACTTAAAAGAGCATGTAGGGATGATAAAAATAAACATATAAATGAAGAATGCGAAGAACAACTAGCCCAGGACAGGGAAGGATGGAGGGAAATCGTGAAAAAACTGTAAAGGCCTGATGGTGTCACCACATCCCAAAAGGGATTAGGACTGAGGAGGAGGAACATTTATGGGGATCAATAATCGTGTAAATTTAAAATCGCGACTGAATTTCGCCATTGAGTTAGCCGCCATCTTGATTTTAAAGGAGAACCGTTTTTGCCCAATACCTGCACCATTTTTAACTTTTAGACAAAAAAGGTTAACAACTAAAATTGTTGCAAATACGATTTCCTATAATTTCATTTTTACAAATTTTTCGTGCGTTTGATACTTTCTAAATTAAGTGGGAAAATAGTGACGAAATTATTATTAACGAAAAAAATATATCTAATCAAAAATAAAGAGAATTATACAATGATGGTCTATTTCATTTTTTTTGCTAAAATCAATATTTAAGGTTGTACATAGGAGCTTAGATGTTGGTAATTAAGACCTTAAATGTTGATTGTAGCACAAAAATCAAAGAAATCAAAATTGATTCTCTATAATCCTCTCTATTTTTGTTAATGTACATTTACGTCGTAAAGTTAATAATTAACGAGATAATTCATTTATTAGGTACTTAGTGATTATTTTCTCCCTCAACTCGGAAAATATCGTCCTCACGAAAAAATATGCAAAAAAGAAGTTGTGGGAAATCGCAATTGAAAACAATTTAAGTCCGTACCATTTTGTCGAACAGTTGAAAATAGCCGAGATATTGAACAAAAACAATTCCTATATACCCTTCTAAATATTCTAATTAATAATTTCGAAAAAATTCTCCGACATTCTCTTCTTTCTTGACCAAAAAGGCCGATTCTGAAGGTATTGATCAATGTGATCCGTCTACATCACAACCAATAATTATAAATCGATAACACTCGAAACTTGCTATTCGTCAAATAAATATGAGACAGGTTTTTAACTAGCCTTATCAGTAAAACTAGTTTTAAGTTCTACGTTTTTATTGGTGAAACAATAATATTTTGGATACGTCTGTGTTACTTGTCATATCACTACGAATAGCTTGCTGAATGTATTGTTTTTTGAAGGTGTGTGAGTAAAACTGAAATATTATTTGATAAAACGGTAAACCAATACAAAATGAACGTGCCTTCAAGATGTATAGCTTATTTACACTTAGAAAACAATGGACAATGATTTTTTTCTTATGAAAGATATATTTTCGGGTTAAATACAAAACAGATTAAGTAAAAATGTGCGCTTTTGAATATTTTGGTTTAAAATCTTTATATATATTTCCTTTTGGATAAACAATGGTAAAATGACATTTTTTAAACTTTTAAGTATATTCTACATGCATATGAAGTTTTTCATACACGTACTAAGGACCGCGAAGATTTTTTCATCTTTTCCATCACTGAGTTTTGAAGAGACGATCATTATTGTTTCAACTAAAACATGATTCAATCATCAATGTATAAATAAGACAGTTACATTGTCGAACTAAATAATAACATGAAGGAAAATACTATAAAAAAAAGGAAAATATATCAAAAACTCATTGTCGATAGCTTATCTATATTCAACAATTTTCAATAGCTTTCATTGTAAACACATTATTTGGGAATTAAAGACCATCATAAAGTCCTTAGGAGAAGCGAATCCCCATTGTCCAAGCAAAGCACAAATGGCTTTTTGTCGATTTACCATTAGACCAAAAACTTGTTGACAAAAACTATGAAAGCTCAGTTCTATTTCATTTTCGCAAGCGGATGAAAATACCTACATCATGGAACCGTTGCCAGTATCTGTCGTGAATTTCAAACAGAGTATGACTCTTAGTGTGCAAGTATAACGTGTGGTGTTGAATGTATTGAACTATCATCTGAACTTAAAAAATGGTGACAGCTTGACTATTACTATGGAAAAAGTTTCGAAAATGTGGGGTGTGAGTGTTCGCAAAATTTGTGACATTTGCAAAGAGGGCCAGCAAGGCAAACTGAATCCGGTACAAAAAAGAAAGAAAAACAGTTTCCAGTCCAATTCACTGAAGAATATTTACAATGAGGGAGTGAAATCTCGAATAAGGAAAATTGTCCATGATTTTTTTTTTTGGAAAACATACCACCAACCGTCGACAGCATAACGAACAGAGTGAAGGATGATGAGGACCTACCAGCTTTTTCAAAAACCACATTTCGTAGGCTACTAAATGACATGGGTTTTGAATATGGTAAAATAGGCCGAGATTCGATAATGATGGAAAGAAAAGATATCATATCCTGGAGACACAAGTACCTCAGACAAATAAAAACATTGAAGAACAGAAGAAGAAAGAAAGATAATGTAAACCTTGTTTATACCGATGAGTCTTGAGGTCGCGGCATATTATCATGCACGTATAGTTTCCGGCAGGTAGCGTTTCCAGTAATCGGACTGCGCGTTCACATTTTCATACATAGAACGTTTCAGTTTGGTGCGGTGAAGATGTGTTCTCGCTTTTCCAAATATTTTCTTTTTTATTTGCATCATGATAGCATTTATCATTGTCTTCTTCTTCTTCCTATGCATTCCCCATTAACGGAGGTTGGCGACCACATTTCTAAAAGTTTCTCTGTCTTTTGCAATTAATTCAGTTCAATTAATTTTTCGAAATCCATTTTAACTTGTACTAACAAACCAAAGAGTATTAAAAAGAAGAGGTATCACTTCCGTGTAAAAGAGCTAATTGTTTATCACTTCCGTGTTTAATTGTCATAAAGCAATGAAAACAGATGCATAAATGACAAAATAGCCTCGAAAATTATTTTTTTAAATACTCTGCATCAAAATCAAACAATGGATCAAGATTAAAATAGTGGATTGTTCTGAAGCTATTTTCTTGTGGCATTTTAAATTAATTTATATTTAAATGGGAATAAGCCACATTAAAGGTTAAAATACGATTATTGACGTTTCAATTTCCACTTCGGAAATCGTTCTCAAAATACAACCATTAGTAAATTAAACAAATTTTGTTTTTTGTTACTTAGTGAAAAATTCTTCTAATAATTTAATTTTATCTGACTCATCTATATTGACAATTCAGACATACCTTATACATTTTAAAGTAGACGACTTTAAAATGATATTGCCAATATTGTTGAGTTGCGTTCCTGGGACGACTTTACTTATAAGATAGTTCATTCGATTACATGAAATCTAACTTGAGAATATCCGTCAGAAAAGATCATAACATGTAATTCGTCTTTAAAAAGACAAATACATGCCATGATGACAGTAAAATTCTCCTGTTAGAGATTCCATAGTAAATTATGAGGGAAAAACCAGGAAAAAAACCTCATAATACTATCCCGACATGGTAAGTATTTGATCGTGCATTTAGTTTACCTTCAATAAACACCAAATTCCGATTTTATATGTTTGTTATTTAAAAAACATAAATGATGTATTCTCCATATGTTACTGACTTACCAATACTGGTATTTTCCTTTTAATAACTTCCTCTTTCAATATGGGTAACCAGATCCTACTCCATTCTGCCGAGGAATTCGCGACACAATTGGTCTCATTTAGCATAATTAGAGCCGCTTCTTTGATTTTTCTCTTTTTACCATCCGTTTCTTTTAGGACTATATTTGAATCATTCCATTGAACCCTATGTTCATTATCCCATGCGTGTTTACAGATTTGAGATCTATCAAATTCTCTATTTTTAATATAGGATTGATGTTCACTTATTCTAACATTTAATGGTCTTGATGTTTCAGCTAAATAAAACTGATCGCATTCCAAGGTATTTTATAAATGCAATTCCTTGTCCTTTCTTGTTCATTGTTAGGTTTGGTTTTGGACAAAATAGATCTCAACGTGTTTGTTGTTTTGAATGTTGTTGAAATGTTGAATTTATTTCCTATCCTTTTAAGCTTTTCCGATAATCCTTTTATGTATGGTATTGTTATTTTCCTCGTATTATTCCTTGTGTATGCTGTAGGATCTCGTTCTAAGTTGTTTTGTTGTATTCGATCGATTGTTGAAAATTCCTTATTTATAAACGATAAAGGATAATCATTTTTTAATAAAACAGATGTTAACAAATGTTTTTCCTCCAAGAACGAAAATTCTATCTATCTTGTCCAAAACCAAACCTAACAATGAACAAGAAAGGACAAAGAATTGCATTTATAAAATACCTTGTGAATGCGATCAGTTTTATTTAGGTGAAACATCAAGACCATTAAATGTTAGAATAAGTGAACATCAATCCTATATTAAAAATAGAGAATTTGATAGATCTCAAATCTGTAAACACGCATGGGATAATGAACATAGGGTTCAATGGAATGATTCAAATATAGTCCTAAAAGAAACGGATGGTAAAAAGAGACAAATCAAAGAAGCGGCTCTAATTATGCTAAATGAGACCAATTGTGTCGCGAATTCCTCGGCAGAATGTAGTAGGATCTGGTTACCCATATTGAAAGAGGAAGTTATTAAAAGGAAAATACCAGTATTGGTAAGTCAGTAACATATGGAGAATACATCATTTATGTTTTTTAAATAACAAACACATAAAATCGGAATTTGGTGTTTATTGAAGGTAAACTAAATGCACGATCAAATACTTACCACGTCGGGATAGTATTATGAGGTTTTTTTCCTGGTTTTTCCCTCATAATTTACTATGGAATCACTAACAGGAGAATTTTACTGTCATCATGGCATGTATTTGTCTTTTTAAAGACGAATTACATGTTATGATCTTTTCTGACGGATATTCTCAAGTTAAAGTTGATTTCATGTAATCGAATGAACTATCTTATAAGTAAAGTCGTCCCAGGAACGCAACTCAACAATATTGGCAATATCATTTTAAAGTCGTCTACTTTAAAATGTATAAGGTATGTCTGAATTGTCAATATAGATGAGTCAGATAAAATTAAATTATTAGAAGAATTTTTCACTAAGTAACAAAAAACAAAATTTGTTTAATTTACTAATGTTTGTATTTTGAGAACGATTTCCGAAGTGGAAATTGAAACGTCAATAAACGTATTTTAACCTTTAATGTGGCTTATTCCCATTTAAATATAAATTAAAATAGTGGAATTTGTTAGACAAGAATACGAGAATCTCATATTTTCGAACAAGGCAAAAAAATATTACGAGTTACGTTTCCAAAAAGAATGATTTGGTGAAATGTAATGATGCTGCAGGGCTTCCTCAAGAACTGAATTTCCCAGAATACCTAAATACAACGAGGGGAAAACGACGGACTCTTAATTCACATTATCCGTACCAACAGGTTTCGAAATTTGATTTCCCGAAAAGATTGTGGAACAAAAGGCAAATCAAGCATTGGCTAATCGAAAAAAACATTTTCTTCGACGAAGATTACCTAAAAAGTGAATTACTGGAACTGCGGCCACATTTAGAGACGAGTACGACAAGTACAAAATTGAAACAATTGCGGAAAAATATGGCGTTAAGATTTTGAGACTGCCGCCTTACCATTGCGAGCTGAACCTGACTGAGATAGTGTACAAGTGAAATGGTATGTGGCTTCAAACAACGTCGATTTTAAAGAACAATCGGTAGAACGGTTGATAAATGAAGCTTATCGCAACTCTATCTTATCAATATCGTATCTAAAGAGCAGTGGCATAATTATGTGAACCACGTCAAGAAAGTAGAAGAAAAAATGTTTCCGGTGGACAATTTGTAGGAAGATATTGAACCGGTGATAATTAATATTAATTGTGATTAGTATTAATTAACGAGAAATATCTCAGATTTAATGGTCATCTGTTTTTTTTAGTACTGTATGTACAGTACATTTCAGTTATGATCTTGTATATATATATATATATATATATATATATATATATATATATATATTTATCGTGTCGTATAGGATAAACACTTGCATTTTTTTGTATATATGTATTTACAGATATTTTATGTATACGGGCATTTTTTATAGAATTAACGTCTGACGGCAGACTTATATAATTGGGCAAATATTTTCGCAAGTGGCGACTTCAACCAAATGCATCCAAAACAGAAGTTAGTTGCTTTCACCTGAACAATAAACTTGCTGGAAAGGAACTCAACATACGGTTTGAAAATACCACACTTACCCACAACAAAACACCGAAGTACCTGGGCGTAACACTAGACAGAACGCTATCATTTAAAGAGCATTTAACAAAAACTGCCCAAAAGTTGAGTACAAGAAATAACATTATACAGAAGCTCTGCGGTACCACCTGGGGAGCATCGGTTTCCACTCTCCGCTCTACTGCCTTAGCCCTTGTTTTCTCGACCGCTGAATATTGTGCTCCAGTCTGGCTACACAGTTCACACGTAAAAAAGGTCGACAATCAGCTGCACAGCACTATGAGGATGATAGCTGGTACAATTAAATCAACTCCCACCCAATGGCTTCCAGTATTAAGTCACATCCCACCTCCACATTTACGACGAGTCGACGCACTTACACGTGAATACAAAAAGATCATGAACAATATAAACCTGCCGATCCACCAAGATACCGAGGATGCACGAAATACCCGTCTCCGTTCTAGAAAACCACCAATGAAAACGGCAAGAATGATACATGAGGAGTTCAACATCACGAATGCATGGTCCCAAGAATGGAACGAATGGCAAAATAACATGCCCTGCATTACCCACAAGCCACCAGGTTTTGATCTTCCACGCAAAACATGGTCCACTCTAAATAGGATCCGAACCAGACATGGCAGATGTGCATACATACTACATAAATGGGGAAAGAACCCGTCTCCTCAATGTGACTGTGGGGGGAACCAAACCATTGACCACATTATTCAAGAGTGTCCCTCAAGATCCTACAATGGTAGCCCTGAAGACTTCCTGTTTGCAACTTCAGAGTCAATTGATTATATAAATACACTTGATGTTTGTTTGTAACTATTTAAAGTTTGTCAAATACCTATATTACTAGTGTTTGTGTATTTGTTCTAAATGTGTTGTAATTGCCATACGATAAATAAATATAGAATTAATTTGTTTTTTTTGTTTATTCTCTTATGTAACTCAGTTAAATTGATGAGTTAAGATTTTTGAAACAAACCGCGTACGGTCCTGATTTCTTAGTCTATCGCCAAACTACTACACACCTACCACTGTGCCGACATGAGCAGCATCGCTGCGCGCCGTAAGACCAACACTGCATTCTATCTGTGGCTTCTACTATAGAATAAGAATAGAATAGAATATTGAATTTTCTTCGTTTTATATTAAATTGTAAAGCATACAAGTAATAAGCTTACAATTATAGAAAAAATTTCAAATGATTTCAACATACAAGAATACGTAACTGTTAATTTGATAAAAGTGAAGTATAAAAAAGTTCAACTCTGAAAGTTATTTTTTGAAATTTTCTCTAAAGTTGTAAGCTTATTGATTTACTTCTTGATGAACTGATGTGAATAGATTCATATACAAAACGTTTTTCATTAGGGATGAAGTAGCAAGTTCCTTTGTATTCTTCTCCACTTTTGTGACCGATAACTTTTTACTGCTTTTTTCGATATACCAAAAGAATGGGTCATATTCGGGAGATAAAATTAGCTCATTTGAACCTAACTTATATAATAATGTTGATAAGGGAGTTATTTACCAAGTTTCTGAAAATCATTTAACCCTTTAAAGATCCATGGTGTATATATTTACCACCTTGCATTTAGGTTCAATAAACACACATTTTCTATGCATTATGCGCTTCTACTGTAAATGGAAGGTCAACTATGGATACGTGTATCGCCATTTACCGCTTACGATCAGTCATGTGGCAACTAAGTACCGTTGTTAATATTTTAAAGTGGTAAATATTTATACCAGGTTTTATAGCGGTGATAGTAATTCACGCGATTTTTTGTTAAATTGGGAAAACTAGGTAGGTAGTTTGTTTTTTATAAAAATCCCTGACACATATTAGCTGTTATTTACTGGATGTGCCTTTGTTAATCAAATAAAATACTATTATAAATTTCATTAAATATTTTGAAGATAGAAATTATTTTTCAACTTTTTATACCACACTGCAACTCTATAAAATAAGGGATGGTCTTGATATTGATAGAAAGTGTTTCTCAGATGTTACACACTCTGATTATATACATATCTAGTCGTATTTATCTTCGACAAAGATTATATTTTGAATTTTTTACCAGGTAAATTAGACATGAAATGTGAAATATCATTTGTTTCAGAAATGGAAACCTATAATTTGAACAAAATGAGAAGCGATGAAGCTTATAGTTAATAGATGATATTATAAGAGATAAACAAGCTGTGGATTCAGATATTGGCGGATACTCTAAGGCCTAAGGTGAGTTGTGTAATTTTTCGTCTTCAAGATCAACCCCATCCAGTAGATTATCAGGCTCGAGTAAAAAATCAGTACACGCCCAATACTGATACCGACGCACCAGAAGTAAATGCATCAACTATGATTTTGGAACAAAATATTAATCCATATTCTTCAGAGGACAGTTTGGAAGATCTTAATAATTGTAATGTTAAAGATCAAAAATATATTCGAAAAGGGCTACTTGCACAAAATTCCTCCAGCAGTGATAAAGAAGAGCGAGAATTTAATACAAAACTTGGATAAAAAAAATGCTCGACCAGAGCCTGAATGATTAAAATGAATGAAGAATTCTCCACTACATCTTGTATAAAAAACTTTTGTATTTGGTCAACCTTGTAGTGTATAGTGTAGTAAGTATTGAAACAGATATTATCCTCTCTATTTTTCAATCGTTTATGGACAATAGCATCATGCAGGTCATTGTAGATCACAGCAACTTATATGCACCACAGAGAGGTGCAGAACTGAATCAATAGACGAGCTAAAAGCATTCTTTAGAGGTTCAGTGGCATTTTCGTCTATGACAACTGGACTTGTATATGAATTATTAATATAAAAGTTGATAAAGTATCTACAATCACACCCTGGCCACGATGTTGTTATTAAAACTCAATTATCATTTCTCAGAATTTAGTGCCTAGAATTTTGGTACATTAATATATATGGTTCAACAAATATGAACAGGACTAGTCAACATTTCAAGTGGCTTCTGGGAAGTCCATCGGGGCTCTAGATAATACCTACTATGTTGATACAAGTTGAATAAACCAAAGGGACGTTAAATATTATTAAAAGAAACATTTCTATACATAATCTGCCTGTTTATATAAACATACCATTAAATTCAAGGAGATAAAATATTATCTATTTACATAGGTAATCTTATCTAAAATTAAATATTTTATTTATATCGAATTAAACTACAATTGATTTTAATGGTTCATTGCCAATCCGGAAATCATTTTCAAAAAATTTTTTGGTAAATTTTTTAATGTCAAAAACAAAAAATGTAAAATGTAATTCTCATTACAATCAATTGTGGTTTATTCCCGTATAAAAAAATATTTAACTTTAACATGCTACATGAAAACAGTTTCAGGACCTCATTATCTAAAATAGTTGCAAAATGATAGTTCTCCACTTTCATAAATTTTACAGGAAACATGAAAAATTATAACTATGGTATATATAGCATAATGAGTACAATTGTTTCCTAAGACTCTTCGAAGATCATAAATATTCATTTGTGCATTGATAAAGAGACAATTTCTTAACCAATTGGGACCGAAACTAATAAAAATAATTTGGAGATTGATTGTTTTGCAGCTAAGTGTTGAATATTGGTTCTTTTGCAAGTTAAGTTAAATCTTAAGGTAAGAACCTTCTCCTTCATTTTTATTAATATAGATGAGTAATTTTAATATTATTAAGGGAATTGTATTTTATTTATATAACTTTTTCTATAGTAGAGGTCAGTTAACCTAATATATTTTAATTTCCACAATATGTACATACCTATAAAATTAGTCCTTGATAGATTATCCAAAATTTGCGATGTCATTATCAATACTTGATATTTGTTGAACTCTTCAAACCACTTACTCCTTGGCCAGAAGTCTAGATTCATCTCACCAGTATATTTTCCAACAGAAAAGCTTGTATGATTAGTAATGTAAGATCCATGTTGATCCACAAGTGCCACAGTATTCACTAAGATTATAGAAATTTTACCACCCTCATTATATGATCTGAAAAGTAGAAGGTATAGTTAAAAAAAATCAGATTCAAAAATTCTTATGCATTTTGCAACTTTAGCTGATATTGAGGCTATACAACATATGATTAATTAAAACTAGTGATGTAACGAAAATTCGCATTCGAATTCGCGAATATTCGCATATTTTTGCATATTCGCATTCGCAAAATTTGTGCAAATGTTTTTTGAATATAGATATGTATAAGAAAAAAATAATTTGAAGAGTAGGTTAATGAAATAAAAATCCATTCACTTCTCAGTTTTTGACGTGACAACGTCTTAAATTAGGTTGTGGCTCGGAGTCATTCATGAAAAAGTGTAACGCCCGCTCACGTCTGTTACAGTGAGTCACCGAACGAGAGAGAGGCCCGCCGGACCGGCGAATGCCTTGCGTCTCTCTCCCAATCAAACATGATCGGTCCGCTGCGCGCGCAGCACTAGAGAATTAGGCGCGTTGAATCGGTGCGTGCTTCCGTGCTTGTGTCTCTGTCTTTCTCGAGCGTTCTTGGCGTTCAAGACACATTACAGCAGAAACACTTCCTTTCATTTCATATTTCTCCTATCATCGTCCTATCCTCAACAAAATCACTCAAGTAGAAATTAGTTAAGTTTAAGTTTACATGTACAATGTTTTAGTAAACAAAATATATTTCTATAGTTAAAATTTGTGCAATTCTTATTTTCATTCAATTCCTTGTTCCTATTGTGCAATTTAATAATAATCATATCAATAAATATTCTACCGAGAAAAAGACGTCACGTAAAATCTTCGCCCGTAAAACCGACTTTACAGGCAACCGATTTTTTATTAAGAAAACTCACTTTATTTTACAAGCTAAGAAAATTATAAAATTAAAAAACAAAAAATAAATGATGCAGTGTAAACAAACAAAAAAAAAATTATTCTCTGAAACTTTTATTATCCAAAAGTTTTTAATTTTAGACAATCATCTTGAAAAAGTCTAAGAATTATTAAACTACAAATTAAAAATAGTCTATGTGTTTTTATGTAGAGTTTAAACAAACAAACATAAACAGTCCGACTTCAGTTACATAAGTTCGGATGGTACACTACACTGTAATGTAATATAGTACATGATTTGTATAATTGTTCTGAAAATTGCTGAATTACTAAATTTATCTGAACTTATCTAACTACACACCTCACGCAAATGAGACTGCCGGAGACAATTAAAATTGCCAAATTAAAAAAAAAACTGAATATTTGCATGCACATTCATATTCGAGAATGTTGGTGGCATATATTCGCATTCGCGAATGTTCAAAAACTGACATTCGTTACATCACTAATTAATACACTTTTTACTACATCTATAGATCTTCCAGACTATGCAAACCAAGCCTTAACAATTTCGATCACACGTTCCTACCTCTTAGGATTTTCTGTAACTAAGGAAAGGCATGATAGTCTGTCATGGATAGGTACCAGATCTAGTAATTGTCTTCACATTATCTCTTTTAGATGTTATATCTATTAGAATGTAACAAAAGAAAAATTAAATAAATTGTGGTTATACGAAATAGAGATTATTTTATCCTTTCTATCATCCTTGCTCTTGTAAAGATTGCTGATATATGCAGTTTTCCATTCCATTCAGGCAATTCACCTCTTAATGATAAATTAAATGCATAAGCCAATAGCTGAAATAGTTTGTGTCATAGCCAAATTTAATCAGTTCCATGGGTACTACCCCTGATCCTGGAAACTCATTTTTTATAACATTGGAGTGTTTTTTAATATCTCCTGGTTTTATTTCAGTTTCTTTACAGAATGACATATCATGTTATTCGTAGCCAATATCTTGAAATAAAATTGAAATAGGAGGTTAATTGGATAAGCAATAAAAAAGAAATGTAGAAGTAAAAGTGCATGTTAAGAGATTGAGGGAAAACTAGTAGTTTAAAGAATTTTATATGAGAAAAGAATAGTCAATACGATGTATAACATATGCAAAAAGGCATTGGAAATAAGATATCATCTTTCAGCCTTCTGCGTCCAAAGTTGGACTTAGGCCTCCTAACAGTTCTGGCGGTCTTGAGCTTCCTGCAGCCAATTGCCAGTGATTTTTTGAAGTCATCTGACCATGGTGAAAGTGGTCTATCCTATGCTTCTTCTGTCTGCTCGTGGTCTCTATAATTTTTTTGAGTCCACTGCCTGTCATTGATTTTGGCCACATGGCCGACCTAGTTCCACTTCAGCTATGCTATATGCTCTATCTATGACATAAGATATACTAGTCTTATAATATATACTGCCAATTATAGAAAACATCTATAAATTTCAGTAAAATTACCCAAAAAGATAGGTATAGAAAACATCAAGTAATCAAGTGATTTTAAATGTGCCAATTTTACCTAATGAAAACAACATCCAACAAAGACAGTTTTCTTGTGATTATTATTATCCTTTTTTGATAAGTATAACCACAAAAGTTGATGATTCTTCAATATTTTAGTAATATCAGCATTTGTCATGAATAAATTTGTATTAAATCTTATATGGAATTAAAAAAGGTAGGTACTTACCTTAAAAGGTCCTCTCCTTTTTGCTTCAAGACCATTGTGGTTATAAATGTTTTACCTGAGCCGGTGGGTAAATAAATAATAGTATTTTGCTCAAGACATATTTTCATCAAAAGGACTTGATAATTCCTAGGAATTAATTCTTCGCTACCCATTTTGCTTAAATGTTTACAACATTTATTAAAAGTGGTAGAAATAATTGTTTCTGAACCTAGGAATATGATCCGATATTGTGAAACTTATATTATGAGGACAAAATCTTGTAACATTGGATTCTTCTGTAAATCCCACAATCACATATAATAATACATAGTGACATCAGGATTTCATTACACGCAAGTTTATTTATAACTAAGAACTAAGTAAAAAAAATGTTTAAACTTTTATTTATATTACGTGTCCATTTATCATTCGCACGTGAGTCTGTGACTCTCACCAATGACTGTGCTCTAAAATCTCTAATCCACAATCCACAGAATTTATATCAACAATTCTAACCCCTCCACATATATGACATAGTACATCAATAGATAGGACTTATCACCCTATCATCAAAAATAGTGTCAGCCATTTTTTTCGAACAGACATTTTGTAAACAAGCAGATTAGGTTAGTAATATAAATAAACTCGGTTCGCTATTCCCAGTCCGAACTGTCTAGTGAATTTAGTAATTATTTTTTTGCGAAGTTAGTTACTTTTTGACAGACTAAAAGTGGCTGGAAATTACTATACAACCAAGAGTACGTACCGATAGCCAATATTAATAGTATACAAACTAAATAGTAAATAAAATAGAACTTTGCGAATTACCGACAACCAATATTGCACCATATAATAAATAGTTATGTTAAATTATAACAACTAAAATATATTTTTTAAATATATACTACCCAAAATTTGATGGGTTTAGTATACACTTCCACTATTTAGAATAATTCTTCTTTTTTTAAAGAAAGAAGTCTGCAATAGTTGGATACTTGAGCTATTAATACTGAGAAATAGGAATTGTTGTGTTGTAGGTTTCCGACAATGAATCTGTCAAAATATGCCCGAGCTAAGCGAATGGAGCTTAATATAGATAATTAATATAAAAATACTAAAGAAAGTCTTATTATTGAAAAAAATAAAGGGCCACAATTAGCAAATCAATTTTTTTTAATCAATTTTTATTATGATACCTGTACGAACAGGAACAATAAAGCGGTGTTGTTATAGAATATGTAATTCTTTATTAAAGAAGAAATATTCATTTAATAAATATTTCTTTCTAAATTACGTATAACGTATAATATACATATATTATACGTCACTGTCAAATCTGTGTACGAAAAACATGACGCGTGATGAAAAATCCTATTAAAACTGTTCTTCTTTTTCGGGATGTTCTTTAATTTCTTTGCAGACGGCTTATAAAAACACAAAATTTCATTTTTAAAATATAAATATTAATTTATTTAAAATATCATAATTGTCTGTAAAAGTAATAAACAACAATTTTCGATATTCGATTACTTTTTAATATATATTTTTTTTTTTTCAATTTTTTAAGGTCTTTTTATACTTTTCTTTGCATGTACCTTTTTCACTTTTCAAGCTGTTCAAAAAAATTGCGTTTTAGCGTTTCCTAGTTAGCTGGATATTTACTTTGCAGTTTTTGATTCTTGACAATCTTGTTGTTAGAAAGATAATTTCAGCGATTCGTCAAGGCGTCAAGGCCAATAAAAAAGAGGAAAATATAACAACAATAACATAACCTCAAATTTGAATTATTCAAAAAAATTTAAATTTTAGACCAACTCCGATAAACTGATGATATTGGTTGACTGGTGGTATCACCAAGTATCACAACAGTCTTACTTTTATTTAAATTACAACCTTTTCATGTTTATATTATAAATATCAATGGCTTAAGAAAGTAAGTTTAAATTTTATAATAATTCATTTAAGTAGTGGATATTTAGCCCTTCTGAAGTTAGATATTCATGTATACACATACACTAATAAAGAATAAAAATATAAATACGTTAAATTTAAAGATAGGTTTCGAAAATATTCTTGAATTTTTAGATTATGGAAATATACTATTGCCACATCTGGTGACATATTTTCTCACTTTAGAAGTAAATCTTGTATTTTTCATACGTGTGCAATATTATATTTTTATTTCGTGTTTTTTTCAATTGCGGGTAGTAATATAATTTTGTGTCTGTATAAAATATGCGAAACTAGTAGTATTTAAGCTTACTCAGTTTGAAATTTATGTTATTTAATTTTTGTTACTCTACAGTTATACATTATTTTGAAGGAAATATAAAAACACATGCAACACTGCAAGCAGTAACTGTAAGTTGCCTACATTTGGTGGAATTCGAAGATATAATGATATAAACAGTAAAGGATTATTTTGTGATGAAGCAACTTTTGTTTTTGTAAAGCGTCTATATTTGTTTATGATACTCTATCAAAAAATATATATACAATTTAGCCTAATTTACAGTTTATATGCAGGAGTTGCGCCAAATGTAGGCAGCTTATAGTGCATAAAATTCAAACTGTCTAGAAGAAACTAATGTATGGGCTGGAATAATACTGCCGTCCTAACATGAAAGGTCCTATCTGCAAAATTTAGATTTTGAGAAAATCGAGTTTTTGTTTCTTTTCATTGTATAACGCTTGGTAATTTAAGAAACTTTTTATGTTTTATTTTATATATTATGTCGGAGAATAGGATTTAGTTGCTAGCCATAATTTTGATTTATTTTTTCCAGGTTAGTCGATTTTTGATTACATTGTCACTTAGGACAATTTAACTTAGTGTATATGAAGTACGATTTTTTATTTCTTACTGAAATTGTCCTAAATGAAACTAAAAATGGCAATTAACTGAACACTTTTAATTTTATTATAATAAGTTTTACACTTAATACACAATGTACATCGTAATATATTTAACATAAATGATATGTATTGATAAAAATATTAAAATAATACTAATAATAATCATTTTCTTCCTTAAAAGCATGTTCGTTAACCGGCAAATCTTCTCAAAATTATATCTCAATTAACTTCTCAAAATACGCGACATTGTTACACCGCGACATGTATTACGAATCTGGGGACTCGTTAGCCTACCCTTAACGTATCTCATAAAAATATCTTTTAAATCAAAAAAATTGTTTTCAAATTCTGTTTTGTAATAATTACTTCTTTTAAAATGAAGACAAACTATATCTTTTAAGTAAACGCGAGAAATCAGCTTTTGTAACGTATATTTGGAGGTACAGTCAGTGAAGTTAAAAAGTAGCATTTTTATTAAATTAACTTTTGATGAATTGGCTTGTTTTACCGTTTCGAAAAAATCGTCAAAATCGTATACCTGCTTTTTTTTCTTTTGGGGGCAAGCTCAGCTTGGCGATGAAATGAATCTGCTGCCATAAAAGTATGACCTGGCTCAAAAAATTTGATTATTATATTTTCTACAGCAATGATTCTATCATTGTCTTTTTCATAGCCCAATGTCGCCAAAAGAAATATCTTTTCACGCTTTTAATTTTACAAATACACACCTCTTCGGCTTTCTTTGATGTTAGATAGTATTTGCAGGAATATACTCTTGGTAATGTTTGATTCTGAGATCTACTTCTTTTTTTCTCACTTTATTTTACGCAGGTCAAAACAAACTGTTTTTGGTGTTCTTTTCCAATAGCCAGTATTGTGTATTAATGTCTTTTTGCCTAGTATACGAAATTTTTTCAGCGCAATTGAATTTGAATTTACGTGACTTTTTAACTTTATAAACTCTTATGTAACTCTCTCTTTTTTGTTTCTTTCTTTCGACACATGGCTCTTCAATTTGTTTTCTTTTTCTTATTTTCCCAGTTTTTGTATACAGTTTACTCTTAGCTTTATCAACTGTTTTGTTTATAATTGTGAGCTGTAAAATTAATATCTCGAATGAAATCCTGAACGAAGTTAAATTCGTTTTCTTCTGGTTCTATATCGGATATTATTGTCGAATTCATTGGACGGCCCAGGTATATAATCTGGATCATTCTCTATTTTTTATAAATACCATAAGTTTACATCTATCGCTGTTCCGGCTAAGTGACGCTACATTGCTACTACCAATGAATATAGACGCATATGCGTCTATATTTTTTGCTACTACTACAAACAATAATTACAATCAGTTATTGCTTATACCTAAGGTAACATTAATAAACTTACCCTTCATCCATTTCTCACAATATATATTTACTTCAAATACAAAAAACATGAGCGTACACCCAATGTCTGACAATAACAAATACCTTTTATAATTAAATATTTGAAGTTATGTTACAAACATGCTTTTGTCATACTACGCAAAATTGTCCTAACTGATGCCGTTCAGTATAAAATGTTACCTTAAATAGTCCTAACTGCATTTCTAAAGTTAAAACGGACAATTTTTCTTAGCATATGTGAGATAGGACAATTTATGTTAGTAAACATTACTTTTTAGTCAGTTAGGACAAACCATTTAGGTATATAATAAGGCACTTAAGACGCTTATAGGACAATTTCATTTTGTACATACATAGATAATATGTTTACGCATGCGATGAGCCAATAAAGTCATTTTACCAAATTTTGCAGATAGGACCTTTCATGTTAGGACGGCAGAATACCTTACAAACTAATTGAACCGCTTTTCATTGAAGAAAACTTTAATTGATCAGCGTATTTAAATTTCTGATAGAATATAAGTTTTATCAGATCATAGCCATCTTAATGTAATTTATTTTAAATTTAAAATCCGCTTCACTTCCTCATTACAAGAATACAAAGTTGTTTCCTTTATAAATAAAGTGTATTTTATTTGAAAAAGTATATTTTTGATGCGGTAAATCCGAGGGTGTTCTTTTTGTTCTTAACTTTTCAGACTTGGCTTGTAATCACTCTAAGTACAACAAAAATAATGAAGTTATCTTAATATTTATGTTTTTAGATTATATCACATTTTACCAAAAGGGGTAAAGGTATATTTCATTAAAATGTTTAGTCCAAATAAACTGCAGATTATATTTAGAGGTATATATAAATTAAGATCGATTTCCACGACTATCGTTAGGAAATCTGACGATATATCAAACGAATCTGTTGAGGAAATACTTGCAACTGAGAGGTAAAGTATATTTTAAATATTTAACTGGAAATATTTGAAATCAGAACTGTACTAATAATTTTTTTTGGCAATATTACAGTATGAGAGTAGGTATGAACTCTTTTTGTATTTGTTTTTAAGGACACACAAGTAACCTACCTAGTCTTCATTTTTCTATTACAAAGAGATTACCGTCAATCATAAACAATTTTTCAAAGAAAATTGCAATAAAAAACGCAGTTAAATTATATTGGAACATTCCATCTCTTTCTAGGCCGACTTATGCTTCTTCTAATTGGCGACATATCTCGGGCTATTCTAACTATTCTATTTGCTGCCATTCTGCTGATGTGACTATTCTATTCTTCATTTCGAAATTATACTGATTCGTTTATGTTGTCTATCCTACACATTTTTCTGATGTCACTGTTGTAGCGTTTTTAAATAAAACGGGCAGTTCTAATTTATATAAATATATTTATTTATAAGGTTAATATAATCGCTACATATATATACAAGTTTTTATGTACTAGAATATTCTGGAATAGTCCACCTCTATTCGCCTGCATCAGCGCGTCGATCTCCATACCGGTCGATACACCCGGAAGGTTTCCGAAAACAGATCATCGTCGTCTCGAGATGCAAGCGTTATGTGGGCTACGTCGAAATAAGCACATACACTGCTTTCCTCTTAGATCTGAGCGTCCCGATCAGCAACTCTATATGTAGGCCCAGGATGGTAGAATCTACAGGACGCTCTAGCTCTGCATAAACCCCTTAGAAAGAATCAATCAATCAATAATGCCTTTTTATTTCTCATTAAAAAAAATACAATACAATATTCTTTTTTAGCGACATTTGTTCTCCTTGGCACATGCCATCAGGAGGGTTGGCAAACAAATATTATTCCTTAATATACAAAAAATTACACTAAGTCATTCTATTTAACAAGGTCATTAAAATTAATAAGATAGAAAGAAATAACAATCTACTGTCTTTGAAGGGCACGATCTCTTCGGATTAATGCAACACACAGTACTTCGTACGCCGGTTTTTCAGGAGATCATTTCAAGCATGCTTCTGACAATCTTTCAATCCAAATTTTCTAGTGCATGGCCGATCTTGGATAAGGCCAAATTCTTGATGTCATAATTGCACACGATTTTCTTCTACTTGGTTAGAGCACGCCCTATATGCTCGTAGCTTGGCCTGCCTGTATACGACTTCCTGGTCACCATATACAGCAAAGATCGAGGACCATCTTCTAATCTCAGTACCCTTCCAACTTTAGGCTGCTCATTTTTTAACTCGTCCAAACGACCGAACTTCTTATAAAATACGGATGAGATTTCTTTAGTCATCTCAAGATCTTGGGCAACACAGTGGGCTAGAGAGACATTATGCGGAACACTAAAAAGCTCCTGCTGAACTTCTGTAATCACGCCGAATCCAACACTCTTTCTCTATGCGTAATTTGACATACATTGATTTATGTGAACTACTTTTGGTTTACCTTCCGGCAACTTCTTCATTCGGTATATTACGTCATTTATTCTCTTTTTAATTTCATACGGACCTTCCCATTGTCTTTGCAGTTTAAGAGACCAGCCTCGACGACGTTGTGGATTATAAAGCCAAACAAGATCACCTAATTGTTCATTCCCAAACCCAATGTTGTTCATTCTTAACTTCAGGCGATCGACATATTCTTCGCTTGCAACATGTTCTTCGGTAGGTCTGCAGCCAAACTCTAGGTCACAGGGCAAACGAACTTCACGACCTAACATCAGGCAGGTTGGAGTATGGCCTGTAGTTTTATTCACGGCCGAGCGGTAGGCCATTAGGAATAAATGAATGTGCTGGTCCCAATCTCTTTGATGTTCTGATACAACTTTGGACACGTGTTTACCCATCGTTCGGTTCATCCTCTCGCCAATTTCATCTGATTGAGGATGCAAGGGTGTCATTCTGGTCTCATTGACACCAATCTATTTACAACCTTTTTAGAAAAAGGTTGACTCGAAGTTTCGCCCTTGGTCAGAGTGGATCTCCAAGGGAACACCAAATCGGCTAAAGAATTCTTTAACAAGTACCTCTGCAACGGTAGCAGCTTCTTGATTTGGTATCGCATAGGCCCTTGTTTTTATTATTTCTTCTTCTGTTAACTGAGCCCCTTTTTTAAATGGAGATGTATTTAAATGTATTCCTTTTTTCTCTAAAAGATCTGATATATCAAAACTTCTGTCTGCCAAAATAAATTCTCCTTCTTCAATAAGTCCTAAAATTCCGCATTCTACTGTAATTTTTCTATCTGAAATACTGCCTACATAAACATCAGATACATACATAATTTTACCTTTTTCAAAGCATGCTGTTAGTCTTTTAAAGGTATTGGTTCCATAATATGTAGAATATGTTGCCTGTTATATAATAGGGTCATTGCTTCGGTATACTGTAGTTTTGGTACAGTCCAGAATAATTTTGTACTGGTCTTCTGAAGTTGTTGCAATGTTCCAAAAGTGAATTTTTTTTTAAGCAAGGGTAGAGATGCTTGGTCCAATTAACAAATATTTTTCGAACAGTTCAAATATTTACTGCAAAAAAATGCTTTAATGTAGAATAAAACAATTTAAGTCTATATTTCAAAAGCGTTATTAACAGTTTATTTTCCACTGAAAGAGCACTATGAATTTTAATGTATGATTTTCCAAACTCTTCAACAAAAAATGTAAATAATTTTCTTGAAAAACCAGTAAAATGTTGAAACTGTTCTTCTGACAAAAATTCATAAGAAACTATACTTCATCTAATTTACTTACCGTTGCACGTCATCCACGTCATAGTCCGTGAGGTCATATACCAACACGAAATATTTAGGCGGTAGGTGTGTTCTTTTTTAGAATCACTTCCGAGTGCACTGGCATTACAGCCACTAGACATATTTTATTATATACGCGTAGAAATAATATTTAAAGATTTCTAATAATGTTAACGTAAAGAAATACCCAATAATATGTTTCATTAAATTTGTACAAATGCATTATAAAGCGTTTTTATGAAGAACATTTGTTCGGAACACACTGTAACTGTAATCGAACGAAGGTGATATTTTGGCATAAATTGGTAACACTTATTTGGCAGTTGCGGTGTTGACTAATGTTAATAAGTAATGAAAAAAGTGTTGTTTTTGTTTAAGTATTCCATTTTACATCTTTATACGACGCATACAAGCGGCTCAAATTGTTTTTAACAAGATTATTTTATTAACTCTTGTTTTGTTTCTATTTATTTACATTAAATATTAATTTGTTTTGTTGTATAATCCACTTTTGCAATATTTATGTGATCTATTTGATTTGATTTAAAATGGATTCAGGATTTTTTTAAACTTTGGCAACTATGTCAATTTCGATCTCGGTCAATGATAATGACGTGCAACGGTAAGTAGATTAGATGGACTGTAATTTACTTCTATTCCATATTATCACGGTTTGAGTTGTAATACATGTTTTTGAACTCTCTGATTTATTTTCATTAGCAGGTGTCTCTGTTCAACCACACTTTTGTGTATCATTCTTAACTGTTTGTAATAATTATGTTTCTGTTTGCTCTTTTTGTTTGTTTGTTGGCAATACTGCTGCACAGTATTTTTCTATATTTATCACTTCTCCCAGAGTCCTTTACTGGAGTCTCCAACTTTTTAGTAAATTTAATGAAGGTACTGCATCTTTTTTAAGAATCCTTTATTGTCCTAGAAAAATAAAACAATGATAATGTAAGAGATTAGGATAACTATTTTTTAACTTACCCAAACTTGTAACGGTATAACTTTCATCTGAAAAGTGCCTGGAACAGATTTTTGTGTTCTTACCGATACTTTTTTTGACCTGATAGCGATTAACCATCATTTTTGTAAAGCATTATTCAGGGGGATGTATAAAACTTAACATTGTCATTTGAATACTGAAAACTGAATTGCATTATGGCACACAACGACTGTAAGGCATGTAAAGTTTTAGTAAAAGTGTCCAAACAATTAAAATGTTCTAAATAACTTAATAAAACTTAAATCACTTACCAAATTGCAAAACAACTAGGAAACGAGTACAAAACAATGTAAATAAATGGCAGAATAAAATAAGGTTATGTTTTAATACCAAACCCTGGCGCTGGCATATAGATGCCAGCGCCACCTACATGCATGTGATCTATTGTTAACTCTATGTGAATTTTTGTAACCTTGAATGTCCGTCTTGACCGGACTGTACATCGCAAATTAATAATAGAAATAATATCTACTTGATTATTTCTATGTAACAATAATTTGAACATTCTAATTAGCTATATTTTTACAGTGAATATAACAAGGAGGTGGATAATTTTATGAGTGTTAAAGATGTCCATAACTGCCTGATAATACAACCATATGTAAAATGGGGCCCTCGTAAACTATCAATTACTCCAGAGGAGCAGTTGGAAGAAGCAGTTGCACTCGTAAATACCCTTCCATCCTGGAAAGTTGTTAATACGATAACCGTACCCCTAGAATCTTTGGAATTTAAAACTTTATTTAGATCAGGAAATATGGAAAAACTGTCTAAAATGATCAGAAAAGATTCCGAAATATCAGCAGTTTTCGTAAATGCTAGTAATTTAAAAAGAATAACGGCTAAGATTTTACATGAAAACTTTAGGCTACCAATTTTGGATCGCTACAGAATAGTAATGCAAATTTTAAAAATGCATGCTACCAGTAAATACGCCAAACTACAAGTAGCTTTAGCAGAACTGTATTTTATTCGAAGAAAAGCTGAAAGCAATCAAGTATTTGTTACACACGATCGGGATACGTTGAAATTAATGTTTCAAAATAGGGAGCAAAAATTAAAAAAAGCTATTAATAGTCTCAGGGATCAAAGAAAACTTTTACGTAGTAAAAGACGGAAATTGGATTATCCAGTTGTTGCTGTGGTAGGTTATACTAATGCAGGTAAAACCTGTTTAATTAAAGCATTGACTGGAGAAGATTCTTTACAACCGAGGGATCAACTATTTGCCACTTTAGACGTTACTGTTCACAGTGGAATTTTACCTTCTGGTTTGGAAATTTTATATGTAGATACTGTTGGATTCTTGTCGGATATTCCTACGGATCTCATTGAATGTTTCATTGCTACATTAGAGGATGCCATTTTAGCCGTAAGTACCTAGTCTTATACATAAAACATGTAGCAAATTATAGAGTGGAGCAAAAGTTTGGAAACGCCCAATTATCTATTAACCTTTTCGTGACCGGGCGGGGTATTTTAGGTACCCCAGATACGGTTTTGTTTTATAAAATTTCAAAATATTTTTATTTTTTTTTTCTCCTTCCAGGTAATCTTGGAAATTATATTACCAAATCCTTTTTTATAAAAATTATTAGACACAATTTCAGTTTTCGAATAACAAGGTGTAGAGGGTGTAGAGTTGTGTTATAGAGATAACAGCTTTTATCGGAATGACCACATCGAGCGTCATAGACGGGAGATGGTTCTTGATAACTGGTCCTCATAAGACAACTAACTCTCACTTATGGCTACGTGCCACACCCCGGGCAACTGTATTGGTCTGCAGGCTAAACTAAGTGAGGGTAGCCAGATATGGTGAAAATTCCACCGAACGATTGCCGGTATAAGCAATCCCACACTTACTGACCAACGGCTTCGGGCGGATGAGTTGGTATGGTCACTGGTATAAGGATGCAGAAGAAATGCAGGAGAAACCACTGCATTAAAGATCCAATTGGATATCTCTAGTACAATCATCATGGCAATGGGTACTAAAAGAAAAAAAGAAACTAATCATGGGAATCGGAGCCCAAGATCCGACAGGGGAGGAACAGACAAGGACTCGCAGGTCGTTAACCGGCGAAACCCTTGTCAAACATCGAAGCAAGAGAACATAAAATTATCAAAAGCAAAAATAGGTACGTGGAACGTCAAAAGCATGTATCAACCTGGTAAAATGCATAACATCCTTCAGGAAATGATAATAATGAATATAAATATATTAGGTGTAAGCCAAACATGGTGGCCTAACTCAGGATACCTTTTGACAGAAACCAGTACCTTATATTGCTCGCGAAACATTGACAACCAGCATAGACGTGGAGTAGCAATTATTGTCGATATAGAGGTCAACAAGTCAATACAGGGATTTGTTCCAATCTCAGAAAGAGGATACTACTACAAATAAGGATATCAAACACAAAACTAAATTTGATCCAAGTGCATGCGCCAATGACGGATGCAACAGAAGATGAAGTAGAAACATTCTACCAACAAATTGAAGATGCACTGAAAATGACAAAGAACAGGGAAATCACGGTAGTTATGAGCAATTTCAATGCAAAAGTCGGCAAGGGAAGAGCTGGAACAATAATGGGAGATGAAGGACTAGGGGACGTAACGGCAGCAGATAAACCGGAAAAAGTGGTATGAAACCAAATCATCTCAGACGAGTTGAGAGACGTACTCAAAGCAATGAATTACAATACAATGACCTTCGAATTATAACAAATCTATATTTTAAACAGCAGGCACACATACGCATTAATGAACACACATCAGAAAAGTTCGAAATTAAAAGAGGAGTGCGACAGGGGCATGTATTGTCACCACTACTATTCAATGCATACTCTGAAGAAATTTTGAAAAGAGCTCTTGAAGGAGGAACAGTGGAATAAAGGTCAATGGAACACCAATTAACAACATTAGATATGCGGACGATACTATCATAATAACAGACAACCTCCAAGACCTCCAAAAACTAATGAACAAGATAGTTGAGTATGGAGAAGAATATGGATTATTAATAAACATCAAGAAAACTAAATTCATGAGGATATCAAAAACCCAAAATAATGATGAAAGCCTGACAATTAACGGTAAAACTTTAGAACAAGTTGAAAACTACAATTAACTTGGCACAATAATTAATCACACACACGATTACTCCAAAGAAATCAAAGTTCGAATAGAGAAAGCACGAACAAACTTCAATAAAATGAGAAAGGTACTTTGTACAAGAGAACTGAAATTAGACTTGATAGTTAGGCTCTCAAAGTGTTAATTTTCTCGACTCTGCTTTACGGGATATAAGCATAGACACTTAACGCGTATACTACTAAAAAGTTGGAAGCATTTAAACTGTGGGTGTATAGAAGAATCCTGAAGATATCGTGGACCGAGCATGTAACAAACAACGAAGTCATGAGAAGAGTCAACAAAAGAATGGATATATTGAAAAGCATCCAGACACGAAAGCTGCAATATATTGCGATTCAATTATAAAGAAGAAGAATAACATTAAAATTAATTACTTGGGGTACCTCTGTTACCCCACATGGCCTGCTGCGTATTGAGATCATACGCATATATTGTCGTCGTCAGCCAGCCAAATACGTAAACAATATTCTATTATTTTTAGATTAGTGTTCGTCTTTACTTTGCTTTGCAGTACGTATGTGTATATTTCGGAGAAAATGGCACGACGTAAATATTATACTGAAGAGGAATTACGTAGAATTTTAGAAGAGAGTGACAATACTGATGATGAATGCGAACTCAGTGATAGTGGATTAGAAAGTACTGACAATGTCGAAGAACAACAAACAGTTCTAGATAAAATTACAGTTTTTGAAAAAGAAAGCGAAAAGTCTAATTTTGAGCCATATCAATTCCTAGAGAAACTTGAAGAAATGTAATGAGTGCATTCTACCATCGTTTAGGATACTGTCAAATTAACAATAGCGGATATTTTAAACACTTGATTAGGACGACATTAATTTAGCAAAAACTTTTAATTGTTATGTTCATATTTCAGTTTAAGAAACTAAATATAATTCTTTTGTAGGACTTGATTCTGCATGTAGAAGATCTGTCAAGTTCTTGTTTTGAATATAAAAGGGACCATGTTCTAAAAACAATTCAAAATTTAGGAAAGGATACAGGAAGTGATGATATTACAAACAAAATAATGTCTGTTGGGAATAAATGTGATCTTGTTAAAGATGTAAAAGATCAACAGATTTTACCAATATCTGCTAAATTAGGAATAGGTAAAGGCATTTTCTACTTTGATACTAATAAGTCAGGTACAACAATTAATACAATTAAAAATAAATGATTCACTTAACCAGCTAACGGTCGTGTTGTTAGAAAAACTCTAGTAATTTATTCTTTTTGTCCATAAATGATAGAACAATTTGGCAATGTGGCTCGGCATCCATAAATGCTTCGGAGAGGATCGTGTTATTATGTAGACGTATATATTAACGTAAATGGGATGCAGAATTCATTTGGGGATTAAATTACAGGTTTGCCACGGTTCCTACAAATATTGATTCATTTTGAAATGTTGTTTACATGAATCATTGTTTATAACGAGATGTATTTAATTATTTAAAATTTGTAAATTGGTATTTAACAATTTTGGGTTACTATAAATTCTTTATACTATAGAAATAGTCTAAATAATATGTTTAGACAAGTCTTTAATTAAGTTCTAATCTGAATAATAATAAAATATTTATTTCCTAAAATGTTTTCCAAATTTTCGGGTAATAAATATAAATATTATAACAATATAGTATAGTACTTGCAAACAAATAAATATTACCGATTATTATATATAATCGATACCGATTATTTTTAGTATAAGTATAGTAATTTTATTTTTTAACGTTTGTGACAGAGCAAAATACTGTATAAAGCATATATAACTTTTTAGGTTTAGATCAACTAAGATTTAACATCGAAAAAGCAATAATGAAGGCAACGGCTAGACGTTACATTACCATAAAAGTTCCTAATGGAGGAGAGGAAATAAGGTACTCTTTAGGCCAAATGTACATAAAAAGTGTTAAATAGATTATTTTTAGGTGGTTGTATAAAGAAGCTACGGTAGTATCTCAACATCCCGACGAAACAAATCCTCAAGTAATGAAGACAAATGTAATTATAACCGACGTGAAATTACAAAAGTTCAAACATATTTTTTTATCAAGAACTAAATAATATATTAAGTACTTGCTATATAATATTTTAAATGTATTTCAAACGTCAACTCATAAGTAGATTTATGTATAATATAATTATAAATTTTGTTACTAACTTGTAGCACTTTTTTATTGAACAGTTATTTAAACAGTAGATCTAGATAATTGAAGATTTCTCTAGATAATTCAGATTTACCTTCCTACTTACTTATTTCCTCTAGCTCTCTAGGGAGTAACCAGAAGATTCCGCCATCTGTCTTTATTCCTATACTTCACAGCTCGATTTATTCTTTCCCGATGCTTCGTGTTTCATTGTCAATGGCCCTCTTGCAGGTACATCGGGGTCTACATCTCCTTTTCGCTCCTTATTTATTACAGCTCAAAGCTTTCTTTTCACTCCTGAGAAGGAACCTTCAGATATATCAAGCTTTTTTTAATGATGGTATACAACTCTTTAAAATCTGTGCTAATTAATTCATTAATCAGTTTTTATCTCGAGCATCTCGTGTAACATATACAAACTTTGAAATGAAAACAAACATTTCTCCCGCGCTAAACTTCAAAATCTTAATGCAAGTAAGCAAAATAAAATACACTCGCGATCATAAAATCCGATTCACCTTGAAAATTTCACCTTTTTTTTAGGCTAACGTAGTTTTTATTTGATGGTAGTAGTAGTAGTAGTTAGTAGTAGTAGTAGTAGTTTTTTATTTGATGACGTAGCCATGCTGATTGCCAACCTCCGTCGCGGAGATGGCACGTGAAGAAGAAGTTTTTATTTGTCATCAATGTTTGTTTTGAAAGAAAAAAAAAACGGTTTTTTATTGTTTTTATTGAAAAAGCAGAAAACAAACCAAATTGTTGATAAAACAGGCATACGAAAAAAATGGAAAATACAGAAAGTGGTAAAATGTCAGTGACATTTCAATGACTAATATCGTGTATTGCCTCCACTTGCTCTAATGACCTCTTGCAGACGACGGGGCATACTCTCAATTTTTCTCCGGATTACATGTTGTGATATGTTATTCCACTCTCTCACTAACAGATCCTTAAGCTTCTGTCCGTTTTTAGGAGATGTTAGGGGTTGAATACGTTTTTTCAAATCGTCCCAGATATGTTCGATGGGATTCAGGTCCGGAGACCTAGCTGGCCAGGGTAACCTCGTAATTCCAACCTCGCCCAAGTATTGCATACTGATCGTGGCAACGTGCGTTCGCGCGTTGTTCTGCATAAAAACGACGTTTTCTCCAAGCCTTGCCATGGTATGCATAACATGTTCTTCCAGAATCTCCGTAATGTCCCGTCGTGCTGTTAAGGACCCATTTTCGATGAAGGGTAATTCTGTGCGGAGGTCGAAAGATACACCTCCCCAAGCCATGACCGAGCCTCCACCAAATGGCATTCTTGGAGCAACGCAAGCTTGTGAAAATCATTCACCGGTTCTCCTCCAAACTCTTACACGTCCATCGGATCCAGTTAGGCAGAAATGGGATTCATCTGAGAATAACTCTTTGCTCCAATAGGTAATTCCCCAATGCGCGTATTGTCGTGCAACTCGATGAACCAGGCGAAGTGGCGGTCCTTTAGCCATTACCCGAGAAGATAGTCAAAAAGAACGAAATCTTCTCCTAACTGTTGC
The DNA here is from genome assembly GCF_040954645.1 of Diabrotica undecimpunctata. Lineage (NCBI taxonomy): Eukaryota > Metazoa > Arthropoda > Insecta > Coleoptera > Chrysomelidae > Diabrotica > Diabrotica undecimpunctata. The sequence goes on along the minus strand of NC_092810.1, from coordinate 142,411,190 downwards.
AACGCTAAGATTGCGATTTCGTACTTCCTGTAGACGATTTCGATGCATAATCGCAATTGAGGTCCGGTTTCGTAAAGCCTGCAACACAAGAAAAGGGTCATCTGGTACCGTGGTCATTCTTCTTCGTCCAGAGCCAGGTCGTCTGGATAGCAAAACCTTCTCCTGAAAGCGTTGAAGCACTCGTTGAACCGTAGAAAGGCTTACGCCAACAGTTCTGCGACTTGCCGTTGAGTGTGACCGTCTTTCACAAGCGCAACAATTTGTGCCGTTTCAACAACAGTCAAGGGTATTTTTGGCAAAAAATACACAATAATAAACACTAATAATGGCACTAATAAACACTAATGGTGGCAATAATAAACGTTTGTTCGTTGCGTTTGAACAAAAAGTTGAAGCACAAATGAGACAATTAAAACAAGCGGCAGTTACAGGTACCGTTCATTTTGGAAAGTGTGCGTTTTCTCGCGAAATCGGCACTATTGAAATTCTTTGTTGCAAAGGAAACTGCTAAGCCGACAACAATTCCCATAAACATGCATTAGTTTGTATTTGTGTTATTATTATTTACGAAAAAGCTCGTTAAAAATGAAATATCGGTGATTTTCAAGGTGACCCGGATTTTATGATCGCGAGTGTATAAATTAATTGATAAATTGAAATGAGAACTTTTTACCTATTTTTGGAATGAGTTTTAAAAAATTTGTGGAATTAAATACATTTTTCCAAAGCAATAAAGTATGTGTGTGTGTGTGTGTGTGTGAAATATATGGCACGAAAACAAGTCCATCAGCCACAGAATGTTTTATTTATGTTTAAAGATACTTTTTTTTGTTCTTGTTGTTACTTTTTTCTAGATATATGTATAAATCACTAAAGTTATACTAATTTATATTTCTACTTTTATATCTTTAATAAAATTTATTAGCAATTCTAAGGTTTCTCTATTAACAGATGACAAAATGTGTGATAGACTTAATGAAAGCAAATATTTCATTTCAATAAGAGTTTGAATTAATTTATTAGATTTTTCTAAATATTTTTTGCATCCAAAGAAAATATGCCGGTAATATTCCAAGCTTAAATAAATGCGACGTGAATCGACCATGATTCGTTTTTAAGCAAAATACACTTGCCGAGAAGATTTGGTAGTCGAGTAATTGATTATCTATTGGGGTGGGGTGTATCTGTAAATAAGTATTTTGCGAGTTTTCAACAATATTCTCCCATTGCTGTTCCCATTTCAGCCTTATTTTATTTTTTATTGGGTTAAATACAAATGGGTTAAATAAAAAAAATTAGGTTTTCGGGGATTTATTCCATAGGAACTTTTAAATACAACACTTGACGAAATATATTGCACAAATTATTATAATAGTGTCAATACTATTTTATTTATAAAATTTACATAAACTTTACATGCATTTTATAATATATTTATTTCACGAAACTGGTATTTCCACTAGTAATATAATTTTATCTACTTGACTGGGGACCCTAAAACAATTTTTGATATTTTTGAAACCACTTGTATGTTTGTAACAGAATATCTCACATACAAGCTATAAATAAATGTATAATTCTAAACTATGTTCTTTATTAATTGAAACAATAATAATTTAAGACTGAATTAATTATGCGAAATTGACACATCCGGTGACTTCCTTATTCAAAAATTGTTTTTAGACCAACTTTTCGTCTATTTAAAAATAAAATGATGTACGCAGAAGTTCCTTTAAACCAATATACCGACCGTTATAAGCACCGCGGTATGGCACAGAGCTTTTGTAATACATCATTCGTACACAACTAATACAAGAAGTTTACCATAGAACTAAATAATAAAATACGAAAAAAGCAAGACAAATTTCGGTGATGCTTCTCAACTATTCAATTTTTTATATAATAATTTTATGTTAATACAATAATTAAACAATTTAATGGCTAATTAAACTTTTTTCATAGGCGATCACCTCATCCAGATTGGTAATTTCTATCTGAGTAACTCCATGGCCTGCGAATTGGGCAAATGTTTCTGATTGCTTATCGGCAGACCTCTTTACAACTGAAAAATGAAAATTGGACATTAGACTTGTTGAAAAACATTAATATTCAATATTATTGGCTTTGCCAAATATTTCTGTCCCAAGTCCAAATCTTTCAAAATTGAGTTTTTTGCTTGATATGTCGTTTAGTAAATATTATTCAAAAGTTGGACAAAGTCGTCAGAAATGGAAAGCCACCGAACCTCTAAAAATCGTACAAACAAGCTGAATTTTGCCGAAATGTCAATTTTGCTACCCCAAAACAGATGCATAAAAGTTTGCCACTCCTACCAACATCGATTTACCAAGAATCTGTTCGCAGTAGAAAAAAAAATGTTTATTAGCAAGCACTTTTTCTGTAGAACGAACCATTCTCTCAGAAATAACACTTGAAACGACTGGTCTTTTTGAATGTCAGTTGCGCGCGAAATGTTCACATTACAAACTATCTAAAACATTTAAAACTGCTTCTTTTTGATTGTAAGTACCTTTTTCAAAACTAGACAACTTTAGCTACAAATTCCATCCAATGTCGTCTGCGAGAAAGCTTTTCCCGTGACGTGCGATCGGTTGTAATGTAAAAGTTTAAATTCAACGTTTTTTAGGCATATTTCAAATGCCTAAAATGCTCTAATACAAGCAAGGAAACAAAGAAACTTTTAAAATTTGCTCCTGATTCAAGTAAACCTCTAATCTTGGTCAGAAGAAAGGTGACAGCTCAGTGGTACGTAGAAAAAATTCTCATACCTTTAAGACGTCCCAATATCCAATTTTTCAACAGATTAACGCAACGCCACACATTGCGAGAGTCACCATGGACTTCTTTGAACAGTCTGGAGTGAATCTTTTGTGCTGGCCGCCGAGATCTCCAGATTTATCCCCAATTGAACATGTGTGAGACATGATGAGTCGGAGGCTCCTTACAACATTCATCTCAAACTTTGGGAGCACTTCGGGAAGAGTTAATTAGGACAAAAAACGAGTTACTCCACGAGGATATTGACTACGTAATCAGAAGCGAACCTAGGCGCATCCAAGAGTGGGTTGTCTCGACAAAAAGCTCTCGACTAGCTCGATTGGATGTCTTAGCATACTAGAAAATCGATGTTTTCAATGTTTAACCACCCAATGGTAAAATTTGGCACAATTCATGTAAAAGTTCTACTTGTGAGAGAACTTTTTCTAAGCTGAGCATAATAAAATCGATATTTCGACCGACAATGCTACAAGACTGTTTGGAATATCTAAGAGTGCCTTTTGTTCAACAAGAACTTGCTCTTTAATATAAATAAAGATAGTGTAGTTCGTTTCAAAAATTTACAGTTCTACCAAATTAAAAATTATTTCAAAAATTTGTAAACTGTTTTTCATATAGGAATATATTGTTCGAAAAAAAAACCTGACTACGCCTATAGGGCTACTGATAGAATTAATAAAAAAATTGGAAGAAAAAGTGCGCCATGTGTGGAACAAAGCCTCAGTACTACCAATCTATAAATAAGTAATAATCTCTGACGGCAGTAATTATCATGATATTACACTCACTTTCTACAGTTTGAAAAGGAACATTTTCGCCAAATTAGTTCATGTTATTTTGTTTTACTTACCTCCACCAACATATTTTTCCAATTTATAAATAGGCAATCCATCACATTCACTTGCAATATATCCTCCAATGGTCTTGGTGTCTGTAATTGGGGGAATAATAACTCTCATATTTTTTCTAACAAGATCGGTATTTACTTTGTAATATCTAAAATTAAAAAAGAATAAAAATATATCAGCTTATTAAATAATAGAAAATAGAGAAACAATGTATTCGATTAATTTTGCATTTGTAATATAAAGGTATAGTAAACGCAAATTTTGTATCGGTGTGGTTTGTTTCGTCGCGTACATTTTAAAAGGATCAATTTAGCGGCAATGAAACAGTGGCATGTGTGAATCAGCTTTGTCGCTTTCAAAATTTCTTAAGCCTAGAAGAACTACAAGCCTTCATATCAATGCTTAGTTCACTTGAAATTTCTCTGCTTTTCTTTGAATAATTTTACCAGAAACAATATTATTTTTTAACCCCAATTTAGGAAGCAAATCGAAAATAATTTGATTTAATACAGCACCCGAGAAGAAATTACCGAAACACAAGTGAAATTGAAGAAGGTAATGGAAAAATTCTAAAAGGAGAAAAAGAAATAATAAAGACATAGGCAGAGGCATTATGTATATAAAAATGAAACACTTCTGAAACATCTTCATATAAACGACAGGCTAATAAAAAAAGTAAACCGAGAGTATCTAAATTACTTTAGCCATAAAAACGGGAACTAAGGAACTATTGGTAGTAGAAGGAAAGGTGGAAAATGTTTTTAAGAACCGCTTGATAAACAGGTTATCAGATAGTTTCCTCTATAAAATCTTCCAAAAAGTAAACTTTCATACACAAGGGTATTTATGCCAGACAATACAAAACAGAGGTATCTTAAAAGCGTACATGTGCGTCATCAGCATATGACTAAAGCGATATCTTGACGCTCATAGGCGTGATTAGCATACAACGTCAATATCTTCCCTTGAAACCGGTAAAAATAGGAGTAGAAGTTATGGACCATGTGCGACTCCATCACAGGCTATGTGTATGATACAAACATCTGCAGCGGAAAAGAAACAGAACAGACTTACTTTTTTGTTACACCCTGTATAATTAAACAGACCAAACAAACTATAAATGCATACAGATTGAACGAATTTAAAACGGAACATACAATTTAATATATGTCTGTTTGAACTGCATTTGAAATAGTGGACCAATATAAAACTTGGACAAAAATAAATCCATACCCGGTGATAGACATTGTATAAAATATCGTTCAACTATCTGTCTCCTTTAAAGGAAAGAGGAGCTTGCCTAATAGTCGGAGAGATAGAGCCGAAATTTTGAACTGATCAGTAATATTCAGTAATAAATCCAGTAATAAATTCAGTAATCTATTGGAATATATTCATTGTAACTGGGTTAAGACTTTGCCTTACAGGCGGACGCCCCTCGTGGTACAGGGGGTGGCTATACAGGGATGAAGTTGTAATTTTTTTCGGAAAAATTAACAATCGATAATATGGCTAAAAATTTGACCAGAGTAAGATCTTGGTATAACTAGACGAAATCCCAAAGGGCGGACGCGAGAGTGGATACATAAGGGGTGGCGGACAGGGGTGAAATTGCAATTTTTTGGGGAAAAATTAACGATAAGTAATATGTCCGCCATTTTCATGGCTCATTATTTAGCCCCTAAAAACTCTAAATCCAAAAGAGCGGACAGCTGGGTTGGTACAGAGAGCCATAAAACGGGGTCAAATGTACCACTTGCCTGCGCATTTTAGGTCTCGGTAACAATTTTCAAACTGATTTTATTATGATATTTTTATACCGATTGATTTGAAAATTTGTATGCTCACTTCTGTTACTATTCTGAAAAGCGTCAAGTAGAGTTTTCCTCAAAATTTTCCAAAAAAATTTCCGTAAATGAAAATTTTCGTAATTTTTTGAGGTAAAATCTAATTTGTAGAATCCTTTCAATTTTCTGTCAGTTATACCATGATTTTTTTCCAAAAATTTTCAAACGATTTTTCCGATAAGAAAAAAAAATTAGAAAAACTTTTCTAAAACATTTGATAAAACTCTATGTCATCGGCTGAATATTTTATAGAATATTTTGTAGTTTTAAAATGATATTATGATAATGTTTTTTTTTTCAAACTAAAGTCATATTTACTTTACAAATCACATTTTTTTCTTAAATATACCTCTGGGCAAATTTTCAGCCATATTATCGATCGTTAATTTTTCCGAAAAAAATGACAACTTCATCACTGTATAGCCACCCCCTGTACCACGAGGGGCGTCCGCCTGTAAGGCAAAGTCTTAACCCAGTTACAATGAATATATTCCAATAGAGAAATGTCATATTACTGATAAGTTCAAAATTTCGGCTCTATCTCTTGGACTATAAGGAAGCGATAAGTGGTTTGACAGCATAATAACTGCTTGTGTAGTCTAGTTTTTTCAGTGATTCTAGGCAACCTATTTGGGTGGAGTTTTGACTTGTTCTTGAAAGAATTCAGAATCCAGCAGCCCGCTGAAGTATTGGATTTTTATAATATAATTATTTGACAACCTTTTGTTGGCCAACCACCTAGAGCGGAGTTGAGCCGAAATACATTGATTTCGTATGTTCCGTTTTAAATTCGTTCAATCTGTATATAAAATACGAAAATATTAATTAAAATCCATGTGCATTATGTAATTCAATAACCTTCACCTTGCAAAATTAAAGTTAAACAAATATGAACGTGACACATCAGTTTTATTTTACATTGAAATAAACATTAACCATGCAACTAACTGCGTTTTTTAAATATTATGTTACTGGTTTAATAAAAATATTCGTTTAAAAGATCATTGACTTCTGAAGGTTGTTTATACTTTTTTTTAGTTGATCGTTTTTGTTTTATTTGAAGTTTTTAAACTGCAAACCCTTAAAATATTAAACGGTGTCTTTCCAGGTTTCCGAGTTACTAAGACCTTAACTACTTTACTAATTTTGGAAACTACTAAAGGCAAGATGCTTCAGTCACGAATAAAAGCTAAAGAACACTGGACACCACGGGAAATCCTCTTGGCAAAATGAAAACAAGACGAAAGAAACCACGAGGGAAGGAATCTGCAGCAATACAAGTGACTCAATAGATATATTAGATCCAAAATAAAGGGGCAAACCAAAACAGCCTGAGAAATGTGAAGAAATAAAATACTACGAGAAGAAATATAATTACTTGACTACGTACATAAAAATCGGTAACAAAAAAAAATATAAATTCCCTACTAGAGAAAAAAGGGAAATTTATCCACAACACACAAGAAAAACTAAAAAATTATTTAACCAAGATGTCCCTTAATTCTAAAAAGGAAAATAGAAATAAAAATATTTTACTAATAACAAAACGATAGGATCAGAATTAATAACCAAGTCTCCAACTGCATTTAAATAAGCAACGAAGAAAGAGATAAGGCTGCTCTCCTATGCTACTTACTGTGTATTCAGAATTACTATTTAAAAACACCTTAAATGAGGCATGCCACGAGTTTCTGAATGCATACAAACGAAGAAAATACTAAACTGGTAGTAAGCAAGAATAAACAAAATATTGCGTTGCCTTTAACGATAAATTGAAAAATTCGAAAACAGGTAACTCATTACAAGTACTTGTATGGATCGAGCCTGTTGGATTAACAACAAGCTCGATCATGAACAAGAAATACAATCAAAAATTTCTCAAGCCGAGCCGGCGCAAGCTTATTACCAAATTATATCTAGCGCATTTTTTAAATGGATTTAAACCACAATTAATTATAATAAAAATAACATTCAAAATTTTTGTATTTTTTTCATTATTTAATCTCCAACTTACGACGCTAAAGAGTGTCCATGTCGCTTTGCAATTTTTAAACTGCCCTTGGCTAACTTTTAAAAGGGCAACATGATTTCCGTCCCGAGTAAGTACAATAGAAAAGTTTATCCTTTAAAACCGCCGGGAGGTAACTTGAAAACGGCCGATTAGACATACATGACTTTCTCCCATAACTCTTAGTGCCCTTTTTTTAAATTCATGGGTATCGATGGGATTAGAAAGTTGACATGTATTCGAGATAGTATATAGAGACGTAATATATTATCTTCCGTAAGATTTCCGCGGTTTGTACAAGTAAACCTAAAGCTAAGATTAATACTATTACAAGAATTGATATTAAACTCAACAGGTTTGAAAGTTGGACCGCGTCGATTATCACTGCGGCAAGCTTTCGACATCCCCTCTGATGTCTTCTTCTGGGCTTCAACCCCAAGGCTTCTTCAACCTTCACCCAAAGCACGTCACCATCGACGGTATAAATGAACCGTCCGCTGTTCCCAGTAGCAGTAATGCAATGATTAGTGATCAGTGTAGTAGTGTCTGGGGGCTCGGGAGACTGAGACCTCGGAAGTCCCGAAAAAGACAGTTTAATATTAAATCTTGTAATAGTATTTATCGTAGCTTATATATATATATATATATATATATATATATATATATATATATATATATACATGTATGTATATTAAAAATAAATACAATTTAATTTAAGATATTTTAAATAGAAGACACGAAAACGACCAACATGTCTATGTAAGGATGACAGGGTCCTTAGAAATTGAATTATCTTTTACTTACCCTTCCCACATCTTGTGAATCAAATCAAACAATGACTTTGGTGGCAGAACATTGTCCCGATTCAATGGCATAACGAAGCATCTACGTCCTGTTACGTCAATGATGCCAGTTGTATTGGTATTAAAATCGTGAATGAAACGACCACTGCGACCATCTTTGAAATCAGGTACATCGATTTTTTCGTATTTTTCATCGTTGCTAATTTCGAAGTTTTCTTGGAAATAATCTTTGAAAATATGCTTGAAGTCAGTATCGTCATCGTTCCTGTGCAAAAAATAAAATTAAAACAGATCTACTCAACCCAAAATTAGGACATTTCAATAAGCATGTTTACTCCTAATAGAAAAATATATGTAATTTCAAAGAATCATAATATGCGGAAATATGTACCAAGAATATCCACATTTCTTAGAATTGCTGCAATAATATTATGAATTTTAATATGTTTTTTAAAAAATCATATCTACAAAAAACCGTACCGAAACAAACAAGAGTTCCAAAAGGTCCTTGTATACCGAACACGTCACTTTAACTTCTTCTTTTGGCAACACATCATATAAATGTCCACTATAACGACGATACTATTACAACAAAACACACACAGCAAGACATTGACGCGGTTCGTCGGCTAATTAAGGATCACCGCAGTGTAACATACCGGGAGATAGAGGCATCTTTGGGCATTTCAAAGACCTCGATCCAAAAGATCCTACATAAAGAACTGGGTGTTACGCAGTTGGTTTCCCGTTGGATCCCTCATTTGCTCACAGAAGAGCAAAAAGCGGTTCGCGTCAATTGGTGTCGAAAAACATTGGAACGGTTCAATAAAGGAAGCTCAAAAATCGTTTATGGCATTATTACTAGCAATTCATCTTGGATTTACTACTACGAACCGGAAAATAAATGCCAATCCTGTGTTTTACGATGAGGAAAAACCAACAAAAGTGATCCGTTCTTGAAGTGTGTCAAAAAAATGGCAGCAACTTGCTTGGCGGAGGAAGGCGATGGATAGGGACGACTGGAGAGAAATTCTTGAAGAGGCTATGACCTAGCAGGGTTGTAAATCCACAATGATGATGATGATCGTTTATTTACGAGTCACTTTTTGGAAGCAGTGTATAGGTACTAACGTCAATTGTGGTTTTCTTTTTTGAGTACGAGTTTGTTTATACTTCAGTCAATTTTGTTAGTATTATAATGAATATAGATAATAACGCAAATTTATCCTAAAAACATATGTTATTTCAACAATTCTGGAAATATTATGTAGATACATATATACACTGCGCTCCAAAATTAACGCATAATTTTAAAAACCCTTGTAAATCAAATAATTTTAATGTTTTGATTTTTGTGCTAATATCTTATTGTTACCCTCGGTATATTGTAAAATTTATCGGAAGAACGGTAAAAAACGCTGATGTTTTTACCATTTTTTGCAAAAAAATTAATAACATGCTAATTGTGCTTCATTTTATTTCGAATTTAGTTGGGTTGGATTACGTTGTGCTGAACGTTTAAAGGGGTTTTTCAAGTTTATTAAGTGTTTTTTCTTTGAAATGAACCACCAGCAGCAAGACAATCGAAATTTGTCAGAAAGTGACTGTTTTAGAATCGTTACTCTTCGCGAAGAAGGATACACTCAAGTAGAACTCGCTGAACGTTTTAACGTCACCCAGTCAACCATTTCAAGAGTGTTAACACGTTTTTCTGTTACTGGAAGTAACTCAAGAAGACCCGGTCAAGACCGTAGAAGGGTTACAACTCCTAATTAAGACCGGTTTTTGACACTCCGTACACTGAGACAAAGGTTTGTTACCAGTACTTCTCTACAAAATTAATTTTTGGATCGTTATAACTTTAGAATCAGCCAAAATACGATTAGAAGAAGACTTGCCGAGAACAATCTATACCCTGGAAGGGCACCAATTGGCCCATTATTGACCAGAGACCATAGAAGGCAAATATTGTATTTTGCTCGTGAACATTTTGAGGAAGAATATTGTTCACCGATGAATCCAGGTACTGTCTTTTTCTGATGACAGAAGAAACCGAGTGTATAGAAGGCCCGGGGAACGCTACGCACAGTGTAACACCGTAGTGACTGTACAGTATGACGGCGGCTCGGTAATGGTGTGGGGTGGGATTAATTTAGAGGCTCGTACGGAATTAGTTAGAATAGATCGCGGCCAGCTTACATCGCAGAGGTATATAACAGACATTTTAGAAGAGCCATTTGCACCATTTATTGGGGATAATTTCATGCTTATGCAAGATAATGCCAGGCCACACACGGCAAGAATTATGCGGCAGTATCGTCAGGAGGTTGGAATTCCTGCCATGGATTGGCCTGCGAGAAGTCCTGACCTCAACCCAATAGAAAATGTTTGGTACATCATAGGAAGACGCCTACGACAACTATGCATCAATGCACCACACACATTTTAGATGAACTGGTTTTGCGGTTGTTTGAAATTTGGGATCAAATTGATCAAGAATTCAGAACGATTATTCTCAGTATGAGAGATCGTTGTCAAGCAGTAATAAATGCCAGAGGAGGTAATACTCGATACTAGTACACGGTACTAGTATTTTCTTCAACTTTAAAAATTTAAATTTCGTCATTAATTTATAATGTTAGTTTCTTTAGATCAGTTGTTTGTTTAGATGTTTAGATTTATGTTATATTGTTAATTTCAATACATTTTTTGTAAAAAAAGAAAAGTTTTTTTTTATTTAAGATGTTCTAAAACAACCATAAAGCAGAAAAGAACAAACAAAAATTTTTTCATTATAACTCAAAATAAGAATTTTAAAATTATGCGTTAATTTTGGAGCGCAGTGTATTTTCTGGTTTGAAAATAGTAAATTTGACGATATAAATTTTTCTACTAGGAATTAATATTTCACAATATTTTGTAACCAACAATACTAAAAACAGGCATATGCGAATACAGAAGCTATGTTCATTATATATAATGGAGCTGAATGTTTATGTAACACAATAGAGACGGAAAACTTTCTATGTATTGATTTTTGGAGTCCCACTAAAATTTGGCACAACCTTCGTCCTGCAGACATTTCTGATTTCGTAATATACATTGAAAATATACCAAAAATTCAAAATATATAGGTAACTACTAAATAAATACGTAGATACTTATTTTAATTTTTTTTATTTGGCGGGATCATATCGTGTGTATGTATAAATGCAAAAAATAAAATTTTTTATTAAAAAATTAATTTTTTTATCGTTGTTAAACTAAAATTTTAAAATAATAAAAAACATTCTAATTTTCTTAATTCAACTTCTTTTCGATTTTTTTGGATTAATTACTTTAGATTGATTTCAAAAACCCGCTGATCATGCGAAATTTACAACAGAAGCATTGATTATAAACCACCCACGGTTTATAATCAATGACAGAAGCCAAAAACCGATTTTTAGGAATATAGTCCAGGAAACGAAGGTTTTGAAACCGAATCGAAATGATCTAGTTTCTTGAAAATTTAAGAATAAGTAGTGGATAGTCCAAGGATCAAAACCTATATGATGCCGAAATGGCATCAATAAAAACGCAATCGAAGACATGTAAGCAGGTGAGTTGTGCTGACCGTAAAGCACTTTCCTCTTCACCAAATGATTTTGGTTTCTTTTTTATTTTGGCTCTCTTTTGAAGTAATTTAGAACACATGTTTTTTTATTGTTTTCCCTTTTTTACGAAGCTAATGGTTAACTAAGAAGGTTCGTGACGGAGAAGCTTTATGTGCACATTGTTTGGACTGACCTTTGGTTTGAAGAGTATACGGCATCGTTATGATCACGATTAACCATCCATTTTTATCCAATGAAAACGAAGAATGGCATTCCAATAGTTTAGTAAAACTATGCTTTGATTTCGGGTGGCGTTAAGCCTTTGAAATGAAAGTATTTTTTTATCGCTGGTCTCAACTCATTTTTTTACGCTATAAACAAGATCACCGTGAGTTACTAATTGTCAAATACGGACTAATTGACACGTAGCTCTGTACTGTTATCGTTAACCCATCAAAAGATGAATATAATACCGGTAACAATGATTTCTTCGAATCGGCCCCATCTCCGGTATTTATGAACATTATATGACTATTTACTTTTCTTTTTACTAACGGTATCAAATTATACTTCACTGAATAAATATTGCTACCGTATAAACAAGTGTTATTGTAAGATATTAAGTTATCGGTACTCGAATAGTTACGTCAAAAATTAAGTTACCGAGGATAATCATATAACAGGGTATTTCGTATAGACCCCATTAGACGTCTGGATTTTAAATCCTAAGATTTGTATTTCCGCATAACGGTTTTGATAATATATATAAGTCTAAAATATTTACAGTACACTATCACGATGCTATCACGTCCGATTATACCGTAAGTAGCCAACAACTTTGTTATTTTGAATGGAATTCCCGATTTATTTAAGAGTGTAAAATTTTTGGACAGATTTTGTATGAAGTATGTACGTATATATTATCAAACAAAATATATTTATTTGAATCATTCAACATTTTAATTTTGACGATATCTCATCTGTTTACAAATGAAACCTCTTGAAAATTTGTACACACTAGAAGTAAATAATGTAGGTTTTAGAAATATATAGGAATTTATCGGAATGGTACGGCAGTCTTTAAAATTTAAATTTTAGAAATAATAAGTTAATTATTTTTCAAATATTAAGATTTAATATGTCTAAAGTTAATACTTTTATAATTAATTGTATTCTAATGTTAACTCAAATTATCAAACTCATAAATAAGGTTGACTTGACAAAAAATATGCATTTGCAAACAGTACAACTTTTATTGCTATTACCGTTTATTTGCGGTATCTCAAGATAACCCAATTTTTTCTTTATTATTTGAATGAGATGAATTTGAATTTGTTACGAGTTTATTATTTCGAGTGTATCAAATCTTTGTGCAAATCTTCGAACAATTTTGTTAAGAGATTTCCTGACACCTTAATAGAGTACGGTAAAATTTTTATTGAAAAGATTACACCCAAAATTTCTTATGAGTGATATCTTCTTCACCTCTGTCTTTTAGTGGGACTGATTTCCATTTTTAAGCGCGGATGACGCTATCCAGGTATTTCTTGATCGGGAAATCTTTTAAAAATTTATTGGATAGTTCCTTCGTATCTTCCTCTTTATTAGCAATTCTACTTGTTAATTAGCGGATTAATATCTATATGGAAGGTTGTCATTTCATCTTTTGCGCGGTCGTCCCACACGTCTGCCGATTGGTGGTCTCCCCCATTCTGCGATTTTTCCATTATCTTTTTTTATATTTAGTGTCCACTCGTTTATACACTGTATATTACATTTCCTTCTAATGTCTTCACTTCTCTTTCGATCTCTCAGTCTATTTCTTGTAATTCTTTTCAGTACTCTCATCCCTGCCGTTTCCAGTAGCCTTTGTGTTGTTGTTGATAATAGACGCATTTTGAAGTTTGTTTATATATCACAGATGTGTATGTCCTTGGTATTTTCTTTCTTCTGTCTTCTGAAGAGGAAGAAAATTACATCACTCTCGCTGAGGCCGCTGTCAGGGGCAGTTGGTTTCAGGTTAGTCTAAATGTTTCGTCAAATTTGTAATGTTTTGTGTTTTTTCGTCCGTTTTCATGGAACATGTGTAGCAGTGTTAAATTTTCTGTGCAGTTATTGAGTTTTGGGAGAATCTTTGAAAGGAGAACACGCTGTGGGTGTCGGCGTCCAGAAGCCGGCAAATTTGTTGAAAATAGTGAATTATACTGAATGTAATGTGTCATTTTTGAAAGAGTAATCACTATTTCTATGTTTCTAGGTATCCAAGAGATTTGTGTCGTCTACAACTTTGAAAGATACCCACATGTTCCTTTGTTGAGTTTTTAAGGAGACGAGTATCCAAAGTTTGCGTCTCAGTGCTGGTTTCCATCCTCATTTTGTTTGTCCCCGGTCGTCGTTCCAGACTATAGATGCAGTTTTTTGCGTGGCAGTAAAGTCCAGTTCCTAACCCCAGAAATTTTTGTGAAATCCAGGTAACTTTTGTGTTTGATTTTTAAAGAAAAAATAAACATTTTCTAATAATAATTGCTTTCATAACAATTTAAGAAATTGTAATAATTAAAATTGTAGATGCTAGGGTGTGGTCTAGGTCTAGCTGTCATATTATTTGTTCTGTTTTAAAATTTAATATTGACATCTGACAGCCAGCTTTATTTTTTGACATTTGGTAAATACCTAATCATAATAGAGATTTCGTTTTTGTTTTTTAAAAAAGGTTAACCTCTATGCATAGTTTCACTTAAAAAGATATTTCTTCATTTGTAATAATTTATTTCTGCTACAAATTATCGCCCAGTAACAATTGTAAATTCCTGTGGTATCTCCAACTTCTAGAGTTGGTAAACGGATAGGACATAGTAAGTGTTTCTCTTTGTTATTTTGGTATTTATCTTTGTAACTATTTATATAGTAATTTTTTTGTATTACCATTTATATTTGTAACTGTTTGTGGTGAAATAACAATAAATGCTTGATTTTTTTCCCTAAACCACTTTGTTTATTTCTTTTAACTAACTCTCTAATCCCTTTTTGTGTTTTTAGGAAGGAAGAACCGTTTCTTTTATCCAGCAGGAAGATTCTTCAAAGCGGCGTCCTTATTTAAATAGCTTTGAGAACCTTCTTGTGTTTTTGTTTGTCCAGGAGACTCATGTAAGCACCCCCTTTGTTTCATTTTTGTAGTTACCCCATTTCAGTCCCCTTGTCATTCACTTATCCACGACCCAGTTCTCCAAATAAACCCTGAGTGGCCGTTCGCAACAGTTTCGTTTTATTTTACTTGCCCTATCATTACCCCAATAATCTCTGTCCCCAATTTTCAACCCCCTATAATAATACCCTATGTGGTAGGCAAAATAATCGTCACAAAATTCTTGACTTTATCTCAGTTTTAATGTGTCTGTTTCGCCATATAGAATTATTAAGGCATTCTGCCAGTCTATTTCCTTTTTGTACTTGATCGGGTGATAACGTCGAGACGTTAGTCAACCAATACGAAGAATTGCTGATTTGCAAGTTCCTGGAAGGAGTAGAAGAGGAAGACCGAAGAAGACCTGGGTGAAAACTCTTAGGAAGTACATGTCTATAAAGGGGATGGACACTGGTACGACCCAAGATAGAAACATCTTCTTGTAGTGCCTATCCGTTTCGGATGTTGATGACTATCATGGAAATCTGTATTTTGCAAACTGCTGCTCTGAAAAGATCTGTGGTTGTTGTTTTGAACAACGTACGTAGATTTTTCAGCCAGAAAATCCTTCGCCTTCCTGGTCCTCGTTTTCCTTCTACTTTTCCTTGTAGAATTAATTGCAGAAAACTATATCTTTCGTTGTTCCTCATGATGTGACCGAGGTATTCGATTTTGGCTGTTTTTATTGTGGTTATAAACCCTTTTCCTTTTTGCATTCTTAATAAAATGTCTGGGTTGATAAAGTGGTCGGTATAGAATATCTTCAGGATTCGACGATAAAGCCACATTTCGAAAGCTTCAATTTTCTTGCAGGTAGCGTCTGTGAGAGTCCACGACTCAACTCCGTACAACAGTATAGGAAAGATATAACATCGTAGTAACCTGATTTTTATGGGTACTGATAAATCGTGGCATTTGAATAGATTAGCTATTTTTTTAAATGCAGATCTTGCTTTCTTTATCGTACATTTTATTTTTAAGGAATGGTCCCAATTTTCATTGACGTTCGTACCAAGATAGGTGTATGTTTTTACTCTTTCTATTGGTTGACCATTCACACTGATTCTTTCAATTTGCTGCTCCTTCTTAGAGATCATCATACATTTTGTTTTCTTAATGTTCAGTGAAAGTCCATATCTCTGACTCACTTCTGTGATTCTATTCATTGGAGGCTTGTGACTCTTGGAGGGCTTCATAACTGTCAGCGAATACCACCGTGTCATCCGCGTATCTGATGTTATTGATATATTCTCTGTTAATTTTTTTTAGAACTGTTGAACAATTTTTAGATCACAGGTGTTTATTCCAGTATTTGTTAATATCTCCTCAGCTTGTCGTGTTTTACTTTATCGAACGCTTTATGGTAATCAATGAAGCATGCATAAATATCGCAATTCACATCTCTACATCGTTGAAATAGCACTTGTATGCTAAAGAGAGCCTCTCGTACCCATTGCGTTTCGAAAACCAAACTGTGTAAGGCTGATTTTTTCTTCGCACAATCTATACCTATCCTTTGATGTATGATTTTTAGAAATAACTGATCCGGAAATCATTGCAGGATACGGATATAGAAACATAGAAAAATATAATTAGAAAAGACAAAGAAAATGACGATGATGACACAAGCAATCAAATAAGACTACAGATAACACGACAGATAACAGAATTAAAAGTTAGACAGTTTACAAAAATATAATTTTCAGCCAACTTTAAACCACAATCAATCCAAAACGATTAAATTTGAATATAGGGAACCCTAATACTATCTATTTTAAAGACACTCTCTGTGTGTACAAAACAAATTTTCAAAATATTAAGTAGAAGAGTTATCAATGTTCAAAATCGTGTTTCCATCCGTCAAATGTTTTGAAAAAACCTCATTAACACTCTGTACAGTATACGAAAAACGATTAAATAACTTATATTAAGTGAATTTGTGAAATCCAAGAGAAATATTCTCTATTGTGTTATATTGGACCGGCATTTTAAATTAAATGGATAATGCTTAAAACATTTTCAATGATCTCCCTCAAAGCTAATTATTAAAATAATCATATGAAATTTCAATAATTATGATAGAAGCTATTAAAACTCTATTTAATAATACATATTAAGTATAATTTAATGCTAGCAACAAAAGGTTAGTAGATAACTAAAATTAAATAAAGTTAAAAAAAACGTTTTGGGATTCTTTTATCAATGTAAAATAAAAAACATGTATTATATAACTATCTATGGAATACATGAATCCATGAATGCATGTATCTTTGAATCACTTAAACAATCACAAAACAAAATACTCATTATGACAGAAAGGAAAAATATTTCGGTTATGCTGTCCTCTTAAATTGAAAAAGCATTTTTCATGACATTCTTATGTAATAAACAAAATATGCAAATGATTAAACCTCATTTTTTACAATTCTACTGAAAAAACATAAAAAATTCTTTAAAATGAGAGTTTTTAAAGTTATATATTTGTTAATTCGTTTTTTAATTAATTCAAAAATAGCTTCAAAAGTAGATATAAAAAAAAATTATTAACTTTTGTAAAAATGCACAAAAAACTGTAATTTCGCGTAATAATAGGGACAATATCAGTCTGTGACAGAAAGGGTGTGTTCTAAATGTTATAAATTTTAAATAAAGTTAATTATTAGATCGAATTTTAAAACACAATTTAAAAATATACATTTTTCAGATTATTTATAAATTTAATATGATTTTGAAGCCATATTTTTCGGACACCTAATACGTAGCAAAAAAGGGGAGTTTTAGTGAATATGAAAGGTCTACGAGTCCTACAATATATCTGGTACATCAGGTGTGCTTAACTGTATTTCTCCTCCACAAAAAGAACAAAATGGGTAGATATAGTGTATCATTTGATTAAAGTTAGCTGACAATTGGAATAGTCCATAACCTTAAAATTCAGTAGGAGTCCCTCTTAAGCTAACGCATTCTTCTATTCTGCGATTTTTGCTTTGGATAAGGTGATCGATATCTTCTTGTGGCATAGACGTCCAACCATTCTAAATCTCATTCTGAAGGTGCTGACAATCTACAGGCGAAGCGGACAATCTGTCTAACACTCATATCAATGGGAGTCAATGGGAAAAAGGTCTGTTGATATTGGAGGTCGCAAGAATGATGAGGTTAGCTTGTAAGTAAGGTTTTCCAGTCCTCGCAGATACATCACTG
Organism: Diabrotica undecimpunctata; assembly: GCF_040954645.1. NCBI lineage: Eukaryota > Metazoa > Arthropoda > Insecta > Coleoptera > Chrysomelidae > Diabrotica > Diabrotica undecimpunctata. The sequence continues at coordinate 142,392,901 of NC_092810.1, read as the reverse complement.
TAATGGGTTCCAAGACAGTATAAATGTAACTCTGGGTGTGCATGTTTCTTTCAAAAAATACTAGAGGGGACTTACTTCCATATCTTGTGGAACCCCAAAACATACGTCCTCTGGTAACCCCGTGTCTCACGTTATAGACAAAAATTCTCACCCTTCTTCCATTTTTGAACCCACTAGTTTTATTCTTGGCACCAAAGCAGCCTTGTTTCTTTATGTCTTTTAACTTAATGGACTAAAATATCTTATTCTCGGGTATTGATCTCATATCAAGTTGTTCTGTAGCAGCCACCCATTGATTGCTAATTGATCTAGTAGCGCTGAAGAGGTCGATAGGAGCATTTGTTCTTAGTAGGCGTTCTTCACGGTCACTGGTTCTGTAAACTGTTCCGGTATCTTAACGACGTTGGTGACTTTGTTTTCCCTCCAAGAATTCCAACTCTGCATTCCAGTAGACTCATTCCTACCAACCCTATTAGCTATTTTCCGAAGAGCCATTCCAGCCTCTTGCATCCCTAACATTCGCCCCTTTCACATTCACTTAATTGATGAAAATTGAAAAATACTGTTTTGAAAGTAGTATCACGAATAAAATTCACACTAAATGTCAAACTTTCAAACAATAGTAATAATAAACAGTGATTTTTTTTTAATAACAAGCAACGACTACTACAACAATTCCTTTTTAAATTGTTCATTCAGGTGTTTAAAAAATTATTAAGATGTAGTCAGATTTACTGGGGGTTACAATTTCAATATCAGACAGTATATAATATAAAAATTTATAAAAAATATTTTTTCTAATGATATCACTAACTTATCATACCCAAATCGACTTAACACCAAAGATAAAATGCAATATTATAGTAACCATAAGCTTTATCTACTGTAGTTAATATACTTTATTATTAAGCCTTAAATTATAGCAAATTAAATAAAGTAGATAATAGAAATGCCACAAGGAAATAGTTTCAAAACCAAATTAACCACTTCAAGTAATTTTCATACTGCAAAAGGTTATTTGTTCTTTTGATATTAATGGGTAACAAGGTAACAAGAAATTGGGAGTGAATACTTAACCGTCTGGGAAATACAATTCCAAATTTATTCGAGAAAGCAAACAAAATATAGAAATAATATATTAAATAGATCACTTGAACATTTATCAAAGATCATATACTAATTAAAATTTGTATAGAATTAGAATTTTTTATCCAGAAAATTATAAAGTGCTACTCAGCTAAAGTGTAGCTGCTTTCTTCTTCTTACAAAGCATTGATAATTTTGTTTGGTTTACGAATGGATCTGGTACGCAATAAATAGTCATCAAAATAATATTTCAAGCGTTTTTCTTAAATTCAACAAGTTTTCACTAATGTTTATCGGAATAAACATTAAATGAATATCGGACCAAAATCATTCTGTGACGAATGGAATATGTCCAAAAATTAGAAAAAGGCATTTTACATTATTCTCTTCTACTATGTCTTAATATACCATAATATGAAATGTATTAATAAGATAACGCTCTGTATATTCTGATTATCAAAACCGTATTGTAGATTGTAGATAAACACGTTATTTAAAATTTATTACTTCCGTTAGAATATAATATCTATTAAAATTTATCACTAAATGAAGCCAATTACAATTTCCAATAGAGCGAATTTCAGCAATTTAATTATTTTATTATAAAGAAGAAAGATTTTGTTTATGATTGATAATTTGATGATTTATTGCTTTATCTTTTTTGAGAAGATTCACTATACAGTTTTTTAATTTTACATTGACAGAATCCCAATATTGTTAAAAGCGTTAAAAACAAGGAAAACACTTGTGGCGTAAAACTATTTTTTTTACTAATTAAAATTTACTAATTAAAAATGGCTTTATGATAAAAATAGTATATATATATATATACAGGGTGTCCCATAATTAATTGGACATTAGCTAATGGCTGATAGCTGACATCAAAATAAAGCGTTTGAGCTCAAATTGCTTAGGAAAAATGTTGCTAGTTTTCGTTCTACAGGGATATTCATTAATATTTTTTTATATTATTTTTATAATAATAATAATATAATAATAATAACGTTTATTTCCATGAAATATACAATTAATAATATTACAATAAAATAATTAAATGACAATAAAATTTTAAAAAATATTACTTTTACTTTGGATATTATATGGAAATATTACTTTTATGGATATATTGAAAACTATTCAACCGATTTAAGTGAAATTTGGTAGCTTGCTATTATTTAGTATGCTTAATAAGAAAATGATATTAGTTTTACCATTGACACTAGGTGGCGCCACCTACTGTAACATTGGTTCATTAATGGGGACATAATTTTTTTGTCCGCCCTGTATAAACATTCTAGGAAAAAAAACATGAAATAACATTCAATTCTACACAAAAAAGGTATTCTTGTTTCAAATCAAAAAAGTAAACCGTTTTCGAAATAAACGTATTTTGTTTTTCGCAAAACAAGCAGGTACCTAGGTATGCTGTGAACTTAATGGCAAAGTCAAGGCGTCAGTACGAATTTGTTTACTATTTGTTGTCAAAGTGCAGTGCATGTCTATTATTAAAAAAGAATATGTGTGTAGTCTGTACGCAGGTAAGAAGTTATACTTCTATTATATGACTTCAACGAAATTAACGAGAACATTAAACAGTTTATTTGTGATTTATTTAAATATTAAACTAATTTTAATACTTACAAGTTTCCTAAAAATTTTCTTAAATAATACCGAAAATTAAAAAAAGTAAGCAAGGCAATAACATGACATGTTATGTTCCTAAGCGGTCACCCATCCAAAGTATGAAAGCATCCTGCTTGACTCCCGTTTTCGAGCGACAACTGGTGTAGCCAGTGTACTATGGCCGTAAAATTCATACTAAAGTGAATTATTTTGACAGATTATATCTACAAATAATATTAAGATTGCCTTTTAATCTTCTTATCATCATATTTTAATATCTATTATCCTATATCCGACGAAGACAAATTCAAAGACACAAAAATTATAAAATATATTTTTTTCACACTTTATTTGCACTGATACATACGTAAATTCAAAGATTTAGCAACTAGCACATTTTTATAAAAATTCACTCTCAACATTTTTCCCAATTGCACCTAAAGAAGTATAACTTCAAAAACATGAACTAACATTCAATCCTACACAAAAAAGGGACCTAGTCTTCTTTCACATAAAAAAAGTAGACCGTTTTCGAAATAAACGTATTTTGTTAATGATGCATGTCTCTATTTAATTTTTTGCAAAACAAGTATGCTTTGAACTTAATGACAACGTCAAGACGTAACTACGAATTTATTTATTATTAGTTGTCAAAGGTAACTACGAATTTATTTATTATTAGTTGAATTTTCTAATGTAGAAATGCGCGATATGATCTGTTTGTATGCCCAGGAAAATTTTTGTTCTCGTAAAGCAGCTCAACTCTATTTCGAACTTTATCCCAATAGAAGGCAACCAAACCATAAAACTATTAGATCATTGTTCGACAGATTAGGCGAAACAGGGTCATTTCATCCCAAAAACAGGAATGCTGGAAGACCGAGAGTAATTGATGCGGCTATGGAGGATGAAATTGTTGTGCGTGTTGCAGAAGATCCAGAAACCAGTACAAGGCTTGTTTCTGCGGCCACTGGTATAAGCAAATCTACGGTGTCAAGAATGATACGGACAGAAAATCTGTATCCGTATCGTTTTACTCCAGTACAGAATCTTTTGCCAGAGGATTTTCCAGCAAGGCTCCGATTTAGTCAGTTTATGATGGGGCGGCATTTAGACGATTCAATGTTTTATAATAAAATTTTATTTACCGATGAAGCCACATTTACTAGAAGGGGTGTATTTAACTGGCGCAATAGCCATACCTACGCGACAGAAAATCCTCATGCATTTTAAGAACATCATTTTCAACACGAGTTTTCCATAAATATCTGGTGTAGCATATTTGGGGATTGTATTGTAGGACCATTCGAATTACCAACTAGGCTTGACGGAGTAACGTATCTAAATTTTTTGAGAAAAGATTTACCAACTCTTTTAGAAGACATACCTCTAAATTTGAGACGGAACTCTTGGTACACTCATGATAATGCACCACCACATTATAGCCTAGAAGTTAGAAATTATCTAGATGAAATTTATCCTCAAAGGTGGATTGGTAGAGGTAGTGTATACCCATGGCCAGCACGCAGTCCCGAACTAAATCCCCTAGACTTTCACTTGTGGGGCTACCTAAAGTCACTTGTTTATAAAAAAAAAATAAATAACCGTCAAGAGTTATGGTAAAATATTGTAGAGGGAGTTAACGTAATTAGGGCCCAAAAAAACTCATTATTTAAAATAAGACAAAACATACACAAAAGATTTAGATTATGTAGTTTATCTAATGGTGCACATATTGAACACTTATTGTAATTTTTTTTCGTTTCGTTTTGAATTATTCACTTTGTTAATTGTTTTATATTCATTTCATTGTTTAATTTAATTTCTGATTTTTTTTAAATTTGTTACTGAGTCAAAGGTTTAATAAAAATAATTGTTTCAATTATATGCATTTTGTTTGCAAAAATTATCTACTACTAATACATTTAATATTCACTTTTATTTAAGACCTTTTGAATAATGTTTGAATTTACATAAGTTTTTGAAAATTTTTTTCTTTTATGCACGTCTCTAAAAAATACGTTTATTTCGAAAACGGTGTACTTTTTTGATTTGAAACAAGAATACCTTTTTTGTGTAAAATTGAATGTTATTTCATGTTTTTTTCCTAGAATGTTTATACAGGGCGGGAAAAAAAATTATGACCCCATTAATGAACCAATGTTATAGTAGGTGGCGCCAGCTAGTGTCATCGGTAAAACTAATATCATTTTCATATTAAGCATACTAAATAATAGCAAGATACCAAATTTTACTTAAATCGGTTAAATAGTTTTCAATATATCCCTAAAAATAATATAAAAAAATATTAATGAATCACCCTGTAGAACGAAAACTAGCAACATTTTGTCTAAGCAATTTGAGCTCAAACGCTTTATTTTGATGTCAGCTATCACCCATTAGCTAATGTCCAATTAATTATGGGACACCCTGTATATATATATATGAATTAAATGGCCAAATATATAGCCTACGAGGACAAATTCGTTAAACTTCCCGTGCTCGAATAAGTATCAATAGAGTGTTATGACTCATTTCACCATATCTCTGCCTCATCAGACACTCGCGCTGATACAAATTCAAACTCGGAAAGTCCAACGAATGTCTCCTAAAACTTGACCACTGCAGTGGTTAGCGTACAGAGGTGCCACCTGCTTTGGCGGCCATCAATGAAAACGATTTAATAATATCGTTTTCTGTCCTCTGGGCTATACGAAAAGTGTAAGAGATCAAATCAATATGTATATATATATATATATATATATATATATATATATATATATATATATATATATATATAATTCCCAACGAGCGATTTACATATTTACAACCAATAATTCTCCTTCTGTTTGCTGTACACTTACATAAAGCTGTAAAAATAATACAAGCTAAAAAAATTCCATTGGCACCGAAACTGTCGTCCTGAGTTAACATAGTGTTCGTTTTAGTTGCAGTGTAAAGTGTTAATAGTAGAAATATGTACTGCTAGAGTTTTACGCCACATTAAAATAAACGAAAAACACAAAAACAAATACTGAAAATAACTATTATAGTACCCAACTACCTACCACATTTCAGAGTAATTTTCTGTTGGTAATATTTTATCTAAAATTGCGTCAGTATCATCTAGTTCTGTCCCGGCATATGCATTTTTTCTGTAATACCGAAGAAGAAAAAAGATAGCAAAAGAAATTAGGTACTAAAGCAAAATAGGTATTGTGTTTTTTTAGGGATTTAAGCAACTAAAATAATATAAAAATTATATTATACGAAATACAATTACGATCTTTATATTTTAATAATTATGAACAAATAATAGATAACAAAGTAAATGAAGTTATTTCATTTATTTTGTTTTTTTGTCCGAATTTAAAAAATGTGTCCTAATTACAAAAAAAAACAAAACGGCGGGAAAGTGTATTTAATTATTGAAGTACCAAGCTTTTTAGTAGCCTCCCATCGTGTTCTGATATAATACAATCAAAATAGTGGATTACTTAGCATTACATATAATTTTTCTAACCGCCACTGCTCAAAAAGCGCTTTTCTGCATAATTTTATGTTAATAAATTTGATAATTTCTTTCCAGTCGTCTCGCAACAGCTGGAAAGTGAAATTTCTGTGTCAGAAAGTTTGTTTTCTGCACATTTCCATTTAACAATAATTCTTGTCTCATGACCAACCAATATTGTTTATTTAGTTACCTGATTCCCTGAATACTAAGTTTGTCCACAAACGTCAAATATAAAACATTATTTTGTAAAATATTTATTTAAAAAGATATGTTAAAAAGTATAGTGTGTAACACGTGCAGAAACGTAATTTCTCACTCGTTTGAATTGCTGAACTTGCTAGTGTTCGTGTTCACTGCCCAGTACTCGTGTTTCATTAATGCTATTATATTTTAAGTTATTTTTTATCAAAAGGATGAATGGAAATCACAAATCACTTCTATACGATTTACCTACTTGACAGATAATTTTCTGGCGCAAAAAGTAATTTTCTTGTGATTTTTCTCGCGAAAATCCGCGTTATTTTTTGCAACTACCGAATAGTGAAACTGTTATATCTAATATACAATATAAAGCTGAACTAGTGGAAACAAAGATCTTAGAATAACAGAAAAGATACTCCTAGTCAGAAAAAGAACGAAAGCATAAGACAGACCTACATGCAAGGTACATATTAAAAATAAAAGTGTAGTTGGCTTGGTTCACGCCCTATGCCAACCAGAATGTTTTTCAAATGCCCATGGGAATTCGCAGGTTAATCGGGTCGGCCGACGAATAGGCATACATTTTTCCCTATAAGCCTTCAACGAGATTTCTGGGTTTCCGCTGTACAACCAACTGCTTATAGAGCAAAATCCCCTAAACCCCAGACCTTTGTTATTTTATAAAACTTGAAAATTTGTCAACGTATGCTCCCAACACAGGTACGAAAGATGGGACTATCATGAAGTTTGGGATATCGTAGCCTTGGCGAGTAAACGGCGCTAAAGATGTGTAAAATACCAGTCTATATTCATCAAATAATAAAGTGTGATTTTTTAATATTTTCTTATATATTGATATTGTTAGAAATTGCGTCATTAATTGCCAGACGCTTACCATCCTGGCAACCTCTCGACAGACACCCTTAAGGTAAGCGCCCACAGGTCCGCATCGTATTTTAGTTTGCCTTGTATAAAAACTTATGTAACTGCGTCTACTGATTAGTACTGATCAGCTTCGTACGGATCGCATCACCGGCAATGCCGAAGCCTTACTTCCAGAGACAACTTTTACGATGCGTGCTGATGACGTCATACGGAAGTCCGATCGGTAGACGCACTCCGCGGGCTCTTTTCGCAATTACGCATGGTCGCAAGGTTCCAGTGGAGCTTGTCAACACCTGTTTTTGTATCATGGACGCATCACGATTTTATTTTATTATATTTATTGGGGTGTTCCAAAAAAAAAACAAAATTTAAAAATGTCGATCTCCCCAGCTTTTTAAAAAAGATTTGACTTTTTGTAAGTAATCAAACAAGTAAACTCAGTTTTAACTTTAATTTTATATATCGGTATAGGTATATTCCGAAAAAATATTACAGGCCATGATAAGTTGATTATGGGGATTAAAATATCATAAATATTACTCATTTTTCATGTTTATTGGTCTTTCTTAAGATATCTTGAGTATCTAACTATGAAAATTATTCTCGTTAAAAAAACAATACATTTTTCTAATTACACCTATTAGAGTTGTTAATGATGTTGCTGAGATAAGTGTAAAATTAAATGTTAACAAAGTGAATAAAACTATTATAATGCTATTATATAAAATTATTACTACAATTACAATCACTACAAAAATCCGAATGAAGTGGCATCGGCAATCCGATTGACGATACTCGCGTCGGCAAATCCGATTGCTTCCGGTACAGTGGACGCAGTATGAAAAATTATTCCGATGCGGACCTACGGACGCTTAGCTTAAATATGCATTAAATAATTGAAATTGTACTTACGTTATAGTATAACAGCTGATTTTTATAAAAGGTGTGATTAAAGAAGCGAGGCGGTCGAATATTTCGCGATTTAAATATCGGATCGAAAAGCTGAAAAACACGTGTTCTATATTTTACAAAAATATCGAATGACACCAAATACGACCTCCCACCTCACTCTCTCTAGCGGGGAGAGAGGCAAATTTTTTATTGCAGATTTGAATTCCTCATAAAAAAAATCTTACAAGATAATCTAATTGAAATAATAAAGTGTATATCTTCAGAAAAAACTGAAATACTACCATAAGATCGACCGTATTACAAAACCCTTACAAACAAAATTTTATATAAATTGAGCAAGTCGTTTCTTAGATAATCCAGACGTTCCATAGTTAAAGCTCACTCTGTATATATAATTTTTTATACCTTGTATTCCGGTGTTATTTAAGGTAATATAATACTCATTTGGTATGATGTATCTTGTATACACTTCTCTTCGATTATAAATTTATTCCGCATTTTGTCTCGTTTTATTTTGTAATTAGGACATTAAAAAACAACTGAAATTTGCATTCAAACATATTGCAAAACTAAATATCAATATTATTTATAGAATAAAAATGTAGACGACTAAAAGTTTTTAGCCTCAACATTAAATTATATGATTTAATAAAATTAAAATATTAATATTTGAATTGCAATATCGTCTTGATTTAATGTTACATTGTAAATGATAGTGAATGTTTCAAACGCACATATTTCTTCTCGGTTCGTATCTTAAACGAATTAAAAAAATAAAGAATTGTACATTCTAAACATACTTCAAAAACTGAATATATTGTTCTTGAATTAAGATTGATGTAAAGTTTAAAAAGTATTGTATTTATGAAAAAATATTTTTTAATAAGACCATTTATGCACATCAATCCGGAGTGACCAACCTATTTAGGCAGAATGATACTATTAATTTTAATGTTTGGTGGTTATTGGATGCTTGTGCAAAAACCACTATGGCGACGACTGACTATGAAAAACTATTAGTAAAATACAAGTGCATTTGTGAGTGAGTTCAATTTCTTTTTGCTCGATCTTGATGTTGTCAATGGATGCTAGTTTGGTCATCATTGTTTTTTTATATTTTCAATCCCACTTTTCCTGTTGCTGCAATAAGTTCTTCCAGCATGCCTTTAGCTTCTTTTAAGTCATCTGCTATTAACACTATTTCATCTGTAAAGCTAAGGATATTTAATTATTCTCCTTCAACGATGATTCCTTTGTCCTCTTAGTTCAGTATTTTCCAAGCATATTCTAATACTGTTAAGAACAAATTTAAAATGGTCATTAGTTGCTATGAACACCTCATTTGAAAAGTCTCCTAATCGCCTTTGCAACGATGATGTATCATTCGAATATTTATTCCTACGGTTTAACCAAAATTACGTACTTCCTTAAGCAAAAAGGAATTACAGTAAATACTCAATCACTAATCACTAAAAATGACACTAGGACCGCCACTGCGAATAAAACAACGTTGTGTTTTTTGCTAATTCCAAAAAAAAGAATTATATTGATTGATAACAATGTTATATTCCAATCTGAAATTAGTTAATGTAGTATCAGCCAAGTATTTAAAGTTATTTTCACAAAAATATTTAAACCAGTATTGTCATTGATTAGTCATTCTTGTCAATGATCTATGAATCTATAACCGTCACATTTTTACTGTTCGAGTTTTCTGTCGACATAAATAGTGAGGACTCAGGCAAAAGTTCGTAATTTCCTTAACGCTAAATATCCCAATCGCGAACCCATTCCTTAGTCAACAATTTGCAAAATTGAAAATAAAAATTAAGAAACGGGCCATATTAAAGATCTCCCCAGAAGTGTTAGAAATTCAATACCCGAAGCCAAGAAACTGGACGTTGTACTGCCGTTTCAAGAAAATCCCCATACCAATTATTCGAGGTGTTAGAAATAGATCTCAATGTGTTTTGAAATGTTGAATTTATATCCTATCGTTTTAAATTTTTCTAATAATAATCCTTTTATGTATGGTATTGTTATTTTCCTCGAATTATTCCTTGTGGATACTGTACGATCCTGTTCTAAGTTCGGTCAATTCTTAAAAATTCCTTATTTATAAACGATAAAGGATAATCATTTTTTAATAAACAGATGTTAACAAATGGTTCTCCTCTAAGAACGAATTTTCGTTAGAACGAGCAGTTTTGGCTCTATCGTCTAAGGATTTAATGATTCCCTTTTTAATATTGATGTTGTGATTTGATTTGTAATTTAAACATCTGTTGGTTTGTTGGTTTTCTATACACCTGAGTCTCATATCCAGTATCGTTCTTAGAGATTAAAACATCCAGGAAAGATAGTGTGTTATTATATTCCTTGTCCATGGTAAATGTTATTGTCTCTTCTTTATCGTTTATATCATTCAGGAATGTGTCAACAACTCTGATCCATGAGGCCACATTGAGAATACATCATCTACATATCTCCACCATACTGTGATTTTAAATTTTGTTTATAAATAATATTTGAATCAAAATCTTCCATAAATATATCGACTAATAACGGAGATAATCTAGAGCCCATTGCTACATTTTATTATTATTCCATATTAAATAGAGTAAACTAACTGTAAGACCAAATACTTACCAAAGATAGTATTATGAGGTTTTTTTCCTCATGATTTACTATGGAATTACTAACAGGAGAATTTTGCTTGAACGTAACTCAGCAATATTGACAATATCATTTTTAAGTCGTCTACTTTAAAATGTATAATAGATGTGTGAATTGTCAATATGAATGAGTCAGATAAAATTAAATTATTAGAAGGAGTTTTCACCAAGTAACAAAAAACAAAATTTGTTTAATTTACTAATGTTTGTATTTTGAGAACGATTACCGAAGTGAAAATTGAAACGCCAAAAAATAAACTGATTTTAAACTTAAATTGTGGCTTATTCCCAATAAAAATAGTAATTGTATTAAGATGCCACAAGACAATAGTTTCAGAACAATATTAGTGGAAATCGTTAAAACGCCGTATCAGAAATCAACAACAAAAATTAAAACGAGAAAGCAAATAACACCTGGAATTAGAGTAACCATAGGGCTAAGACATAGGTGCTGTATCTCGCCAACACTATTTTAAAATATATCTAGAAGCATCACAGCACAAGTGGACGAAAACAATGTTCAAGTGGGCGTACTACTCACAGACTCTATGGAGGTGAATATAAAAAAGAAAAAGTATATGAGTATTGGAGGAGAACAACAGAACTTAATATTAAAAAGATATCAAGAAATATTGCTGATTGTTTTCCACCATATACGGGATGTGATACGGTAATAATGAATACCACAAGGTCAGATAGTTCATAAATATTACTATTAAGAGATTTTACAAAGACTCTACCAAATGCGCAAGAGTCCCGAAATGTGGAAAAATAATTTCGCACCCTGATTATTTTGGCCAAAATCCAGACCAAATTTATGAAGTAGCCGCCTATTCGCCAGATTTAGCACCCTATGAGTTATATCTATTCCCAAAAATCAAATCCTGCTTGAAAGAAACCCGTCGCGAGTCATTAGAGGACGTAAAACAAAAATCTGCGCAACTCCTCAACAGTCTATCGGAAGATGACCTGCAGCACAGTGAAAGGTTCGCATAGAGCAGTCTAGAGATGTGGAAGGAGAATATGTTGTAGATGAAAAATGAAAAATTCTAAAAAATTGCCAAATAGAGATGCTATGTCAACAGTCTCAGAAATTAATTGCCATAGAATTTTACAACTAAAAGAAAATAATAATAAAAATTGAGTTTGTTTAATAAATTTCCCATTATTTCTTACAGAATAAAATTTAAAAAATCAATTCTCTAAGTAGTTTCCATACTGTAAATTCAAGCAGTAAACACATTTGACCCAGGCAATATCAGGTTAACAATGATTAAATTATAGATATGAAATTTTAGTACTTTGCATAATATTACGTATGCAATCGGGAGACAACACCAAACACATGATTATAGATATAATTATCGTCTATCCTTCCTTTCATAAACAAATGGTTTCGAGTCATTCGCCGGTCAGAAATGTATAATTATGCCATGTGATATGTGAAAAATTAAAAAAATGTTAACCATACTCCGGATAAGTACTGTTCACTCCCATATTAAATAACGGAAATCTACAGGCCTAATCAAATACATCGTAAATGTGGACAATTCCTAGTTTGTTTTGGAGATTGTTTATTTGACTATGCTAAATTATACAAAATAAAATAATATGGAAAGATTCATCACTGTGATACATTGGGAAATTATTTATTTATTTATTTATTTAACGAAACGTGTCATTTCTAATATGATAATAAACAATAAAAATAACCTATTAAGATAACTGACAAGTTTTGTGTTATCACAACTATTGTTGACTATTTTTTTTAATTGGCAGTAAAACATAGTAAACAAATCGAGTTGACATTTACTCTCCTTAAAAAATTTAAGCAAAAACAACAGTTATTATGGTGAAAGGGAATATGAAATAGATAATTATTTCTTGTTCCATAAAAAATGTATTAAAGGCAATATGTTCAACCAGATCATAGCAATTATTTTTTACCTTCAAAGTTCTTTATAATATATAAAAAAAAATTCTTTCTATGGATTTCTAGGTTGGGGACTCAGATATCTGATTACCAGTGCTTTTCTGCAAAATTGAGAGTGGTCTTTTCAAGGGACAATTCCTCTTCAAGTGCCTTAACAAAATTATCCGACGTTGGCGATCACCACTACAAAGGCTCCCCGAGTCTCGGGAGGAAACCCCTCTACGGCCTTCTATTTTGCCTTTAAGGATCAGTTATAGAATTCTGTATCAATTTCCCCTCACCATATGTTGCAGATAAGACATTTTCTGGTGTTTAACAGTCTTTAGCAATTGTCTATCTTTGTTGGCTCCTCTTAGTACTCCTTCATTACTTTTTCTTGCCGTCCAAGGTATTTTCAGCATCTGTCTATGAATCCACATTTCCAATGTTCAATTCTGTTCATGCTTGACACTTTCTGTTAAAGTCTTAACATACCACCAACAATCCCTCATTACTTTGTTGCAATTATTAATAAAACACGAAAATATATTCTACTTAGTTTCGATATATTTCAACTCAAATAAAACGAGTTTTTTGTCTCGTTCAGACTCCCGCTAAAAACAGGTTGCTTGTTTTGGTATCTAAACACACTTCGATATTATTTTACCACCAACTCTCCTCTTCTTAATATAAAAATTATCATTTTTACGACTACAACTGGTCATGAACGTTTTTTGCTAGTACCAACCGCTTCGCTAATTCGTTACAAAAAACAAGTTTTTTGTCTACCTAAAACTGGGTCAACAATATTTATTTGTTCTCGAAACTCGTTAAAGGGCAATAAATCTTTTAGTTTTGTTTTATTTTCTTCGTAAATGTATAAAAAAGTTGCTTTTTAGAACCCACCATTTGGGACATGTAAAGTTCGTTAAAAACGTTAAAATTCGTTACAACCGTTGAAAGATTGGCGGTGTCTTTCAGTATAAAAGGTTGAATCAAAGCGGCATTCAAATACTTTGTTACCGGTGCTTCTGCCGGACAGTAGCTACACACCAGACCTTTCTTTCAGACTTCGTGCTCGGCCCTAGTGCCAAACAGTTTACAGTCCAGACTTCGTACTCGGCCCTCGTGCCAAACAGTAGTTACTTCAAGACTCCTCTTTCAGACTTAGTTCACATAGCAGAAAAATAAATAGTTTAGTGTTAGTTAAATATTTTTGTGAATAATAATCTTTTGTAACTAAAGTGAAACGTAAAATGAAGTGCCCCCAAATTCAACAAGCATAATTATTACCAGTTCGACTTAGAAATTGTTTCGACGAAGGAGTATTTAATCCTAGTCTACATACTTAGACAGTTCCAACGTCTGGCCCGCTTTTTGTGTTATAGAAAGAAGACAATTCACAACACTTTTATTGTCTACACTTCTACTCCATGCAATAGTACAGATCAAATATAGCACTTAACCATTATTTGTCTTAGTTCTAAACTGAGATGATTATGTCAAGAAATGTCTTCATTTTTATAAAAGTAGTGTTAGTCAATGCTATTCTGGGTTTTATTTCTATGTCTGGATCTAGTTTGTCCGTTATGACAGTTCCTAAATATGTAATTTTGTGAACTATTTTAACTTGGGCTCCATTTAATTGAAGCTCTGCATCTGGATTTGGGTTATGACTAAAGACTAAAAATTTGGTTTTGTGTGAGGTTGCTTTAATAGCCATTTCCTCTCCTTCTTCGTGAATCCGATCAAGCAGAATTTGGAGACCTTCAATATTTTCTGACAGAATTACTGTATCGTTCGCGTACATTAAGTAGTTCTCCGTTGATTTTTATTCCATATGGCTGTCTCTCAGACTTTTTAAATAACTAGTCCGAATAAACATTGAAGAATATTGGGGACAGGGAACAAAATGCAACCTTCTCTGACACCTCGTTGTATGGAAATTTCGTCGGTGTAGTTATCTCCAATTTTTACTGTAGCAGGTTGATTTCAGTACATATTTTTAATAACACAATTATCTTTGTCATCTATTCCTATATTTTTTAGCATCTGCGTTAATTTTATATGCTGTACTTTATCGAATGCCTTTTCGAAGTCCACGAAGCATGCAAATACATATTTTCTTTGATCACGACATTTTTGTAATAGGTTATTAAGGGCAAAAAGTGCCACCCAAGTTCGCATATCATTTCTAAAACCAAACTTTGTATCTTCTTCGCATTTGCACCTAAGTAATTCTGTTGTGAAATATTCTTAGGAAAATCTTAAATGTGTGGATCATTAGACCAATTAATCGATATTATGAGCATTTTCCAGCATTGTGTTTTTTAGAAATTGCAACAAAAATGGACTTGAGCCAGTCTGTGAGAATCACTCTAGTGTTATAAATTGCATTAAAAAGTGGCTATTATACAAATAAAATTTACAAAATAGTTCCTGTAAAAGTTCGAAGGAAGCAGACTGTACAGTATAACAAAGAGTTCAAACAACGGCCCATATTCAACTAAGTGTATAATAACAATAGTAAGGATCTAAATAAAAAGGAGGCTTCGAAGGCGAGGATAGCAACAGCAACCTGCCTCGGTAAACAAACACGCTCATAGAACGGATCACCATGCCTCGGATACACCACAGCAATATTTGGAAACGACCTTAGTAAGGAAAAGGAGTACGAGAAAGAATAAGGAATTACTACTAGCATGCTGGAATACGAAATCGTGTAGAAAAAGAATGAACAATTGTAAGAAAGATCTTTGGACCCATCTTTGGACTCCCTAAGAATGGATAAGGAGGCTTAGGTATAAATGAACTTTACCAACTGTTTAAACGGTAGTAAGTTAGAACTGTTTTGTAAATAACGAAAAAAATGAATGACGGAAGATATTTTGGATCTCATGGAAGAGAGAAGAAAACAAAAAAACAACCCACATATAAAAATGTAAAGAACCATAGATTAAAAAATCAAAGAAGCAAAAAAGTCGATAAGTGAAATAGAAAACCTAGACAAACAACATGTTACATTCAACCTCTACAAAAAAATAAAAGAAACCTCCGATAATAACAAGAAACAATCGACTACCAGAAGGCTTTTGAAAGAGTGCAGCTTGAAAAATTGTTGTACGAATTACAGAAAATAAAGCTAGACGGAAAAGATCTCCGCATAATTCAAAACATGTATTGGAACCAAGAAGTAACCTAACAATATTCCAACCACACTACTAAAAGCGTCCGTATACAAAGAGGTGTCCGACAAGGCTGTGCCATGTCTCCATTGCTCTTTAACTTGTACTCTGAATGCATATTCAAACAAGCACTAGACAGCGCCGAAATTGGTATAAAAATAAACGGTAAATATATTAACAATATCAGATATGCAGACGATACCGTTCTGATAGCAGAAAAAATGGACGACTTACAAAATATACTACACAGAGTTAATAATACAAGTGAAGTAATGAGACTGACAATAAATCCTCAAAAAAAAAAATAAAGTAATGGTGATTAGCAAAACCGATGAAAATTGTCGCACTGACCTAAATAACACTCAATTAGAACATGTTCACAAATTCAGATACTTAGGAGCAGTATTAAATGATAAGTGGAATCCAGATATAGAAATAAAAACACGAATAGAACAGGCTGGGAATATGTACAATAAAAGGAAGGTTGTATGGAGTTATATATACCATACCTAAACCATTTATAACACCTACGAATAATAATTAAAGGAAATATAGAGGGCAAAAGTGGAGTAGGCAGAAGAGCCATGTTATAGCTTCGCAATATCAGAGCTTGGACTGGCATGAACGTTCAACAATTATTAAGAGTGGCGCAGAATAGAGAACAGAAGAAGAATAAGAAGACCAACTGTTTAAAGAACCACCGATCTCACAATTCGCTAGACTCCGAAGTCTTTAATATGCTGGTCACGTAGTGAGGATGGATGATGACAGACTGCCGAGCAGAGCTCTAGATGGTATAATGCAGGGCAGAAGATCAAAAGAAAAGCTACGTTAAAGATGGGAGAGTGAAATGGCAACGGATGCTTACAATTGACTGAACTTGAAGATAAGCGGAATAGGACCGCGTATATTGGAGGTACAAATGAAAATAGGTCAAGCCTCAATTTGGGCTATAGCTTTTGAAAAAAGAAGATAAATTTGTGATTTCAATATCAACATATAAAACAAAAGACAAATTAACGTTTCTTGGATCTGTAATCGTATAATATTTATATGAAATAGAGTTCTGCTTTTTTGAAACATTCAATATTATTTTATGTAACATTTTAGGAAAAATAATAAAAGTTAGGTGAAAACTAATACTCACATTGGAATTTGAGCCCATCCTTCAAACCGTTTATGAGCTACCCTGATGTACTGGTCATACAGAATTTTGCCGCCTACGATACCTATTCCGACCACTGTAAGAGCAGTCAAAAGAAGACAGAGTGTAGTAACTGTCGTAACCCTGTGGGGTCGTACACCAGCTGGAAAGATAAGAATGCGGGGCATTCTACGTTGTTGCGATTCAACATCTTCTGGAGCAACCTGAAAAAAATATAAATTTTGTTTAGTGAAAAAATGTTTTTTTATGGATTTTAGATTACAAATAGGTCATTTGACTTCGTAGACTTTTCTATCCTGCGACCTAAAAGATATTTTGTGTGTATCCTATATTATCAATGTCCTAGTCCAAAACTCTAGGTTTCTATTAAAGTCTATGAAACCAATTATCACGTTTTGAAAAGATTTATCTAATTTCACAAACTTTGCATGTTGCTTTGTCGACTTTGTCCATTTTATTAAAATTATATCTGGGTGACGTTTTAATTTCTATTGTCAGATTTGAAAACAACAACGGACCCTGCATTCGAATTTTTTGGACTTAGTTATCAATAAATAAAGGTCAAAAACGGTCAATTTTCGATTTTTTCGTCTATCAGCAAAAAGTGAACATTTGAAACAAATTTGAGAGTAAGAAACTTATGTCATATAGAAATCCTCAAAATGATGTTTTTTAAAAATTTCTATTCCTATTTGTTGCTTAAAAAGTTGCAAAATAGAAGAAGAAGAAAGAAGAAGATTTATTCTATCAATAATATTAAAAAAAATAAAGAAAAATAATTTTAAATATTGTAAAAACATGTCGGTTTTTTGGTTATAAACAATTAGAATAACTGTTTAACCATTGCCTACAGGAAAATTATTTTTTCATATTTGGAAAGCATAACGTTTCTTTTTTAAATTTGTAGTTACTTTTTGCTTAAACTACGAATATGCATTATTTAAATAATAAATAAATAAATTGTTAAATAAACCATCTAATTTGTTTTTTCAATTTTTATTTTTTTTTTGTAATATATTTGTAACATTTGAAGGATTAACACCAATATTAATCAAAAATGCACATTTTTTTCATTCAACTAATAGTAGGTATGTTTAACAAGAAGTAAAACCGATAGTACTTTTCTTTTAAAAATGCGTGCACGTCACAATTTATAGAAAGTGACGTCACTTATATTTAAAATTTCCAGAACGTCAACCTTAGAGTTCAAATTTTCCTAACACAGCTAATAATACTTGATCTTTCATAGGGGTCAACATGGTATAATAATCAGAAAAATGTAATCATCATTATATTGGGAATTTTAGAATTATATTGATTAAATAACCAAAAACATTTGTTATTATTAATAATATAAATTTTATGAAATAACTCTTTAAGTCTAATATTTCACAAAATAATAATTTTAATTAAATATATGCGACAATTGTACGAAACTGATATGGGAATACTTCAAATGTTTTGACAGTTCAGCGTGTGGCAAAATTGTTTAAAGTGTCTTTTTATAGTAAGAATTTTGTTTGTTTTGATTTCTTACACAATTTGATCATAATATATTATATATTAATAAATTGTATTTATAAATATATATTAAATTTAGATTAACAGCTTTAAAAACTAATTATTGTTGTGTATTGTGATTGTGCTATGCCAAAACAACTAACTAGTCTGCAGAAAGCTGATAAGCTTTCATATAAGATAGATTATTTTGAACAAGAAATAATGGCGGGACGTTTTTACTATTAATGCTCTAAAAGTGATAAGTTTAAAACGTTTTCTGATGTATTTTAGTGTGTTGCAGTAGTTTTAAAACTAAATGTATTTACTGTTATATAATAGTTTGACAAATAGTTGACATTTTAAAAATTCCTCACTTACTAACTATTCTGATGTTTTGGCAACGTGTGGGGTTCTGACGTCGTAAATCTTGAATGACGTGCACGCATTTTTATATAAAAAGTACTATAGTTCATTTGAGATTTTATATTTCCAAACCAATACACAAAATACTATTTTTAGAAATAATTGAATAGGATAAGTATTATATTAATCATAAATATTTACGGTTTACAATAAAAATTACCTCAAATATGACAAAAAAAAATTAAAAAAATTGTAAATAATGTTTTTTAAACAAATTAGATGGTTTATTTAACAATTTATTTATTTAACGTCGAAATCCATAAACAAAAACCGCTAACAGCTCCTTCCCCCTCCATAGCTCCCGCGGGTTTCAAAGTCGGCCGATTTTGAAGCATTGTGAACGATTCCGTTAAAAGGTAAATTTTTTTCGAATTTGGCACATTAAAACTTTAAAGTATTTTATTCAAATGACACTAATTAGATCTTTTAATCGTTATAAACAAAGCTGCTGTGAATTTAAAAAAAAAGGGACTAACTTCGTGTCAAATTGTCCTAGGACAACTTTATCTTTTTTTAAATTTGTGAACAAATGCAAGCTTTCCCAATATGAAAACACAATTTTCCTGCAGTTAATGGTTAAAAAGTTATTATAATTGTTTATAAGCAAAAAATCGACATGTTTTTGAATAACGATTTTGCAACATTTAAAATTGTTTTTCTTCATTTTTTTTTAAATAATATTGATAGAATCTTCTTGATCTTCCTGTTATATTCTTTTTTCATAAGCTATCCGTAAAATTCCTGTCACTTCATTATTTTCTGACTTACATTGTTGCAAAAAAAATTAATTTGGGATAAACAAATAAAAGAACTTTTAAACTGCTTTGAAACTTTGATCATATTTTAATCACCACAAGTCTTAACAGTCCATGCAATACGGAGGTTTTAAGTTTTACATTTAAACAAGCCATTTTAAATTTTTTTATATAGCTCAAAAGTTTCTTTCTCCCAAATTTGTTTCAAAAGTTTTTTACTGATAGACGAAAAATTTGGAATATTCTCTCAGTACCAAGTGCATTTTCCCATTTTTTGACATCTTTCTCGATGCGATGGAGCCAAAGGAATATTCTTTCTTTAGCAATACTATTATCAATCTTGTTACCTTACTCATTTTACATAAACAAATTAAATTGTATCGATCATTGTATAAGCTATACAGCGTAAGGGGAATAATATACAAGCGATAGATCTTATAAGGCCGAATAGATTAGTCTATTTCTACTCATAGCTTTGACAACTGCAACGCAGTTTGTAACTGCCATAGTAACATAAGTGTATTTCTTCTAGCATTAAAACAAGTAACATAAAACTTATATCTCCAACAAAAAGCAACAGTGCGATTAGAAAATGAACTATCCGAGATCTTCACAGTCGAAAAAAGACTTAGACAAGGTTGCATATTGTCACCGGCATTATTTAACATATACTATAAAAACATCTTTAGAGAGGCCTTGGACGAATCAATATTAGATATGCACACGATACAGCGTTGTTGGCAACTAGTGCGCAGAGGCTCCAAAGGATGATTGATAACGTTGTAGAAACATGTAACAAATACGGCCTAAAACTAAATTACAAGAAGACAAAAATAATGATCATTAGTAAGAACACCAACATAAACGCCCAAATTACAATAGGCGATACACCCTTAGAAAGAGTGGAAAAAATATGCTATTTGGGCTGCAATATTAAGGATACTTGGGATCACAGCTACGAAATAAAAACTCGTATTGAAAAAGCCAGAAGCTCTTTTAACAGCCTTAGTAGGATTCTCTGCAACTTATCTTTAACTATCAATATACGCATAAGAATTCTTAGATGTTACGTCTTTAGTGTCTTCCTCTATGGAGTAGAAAGCTGGAGCCTTACAGAAGATGCCATAAAACTATTAGAGGCATTTGAAATGTGGTGCTACCGACGTATGTTGAGGGTCTCATATATACACCACACAAGTAACATAGAGGCTAAGAAAAGACAAAGAAATTATTGAACCGTAAAGAACAGAAAATTGGCTTACTTCGGAGACATCATGCTTAATAATAAATACCGACTTCTACAAGGCAAGATTGAGGGTAATAAAGGCTCTGGACGTAGGCGTATATCCTGGCTGGCCAATCTTAGGAAATGGACTGGTCTAACGTCAACTGATCTATTTCGAGCTGCTGTGAATAGAATAAGATGGGTCAATGTGGTCCCCAACATCTCTAGAAGATAGTCACATTTAGAAGAACATAAAATATTATTATACATTGCTTTAATTTGTCAAATATTTCTTTTGGTATTTCTACGATACAATATTTAATTTAAAATGACTTCCCTTCTGAGGAAGCTGTTTCAGCGGATGATATTCTATGGAAATTAAAAAACAGTGTTGTGTTTTAATACTTAGTTTTAACATTAAACATTAATTTCCATCCAGTAACGGTGAATTTTATAATTATAGTGTTATCAAAATATATAATATACATATTTGATTAGATACGGAATAACTTTTAATGCAATACATTGTTATCCCTGTATACTGACGTGTAAATATACTACGTGACTAATTTTTTATCGTTTATGTGACTCATGTGAACCATTTAAAAATACTTTAAAATTGTATCATTGTTTTATATTATCATCTATATTCGTTATTGTATGTTGATTTTAAAATAAACAAACGTGCAAATTTAAAAGAACGCAACTTTTTATAATTCTTATTCTTTTTGGACATGTAAGAGAAAGGTCGAAGTCTTTGAAAATGGTAAAAAGTGAAAACAAAAATATTAACAGGGTGGAACCCATTGGAAAAGGAAGAAAATATAACAAAGATCAAATAAAAAATAATTTAGTGGCGTTATGAGGTAGGGAAGTGGAAAGGGGTGGTTTTTAAGGGTAAAAACGGTTTATTAAGATTTCCGGCAAAACTACAAGTCCTATGAAAAAAAGTTTAATGACAAAGTTGTCATTTAACCCACTTATTGGTAAGTTTCGTCAAATTAAAAAAATCCACAAACCTAATCCTATAAGATATGATCTCAAACAACTATGAGGTAATGATACCAAACAAGACATACGGGAATATCTGAAGAACAACATATCTAAGTCAGAAGTATTTAATGATGTTGAAACAGAAATAAATAAGTTACAAAAGAGGTTACATACTATTTACATAGGCAGAGAAATATTAAACCAATACCTGCGACCGACAAGGTATTCGGGATTGGATACTCAAGAGGCACTTTTTGCAATACAAGTTCCCTTTTAGCGATGCGATGTAGAGAGTGAATTGTGATGTTTTGTTGTTTATCAGGAAGCGTTCACTAGAATAAAAAAAATGATGAACTGATAGCCCCAGAAAGGCTATCAGAAAAATATGTAGAAATAGAGAGATTAGAAAAACAACATAACAGCTTTAACATATACAGGAAAATTAAAGTAACAGCTGGCATATACAAAAAAGAGGTATTGGAAACATAATGGACAAAAACAGCAAAAATAATAATTGAAAGTGCAGAGAAAATAAATAGATGGGAAGAATATATAAAAGAGCTGTTTCAAGATGACGAAAGAATGGAGACAATAGAAACAAATGGTAGAAATGAGCTACAATTACCAAAGGGGAAATTGAAAAAGCACTAAAACGTATAGCAAGTGATAAAGCCATGGGACCAAATGAAATACCTACAGAAATCTTAATACTACTAAGAGAAAACCACGTTGATATACTAGAATCATTCAATGACATTTACTATACCGTGGAAATTCCGAAAGAATGGCTGAGTTCATCCCAATACTCAAAAAACCCAACGCAATGAAATGTGAAGAATATACGATGACCGAAGGCCAAACTGGCCTTCAGAAGGCGCTTCTGAAAATGTTGATCTAGTGACAGCTCATTACCGGTCTTAGAGTGTTGATCTGAAACAGACCTGTTCCGTGGCTAAGTGTTGATTAGTCACTTCCCGCTCCTTGTCGGATCGAATGTTGATCGATCCGTACACCTCTAACCCATTATTCCTTCTCTTCAGCTTGTGTGTATTAAGAGACCGTATTTTCGTTTCGATTTTTATGACAATTATATTTTATTTTTCACAGGTATTAAACAGTCTGTCAAGGCGGTGGTTGATACCGTTGTCGCTAGAATTAACAATTAAATTTTGTACATATTATCTAGGACATAATTTTATTTTGTTATTTATTTGTTTTAGTTTTACTAAGTATGTTGTCTAAAAGACCTACCCGTCACAGGGTGCAAATTTAAACGAACAGTGGGAACAATCGACGGAAATTAAAATAAGGATTGAGAAAACCTCATCACCTTTCGTCAAAATGAAAAAAATCTTTAACGAACACGATATAAAATTAGAAATAAAAGTTCGTTTACTAAAATGCTACATATTCTCTGTTCTCTGTATGGAGTGGAGTCATGGGCCTTAACTGAAGCATCACTGAAGAGACTCGAAGCATTTTAAATGTGGTGGTGCTATAAACGCATGTTGAGGATTTCCTGAAGATATAAAGTTACCAACGAAGAAGTTCTTCACAGAATGGACGTGAAACGTCGCTAATGGACAACTATAACAACCACTTCGGACCATAGGTACTTCAAGGTAAGGTGCATGGGAAAAGAGATCCAGGAAGAAGAAGAATATCATGGCTTCATAACCAACGAAAAGGGTTTAACTTGACCAGAGTCCAAAGTCAGTAACGAATAAGCACTATAAGAAGAAGAATGTATTACATATTTAAACATCACTTTATGTATTACATTCTAATTATATTACCAATTATTATAATTACAGACGGCTTTTGTTTACATACCTTATAATAAACAGTTATTGAATTGGAATATTTATTAACGTAACATACCAGACAATATTACTCATACATTGCACTCGTTCAAATAACAATCAACATAATCATTGCGTTTCATAAGCTAATTCATAAAATTTATTCTCTTCAATTAAATAATTGATTTTGCATATATTAAACACTTACCTACCCATCAAAACTATTGAGAATAATAAAAACCGGTATAGTCCAGTTTTTTTGCATAATTAATTTTTTATTAATCAAAATGTATAATTCGATATTTTCCTCCTTTTTTGCAAATATTTCAAGAACTATTGGGTTTAGAACAATTTTGTTTAGACATAAAAGTTTTGAAATTGAATTTTACAAAAGATAATGCTAGTTTCAAACCTTAAAAATTATTATTATTGAAAAAATAATAAAAAACACAAAAAAAAACAGTTAAAAAAAGGTTTTCTTTGCGAGTTTATTTCCCATACTAAAATCCAACTTAGGACCTTCATATTCCGAGAAAGAAAACTTTTTAATATTTTTAATCACCACACAAAATTTCGTTAAAATCTTTTTAATAGTTTTGCATAATACTTTTGCATTCTTAAAAAAATCAATAGTTTTCAAAATTATGCAAGTTAAAACTAAAACTTCTAGATACTTGAAAATTGTTTTACATTTATATATCAGCCTTTAAGCTTTTACACTCATTTTGAAAAATTAAAATCCGTCGATTAGAAGAGCCTAGCTACCTAATTTTTTTTAATTGTTTAAATTTTGGGCTTATAAACAATTTGAATAACTTTATGCATCGTTGATCGATTTTAATTTTCAAAACGGATACTATAAGTGCGTTGAAAGACGCTTCAAAGAAAAAAAGATGATCGGTTCATTAGTTCTGAGTTATGATCGGTCAAAGTTGACTGCGATTTACAATAAAAGTATAGTATAAGGTTATAAGGTCTGTTTTTTAAATAAAAACCTTTATTATACGAAGCAATAATTGGATACAAATTGACATTAGTTACAGACCACTACAAGTTGGTTAAAATGTCAATTAAAAGAAGTCCCGTCAAAAAATTGACGGGTTGTAGTGATGGGGGTAAGTGAGAGAGCGGAGAAAGGAGATTTTTACTATTGGATCAAGAACATGCATAGGTCTTAGGGGTAGCTTTCTTCTTCTAAAGATGCCTATCTTATTGATGTTGGCGAGCACATTGATCCATCTTATTCTATTCACAGCAGCTCGAAATAGATCAGTTGACAATAGACCAGTCCATTTCCTAAGACTGGCCAGTCAGGATATACATCTACATACGTCCAGGGCCTCGCTTTTCTGGAAGGGAATTTTCTGTTCTTTACAGTGTTAATAATTTCTTTGTCTTTTCTTAGCCTCTGGAGAATAATTATGTTAGTTGTGTAGTGTATATAATATGAGAACATGGGCGCCGGCAGCGGAATGTAAGGAGGTACAATTGCACCCCCCGGTCAGGAAAGAAAGTACATAACTGTACATGTATAGTTCTATATTTTATATTGGTTAATAGTATGTGTAGATGCAAATGCACCCCCCTGAAAATAATCCTGGCGGCGCCCAAGTGTGAGACCCTTAACATACGTAGGTAGCACACCATTTCAAATGTTTCTAACTGTTTTATGGCATCTTTTGTAAGACTCCAATTTTTTACTCCGTAGAAAAGGACACTAAGGGTAGCTTTAGCTATATGATACATCAAGGACATTATGCATATACAGCAGTATTCTTTTCGGAAATGGCACTGCATTATCTTGTACAGAGAGTGAAGTATAATTATACTAATTTACATCTAGTTTGTTCTTTACTCATTACTATTGTTTTGTCCACTATCTTCATCTAGAGTTATTAATATTCTGTTGTTTGCATGACAGAGTAACTTGTCTTTATTGCTCCCTATTCTGTAACCTCATTCGTTGTTGACGCTTTTGAGAATTACATCCATGATTAAATTAAAGAGCATAAAGCTTAGTGAGTCTGCCTGTAGTATTTTGTTGTCTATGTCTATAGGTTCCTTAAGTTCTCCATCTATTCTGGCCTCCATCTTGTTGTTTTGGTAGATGTTTTCAATAGATTATATGATATCCAAAGAACTTCAGAAAAAAAGAATAGATGCCTTTGAAACGTATATATACAGACGGATGCTTAGTAAACAAAAAGAATTACCCAGCATAATTAAAGAGAGAAAAATACAATACTTGGGTCATGTGTTGAGACTTGAAAGATATTAATTACTCCAAATCATATTGGAAGGTAAAGTGCACAGCAATAGATCAGTTGGAAGACGCCAGAACTCGTAGCTGAAAGACCTGAGGAGATGGTTTGACCGCCCATCCACAGAAATGTTTCATGCAGCAGTTTCTACAGCTACAATTGCCATTTGAATCGCCAACCTTCGAAAGGATACGGCCAATAAGAAGAAAGAACTTCTTTATTATATAAAAGATGAATTATACCTTGCTCAGTGGAATGTTTTCTTAAAGTAGATTAGACATAGAAACACTGCAAGAAAGATGAATGTTGAATATGTATACAAGTAGCAGTAGTTTTCTAGCTGTTTTTTAAGGAGCTCAAAAAAAGATTGAATAGCATGGTGGGTTTGGTTCTGAAGTTATTCTCTTGTGTAATTTTAATCTTATTTACTATCTTTCATGAATAACGGGATTCACAACGGGTCACGACATTACCCGTCCTGAGCGTAAGTAACCTTTTCGAGCGTGAATTAGCGACGCAGTGTGAGCGTCACTCACAGTTGGGGTTGTGAAGTGTATGTTATGGGACTAATCTCAAGTCATCAAGCACAGTCGCAGTATTACACATATTTAAAGTTTAAACCTTCAACAGGTTGTATGCCATGCTTTGAAAATGAACAGCAATTGAATGCATAATACAAGTACTTGCAAAATAAGAGAGAAAAAGAAGAAATCTACAGAAAAACGAGGAAATATACAGGAAAACTCGGAAGCAAAAAGGATTATAAGGCAAACATAATGAAAATGATTTACATGGAAATCAAACTTTTATTTAAAAAATGAAAAAACGAATAGAAAAGAAAAATATACCAGCCATTTAGAAGCCTTTCAGTAACAACAATCAATGCAGACTATGATATTATGTAGTATATTCCTACACTTTTATAGAAGATGACTTAGAAGAACAATCTTCATATAAAACTGACCATATATTAATTCAAGAATTTAAGGTGATCACAATGTCAAAGACTAGGAAAACAACAGGATACTAGGAAATAAATGTGGAACTTTCTAAGATTTGGAGTTAAGAATGCTAAATCTGTTGGTTGAAATCCAAAATATCTAAAACCTGGCAAAGGCACTAGTTATATTACTGTTTCAAAAAGGACAACCATGACAATTGTGAAAACTCTAGAGGCCATCAGTATATCGAATGTAATCTATAAAATATACTGCAAAATTATCAATAATAAATAAGCCATGTGTTCAATAAGATTAACAATTATGAAAGAAATTGTCAAAAAACGAAAAGAATTTAGCATAGAAACACATATTGCATTTTCACTTTTTGAAAAAGTCTTTGATCAGGTTGACATGACACAAAGTTGCAGTCAAATTAAGCAAAACTAATAAAAACAAACCAGGTTTGGTATGATCCGATATAGAATGGAAATAGTTGCCAAGCGAGACAAGAGAAATGGGGACTAGAGTGTTTTAAAGCAGGTAGGCCTTTGATATTGATAATGATGATAGCTAAGCAGAATCTGGGACTTCTTTCATAAAAGATGAAAAATGGGTCGAGTTAGATTAGGTTAACTTAGAAAAAAGCAACCCATTAGACCCAGTTCCATTTAGACTTAAAACATTTATTTCGAAATTGTAATTGTTTTAGCAGCATCATAATATCATAAAGGACTTAAAATGATGAAAATTTGAATCTTGGAAGTGGATTTTTGAAGAAATATACGGATATTTTGCATTATTTATGATAAAATGTGTTTAAATACTAAATATCTTATTTTGTAAGATTTCTTTTATATATTTGTTTTCCTAAATTTTCATTGATCTGATGGTTCTATATTCTGATCAACTTTTCTTAATTGCAATTTTCTATATATTCGAGAATTGAGGTAATTTATTATTCTTGAACAAAATTAATATTTTTAAACGATAAAGAACCTTATATAAAAATTTTTTTTTAGTCATAAAACTGATAATGAAAAAGTTTTGCATATTATATGGTTTCAACATACTGAGACATACTATAAAATATATATTATATACAGTATAAAATGTAATAAAAGCATTTAACAACATTTTCCCATATATTCCTTGTTCTTTGCATATGATTGTTAATAAAATATGAAGAAAATGTAAGAATACTTTTTATGCACATAAAATTATGATAAATTTGGACTTTACTGACATGATAATAGGTATTTTCACTGTACAAACAGATCTTTAAAATATATTTAGAAGTTTATGGTTAAAAATATTAAATAAAATAAAAATAAAAACATGTAGAAACTATTAAAGTTATATTTTGCTATTTTCTTCTGTTAAATGGATCATAATTGTGAAACATTCAAAAAATAATTTAACTATATAAGAAATATTATGCTTATTTATAGAATGATATAGGTATAAAAAATACCTAACAAAAAGAGCAAGGTACTTATCACCAAATTCATTTCAATGTCACTATTTATCTTAATCAAGATGTCAATAGTAAGATGTTCTGTATTATTATCTTAAAAAGAAAGGGATTAAATTTAGTATTCTTTAGAAATTGAATGTAGGCACTGCAAATACCAAAACAACGAATATAGGAGCGATTATATTTATATTCGTTGACTAAACTCAGCTGATAACACAGCAGTTATAAAGTTATTTAAAATAATAAAAAAAAATAAACACAGCTTAATCCTAATATGTGTTAAGTATGTAATTTTTATATGTTTGTTACAGCAATTTTTCATAAATTAACACGCCGATGCTGTAAAATAAATTAGATCTTCGGTCAAATATGACTAAACACAAATGACGTACTGTTTTTGTTAGAGCAACCATAGATTATTATTTAACTTAGATTAAATAAATCACTTACCGCAGTAGGAATTTGTTCATTGAAAACCAAAGGAGCTACATCCTTCTCACCTTTCTTTTCGGAGAAAGGTTTTGTCAAAATCGTCATTTTGAAAAATATTTTCTAGCACAAATTTAGGATAATCAATACACTAGTTCGCAACTATAATGAGCCTGCGACTTTACTTGACCAAAACAAAACGTCAAAATACTGTAAATTTTGATATGTTGCGCATGATCAGTTCCCATGTGATATTGGGAGTGGAAGTGTCTTTATTCGGATGACGTCATACATCGTGACATTTGTAACAACTGTTTAAATCTTAGAAGGTTCAAATATATTATGAGAAAGATGTAAAATAATTTTGAAATACTTTATAATATGCAATGAATAATTTTTTTTTGTTAAATTATATTTGATGTCATTGTTGACAGTCAGTACATTATATATTTCACAGGATTTTATTGGTTAAATTCCATTAGACCAATATACAAAAAAATCAATTTTTGCTAGGCAACTATCATTACAACACCAAGACTATTTTTTCTATAGTTCCGTAGCTCCAATTTATGTTCATGATGTAAATTTTAAATATTTTTGTATATTATGATTTCAAAAAAAGATAATTTGTTGATTAGGCCTTGGCAGCAAAAGAAATTTGCGTATCACCGTCATAAGGTAAGCGTAGTTGCCAATAGTGAAGCTGTCTAAGAACAAGAGATCAATTTTCGTTCTAGAATTTTGTTATCAATTTGATTCACTTATTAATCTACTATAATAATACATTACAATAGAAATATATCCTACCTATATATGTATTGAATATAGTTCTTTTATATATAAATCGAATTTTTTAATTACAGTATTTCTACTTCATATGTTTCTATTTTGGATTTTGGAGTTCTTTCATAGCTGTCTTCTAATCCCTACCATCATCTTTTTTTTTTACTTTTCTACTCATCATTTTTGAATCACTTGTGCCAGTACAGACTTCCTCTAATTACTTATTTATTCTTAGGTTTATCCTGTCCAAATCACTTCAAAGACCTTTTTTTCATTCGCTCCACCCCCGTTTCTTCTGGTTTACATTCGTATTTCCTCATTACTTCCCCTTTCTATGTTTGATATTCTTGTGCTTCTTCTTATAAAATCCATATCTATCTCTAATTTTCTTGTGCTTCTTCTTGTAAAATCCATATCAATCTCTAAGAGCCTTCTTTTCAGGGCTACATTAAGACCCATAGTTCAAAACTGATTCCAGCATGGCTCCAAACACCCTTTTCTTATTTTAATTTGAAATAATCCGTTTTGCCCAATTCGCTCTTATCAAAATATTATCCGAAGTATTTGAATTTCTCCACTTGATTTATATTTGTATTCTGTTTTCTTCGGACTTATCTGTAATCCCAATTTTTTATATTCATAATACGCCATTATACATAAATCATATGAATCCCAGGCTAACACAAATTGGCCGTCTGCAAAACAGAATGAAAAAATCGTAATGTTATTCGTAGACATTCCCATTCCACCATATCGTGTTTTCCAACTTTGAAGCGCAGCTTCTATAATACAGATTAAATAAGACAGATGTTGCAACCCTGCCTTCCTCTCTCTATGACATCAATAGGTTGTCAGAGTATTAATTCTTTTTTATTTTTACGATGTTTTCCTTATTTATTTCTAAAATAATCTGTAACAGGTGCTCAATATTTGTTAGATGTTTTAAGGCATCCTACCACTTTGATCTCGGAACATTCTCGTAGGTTTTTTTAAGTCCACAAAGGGCAAATGTAATTGTTTTCCTACATCTATAAACTTTTCTGCTACCTGTTGTTTAAATGCGTTTTTTTTTGTACAGGATCTATCTGGTGTAAAGCTGCTTTGATATTATTCGATTCTATTACCGATGTTTTGTATTTTATCATTAATTACTTACATTCAAACCTCGACAATAATTGCTGTCCTCTGTTGCGTTTCTTAAAAATAGATAGTATACTAAGTGTTCCGTTTTTCACTCCAATGGAAGCTGTATTTGTTGGTAGCAGTTTTGCATTAACTGTGCTATTCTGTTCCATAGATTTAGTAATTCGACAGGAATATTTCCAGGACATAGGGATCGGCTATCCTTCGATCTTGATAATGTGGTTCCAACTTCCTCTAGTGTAATAGCTACATTTCTGCTTACTACATCGTATTAAAGTGAATCTTCCGTTGCGTACCCTGATCTGTTTTCAACAAGCAGGTATTCCTAAGGAACATTTGCTTGAATATTGGTTTCTTTCCATGAATGTTTGCTTCATTATTCCTGTATTTTTCATAAGCTGCCTTATAATGAATTGTTTCTTCCTGAAGTTGGAAGTCTGCAACTACGGTAGATATTATCAAAGGCTTTTTGGGAGCGGATGGAATCTCCGTTCTCTGGTACTCACTGATGATCTCTCTTTTTCTCTCGGATGTTGAAGATGGTGCGTCTGGAGAGATGATTAATGTTTTCACTATTAATGTTTCACCTGAATATCCGTGTAATAGTATCATGTTCTATTAACCACCTGTTGTTCGACTAAAATTTGGTAGCTGTTTTTTGTAATAGTATATTTTTTAACATTGTTCCAATGTACAGTGTGTCCCAAATTATTATGTTTTGCAGGATATGCCGAAAACTAGAGAGGATAGAAAAAAAGGAGTTAAGATGTCATGACTACTTTTTTCGTTAAAGCAACGATTGCCCAATCAAATCATCAATAGCTCCCCACATTAGCGAGACACAGAACGAATAT
The DNA here is from genome assembly GCF_040954645.1 of Diabrotica undecimpunctata. Lineage (NCBI taxonomy): Eukaryota > Metazoa > Arthropoda > Insecta > Coleoptera > Chrysomelidae > Diabrotica > Diabrotica undecimpunctata. The sequence goes on along the minus strand of NC_092810.1, from coordinate 142,361,160 downwards.
TGAAAAATGTCGAAAACGACAGGGTTAAATATCTTCTTTATTAAGAAAAATTTTAAAAAACTTTATAGGAATTTTTAATAGATACATTATGGTAGAGTTCAGTGGCGCCCGAGAAATTTTTCAGGGGATCTCATTAAGGAAATATAATACCAACTTATGTTTTTTATATGGGACACCTTATATATTTTAACATTTTTCGTTTACATTTTTAATTCTCTTTCACATGATATGACATGTTATATACGAATTTTCAGTTTTTGAAGCTACTATGCAAATAAAATGTTTATAGTTGTCATGTTATAGACACTTAAAAATAAAACACTCGCAACAATGGTAAAACATTTTAACATTTTGTTATGAGGATACTAATCCCTTGACAGTTTTATTTAGCAAAAATAAATTCAGTACCTATCTAACCTTAACCTTAAAGTAAATACTTAACTGCTCATTGTTGGTTCAAAGTGAATTATTTTTTTTAAAGTATTGATTCCATATTATAAATAAAATTGTCACGAAATACGCACTGTATTTTATACCTTTTTCGTTTCCATTTACAATTTTTTATCCTATATAATATCTTCTTTTTTGCATTATTGTTCTGAAGCTAGTTTTTGTGACAATACAATTTACTATTTTTTATTGGGAATAAGCCACAATTTTACTTTAAAATAAGTTTATTTTGACGTTTAGATTTCCGTAAATTGCATTTTTTTTTTATCTAAAATAATATATTGTTACATCTTGTAAAAATGTTCATTTCGTAGAGTAGGTTATATTAATAGGTAATAGTAAAGGTAATATTTAGCAACGTAGCTCGCATATCCATTGCAGGAATATTTAACTGACACAATGAAATATACTGGAATGACTCAAATCCTCACTTAGTTCAGGGGATCTGGAGATAAGAGAGATTCTATTTTAACGATAGTGTTTTATCAAGCATAATAAATTAGTTTATCACATATTTGATAATAAAAGATTTGAACATTTTTGATGAGAAATATATTGCCGAGAGGAATACATTTTTATTTCAACAAGCTGGAGCACCTGTCCTTAATACGTTGGAAATTATTAAAAAAAAAGTTTATAATTGGTGGATTGGAACTTATCGTCCTTGTTCACCAGAACTAAATCCTCCTGATTTTTTTATTTGGCGATTTTAAAAAACAATATTTATAAAACTGACTAATACTAATAAGGAAGAATTATTACAAAGCATTCATCAAGCATTTAGAAAAATAAAGCCAATGCATATACTCAATTGTGTAAGATATATAATAAAAAGGTGTAAATTATTATTATGTATAACAAAACGGGAGAGATTTTGAACATTAATTATAATTTTTAAATTTTTGTAAAGTGAATTCTAGTCGTTCCGTTGTTTATTATTGTTGTCTTTATGTTTATTAAAATACTTTTATAAAATTATTTCTGGTTCTTAAGTATTTTTCGTTCTGTGTAAATTTGTAATTTCAATTTTTTAAGTTGATTGATCGTATTTCTGGTAAATAAAACTGTAAAGGATTATTATCCGCATATTAAAATCATAAAATGTTAGAATATGTTACTGAGCATTTAATTAAGTGTCTATAATAAACAATGTATTTGCAGAGTAGCTCCAACGACTGAAAATAGATATATAATATGTCATATCAGCTGAAAGAAAATTAAAAATGTAAACGAAAAATGTCAAAATATAACAGGTCTCCCATATAAAAAAAAAACATAAGTGGATATTATATTTCCTTAGTGAGACTCCCTTAAAAAAATGTCTTGTAAGCCACTGAACTCCTCCATAATGTATCAGTCAAAAGATTTAATATAGTTTTTTAAAATTTATCTTAGTAACCTTATCGCTTTCGACGTGGGGAGCGATTGATGATTTGATTGGGCAATCTTTAATGAAAAAAGAAGTCATGATATCTCAACTACTATTTTTCTATCTCCTCTAGTTTTTGGTGCACCGTGCAAAACATACCAATTTCGGACACCCTGTAAAGTTAATCACGACTACTTACAGTGTATACGGTAAATTTCTGCACAGCGGTTCTCTTGGATCATTGGTCAACCCTTACTTAGACTTTGTTCGTTTAAAGATGAACTTAAAATGTGTCTGCCTAAAATTTTGCTGATTTAATCGATGATATTTTTAATACCTATACGGTAAGACAGCTTTATCTTTCGGTTTTCATTGTTGGTCGATATTGCGGTTTTCGTCATATAGATCGTTTGACGTCTGTTATAGTTTAACTGTTCTGTTCCAACGCTATTTCTTGATGTTTCATCTTTAATTCCAAATTTTCTTGTATTAGAGTAACACGATCTTTATCTTTAATGTAGTTTGTCTAGTCAATTCGTCCACCTGAAGCTGCGGACTATCTAGTCGATTGAGATATCAGTCACTCGGTCGTCAAAGCTTCATTGGTTATTTAACAGGAATTACCATGTGATTCTAATACTAAAATTGACATTTTAGTAGAATAAGCTATTTTAATCATATTCTATATAACTAATTATGTTCATTTTAAGGTTCAATCTGCTTTGCCGGCTGTCGACACCGGCCCCCCTCCATTTCGTGAACATGTTTGCGTCAAATTAAAAAAACAACAAAAAGAAAAAGAGCGATGTCGACGAATCGAACAAGACAATTATTTTTTAATGCAAAGACTAAACTATGTTATGAGAACAAGTAGAGTAGATAATATGTGGAAAACACCACAGCCAAACTTTTTGAACAGAGTTGCTATTTATGACAATATTGTACCAGAAATTGAAGACTTGATAGCTTTAGATTTTGTAGATGATGATGAAGACTGTCATTTGGGAACAAGGAAATCTAAGTGTTATGCTTGTGCCCCAGAAAAAAATAAAATTGAAGGACCAAAAGTAAATATACATATAGAATACTTATTAATACTATATTAATTTTGTTAATTATTTTAATAGCTTCTGAGATTTCTTTATAACATTTTAGTTTTTTAATTTAAAATGCGCGAGGTATATAATGGAGAGATAGGAAGAATTATAATTTCTGCATTCCATGCCACTAGCAAAATTAAATTACCAATTTTCTTCTTGTGCCGACTCCACTAATGATTCAATGGTGCTTTATATACTATTTTACGAAACCATGAACAAGCGAATTTGAATATGTGTGTATTAGTCGACTTTCAAGTTGCGTTTGTTCCATCCCATCGACTTCCGCGCCATCGATCGCGAGATCCATTCTCTGATCGATGCTATAGGAATCGTAGAGAACAGGAAGGAGAAAATATATCGATTAATTTACACAGCCATATTTGAATTTAAACAATACCATACTGAGATATCCTGTCTAAACGTCTCCTCCCCCAGGTCTTCTTTCGTATTCCTCTCCTACTACTTCCAGAAACTTCAAATCAGCGAGTCTTAGTATTGGGTAATTACACTCGCGATCATAAAATCCGGGTCACCTTGAAAATCGCCGTTATTTAATTTTTTAACGAGCTTTATCGTAAATAATAATAACACAAATACAAACTAATGCATGTTTCTGAGAATTGTTGTCAGCTTAGCGGTTTCCTTTGTAACAAAGAATTCCAATAGTGCCGATTTCGTGGAAAAGTGCACACTTCTCAAAATGAACGGTACCTGTAACTGCCGCTTGTTTTAAATGTCTCATTTGTGCTTCGACTTTCTGTTCAAACGCAACAAACAAACGTTTATTATTGCCGCCATTAGTTTATTACTGCCATTATTAGTGTTTATTATTGTTTATTTTTTGCCAAAAATGCCTTGACTGTTGTTGAAACGGCACGCATTGTTGCGCTTATGGAAGACTGTCACACTCAACGGCAAGCCGCAAGAACTGTTGGCGTAAGCCTTTCTACGGGTTGTTCTTACGGATCGAGACGAGTTTGCTAACCAGACGATCTGGCTCTGGACGAAGAAGAACGACCACGGCACGAGATGACCGTTTTCTTGTGTTTCAGGCTTTACGAAACCGGACCTCAACTGCGGTTATGCATCGAAATTGCCTACAGGAAGTACGCAATTGCAATGTTAGCGTTGCAACAGTCAAGAGAAGACTGCGTTCTTCTGGACTATCTTCTCGGGTAATAGCTACAGGACCGCCACTTGGCCGGGTGCATCGAGTTGCACGACTAGCTTTTGCTCGACAATATGCGCATTGGGGAATTAATGATTGAAGCAAAGTGTTATTCTCAGATGAATCCCGTTTCTGTCTAACTTGATCCAATGGACGTGTAAGAGTTTGGAGAAGAACCGTTTAACGATTTTCACAAGCTTGTATTGCTCCAAGAAGCTGCCATTTGGTGAAATCTCGGTCATGGTTTGCGGAGGTGTATCTTCCGACTTCTGCACAGAATTACCCTTCATCGAAAATGGGTCCTTAACTGTCCGAAGGAACATTACGGACATTCTGGAAGAACATGGTATGCTAAACATGGCAGGGCTTGGAGAAGACGCCGTTTTATGCAGGACAACGCGCGACCGCACGTTGCCAGGATCAGTATGCAATACTTGGACGAGGTTAGAATTACGAGGTTACCCTGGCCAGCTAGGTCTCCGGACCTGAATCCCAGCAAACATCTCTGGGACGATTTGAAAAAACGTATTCAAACCCATACACCTCCTCCTAACAACGCACAGGAGCTTAAGGATCTGTTAGTGAGAGAGTGGAATGACATACCTCAACATGTAATCCGGAGAAAAATTGAGAATATGCGCCGTCGTCTGCAAGAGGTTATTAGAGCAAGGGGAGACAATACACGATATTAGTCATTGAAATTCCACTGATGTTTTACCACGTTCTGTATTTTTCATTTTTTCTTTCGTATGTCTGTTTCAACAATTTGGTTTGTTTTCTGCTTTTTCAATAAAAATAATAAAAAAAAACGTTTTTTTTTTCTTTCAAAACAAACATTGATGACAAATAAAAAATACATTAGCTTAAAAAAAGGTTATTACTGCACCAGATGCAAAAATATTCAAGAAACTTGTAATTTTCAAGGTGACCCGGATTTTATGATCGCGAGTGTATCATCTGACTTTGAACATGATCGAATCATCTTAACCTATGCTCTATCATTTTCATATCTTCCACTGTATCCATTCCGCCCTGACTCTATTGAACGCATCTCCATCGAGTTCCATATTTAGACAAGGTGAAAAACTCGGGTTCGTTCGGAAAAATATTCCCATGAGATTTTTTTGCATAATCACTTTCATGATCTAGTACACCAGAATACGGTTCAAGAAGTCTCCCACGCGAAAAGTGGTCCTAATTTATTTAAACAAATTTTTGTAAATAAATTGTAAAAGTAAATTTTTTGGCCCGGACAAATTTTTTTGGATTATTCTGAATAAAAAAAGGCCTCTAATTTTTCTCTAAAGTTGATCGTTTTTGAGTTATAAACAATTTAAAACTGAAAATTATTATTTTTGAGTTCATTAAGTACCTAAATTCAACCTCAAACCATGTTCATCAGTTCCCGATAAGTATATTGGGCTTATTTCATTTTAAAACATTGTTTTTTAGTTGTTTGAAGCGCTTATGACAGGGCGATCGCTCGGGCTGCCGGGCGTCTGCGTCTGTGACTATTATATTTTAATTATTTTATATGCAGCTCGGACGTTCTTGGCGCTTTCCTACTTTTTAAATATAGCAACTAACTATAGGCATAATAACCGTTCTGTTTATTCTTAATTTGGCACCTCTTGATATGCATTTATTTCGTAGTAACCTATTTAATGCATAAACACACGTGTCCACTTTCATTAGTCTATTTTGGATTGCTTCTTCTATATTTGGTTTTCGTGTTATAATTGTTTGTAGATATTCGACTCTCTCAACTTCCTCAAATCTATATTATGTATTATTATATGTTTGTGCTGTTAAATATGATGGGTATAAGAGAAAAACCAGATATGTCGTTTCTTTCACAACTGAGAAAATTGAATTTTAATGTTCAAAACGAATTATTTTTATTTCAAAAAGGGATTATAAACAGTAGTTTACACTATTATGCTAAGTTAACACTACTATAAAGTATTATAACTAAACTTTTTTAGTTTACAAAAACTAAAGTCGGCTTTATTGCAAAAAAATCTACATCACTCACAGTTTTGCAGGAACAAAAGCATCAATGTCACCTAAAACAGACAAAAACCAGTCGTTTTTATTTTTGAACTAAAAAAGAAAATTAATGCATTTTTTAATGTTTATTTATTTATCAATATATAAATAATTTAAATTTACTGTTAGAGATTAGCCAGGTTGTGGAACAATGTCACAATGCTTTTGGACTGTAAATCCGCATAAGACTCATTAGGTCATTAAACTCAGCCTTTGGAAGTGGTAAAGGACCAAAAAAATTAATGTAGCTAAAAAAATTAATAAATCTCATTTTTATTTAAAAGTTTTTTATACTTCATCATCGTATACAGGCAGCAAAAATTCTCCACATCTTAATGCTGAGTTTTGGTCAAACCGTTTTCGTATTAATCCAGATCCATTGTCCATTGTATGTTGAACGGTAGTAGATGAGACGGCTATGATCAGATGGTGTCACTATTTCCTTTAAAATCTGAGTTTTAAATGGGCATTTTTGTAAATATATTGTGTCTAAAAATGATTTCCAATCCAGTACCATGTTTTGTGACACACTCACTATAACAAACGGCGATGGTTTGGAACGGGAATGACTAATGGCTTCAAAGGGGCTCTTCAAATCCCACAATCCTACATTTTTGTCACACTCCAAATAAAAATTTCCTCTTACAGGAAATGTGATATTTATTTCTTTCAGATTATGGATTTTGTTTACTGCAAAATGAATAAATCGAAAAATAGTAAAGTTTTTATTTTTTTCTCCGGCAGATTCACAGAAGATTTGCAGTTCTTCAACATGGTCTTGTAAATAATTATTGATAAAATGGAGGAAAAGCCTTTTTTAGCCATTCCTTCATGATAGGTATAAAAAATAGACTGATCAGAATAGAGGACACGTACATTATAGACATCCATAGACAATTAGTGTTTATAGTACACATCGTTAGTGGCAATTTTCGGAATTGAAACATTTTTTGAATAATCGAAGGAAGATGGCTTTCTTTTTGTTGTTTTTTTTTGTAGATTTTTATGGCTTGCTTTTTTCTTGAATAATACGCTTCTGCCTTTCTTTTATGCTTTCATAACAGTTAATTGTCTAGTATCAGTATCAGTATCAGTCAAACTATTAAGCTTAATTTAAAATTCATCACACGTTGCGCATGTGTCACTTCTTGGGTATCCAAAAGCAATATTAAATTCCTTATTAAAAAGTTATTCTGTACGCTTCATATGAGACTTTAGCATTCAGATGCTTTTCCTTAAAGAGGTTAAACATTTTTTTAATTGTGAACTCTTCTGGTAAATAAGTCTTTTTTGTATCTTACTATAGTGACTGTGATGACCCTTAAAACGTTTGATGTGGTCACATACCAAACCTTTTGTTAAGTCGTCCAGCTTCCTATGTGTTGCACTATGCTTTCCCCACGTCTGTCCTTAGGAGCTGCACCACTTCTTTTGAGGCTTTCCTTTATATAATTTATTTAATTTTTTGTAATCCCTTGAATGAAACAAAAATCTTTGGCACACACCGGGATATCACAATCGCGAACTCAAACTCGATACGCATAACTTGCATCATGGAAACTAGCAGTATTCTCATTTCGACGAGGCCTTCTATGCTCATCGTGAGAGTGCAGAGCTTTAAAATTTCTCCATATATCTTTTCTTTGCGCCTCATTAATTACCTCAAAGCACTTCAACCTTAAGGAGTTACAAAGCTGTCTAGTTTCATTAGTCGATAATTTCAACATTTTAGAGACTTCTGACATCTTGCCGGTAGTCTTTTTTTTTAAACATAATTTTGTTCTCAACGGACCCCTCCGAATCACTATTAGCAATAATCGTTTATTAATAATCACACAAATAAACAAGAACTTACACTTTTGAGGTTACAATAATATTGGCACGTTTCTTAAAAATGCATCAGCCGGTTTGTTTACATGACATCGCTGGCTTTTTCCCCTGAACCTTTACACTAAGCAGGTTTTTATTCAGTAGGCTATATTTTAGACATTGTTTTACGTCATACTACGGTGGTTTTTTCACAGTTTTAGTACTCTAAAATATAGGTCATCATTTAAAGAATTTAACAGCGCCTCTACCAAGATTTTCAATAAAAAATGACATATCTGGTTTTTTCCCTATACCCTTCATATGTACTTTCCTCTTATATATTCTTTGGCTGTGCATTCCATGTATTTTGTTTTTGTGTCATTAATATAGAGTGTAACAAAAAGGTAGGTCATAAATTAAATCACATATTCTGGGACCAAAAATAGTTTGATTGAACCTAACTTACTTCATTACAAATGTGTACATAAAAAAGTTACAGCCCTTTGAAGTTACAAAATGAAAATCGATTCTAACGTTTATTTCATTCACAGTTCTTACATTTTCCCAGTCAATTTCAATGTTTTTCAACTTATTTATATAGTTAAGTTAAATAAAAAACTGATTAACTGTAAATTTACCTTGAAAGTACCTTCAAATGATGAACTATCACAAAATTTATAAATATGGGTTTATAAGTATTTATGACACTTTCTTTCCACGTGATAAAATTTACCTGTTACCTCATAAATCACTTTTAATGAATTTTACCGAAAACTGCATTTTCAACAGAAATATATTTATACACCCCTGTTTTGAAATTTGAATTATTTGAAAATTGAAACTAACCACTGTATCCCACTGTCCACTGTACCCCGACCACCCCTACCCTTTGTCTATTGGTACTACCCATTCTCCGTAGGTCTTTGGATTACGAATATGCTAGTTCTTCTTGTGCCTATTTGATTTCTAAATGTGTTTGTTATTTCTTCTTTTGCAAGTATCTGCTATTATACCTTCGATTTAATTTCATTACCGACAATGGATCTGTCAAAATATGCCCAAGATGAGCGAATGCACTATAATATTATAATATATGTATACTAAACTACTACTACATAGTAAATTTTTAATTTTTAGATTCCTGAAGAACGCGTACCCTGGGAACTCAATAAAAAGCCGTCACAGAAGACTCGCAGCAAATCCGTACCAGTAAGAAAACCTGAACCAATACTACCATCGATTCCAGAAAAGCAACTATCGTCAAGTAAACCATCCTCCAGCAAATCGACAACCAGAATAAATCAAGTATCTTCTCCAAAGAAATCCAAAAATAGTCGAGATAGGAAGTTTAGTGCCAAGGAACCGCATAGTATTATATTTAATAGGGGTTGTTTAAAACTGTCCGTTAATTTTCCATCAGATACTACTGTCAAATTTCAAGAACGAAACATTGAAAAATTTTTAATTCGTAGTGTGTGTCACTGTAAAAATTCACCTTTAGCACAAGTGTGTTAAAACATAAATATAATTTCACAACTTCAATCAAATACGTTTTTTTATTGGTATCCCATTTTACTTATTTAAAGTACGCCTCAGCGTATCTAAATTCAACTTTTAAAAATGCGAGTGATCATGGCAACATTAACAGTTTTAAATATTCAACTACCTGACAGTACATATTACATACCTTGTAATGTTAAATAAATAAAGTATGAATACAATATTAATATATATATATATATATATATATATATATATATATATATATATATATATATATATATATATATATATATATATATATATATATATATATATATAGCAATTAATAGCTAATTTTTTCTTCTGAAACAATGAATTTATTCCATACTTTCGCATCATACTGTACTGAGCATAGAAAATCTTTTTCACCAAGAGTATTTTTATTCAATGGCCAAATTCCAGTACAATGAAATCCAGATTTTATGTTGGTACGAGTTGCAGATCGATCCCAAGCTTTCATACATATTGGTGCAAGGTCATAAATTGAAAATGCCTTCCCTGGATTAGAGAGCATCTAGTCATCTGATACTTGATTGAAACACCTTTTAAATGGTCCAAAAACAGTCCTATCTAATGGTTGCAATTTGTTGGATATGTGGGATGGAAGAGTTAGAATTGCAATTCTATTATCTTTGCAGCAATCAATAGCAGAAACAGATAAATGCGATTTATGATTATCCAAATAAAATAAATATTAATATTTATCGATTTTCACAAAGCCTTTGACACAGTTGAGCTAAGCAAAATATTACAGGCGCTTAAAGAATGCAGGCTAGATTATAGATATACTAAATTATTATACAAAATATACCTGCAGGCAACAACCACTGTCAGATTACATACTAACAGTAATCGCATAAAAATAGAACGGGGGGTTAGACAAGGAGACCCAATGTCACCTAAACTTTTTAATGCGGTGCTAGAACATGCTTTTGAGAATTTGGATTGGATGACAAAGGGAATAAAAATAGATGGAGAATATCTAAACAACTTACGTTTCGCCAATGATATACTTATAATAGCTGAAGATCTAGGTATGGCAAGAGAGATGGTACAGGAACTCGTTGTGGCTACAGAAAGTGTAGGTTGAAATATAAATATCTCGAAAACAAAAATCATGACCAATTTGGTACCCAACCAGAACATCAGTATTGGTGGGAAAGAAATAGAACTCGTAGATAGATATAAATACCTGGGACATGAAATTATGATTGGCAGGGATAACCAGACTCATGAACTGAAGAGAAGAACTGAGAGAAACTTTTAAAAGTGAGCTGCCCACATGCCTAAAGAGAAAGGTATTTGATCAGTGCGTCCTCCCAATCTTGACGTACGGAGCAGAAACACTTACCTTAACAAAAGCAGCAGCTACCAAACTGAGAGTCACGCAGAGAAGAATGGAGCGGTCCATGTTAGGAATAACTCTGCGAGACAGAATAACCAACGAAGACATCAGGAGAAGAACCGGAGTGACTGACATCATCGAGAAGATAGCCAGACTAAAATGGAGATGGGCAGGACACATAGCCAGAATGACAGATGGGCGATGGACAAAGAGGTTATTGGAATGGAGGCCAAGGGAAGGCAAGAGAAGCGTCGGTCGACCACCTACAAGATGGACTGACGATTTAAGAAGACTCGATAAAAACTGGATAAGAGCGGCGCAAGATAGACGGGGTCGGAAACATGAGGAAGAGGCCTATGTTCAGCAGTGGACTCTTGAGGCTGGATGATGAAATAAAATAACTTGGCGTTCTTTAGAACACTGAACATGAGTTACAAAATGCTCTAAAACTTTTAAAAAATTATCACTTGTCATCCATCGAGATGAATGCACTAAATCGATAGCACCATACTCTTCTGGAATACCTACCATTTAGCATTCTTTTTGTCAAATTTTTTCCTTGGAGACATCCACACTGGTGGAAGTGCTGTTCCATTCGTTCCAATAATACCCACTTGAGTAATCAGTTCTCCTATCTCACGCACACTACTTTACCAACTTGATACTGACCTTTAGTAGCAACTACTTTTGGAGTTTTTTGAACTGTGGTTACGCCCGTCTCGTCCAAATTAAATATATCTGATCCAGTGAAGCTGTGCCTTTTTAAAATCACCTCTAACTTACCTTGAAATTTACCGACTGTAGACTTATTGGAACTGGAAATTCTCGCTAAGCTTATATTCTCCGGGGTTCTTAAGGATAGTTCAGATTGTAGACTTAAAAATCCTGTAAACCAGTCCTTCCCAGCTGATTTGTTTACTTTACAAGACTCTGGAAATTTGACTTCGGTTTTTTCGGCAAATTCGTATGCTAATCTGAGAGTCGCTTTTAGAGTTAAACCATGGTACATATTAGAACATCTGTTAAGGTACAACGCAAGTGAGGCTTCCATTTCATTAGAAAACACTTACAAAATGTAGAGAGAATGTCATATTGTCAATTCATACTTCTCTAGGTTTCTTTACATATAAAGCTAGTGTTGATTTTTTAACTTCATGCTGTTGAGCGCTTTTTCTGATAGAAAATTTTCCAGATAAAACATCAGCTGTTGCACTTCGCATGGCTTCTTCGGGAAATCGTCCTTCGGTTAATCGCTTATATTTATACGCCATATTTTCTGTAACAATCTTATAAATTAGGGAGGGTTTGGACACTTGTGGGAGGATTTGGACAGGTGTCCATACCCCCCTCAAGACAGTTGAGATAAATAAATACAAAATTTATTAAAGCATCATTTTATATCATATGTAATAATAACAACAAACTTTTATTATATAGGCTTACCTAGTAATAATACTCAATCAGTATTCCAAAACAATCAAAACCAGCTAATTAAAAACACAGTTTCAAATTGCTAAATATTAGAACAACAGCATGGAAAATTTAGAAATTGGCCGAGCATCAAAACAAAGTAACCTGCCACCGGCTTGGCGTCTATTACTAAGAATACAGAAATGCACTTCAAGCTATATTTGCGCTTTGCGGTTATGCTTGTTGTCTATTCTGTGTCTATTTCATCGAGTTAGAATCTATGGAGAGGGCATCACGTGACTAAAAACGACCTCACTTCGGCCATATTGTTTTGACACTTTTGACAGATCGTATATGTTTGTTTACGTTTGTTGATTTTCGAATATTTTTAGTTTTATAATACTTAAACTGTAATAATATATTGTGATAGTGCATAATAATGGTTTCTTGTTCTCAACGTAGTTGCAGTGGCAGAAGCATTGTTAATAAAAAATCTTCAGGAATAACGTTCTACAGGTTAGTATACAAATATGTAAACAAAGTAATGGCCCGTACTTCAAAGAATAAATTAATAGTATTTACCTGTATTAATTTATCTTTATGTATAATATATCGTGTTTTTAGTGTTTACCGCGGGATAAATAAATTATAGTTTATTAAAAACGTATTGCACTTTGTAGATTATGATTAAATCTTCTGAATAACTAGTCATATTTTTATAGTAGTTTTAATATTATTGAGTCCGGCCATGATCTCACCGTCATATTGGTATTACCGTTAGCCACGCCTACCTACGCCGTTTTTAATACAGACGTTAATTTGCTCATAGCTTCTCCATAGATTCTAACTCGATGGTCTATTTGAATGGAAATTATGAGAGTGTCCAATACCTGCCGCTGTCCAAACCCTCTCGGCGTTGCCATATAATACAATTATTTAAAATATGTGACTAAAAACTACCGAGGAATAAGTGCGATATCATCAATGAGAAGACTATATGAAAGGAAACTGAAAGAAAGTCGCTGACATTTGTGAAAGACGATTACTTACAGACATTAAGCTTTGTAAGTTAAAAGTAGTAATTTCACAGTATGTACCCTGAATGGGATTTGCCGAATGCAATATTTATTTTTTTTTCAGTTGTATTAATTTTGATTTATTAGTAATGCTGAATTTGTCCTTAATTGTATGTTAAAAGCAAGGCCTGATCTGCAGATTCAGACTATCAGAATTCTTTGATACTTCCTTCCTGCACACACTGACGACGTACAGGCCATCTACGATCTACGCAGCAAGAAGAAAAAATTATGACATATGACGTTGCTTCTCTTGCCGCTTATTTTGCATAAAAAGAATTTTTTTGGAATTCTATTGTGCAATTAATTATTTAAAATGTATCGACAATTATCCAGATTTCGAAAAACTGTATCAGTTTTATTGAACGAAAAAACAGGCTTTATACGGATTCAACGTTTAAGTAGTTATCCAGAAGGTATTATACTGTATTCTTTTTAGAGGTTATGTTATTCTATTATTCTATATCTATTTTAGAGAATAAATTTAAAATTAAAGGCGATTTTGAAGGCAGACCGCTATATTTAGATGTTCAAGCTACGTCTCCACTGGTACTAATTCATAATTTAGCATGTCAAATTTTTAAATTACATTTAAAAAAATTTTAGGATCCTAGAGTTTTAGATGCAATGCTTCCATATTTAACAAATTACTATGGTAATCCTCATTCTAGAACACATGCTTATGGTTGGGAAACTGAAGCAGCAGTTGAGGATGCACGGAAACATGTAGCAGATATTATTGGAGCAGATCCTAGAGAAATAATTTTTACTTCAGGAGCAACAGAAAGTAATAACATAGCTGTAAAAGGCGTAGCTCGATTTTACAAAGAAAAAAAGAACCATATCATAACAACACAAACAGTTAGTATTATATTAGATAACATTGTTTGCTCAGTTATGTGTAATTTAGAAAATACAGTAATCCCAGTTATCTGCAACATTTTAAAGTATTTGCAAAATATTCAGGCTTTTTTAAAAATTGTTGGGGTAGTAGCATATAGTTAAAGGTTAACATAGATTTTGTATACCATAACACACAAGTAGGAACCTATCCCAATATTAATAGTTGTTCACAAGGAAAAAAAGGAATCCTTATATGGATACATCTTTACACACATTAAAACTAAAATACTTTACCCTAAAATAGATCAGTTTATACTTTGAAGTAGTTTTTTGTATCTTATTTATTATGGCAATTTGACTTCTTTTATATTATTAAACAACTTTTGAAGATTACAATTTTTTTCTGTTTTTTTTTTCTCTATTGTTCATATATTTTAAAGATGGTGCTAAAAATCTTTCTTCCAAAAATTACTGCTCTTTTGTTGACAGTTAATCTCTGGAAAGGTAAATCTGAAACATAAAATTCGAGACGGGTTTTAAAAAAGAAGTGCTCTTGCATGATAGTTTACCAGGAAAATTGAAAATTCTGAAATAAAAACATGGTGAACATTTGAAAAAATTGTTCAAAAATTGACCTTTTTTTCAACTTTTTTTGGTCACAAAAATTCTATAATTTTGTTTTTTGGTCAAATTGTGGTAAACTATCATAAAGAAAACCAAAAGAAACAAAATGCATCAAGGGTTATTAAAATCTACCAACTAAATCTGAAGATTAATGATTTTGAGAAAAACTACATTTTTAAAACTGGCAGACAGTTATCTTCAGATCTAGTTGGTCCATAAAAAAATAATAAAATTTTTGTGACTGAAAAAAGGTCAATTTTTGAAAGAATTTTCATTTTTTCTGGTAAACTATCACTTAAGGGTACATCTTTTTTAAAAGCCTTCTCGAATTTTATATTTCAGATTTGCTGTTCCATAGATTAACTGTCCGCCATAGAGTAATCATTTTTGGCGCCATCTTTAAAATACAGAAACAATGAAAAAAAAGAGATTTTTTTAATCTTCAAAAGTTGTATAATTATATAAAAAAAGTTTGATTGCCATATATAACAGATAAGATACAAAACAAATTGTTGAAAATGTGTCATTTTTATCATTCTTGGTACTCTCTGTACACAGTAACCCAAACTGTAAGATATCGATCAGTAGAGGTTCAAAATGTTATATTTAGGGGGTGAAAAAATTATTTTTTTATTAACCCTTTTGTTGTTAACCTGGTTCCCATCGACATACATTTTGTTGAATAATTTTTGTCTAACAAATAATTCACCTATAAGATAGATTTATTTTACTTATTTGAACCAAGAAAATTTTCGTTTTGAAAATAAAGACTTGTATAGGCCTACTAGGTACCCACCTAGGAAAATCATGCATTTTGTATAAAATTTGATTATTTTAATACAAAAATAACTGTAAGTAAACAAATATTCACATCAATGATTTATTTATTTATTATAAACATAATATTTTTTTAAGAAATCAATAAAAATACCAAATTAATGACTACATTCTATGTATTTTGATTTTTTTATGGTATGCTATGCTATTTGCTATGAAAATTTTTTTATTATCAGTAGGCAAAAAAGTCCCCTTTGGTTTGTTTTTTTTGATATCATTGTATTATTTTCTTAATAAACAATACAAGCAGCAAGAAAGAAGATGTTGAGAATATTGCAAAAAAAAGGAAGTGGCAACAATTTTTCATGAAGGACAAAAAGAGTTTACAAGGCTCTTCATCATAGTGCATTGTACTGAGCAAAATCACAGCTTTGTTTTTATTTGGTACATAAGAATATTTCATATCTTTTTTATTAAAAACAAAAAGAGTTGACAAGGGTTCTCTTATTTTTTGAAGTTTTTATTTCTTGAGAAATGTATGGCTTGTTTTTAAGTACCAACGAGAGTAAGGTTCCATGAAAGAAGAGTTTTAACTAAAGGCAAAGTTAGGAAAAATCTATCTATACTTTTGTTTCAACCAGATCCTGTGAAACTGACTGTAAGTTCGTTGATGACTCTTTTTCCTTGACTGACATTTCGAGTATTACCTATCTTGTATAAATGTATACCTGTATAAATAATTCCTTTGAACATAAAACGATTTTCTGCATTACTTATCTACCACATTTGTATGACATATTTAGTGGGTTTCAAAGGCATATACTGATTGAACTTTGTTCTCCACAGAATGGAAAGAGCTGTGATGAAATACATCAGCCAAAAAATCGTTTCGTGCAACTGCAAATTAGCATAATTTTTACCAAGAACCTTACCCCAGAAATTCAGCTCTCATTATATCCATCTTTTATATTTTCACTGTTGAAATAAAAATATAACACGCTGGCACATGAATATATTCAAACTAACAGACTGTGCTTAGCTATACCTAGTACACTGTCTTACTCATGCAAGTGGTCAATACAAACTAACTTAAACTACTTTTCAAATGTGTATTTTTATTTCAATGCCTACAACGGAATTTTATATAAAAATTAATACATGGGTACCAGGGTACCCCAGATTGGTTGGCAACACAAGGGTTAAATATAACAATTCTTAAGTCCTCTAGCCTTTTTGAGTAGAAGTGAAACATATTGGACTGTTGTACTTACCTTCTTGTGTTTATATAAAATAAAACAATCATTTTTAAAGAAAAAATAACAAATGACTAGATTTTCTAACTAAAAGACCTTTTTAAATGAAACTAAATAAACTAAAAGATCTTAAATGCTCCTCATATATAATCTCTGCTGATGATATTAAAATGTTTAGGGTTATTGAAGATGAATATGATAGTTATCTATTACAATAGAATTTAAATATTTACACTGAAAATTCCCTCCAACATCTTTATACTGTAAACAACAGATACCATCCAACATACATTAAAATGGAAGTGGGTTGGGCACAACGAAAGATATCAGGATGAAAGATAGAATAAAGAAATTGACCAGAGATCATATACAGCAAATAAATGAAAAGGTTGCAAATGAAACGGAATGATGACATTAAGCAAACTAAAAGCTCAATGTGGAAGATTCAAAGAGAGGACAGAGACAAGTTGGAGAGAGGAAAGATGCATATATTCAGCATATAAATTGATTCTGAACTATACATAAATAGATAGATTTGTGTGGACAATTACATATTTCTTATTATTTATAACTTTTACTAATTTTGTGTTTATTTTAGGAGCACAAATGTGTTTTAGATTCTTGTAGGGCCTTAGAAAGTGAAGGATTTAAAGTAACATACCTCCCAGTAAACCCAAATGGTATTATATCACTAGAAGAATTGGAACAGGCTATGACTCCACAAACATCATTAGTTTCCATAATGGCAGTGAACAATGAAATAGGTAAATAACTCATCAATCATTAATATTTTAATTAAATAAATATACTTCTAAACTACTGTGACTCCAAAAATGTATGGTACTCATCTTCTCGATCTGTATAAGCTGGTATAGCTCCTTTGCTGGTTCAAGATACTTACATTACTCAATGTACTATTATTAGCAGTACCAGTATGCAATGTATCATTTTTTTATTAAATATTTAACTATGGGAGTTGTTATGTACATTTTTGTATACTTCTAATGATGTTTAACAACTCCTTATGAATTATTTGTTTTAATTATTTTAATATCTAGGTGTAAAACAACCAATAGATGCTATAGGAGCACTGTGTAAGCAGAAGAAAATATTTTTCCATACAGATGCTGCACAAGCTGTTGGAAAAGTTCCCCTAGATGTAAACACTATGAATATTGATCTCATGTCTATTAGTGGACATAAAATATATGGCCCTAAAGGTAAGTTGTATAACAATATTTTTACAGATCACTATTTTATCAGAAATCTAATTCGTCCTTGTCAACATCATCATTCTCATTGTGTTTATGTCTATACAGTGACAACTTACTCAATCATATTTCTTCACAAGTTTCACAAAAGGTCTTCTTTGATCTATTACTCCTTCCAAAAACTTTCAATGTCAGCAGGCTGAATGAAAATTTTGTGCCATATGAAAACATGCAGATTAATGAACACTTACTGTGGCCAAAAAATAGACTGGAAGTTGAGCGAGAAGACAATTATAATTTATGATCATAGAGCCTGTAGACAGTAATTTAGACCAAAATTGACAATATGCAAAGACAAGGACGGAGAACTACTAACAGAGAAACAAACAATTATAATGTGATGGAAAGAATACTTTGAGGAAAACCTAAATGCAGATAATGTAAATGATCAAAACGAGACAATATATTTTACAGCTGGACAGCACATTGAAAATCTGAGTTATGAAGAAGTAGTTCAAATAATAAAGAAACTAAAAAACAGTAAAGCTCCAGGAACGGACAGAATTTTGGCAAAATTGTTGAAATATTGAGGACCCGAACTCTGGGGAAGAATCCATTACCTGATAAAGTTGGTATGGACCACGGAGTAAATGCCAGAGGAATGGGCAGTTGGTCTTATACAGCCAATATATAAAAAAAGGAGATAAGAGGGAACATCAGAATTACAGACCAATTACATTGCTAAATGTAATATACAAAATCCTTTCTTGCAATATCGACACTAGATTGTCAGAATACTCCCAAAATATAATTGGTGATTATCAAAATGGATTCAGACCAAATAGAGTCACTCATCATCATCATCACTGGCTCGACAACCCTTTTTGGATCTTGGCCTGTTCTAGGATTCTTCTCCATTCCGATCTGTTTCGTGCTTTTTTTCTCCAGTTTTTTATTTTTAAGGTTGTTATATCATTTTCTATTTGTTCTAAGTATCTCAGTTTCGGTCTTCCTCTTGTTCTTTTTCCTACTGGCATCTGTTTGAATATTTTGTTTGGTATTTCGCCTTCTTCCATTCTTTCTACATGTCCTATGCAACGCAGCCGTCCTATTTTGATGAATGTTATAATATCCGGATCCTGGTATATTTTGTATAGTTCAGAGTTGTATCGTCTTCGCCATATTCCGTTTTCTTTTGTGCCCTTGTATATGTGTCGCAAGATTTTTCTTTCGAAGGTGGCTAACAACGTTTCCTCTCTTTTAGTAAGTGTCCAGGTTTCTGAGCCATATGTGAGTACCGGTCTTATTAGGGTTTTATATATTTGGCATTTTGTCTTTCTTGCGACGTTTTCTGATCTTAGGTGTCTAATTAAGCCATGGTAACATTTATTTGCAATAAATATTCGCCTCTTCACTTCCTCCGTAACGTTATTATCAGACGTGACTAGGGATCCCAAGTATATAAAGTTTTTTACCTCCTCTATGTTGTATTCTCCTATTGTTATATTTTGTGGCTGCCTTATTTCTGCGTTTTTTCTTACCTGCATATATTTTGTTTTGGTCTGATTGATTTTAAGACCACTATTTTGTGCAGCTCGTTCTATTTGGTTGTATGCCTCTATCATTTCTCTTCTTGATCTTGCGATTATGTCAACATCATCTGCAAATGCTAGTATTTGCACGCTTTTATTAATGATTGTTCCTCATGTATTGACTGTTGTGTCCCTCAGTATTTTCTCGAGCACGATGTTGAACAAGATGCATGATAGAGCGTCTCCCTGGCGTAGTCCCTTTTTCACATCTATTGTTTCCGTTAATTCATTTTGTATCCGGATTCTACTTTCTACTTTTAGAGATTCTTTTATCAGTTCTATTAGTTGTGTTGGTATATTAAATTCTTTCATTGCTTTTATTAAGAATTCTCGGTTTATATTGTCATATGCGCTTTCAAAGTCTATGAAGAGATGATGGGTGTCGATGTTATATTCACTTGTTTTTTCGAGGATCTGTCGCAGAACAAATATCTGGTCTATTGTTGACTTCTGTCTACAGAAGCCACTTTGGTATTTGCCAACTATTTTTTCAGCGTGTGGTCTAAGTCTTTCATAAATGACATTGGACATTATTTTGTATGCTGCATTCAGCAGCGTGATTCCACGGTAGTTTCCACATTCTAACTGATTTCCTTTTTTATGTAGTGGTACAATACCGCTATTCCACTCCGTTGGTAGCTGTTTATTCGACCATATCTTTGTTATCAATTCATGTATTGTTTTTTGTAGACAAATATGAGACAAATAGAGCCACTACAGACAACATATTCATGCTTAGAACAATACAAAAGAAAGCTTATGAATATGACATAGTATGTATATATACTTTTAACAAGCTTTTGATAGTGTGAAAAGAAACAAACTGCTGGAAGACCTCCGAAAACTAGGTATACCAAAAAAATATATCAGCCTCATAAAAATGATGTTGCAGGGTTCAAAAGCTGCAGTTAGAGTAGATGGAGAACTGTCTCCCCTGTTTGACATGGGGGTGAGACATGGAGACACACTTTCAACCATGCTGTTCAACCCAGTTCTTGAAGCAGTCGTAGACGATGTCGCCATTATTAGTAGTGTAGCAATTTTCAGTCCCCGAACTAAGATAGAAAATAATTATATTCTGAAAATTGTTAAACTGGTTGCATACCTAGTAATTAGTGTATTCGTAACCTTCTGAGAATGATAAAGAAAAAGAAGACGAGGTTGAATTGACAGAAAAGAAGCGGATGAGTTGTTTCGGGGAGGAGGTTACCGGTATACCGGTTACGGGACGAGAACTGGTGAAGTACAGAACATAGAACATGGTGGTGTGACAAAAAAAGAAAAAGAATTCCAACCTTATCTTGGCCATCAGTGCCGATTATTGAAAAATAAACAAGTAATGTGCGTTACCGAATTATTTAAGTTATTCGTTCTAAGGTTTATTATGTGATTAGGAATTGTTAAAGAGTTGTAAGTTTTTGTGGATAAAATTGGAGATATTTCAGTCATCGGCGGTTAATTCACGATAAAATATTTACTGTTTTGCGGTAGTACATTTCGAGAGTCTATAGTGGTGCAATAGCGAGAATCGCTGATCTATCAGGGTTGTTTCTCTTGCCAAGCGACTCCTGATTGTGTATTGTTTTACTGGATGCTAGTTCGTGGGGATTGTTAGTACTCCAGAGCCAAGGTAATAGTTTTCTTTATTACTTCTATCCATGCGACAAAGATCAAGTCATTGAGGAACTTTTCTAACATCATATTTACATGTGAGCTCTGTAGCTATAAAATAATTATTGTGCCAATTTTCTTAATTAGTTAAGTATAAATAGTAATTAAATATTAAAGATCTGTTGAGCTCAGCATTCTGCTTTTAATATGACAGGCAATGCTTAATTAATAAATCTATAATAAATTTGATTTTGTTAAATAAATATTATGTTTCCTCGTAGGTGTCATTAGACACGCATTTAGTACACTTGCCTTCATATTAATATTTTATTTTCATATACGACATAAAACTTACGGACTGACGATATTTTTCCTTCCGTTTTAAGTTTTTTTAGTTTTTATAATTATTTTGAATAAAAAGTAGATGTACTATGGAGATTCCCGACTGATGCACCAGTAGATACGTTATTATACCGGTTTTACTCAGTACCAAAGATTTTATGTTGGATTCTTTGTTTATATACTTAATGACTATCCATCTTATGTCTATGGCGGTATGATTTTTATGTTTATGACGATACATTTCTTAGCATTTCTTAGTGAATTACAGTGCGCATTCAGTGTCCAACTTAGAACTGACATTTTTTATATTTTTTTGTTTGTGCAAAATAAATGATTATTATCAATATTTTCCATTTTCCTCAATGACCTGATCCACGATTGTCAATTTTTGTACCGTATATATTTACATATTTAAATAACACCAGTAATTCAAGTACCTCCTAGTTAAGTTCACAACAGTTTGGATAATCGTACCTTTTCGGCTCTTACCGACAAATTCCTATGCAAGTAGGCGGCGCCCAATATTTTTTGTCGTTTTGTTTTGTAAATTTCTGAAACCTCTCGAGTTACGACATTGCACACTGCCTCAGATATAGACCCACGACCCCTCCGAGTACTTTAATGAGCAACGGTGCATTATTACCCATATGTCGGAACCTCTAGGTTGTTGCCTCTTTATTGGCACCCAAGGTTGCTGCAGTAGATGCAAGACACAACTAATATAAACGTTAAAGGAAATTGATCCTGAAGCACAAAAAAGAGGGCTTAAAGAGCCGATTATGACGTACAGTACAGAAATCTGGCAACTTATCACTAAGCATAGAAATAATATTAGTATGGCAGAAGTGCAGAATTTTTTGAGGAGAGCATGTAAAATCTATAGGCTGGAATACATCTGAAGACATAAGATGGAAAACAATCATGTATTCTACAGTAGACAGAATTGAAATATACAATTGCTATAAGGCCCATCTTCAGAGTTGGCCCACTCTCTGAAACATTGTTTTTCCACCCTGCATCATGTATTTTCTATGCATTATGGTATTACAACTCGGGATTGACAAGTTCAATAATCTATGGGAGTGTGTGTTATATTCAATCAACAAACCTACAAGTGATGACAAAGCTGCAGTCCATATATGCTGTGTATGTAGTTAATCTGTGAGACTGTGGGTGTTTATTTGGTAATATTATGTTCACACCTGTTCTATTGCCCTATATACCTTTCCCCTTAGTCCTAACTCAGGCTCGCAGTCCCAAACTGACACAGATAAAGTCCCACATTGAAGCATTGAGTTAGAAAACATTTTTCAATTAAAGGTGTTTAAAACAGTATCAAAATAATCGATAAATGTCTCAAATGACATATACATATGTATTAAAAAGTGAATTCCATAGCATTACTGCTATTCCTCAAAGTCATTTTTTGCATCTATTTTAAAATATTTTTTATGACTCATCTGCTTTTGAAATAAATAATTTATTTGAGAAAAATAAAAAAAATAAATAACTTTGTTTAAGGTATTGGTGCTATTTATATCCGGCGTCGTCCCCGTGTAAGGGTAGAGGCCCTGCAAAGTGGCGGTGGTCAAGAAAGAGGTATACGGAGCGGCACAGTTCCAGCACCACTAGTTGTAGGATTCGGTGAAGCGTGTAGATTGGCCAAAGAAGAAATGGCTTACGATCATGCTTACATTGAAAGATTAAGTAAACGATTAGTAGACCAGATATCTAGTTCGTTAAGTCATGTAGTTAGGAATGGAGATGATGTAAATACTTATCCAGGTTGTGTAAATTTATCTTTCGCATATGTTGAAGGTGAGTTATAAAATTAATTCTATATATTTTAATGGTAGTAGTCATACAAGCTGTTTAAAGTTCCTACAATCGTGTGTAATAAGTTTTGCCGTTATTAATAAACGATAGGGGATCAAAAGTTTCAAACCGAAAAAATTTATAAAAAACGCTTATCAACATTTTTTTCAAATTTTTGGCTTTGAACCATTTCCTCAGATTTTTTAAACTAGAAATTTATTAATATTACTTTGTTGTCACTAGAATCTTGAATACTCTGATAACTGTCATGAAATGGCACTTACTCTGGATAGAACAATCAATACAAGCGCTGAAGCTTCTATTCCTGAAAACATACCATTCATTCCTAAATATAGACAAAAATCGGTTTGGTGGGATGATGAATGTGTCACACAGTTACAGCTTAAGAAGAATGCGCTTAAATTGTACAAAACCACATCCACTCTGAATAACTTTCTCGAATATAAAAAGATAGAAGCTACACCTAAAAAAATGTTTAAACAGAAAGCCAGAAACACATGGATTCAATTTTGTTCCAGTCTTAATTCCAGATGCCCATCAACTCAAATATGGCAGATGGTGAACAAATTGAACAATAAAAACACAAACATTAAACATGCTCACCCTTCAGTTGCAGAAGATATTCTACAGAAGCTATGAACCTTTTGTTGACAAACATATACCTCACCCAAGTATATTTATAGAAGATAAAGATTGTTTACTAAAAGAAATAACATCATCCGAACTGGAATATGTTATTAAGATATCCAAAACACAGCCCCAGGTCCAGATCAGATTTCGTATATTATGTTACAAAGAATTGGTATGCTGGCCAAAAGATTACTACTGCATATTTATAACTGTATCTTGTAAACTGGAATACTTCCTTATAAATATAATGATTCCTTTTTTATATTAATTTTAAAACCGGGAAAAGACAAGGATCATCCAAATTCATATCAACCAATTACATTGTTGTCATGCATTTTTAAAACATTCGAAAGTATTCTAAAATTGAGAATGGAAACTTGGATAATGGGCAAAGTATACTACCAGCAACACATTTTGACTCGCGACATTATTTCTCTGACTACAGATATTCAAACCCCTGAGCGTGAAAAGGTTCCCCCTGTACAATCCTGAAGGAATGAATACTAATATTTGTATGTAATTACGTGGCTAAAGGTTTTAAACCAACGCTAAAATACAAAAAAAATACTATGATGTCAACCATAAATTTTTATGTTTTAGGCGAATCTCTATTAATGGCCCTTAAAGACGTAGCCCTTTCTAGTGGATCAGCATGTACTTCAGCGTCTCTGGAACCATCTTACGTTCTACGTGCGATTGGAGCAGATGAAGACTTGGCACATAGTTCTATCAGATTCGGCATTGGCCGTTTCACCACACAAGCTGAAGTAGATTACACTGCTAAAAAGTGCATACAACATGTAACTAGATTAAGAGAAATGAGTCCTTTGTGGGAAATGATACAAGAGGGTGTGGATTTAAAATCGATTAAGTGGTCGCAACATTAATATTTATATGAATTATTGTACTCGTAATAATGAATTACTTTATGGCGTAAACTGTTATGGATTGTAATTATTGGATTAGTTAAGTATTTAATTTGAAAATTTTTTATAATTAATATCTCGTATATTTGATTTCTCGTATTTTTCTTGTTAGAATCATCGTAACGCGAGATATAATCTTATTTAAACCGAATTCTGTGTCTTTTCATACATTTTTAATAGTGAAAGGGCCACATAATTGAGTCCAACGTTAAAGTTCTTAGGAATGATAGATTATTCGTTTTAAATCGATTCATTATGATAAAACATTAAGTAATTTTATATTTCCAATAATGTTGATAGATGAAAATGAATATAAACCCTGATCATTAAGTGGGAAAATCTACAAAAATGGCTTAAGATAGTTATAATCAGTCAGGCTCTAATTTTGTAGATATATATCAGAAACATTATAAAGTGAATATGTTCCGCAATTGTATGAACTTTATATTATTTATCAGACCAATTAGAAAGACGCGCGCCAGCACTGGTGAGAGGGGCCTATCGAAATTACTCCTGTAATATTATAAAGGTAAATTTTTTGTGTGGTGTTAAGGTGTTATTGGCTCATTCTACTATAAAAGTTCGATTGCGAGGGTCACTGTTGCATATCGGAGCAATATAATACAAAAACACCCGCTCTTCTAGAGACATTCCTTCCCAAACATGAGGCGTCGTCGCCCCAAGCGACCTCTCATTCCTGAGCAGGACACTTCATCTGGTCAGGCAGTGCCCATTATGCAAATATCTCAGCTAAGCCATGCCATTCTTCAACAAGAGCCTT
Organism: Diabrotica undecimpunctata; assembly: GCF_040954645.1. Taxonomy (NCBI): domain Eukaryota; kingdom Metazoa; phylum Arthropoda; class Insecta; order Coleoptera; family Chrysomelidae; genus Diabrotica; species Diabrotica undecimpunctata. The sequence goes on along the minus strand of NC_092810.1, from coordinate 142,335,416 downwards.
TATCTAAGAGGGTCTCGAATACTATTCGAACACCCTTCACCATACCCGTCATCCTCGACCTCCCTTCTGAGGATGAGTCGGTTGACTACCAGAGGAATTCCTTATACTACCACCTCTCAGGGAGAATCATTCCGGATATGACTCCGATGTTTCCTCTACCAAGTCCGCCCCAAATACAGCCACCTGCAGACTGAGAACTCAAGCCTCCTCTTCTGCCACCAGAATGCAAACTACTGCACACTTCTGCAACTAAACTTCTTCAGCCAAATATTTTTCAGCCAGTGCAAGCAATGTTGCCTCTACATCTAGCCATACATCAGCTTTTGCCTCTACTTCCGCAAATAGAAGCAATCCCAACGGGATTGTGGAGGTACCTTCCACCTCCACAGCTTACACCAAGTCAACCTCCAGCTCTCAACAAACGGGAGCAAAAATTCTATTATTGTATTATCATTATCCCAGCGGTCTATAAGACACAGAGGAAATTCTACCAAATAGATAACGCTGAACAACTTCTGATGGTCAGCATGGTCAACTTGAAAATGGTCCTCAAAAACCGAGTTGCCTAACTTAAGACATATAAAACAATTGAGCTCAAGTAAATGACAAAAAGCTTCAGAGCAGCAGACCCAGCTATCTTCATCGAGGCTAAATATTCAAAAGCATCTAGAAACTCAAAAGCTCCTGCCCTAAGGCCGTCTTCATACCAGGTGCTCACAGACATCGATTCAGACAGCTGCTTGAGGTTCTGGCGGCCAGTTTGAACGAAGCAAAATTCCCTTTTAACCCCTTGCATATAATTATCTCCAAACGTGGGATACACCCACCAAACTGGTACGCCTCTCTCTCGACTCTGAGGAGCATGTCATCCATTTGGATGGGCTGATAAGACGTTGTGAAGCTCCACACGCTCCCAACATTACCCGTTCGACTACAAAATACGGTTGCCGTCGGTGATGCCAAAGCGGACACGACATTCCGTCGGAAAATGTCAAACAAGAAAATCTACGTGTCCAAACTGCGGCAACATTTATCACAAGACCACCAACTACCAACTGTCCTCTTCTCCGCCCGCTCGAACCAGTGCGACTAATGCGCGCGTCTGTATGCGCATAAGTCAGCAAGATTTCAGTGTATTTTGGACCTTCACGGGAAGGTGCGTCAGCGGACCACTGCGCGCGCGATCGCCCGCCCGCACGATGCTACGGCGCAGAAACTCTGGAGTAGATGCCCAGTGACACGGACATTTCGGAATGTCAAACAAGAAAATCTACGTGTCCAAACTGCGGCAACATTTATCACAAGAGCATCAACTAGCAACTGTCCTCTTCTCCGCCCGATCGAACCAGTGCGACTAATGCGCGCGTCTGTATGTGCATAAGTCAGCAAGATTTCAGTGTATTTTGGACCGTCGCGGGAAGGTGCGTCAGCGGGCCACTGCACGCGCGATCGCCCGCCCGCACGATGCTACGGCGCAGAAACTCTGGAAACATTTGGTCAGTTTTGTGTTAATTTTGATGTCTTGTTTTGTTGTTGTTGCGATCGTGTTTTGAGGGTTTAAGTGTGCTGCATTCTTTGTGTGCTGTTTTGTGTCCTATTTCGTTTCTTGTTGTTTTCATTATGTTTTGTGTTGTTAGTTTTTCTAAATTCTTTTTTATTTTGTTAATTGTTTTGTCTCTACTATTTCCGTTTTGTAGCTGTAGTATTAGTGAATCAGAATCTGTATCAAATGTTATTGTTTTGTTTCTGTATTCTGGTAAGTTTTGTGTAATTATATCTGTGCTTTTAGGTTGTTTATGTGTTCCATTGAGTTTATTTTGTAATTTATTCTGATGTTTGTGTGTAGAGTCTATGTTTATACTTATTGCCCAGCTTGTTGTTGTTTATGGTTTTGATACTGGGTCTGTGTAGGACTTAATGTCCAGTGTCTCTGTGTCGTGTATGTCTCTTTATCGTTCTGCATGTCGGGTGTGGTATGTTTGTTGTTCTGAGTTTCAGATTGTTTATTGTGTCTTTGTTGTCTGTGTATGTTTTGTAGATAGCAAAGGTATCCACGCGTAGCGGTGTAGTTCCTGCCAGGATGTGTAGGGCCGCTGTTGGAGCGATGTTGTATGCTTTAGTGATTGCACGCAGAAATGGTCTCAGCCAGTTGTTTACCAATTCTAGTGTCGTTCGCTCTTTTTTCCCAGATCTTTGTTCCGTAGAGGAGCATGAGTTTCACCACGTTTTCGTAGATTGCCTTTACATTCTTTGGTGGACGTCCCCAATCTATGCTTGCGATAATGAACAGCTTGTGACCAATATCGACTGCTTTTTGCCTGATCATTTTTACGTGCTCCAACCATAATAGGCCCGTATCGAAGGTCAGTCCCAGATATTTTAGGTGATCTGACGGTTTTATTTTCTGACTATTAATCGTTAATCTCGGGGACTTGGTTGGTATGCATGGTATGAACAAGGCTTCTGTCTTACTTTTGTTGTAATCCAAATTTTAAGTTTTGGCCCATTGCCAAAATTCAACATCACAAATATAGACAAAATAAAACTAAATAAACTCACATAGAGCAAAACATCGAACACAACTGGCACAACAAACCAGAAGGCAGAACAGATACAAATACTTAACACAGAGATAGTAAAGAAAATCTCAAAAAAAGCAAAAAAGAAAAGAAATTCAATCAGATATGATGGAACAGAGAATTGGATAATCAAAAAAAGCCACAAATAAGGCAAGGAGAAAATACCAAAAAGTAACAGACGTAATTAACAAGAGAAGGGCAGAGTTGAATTATCAAATCCAAAGAAGGATATACGAGGATCTCATTAAGCATACTAACAGAATCTCATTAAGAGATTACTTAAAGAACCCTTGTAACATAGGATACAAAATAATAAGGAAGAAACACAATACACAATACTAAGCACAATAAAAAAGCCAGACGAAACGTACACGCAAGCCAGAGATGACACAATAAAATACTTAAACAAAAAATATTTCCCAAACGACAACGAACAAGAAGACGACGACACATGAAGAGCTAAGACAAAAACAATACCACCAACATACAACCAGCGACAAAAATTTCACAGACGACGAAATAAAACAAACTATACGAGAAATGAAAAACAAAAAAAGCCGCTGCAACGGACGGACTCAGCAAAGAAATTGTTATTTCGCTTAGGACTCAGCTTATACACGACGCCAACCCTAGCATATTGACAAAATTATACGACTGTTTACACACAGTATAGTTTCCCAAATGTTGGAAGAAGACAGATATGGTATGGCTACCTAAAAAAGACGGCGGCAAAAGACCAATCTGTATCCTCCCGACACTTGGAAAAATCGATGATAAAATGACAGCGAAACGCTTCACGTCCCATGTCGAAACTAATAGAAGGCTAAACACGAACCAATTTGAATTCAGGCAGGGCAGATCGACTAATACTATAGACCAAATAACTAGCAAAATCATGTATAATAAAAACCACAAATTACATACGCTTATTATTACTAGATCTCCAAAACGCGTTCAACTCTGCATGGAACCAACAATAATAGATAACCTACACAAACCCAACACACCACGCAACATACAGACATTATGTATAAACTTACAAAACAGACAAATTACAACGGAACACGTAACTGAAAAAACACAAAAAGGATGCCCGCAGGGATCGAGCCTGGGACCCATGCTATGTATTCTCCTAATGGAATCTTGGTTCGATTCCATCACGCGCACTGAAACCACAACAGATCACGACATCACTCAACTTTCTGCTAACAGGTGCGTCACATTAAACAAAATGGACAAGAATATGGACGACTTGTGAGCAATGGGCCAAAACTTACAATTTGGATTACAACAAAAGTAAGACAGAAGCCTTCTTCATACCATGCAAACCAGCCAAGCCCCCGAGATTAACGATTAATAGTCAGAAAATAACACCGTCAGATCACCTAAAATATCTGGGACTGACCTTCGATACGGATCTACTGTGGTTGGAGCATGTAATAATGAACAGGCAAAAAGCAGTCGACATAAGTTGTTCATTATACAGGCAAATATTGGGGAAATACACCAAAGACACTAAGGCAATCTACGAAAACGCGGTCAAACCTATGCTACTCTACGGAGCAGAAATCTGGGAAAAAAGCGAACGACACTAGAATCGGTAAACAACTGGCTGCCGCAGAAAGACAATTTCTGCGTGCAGACAACAAAGACACAATAAACGATCTGAAACTCGGAACAACAGACACACCACACCCAACATGCAAAACGATTAAACCACTACACGACACAGAGACATTAAATCCTACACAGACTCCACACACAAACATCAGAAGAAATTACAAAATAAACTCAACGGAACACATAAACAACCTAGAAGCCGCTGCGCTTGCCGTAAGCACATACATAACTACACAAAACTTACCAGAATACAGAAACAAAACAATAACATTTCACTAATACTACAGCTACAAAACGGCAATAATAGAGACAAACAATTAACCAACCAGAAGAATCTGGAAAAAATAACAACACAAAACATACTACACAACATAAAGAAAACAAATAGAAACGAAATAGGACACAAAACAGCACACAATCTAGCGAATGCAGCACACCTAAACACTCATGATTTTGGACGACGACACATAAACATACACACAATCACAAACCACAAACATAATCACATACCCCTGGCATGAGATCTCTGAATGCCAGAAAAGGCGGACGGCTTGCCCTAATTACGGTGGCGGTGAGCGAAAGAGCCCTGAATGCCCCTAAATAAAAAGCCCTAATTGCCAGGGTGCACATCTGGCATGGTCGCCTAGGTGCCCCAAAAGGCAGGAGACTCCAACCACCCCCAGGAGGTCAAACCTCGTCTTGATGAGAGGAATATTTCTCCTTGTACCGTTACCTCCAAGTTAATTATACGATTCAGCACCACTCTCCTGCTGAACATTCTTCCAGCATACAGGAGATGATCAGCAGATACACATCCGACCTTGCAGCAAGGAATAATAAGGTCGAATTGATCTTTGTCTCTTGTTCCTGTCTTCAATCATTAATTAACATCTTCGTCCATGTAATAGGTACTGTCAACTGTGTCAGTTTGCATCGAGACTTCAACCAGAGCGGACGTGTCCGGGCGAACGCTCTGCAAAGCCAACACGCACGAACCGTGGGAGTGTAAAGACGCGCGCCGTGATGCGCAGTAACCAAAAAAGTTCAGTGTGCTAAAAGTGACCGGAGTGTAAAGTGCTAGTCGGACGTTGCGCTGCACGTGTGGCCACGCCCACCGTTAAATTTCGGATTGGACGTGCGCGTGCAAATGCGCAGCTGAAGCAAAAAGCTCATTTGCAAACGAACCTTACCGACATTAACTACCGTCCGGAACACGCCGGAGTGTTTGCATAAATAAAACTCTTAAAACATTTTAAGACAGCTGGATGCCGAGTATTCACTCGGATCCAGCTTTTTTTATGAAAAAATTTCATTTCCCCCTATTTACAAATTAGGACCAGTGCGGGATAAAAACAAAGTAAACCAGATTCGAGATCATAACTCGGATCTGGTTTTTTATTTGGCAAAATTCAATTTGTCTATACTTTACAAATTGCATATCGAGTGAAAAGTGAACCACGGAAAAGTGATGGCGACATCGCTAAATTTTGAAGAAGACGAGATGCCCAGAGTATCGATGGGCCTCAGAAGGACACCTCCACCTACGACAAGGACAAGGTACGATAGTACGGAATACGAGACCGAAGAGGACGAGACAAGGAATAGAAGAAGAACGACAACAACATCGACACAAAAACTGACGAAACACGAAAAACCAACGACAGAAAAATCAACAAGGGACGCTATCATGCAGAATGCAGAGACAATTCAACAGATCAAGGAAATTATCCTAGCCACAGTGTCGCGAACTACTCCGGAGGCCAAAGGTAAGATCCAATTTAATAGTAAAGACAGAATCACGGTTATAGAACATACGGACAAATTAATCTCTTTGTACGATAACTTAATAACTCATCTTTACGCGCAGGAGAGCAGAATAACTGAGCTCCAAAATACAATAATAAATAATTTGTCCGTAAGTAAAACACAGAATTTAGATTTTGACAATAAATTGAATAATCATTTCTTAGAGATCAAAAATTTATTAAAAAACACACAACCCATAAACACAACACCAAACACACAACACCAGACACAAACACCGACACCAACACAAAAACAACCGACACAAAACCCTACACAATCATCAAACACAACAGGGACAATTCCAAAAGCTAAAACCTATGCCACAATAACCAAAGACACGACCCCAAAACAAAAACCGGAAGAGACTCCATGGACAACACCAAAAACGAAAAGAAGATATGATACAATGATCAAACTATAAAACAGTGACAATGGTAAAATCATGGATACCATGAGAATGGTCGTAAAGCCCACGGAATTAAGCAATATCACAGTTAGACGAACAAGAAATGAAAATACGATAATACTTACCACAGAGGACAAGAAACAGCATGACAGAATTAAACAAAGGACAACAGCATGCGAGAAACTGGAAACGAAAGATATTACGAAAACAAAGGACCCTACACTACTAATCACCGGCATGCCAAAAGGACAGGATCAAGATCAGTTTATAAAAGCGCTAAAGCTAGAAAACGAATCTCTAAACGAAAAATACAACGACGAACTAGACAAACTAAAAATTGTGCACAAAAAGCAATGTAGGAGCCCGTGGAAGGAAAACCTAATAGTTACAGGACCAACTGACATAGTCAAGGATATCCTAAAGAACGGATATATCTATTACGACCTATCGAAATGTTACGTGGAAGAATACGTGCGGATCAGCATATGCTATAGGTGCTGTAGGTATAACCACGTAACCAAGTATTGTAAAGAGGCTCAACCGACGTGCTATAAATGTGGACAAAAACACGAAGCGAGCGCATGCAAGACCACTAACTATAATTGTATCAACTGTCAGATCATGGGACTCCACTCTAGGAACCATCAAGCAAGGGACATGAAATGCCCTATATACATAAAAAAAACGGAAGAGACGAAGCAACAGACAAATTACTCAAACTAAACAAAACACAACAACACACAACTAACTAACTAACACCACACACAACACAACACAAAGCAACATGGCCTCTTTTATCCAATTCAATGCGGGAAGAAGCCTTGAAGCGACAGACAAACTTCTACATAAACTATACTTAGAAAACATTGACATAGCATTACTACAGGAGCCAGGATACAACGCCTGGCAAAGCACGGACTACATAATACTAGGACAAAACAAGACATCAAAAGCACCAATACTGATACGTAAATCACTTACAAAACAAGTCACACTCATTACAAACCGTACAAACGAAAATACCACGACAATACACCTCAGAACAAACGACACAAACACGACAATAACGAACATCTATGACAAACCAGGAGGTGACATAAACACCACACTCGACTCACAAAAACTACACATAGAAACTGACAAAAACAAATCCCTAATTGCGGGTGACTTCAATGCGAAGGACCCCAGTTGGGGAGGAAACATCACAGACAAACGCGGACAGGACATCATTGAGTGGACGACATTAAATAACATATATATCAACAACACACACAACAGCCCTCCTACCTTCCTCTCGACAAGAGGAAGAATCTGGGTTGATATCACGTTGTCAAAAGACCTGAGGGTAATGGACTGGAAGGTCAGCGAAGAGGAAACTCTGAGTGACCACCAGTACATTACCTTCAGTACGAAAAGACAACAAAAACACAAGAACATAATACACAGAAAATACAATATTACAGACATAGACAAAACAAAACTAAACAGGACCACACTAGAGGAAACTTGGAACACAACAGGTACAATACACGAAAAAGCCGTACAAACACAAAATCAAATTATAACCTTAGTACAAAACACCACGAAAAAGAGGAATAAAGAAAAAAAGTCAAATCAAATATGGTGGAACAACGATTTGGAAAACCAAAAGAAGAAAACAAACGAGCGTACCAAAAGGAAACAGATGTTATAAATAGAAGAAGAGCGGAAATCGAGTACATCACACAAAGAAGACATTACAAAGACCAAATCAAAAACACGAAGAAAATGGCTATCAGGGAATACCTGACTAACCATGACCTAGATAATCCGTGGAATATCGGATATAAGATTATCCGCAAAAACGGCGAAAACAACAACACAATAAACACCATAAAAAAACCAGACGGCACTTACACTCAAGACAGAGAAGAAACAATACGATATCTGCACACGAAATACTTCCCAGATGACAAAGAACAAGAAGACGAAAACATACACAAAGAAATCAGGTACAAACAATATCAACATCATGCAACGAACGACAAACACTTCACTCCAGACGAAATCAAACATACAATAGCAGAAATGAAAAACAAAAAAGCAACAGCCTCAGACGGGCTATCAAAAGAAATTATACAAATAATACACGAAATAAACCCAAATATACTAACGAACTTATACAATGACTGTCTAAACACGGGAGAGTTTCCTGAGTGTTGGAAGGGAGCGGACATGGTTTGGTTACCGAAGAAAGACGGTGGCAAAAGACCAATCTGCCTCCTCCCAACACTCGGAAAAGTCCTCGACAAACTAACAGCTAGACAACTAACACACCACCTCGAACAACACGAAAAACTACACGACAACCAATACGGTTTCAGGCAGGGCAGATCCACAATAGACGCAATAGACCAGATAAATAGTAAAATAATATACAATAAAAAACACAAATACCACACAGCAATTATAACATTAGACCTACAAAACGCCTTCAACTCTGCCTGGATACCGACCATAATAGACAATCTACACAAAGCTAACACTCCACAAAACATACAAGCGTTGTGCGTCGATTTCCTACGAAATAGACGCATAACAACAGAAAACATCACGGACAAAAAGGCTGCCCGCAGGGATCGAGCCTGGGACCCATATTATGGATACTCCTAATGGAATCCTGGTTCGATGCCATCGAGCAGACCGAAACACCAACAGAATACGACGTCATCCAGGCCTTTACTGATGATCAAATCATTCTACTAACAGGAAAATCTCTGAACAACATAGAGACGAAATGGGACAAAATATGGACAGCTTGTGAACAATGGGCTAAAACTTATAAACTAAGCTACAATAGAGATAAGACAGAAGTCATGTTTACACCGCATAAGCCAACCAGACCACCCAGAATCCGAATAAACGACAAAATAATAACACCGTCAGATAATCTCAAATACTTGGGACTGACTTTTGACACGGGACTGCTCTGGTTGGACCATGTAAAAATAAACAGACAAAAAGCAGCCGACATTGGGCACAAGTTGTTCATTATTGCCGGCAGAGACTGGGGACGAACACCGAAAACACTGAAGGCAATCTACGAAAGAGCGATAAAACCCATGCTCCTCTACGAAGCAGAGATCTGGGGAAATAGGGCGAAAGACACCCGCATCGCCAAACAGTTGGCCGCCGCAGAAAGACCATTTCTGCGGGCGATCACAAGAGCATACAAGACCGCTCCAACAGCGGCCCTACATATATTGGCCGGAACAACACCGCTGAACATAGATGCCTTTGTCATTCACAAAACATACAATGACAACAAAGAAAACATAAACAATCTAAAACTTGACGATAAAACTAAGACGAGACATAAACATACCGGACATCAATGTATATACCGACGCAAGCATCAAATCTGATAACAACAGAGAAAGCAAGGCGATCGGTATATACATTGAAAACCAAGCGGACACGTGCAGACTAAATTTCAAAGTCAAAACGAGTGAAGACATAAATAGCCTGGAAGCCATGGCCTTAGCTAAAAGTACTGAAATAATAACTCAGTATATTCAGGACTATGAAAACAAGACAATTGCATTTCACACGGACTCGTCTGCAACACTACTCCAATTACAGAACGGAAACAATAGGAATAAAATAGTAAACAGGACAAAACTAAACCTCGAAAAGATGACAGAACACAACATACACTATAACATCATAAAAACAGATAGACAAAACACAGGACTAAAAATAGCACACAACCTAGCAAACACAGCGCACAACAGCCCACAAGACGACATCACCATAACAAGAAGACAAGACATAAAACAACTGAAACAAAACACAAGACTTGCTGCATGGCAACAATTTTGGGACAGCACCGACAAAGGGAGGAAAACCTACAGTATATTCAAAACTGTAAAGCTAACACCTCCAACACTTACTTGGAAAACAACACAACTCATTACAGGACACGGACACCTACAAGCTTACTACCGCAGATTCAACCTGCGATACACAGATGGAAACTGCGGCCACTGTAAAATACTTAAAGACCAACATCATGTTATCAATACATGCACAATAGCACAAAGACAAACGGCGGGACAAACTCTAACAAAAGAGGTTAGTCTTTGTATGTGGGTATATTTTATTTTATAAAAACCCTTAAAAGGGCAACATTACAAGCACGAACGTTTTCGGAACAACTGTTCCATCATCAGGTTAAAATGCAGGTTAACATGCCTGAGCCACCAAAATATTTGGGTAAAAACCCTTTAAATTGAAAAATGTTACCGAAGAATGTACATGATGTTTATAATATTATATGATGTTTAATATTTTAATTAGATTTTACTTCAGGTAACATACACCCATGCTTAAGTGAGTTCCAGTGTCCGGAGAGTAAACCTCTTCAAACGGACTACGGTTGGCAACTGTATGTTATGAAAACTCTAACACAACAACTACTACAGAAACAACTGACCTACCCTCCGACCAACATTGACATCACAGACAAGGAACTGATACAATGGATCAACGAATGGGGTGAGAAAGTGATCCTAGACGACGACACACAAGACACATAACACTAAGACGAACACCAACCCGAAACACCTCCATACTCACTATGGATACAATCAGTAGATGGGTAACAGGAGAGTCAAATAAATAACACCAGAACAGCCAAACTCTATATACATTGTCAAAACGGTCGAGCGTTGAATTGCAACTACCGTAATGAACAATCCAGTAAACAAGCAAACCAACCTACCATACGCGACACAAACTAAAAACTAAAGTGAATTAATAATAAACATAGTGAAAGCACGATAGTGAAGTGACCCGCGAGCAAGGCAATCAGGTACAATCTGAGTGCTGAAAGTGAGAGTGACACGGACAAACGGCAACATGGACGAAGACGTGCCACACGTCTCCATGGGGCTCCTTAAGTCCCCCAGAAGCAGAAGCCATAGCAGGGACTCAGCTTCGGGAAACAAATATGAACAATCGACCACAAACAAGGACCAAAATACAGAGACCAAATATAACTTCGACCGACCAACTAGGGAAATAATAATAGGAAAACGCAATAAGAATTCAAGTCATTAAAGAAAATATGATCGCCTCTGTCTCACGAACAACACCGGAGGGTAAAGGTATGATTTCATTTAATACCAAAGATAGAATCAATGTACTAGATAATAATAATAAATTAATTGAAGTATACGATGCTTTAATAACTCAGCTGTACCTGCAGGAAAATAAGATCACTGAGCTGCAGGACAGTCTGATTGTCTAAAATAAAGAACACAATAGTAAACACACAAAAAACACAAACACATGCCACACCAACAAAATCTACACTACACAAACACATGAAATCGCACAATCATCTACACACACAAGCACACAGCCAAATACACACACAATCGAACACACAGAAACACAGAACGCAATTAATACACAACCAACAAAGAGCTGGAAAACATGTCAATCAAGAGAACGAAAGACGACAACATCATAATAATCTCCACAGAAGACAAAACCAAACACCTAGAACTAAAACAAAAAACGGCCGCATGTAATAGCCTAGAAACTACGGACGTCACTAGAACAAAAGACCCGTTACTCATAATAACGGGCATGGATAAAAGACAAACAAGGGACAACTTTGCAAGAGCCATCAGAACAGACAATGATGTACTCGAGGAAAAATTTGGTGACGAACTCGAGGACCTTAAAATCATACACTTCAAGCCATGCAGAAATCCATGGCTGGAGAACGTAATTGTAGAAGGCCCAACTAGCATTATAAAAGAAATATTGAAAAACGGATACATATACTTTGATCTAACCAAGTATTATGTAACGGAGTACATCAGAGTAAGCATGTGCTTCAAGTGTTGCAAGTACAATCATTCGAAAAAATATTGCAGCGCCAAAGACCCAATTTGCTTTAAGTGCGCAGGTAAACACGAAGGAGCACCATGCTCCAGCAAAGTTTTCAACTGTGCCAACTGCCAGATCATGGGCCTAGAACCACGATCACATATGGCAAAGGACACAAAGTGCCCCATACAAATCAAGAAACTGGAAGAAGCAAGACAGCAGACGGACTACGAACACTAAACAAGACAAGACAAAACAAAAAACACAACCCACACAAAACTAAACACACACACAGAAAACAACACAAAAATGACCTCTTTCATCCAGTTCAACGCTGGAAGAGGTCTAGAGGCAGCAGACAAGCTAATAAACAAAATGAACACCTAGAAAATAGATATAGCCCTCATACAAGAACCAGGCCATAACATCTGGCAAAATACCGAATATAACACAGTAGGGCTATATAAAAACTCAAAAGCACCTATCCTCATGAACAAAAAATTCACACAAGTCACACTGATAACAAACAGAACGGACCAAAACTCGACCACGATACACCTCCAATCCGGAAACACCATATACACAATTACGAACATATACGACGCACCCGGAGGGGACATTAACAACATATTAGATAAACACAAATTGAAACGGACACGAATAATACAATCATCACAGGTGACTTCAACGCTAAACATACATGCTGGGGAGGTAACATAACCGATACCAGAGGACAGAACATAGTAGACTGGACAACTGTAAATCACATATACATACATAACAAGCATAACAGTCTTCCAACTTTTGTCACCCTGAGGGGGGAAAGTTGGATCGACATAACGCTAACCAAAAATACTACAGTCAAAGATTGGATGGTCGTGGAGGAGGAAACTCTCAGCGACCACCAATACATTACATTCAACATAAAAAGACATACACAAAACAATTTAAACACAAATAAACTTAAATTTAACATCTCACACATAGACAGAAACAAACTCAACACACTCACGACCACAAAGGCTTGGGATTTGTCGGGTACCACGGACCTAAAAGCTGAAAAAATTCAAAAGGATATTATTCAAATAACAAAAGAAGCATCCAGAAGAACAAGAAGAACCAGGAAGCCAAATCAAATTTGGTGGACTGAGGAATTGGATAAACTTAAAAAAGAAACCAATAAAAGCAGAAGAAGATATCAACAAGAACCAGATCCAATCAACAAAAGAAGGGATGAGATCATATACACAGCAAATAGAAGAAAATACAAAGATGCTATAAAACTAGCAAAAAGAACAGCAATTAGGCAGTAGAAGTAAGAAAAGAGAAGACAATAATAGTACACTAAAAACCATCAAAAAATCGGATGGAACATACACGATAAACAGGGAGGACACAATAAAATACCTACACGCGAAATATTTTCCAAAGACAACGACGAAGACGACAACGACACACACAGAACACTTAGAACGAAAGAATACACACACAACACAGAAAACGACATAGACTTTACACAGGACGAAATAAAACCACACTACAAGACATGAAAAATAAAAAAGACACTGCCACAGACGGACTTAGTACAGAGATAATAGAACTCATACACAACATAAAACCCGAACTACTGACAGAATTATATAATTATTGCTTACACACAGGTGAATTCCCGGAGTGCTGGAAGAGGGCAGACATGGTCTGGCTACACAAAAAAAAACGGTGGCAAAAGGCAGATCTGCCTCCTTCCAACACTAGGGAAGATCTTAGACAAACTAACGGCTAAAAAACTGACTCAGTACCTAGAAACAAACGAGAAACTCAATAGAAATCAGTTTGGTTTCAGACAAGGACATTCGACACTACACGCCATAAAACAGATCATAGACAAAATAAATTATAACAAGCAACATAAATTTCACACACTCTTAATAACGCTGGATCTCCAGAATGCTTTCAATTCAGCCTGGACACCAGCTATAAAAAACAAACTACACGAGGCACACACACCACATAATATACTCAGACTTTGCACAAACTTTTTGGAAAACCGCACCATTACGACTGAAAATATACAAAACAAAACAGAAAAAGGTTGCCCGCAGGGGTCGAGCCTGGGCCCTATTTTGTGGATCCTGCTGATGGAGTCCTGGTTCGACGCCATAGAGCAAACAAACGCTACAACTGACTATGGCATAATACAAGCTTTCGCTGATGACCAAATAATTTTGCTAACAGGGAAATCTTTGAACCAAATCGAACATAAATGGTTGCAAGTATGGACAGCGTGTGAAAAATGGGCTGAGTCTTACAAACTGTTATACAACAGTAGCAAGACAGAAGCCCTGTTCATCCCGCATAGGCCAACCAGGGCCCCCCGAGTCAAAATCAATAATGATTTAATAACACCGTCAGCAAACCTAAAATAATTAGGACTGACTATAGACACGGGCCTTCAATGGTTGGAACATGTTAAGTTGAACAGGCAAAAAGCAGCCGACATTGGTCACAAGTTGTTCATAATTGCAGGCAAAGATTGGGGTCGCAAAGCACATACACTCAAGGCTATCTACGAAGGTGCGATAAAACCCATGCTCCTTTATGGAGCACAGATCTGGGAAAAAAGAGCGACAGACTCCAGAATCGCTAAGCAATTGGCTGCCGCAGAAGGACCCTTTCTGCGAGCAATCACGAGGGCATACAACACCACCCCTACATCGGCCCTCCACGTACTCGCCGGAACAACTCCGCTGAGCGTAGATGCCTTGGCAGCACACAAAACCTATACCGAACACA
Source organism: Diabrotica undecimpunctata (assembly GCF_040954645.1). Classification (NCBI taxonomy): domain Eukaryota; kingdom Metazoa; phylum Arthropoda; class Insecta; order Coleoptera; family Chrysomelidae; genus Diabrotica; species Diabrotica undecimpunctata. The sequence goes on along the minus strand of NC_092810.1, from coordinate 142,320,332 downwards.
AGGACACAATACTTAAAACTAGAACGATAGAAACACCACACCCGACAGCACGCACCATAAAACAACTACACGACACAAATACACCAGACATAAGGGCATACGCAGACACTAGCGTCAAAACTATAGGAGACAATACAAGCAAGACAATAGGCATAAACATAGAAACAGCACAAATTAACACCAGAACAAACTACAAAATACTTACAAGGGGAAATATAAATGACCTAGAAACTCTTGCTCTACACATCAATACTGAAAACATTACACAAAACATACTAGAACACAGAGACAAAACAATCTCCTTCTATACTGATTCACAAACTCTTATACAACAATTGCACAATGGAAACAATAGAAACAAAACTATCATCAAAATAAAAAAGAATTTGGAGTTACAACTAGACGCCGAACAAGTTTCGGGTCTAGCTTTTTTTATTAAACAATTTTCGTGACCCCTACTTACTAATTAGAAGACAGTGCCGGTAAATAAAGTTGAACCAGATTCGAGAATTAACTCGAGTCTGGTTTTTTATTTCAAACAAATTAAGTTCAATACAGTTATTAATTTGAAAAGTGACAAAACAAACAAGTGACAAAAGTGACAGTGAAATGGCTACGTCACTAAATTTCGAAGACGACGACCAAACGCCCAGAGTGTCAATGGGCCTTAGACGTACACCACCCCCGACAAGACAAAGGTACGACAGTACCGAGTATGAAACTGAGGAAGAGGAAACAATGACAAAAAGAAGGACGATTATCAATACAGTACAGAAGACGACAAAAGACAAGACAACGAGGGACATCATCCTCCAAAACGCAGAGACAATACAACAGACCAAGGAGACCATATTAGCTACAGTGTCGCGAACCACTCCAGAGGGCAGAGGTAAGCTGCAATTCAATAATAAAGACAGACATACCGTAATTGAATGCACCGACAAATTAATTTCACTATATGACAATTTAATAACTCATTTATACACCCAGGAGAACAGGATAACTGAACTCTAGGACACATTAATAAATAATATGTCGAAAAATAAAATTCAGAATTTAGCATTAGACGATAAACTGAGCAACCATTTAAATGAAATTAAAAATTTATTAAAAACCACTCATCCAATAAACACAACAACAAGCACACAACACCAGACACAAACACCAACACAAAAACCCACACAAAACCACACACAAACCCCAAATACAACAGGAACCATACCAAAAACCAAAACATACGCCACGATAACAAAAGACACGGTCCCGAAACAAAAACCAGAAGACACGCCATGGACAACACCGAAGACAAAAAGGAAATACGACACGATGATTAGACTGAAAAACAGCGATAATGGGAAAATTATGGACACCATGCGAACGGTAGTAAAACCCACAGAACTAAACAACATGACAATAAGACGAACAAGAAATGAAAACACAATAATATTAACAACAGAAGACAAGAAGCAACACGACAGGATCAAATAGAGAACGACAGCTTGCGACAAATTAGAAACTAAAGATATTACGAAGTCCAAAGATCCCGTTTTCTTAATAACCGGCATGCCGAAAGGCCAAGAACAAGAACAATTTATTGGACTGAAAAACGAAAACTTAAATGAAAAATACAATGAAGACATAAATAAACTAAAAATCATCCACAAAAAGCCATGTAGAAGCCCATGGAAGGAAAACCTGATAGTAGAGGGACCGATGGAAATAATCAAGGACATACTCAAAAATGGATACATTTATTACGTCCTGTCAAAATGCTATGTACAGGAATATATACGGGTCAGCATCTGTTACAGATGCTGCAGATATAACCACGTAACAAAATATTGCAAAGAAGCACAATCAACTTGTTACAAATGTGGACAAAAATACGACGCCAGTACGTGCATATAATGAACTTACACCCAAGAAACCATCAGGCACGGGACGTAAAGTGCCCCATCTATATCAAAAAGATGGAAGAAATAAAGCAACAGACGAACTACACGAACTAAACAAAACACAACTAAAACACCTACAACAGCACACAACAACACAAACGCCTCTTTCGCAAATGGCCTCTTTCATACAATTCAATGCAGGAAGAGGCTTAGAGACAAACTTTTACATAAACTACACACCGAAAACATAGACATCGCATTAATACAAGAGCCAGGATACAACTCCTGGCAAAGCACGGACTACACAGTACTAGGACACAACAAAACATCAAAAGCACCGATACTAATACGAAGAACACTTACAAAACAAGTTACACTTATCACAAATCGCACAAATGAAAACACCACAATAATACACCTCAAAATAAATGACACCAACACCACAATAACAAACATCTATGACAAGCCGGGAGGTGACACAAACACCATACTTGATACACAAAAACCCCACATAGAGACAGACAAAAACCTAGGAAGAGGCCTAGAAGCGACTAGAAGTTACTACACAAACTACAGGAGGACGACATAGACATCGCACTAATACAAGAACCGGGACGAAATGCATGGCAAAGTACGGAATACTTCACACTAGGACTCAACAAATGGACTAAAGCACCAATACTCACACGACGTACACTAATAAAACGAGCGACACTCATCACAAACCGAAGAAACGAGAACTGCACGACTATACACCTAAAACTAAACAACATCGACACCACAATAGTAAACTTATACGACAGACCTGGCGGTGTGACTTAAACATAGTGTATATATATATATATATATATATATATATATATATATATATATATATATATATATATATAATTACGTGTTGTTTTTGTCGTCGTCAAGTATTAGTTGTTCTCCCCATTCGTTTACCCATTGTGTTAATTCTATGTCTGTGGTGTCTATGTTCGTAGGTGGATATGTCACATGTTTTTGTGCCAGTTTGTTTGTTAATGTTTGTCTTGCCGTTATTCGTTGTGGCAGTGTGCAGTCGTTGATTATGTGCGGTTGGTCCTCTAGTACGTTACAGTGTCCGCAGTTTCCGTTTGTGTCTCTTAGGTTAAATCTATTATAGTATTCTTGTATGTGACCGTGTCCTGTGAGTAGTTGTGTAGTCAAGTAAATTTCGGGTTTGTTAGTTTCACTTGTTATATTATGCTGTACGTTTTTCTTCCTTTTGTTGTAGTGTTCCAGTCTTGTTGCCATTTTGTCATTTTTGTGTTCAGTTTGGTGTTTTTTGTCTTCTTTTGTTGTTATTGTCAGTGTGTTTTGTGGATTTGCATGTGCTCCATTTGCTAAGTTATGTGCAGTTTTGTGTCCCAAGTCGTTCCTGTTTATTTTTTGATGGTGTAGCGATTGTTACCAAGTTCTTTTTTATTATGATAATTGTCTCGTTTCTGTTGTTTCCGTTTTGTAGTTGCTGTATTAGTGTTTGTGAGTCGGTGTATAATGTTATTGATTTGTTTCTGTGTTCCAGTATGTTTTGCGTGATTTTTTCTGTATTAATGTTCAGTGCTAGACTTTGTAGGTCGTTTATGTTTCCTGTTGTGTTTACTTTGTAGTTGGTTCTGGTGGTTGATTGTGGTGTTTCTATGTTTATGCCTATTGTTTTGCTTGTGTTGCCGTTTGTGGTTTTGATACTTGCGTCTGCATAAGCTTTTATATCTGGTGTGTTTGTTTCATGTAAGGGTTTTATGGTGCGTGCTGTTGGATGTGGTGTGTCGATTGTTTTGGTTTTTAGTATGTCCATTTCGTTTTTGTAGTCTGTGTATGTTTTGTGTGCGGCTAAGGCATCTATGCTCAACGGAGTTGTTCCGGCGAGTACATGGAGGGCCGTAGTAGGGGTGGTGTTGTATGCCCTTGTGATTGCTCGCAGAACGGTTCCTTCTGCGGCAGCCAGTTGTTTTGCGATCCTGGTGTCGGTCGCTCTTTTTCCTCAGATCTCTGCTCCATATTAGAGGATGGGTTTCATCGCGTTCTCGTAAATTGCCTTAAGTGTATGTGGTTTGCGTCCCCAGTCTTTGCCTGCTATTATGAACAGTTTGTGTCCGATGTCGGCTGCTTTTTGCCTGTTCATCTTAACATGTTCCAACCATTGAAGGCTCGTGTCTATGGTCAGCCCTAAGTATTTTAGGTGTGCTGACGGCGTTATTGTTTCATTGTTGATTTTGACTCGAAGAGCCCTGGTTGGTCTATGTGGGATGAACAGAGCTTCGGTCTTACTGCTGTTATATTGTAGTTTGTATGACCTAGCCCATTGTTAACACGCTATCCATATTTTTGACCATTTATTCTCAATTTGGTTCAGAGAGTTACCAGTTAATAAAATTATCTGGTCGTCGGTCAAAGCTTGTATGACGTCGTAGTTTGTTGTGGTCTTGGTTTGCTCGATGGCGTCGAACCAGGATTCCATCAGGAGAATCTAGAGTATGGGACCCAGGTTCGACCCCTGCGGGCATCCTTTCTCTGTTTTGTCGTGTACGTTTTCCGTTGTGATTGTGCGATTTTTTAAAAAGTTTGTGCATCAGGTGTGTATGTTTTGTGGTGTCTGTGCGTTGTGTAGGCTGTTTGTTATCGCCGGTATCCAAGAGGAATTAAAGGCGTTCTGTAGGTCGAGTGTGATTATTAGTGTGTGTAGTTTGTGTTGTTTGTTATAATTTATTTTTTCTAGTATTTGTGTTATTGCGTCTATTGTCGAGTGTACTTGTCTAAAACCGAATTGGTTTTTGTTTAATTTGTTGTTAGTTTTTAATTAGTGCGTAAGTCTTTTGGCTATCATTTTGTCTAAGATTTTCCCCAGTGTGGGGAGCAGGCAGATCGGTCTTTTGCCTCCATCTTTTTCAGGAAGCCAGACCATGTCGGTCCTCTTCCAACACTCCGGAAATTCTCCTGTGTGTAGGCAGACATTGTATAAGTTGGTTAGTATGTCTGGATTTATATTGTGAATGAGTTCTATTATTTCTTTGCTCAGTTCGTCTGCTTGCTGTTGCTATTTTGTTTTTCATGTCCCGTATTGTCTGTTTCATTTCTTCCTGTGTGAAGTCTTTGTCATTGTTCGTGTTTTGGTTGTATTGATTTATTCTGAGTGTTCTGTGTGTGTCGTTGTCATCTTCTTTTGAGTTTTGTGGGAAGTATTTTTTGTGTAAGTATTTTATTGTGTCTTCGCTGTTTTTTGTGTAGGTTCCGTCTGTTTTTTTGATAGTGTTAAGTGTGCTGTTATTGTTTTCGTTTTTCCTAATGATTTTGTATCCTACATTCCAGGGGTTGTCTGGGTCGTGATGTACTGCCTAATTGCGTTTCTCTTGGCTTGCTTTATGGCGTCTTTGTATACTCTTCTATTTGTCATTTATGTAATTTCAGCTCTTCTTTTGTTTATAAGTCAGTTTCTTTTTGCTGTTTTCTTCTGCTTTTGTTCGTCTCTCTTTTTAGCCTGTCTAGTTCTTCAGTCCACCAAATTTGGTTTGGTTTTCCGTTTTTATTTGTCCTTCTAGATGCTTCTTTAGCTATTTGCGTAATATCTTGCCGTACTCTTTCCCCTTTTTAGTTTGTAGCACCTGGCAGATCCCAAACCTTCGTTGTTGTGAGTGTGTTAAGTTTCGGTTTGTTTATGTGTGCGATGTTTAGTTTAGGTTTTGTTGTATTTTTGTTATTTTGTGTATGCTTTGTTGTGCTGAATGTGATGTACTGGAGGTCGCTGAGGGTTTCCTCCTCTTGGACCATCCAGTCGTTTATTGTGATGTCTTTTGTAAGTGTTAAGTCGATCCAACTTTTCCAACTTAGTGTAAGAAAAGTTGGTGGACTGTTGTGTTTGTTATTGATGTAAATGTGGTTTTGTGTCGTCCAGTCTACTGTCTTTTATCAATTATGTTTCCTCCTCAGTATGAAACACTTATAACCCACCTATATTTACAAGAAAATAGAATAACTGAATTACAAGATAACTTAATCAATATGCTAAACCAAAAAACACAAGCGAATATGACACACAAAACACACAACTACACAAAAATTTGACAAAAGAAATAATCGACATAAAACAAATCATAATAGACACACAAAAGACACAAATATGACACCAACATCCACACAAACACACACCGAAGTACGATACAATGCTAAAACTGAAAACGGGAGACAACGGAAAATTAATGGACAAGTTAAGATAAACCATAAAACCAAAAGACTTAGAAAACATGACTATCAAAAGGACCAAAGATGACAACACGATTATAATTACAACAGAGGACAGGAACAAACATAGTGAACTAAGACAGAAGATAATAGCATGCAACAGCATAGAAACAAAGGACATAACGAACACTAAGGACCCCCTACTATTATTAACGGGAATGGACAAGAGACAGATCAGGGAAGATTTGGCAAAGGCACTAAGAGCCGAAAATGACTCCCTGGAGGAAAAATTCGGAAATGAAATGGATAACTTAAAAATAGTATACACGAAACCGTGACTGGAAAACGTTATCATTGAGGTGCCTACAAACATTATCAAAGAAATCCTACGTAACGGACATTTATATTATGATTTAGCAAAATACCACGTAACCGAATATATCAGAGTAAGCATGTGCTTCCGGGGTTGCAGATTCAATCACTCGAAAAAACATTGTAGCGCACAACAGCCCATTTACTACAAATGCGCTGGCAGGCACGAAGGTGGGACCTGCTCCAACAAAACCTACAATTGTGCGAACTGCCAGATCATGGATCTACAACCCAGAGCGCACGTGGCAAGGGATATGAAATGCACAATTCAATTAAGAAAACTTAACAAAGCAAGACAGCAAACGGACTACGACAACTAAACGCAACAAAACAAAACACTCACACCAACGAAATGGCCTCTTTCATCCAGTTTATCGCAGGAAGAGGCCTAGCTGGGGCCTCTAAAACTTCAAAAACGCTAAACACTCCTGCTGGGCACACAAAACCACGTTTACATCAATAACAAACACAACAGTCCACCAACTTTTTTCACCCTAAGGGGGAAAAGTTGGATCGACTTAACACTTACAAAAGACATCACAATAAACGACTGGGTGGTCCAAGAGGAGGAAACCCTCAGCGACCTCCAGTACATCACATTCAGCACAACAAAGCATACACAAAATAACAAAAATACAACAAAACCTAAACTAAACATCGCACACATAAACAAACCGAAACTTAACACACTCACAACAACGAAGGTTTGGGATCTGCCAGGTGCTACAAACTAAAAAGGGGAAAGAGTACGGCAAGATATTACGCAAATAGCTAAAGAAGCATCTAGAAGGACAAATAAAAACGGAAAACCAAACCAAATTTGGTGGACTGAAGAACTAGACAGGCTAAAAAGAAACGAACAAAAGCAGAAGAAAACAGCAAAAAGAAACTGACTTATAAACAAAAGAAGAGCTGAAATTACATACATGACAAATAGAAGAGTATACAAAGAGGCCATAAAGCAAGCCAAGAGAAACGCAATTAGGCAGTACATCACGACCCAGACAACCCCTGGAATGTAGGATACAAAATCATTAAGAAAAACGAAAACAACAACAGCAACACTATCAAACAAACAGACGGAGCCTACATAGAAAACAGCGAAGACCCAATAAAATACTTACACAAAAAATACTTCCCACAAAACTCCAAAGAAGATGAAAAACAATACAACCAAAACACGAACAATGACAAAGACTTCACACAGGAAGAAATAAAACAGACAATACAGGACATGAAAAACAAAAAGCAACATCAATAGACGGACTCGGCAAAGAAATAATAGAACCATTCACAATATAAATCCAGATATACTAACCAACTTATACAATGACTGCCTACACACAGGGGAATTTCCGGAGTGTTGGAAGAGAGCCGACATGGTGTGGCTTCCTGAAAAAGATGGAGGCAAAAGACCGATCTGCCTGCTCCCCACACTGGGGAAAATCTTAGACAAAATGATAGCCAAAAGACTTACGCACTAATTAAAAACTAACAACAAATTAAACAAAAACCAATTCGGTTTTAGACAAGTACACTCGACAATAGACGCAATAACACAAATACTAGAAAAAATAAATTATAACAAACAACAAAAACTACACACACTAATAATCACACTCGACCTACAGAACGCCTTTAATTCCTCTTGGATACCGGCGATAACAAACAGCCTACACAACGCACAGACACCACAAAACATACACACCTGATGCACAAACTTTTTAAAAAATCGCACAATCACAACGGAAAACGTACAAGACAAAACAGAGAAAGGATGCCCGCAGGGGTCGAACCTGGGTCTCATACTCTAGATTCTCCTGATGGAATCCTGGTTCGACGCCATCGAGCAAACCAAGACCCCAACAAACTACGACGTCATACAAGCTTTGACCGACGACCAGATAATTTTATTAACTGGTAACTCTCTGAACCAAATTGAGAATAAATGGTCAAAAATATGGATAGCATGTTAACAATGGGCTAGGTCATACAAACTACAATATAACAGCAGTAAGACCGAAGCTCTGTTCATTCCACATAGACCAACCAGGGCTCTTCGAGTCAAAATCAACAATGAAACAATAACGCCGTCAGCACACCTAAAATACTTAGGGCTGACGATAGACACGAGCCTTCAATGGTTGGAACATGTTAAGATGAACAGGCAAAAAGCAGCCGACTTCGGACACAAACTGTTTATAATAGCAGGCAAAGACTGGGGACGCAAACCACATACACTTCAGGCAATTTACGAGAACGCGATCAAACCCATGCTCTTATACGGAGCAGAGATCTGAGGAAAAAAAGCGACCGACACCAGGATGGCAAAACAACTGGCTGCCGCAGAAGGAACCTTTCTGCGAGCAATCACAAGGGCATAAACCACCGCCCCTACAACGGCCCTCCATGTACTCGCCGGAACAACTCCGTTGAGCATAGATGCATTAGCCTCACACAAAACATACACAGACTACAAAAATAAAATGGACATACTAAAAACCAAAACAATTGACACACCACATCAAACAGCACGCACCATAAAACCCTTACATGAAACAAACACACCAGATATAAAAGCTTATGCAGACGCACGTATCAAAACCACAAACGGCAACACAAGCAAAACAATAGGCATAAACATAGAAACACCACAATCAACCACCAGAACCAACTACAAAGTAAACACAACAGGAAACATAAACGACCTAGAAACTCTAGCACTGAACATCAACACAGAAAAAATCACGCAAAACATACTGGAACACAGAAACAAAACAATAACATTCTACACCGACTCACAAACACTAATACAACAACTACAAAACGGAAACAACAGAAACAAGACAATTATCATAATAAAAAAGAACTTGGAAACAATCGCTAAACACAGTATACCATACACCATCAAAAAAATAAACAGGAACGACTTGGGACACAAAACTGCACATAACTTAGCAAATGAAGCACATACAAACTCACAAAACACACTGACAATAACAACAAAAGAAGACAAAAAACACCGAACTGAACACAAAAATAATGGCAACAAGACTGGAACACTACAACAAAAGGAAGAAAAACAAGTGAAACTAACAAAACCGAAATGTACTTGGAAAACTACTCAACTACTCACAGGACACGGTCACATACAAGAATACTATAATAGATTTAACCTAAGAGACACAAACGGAAACTGCGGACACTGTAACGTATTAGATAGAAGACCAATAGCACATAATCAACGACTGCACACTGCCACAACGAATAACGGCAAGACAAACATTAACAAACAACCTGGCACAAAAACATATGACATATCTACCTACGAACATAGACAACAACACGTAATATATATATATATATATACATACATATATATATACATATATATATATATATATATATATATATATATATATATATATATATATATATATATATATATATATATATATATATATATATATATACCACACACCATATACAACTTACCTCTGCCCTCTACGGTCAGGAGCAACTAAGGCGCGCAAAAGTGACAGGACACTACATCTTAGAGCACCAACAGGCACATAAAACAATTAGTGCAAAGACACTACCAACTTAGTTCTTAAGGTAATAGCTAGTTGGATTAAGATAGTAAATATTATATTAGGAATTAGAAATAGGCATTTAGGATCTGTATCATTTATTTTAAATTTGTTAACTTACAAATTATCATGTAAACATCAATGTAATCTGTAATAAATAAATAAATCAGGGGGTCTTCTTTCGTCGCTAATTTTTGGAGTGCGGTGATGGGATGGGTACTCCTGACAGGGCGTCGCAGATATTGTGTAACAGGTCGTATGCCGAAAGGTAGGAAGACCAGAGCCACGGCTGTGTTGTGCGTTCCTCATGCCGGGCCAAACAGCGAATATACCAGATTCATGTCAACTGTGCAGGTATCGGTAGGAAATGGGCCGATACCCGTCTCAAAGCCACCTTAAGTTTCACCGGATACACTTCGTACCTAATAGTCATGCCAGTCATGAGAATGGCATCCTAATCCACAAAAGTATTCCTACCTCTCCCCATACCATACCTCCCAATACCAATTCTCTGATGTACCTGGCAGTTGACTTAATTCTCTACTGATAAACAGATCGAACGATAGTATTAGACGACATACAATACCGCTATTTAATTTAAATTGTCTAGGAGCTAAATTAAAAAACATACGTCCGCGTTTAAAATTGTAGCTTGCTTGTATATGACATAAATATGTAACTCTAATTGTTCCTCGTAAAATAAAATTCGTGAAATTAACTATATCAAATTTTGAGGAACTTGCCGGTTCTCTAAAATAAACTTAAGTTATTTTTGTAGTGATAGGGACTATACTAATAAACTGGATCGTAAATTGATTATTAAACATTTCTAAAAATTTTATTTTTGTAGAAAATTATAATTTATAATATAATAGTAATTATTAGTTGTTTAAACGCCGTTTCGTAATTTATTATCAACTAGCGTTAGATCTAAGAATTAAAAAGATTGTGATAAAAAAGATCGTCGTATTTAGGTGATGTGTGAACGTCAAAGAACACACTCCTGAGCAAAATAACAGTGTTTAACCTTTTATTTATGTTTCAACATTATATATCTGCCGTTCAATTTTATAATGAATTCATTTCAAACAATTTTTTTTTGGCTTAACATTATTTGTAAAACATGAGTAAAGAATAATTAGAAAAAATTTCAAATACAAAGAAACATATGCATTGAAGTCAGTGGAAATGTCGTAGTTTTTTATGACTGCTTCTATATATTTAAATGATGACTTATTTGGATCAATAGGTAGGTTCGCGTAACAATAGTAAGTTCTAAAATTGTATATCTCTTTGTCTAAATCATTCCGAAACTGCTATGCATACATGGTGAAGTTTTTTGACTTAACTTTTATTGGTCTATTTTGTTTATTTTCATATATAAATCTTTGCGATGGGATTTCTACTCAATAAAAACCCCACCGGTTGACGTACTATGAAGTAATACCACCCACTAACTAAAACCTATAGCAGTGGAGTGAGGAGGAACCTGAGAAGTGTATTCCACAATCTGCGCATGCGCTAGTTTTGATATCCCATTCAAAATAGACAAATATATTATGTTCTTTTTTTTTCTTACAGAGTTCTGTTTTGTTTTGAAGTACATATTGTTAGCTTAACTTATATGCTTGAACAGCATATATTAGAAAACCCTTTTTTAATGGTATAAACAGCAGAATTTTCTATTATATATTCGCATCATATGCATCTAGTGTAAGGTATTCGTTTTTTGTATGGTTCTGATATGTTTATTGAGATTATATTTACCCGAGAAATTTTACTATCTGCTCCCTCACTGCTCTGCATCGCATCTCTTTTACTATAGTCTATTCTAAACCTACAACATTTTCGTAGCGTTCTTCTCTTCCTCTCCAATCTCCTTTTTTCTTTCATCATCGTATTGATCATATGATTCACGAGGTTCGAATCATTTACTAAGCTTTGCTGTATTGTGTACATAAAATCGAGACATAACATAAAAGATAATCCAAAAGATATCCAAACTATATCATACGCCATATAAATAAAATGTTTAAATTTAGAAAATAATGAAGACTTATATTGATGCGTTAATTTTGATCAGGAGTGTACGTATTAGGAATACAATTAAAAAATACAAAAAACTTCTGTTGTATTATAATTAGTATACTCAATTATATTTTATTAATGGAACATATTTTAAAGTAAAATGTTATTTTAAAAACGCCAAGTATTTTATTTACCTATGAGACTATATTAAAAGGTGTTTTTTTAGAGGTATAGAAATGTAAATTGGAAACACTTTTTTAACAGCTTTTTTGACATCTGTCAAGTGATTTATGTTTAGTTTGGATTGGCATTTCAGTATGAATATACTGTCGCCTAAGCAACGCTACTAAATTGTACAAATTTATTTTGAAAATTGTGGTTTTGTAGGAAATACGTACCACACACTACGTCCATTTTATGGTCAACATAATAGTCCATCAGAGCAAATAATTCGATTAACCATGGAACGTTTTTGCACCATGTTTAGTCTGAATGATAATATACATCCACAGACAGTGCGTACAGAAGAAGTTGTTGCTGCTGTAGAGCGTAGCATACAGGAAGACCCGAATCAGTCTATCTACCATCGTGCACAGCAGGTGGATACGTGTCCATCCACTTTATGGAAGATTTTACGTAAATATTTTACGTAATTAAACAACCATGGTATATAGGAGCTGTCGTTTCAATAAGATGGCGCAACATGTCACAGAGCTCGTGCCATAATTGATTTATTGAAGGAAACGTTTGGTAACCGCATAATTTTACGTTTCGGACGGTGAATTGGCCTCCAAGATCGTGCGATTTAACACTGCTAGACTATTTTATGTAGGGATATGTGAAGATGCTAGTCTTCGCCGATAAGCATGAAACGATTGACCATTTAGAGGAAAACATTGCCGATATACGGCATTGCCGATATACGGCGGCAAATATTGGAAAAAGTGATCGAAAATTGGACCTCTAGATTAGACTACGTCAAAGCCAGCCATAACGTTCATATGTCAGAAATCATATTTAAATTATAATGCTAAAAGATTATCTTTCGAATAAAGTCAATTTATAAAAATTATCTTTGTTTTATTTTATTTCAAAGTTCTATACCTCTAAAAAAACACCCTTTACTAGTAGTAGTTCTGATGTTTATGTTTACCTTTATGAAGAATAGATTAAATTATTTCAAATTTACTAATGTTAATCTCTAAAAATTTAAATTACAGTTTTGTCGTAGCTTATCACAAATTTCTCAATTCGAGTCTATGTTTCCGATTAAAATATGTCGATCACGTGCTGACAAACTTCAAAGGCGGCACCTGAGAGTGGGCATTCTGATTGTTATTTATTCTTTGGTACAACCAACTGCTTAGAAATTTACTAATAATACGTTTAGAATAATTTTAATTTTAATTTCACGTTCAGAGCATCTGTGAATATCCGTCTCTGATGATCCCTATTAGGGAGAAATACGTATAAGCGGATATACAGACGCACTATACGTGAAATCAAATCTTAACTGTCTTTTCCCTCTTAATTTTAATTAATTTGACATAAAGTAAAACTACCTATTAACGGCCTATAACGACCTAAATTCGTGATGTAAATGAGGCTTATTAAAAAAATTGAAATTCTTTTGTAAATACGCTTAAGTTTGTTAAACTTAATATTGCGGCGCGTGTGTATCCTAGCGAGAAATGTATTAGGCCATTTTTTTATGTATAAATGGTGGGGTGACATGTGCTAGCTTTTGTTTTAATCAAGTGACGCAATCAGTTGGAGAGCGGTCGTCAATCCTTAAAGTTTCAGGTAAGCATTGAGAAATTTATTGGTTACAATATTTGCTTACAAATTATTACACAAAATATTTTTTCACCTACATGCAGTATTTTGTTCAATAGAAATGGTTAATAGTTGTATTTTTTATAAAATACTTTAGTTTTTGGGCCAAAACAAAGTAGAATTTACAAAAATAGATTAGGCCGGTATTAGGGCACAATTTTAGTAGCTAATCTAATTATGGGCCGTAATTACGAATGTAAGCTTTTTTTTTCAATTTAACATTTTGTTCTTTAATATCAAAAATTATTAAAAAAAGTAATTTATTCTTTTAAAAAAATATTACCAAAAACGTACTAGCAAATTCCGTCCCATACTTTTTTTGTCAAAGCAAAAAAGGAAGTTTACAACTATGAAAGTCCGGTACTTATTCCTAATGGAAGAAAATTAAAAAAAAAATTTGAATTTGTTCCCAAAAAAATTATTTTTTTTTAACTAAGTTAAAATATATAGTTTGACAATTTATTAATTACAAAAAAAAAATAAAATAATTTATTTTATTTTGGGTGGTATCAGATTTTATTATATTTCGCATGTGCTCTAATTTCGGCCTAACCCAAATTTAGCCTGACATGGTATCTACAAAAAAAGACTCAATTATTCACATTTGATTTTTTTCTAGAATCATGGTCAGAACTAAAAAGCCTAGCTAATGCAAAAAAAATATTCACATATGAAAGTGTCTGCCTATAAAGCATCCAAAATGTATGGTATACCAAAAAGTACATTGAAAGATGTGAATGCAAAATAGTTCATGATTTCTGAACGTATTTTGAAAATCTCCCATAAATTCTACTAAACCCTGTTTTGTCACTGCTCCAAAATTTCCAACGCCATTTAAAAATTTCCCCAGAAAAATAGCTCAAACGTAGAAAAGAAAGGCTACAAAAAATTAACACCTACAGTAACGATTGTTGATGATTTCATGTAATAATAATGAGAGGAGAGTAGAAGTCGAAAAAAATAAAAAGGAAGCAAGGAAAAATTAAAGCTTGAAGAAAAAGAAAAAAAGCACCTAACATCACGAAGAAAAATGCAGTATCTGTTGGCAAGAAAACAGAAAAAATTAAAATTTCGGAAACTGTCAAATTAAACCTAAACATTGAGATTGAACAAAAACAAAGAGGAGACATAGATGGAGCAAATGAAAAAGAAAATGAAATTTTAAACAAAAATGTTGGTTCTGGCAGAAAAACATCTGAAAGAACTAAAAAGCCGAAAACTAACAGTTCTAGGGATTTAGAGGTGGACTACTACGAGCTAGGTCACTACGTCATTGTAGTTTACGAGGAGAAACATTTTCCAGGAGTAGTAGAAGAAATAACAGAAGATAAATTCAATGCTATGAAAAAAATAGGATATCATTGGAGATGGCCAGAGACAGATTATATTATTTGGTATGATCCAAAGGAAATTGTTTATTTAATTGCAGCACCGCCTCAGTACTTTAATAAAAGGGGTCTTTTTCTGTACCTGGGATAAATAATTTGTAGGTTTTTCATAGCTGTATGCTCTTATGCAATAAATGAAAAAATACTGTTACTAAGTAACTTATGAAAGTATTTTTTTGTTTTTTTTTTAGGTTCAAAATATATTACGTACGTACAAATTTTTATTTTATTTAGTAATTCTATCCCTCTTCTATACAAAAATTATGTTTGCATGCTTCTGTATTTTTTATAACTATTTTAAAAATATTAAAATACATATTTACAAAAAATTCTGTGTACAGTTACCAGCTGAAGTCCGTTTGAAGAGGTTTACTCTCCGGACACTGGAACTCACTTAAAGCATGGGTGTATGTTACCTGAAGTAAAATTTAATTAAAATATTAAACACGTTTCTTTATTGATACCGTTTCTCTGGTAGTACTGATAACTACATAATTATTTACTGCTACAAATTGTGCAATCGTAAGTCTATTTTGACTCGTATCAGTATGCAAACTATTTTTTCCTATTTTAAAGTTTTACTTGTATTAAAAAAATAGTATTAAATATTTTAAGCAATATTAGGTATTTACGTACGGTTTTCCAGACTTTCTCAAATATTTAATACATTACGAAATTTATATAAAAAAACTAAATTTTGTTTTAATAAAAACTTTCATTTTCCTTTATTTACAATTTTTTTAGTGTAAATCCTTAAATTAACAAATAAAATATTTAAAAATTACATTAATATGAATATCTATGTTACTTTTTGAGTTGTACAATTGCTTTGGTTTAAATTAATTTGTTGTTAGCGGCTACAATAAAGATCCCAAATATATTATGTTAAAAAAATAATATATAATAAAGTTTTCAATAATAAAAAATAATCTTTTGTAAATTCAATAATATAGAAATTTGTTTGTTTTCCATTTTTTCCTGGTATTGATATTAAATATACCAGAACCTGCAACAAACCACAGGCTCTGTCGGTCCTGGACTACCGGTGATGTTTAAAGACATAAGAAGGCAGTGCACAATATATCCACTTAGTACATCGTACAAAAAAGACAACTAGAATCAATTAACATATTGTCGGAATGACGTAAACCAGAATAGTAATGATATCTCAAGACAGATCATCAACAGAGCGAAGAAGCATTGGGCAACTTAAAACATGCTGGTGTTACTATTTCGAAGATGTCGAAGATTAAATGAGCATTGTGTCTATGAAGAAGAACCCATCGAACTGTAGCCAATTGACTTATTGTACCTCTAAAATAGTGGTACATAAATAGTTGAAATCTGGCTATTTCACTCTTTAATTATTCTCTCCAAATTGGTAATTAATATAATATGAATAACCAAAGGGCTGAACACCGGATAGCAATCAATTTCGTTCTTCTTTAATATTATACATTTTAGCAGACGTGTAGTGATTATGATATCAGTATTCCAGGGTCCTTAATCTTCTTTTGACGCTGTCTCCCTGTGTTTATTTATTCTGAATTGTCCATACTGCACGTACAAACTTTGTATACTATAGATTTTTTCCTCACAGTGCCGTGAGACTTACCTTGGTGCTTGTATTCTTTTTGCCCTATCTAAATCTGTGAGTACATGAATCTGTTATGTTCGCGTCTCCACTTCTCGCGGTAGGACTTCAAGAGAACAGAGCTCGGCAAGTGTGACTTGTTCCACCTACTTTTCGGCATATGAACTGTTTCTACTCAATATTTCCAAAGTCCTTTCAAGATAATCCATTCCGACACACTCCAAAAATTAGCGGCGAAAGAAGGGCCCCTTGTTTTCTTTATTTCCCAAAATTTTTATTCATTAGAAAATTCTTATGTGGTACAAAATTGTTTATTGCCTAGTTCCTAAAAGTTAATTAAAGTTAAAATGTTTTGTGTTTGTGTTATCAGTTTTGTTGTTTATTTCTGTAATTTTGTATCTTGTCTTTGTTGTTTCATTAGTGTTGTGTGTATGTTTAGTAATGTCAAATGGTATGTATTGATGATCGCTTAGAGGTTCCTCCTCGCGAACTGTTTAGTTATTTATTGCCATGTCCTTTGTCATTGTCAAGTCTTACTAACTTTTCCCCCTTACTGTGAAAAAGTTGGTGGACTGTCGTATTTGTTATTTATGTGATTTTGTGTTGTCCAATCTGTCTTGTCCTCTGTTGTCGTTTATAAATACCTCCCCAACTGGGGTATTTATTATCGCTTGTTTGTATCTGTTTATAATTTGTCTTTTTTGTTTGCCTAATGTGGTATTTTTGTCTTCTTCAGGTTTGTCGTACATGTTTGTAATTATGATTGTTTTGTTTCCTGTTGTGAGGTGTATTGTTGTCGTGTTTTCGTCGGTTCGGTTTTTCCGTAGTATGGTTTGTTTAGTCATTCTTTGGTTGATTAGTATTGAGGCTTTGAAGGTTTTGTTGTGTGCTTTTGCAGTGTAGTTCGTATTTTGCCATATGTTGTGTCCCGGTTCTTGTAGTAGAGCTATGTCAATAGCTTGTTCTGTTATTTTTTGTATTAATTTGTTTGCAGCCTCTAGGTCTCTTCCAGCGTTGAACTGTATGAAAGAGGCCATTTTGTATAAGTGTTTTTTATTAGTTTGTGTAGTTTGTCTGTTGTTTAGCCTCCTCTACTTTTTTTATGTATAACGGGTTATTTAGGTTCCTGGCATTGTGTCTTCTTGGTTGTAAATGCATTACCTGACAATTAACGCAGTTGGTTGCCGTACTTGTGCATTCATGTCCGTTGTGTTTCAGTCCGCATTTGTAGCATCTCTGTTGTGACTCTTTGCAGTATTTGGTCACGTTTTGTTATCTGCAGCAGTTATAGCGCATGCTGACGCAGAAGTATTTTTTCACGTAACATTTTTTCAAGTCATATTATGTATCCGTTCCGTAATATGTCTTTTATAATGTCTGTTGGGTCCTTCACTAGTACATTTTAATGCCATGGATTTTTGCATGATCGTGTGTTTAAGATTTTGAGTTTGTCAAGTTCTGTGTCGTGTTTTTGTTCCAAAGTCTTTGTGAATGTCTGTTGGTCTTGATTTATTGGCATTCCTGTGATTAATATAAGAGAGTCCTTCGCCGATAGTATAATTGTGTTTGCATCTTTGGTCCGTTATTTTGTTATGTTCTCAAGGTCCGTTGGTTTCTCGATTGTCCTCATAGTGTCCATGAGTTTGCCGTTGTTTCCGGGTTTTAGCTTTTTCATTGTATCGTACTTCCGTTTAGTTTTTGTAGTTGTCCAGGGTTGTTCCTCAATTTCTTGTTTTGGTTCTGTGTTCAAAAATTAGTAGTTGGGGACGAAGGTCATTTCGACCTTGTTGTTTCATGCGGTGGGCACTATAGAGTGTCCAAACATTTTACTGGATATATCACATCTGATGTCAAAGTAGCAGTAGGGAATCTTTCTCTCAGCGAGCAGAAGCAGGGCCTCCTGCTGAGTTGTGTCTCCTGTCTTTTTGGGCAACGAGGTGGCCATGCCGGGTGTGTACCCTTGCAATTGGGGCATTTGGGGTTTTTTATCTGGGGGCACTGGAATTTTATGCTCACCACTGTCGCAATTAGGGCAAGTTGTTTGTTGTTTTTGGCACTCAGAAATCTCGTGCCCGTTTTGACAGCATCGGCTGCAATACTTTGAGGAAGGGCGGATGATGCTGGGGTTGTGAGGAACCTCACAGGGTCTGATGAGACCATCTATACAGATGCCATTGATCAGAGCATCTGTGAAGTATTCCTCAGAGTCGAGGAACATTCGGGCTAGCCTTCTAGCTTTATTATAATTTTTGGAAATAATTCGATGGAGTGGTTTGAAAGGAAATTCCATCTAATTGAGACTCTCGGCAAGTTCCTCGGTTGTAACGGAGGGGTCGATGTCGGTCACTACGAGGTGGAACGGTGACGGTTTTTCGGTATTGGTGCGTGAGCTTTTGTTGTTTGTTCGTGTGTTTTTAGGCTCAATAGTTATTGATCAGTTGAAGTTGATCATAACACCCTTGAGAAGCTCCTGGGTGTTAACTAAATGGAAAAGTTTTCTTTGCGTGTCATACGCTATTGGAATATTTAAAATTTTACAGGTGAAACGTTGCGGGCGTTTCTGCTCCGGACTGGTGGTTTTTTGTGAGACAGTGGTAGCTTCGATGTTGGTGGTTGAGTGTGGAGTGGCTCGTGCGGTAGATGGTACCTCATTTGTATGGGGGACTGTTACTCTTTTCTTTACTGGAGTGGCGCCTTTAGTGGTTTTGATAATTTTGGCGGATTTGGTTTTCTTTGCTCGCTTAGACCTGGAGTGTGTCTTTGGTCTAGGAGAGGTGATGACTGGTTGGGCTATGATGTCTTAATCATCGCCAGAGTGTTCCTCTGCGATGGTGGGAAGAAAAGGGAATTCCTCCTCATATGAGCTATCGGAGTCCTCATCCGAAATATTCGGATTGAGGGATGGTAAGTGGAATTTTAAATCTTTAATCTTTTAAATAATTTTGGAAGATGCATCAGGATACCTGAGAAGGGCTTCCTGAAGAAAAGTGGTGAGACGAGAAATGAAATCTTTCTTGCCCTTTGACTTATTTTGGTTAGGATATTGTGACACCTCCTGAGGCGATGGTGTCTCCGCTCCAGGAGTAGAGGTCCTCCGAGGGCCTCGGCTTATGCGTTGGGAAGAAGTTTTATAAAAGAGCGGATTTTTTGTTGGCTTATTTTGCCAGTTATCGGCAGACTCACAGGCAACAACGGGATAACCCCCGTAGGAGGAAAGTCTTGTCCTTCACAGGATAAGCTGTAAGCAGGTACTCAAACGAACCTTTTCGCGAGCTATCTAAGAACGCTTCCGAGGGACGTCCAGATGAGCGGTTTTTGTCGACGCTCTGTAGACGTATTCCCCAACGTACCTTTGTAGTCACAATGGTCCTGTGGTTGGTTATTGGGTTTTACGTCTGTTTCTTTGGTTATCGGGTATTGTTGTAACTGTTATTGGTGAATGTTCTTGTCTGGAACTGTTTAATTTACTTCTGAGGGTGGATTTTAGCTTTTTCCACCTACGTTCGGTAGCGTGCTCCGGTATGCGACCAATGACCCTTGCACTACGAACGTTTAAAGTAGAATGCGCGTATATCCATGTGCCCATTTTTTTATAAACAATCTACAAATCTCTAGTTTTCCTATTCTATCAGACCATCTAGTTGGTATCTCCCTTGTCTGTCTACCGAAAATAAAATAAAATAAATTAAATTAAATGTTTGTTTTACCATTAACCTGTTCATATTGTAGGCACTGTACTATAGGAAGCTAAGAGACAGAGCGCGGATTGTTAACCCCCTTAAGAAAACCCTAAAGAATTTTTTGGGAGCATAGCTTTCTTACAGCGAGCTAATTAATTTATCGGGCAATTTAATCGCTGACATCCCAAAACAATATTTTGACAGTGACTTCCAATTTGAAAGTCGTAACTTTTACATATTTTTTTGGTGGTTTGTTATAAACAACTTTATATATATATATATATATATATATATATATATATATATATATATATATATATATATATATATATATATATATATATATATATATATATAATCTGGGATCTCATATTAAAAGCTGTTACAATATGACAGGGGTTAAACATGTGAAACCAGTCTTGACCGTTCAATTTAAGTTCATATATATCAACAGATACAGTTAGTTTCTTCTGGTTCTTCCTCGTACGGTATTATCTTGAAACCGTGTTGTTCAATAGACTGAAGTTCTAATCTGGACCTATTCATACTGACTAACTGACACCCTATATCCGTGAACATTTCTTCTAAACCTTCTCCAGTCTTACATGAAGTTTTGTAGATTCCTGAGACCAAATTGTGGCATTGTTCACTAAAAAATAAATGGTATCTTAATAATAAAAATAACAAGGTAACAAACAATAGCAAACTAAAGTCCGTGTAAAGACTAACAAATCATCATTAAATACCAAAAACATATCCATGATGTATCACTAAATATATAATAAATATATAGACTATACATTACATTTTTAGCATTATATTCTCTGCAGTGTTTGAAATAATGTCTCTAGCCAAGAGATTCATCTTCCATACTAACCAACCTTACCATTCCTAACTAATCCTGTCAGGTATTTTTTCTTGGATTATTACCATTAATACTTTAATCCTTCTTATATGTTGCCATTCTGTATTACGCCGTCTAGATATACAAGCTTGCTTTTTTAAATCGTTTGAACGACTTCCGTGATTTAGTGTAATCTTCGTAATAATTATTCATGGATGTACCTATGGTCCTTCCAGAAAATCCTAAGTACCCTTCTAATATGGTTACATTTCAAAGGCTTTTAATATGTTGTGAATACATCTTAAGGGACTACGTTTCAACACTTTAGAGAAGTACTGGAAATATATTTCTCTCCGGTTATATATGTATATGTTCCTCTACATCATCTAAGATTTTTTTGAGTTTAATAATGTTTTCTGATCTTCTAATAATATTTTCTGAGTATACATAACGTATTTTAAATGTTTTCTCTTCTGCAGTTCTTATATTGTATTTCTGATTCCAATATAGTCCTGATATAATTTTTGGGTTTTTAAAGAATGGCGTAGTAAAGAATTAAACTGGCGTATAATCTACGCCAGTTTTTAAAGAATTTCTATTAACTTGTAATGTTGTAAAGATTATAGAAATCTCTATAACATAAAAAAATAAACCAACAAAATAACTAAGTCAATTACAATACTCTAGTCGTTAGAGACGAAAATGCCACTGAACTTCTAAAAATCATACGAACAAGCTGAATTTTGCAGAGAATATTAATTTTGGGATCCTAAAAAAGATGCAAAAAAAGTTTACTACTTTTACTCTTGGGCTTCTTCCTAAAACCCCCTTGTAGGGGGGTAAAAATGCAAACAATTGATTTACCAAGAATCTGTACGCACTAGAAAAAAA
Source organism: Diabrotica undecimpunctata (assembly GCF_040954645.1). Classification (NCBI taxonomy): domain Eukaryota; kingdom Metazoa; phylum Arthropoda; class Insecta; order Coleoptera; family Chrysomelidae; genus Diabrotica; species Diabrotica undecimpunctata. The sequence goes on along the minus strand of NC_092810.1, from coordinate 142,298,011 downwards.
TGTTTCAAATAAAAAATGTAGGTGAAGTAATTTTAAACAAAAATGTTTATAAGCACGTTTTGTGTAGAATGAACCGTTCTCTCAGAAACAAAGATTGAAGCGACTGTCGATTTTGAATGTCAGTTACGCGCGCGCAATCAATGTTCAATAAAATTTGTATCAGCTCAACGGTAAAAATTAGATATCTTTTGATCCAAGTGTCCTATTGCCAAAAATCAAGATGGGTTTTAAAAATAAAGAGTGCAGGTTTGGTATGCAGTTTTTGTATTTTGCCGAGAATAAACTCAGTTGTCCTGTGTACATGCTTCTCAACAGCAAACCCGATATCTCGTCGTTCTCCACGGCGCCGTCTTACCATCCTACAACCATCATGCATTCCTAAACAGAATCGGGATGCATCGCTGAATGCTAAATTACGCTATTCTGCCACCCAATGCTGCCGTTCTCTGCACCAATTCAAACGTTGATTACAGTGGTCCGTAGTCAAAAGAAGCACTAATCTTGGACGGAATTAAACCTGTCCAAAGACTCGAATGCGACGGTATAGTGTAGGCATACTAACAGGTCTACCTACTACAAACCATTGGTCAGCAATTTGACACGTAGTAGCAAAACGGTCTCGCAGAGGCAGTAATCTAAAGCAACTATCTTGACGCTCTGTGGTACGCCTCGGTTGACCAGTTGGTCTTCTTCGTGTTCCTCTACTTTCGTTTGTCCACACACGACAGACACGCATACTCGTCATTGCCCTACAATTAACACAACGGTCAATTTCGCGATACGACAAACCCATATCTCTTTACGCAATAATTCTACCCCTGTCAAAATCGCTAACATGGTGGTAATTTTGGTGTCTTCGAACTCGAGGCATTTTCTTACACTGAATACAATTCTTAGACTGAGTAATAATAACTAAAAATTTCTATACAAACCGGTTTTAACAAATCGGCCTATTCACAAAAAAATTTAAAAATAAAACTTTATTTTTACAAAAAGTAGAAAAGATAAAACATTGGTATTGTAATCATAGCATGTTTTAAATATAGTCATTCTGTTGCCAAAAAATTAAATTCAAGAAATTATTCCTTCTGGGTGGAACACTTCTAATGCCACTGAGTATATTAATGTACTTTTCTCTTCCAAAGTGTTTAAAATAGATACATACATATATGAGAGTTATATAATTTTCATTTTATAATTACGTTGAAAACTGAAGGATAAAGCAAATAAATTGTTTTAGATTTCCTAAATAAATAAAATAAATAAATAATAGCTTTATTACCCAACAGTTTCCCATTTCTAGGGTAAAAATTTAAGATACATTTTTAATTAGTATACAATCATTAGTAGGTGATACAAAAATATCAAGTAAAAAAATAAGTGCAAAAAATAAGTAGGTGAAAAACAAAATAAAGAGTGAGAACAATATAATTAAACAAATCACTACGTATATAAGAAATAAAAAAAAATACACAAAAAAAAAATTAACAATCTAATGTACTCCATAAACCAGTGCGGTATCAACCAGATGATTAATTGAGCATGAGAAAATATCACAATGGTTGCATATTTTGTTATAATTATTGCACATAATATAAATGGGTGACTTCAGTAACATATTTGTTCTCGCACGTGGACAAGTAAACACTATAGTCGACCTGGAAGTAATTCTTGGCCCATTAAATCTAATTTGACCTAATATATCACTGCAGTCAATACAGTTGTGTAACAACTTATATAAAAATGAAACCGAAAATATAATTCTTCTTAACTCTAAACTTACAATATTAAACCTGTTACATAACAAATCGTAATCATAACCATGGACAGGATATACTCCATCAACCTTAAAAGCTAAATATTTTAAAAGTTTCCGTTGTACCTTTTCAATCTGTTGCATATAACATTTATAAATGGGATACCAAATTAAGCTACAATATTCTAGTTTTGTTCGCACCAGCGATAGATACAGCAGTTTAATCGGTCTTATATCGCAAAAATTTCTACAGTTTCTGATGATAAAACCGTACATTTTCATAGCATCGGATACTTTCTGCTCAATATGGTTGTTAAAGGTTAATTTTGAATCAAATATAACTCCTAAATATTTAATGCTATTACATTTTTCAAGATCTGACCCCTGAATTACATAATTAAAATCAACCTTATTTTCTCTTCTAGAGTAACTTACTACTTTACACTTATTGACATTAAGAAAAAGTTTGTTTTTTACACACCAAGTATCTATATAATTTAGATCGTTCTGTAAATCTATACAGTTAGCAATTGTTTTAATTTCACAGTATATTTTAAGATCATCCGCAAAACACAATTTTCTGTTATTGATATCTGAAAATAAATCATTGATATATAATAGGAACAACAATGGACCTAAATTTGATCCCTGTGGAACACCATTAATTCTGATATGAAACCATTATAGGATACAAATTGGTTCCTACCTATTAAATAGCTTTCCAGTAACTTTAAAATGTTTCCAGCAAATCCCAAATTTGATAATTTGGGATTTGCCTAAAGATTCATCATTGCAAAAAAAATGGATTAGAGCGATGCGTCGTGAAAACCAAAGAAAAACTGGCTTTATTGTCATGATTATTAGTTTAAAGTCACTTATGGGAATTTGGAAAAATTATGTGGAGGATGTAGATGGAGGTCTGAAGTATCTTTCAGCATATAAACTATCTCAGGATCATTTAGAAGTTTTCTTTAGTTGTATTAGGAGTCATGGAGGTTACAAAAACAACCCAACGGCAAAACAATTTAAAGCTGCGTATAAAAGGCTCTTGATGCACACAAGTGTTACTGGATCTTCCCAGGCTAATTGCATAGAACAAGCACCTTCAAAGGTGTAGAATGTGCACCTTCACTGTATAAAACACAGACTGTGAAAATGAAAACTATTGATTATTAACTTATTGAAAACTTTATTACTGATGAGAATAAAAGAGAAATTACTAGTGCCATGATTACATTTTAAATAATTTAAGTTTTTCAAAAATATTGTCGTCTTATGTTTGTTATGTTGTACACCATATCGCTGGGTTTGTAGTTAAAAAAATTAAGAAAACATTAGATTGTGACATAATATACTTGTGTGCAATTGAAAGTGATAACTTACAATTACCATTCATAAGACACAAAAATTATAGTATATTTAATAATTATTTAATTCAACCTTCCAAAGATGTTATTCATATTTGGAAAATTGCCGAAAGTGTAATTAGAATTATGTGTGATTTAAACAAATTAAATAAATAAAAATTACTGACAAAATTAATCTTAAATGTCATGAGTAATGTGCATAATTCAGTCTTTAATGAATACAAAGAACATATATGTTTGATCATGATTTTCAAACTAACCATTTATTTAATCTAATAAAGATAATTTGTTTTCATTATTGCAATATAAGATTGTACCATGAGGGTGAGAAACTAAATAATAATGTAAATAGACTTAGAAGTAAGTTAACAAAAACTATTTTATTTTGTGGTCAATAAATAAATTTATATACATAATTTTTCCCCTAAAATGAAACTTCCACCCACAAGTAAAATTTTCTATCCTTTAAATTTATTTTTCATTATCAAACAAGAAGAGATAGATATACTTTCAAATAAAACATTTATTTTTACAAAATTACTTTAATTCAAAAATATTCATTAATTCCTTTGCTAAATGATTATCTTCCATATATTTTACAAAATATTGCAGTTTTATTAAAAATCCATCTAAAATTAGATAATTTTATTAGGGCTTTTGTAAAAATTCAATCTAATGTTAAAAGTTCTTGCCATAGTGCGACGTCATTTGCGCAGAAGGTGTTTGCTTCAACGATTACAAGGCGTGTCTATAAGTTTTAATGGTCTAAGGTTTTGTTCATATTCAATATGCAACCTACATTAAACTGTCACCACCACTCGCCATTTCAACTTTTATAATATAGCATGTTATTCTTTAATTTTACTATATTGTCATTCATAAAGGATTTAAAAAAGGTTAGCTAAAATACATTAAAACGCAAAAAATATCAAATCTTTATTTACAGGTTTTTATGTAATAAATACTATTGACATATTTAACTTAATAATACTTAACATATACCCATTTGCATAATATCTTTTATCTTAACATGATCAGGATGTTTGTCCTTCTTTCAAAATAAACTGAATTTCTTCAAAACTCTTTCCTTTAGTTTCGGGAACGTATTTAACAAGATAAAAGTTACTAAGCAGTGCCAGTACACCAGAAAAAATTAATGGTGTGCTGAACCCTAACATTGCCGTTATATGAGGAAATAATGCCACTATTATAAATGATACAGTAAATCCAACGAAAGAGGCTGTACTAACACATAATGCTTTCACATCTGTGGAAAATAATTCTCCACAAATTGTCCACGGAATTGGACCATATCCCATGTTAAAACATCCAACAGAGATTACCATGCACAACGTTGGCAACCAATAAAAGGAATCCACGTTGTATCCATGAGTTTTAAAAGCGAAGAAAACACCAACTCCTAACATTGATATACCAGCACCCAAAGAAGATGTAATGAGTAATATTTTTCTTCCAAGTCTATCTATTAGAAGACTGGAAACAACACAAATACAGACTTGCATGACTCCTACAATAATAGACGCAATATGAGACGGAATAATATTTCCGCTAGCTTCTAAAATCGTTTGCATGTAAAATCCAAAAAAGTTGGATCCCATGAATTGTTGAAAAATTAGTAAAATACAGCAGATACACAAACCATTCCTTGCTGCTTTGGACTCAAGAATATCCCTCCAGGAACCCGTTTTATTTTTATTTTTTAAAATAAGTTCTCTTAAATAATCTAGCTCTTCTTTTACGTCTACACTTTTGCGTAGTTTCAGAAGAGCCTTTTCAGCTTTGAAACTATTTTGATGTTCCAAGAAGTGATACGGAGTTTCAGGTACAAAAGGTACAAATGTAATAAAGAATAAAGTTAATACACCTATAAAAAAGTAAGCAAAAACTTTTATCGATATCAGTGGGGCAATAGCAAAATTACACAGAGATGAAACAGCGCCCATAATACTTAGAATTGAATTAAAGAATCCTCTGTTAGCGTCGTCAGATATTTCAGCTACATAACTGGGAATCACAGATACTGCACATCCACCACTCAATCCCGCTATAAATCTAGCAATATAAAATAAATTAACCTGTTTTGCATGGGCTATTAAAATAAAACTTATTAAATCTAATACGCCAAAAAGTATCACAGTTTTCTTGCGTCCTAACTTTCCTGCACATACGCCTGCCAATATACTTCCAAATATAAGCCCCAAAGCAGCTGCAGAAGCTATCCAAGATTCTTCAAAATCTGTTATTGGTGTTTCCAAGGGATTTATATCCGTATCATTGCTAGCTAATTTGACTAAAGCTGGCGAAGACCATGAAAATACTGTGCATGCACTAAGACTGTATAAATTCACTGCAATAAAAATTATACATTAAGGAAGTATTTCAGATAATGTTATTTAAAAAATAGGAAAGTATGTGAAGGAGAAAGGTGAAAAGTTAGGAATAATTGTTGATTTCTATTTATCACCACCTGTGACTATTGGGAAATTCAATTGTTGGTCTAATTAAGAACGTGATCCCCGAATTCTATGATTATTAATATTTTATAATTAAACCTTTTCGGTTTCCCGATCAGTTCTATGTCAAGTTATCCCTAACATAACTATGTATGGTTGAGTTTACCGAAAGTACAGCTGATTATAGCCGCAAATGTCAAACATGGATAAAAAAATTGCGGTTTAGCAGTGTTGGCATGTTTTTATAATATAGATACTATATGCTTCAAATATAAAAAGATAAAGCTTTAGAAACATTTTCTCTTCCAAACCCTGAAAATCTAAATGAATGCTTCGTTAATGTGAGTAAAAATATAACATTAGCTATTTTGCCACAAGATCCTATTTCCTATCTCCCCAACTCAAAAAAAGGTCTCGAATTCATTATTTATAAGACCAGTTGATAAATCTGAACTGATCCAAAACAATCAGTAGTATCAAAAGCAAATCTTCCTGTAGTACTGACGGACTATCCATAAATTTTTTTTAAATCTCCCAAATAATGTGTTGTAAGTCCTGGTCTCACTAATTAACGATTCCTTTGAAAAAGGTGTATTTCCTGAGTGCCTAAAGACAGCCATTATTATTCCTCTTCATAAGGGTGGTGAAAAATCGAATGTCTGCAACTATAGACCTATTGCCTTACTACCGGTCCTATTCAAAATTATTGAGAGATTTATAAAAGTCCGACTTATGTCCTTTCTCGTGGAAAACAACATTTTATCACAAAGTCAGTTCGGCTTTTATCTAATAACTGTTCCAGCGATGCTACGTTTCCTGTATTACATGAGGTCTATCAAGTACTAAACAATAATCTTTATACTGCCATTGGTTTTTGTGACTATGCGAAACTAAAACGAAACGAAACGAAAAAAAAAACTAAATTTCTACCGAATTCGAAGTATTTCGTTGAATTGGTTCCAATCTTACTTGAGGAATAGGAGACAACTAGTTAGAGCAAATGATACTGACTGTAGTCACAAAAGCATTGTGTGTGGAGTACCACAAGATTCAGTGCTGGGTCCTCTTCTTTTCCTTATCTTTATAAATGACATCACTAACTTAAAAATCGATGGAAAAATTTTGGATGGATTTCTTGGTATTTTTATAGACAGCAACCTTAAATGATCCCTTCATATCGATTTGTTAAGTAAAAAACTAGCCTCAGCCTGCTATGCAATATGATATGTTTCAAAAGAAATCAATTTAGATCCTCCAAAATAACATACTTTTCTTTGTTTGAGTCTCATCTTCGATATGGCCTTCCTTTTTGGGGTTCTAGTACAGCTGCCCAATCTGATATTATTTTTAAATTACTACTTAAAGAGCAATACGGTATCTTTTTGGCCTCAGTAGAATAATACATTTCAGAAGCTACTTCAAAAATCACGGGATTTTAACTCTTCCCTCTCTATATATTCTAGAAACTGTTTGCTTAATTCGTAAACACCTACATGTTTTTCCAGCAAGACCTAATCATGACTACTCCAAAAGAAATTCAAGCTTTGATGTGTATTTACCGATTCCGTTCACTGAGTTAGTAAAGAAATCTATATTATATTAGGCAAAAAAATTATACAACCATCTCCCTTTGCAACTTAAATCTACAACTTCTTTCCTTAGGTTCCGTAAATTGACAAAAGCCTATCGATCTGAAAGCCCATATTATTCAGTGGAAGAGTTTCTTAACGGATAACTAAGAAATTACAGTACGTTTAGGTACAAACAACAAAGTATTTTAATATATAATTGGGTATCACATGCAGCAGCTTAAACTTATTCGTAAACTAGTTCGTAAGGTTTTATTATGCAATTTTAGTAAATTTTAATTGTTGTTATTTTTTTGACTTTTTGTAAGCTTTGTCCATAAAATTGTACAATTTTCAGTGACAATAAACATATTTCTACTCTATTTCTAGCGACATACAACGACTTTACGATTCCTTGCTACCGTCAGATGTTACGAAGATTTAAAATTTTCGGTAATCATTTCACCTCAAGCTTTGTCTAAATTATTTTGACCGATTAATAAATAAATCGTCTGTTTCTAAGAAAAATTACAACACTCCCTATGTCGGAAACGAAGCATTTGAGGACATATGTTTATCAAGCAAATTGTCATTATTTTTTTATGCAGACTTACCCCTTAAAGTTCACCATACTTATTTAAAAACACCCTGTATTGACGAAAAACAAGGCTAGTTGTTAAAGTACCTAACTTTGTTATTATCCAACATAAGTGAATGAATCAAAAAACAGAATGTTAAGAAAATATGAGGCTATAGTTGGGTTTTAATTTCAGTATTTTATAAATGCTAGAATATTCCACAGGCTAGAATATTCACGCGAACTTTGAGAAAAAATCACAGTTTGATTGGTACACTCGGTATACAATGATAATTTACCTGTCTAGCACCAATATTATCACAGCGATATTGTTAAAGAATAAAGCTATAACATATTAAAAAAAATCACTTAAATCGGTCAATTAGGAAATTCGAGCCGTCAAAATTACCCATTTTTAAGACGGTGCGTTAATTTCTTGGAGAAGTGTATTTGTCCGCTTACAATTTTGAATAAAATAAAGTAAAAAAAAAATAAAAGCCTTTAGTTTGTACACACCTTATAGGAAGAAGTATACTAAGTATTATTGTCATTGTCATAATAAGAATCATCGTCATTCTCTAAATTTGATACACTAGAACGTGTGGTTTCGATGTCCTTCAAAAATGACAGATCATTATAATACCACAGATTTACAGAACTCCCTTCTGTAGCCTGCTCTTAATGAATCAATCTTTTTCTTTACGGATCCTTTTGTTGCATCAGCATCCACTTCTCTTAACTTCTCTTGCCAATAGACTTTCATGTGATCTGTCTTTCTTAATTCGATCACTTTACTTGTGACTTTTAATCTTCCACACACATGGAAAACTACGATAGAGTTCTATAAATTCTAATAAAAATGTTCGATTTATCTGGCGACGATCTGTTATCTTCTTCTTCTTACGACGCCTATCCGTTCCAGATGTTGGCGATCAACATGGCTATCCTAACTTTGCTTGCTGCTATTCTGAATAGTCCGGTTGTCGATGTATTAAACCACTTTCTCAGGTTTTGAAGCCAAGATATTCTTCTTCTCCCTGGTCCTCTCTTTCCAAATACCTTGCCCTGAAGAATGAGTTGCAACACGCCGTATCTCTGTTCATTCCTCATAACATGGCCAAGATATTCTAGTTTGCGCTTTTTGATGGTGTTAATAATCTCGCATTCCTTGCTTATTCTACGTAGGACCTCAACATTAGTCACACGATCCACCCATGAAATTCTTAAAATACGTCTGTAACACCACATCTCGAATGCCTCGAGTTTTCTTAAAGAAGCTTCGGAAAGTGTCCAGGCCTCTACTCCGTATAATAACGTAGAAAATACATAGCATCTAATGAGAGAGATTTTGGTAACAAGTGATCCGTCATATTGAAACAATTCGTTGAGAAATGTACACTTTGAATTTGAAATATATATTTTTAAAAATAAATTGAAAATAAAATAAAAAAAATCAATGAATGTGCCGCTTATGAATAAATAGTCGGTTTTTAAAATTGTTGAGGTGCTTATCGAACAAGTTCGACAGACATAATCAAGCTGAAACTAATTATTCCATCATTTTTGCACGCCAACAAAAACAACAGTTTTCAAGCCACATACTTCCGTTTTGCGTCATTTTTGTTTGAACAGTTCTGTTTGAACAGTTTTGTTCGTTGATCAAAACTGTCGAGCAATAACGCAGTTTGTGGGCCGCTTTAGTAAGAACAATGCCAGACAGGATTGCCGCGGTTGTACAGGCGCGTAGCAATGTAACTCCATATTAAAATAGTAATTTCTCGTCCGAATATTTAGTTGCCACCATATGCAATATTTTCGTTTATTTTTCTGTCAATACTGCAATTCAATCATGCCATTTCAATATTTTATTATTATTGATAGACTTTAATATATTGTTTCAATATAGATGGACATTATTAAGAAATATTTCATTTTTGTCTATCTCAAAAATTAGTGTTCTTGTCGGGCTTTGTTATAGCGCGTGGTAATAATATAATCAAAAAGCAGTAAACAGGTTAAATGTTGACCGAAATTGTACAAAGTTTATAATTATTTAAGGTCGTCTAAAGGTTTAATTACATTGGATTACTAACAACAAATAAAAGAGGTTTTCACAAGGAGATCAAATTCGGATTGATAAGAGCAAGTGACTCAACAATAAAACTATGGAAAGTTTCAGCAAAATATCGTAATAGAACAAATCAAGATAGATGCTTTTGAAATGTGTAATTATAAGAAAAACTTACGATTATCTTGAAAGAACATATGTTCAAATATTATTATACACACAGCAACAATGAACTTTCTTAATTAACTACGAGAGCCTTAACAATTATATTTTATATTGGGACAAATTAAAAAAATATATAATTCAGCTGTTTGACTGTTAATTTATTATTATTTAATAATTATGATAATAATGCTAAATAAGCAATATTTTAAATGATACATGTTATAAGTATCATCACTTATTGTTCCATGTTTCATTTTTTGCATTAAGCACTATTTTTTTGACATCGTTGCAACATCTTGTGTAGTATTTCCGATCTTCTGTGTTTTTTGTCATTAACCATTATGTTATGTGCCCGTCTTTTCTCTGCTATCTCTGCTTCTACTTTACTCTAACATCTTCACTCCATCATTCTTTTGTATTCCTTTGGTCTAGTATGTGTTTTCCCAAGACTTCTATAGTCGTTTTATTTATACATTCTATTATATTTTGATACATATTTAGGGAATCCGTCACATTATTAAGCATTAAGTTTAATATTGGTTCTTTGAGCCTTGTTTTCTTTTACAATGGGTAGGATGCTAACTTGGCCCATCAATCCTCAAAGCCTCAGAACTAGACGGAACCTAAGATGACGAACCACGCAAAGAAAAGGAAAACGAGAAGGAAAAATAAGCCCACAATCAGATTAGCAACATGGAACATTACTTCTTTCAACAACAAAGACCAAGACATAATAAAAGAACTGATAAATAAAAACATAGAAAGTTGTGCAATCGAAGAAACCAAGAAGAAAGGTAAAGGCCAAAGAGACTATAACCAATATTTTCTAAATATTGTTCTGAAGCTATTTTCTTGTGGCATTTTAAATTAATTACTATTTACATGGGAATAAGCCACAATTAAAGGTTAAAGTACGTTTATTGACGTTTCAATTTCCACTTCGGAAATCGTTCTCAAAATACAAACATTAGTAAATTAAACAAATTTTGTTTTTTGTTACTTAGTGAAAAATTCTTATAATCATTTAATTTTATCTGACTCATCTACATTGACAATTCAGACATACATTATACATTTTAAAGTAGACGACTTTAAAATGATATGGTCAATATTGTTAAGTTGCGTTTAATATTAAAAAGGGAATCATTAAATCCTTATACGATAGAGCCAAAATTACTTGTTCTAGCGAAAATTCGTTCTTGGAGGAAAAACATTTGTTAACATCTGTTTTATTAAAAAATGATTATCCTTTATTGTTTATAAATAAGGAATTTTCAACAAAGGATCGAATAGAATAAAACAACTTAGAACGAGATTCTACAGCATATACAAGGAATAATACGAGGAAAATAACAATACCATACATAAAAGGATTATCGGAAAAGCTTAAAAGGATAGGAAATAAATTTAACATTTCAACAACATTCAAAACAACAAACACGTTGAGATCTATTTTGTTCAAAACCAAACCTAACAATGAACAAGAAAGGACAAGGAATTGCATTTATAAAATACCTTGTGAATGCGATCAGTTTTATTTAGGTGAAACACCAAGGCCATTAAATGTTAGAATAAGTGAAAATCAATCCTATATTAAAAATAGAGAATTTGATAGATCTCAAATATGTAAACACGCATGGGATAATGAACATAGGGTTCAATGGAATGATTCAAATATAGTCCTAAAAGAAACGGATGGTAAAAAGAGAAAAATCAAAAAAGCGGCTCTAATTATGCTAAATGGGACCAATTGTGTCGCGAATTCCTCGGCAGAATGTAGTAGGATCTGGTTACCCATATTGAAAGAGGAAGTTATTAAAAGGAAAATATCAGTATTGGTAAGTCAGTAACATATAGAGAATACATCATTTATGTTTTTTAAATAACAAACATAAAATCGGAATTTGGTGTTTATTGAAGGTAAACTAAATGCACGATCAAATACTTACCATGTCGGGATAGTATTATGAGGTTTTTTTCCTGGTTTTTCCCTCATAATTTACTATGGAATCACTAACAGGAGAATTTTACTGTCATCATGGCATGTATTTGTCTTTTTAAAGACGAAATACATGTTATGATCTTTTCTGACGGATATTCTCAAGTTAAAGTTGATTTCATGTAATCGAATGAACTATCTTATAAGTAAAGTCGTCCCAGGAACGCAACTCAATAAAGTCGTCTACTTTAAAATGTATAATGTTTGTCTGAATTGTCAATATAGATGAGTCAGATAAAATTAAAATATTAGAAGAATTTTTCACTAAGTAGCAAAAAACAAAATTTGTTTAATTTACTAATGTTTGTATTTTGAGAACGATTTCAGAAGTGGAGGTTGAAACGTCAATAAACGTATTTTAACCTTTAATTGTGGCTTATTCCCATGTAAATAGTAATCAATATTTTCTAGCATACAGTGGGGTGAAGAAATAAGAACGAGCACGAGTAGGCGTAGGTATACTTAGCGTCCATAGAAAAATTAAATATAACATAAATAACAGCCGTTATATCTCCGAAAGAATAATACATATGAACATCACAATGGAGATGGACTACCAAAAATTAAATGTCATATCTATCTATAGCCCCGAAGACTGCAAACCTAAGCAGGAACGAGCGACATTCTACGAACAATTGCAAACCATCCTGGATGAAATACCTCATGAAGAATCCTTAATTCTTATGGGTGACTTTAACGCACGAATCGAAAATGAAATAGTTCCAGGAGTAAAACAAAGATTTAATGAAAACCATGTCAACGCAAATGGAGAACTCATGGCTAATCTCTGTGTTTTTAACGAACTGAGAATCAATAATACATTTTTCAACCATAAGCTCCAGTATATATAGAAAAATCTACCAAACAACAACAACAATACACCATGGTTCAGAAAAAAAAAATCCTGCTTACCTAATTATTTTACATTAAAAGTTATAAGAGACTTTTTATAGTGGAGTGAAATCTGCATTAAATCCAAATGTTAAAATTGTTCTACGAATTAAGCGTACTCCATAATTTTGCAAAAATATAATACATTTTTCAGGCCACCCCTTAAAGTCAGGCCACAGGCGGTACAAGAATGTGTTGTTTCTGATATTTGACAATATTTGAATTTTGAAATAAATGTTATATTATATATGTTATAATATTTTTATTTTATGATTAATACATATGAATATAAACATATAAACAACAAATTTTCTCAAATAGTACTACTACTAGTTAACAATAAATAGTATTTTGTAAGCAATAAATTATATTGTTTACAAAGCAATAAAGTTGATGACATGTACTTAGTTCACGAAAAATCGCGATAATGTTATATTCAGGCAATAGTGCGAGCACTGCCAGATATTTATTTAATGTAAGATATTATAATACACTCCAATTCAATTTCAGGTTATACAACAATTCAAAGAATTTCAATATAGTTTTACTGTGATCATTCCTAAAAATAATTTATGATAATTTCTAAACAAAACTATAACAAATGTTCAAACAATAAACCATTTTGTACTAAGCAGTATCCCAATTGATTGTAAAATTCTCGTCTAACATTAACCAGAACACGTGGCGTTATTTTTGCACACTCTTCAATAATTCCCATTTTTAATTTTAATGCTTCTATATCTGTAAATTTTTGGGTCAGAATTAATTTTTGATTTTAGATGTTCCCAAATGAAATAATCGTTTGGAGCTAGATCTCCCGATCTCGGGTGCCACTTAATGTTACAGTCAGCTCCAATCAAACAATTATTAAAGCTGTTTTTAAGGAATTCCTTAACCACCCAGTTATTGTGCGCAGGGCATCCATCCATTTGAAACCAAATTTCTTCTTCATTTGGAGCTATTTCTGCAAGTCTGGGTAAAATCTTTTCTTGTAACAAGTCTAAAAACTTTTTTGAATTTAAATTTTCCTTATAGAAAAATGGTCCAATAATATTGTGTTCAAACCATATTCCTAACCAGAAATTTATTTTTCGACGATATTGGGTATGGCTTTCAATAATATCCTCAGGCTTTCCTGTCGACCAAATCCTATAATTTTGAACATTTGATTCATCATTTAATGTAAATGTACATTCCTCACTAAACAAAATGTTTTTTTAATTGTCTGTCTGCATTACCCCTCTCTAAAATATCATAACAAAATTCCGCTCGTCACTCAACGTCTCCTTCTCTTAGTTCTTGAAGATATTGAAATTTATATGAACGGAAATTATTCATTTTCAAAATTTTTAAGACCGTGGAATTATGAATATTAAACTGATCTGCAATGGTCCGAGATCTTATTTTAGGATTTCTACAACTGCTGTTAATACATTTATTTCATTTTGATTTTCTAAATTTCTTGGTATCTCAGCAATTTTGTTTGTACAGGTACAATTAGAAATCACGGTCCCAGTATTTTCAAAATTTTGTAAAATCGTTTGAATTGTTGAAAGGGTTGGAATTGGTTTATTGCGATATCTTACGCTAAATAAAGAACTGACAACAATTCGCGCACTATTGTCTGCATAAAACATTTTTATTATTGCTACTTTTTCCTCAGCTGAATACATTTTTAATCAACTTTATTGTTTTTTAAACAATAAATCACAAAATAAAAATTTTGGCAATTGGCAAAAAAAGTTGCAAAATCAGTTGTAGGCTTTATACCAATATCAGAAAGAATTATGCTAATACAAATGATGACAACACATGGAAAATTAAACCTTATTCAGATTTATGCGCCCACCGCCGATAAAACAGGAAGAAATTGAAAAATTTTACGATGACCTTCAGAAACCCCTACAAAATACAACATCTAGAGATATAACAGTAGTCATGGGTGATTTTAACGCCAAAGTTGGAGAAGGAAGATGTGAGTCTACTGTAGGACCATATGGACTCGGTGTTCGAAATGAGACAGGAGAACGCCTTATAGAATTCTGCCTAGAACATAATCTTGCGGTAATGAATACTTTCTTTAAACTGCCTAAACTACGCCTTTACACTTGGAAATCGCCAGCTAACAAGGTCGATAAAATCGTTAGAAACCAAATTAACTATATTTTAATAAACCACAGATACCGAAACGCAATACAATCGGTGAAAGCGTACCCAGGTGCAGACGTGGCGTCGGACCACAACCCTCTTGTAGCAAAATTCCAACTTCACTTAAAAAAGATACAAAAAAGCTACAAAAGTGGTAAACTAAACATACAAAAATTAGAATCAGAAGAAGTCAAAGAAGAACTGAAACAAGAAATTAATGCAAACCTAGAATCCACACCGAAATCAATTGATGGTGATGTAGAACAACAGTGGCAATTCTTTAAAAATGCAATTTATCGAACCAAGTCGCAGAGAACTAACAACAACCAGATGCAAGAAAGGACATTGGATGACAGAAGAAATCTTGGAAATGATGGAGGACAGAAGAAGGCAAAAGGATATCAACATAACTCAGTATCAACAGCTGCATAATCAAATAAGAAGTGATTGTAGTGATTATCGAACGATCAGTTTAATGTCACATACCTTAAAAACCCTGCTAAAAATCATCCTTAATAGAATACACGCTAAGCTGGAGATGGATATTAGTGATTCCCAGTTTGGATTTCGGAATGGAGTGGGCACAAAAGAGGCACTATTTTCTTTTAACGTGCTGACCCAAAAATGTTCGGATGTTAATCGAGATCTTTACGTATGCTTTATATACTATAACAAGGCATTCGATAAGGTAAAACATCACCGACTTATAGAAGTACTCAAAAACAAGAATCTCGATGTGTGGGATGTAACATTGATATCAAATTTATACTACAGCCAACGATCAAATGTGAAAATTGGAAGAGAAGTGTCAGAAGAAGTGGAGATAAGGAGAGGGGTCAGGCAAGGTTGCATACTGTCGCCGTTATTGTTTAATGCTTATTCTGAAGAAATCATACAAGATGCTTTGGTAAACGAGACAGTCGGCATAAAATTGAACGGAAGTTTAATTAACAACATTAGGTATGCCGACGATACAGTCATAATAGCCGACAACTTGGAAGACTTAGAAAGAATAATGAACAAAATATTAAGATATACTGGAGAATACGGACTATCTCTTAACATCAAAAAAACCAAATTCATGAAAATTAGCAAGAACAACAATACAAACGAAATATTAGTGGTAGGCGGCCAGCAGATTGAGAGAGCAAAAAGATATACTTGGGAACGATAATCACAGAAAATAACGATTATACTGCAGAAATAAGAGTCAGAAGTGAAAAAGCACGTGCCAACTTCGTGAAAATAAAAAAGATTTTATGCAGCAAAGATCTGACATTGGCCCTCAGAATAAGGCTAATTAAATGCTATGTACACAGTGTACTCTACTATGGAGCGGAATTATGGACATTAAACCGGAATACAATTAATCGACTTAACGCGTTTGTAATGTGGACATTTAGAAGATTGTTAAGGATTCCATGGGTAGTGGGAAATGGAAAATACAATAAAAGAAAGGAAATTGCAATATCTCGGGCATGTGATGAAAGGCGAAAGATACAATATCTTGAGACTCATAATTCAACGAAAAGTAGAGGGTAGGAGAAGCGTAGGAAGAAGACGCGTTTCCTGGTTGAAGAACCTGAGAGAGTGGTTTGGTTGCAGCTCAAGGCAATTGTTCAGAGCAGCTGCCTCGAAGGTCAGAATAGCCATGATGATTGCCAACCTTCGTCGCGGAGATGTCACTTAAAGAAGAAGAAGGGCGATGCTTAAAAATATTAGTTTTATGTCCCAATATATAGATGCCAAAAATATAAATATTTTTTATTATTAATTAGCTTGTCCCAATATTTAGCTGTTAGTGTTCGTAAAATGGGTACTGAATATGATAAGATGAAACAAGAAATCAATCGAATAAAAGTTGTTGTTAATCGTCAAATAAAATAATTGCATTTTCCTAATAATATTACTAAATTTAATGCTACATAAATGCGGATTCGAGAAAATATTGCAATCAAAATTATATAAGAGCAGAACCATAACAACAGATATGTTAAACGGTTTATTCCACAACGTTTATCTACGTAATAAACAAGATGATATTATATAAAATACACATAAAATATTAAAACGCAACACACTACGTAAATTAAACAGATCATTCAATTCATAACAATTTTAAATATAGATTTAAAAAATATATGTAATCCACGAATTCATAAATATTTATCCCAGTCTACAAAACAAAAAAAAAATGCTGATTATATAATACAGATATCTATAAACAATGCCAACGGTCAAAGTCGAAAAATTACATTGTCTGTCCTAGAATTTTCCACTAAGTTTTTAGGTAAACTGTAAAGGTCGGTACACATATACGAGCCAAACGGTATGCATACGGTATGCGAACGCTATATTCGGTAATGTGTACGGCAGAAAAAACCGCTTGCGTACTGTTTCATCGTGACTCGTCGCGAACCAAATTGTTGCGGTTTATTTCACGACTTCAAAGGAAGGCTCTTTCAGTTTGGACGGCGCTTACTAGACCCAGCGAACATTTTTATTGTGTCATCAAATCGACATTTTGTGAATGACGTGATCCTTCCTAGAGAGACGTAAGAAAACAGTAAACTGATTATTGTACATATTTTTATTTTTGTTAAACAAGCAAAAACAGGAACATAAATCAGTACCCAAATTATAAATAAAGTGAATCATTTCGCACATGTGTGTTCGTTGTTGGTTTGTCGCTTTCCATGGATCGAGATAAGTATGCGATCAGTACGATGTAGAATATTTTTCAAGGATCTGTACGCATACGGTACGTATACCGTTCGGCTCGCATATGTGTACCCACCTTAACATTGGTGGATTTTTCAGATCATAAAAAATCTTTAATTTCGTTTTTTCATATCAATATGATAGATTGTAGACTCAAGACACCAATCGAATATAATAAACGTCCACACCATAAGAGGATCAAATGCGGATTCTGATCACTACTGAGTCGAAAGTAGGGCAAGGGTCAGAATTTCAAATGTAGAAAGACTCAAAAATACAAAAAAAAATAGAGAATTTCAAAACATACTAGAAAACAGACATGAAAACATAAATGAAGAGTGGGAAGAGTGCAGAAGCATCATGAAAGCAGCAGCTGAAGAATTACTAATCATAAAAGGAAAACAAAGAAACACAATAACGAATGACTGTTTTGACGTAGAATTTCAGATTATAACAGAAAAGAAAAACAGAGCATATTTACTGATGCAACAGGGGCACCGAACACGACAAGCAGAAGAGGAATATAAATAACTACGTAAGGAAGAACAGAAAATCCACCGAAGAAAGAAGAGAGAAAATATGAACAAAGAACTACAAGATCTAATTAAGCCAATACAGACAAGAATATTTTACCAGAAACTGAACAAAAGCAAAAGATAATTCAAACAAGAGAAGTAAAGAGATACGCAGGATAATATATTGACAGAACTGCAAAAAAACTAAGAAGATGAAATCCTCGAATGCGACAGAAACTGTTTTAGAATACATTGATATATTAGATGTTAGGATCCATTCGCTCAGCCCGTGCCTATTTTGACAGATTCATAGCTGGAAACCTACAACACAAAAGTTCATATCTCACAGTATTACCGGTTTAAATAAACTTTTATTACAGAAGAAAAAGAAGAATTATTACAAAATATTTTCATTAATTCGTTTTTTTTTTTTTTTTTTTTTTTTTTTTTTTTTTTTTTTTTTTTTTTTTTTTTTTTTTCTTTTCCGCATCAACCCCTAGGGTTATTAGCGGGGTGGTATATCTTTATTTTAGAAAAGTTACACTTAGTATATTATTAAAATTTACATAACACTTTTGGAAAATACAAACATTTTATGTTATGTTACAGTTTGTTATACAGTTTACAATTTTTGATAAAATTTATTGTATTGCTGATGTCTTCTTTTAGAGTTTCTTTCAAATTGTGTTTTATTTTTGCTGTCGATCTTGCTGTTGAGTACACTGGACAGTCTATCATTATATGTTGCACTGAAAATGGTATTTGACAGGTGTGGCAAATCGGCTGAGGGTCCTTGGAGATGATGTATCCATGTGTAAATTTTGTATGACCTAGCCGCAGTCTGTTAATAACTACTTGGTCATGTCTTTTAGCTGGGAGCGGTAGTAAAGCAGAAGTAACATCTGGTTTGATACTTTTTAATTTTGCTTCTGTTTGGTTCCATTTTACTTGCCAGGTATTGTTAATGTAAGTTTTTATTAATGTTTTTTGGTCTGAAATTGGTATGTTTTGCATAATAGGAATTGTCATGTTATTGATAGTTTCTGTTGCTGCTTTATCAGCTGCTTCATTACCCTTTGAATCACGCTGTTTGTTTTATTGTTTATTAGTTATATTTAGTTTATATATTGAATTTTATTATTATGGATAGCCAAATTGTTCCATCAACTAATATGTTGGTAAGTTTTTCTTTAATAAATATGATAAATGTTATTTAAGAGTTAATATTTTTAGATGAGCAAGGATGCAGTTAAATTACAAGGCAAACTTAGGTATTATCGTGTGGATCAGTTAGAAGGTTTTAGTCTAATAAAGGAATAAGCAAAAAAAAACTGGTGATGGAATGAGGTAAGTACATAAATATATACTTTCTTATACAATTTATTAATTGGATTAATTGACTTAAGTGGTTGTTTTCTTCAGTGGCGTAACAAACTCCGTCAGGCCCCCCCCCGCAAAATTATAAATGGTGCCCCCTTTAAAAAATTACTAAATGCGACTTGTGTAACAAAAACTTATAATTATGTGTTAGTGTATTGATGCACTGTTTATAACAACTAACATTTTTCATCTTTATTGGTATAGAATAAAATAGAACAAAAATTAATAAATTCCCATTTAAATGGTTGTATAGTAATTTCCAGCCACTTCTAGTCTGTCAAAACGTAACTAACTTCACAAAAAAATAATTACTAAATTCACTAGACAGTTCGGACTGGGAATAGCGAACCGACTTTAGTTTGTAATACTCCATTTAACGTTTTTTACAAAAATATTGATTTTAATTATGTGTTCTTAATATGAAATATACTAAATAAAAAATAAAAATTCTCCGTTACTGATACGCTTCTGAGTAAAACTCATAAGGACAGCTAAGTTATACGATAACTTACGATATCACGCATATAACTCATTTCATTATTTCTTCGCTGGAGTTGTAGTAGAAGAAAAGGTAAAAGGCCAAAGACAGAGAGAAATATCACCAATACGATGAGCCGACCAAATGAAGACTCTGTTGGCGTCCATCTGGCACAGGATCGCAGCCAGTAGAGGCAGCAAGCCAACAATATTTAAAATGTCACCACGTCTTTGACAAGGGCTCAAGGAATGGGGAGGACATTCCAAAGGCTGGGAGAGGTGAGGCAGTGCTTGTCGTATGGCTTTACTGGTTATTAAATTATAGTAGTAAGCTTACCTGAAAACGTTGCCCAATATATAAAATAGGAATTCTCTCGGTCCATTACAACAATCTAGTAACACCGTGTCAAAAAAAGTACCTAGAATTTCAATAAACAAAATTAAAATATTTATGTAATATACGTAATACACGAACACACTGTGAAAAGTATAATTGGTAAATCTGCAGAAAACAAACAAAATATTTACTATCTTTAATGGGGTTTCCACATCGGAAATTTCTAAGAAAAATTTTAGAAGTTTTGAAAAAAAATGTTTCTAAACTTATTTTGAGAACGATTTCCGAAGTGGAAATCGCAACGTAGACCAAAATAAACGTATTTTCAAATAAAATATTATATAATTCTTATTAAAGATAGTAAATAACACGCTACAAAAAAATAGATTCAAAAGAAGTAAACATGATAAAAAATGTAAACAGATAATTGCGTCAACTAGTAACACAGGAAAGACTGTGCTAGCACAGGTAAATAGAAAAAGGGTAGAATTAATAGCAAAATCAGAATATTATACACAACTAGGAGCATATACAGTGTGTCCGTAAAGTATGGAATAAATTCGATATTTCCTAAATGAAAAGCCTTTTTAAAAAAATCTAAAACACTTCGATTTTTAAATTTAATGTTCTACATTTGCCAATAAAATTTTATTATACGAGGTGATACACATTACAGTGATGACGTCATCGGTTCTTTTTGTGAATGTAACACCCTGTATTTTAGGACATTTTTAGATCGATAAAAATGAGCTGATTTCAAAAAAGTATAATTCTCGGGTCTAATGGTTATAATTTGAAAGATATGCGCTTAGAACATAAATTATTTATTATCAATTGCAAAAAAGTAGCCTATTTCTAGTTTTTAGTAAACTGTAATTATTTTTAGTAACGTTCAATAACAATTAAGTAGTACAATAATTGTATTAATTCGTGAATGTTCTATATTATTGCTTAGAATTAATTTTAAGTAGAAATGAATTTGAGTGTAAAGCAAAGAATTGAAATACTCATGATGATTGGGTATGGAGACTCAGATGGAAGTGTGTAATTTATTTAATGATAAATATCCAAAAATACCCATCACTCAGTCAACAGTAAATGAGATTGAAAAGAAACTGGTACAGTTGAAAATGCACGCAAATCAGGTCGTCCCTCTGTAAATTATGTTATAACATTACATGTTCTACTTGCCTTTGAAGAAGATGCGCACACTTCTGTTCGTAAAGTTAGTAGTGATCTCGATGTTTGCAAAACAACGGTACACAAAGTACGTAAAAGTAAGTAAAGTAAATAAAATGCACAGTTGTACAGGAATTAAACGAGGATGATCCAAATAAAAGAATACAATTTTGCGAAATAATGATGGATAACAGCCACCGAAACCCTCTCTTGGTTCAAAATATTATTTTGATCAGGCTACATTCAAATTAAATGGCGAGGTCAACCGTCAGAATTTTAGATACTGGGCAAAAGAAAACTCCAACTGGATGCGGGAACATCATACACAATACCCGCAAAAGCTAAACGTATGGGCTAGCATTGTAAGAAATAAAATCATTGGACCCTACTATTTCAAAAGTAATTTAAACGGGCCAGCATACCTTCACTTTTTAAGTGGGTATCTCGTACCTACTTTAGATAATTTATTCCCCAGTACAATTAATCTTGGAGGTTTTGATAAAAGTTTATGGTTTCAATTGAGGCCAGCGAGGTCGCCAGACCTCAATCATTTGGATTATTTTATGTGGGGTCATTTAAAGAATGTTGTTTATAAAACGAAACCTGCAAATATTGGAGACTTAAAAACAAGAATTCGTAAAGAAATAAACAATATTTCTCAAGAAAGCATGAACAAGGTTCTACAAGAATTTGTACAACGTTAGGGTTACTGTCAAATACAACAAGGGCTACGATTCGAACATTTAAGATTAAGTCATGTATTAATTACTGGATTACTTTCAAGTCATTTATTATAATTTATTTATAATTTATTAATATTATAAATCAATAAAAATTAATTTTCTAAGCGCATATCTTTCAAATTATATCCGTTAGACCCCCAGTATTAATTTTTTTTGGAATCAGCTCATTTTTATCGATCTAAAAATGTCCTAAAATACAGGGTGTTACATTCACAAAAAGAGCCGATGACGTCATCACTGTAATGTATATCATCTTGTATAATCAAATTTTATTGTAAAATGTAGAACATTAAATTTAAAAATCGACGTGTTTTAGATTTTTTTAAAAAGGCTTTTCATTTAGGAAATATCGAATTTATTCCATACTTTACTTACACACTGTATATTAAATAATATACAAATGGGGAAAATACAAGAAAAAGTAACAGATAAAAACTGGGACAACTTGAAAAAACTTGGAATGTAGAAGAAAAGTACAACAACTTAAGAAGTACAACGTGAAAGTCTGCAACAGGTATGTGGAATAACAAACATTTGGAAAGTAATAAAATAATTAGTGGAATATCAAAATAAATATATAAAAAAATATGATATGCACATATATTTCACACAACGAAGAATATAAGCACGCAGGAAGTTCAAAATATACTCGAGAAGGTGAAGAATAGAAAACCTGCTGGTAAAGATGACACCAAATGAACTTTTAAATTATTGTGGAGCAGCCATCATGGAACAACTAATAGAATTAATTAACAAAATTATAAAGTACAATAAATTACCGGAAGAATGGAAAACTAACAAATTAATCCTGCTATTCTAAAAAGGCAGTCAAAAATGGCCGGAAACTACCAAAATAACAAGATGGGACTTAGAACAGACAGACAAGTTACGGAACCCATAGACATAGGCAACGAAATACTAGGGCGGACTCATTAAACCCTGCACCTTTTAATTTAATCATTGTTGAAGTCATCAAAAGCATCAACAAAAGAAGAGGGTATAGCATAAGGAACAAAGAAATCAAATTACTTACTAAACAAAGGGATGAAATAACAAAGGAAGAACTTGTATATGCTCTGAATAAATTGAAAAACGAAAAAAAGCCAGGCTCGGACAAACTGCCAGCCGAAATTCTTAAACTTATTGAAAAAGAGTTGATTTGGGTCTCGGTATATTTATTTAACAGGATTTATAAATTAGGAATTATGCCAGAAGAATGGTTGAACAGAAAAAAAGGATAACAGAGATCTAAGAATATTTACATGAAAAAAAAGGACGTTTGCTTACGGATTGTAATGATGGACAATACCAACTCGAGATGAAGAGTTACTACGAATCTTTGAAAGAAAAGTATTGAGGACCATATATGGCCGAGTTAACGAACAAAGTCTGTGGAGAAGACGATATCATTTCGAATTCTATAGACTTTTTGGTGATGAATATTGTGAAAATCATCTAAATAAACCGCCCAAGATTGGTAGACCACGTTATGCGGATGAATGAAAAAAAGAATGGATAGATGGATAAAGATTTAAGGGAAATTGGAGTAAGTCAGATACTCGACAGGTGATACAAATAGGAAGTTAGAACTAGTATCGACCTCTGGATATCTGCGAATAATTAGAGATAGAACAAGTAAAATTTTATACGTGTGTGTGTGTGTGTGTGTGTGTGTGTGTGTGTGTGTGTGTGTGTGTGTGTGTTTGGGTATGTGTGTGTGATACAATTAATAAATTATCTGCTTATAAATCACTTATGTTACTATTTCGTATCCAGCTTTCCGATTTATTAAACATTTATTAAAATTTTTTTTATACTTTTCCTTGAAATTATATTCATGCCAATAGTAATATATGACCACCAATAGACAAAGAAAAGATGCAGTTGAGACAAATAGAATGAAAACAAAATTATATCGAAACAACATTGTCTTAGTAAAAAAGACCCAAAAAGGAAGTCCACAGCATCGAAAACTCAAAAAACGAAAATAAACTGGTATCGAGATATCAATACAATGCAACAACAGTTGCGATAATAACAAAGCGGAATTAAGGTTTGGTAAAAGAAAAAAATGCCATGCTATCAATCAAGATAGATATAGCATAGGTTTAAATGAAACACGATACACACAACATGAAATTACGGATAATACACTGAAGAGAATAATATCACGAGTCATAAGTAACTCCATTATATTGGAGATATCCAATTATCAAAAGAAGAAAAACAACAAACTTGGGAGAAATACACCAAGGGCTTATTTACAGATAATAGGGAAAAAAGCGCCAAGTCTGGATGAAATTCCAGTAGAAATATTAAAAATTCTGAATGACGAAAATATGGAATGTCTAAATTATTTGAACAATATATACCAAGATGGTCAAATTCCTGATGAATGGTTAAAATCTATTTTTTTACTGATCCAAAGAAAAGTAATCCTAAATCTTGCGATGAATACTGATACTTTAGTCATAAATCCATACTTTAAAAATACTACTCAAAGTTATTCAACAGCGTATACATGAAAAATGTGAAGAACAATAATTATTAGACAATATTCAGTTCGCATTTAGAGGTGGAATGAGAACAAGAGGGGCATTGTGCACAATGATGGTTCTATTAAAAAAATGCAGGCAATATAATAAAAACGTATTCATATGTTATATAGATTTACAAAAAGCGTTTGACAGAATTCAGCATTTTAAACTCATACATGCATTAAAACACATACACCTAGATCCCAAAGATATTAATTTAATCAAAAATCTATACTACAATCAAATAGCGGTAGTACACGTGGAAGATAGTGAGATAAACCAAATATAAATTCAAAGAGGAGCCAGACCAGGATGTGCGCTGTCGCCACAATTATTTAATGTGTACTCCCAACTAATATTTCAAGAGGCACTATGGGAAAGAACTGAAGGTGTAAGGAACTTCATTAATAACATAAGATTTACAGACAATACCGCAATCATGGCAGAAAATATAGACGATTTACAAATTCTTATAGAAAACAACAGTGAAAGTAAAGTTAAATCAAGACGAGGAGATAAATGTCAGAATTTAAATAGCTAGAAAAGGATTTATAAAATACAAATCAATGTTTACAAATAAGAAAATAAGTATGGCTATCAGATTGAGGTTCGTCAAATGTTATGTATGGTCGCAACTGCTACTTGGGGTACAAGCTTGGACTCTGAAAGCTCAATCCGTAAAAAAATTTGAGGCATTCGAAATTTTTATATATAGGCGTATTCTTAAAATTCCTTGGACTGCGAAAGTCTCAAACGAGAAATTGCAGAAAGCTTATGACAACAATTAAAATAAGAAAAACATCGTATCTGGGCCACATACTTCGAAACGATAAATACTCTCTTCTGTACGTCATCATGCAAGGAAGAGTAAGGGGAAGAAAAGGCTTGGGAAGAAAGAAAACATCTTGGCTGAGGAATAGCAAAGTAAGAATCAGTCTTCTTGTCTAACGATGGCCAAAGAAAAGTAAAATATAACAAAATAATTAAATAAAATATAACAAAATTATTAAATAAAATATCTTATACTTACCTAAAAATATAAATAATGTATTTCCAAAGACTAATTTTATGTATCACACTATAAATGCATAATCTGCTTAATTTTATAAATAAACACTATGTAATTCAGCACTATTTAATTGCGAGTACTTAAAATACGATCCGGGAAATATATAGAAAATATATTGTTCAAAATTTATTCGTCAAAGGATTACACTGCTTAAGAATTGTTTACATACATTAATTTAGTTGTGTTGCAATATATTTTGAATGTCGCAACACTGAAATGTAATTGATTAACGTTATTAATTGAAAAGTTTATAAATATGTCTTAAAAATTCTTAATGTACACACATATTAAAGTAGTTCGATAAGATATGACTAATAGGTACATGCGTTGTTTAATTAACGCAAGTGTTAACAAAGCTTTTCGACATAATTTTGGAACCTTCAATACAGTTAAATATTTTGAATATTATAGTTAATTGTTTTGAAGATTTTAATTTAAAATACAAAGTACATCAAAACAGACGATAGTATGAAGCGTTGCAAATGCTAGATATAAAGGCACCCACAACTTTATGCAATCTTCCTTTAGGTACTAAAACTTGAGAGTACAGATTAGAAGACTAAAAAAATACAAATTTTCAAAAAAAAAAATTCTCGGCTCCATTATTAGATACGAACATGAAATATTAGAATCGAACATAATTTTGAAATATTATTTTATTTTTGAATTAAACAAAAAAATTTTTTTAGTTCTCATGAAATGGCTTAGCGCGGCCCGCTTAGCTTCCTCCTTCCTGTGTTAGTTGTTGCTCTGGAAACCTCAGAGTCTTCTAACATGCATGTTGGAGGGAACTTGGGAAAGGATCACTACAGGAGCAATGCGACCAATTTGTGACATTAGAGTTAGAAGACCCTGATGGTTTCCAGGGCAACAACTAACAATAACCACGGAGGAAGCTACAGCTACCTGGTGAAAGGAATGCCAAACGTTGAAACGTTTAAAACAAATGGAAAAGGATAATGCGAGTGAATAATAAAAGTAAAATGTAATGACATGTCTCGCAAAACAGAAAACCAAAAAAGGTATATCGATGGAAGGCAACCGTATATACGTATTTCTGACTATTGGTCGTCGTCAGTACGGTGCAGCCATGCCATTGCGAGACATGTCATTACATTTTACTTTTTTTGCCATGCAATGGCATGCACCGTACTGAAGACGACCAATAGTCAGAAATACGTATATACGGTTGCCTTCCATCGATATACCTTTTTTGGTTTCCTGTTTTGCGAGACATGCCATTACATTTTACTTTTATTATTCACTCGCATTATCCTTTTCCATTTGTTTTAAACGTTTCAACGTTTGACATTCCTTTCTCCAGGTAGCTGTAGCTTCCTCCGTGGTTATTGTTAGTTGTTGCCCTGGAAACCATCAGGGTCTTCTAACTCTAATGTCACAAATTGGTCGCATTGCTTCTGTAGTGATCCTTCGCAAGTTAACATGCTCCTTTTCTAACTTGGCTGCACCGTACTGAAGACGACCAATAGTCAGAAATACGTATATACGGTTGCCGTCCATCGATATACCTTTTTTGGTTTTCTGTTTTGCGAGACATGCCATTACATTTTACTTCTCAGAGCCTTCTTTCAGTGCGTCATTAATTATGGCGTCATATAATGTATTGGATGTTTCGAGAATTATTTCATGTAATTATTGACGCATCTGACAAATGTCACGATCGTACTTAGCCACAGGTAAAAAGCTGATGGCATTAAACTAGTACTTTTATTGCAAGGTAAATTAAATAGTAATTTTGTAATTGTAGTATTGTTTGTTAAATTTATAAATATATAAACATTTAAAAATGACAACAAAACGATCCATTTATTGTTTTTTATATTCGTATATAATACAAGTATAGTTATTTCGTTTTCTGGTAGTATACAATTAAATAATTTGCCGTTATTATTGCCAAAAAAAGATTGTTTTCAAAAATTTTTATTAGGTAACTAATACAATTTTTTCAAGACATATCAACTAATGATATATCTGACACAAAAAAACGGGATGTGGCACTCCAGGAGTGACTGAGGACAGGAAGAATAGCTTTCTTATCGTCTAAGCAAAAAGCGATGATTTTAATTTATTTTAATTTATTTTATTTTATTCCATTCTACTTTATTTTATTTATATTCGATTCGATAATCGACTCCATTCAATAATCGATTCGATAGTCAATTCGATCCGATAATCGATTCGATTTGATATTTGATTATATTCGATATTTGATTCGATTCTGATTCGATGATCGACTCAATTCGATTCCGATTCAATTCAATAATCGATTCGATAATCTATTTGATTCGATTTCATTCGGTAATCGATTCGATTTGATTTGATAATCGATTTGATTCGATTGGAAAATCAATTCGATTGGAAAATCGATTAGATTCGATAAAATCGGTTCTAGTCGATTTGATAATCAATTCAATTCGATAATCGATTCGATTTGTTTCGATAATCCATTCAATTCGGTAATCGATTCTATTTAATAATCGATTCAAATAGATTTGATTCGATTCGATAATCGATTTGATAATCGATTATATTTAAGATAATCGATTCGATTCGGTAATAGCTTCTACCGATTCAATAATCGATTCGTTTCGATAATCGATTCGATCTAATAATACATTTAATTCGATAATCGATTCTATTTGATAATTGATTCGATAATCGATTCTATTTGATAATTGATTCGATAATCGATTCTATTTGATTAGATTCAATATTGGGTTCAAGACTAGTGGCTATATATATATATATATATATATATATATATATATATATATATATATATATATATATATATATATATATATATATATATATATATATATATATATATATATATATATATATATATATATATATATATATATATTATATATATATATATATATATATATATATATATATATATATTATATATATATATATATATATATATATATATATATATATATATATATATATATATATATATATATATATAGAATAGAATGGGGGATATTATACATCCCTGCCGAACTCTGGATTTCAATTTGAAGTGTTTAAAAAACGCATTTTTAACTCTTACATTAGCGGTATTATTTACATACAGTTCTTGTTATAAATAGATAAGACGTTCTAGCGTACCAATTTCCCTTAGTATATGCCACATTTTATCCTATTTTATGTTATCAAAGGCTTGGATTATTAGCCAAAGAATAATTATGGACAAAGGCCTTGGAATAGATAAAGCATAAACATGTTTATGTTTATTTGACAAATATTAAAAATTTGTTTTTTGTCTTGTACCCCAACTGGGATAAAACTAGTCTTTGATAGAAAAAACAAGTTTTTTGGATATAAATCGATTTATTTCTGAACATTCTGAACTTTTAGCTCGATACACTTAGTAAGACGATGTTCCAATTTTTTTATCCCATCCGAATAGTACTTTTGCTCGAGCACTTCAAAATAGGCCGAAGTTTCAGCGACGACTTCATCATTTGTTGCGAAACGGCGTCCTCCAAGCCATTTTTTTAGGTTTGGAAACAGGAAAAAATCGCTGGCGGCAAGATCTGGGGAATACGGTGGGTGTTCAATCAATTCATAGCCCAATTCGTGTAATTTTGCCATGGCGACGGCTGATCGGTCAGCCCGTGCATTGTATTGGTGAAAGAGCACTTTTTTGCGTTACAAACCAGGGGCATTTTCGACGCAATTCGGCATCGAATCGATCCAATAATGCTGCGTAGTACTCACCATTGATTGTTTTTCCTTTTTCCAAGTAGTCGATGTGGATGATGCCCTTCGCATCCCAGAAAACAGTCGCCATCAGTTTGCCGGCCCAATGTGCACTATTTGCCTTCTTCGGCGGCCTTCGCTGCGTTTGCGCCACTGTTTCGACTGTTCTTTGGTTTCCGGTGTGTAATAATGCACCCAGGTTTTATCAACGGTGATAAATCGGCGAAAAAAATCCTTGGGATCGCGCCGTATCATCGCCAAAAGCGTCTCTGTAGTAGTCACATGTTTTTGCATTTGATCGATTGTCAGCAAACGCGGCACCCATCGCGCGGATAGCTTTTTTATGTCCAAATGATGGTGAATGATGTTGTGTACGCATTCTTAGGAAATGTTTACCACCTCTATTAACTCGCGGAGCTTAATTTGACGATCTGCCATAATCATGTCATGGAGTTTGTTGATCATTTCCGGCGTGGTGACTTCATTTGGCCTACCGGGACGCTCATCATCAAAAACACTCATACAACCATGAACAAATTCAGATTTCCAAAATTTTACTGTTGCTAACGATGGTGCAACCTCACCATAAACTTCGTCCAGGTGGGCTTTGATTTGCACATTCATTTTACCCTTTGTGTGGAGGAACTTAATCACTGAACGATACTTTCGGTATCCACTTCATTGGATACTCCATTTCTCCAAAAACACAAAATTTGCTTGCTTTTGATGGCTGTAAAAACCAAACTAATTGTTTTTAAAACTTAAAATTTTGACAGACGTCATGTCATGAATGGAAAATGTCAACACTGAAACTAATTCGGTATCAAGTAGCGCCATCTATCAAAGGCTAGTTTATTATCAATCTATCCTTGTAAGCATTGTTCTTGGGGAATCTGTGGTAAGGAATTGATTTTAGTCTTTCGTTGATGACGGTAGGAAGTAATTTGCTTTAGGATATTAATGATACTGAACTGTATAACTAACTTTTTTATATATGCTGATTCTGAAATAATTGAAGGATTCCATACATTTGTCTCATATTCTATACAAAACAATAACTAGTAAGTAGGCTGAATATGATGAATTTAACTACGAATTAGAATTCAATTCAATTATAATTAAACTGCTGAGGAAGAAATTCTTCATCATTCTACATTTCAATACTGGTTATTTTCCCAGATACCATCTTTCAAGCACTTAAGAAATAAAAACTTACCAAAAAGCTTCAATTTCTGCATCAGTTATTTGAGGAGGATCATCTATTAAGTCACATTTATTTCCACATAAAAAGATTTTGGCATTCTCAGCATAAGTAACGATATCTAATAAGTGTTGTGAAAGGACATGAAACGATGCTGGGTTGTCGAATGAAAAGACTAAAATGGCTGCTTCAGCAAATTTGTAATAACTCGAAGTTATGGAAGCTACCCTTTCCATTCCTCCAGTATCCCACAGTTGTAGCTGTAAAAATAGAGTTATATAATAAAAAGTTACTCAATACTATATAATAAGTTACAGAAATTTTTATAGTCAATTTAAATTTTTATAAAAGTGAAAATGTTTTCACCAACATTTCTAGGGATAGATGAAAAATAGTTTCTTTTTTAGTTGGAAAATTCAGAAAAATAATTTTGACCACCCTATAATTTGCATTATACAGTAATCGGTAACTATGCACAATACATTAATACAAATTTTGTCTGTAGATCTTAAGCTCAAATGCTATCTATATTATAACACATAGTGTGGTCCTTTAATTGAGTATCCAAACAAAACAAAGGACTTTATAAATTCATGATTTACTTATATTTCTGTCTTATTTTAATACACAATATTTATAGATACTGTAAAACTTATTATATCATTTAAATATACAAATACCTACCTTTAAATCCCTATCACAAACATGAAACAGTTTCGAACAATGATCCAATCCCAAAGTCGATTTTCTATCGGTAGCAGTTACAAAAGTATTATTGGTGTATCTTCGAAAAATTGAACTTTTTCCTACACCATATTCTCCACACAAAATAACCTTTTGCTCAGGAACTCGAATTGAAGCCATCTATTGCTTTTAAAAACTTGTGTAATTTAAAAAGATGCACACTCAGTAACTTGACATTTAATTTTGACAAATATAGCCTAAGAACAAAACAGAGAAGTTAGCAGTAGATCAAATGAACAGGTCTTTTTGTTTATTTTTGTTGTCAGTTTTTTTTTAAACAATAAACAGTTTATTATATACGTTACTTTTACACTTTAGAAAAATATATTAATTATTTATATGATATTCAAAATATTTAATTACAAAAATACTTCTACAATATGCACCTGTGTTAATAATCAGTGTTTTGCTGGGTAGATCGACTTTCGACTTCCTTACAAATTATCTACTGCTATAATAGGTTCAATCAGCTGATTAGAGCGACTATAATATTTTTAATATAAAATAATGTCTGATAAAATTGTTAAAACTATCATGAAATCGAAACCTATTCGTATGTGGATAGATGGCAATTGCTTTAACCTGAAAGAATATAAATGGAAACAAAAAAGAGGTATCAAATTTCCTAGACTAGTTTTAAAAGGTAAGACTTAGTAACAATTAAAATTACTACAGGCAACTTTATTTGCAGATATAATAAACAATAGTAATGCTACTAAAAGTAATATCAAAATTGTTGGGGTTGGGAATGACAAGAGTATTGAAAATAATGACAAGACTATTGAGTGTGATAAAAATATTGAGAATATAGTGGCGGAAGACACACAAGAGGTGTATGATATTCAGGTAGAAGCTGATAGTCAAGGGAAATTATCCACAAGTATTGAACTGCCTGTGTAAGTTGAAAATTGATAGATGTATGTTTCAAAAATGAATTTATGGATTAGGTATATTGTATTAAAATGAAGACACTAACAATTGGATCCATAAATGATTAAGGAAATACCAATATAATGATAAAACATCAAAAATCACTTTAAAAATTCGGTAAAACTTGTTACTAATAGGAGTTGCTACAAATGTAGTCCACCTTAATACAGGTGATATTGCTAAAATGATTAAAATTTTGAAACATTATAGTTTATCTGGTAGTTATATATTTTCTTAAAACTATGTCATAAGTTTTTGAAATATGACACTCTTTTTCACTGAAAATGTTTAGTTTTTGAGGTACAATGAACCTGCTACTAATGATATTGTTGATAATTGCTTGAGACTGATTCTTCTAAATTTCAATTATTTATTTCAATTTAAATATTTGTCACTTTGTGAGTGTTTTGAATAGTTGGAATTATTGATCTTAGTCTTTTCTCTAGCATGTCCCGACATGTTCAATCAGCCTGAAGTCCAGTGAGTATACAATACAGGCCAATTTATTCATAACAGGTATTTCCTCTTTATGTAAAAAATCAGTCACACAATGAGTCAAGTCTGGAGTTATGTTATGTCTGGATGATCAGATAGGTATTTCATTTGCCATTTCCAGTAATATTTGATTGATGTTTAACATGATATGAGGTTTTTTTTAAATTAATATTACTATTAATTTACTACATATAGTTGTATATATTTTTATGTATTCTAACATTTATTTTTTAGATTCTACTACAATAAATTGAACCAACATCATTCTGAAAATATAAATGAAATTAAGAGTAAAACAAAAACAGATATATTTATACCAAAAAATGAGAAAACAGAAAGAGTGGTTATCTCTGGAGGTGATGAAGGAAGTATAAAGGAAGCTTTAAATGAAATTCATTGTATATTGGGTCAAATTAGAAATATGGCAATGGCTTTACAGTTCATCGCAATTCGATTGACAAATGAAGAAATTATATCTAATTTCGAAAAATTCAAAAATGAAATATTGGCAGAGTGTTCTTTGAGAGGAATGCATGAATCGATATTTCAAAAATCATTAAAATTGCATCTGACCATTGATATATTTGTGTTGTTAAATGAAAGAGAGAAGAAGGAGGCAGTTCAAGCTCTAGAAGACTACAAAGAAAGTGTTTTGAAGTACATAAGTATAAAATAGTATTTTTATTTTACTGTAACTAATATTTTCGTAAGATCTGCAGTTGCCAGACGATTAGAACCTTAAAGACAGTTATAGTTCATGCTTAGATTAGTAAGCACTGGGTATTATCAGATAAGGTTGATGACATTATTCACACTATCATTTTTTATTAAAAACTTTTCAACCCGATTTGTCACTATTTCTAGGAGTTTAAAATGTCATGAAAATATTTCACTGATTGCACCAATAGCTGCTGTTTCTCTCTGCTCTTTTACATGCTATTTATAACATTAATAATATCTTTGGCAACAAGTCCTGATTTAATTTTTCCTGTTGTTCAATTCAACTATTTTCTGATTAAATTCATGAGTCTTTCTGATATATCATCAGCTGCTTTCCATTTGCAAGAGTTGCTCACTATGTAAGTTAGTTGGCACATTTTTACTCCATTTCTAGAACTATTTCTCAGATACAACTGGTATTTATTAAGCACTAAAAACTTTCTCCCTTTTCTCAACATTTCACTAACTGTCGCCATTTTTATTCTTTCGTGATTGTTGGTAAATAGGAGCACTAGGTAACTCAGAGGCAAACGTATCTGCTTTTGGTGTTGAATGATGTGGATTGATTCCCACTACAACTAGGGCCCTGAAAAACCACAAAGACATACTCTAACAATCTGAATATCTCTTACTCTTATACATACTTTTTTTATACTCTTCTACATTTAGTCTTTCAGTGTTGACATTAAACTGTAAATCCCATATACACTCAGATGCAAAAAACCCAACAGAGAAAATTTTGGTCAAATTTAAAATATTTCAATTTTTTTATTTTTGGCCCTATTTTGATGATTTTTTAGCACACTGTGTATAAATTTATAAATTTTAATTTGGTATAGTCAGTTTTTTGATAAAATTTTATATTTGACTTATTGTATGGGTTTAATTAAAACGTGGATTTATTATCCTAACTTTGAAACATCCTGTAGAATAATTCCGTTTGCGAATTTTCGTAAAACCCTATTTTTCAGTTGCAACCATGTCTCCTAAGTATTGTGTTTTTTATTTCATGTTAAAATATGCCTTGGTTCATTTCTTAGAGCTAAATGAATTTGCCACCTACAATTTAGAACTTTTTTAATTATGATTATTTTGGAGTTATTTTGTCATAGGACGAGATAGCTTTGGTGACTGTTATCATTATGTCATATTCACACTTATATTTTGTTTACCTATGATTGATCATGGTTCTTAGTGTCGAAGATTGTGCGAAAGCCATTGCTGTGGTTGAAGATGGGCGAAATTATAAATATGTGGCTAGATTACTACACACTCAACGCTCTACCATCCAAAGGGTAGTGGAACATTTTATACATACTGAAACTAGATGATCGTTTTATACGAGTCAACGCTTTGCGGGATCGTCATTTAAAACAGCGGTACAAACAAGAAATCAGCTTCAAGAGGTTCGAGGCAATATTGTGTATGCACAGTTCATTGAAGATTACATGAGTTTGGTTTGCAAAGTTGCAGACCAGCAACTGGGCCCAAATTACTTTCATGGCATAGAGTGGCTAGACTACAATTTGTCAGGGAACATTTACATTGGAATTTAGGACAATGGAGTAATGTCTTTTTACAGATAAGTCGAGATACTGTCTTTACTCATCAGATGGGAGAGAACGAGTATGGCCGAACTGGAGAAAGATTTGCGGAGTGTGCTTTTAGTCCTCGTGTTAGCCATGGAGGGGGTTAGGTGATGGTATGGACAGGAATATCGCGAGAGACGCACACTGAATTGGTATTTATTGAGGGTTCGTTGACTGCACACCGCGTATACTGAGGAAATTTTAGCGAATCACGTAGTACCCTTTTCTCAATATATCTGCGATGATTTTCTATTAATGCAAGATAATGCCACTCTGCAATGTGTGTCAAGACTGTCACGCAATATTTAGAGGAAGTTGGTATTAATAAAATGAACTGGCCAGCGTGTTCGTCAGATCTGAACCCAATAGAGCACGTTTGGTATATGCTTGGTAGAAATATTAGAGGTCGCGAAGTCGCACCAGCCTCAATTAACGAACTTTGTTTGGCTGTAGAAGAGAAATGGCAAAACATCCAGCAAGATGATATTCCTATCCAACATGAGCCTACGTGTACATGCAGTTATAGAGGCAATACAAAGTATTAAGTTATTTTTTAGTAGTTTTTCTTTATTATTTGCGTACTTAGGTTAAGTTACATTCAAGTTCTTTTTTTTTATGTTTTGTTATTGTTATCATTGTTCATTAAAATCAAGATCATGTCGTTGCTTTTAATTATTATTTAAATACACTGCTTCTGGGATGTCGATATTCCTTCGATATCAGTCACCAAAGCCCCCATCGTCGTATTACAAATTAATACAAAAGATAATGATAATAATAGGAAAAGTCGTAAATTGTGGGTGGCAAAGTCATTTCACTCCTAAAAATGAACCAATCCATGTTTTCACATTAAACAAAAAACATAATACTTAGAAGACATGGTTGCAACCGAAAAACAAGGTTTTACGAAAATCTGCTAACGGAATTATTCCACGTGATGTTTCAAAGTTAGGATAAAAAACCACCTTTCGAATATAAGTCAAATATAATATTTTATTAAAAAACTCACTATACTAAATTAAAATTTATAAATTTTGTACAAAGTGTACCTACTACAAAAATCATCAAAATAGGACTAAAAATAAAAAACTGAAATACTTCGAATTTGACCAAAATTTTCTCTGTTGCGTTTTTTGCATCTGAGTGTATATGTGGTCAATTAAAGATCAGTAACGCAGATATATGGAAGAAAGTTGTCTCCACTCAAAATTAGATAAATAAGATCATAATACAAAAAACGTATTTTTAAAATACAATTTTCATTTATTCTAAAAACCAAATGAAAAGTAGAAAATATTTGAATAATTTTTTTTTTCAAATTAACGAAAAATTGATGACATTTTTCTAGAGTCTGCAGTTCATTCAAATATAATTGTGTAAGTTTAAATTGTTTAAACGTAAAAGTCTTAAATTCATATAATTTAAGACAGCTAGTGTACATATAATCGATGTTGATTTAAAGCCGTTTCTAACCTAGGTATTCTTGCTAGAGGAATGGAATTAACAATACAGCTATATAGCTCAGGTTCCGCTTCTTTGAGCACAGGGTAGTCTGCTGGGCATAAAAAATTTTACATCATTTTATTTTTGTAGACAAAGCTAAATATAAAAAAAAACGTCGATCGGAAGGTTTATCGTTTTATTAAATTTTGTTCTGTTTTTAGACCAATGATAGAAAAATCAGGACCGCTCAAAATACATGTAGCTGGTATTGAGTGCATGAACAATGATTATGAGAATGTCCACGTATTGTATGCCAAAGCGAAAATTCTTAACGAAACTGATGAAATGACTCTACAAACACTCGCAAATGGACTTTCTGTCCATTTTTATGAAAGAGGTATATACTTTAACCAAATATTTTTAGTCTACTGCTTAATATAACTGTCTTGTCACAGAATAAATAACAATCAGAATGCCCACTCTCAGATGCCGCCTTTGAAGTTTGTGAGCACGCGATCGCCATATTTTAAACGGAAACATAGACTCGAATTGAGAAATTTGTGATAAGCTACGACAGAACTGTAATTTAAATTTTTAGAGATTAATAATTTAGTACATTTGAAATAATTTAATCTATTCTGCAACTAAAAGTACGAATAAAATAGTGCATATTATGTCTATAGTTGCCGTAAATAAATTAAACCAGGTTAATTTTTCTATGCACACCAGATAAAATGTCACTGAACAGCACTGGTTCCGTTTAAAACATGGCTGATTCCGTCTGCGCGTACTTATTTTTTCAAGCAGAGTGGGCATTCTGATTGTGGGTTTATTATTCTGTGGTCTTGCCATAAACATTGATATAAGTGTAAACGCGGCTTGTACGGCTAACAAACTGAACGTAGCTAAAAGTTATGCTGACATTACTGACTGTTGACATGGACACTATAAACGCACCAAAACATTTGTCTAGTTTGATCCACTAGGATTGACAGATAAAGACATCCGTATTATTGTCGTTGCTATTTATAAGTGCGGAATAGAAAATGCTCATATTTTTTAAATAATAAAACTGTTAAATATTACGCGTGTTTTTGTGAATCGTACTGTCAAGTTTTTTTGGGTACAGGAGGAGTAAGTAACCTTAAAATATTCGTCCGGCCTCGCGTGGTTCGTACGTCACAGATTATTAATGCTGTTAGGTCAATAATTAACCAAAATTCGGTCCGAAAACAAAAGAACATGGCTCGGGAAATGGATATTGTAGTATAATATACATAGAAATAACTATGAGTCGCACTATTAAAAACTGTATGGGACTTGGAGCTGTCTTAAACAAAACAACGCTTTACCGTTGCATTAAAAGAAAATAGGAAAAATCAAAACGCTTGTTGTCATTGTATGGTAGAGAGCGTTACAAAGAAATCCTCTTTACAATAAAAAAATGTTAACTGTGAAGGAAACTTTCAATAAGCAAATACAGTTTGGTGAAAAGGTCGTTAAAACAGCGGCGAGAAATTATCAGCGGGACATTTTAACAAAATTAAATGGAGATTCTAAACCACAATATGTTGCAAAATAGACCATATTATTCCAACAGGACTCTGCACGAGCGCATAAAGCCATAACTACTCAACAGTAGGTTGAAAATCATGTACATAATTTATTAGTAGTGACCATTGGCCTTCAGCCAGCCCAGGCCTTAATCCAGTCGATTACAAATTGTAATCAGTGCTAGAGGGCATGGTCTGTACAAGAGGTCACCAAAATCTGGAGTCATTAAAGCAAGCGCTGGTAGAAGCTGCGGACAATTATTTTTCTGTGGATTATATAATATGGACTTCGGTGTTTTATTCAGGTAAATAGCCATTTTGAATAATACGTCTTATCACACGGTATGCACGAGCCCGAATCAATCTCACTTGTGGGAGACACTTGCAGTATAATATACATAATATACTTTATTACTCTGCTCATCGACATTAATAAAACAACTATAAGAAGCAGTCACTTCTATCAGCACTCCCCAAGTTCCACGCGCCGATTTTTTACTTATTTCCCGTACTTTATATAACTACTGTTAATATATTAGCAAAAAATCTGCTACATTTTGATATATAAATTAAAATATTAGCAAATGGATTTTAAATGTTTTTCATATTTGCCCGTAGGCTTATTGAAAAAACATCAAGAAAATATCAAACTTCATATGACCTTGATAAACACCAAATACAGAGCAGAACCAGGCAGTCCAAGACGCAGATGGATTAAGAGGAAAAGTATCGATGCTAGAAAAATCATGGAAAAATATAAAGATTACGAATTTGGGCAATGCGATCTGAATTCTATACATATAGCAAACATATCAACCTTGGCAAAGGACGGATTTTATGAATTGTTAGCAAGTGTTGACTTGTAATTTAAGTTTTTTCTTGTTTGATTCACTTACGTTTTCTTGTATATATAATATGGTGTTTATTTAATAGTTTTAGTATTAAATACTTAATTAATTTGTTTTATTCACTAATAGGGTGTAATTTACAATTAAATCATTTGAGATAAATGGAAATGAATTGGCTTTATGATTTATATACAACCGTTATGAGATCCTCAATTACTACCACTGCAAAAGCAGAGGTAATGCTAGACTTCCCTCACTACTTATACATGTAATTAAGACCGCTCTACAAGGTTAACACACGCTGAGTATTTAGTCTTAACTTGGTCTTGGACATAACAATTAAACTGCACTTAAGATTCTGAAGTCTACAACCTGTGAGTTAATATTAACACGGAACTGAAAACAGTTCGTTATAATATACTACATTTATTTGACCAGAACCATTTTCCGATATTCCACAAAGCCTCGGCGTGAAAGATGTTCGAAAATGAAGAAAGGAACTTGGTGCTACCTATTAGGTAAATTTTTCAGGCCAAAGCAAACAAAATTGCTATTACCACCTTTTGCTCTATTATCTACTGTATTTAATCGGAATACCCAATTTTAATTAAAAATACCTCATATTTGACGTTTCAGAAATTTTGAGAACGTTTCTGAGGTGGAAATCGAAATGTCAAATATAAATTTGATTTATTACCGTAACGGATGCGGTTAGAATAGGCATTAGAATAATGTATTAATGTTAATAATGTAGATTGTAGTAATAAAATAAAGAGTACAAATAAGAAGAGTGTACACACTAATGTTTTTTATGCCATATTCTGTAGTGACGTATCCTATACATTTATTTTGAATGTCTTAAAGGATCAATAAAGATGACTATGACTATGACTACTAAATATTTTTAGTAATCCTACACATAATATAAAATATAGCACTGCTAATCTAAAAATAAAGGTAAAAGTGTGTAGGCCCAAGGTCGGCTGTGACAGGGAAGTGCTAGGGGCACTGTCCTCCCGCCCTTCCACTAACTCTCTCAATGTAGTAGATGTCTACTACAATTTATTTTGAATGAATTTTTCTTTATTTTAAAAGCTAATAAATGTATTTTGAATGGATTTTACTTTATTTAGAAAGCTAATAAATGTTTATTCTTTATTTCTGGTCGACTTGGCGCTTTGTTTTCATTTACGCAATGCGCGAACGTACTACTGACCTGGCCGACGACGCTCCAAATCTAAAACCTATATATTCACCCGATGCGATGGGTAATTCAGCTTCACAAGCGGTTCCTACAGCACAGGTTTAGACGAGTTGCCATAGCAAACTCAAGCTCTGAACGCTTGGGAAGCGCCGACGCAGATAAAACCAACGTCCACAAGCGAATAAAGCAAGGAAAAGTTGCAAAGAAGGCGTGCGCTCCAGGAATGTAAGCAAACACCGAATACTGCGAACTGTACCGCAAATTGCACAAGGAAACCGGGAGAGGTCAGGTTTTCGGCAGCTCTGTGTGTTTTTCCTTATCCTAGGGCTTGAACAGCAATAGTGTAGGCTCAGTGGGTGGTTCCGTAAGAAAGGCCACCTGTGTAGACTGTTGTTGTTTGGCCTCCAGCGACGGAGGTCACTGGAGACCAAATTCCACCTTCCGCCAATTCACTTCCCTTCTCCTACCAGACTGACGTCACCAATTCCCTATCCTCCCTGATGTTTGTCCACAAGAGTCCTCTTGTGGCACACAGCAACAGGGCCTTCATCACCTTTTTACCTGAGTAAATGGACAGTTCGATAGGTGCTGTCAACTGCCAGTCAAATACAAATCCTTGCCCTCTCCAACACCCGCTCAAAAAAGGTCCCATCGCCCCTGGCTACTGCACCCTCCACCGTCCCCGCTGCCAGGTATCTCACGGTAATATCATCCTTATCAAATACGGAATCCTTTTTTCCCCTCACACCATTACTCCGCACATTATCCTAAATGATGAAGACTTCCTGGCAGTGGAGATCCACCTCGATAACATCACACTTACATTAGTCTCATATCAAATATCCTCTCCAACCCCTCTCCCAAGCGTTGCTTGAATATGTCTCCAGCCTGAATTTGGCAACACGGCAAGCAACCGTGCAGGCATCCTCCTAGCAGACTTGCTCCTTGAGCTCCCTCTACATCGTATAAATAACCGTGAGGCGACGTTTTTGGGTTCCCTTGGTATGTCGTCCATCGATCACGTCGTGTGTACTTACGATTTGATCGATATATTAGGTGACGAGTGCATAAAGGGGAACTCAATCACTTCGGATCACATTCCTATTTTAGTAAAGGAACAGATGCTAAATCCTTTAGCTACGATAAGAGACTACAAACACGCCGACTGGAACCGCTTCAAAGATCATTTGTCAGCTAATATTCCTCAGTTAGGTAATTTAAATTATCCTGATGGTATCGATCATCATATCACGGTTATTAACGAACTGATAAATCAAGCAATTGAGATAT
Organism: Diabrotica undecimpunctata; assembly: GCF_040954645.1. Classification (NCBI taxonomy): domain Eukaryota; kingdom Metazoa; phylum Arthropoda; class Insecta; order Coleoptera; family Chrysomelidae; genus Diabrotica; species Diabrotica undecimpunctata. The sequence goes on along the minus strand of NC_092810.1, from coordinate 142,256,288 downwards.
CAGTAACTAATAGGGTCATTAACGATGCAAAACCACTACTTCCTCCCCATATAATTGATAAAAGAAAAGACTCCTCCGTCACTTTCAACGCACCCGCAACCCCCTTATCAAAACAGAATATAACCGCATGTCTGTCTGCGGTATCCAAACTACAGGTTAATAATATGCAAGCCAACTAATGGCGGGCAGCCACCTCTAGTCTCTATTTATTGATTGATTTCATTCTTTCTGCTAATCCTAAAATTTTCCAGGCTTTACTGACTGATTTTTTGACAGTTAATCTGAAGAGTCAGCTTCATACTGCTTAGCATAGTTTCTGGCCTGATAGTTTAACTTCTACTAATTTACTACTAAAAGACATTTTTCAGGTCGATTCCATTTATACTGACTTGTCTTTGGAGTGTCTAGCGAACTTCTTTACTAGTTGAATAGTTATATACCAAACCGATCTTTGTGTGTCAAAATGAAGGACTTTTCTTCAACTGAATACTTTTCTAGCCTGTAGTATCCATTTTGGATCTATTCTCTTCACAGTTTTATTTGATGATGCTATCAGATCCTTGACTGACTGTGAAATCTTAACATATGCAGACGTCAAAAAAATTGTTTTCATATTATTCGAAACTATTCTGATTATTTTGGGTTATAGAAATCATTGGACAGTTTTGCGAAATGTTTGATGATCTAATTTAACAATCTCTTGAGCCTATGGTATTTACTTATAATTTGGATATTTTGATTGAGAGGGTCAATAATGTCACAGATCTAGGTGTGATTTTTCAGAGAAATTTGTCCTTCAATTTGCATAGAGATCTTTTACGCAACAAGATTATAAAACAGCTTGATTTCATTAAGAGGCATACCAGAGATTTTCGTATGTTTGTATGTCTAAAAACTATAATTTTCTCTTGTCTGCTCCCAACTTGAAAATTCAATTAAGATCTGATTTCCCTTTACTCAAGCATGTATCGAAAAGAAGAGAGAGTTCAAAGAATATCTCTGATTTACTGTTCTTGTAAATTGTGTAGACCATATTCTTATTCTGGTATGATCAATTTCTTGAATCTGGATTCTCTCTGGACTAATTGTGGTTCAAACATATCTATAGTCTGATTTGTCATGCATATCAGTTAACTCATGTGGACGGCCGTAGCTCAGTGCCAAGATACTGGCTTTATAACCCAGAGCGCACGAGTTCGAATCTCGGCACCAACGACATTTTCATTTCTAAAATGAAACGAGCCGTTCACCGTGCTTCGGGGGGCACGTTAAGTCGTCGGTCCCCCTGGGCTAGAGTGTGCATCGACATTAGCTACTTGAAATAGGGTTAAAGATGCAAACAGCGCTGGAACCTGTCATACGATATTACTATTACCAATATGAGATAGATTTGTTTAACTTATGTATCAATAGCTTTAGGTAGTATTTGAAATATTGAAACACAAAATGCAAATTGATACTTTGTTTAAATAAATGTCTACTGTAATTTCATATATTGTTGCATTTTTGTATAATTTTGACAGTGGATTTATTTATTTATGGAAATAAATGCATAATATCTAATGTTAAATGTAATAATAACTAAATTCCTTTAAACATTTATTTTTTATTTCCCAAAATACATTCTTGATATGAACAGGATGACGCCACTTTTAGTACTTCGTACGATGGCTTTGGACGTCTAATGTACATTCTAAGCGCTAAAATAGACGTCCGAAGGACATCCCAAAAGCCCCTCAAGTAAGTCCACCAGATGTCTGATTAAGGTCCAGATAACGTCCCTATACGTCCAACGAACATCCCCTCAGGACGTTAAATGGACTTTTGGCACAGCGACATTCGAACCAACAGACGTTAAAAGGACATCCTTGGAACCAAAGCGGACGTTCGAGGGACGTCCTTAAAGTCCGAGAATGACGTATCGTGTGCTATTGAGGATTTTGAAGTCTATAAAATGGAGAAAATCCTCCAAAACCCCTAAAAACAGTTTTTTGGATTTTTGAAGATGGCGCAGCATACGGAAAAATCTGAGATATAGCCTTTGATCAAATACACAAAATAAAAAAAAAATGGATCTGCAGCCACATAAAAAAACAGTTTTACGGTTTTTTCGAAAAAAAAAATGCATTTTTAGGTTATGTAAACACAACCTATGGGTCTATAAAAAATCGAAATGTTTTGTAAAAGCCTCAACTATGCTCCTGAATTTTTTGAAATTTTTAAATTAATTGCATCTCACCTAAAAGAAATACGAAAAAATAACTTTTGGTGGTAGGGGTGGGGAGAGCAAATGTTAATGTTCATCGAGCAAAAAGACAAAAGAGGGAATCTAATCGTTATGAAAAGGCGACCAAAAAAGTGGCCTCTGATGGCGGACATATCCGGAAATGCGAATGCGCCAAATTTAAATTTTCCGACACTTATTAACAGTAGCTATAAAATAGTTTTCAAAATGTGTCTTAGACGAGAAAATTTTAATTAAATATTAACGATAACATTCTAAAACGTAAAACAATTGTTAAAAAACTTCAATATAAATAAGATTTCATGTGACAGTTGGGACACATAATAACATAACCCAACTAAATTTGATTTCTTAAACAAGGAAAGACTCTCTTTCCTTGTTTAATTTGGCCTCTCAAGATGGCACTTCCTGTCTAACAATATTTTTGCCCCCACTACCTTTACATTCCCTCTTTTGTCTTTTTGCTCGATGTTAATGTTGCACATAGAACGTAAAAAAATGAAACAAAATTTAATTTTGGGAGTGATGGCATTTTGCATATCTTAACGGCGTGTACCCTTTGTTTCAAATGCTTCACTTTTTGCTCGTAGGCGAAAAACACGAAAATGTATCGTTTTTTAACCTTTTTTTACCTATTTTATTAATATCTAATTAAGTCCAAAAAATCGACTGCGTAAAACATATAGGTTCTTGTAAACATATTTATATGTGCATCGTCTAATCAATCAATGAATTTTCTAAACAATCAATCAAGAAATTTTGTCACAGTATTATACATATCTGACAGTTAGGTTTTTAGTCTAAACTTTATATTAATAGAATTAAGACAATGTCAACGGCTTTTAATACTTTAAATGATATAATAATGCTTCATTCAAAATATTTATTTCTAAGTAAATATTGTAAAGTCGCTTGATAAGACAATGAAAACAAGTTTATCTGCATTTTTCTTATTCTTTGGAGTCTATAACGATATGTCCTTAACATACAGTGCAGTTATAAGAAACTGTGACAGTTAAATAATATCTGAAAATTTAGTTTATGTGAATAATTGTGCGTTACCTTTATTAAAATATTGTGAAAATGTTAGTTACATCGTCAAACACAATTTCCTACTACAATGGGCAGAAATATAATTCAATACTTACACTCAACGGTAAGAATTTTTTTAAAATTGCGTTTTCATGTCTTTATATAGTCCAGTCGTCAGGGATTTGATCTCTAAGAATCATACCAACAAGCTAAATTTTGCCGAGAATGTCAATTTTGGAAACGGAAGAAGTTGGAAAAAAATTTACCACTTCTATCCCTCGGCTCTCCCTTAAAATCCCCCTCGTAGGGAAGAAAACGATTTACCAAGAATCTGTATGCCATACAAAAAAAATGTTACAACTAAAAAATATAGCTGCGAGGTAATACTGGACAAAAATGTTTATTAACACTTTTTCTGTTCTGTGTAACACGTTCTCTTAGAAACAACGCTTAAAGCGATTCTGAATGTCAGTTACGCGCGCGAAATAAATTTTAAATACAATTTTAAACAACTCGACGGTAAAAATTCGATATCTTTTGATCAGAGTTGTCCTATCAATAAAAGTTAAAATCCGTTTTAAAGGTGAAGAGTGCAGCTTTCGTATAAAATGTATGTATTTTGCCGCAAATGACATCGTGCAACGTTTTACAGCTTTATAGAAACTGACTTTATTTGCGACAAAATGCAAAAATTTCATACCAAAGCAGCAATCTTCACCTTTAAAACGCATTTTGATTTTTGTCGATAGGACACTCCGATCAAGAGATATCGAATTTTTACCGTCGGGTTGATACAACTCTTTTAAAAAATTGATTTCGCACGTGTATATGACATTTACAATCGTCCGTCGTTTCGAGCGTTGGTTATAAGAAAGCGGTTCATTCTGCAGAAAAAGTACTAATAAACATATTTGTTCAGAATTATATCAGCTACATTTCTTGTTTGAAACATTTTTTTAAGGCGTAAAGATTCTTGGTAAATTGATGTTTTCTGTTTTTCTCCCCTATGAGAGTGGGCTTTAGGGGGAAGCCAAGGGGTAGAAGTGGCAAACTTTTTAGGTTTCCAAAATTAATATTCTCAGCAAAATTCATCTTGTTTGTATAATTGTTAGAGGTTCAGTGGCATTTTCGTCTCTGACGACTGTAGTACTATTATAGTAAGAAAAATTATACGTTTTCTGCATAAATTGCGGCGTTGTTTTTTCATTATCAACGATTTAGAGCGAAAGCGATTTTTTCGAATTTTCGTATATATATATATATATATATATATATATATATATATATATATATATATATATATATACACTCGCGATCATAAAATCCGGGTCACCTTGAAAATCACCGTTATTTCATTTTTAACGAGCTTTATCGTAAATAATAATAACACAAATATAAACTAATGCATGTTTCTGAGAATTGTTGTCACCTTAGTGGTTTCCTTTGTAACAAAGAATTCCCCTGGACGTGAAACGAGTGACCCATGTTAATTGTATATGTTTATGGATATATATGTGTATGTATTATTTATATTTTTTCTCTTCTTTTTGTTAAATGTTGTAAATTTATCTATTTTAGTCTATTCGATTGCAAATAACTCAAAAACTTTTTACTGTACCTAATGAGATTAAAAGATCATGTAACTGGCTGTATGGCAAACTGCCGAAGCCATAAAAATAAATAAAAAAAAAAAAAAAAACAAACAAAGAATTCCAATAATGCCGATTTCGCGGAAAACTATACACTTCCCAAAATGAACGGTACCTGTAACTGCCGCTTGTTTTAAATGTCTCATTTGTGCTTCGACATTCTGTTCAAACGCAACAAACAAACGTTTATTATTGCCACCATTAGTGTGTATTAGTGCCATTATTAGTGTTTATTATTGTTTATTTTTTGCCAAAAATGCCTTTGACTGTTGTTGAAACGGCACGCATTGTTGCGCGGAGGAAGACGATCATACTCAACGGCAAGTCGCAAGAACTGTTGGTGTAAGCCTTTCTACGGTTCAACGAGTCCTTCAACGCTTTCAGGAGACGGGTTTGCTAACCAGACGACCTGGATCTGGACGAAGAAGAACGACCACGGCACGAGATGACCGTTTCCTTATGTTTCAGGCTTTACGAAACCGGACCTCAACTGCGGTTATGCGTCGAAATTGTCTACAGGAAGTAAGAAATTGCAATGTTAGCGTTGCAACAGTCAGGAGAAAACTTCGTTCTTCTGGACTATTTTCTCGAGTAATGGCTACAGGACCGCCACTTCGCCGGGAGCATCGAGTTGCACGACTAGCTTTTGCTCGACAATACGCGCATTGGGGAATTAATGATTAGAGCAAAGTGCTATTCTCAGATGAATCCCGTTTCTGCCTAACTGGATCCGATGGACATGTAAGAGTTTGGAGGAGAACCGGTGAACGATTTTCACAAGCTTTCATTGCTCCAAGAATGCCATTTGGTGGAGGCTCGGTCATGGCTTGGGGAGGTGTATCTTCCGACTTCCGCACAGAATTACCCTTAATCGAAAATGGGTCCTTAACTGCACGAAGGTACATTACGGAGATTCTGAAAGAATATGTTATGCCCACCATGGTAGGGCTTGGAGAAGACGCGGTTTTTATGCAGGACAACGCGCGACCGCACGTTGCCAGGATCAGTATGCAATACTTAGACGAGGTTGGAATTACGAGGTTACCCTGGCCAGCTAGGTCTCTGGACCTGAATCCCATCGAACGTCTCTGGGGCGATTTGTAAAAACGTATTTAAACCCATCCACCACCTTCTAACAACGCACAGGAGCTTAAGGATCTGTTAGTGAGAGAGTGGAATAACATACCACAACATGTAATCCGGAGAAAAATTGAGAGTATGCCCCGTCGTCTGCAAGAGGTTATTAGAGCAAGGGGAGGCAATACACGATATTAGTCATTGAAATTCCACTATTTTACCACGTTCTGTATTTTTTATTCTTTTTTTCGTATGTCTGTTTTATCAACAATTTGGTTTGTTTTGTGCGTTTTCAATAAAAACAATAAAAAAACCGTTTTTTTTTTCTTTCAAAACAAACATTGATGACAAATAAAAAATACATTAGCCTAAAAAAAAGGTTATGACTGCACCAGATGCAAAAATATTCAATAAACTTGAAATTTTCAAGGTGACCCGGATTTTATGATCCCGAGTGTATATATATACATATATATATATATATATATATATATATATATATATATATATATATATATATATACATATAATATATATATATATATATATATATATATATATATATATATATATAAATATATGCATATACATATAAACTTTTTTATTTCCTGGGTTTGTCGGTATGATGTAAATAAAACTATTTAAATTTTGCTTAAACGTTTCGGCAAATTTGCCATTTTCAATAAGCACTTTATTAAACTTTAAACATTACATTTTACAATTCTAAAATAGTACAATTCTAGACGAAAGACGGGAGTAGCGAAAAATATAAAATATAGGACAGAAAACAAGAATATTTATATATAGATGAAACGTGGATTAACGAAGGGCACTCTATAGGAAGAGTTTGGAAAGATAAAAACGTGAAAACAGAGAGATTTAGGGACTGCTTTGCGTCAGTTTTCTCTGTTGCACAGGGGGAACTTCACTGTATTGCTATCTTGTATCTTCTATGAAAAGAATCAACTGGTAAGGCTTTCGACTCATACTTACCCATATTGGTAGTGTAAATGGATTTTTCGAGGAGGGATTACTTTTGTTTGAATCAAAGAAAACTTATTATTATCACAAAGAGATGAACGGAGATGTGTTTGAAGAATATTTCGAACAAATGATTGTACTCATACCTAAACATTCACTTCTCATACCACTTCAGATTAGGTGAACGTTTACCAACTACGCAATGAAAAAAAAAATCTGTTTAACATCTTATTGGTTCAAAGTCTTTATGATTTTGCCATTTAAAAAAACTATTAGCCTTTTTATTTGTCTTCGAGTCGCTTCCACTTCTTATCAGTTTTAAGTATGAATTTTGAGACATTTGTTGATCCCAGAACAGGCGGTTTTGTATAATTGCTTTTGTTTTATAATGTGGATAGTTAATATAGAACGCCTTCACTTTTGATTCCGTTATAATTCTCGTCCGCTAAAACAGTTCTGGATCATTATTGTGGTTACCAGTGGTATAAAATAATAAATTCATGTCGGTTCTATATTGCTAACCTGGTATTAATAGAAAAATCAATAATAAAGGCGGTACTAATAGTATGATCCCACCCGGAATACCGTACTATTATTTTAATTCGTTAGTGTAAAGACGGCGGAACTGGTTTATTACTAATTGATATTTAACTACTTCCTTTTTATTTTTCGATTTGATTTGACATACTTTGTAAAGAAGGTGCAACCTTATGATTCACTAAGGATTTATTGGACGTGAGCATTTTGAAGGTTTGGTCGGTAGATTTTTTGTTTTTTGTAAATTGTAGGTGTATTTGAATTTATAAGTAATAAATTCTTAGATAGTAGTAACGTATTATTTTTAATTTTTTTACTATTATTCGTCATTTTTAATTTGTGAAGTATAGATAAAAATAAGTGATAGAGTACAGATATACCTATACAAAAACATTATAATATTAAGACACTCATAATCTTTCTTTAATAAAATACTTTTTAAGTCTGCTTTACAGAACAAGAAAGAACCACTCGACAATAGCAACAAGTGCAATATAATTTGGTGTGGCAATATAATACGATAAAAAACATTTATCGGGACATGGAGGTCTCATCTTTCGAGTCTGAACATTTTTGACGTGACAACGTCTTAAATTAGGTTGTGGCTCGGAGTCACTCATGAAAAAGTGTAACGCCCGCTCACGTCTGTTACGATGAGTCACCGAACGAGAGAGAGGCCCGCCGGACCGGCGAATGCCTTGCGTCTCTCTCCCACTCAAACATGATCGGTCCGCTGCGCGCGCAGCACTAGAGAATTAGACGCGTTGAATCGGTGCGTGCTTGTGTCCCTGTCTTTCTCGAGCGTTCTTGGCGTTGGAAAACCGAGTTATATCAATAAATATTCTACCGAGAAAAAGACGTTGTCACGTAAAATCTTCGCCCGTAAAACCGACTTTACAGGCAACCGATTTTTTTTTTAGTTTGGATGTGTTCCCGGAGTTTTTTAATCTCTTATTGACATTTTGTTTCCAATTATTTTTATTTCTGGTCCTCCTCTCGCCTTTTTTTTGGTGAAACATTTTCTAATCCTTCCTCTTTATTTGAACCAGATGCTAAATGACTTCATTGAAAGATATTGCAATTCTAAAAAAGTTGTTTTCTATTGAGGAGTTTTCACTAGAAGACTCGTAATCACTGGATTCATATAAGTCACTTGAATCTAATAAAAATAATTTTTCATCTTCTGCATTTGAGTTGTAAATCACAGAGCTTGGCCGCACGAGTGTTTGGGTCCCCTCCCCGGATGGGTTGTCATGCGCAATTTTAAACTATAAATGAAAAAAAAAGAAAATTATGTAAGGTTGGCCAAGAGATAACTGGAGATTGTTAATACAGTCCTAAGTATATTTTTGTACGAACATTTATTAATAAAATGGTAGGTACCTTATTATTTGTTGAAGCCCCTGATACGTTGATGGAACCCCGTATCTGTTTTTATCTAGATTTTTATCTAGGTCTTTGTTTTTATCTAGGTTTTCTTTTACAAGACACATTATTTTTTTCACACAATCACTCATAAGTATTCAATATTTTTGTCCTGTAAGCAGATGATACCACTATGCTTAATATAAAACTAAGTAATAAATATTTCTTGGATTCGAATGACACAAAGAATATGACTTATGCGTCGTTATATTTCTGAGAATAAATTCCAAACCATGGTACAATGAATACACACTGAATATACATTCATTGTACCATGATTCCAAACTTATCGTAAACAACAGTTGAGTCAATATCCCTCCTGAGGAAAAGCTAAATATGCTTGGAGGTTATAACGACATATCTTTCACCTCGTGGCGAAATTTGTAACTACAAGCCGGTATATTTATAAATATTTAGAAGTGCAGTTTTAATCACTCCAACACAATAAAGTTTTTTCAAAATTTTATATTTTCACTAAATTGTTAATAATTAAAAAAGAACGCCGAAATTTCAACAAAAAAAAACGTATAGATTTCCTACTATGGGTATATATCAACGGAAAAACTCGTCAAATAAGTATTTGGATATTGCGATGTTCTGTACACGGTTAAATTTTGCTTATTTCCCTGGTGTATTATTATTACTGGTGCCTGAAATACACCGACGAGATAATTCAGTATTTTTTACATATTATACTAGGAAACATATCTCGTAGTAAACATGTAAGGTTTAAGATTATCATTTAATTATTATTAAATGATAGCCTATAAATTTAAAATGTTTAGTTTAAACAATAATTTGTTTTGTTATAAAAAATAACTATTAACAATTGAATGTAAAACGGAGTCAGAATTATTTAAAGCTGTGTGTTGGCTTACATAAAAATCCGGTGAATAAAATCTGATATCCGTAGACATATAAACAATTAAAAGGTGGCGCTTAGCTTTGTAGTGCAGTCGTCAGGTTTGACCTCTAAAAATCATACGAACAAGCTGAATGTTACTGAGAATTTCAATTTTCAGAACTTAAGAAGATACAAAAACATTTGCCACTCTTACCTCCGGGTTACGCCCTAACACCCCACTCGTATGTGGGGTGATGGAAAAAATAGATTTACCAAAGGATCTGTACGCCGTAGAAAAAGTTTCAAACAAGAATAGTAGCTGAGATCATTTTGAACAAAAATGTTTATTAACACTTTTTGTCCGGAATGAATCATTCTCTCAGAAACAACGCTTGAAGTGATATTTAATGCCTTTATAGAAACTGACTGCTTCACTCTTTACCTTGAAAATTCCATTTTATTTTTGTCGGTAGGACACTCTTATCAAAAGATATCGAATTTTTACAGTTGAGTTAATATAAATTTTATTTAAAAAATTTATTCACGCGCGTAACTGACATTCAAAATCGACGATCGCTTCAAGTGTTGTTTCTAATAGAACGGTTCATTCTACATAAAAAATGCTAATACACATTTTTGTTCAGCTACATTTTTTATTTGAAATATTTTTTCTATTGCGTACAAATTCTTGGTAAATGGATGTTTTTCGTTTTCCTCCCTACAAGGGGGGTTGTAGAGGGAAGCGCGGGGGTAAACTTTCTTGCATCATTTTTGGGGTTCCAAAATTTATATTTTCAGCAAAACTCAGCTTATTCGTATGATTTTAAGAGGCTCAGTGGCATTTTCGTCTCTGACGACTGGAGTATCGATGTAGGTTTTTAAATAAATTTTCTTTTATTTTGCTAATGATGTAACACTGCGTAAAATTTGCACCTAATAGTACGATAATTAATAGACTTCTTTTTATATATTGGACAGACGATCCGATCCTTGAATGACAAAAATTTTTTCTGAATTTTCTAGATTTTGTGTTTGTTTGTTCATCATGGTTTTGTCGACGTCTGTATAATTCTATATAGAAATCTTCTACTACCCTAAGTAATTCTTCTCTGTTGGTGATCATAGTTTTATCTTTATATTTTAATTTCGTTATTTTTTGCCTTTTGTTAATTTTCCTTTTAGAACTTTGAGCCTCTTGTTATCTTCAATTGTTTGTTGGATTTATTCACTTTTATGGTTTTGGATGTCCGTTCTAATAGACTTTTGTATTCTTTTACATATCTCTCTAAGTCCGTGGTGTTATTTAATTCTATTAGTTTGCATTTATTCCACTCTTCCATTAAAGCTTGTATTATGGGGACTTATTCTTTCGTTATACGGTTTTTTTTTGGCAGTTCTGGCTTTTCTTTAGAGCTTCTATTATAATGTCATTTAGGTTATTGACATTTAGGTCTGTGTTCTTATTTCATCATCATCATAAGTGGCTCGACAATCCGTTGTGGATCTTGGCCTGCTCACAAAGAAGTCGCCACTTCTGTCGATTCCTGGTAACTTCCCTCCATCTTCTAACCCCTAGAATCTGTAGGTCTTCTTCCACATCATCAATCCATCTCATTCGTGGTCGTCCTCTACTTCTTGTGCCCTCTGGTTTTGAAAATGTTAATCTCTTCGTGTATTCGTGATCTGACATCCTAGCAATGTGTCCAGCCCATCTAAGTCTCTGCACTTTAACGAATTTCACAATATCCGGATCGGTGTATAACTGATACAGTTCAAAGTTGTATCTTCGACGCCATAGCCCATTTGCATTTACGGCCCCAAAAATCTTTCTAAGAATTTTTCTCTCAAAAATACCAAGAAATCTTTTATCATTTTGAGATAAGATCCACGTTTCAGCTCCATATATCAAAACTGGTCTTATTAAGGTCCTGTAGGTATATATTAAGCTTTAGTGCACGTTTTATATTTTTATTTTTTAAATGTCTCTGGAGGCCGTGAACAGTTCTGTTTGCTATTGCTATGCGTCTTTTTATTTCGTCGCTTGTCGTGTTTGTTGCGTTTACTAGCGATCCAAGATATGTAAATTCTTTGACTTGCTCAAAGGTATGGTTGTTAATTTGAATTCTTTGTTGGATATTTCGAGGGTTTTTAGAAACCAACATATATTTGGTTTTTTCCTCGTTTACCACAAGTCCTAATTCACTTGCTGCGTCCGCAAGCCTTGTAAAACACTGCACCATGTCTCTCATACTTCTGCCCACTATAACTATATCGTCAGCGAATGCGAGAATTTGCGTCGATCTATTAAAAATAGTTCCATTCATTCTAATATTTGTGTTCTTATTTCTTTCGTGAATATTATTGATGTGTTCTTCAAATGTCTTTATATTATCAGACTCTGTCCAGGTAGGTTTGGACTTCTTTTTGGTCATACGTTATCTCTCTTTCGCAAGGTCTGGAGGCTTTTATCATTCTGTGGTGGCTATATGTTAAAAACTAATTTAAAAGGAGTACAATTCAATCAATTTTGATACATAGTATATGTAGTTCACAAGAATATTTGGAGGAGGGTTATCTGTCACAATCTGGAGAGGAAAAACCAAAATCATCTTGCTACTTCCTCCTTTATTGAAGACGTTTCGTATATGAATCCACACACATCATCAGTCCATTTCAAATCAGTTAAATAAGCTTACATACATAGAGAAAATTGAAAAGAGTAAATAGAGACATCTAAAAAGATGAAAGTGAAGCATAAGTTTAACTTAGGAATCATAAAATTAAACGTTCAGTTTTTTTTAGAAAAAAAAAAACAACAAGTTAGTGTTTATACAAAATTTTCAGAGAACAGAAACCTGAAAACACTGATCTTCTTCTTGTTCCTGTGCCCTGCACGATTATCGTTAGATATCAAATTGGCTATATTAATTTTGTTGACGGCAGCTTGGAAAAGGGTTAGAGAGGATCTGTTAAGCACATATGGAACGAATGTGTAAATACAAATCGGTGAAAACAGCAGAAGACCGATCGACAAATAGAAGAAAGACAGTAGGATGTCCAAAAAAAAAGTTGAAAGCATCAATAGAGGCTTACTCAGGCGTTAAAGAATCACAAATGTTAGTTTGGAAAACGGATATTTTTGCATCCCGCGTGTAGCCATCGAAAAATATACCCATAGCGAAAAGGTTAAACAATTCAGTTAATTATCTAAAAAACAAGACAGCTCGTCGTATTCTGCGGTTTTCGAGTTCATTGCAACCGAGCGAATAGCCGCAGCTATCTCCCAAATAATAAATAATTAAAGTGATAAAAATAATTTACACAAACAAGTACCTAAACAAAATTGCTATACTCTAGAACTATTGTTCTTCCGGTTTTGGACCTTGTCTTGTTGGATCCCCGCCATCAGGACATTGTACTGTTGTTACAATATTATTTATAGAAATGTTAACAAAGTATAAGCATTAGGTTCACCGTATATATATTTATCATTCAAAGCCCAAAACAATGTAATTAGATTTACAAATAAGAAATTAGACAGTGACGCTTTCCACAAAGCAAAGGATTTTCCAAAGCGACTTTACTAAACTTCAGAACGGACAAAGTATAGGAGGGTAGACAGCATAAACATAACGGTAGACAGGATAAACTGAAATTAAATACATTTATGGTGAATCATCCGTTCCATATCGATTTTTTCTAAAATTAGGAAGTTCTAAAATGGGAACTTCAAAATAACGGTAGTTTGTGACACAGAAATTAAAAAATATGTTTACATGTTTTCTATAAAAGCGCTTTAGACGGATATGATACTATTTCATTGAACTCTTGGGTTATCATTAAGGTTTGTTCTTTAAAAATACGTAAACAAAACAAAAATTTCCAAATCAAAACAGGAATAATATTTTCTTCATATCATGTCATCATCTTTCAAAGGATAAATAGCATCATAATAAATTCCACAGTATCTCATCATCATGATCAACTCCTTTTAATCTCATAGGACTTTTTTCTATAATTTCGAATGTGCCATAGATTTGGTAGTAATTTTATTCCAATTTTTTTTATCTCCGCATTTTGTTCACCTATTTAATATATCCGTTAATTTTATATTATCCTTTACGTCGACTCATTATTTCCTTCTCAGCCCAGTAGCGCACCTAGAATTTGCCTCTGGGGGGGTTTTGGTTGGTCACCGAAATTTTTTTTATGATGCTCCATTTTGTGTCCTCAAAATGTGTGAGTAACAGTGTCGGAATATGGCCCTGGAGTGGGGCGGGGTTAACCCCTAAAACCCCCCCTGGGTGTGCCTCTGTCTCATCCTGTTTGTAGTTGTTTTGGCCCATTAGAGTTGAGTTTGTAATTTTTTAATTATTTCTATCGGCCATCTTCTCATTATATGACTTATTCAATATCTAACTATCTGACTTTCTAAACTCGAAAGAGACTAGTCCGAACAGTAAGAGATTTAAGACAAATAGGCACCAGGGCATCAAGAAGGCCCTTTACTAAATGGCGAGACAGCTGGCCATCAATATTACAAATACAACTACAACCTTAAGATCGGACAAGAACAGTTCTAAGGTCTAATATAAGAAAAGAAAGAAAACACATATTCTTATTTGTTGATTGTCAAGTAATTATGATTCCCTACATTTCTTGTATCTGTTATCTTGTTATCTCTTAAATGGATGGCCCGAATTACGCAAAAACCTATTTTGCATTATGAAGATTTTAAATTTGATTTGCCATGCAAGACGTACTTGAATGGCCTACTGTATATGTAAAGCTATCTTTACTCCAGAATAAAAAAAAAATTGTAAATTTTCATTTGTTGTTAAATAAATCAATATTTTGTAATTTGTTTGTTATTTCATGGTTTTTTATTGAACATACAATAAAAACATATTATAATTTAAGTTTTTCTAATACTTTTTAATTTTACGTAAAATAAACTGGACAATGTCCGGTCATTGTCCAGTTAATTTTGCTGGGCAGTGTATAACTAATACTCCTTGTTATACTTCTAAAAAATAACCATGGTCGTTAAACTAGGATTAAACTATTAAAACACTAAAATAATGTTCTTGTCCTTAGAAGGAAACTTATTTCTTCCCAAAAAGTATTTTTTGTCGCTTATACTCGTAATCCGTTGGTTTTTAAACCTATTTTTATCCTGGTACCAAAATATAAAAATATTATACGATTAAACCAGGTTTAGGTACCGTAATTTTGGATTGTATGTTTATTATGTTATGGACCAAGATTTGTCTTGTTTGCTTATATTAGTTTATAATTTTAGATGGCTTTTTTGTAGATATAAAAATATAATTCGTAGTAGGTATACTGAATCTTATGTCACTTGGTAAATATTATTGACCTTCATATTTTTTGTTAACAAATATTATATTAAATCTTTACACTCTTTTACACAAAAGTTTTGAACTCAAAACGATGTTTGAACGCAAACAACTTCACTACAATAGGATGAGGATAGGCAGTCTGGAGCTTCACCTTACTGAAACCATATATCATTAAAATTTGCTCCAAACTTGTTTTTCAGAAAGGGTATCTACAATTTCATTTTTAAGTATAATTTCATAATTATCGTTTGTTAAACTTTTTTCTATAAAAAGCATCCCAATTTACTGAGTACCCGCTATACCCGACAATATATTTAGGTTTTGTGGTGTGTGTGTATCACGCCAAATTGGCTGGTTCTAAACGTTGGACAAAGTTGTCCATTCGAGCAGGAAAAATGTATGTTCCCTTAAAGTGACGTCCTATGACAATCTTGTGTCATTACAATTTTATAATATAATAATGATTTTCATGTAATGTAAAGCTTATTACACCTAGATTGGTAGCTAGTTTCAAGTAGGGTAAAGTAGGGAAATAGCGGCCAGCGGAGTAATATCAACCGCTTTAAAATTCTTGTATTGTCCTGCCCTGGCACGATGTAAATGGAATGTTGGTTGCCTACAACAACATATTTTCCTGCCTATCTTCATCATCCTATTGTAGTGAAGTTGTTTGCGTTCAAACCATCGAGCAAAAAGACAAAAGAGGGAATCTAATCGTTATGAAAAGGCGACCAAAAAAGTGGCCACTGATGGCCGACATATCCGGAAATGCGAATGCGCCAAATTTAAATTTTCCGACACTTATTAACAGTAGCTATAAAATAGTTTTCAGAATGTGTCTTAGACGAGAAAATTTTAATTAAATATTAACGATAACAGTCTAAAATGTGAAACAATTGTTAAAAAACTTCAATATAAATAAGATTTCATGTGACAGTTGGGACAAATAATAACATAACCCAACTAAATTTGATTTCTTAAACAAGGAAAGACTCTCTTTCCTTGTTTAATTTGGCCTCTCAAGATGGCACTTCCTGTCTAACAATATTTTTGCCCCCACTACCTTTACATTCCCTCTTTTGTCTTTTTGCTCGATGGTTCAAACATCGTTTTGAGTTCAAAACTTTTGTATAAAAGAGTGTAAATATTTAATATAATATTTGTTAACAAAAAATATGAAGGTCAATAATATTTACCAAGTGACAAAGATTCAGTATACCTACTATGAATTATATTTTTATATCTACAAAAAAGCCATCTAAAATTATAAACTAATATAAGCAAACAAGACAAATCTTGATCCATAACATAATAAACATACAATCCAAAATTAGGGTAAACCTGGTTTAATCATATAATATTTTTATATTTTGGCACATTTATTATATTATATATTTTATTTATTTATTTTTTAGAAATATAACAAGGAGTATTAGTTATACACTGCCCAGCAAAATTAATCGGACAATGACCGGACATTAAGTTTATTTTACGTAATTTTAAAAAGTATTAGAAAAACTTAAATTATAATATGTTTTTATTTGTATGTTCAATAACAAACCATGAAATAACAAACAAATTACAAAATATTGATTTATTTAACAACAAATGAAAATTTACAATTTTTTTTTATTCTGGGGTAAAGATAGCTTTACATATTCAAGTTCGTCTTGCATTTCAAATCTCTTGCCTAGCCTAACCTGTTTACATCAGTGCTATTTTTGTGCAATTTTGAAATACCACCTTCGCTGTTTCAGTAGAAGAAATTATATCAAAATATTAACTTTAGATATTTCACTTGGAAATTTTAGTAAAGCATTAAATGTATTCAAAAATACATCACAAATTATTACATCCAATAATTAACATTTACACTTATACAATAAGATTAAGTTTTATTCTACTCTAAACTATAAATTTTGAAACGCGTAATGAGAGCGTTGAAGGAAAGTCATATATATTATCGGTACTCCAAACTGATCGAAAATAGCCTCAAAAAATACAACTCATATTTTTTCGCCTAGCACAGATATTGCCATTAAATATCGCGTGGGATAATCTGTCTTGCATAGCACCTGCATAGCATGAAAATTGCATAATGAATAGTCGACTTAAGATATTTTTCAAATCGACATCATAAAAATAAATAAAAAAAATAGATATTAAAATCGAGTATTTCCTCCTCTGATTCGAACAACAACTCTCATCTTTTCTGACAGACTGGATCAAATCAGAAATCTCGTTTTGCGGTATATATTCTCGCTCGTTTACCAGCGCCTGTTCTAACACTACCTACCACAGTTTCAAACTCGCCATAATTGTGTCTAACTACTCTTTTTAAAAAATTTTGTTAAAATCCTTTATAAAAGGTACCTATATAATTATATAGATATATAATTATATATCTTTTATAAAGGATTTTAACAAAATTTTTTGTGATACATGGTATACAGCCAGCTACAGGAACAGTTTTCTTGTGGATTTTACTCTTTTTAAGTTATCCCATAAATGCTCTATGAATTAAGGTCTGGACTTCTAAAAGGCCAAGCTAGTGTAAATTGATATGCCGATAATGTTTGAACGACATAAGTAACTGTTTTACCCTGTAGTTAAGTCAGAGTAAAACATTTTGCATATTGAAACTTCCAGACTGAATCTTTTTTCAGACTATATTAAGAATGCGACACTTGTCTGTAGTCCGAAGTCCGAAGTTTTCTTTATAGTACGAAGTGTATACCTGCTAATTTTATTCAAGGAAGTTTTCACAGTTTTTAGCATCTGATCCTTTTGGTTCAAGGAAAAGCCGGTTAATTAGAATATTTTCTGTTTCAAAATCTAATTTCAAAGACAAAAGATTATTTTTCTGATTATTATTAAATGATATATTAAACAAGTATCCTATACTCGTACCTATTAGACTTGGGCATTGATTGGGTGGTTTATAATCAATGACTTGGGTAACCACCAAACCAAATTACATTAAAATTGGGTGCCTGAATATCTTCTCCAGACGAGTATAGTAGGCACCTTACTCCTACCATGAGAATTTTCAAAATAAGAAGATTGAAGTGAAGGTCGAAAAAGCCGAATGATAAAATGAAAATGTACATAATGTAAATAGTGTGGGTAAATATAAATATAAATAGTGATCTTTTAAAATAGTCGAAAAAGATGAATGAATATTTTTTTACAAAATGCTTAAAAGTATCGTTGAGAACAGAAAATTATATGTAAGGTCCGGAACAGATTTTAATGAAAAAATAAAAATAGGTATCACCAAGTCTTTCTATAATCTTGATATTGCTGATATTTATCTTGATCTTGAATGATTTATCGAAATGTGTGGGTTTATTTATAAATTCGCGTGTTTGATGGTCACTCTAAGCTTTGGAATCGTTAAGTTGTAAAAAAGGTAAGAAACAAATTTATGTATTAAAAATAAAACCCTGTGTTAATTTTATTGGTCAAATATAACTATTTATATCATTCTAAAAATTAAGTTCATTGGAAATTGCAGTGAAAAATCAAAAATAGGTAGGTAAGTCCAGGCAATATATATGCTTTCATTTATAGTTTCATTTTTTTTCTACATTTTCATAATGGTTTTTACATAAAGAAAGAACAGCATATCTACCTAACCGATTCTGCCATATAAATATGCAATACATTTTTGTCTATAAAATATCATAGTTGAACAAAAAAGAAAAAGAAATTGGTATTAAAATTTAAAATTCATAATTTTACAATGGTGTACTAAGAAAATGTTCTGTATCAGATTTTAATTTTACTTAAGAAGACACATTTTAGGTTTCTTTATATAAAAATAATATTGGCAGGTTATTTTGATAACAGGACATTGGGAAATTTACCTTGTAATGTTGTAATCTTCTACATGTAACAACTTTTATTGCTGTACTGTTGTAATTATATAAAATTCTAATCTGCTACTTAAATTTGTTATTCATTTGTTTTTATTAGGTAATACTCATTTATGTTATCTTTATCTACAAGTTGTATTAGACTTATACTTTTTTTGTTTGTCATACTGTTAACTAAGTAAATTCTCTCAATTCTCCATCTAGGATTATTTTGCATTTAAACTTTTCATTGGTTTTTCTAATTTAGTGATTTGTTATATTCTAGATTTATAGTCATTTTTCTTCATTATTCTTCTGTGTATACTTTTATGAGTTTTTCTGCTACAAACCTCAAAGTTGTTTTTTATTTTTGTCCCAATTTTAATTGTTATTCCATTTCTTTGTTAGACCCATAGGCATTACTTAAGGTATAGTTTCACTGCAGTGTTTATTTTTTACCTTTCTTTTTCCTACATCTTCCTTGTTTTTGTCTACCATCAATGTGTCACATATATACTCTATAGAATTTTGGCTATATAAGACAGAACGCTTATCGATCTGCAATTACTTACATTATTTCTATAACCTGATTTATAAATAGGACTAATAAAACTGCAACAAAGCTATGAAACAGCTTAGTGTTATTAAGAGGCATACCAGAGATTTTCTTAGGATTGTATCTTGAAAAACTCTATACTTTTTTCTTGTCTGCTCCCAGCTTAAAAATTCAACTGGGATCTGGAAAAGTTAGAGAGAATTCAAAGAAGATTTCTGATATACTGTTCTTTTAAATTGTTAGACCATATTATTATTCTGGTATGATCAATTTCATGAATCTGGATTCTCTTCTTACTAGAAGATTTAACTTTGACTTGATCTTTATTTTTAAGCTTGTTAATGGAATAATCTAATCTCCTGACTTGCTTCAGCTAATTGTTTTTTCATATTCCTTTCCGTTCACTGCATCAGAATTCACTTTTCCATGTTCCCCATCTCAGAACTAATTATGCTACAAATATAGGTATGGTCTGACTTCTCAGGCATGCTAATCAAATACCTCTTGAGATAGATTTGTTTCTTACGTATCAGTAGCTTTAGGTACTAAATAGGAACTAGATTTCTACAAAATTGTACAAATATCTGAATTTAGAGAAAAACAAAATTTATAAGGAATGGATTAAAGAACACCTACATTTTTGTAGTAATACGTATGTCACAAATCACAACTACCGGTTCAATATATAACAAATCTGTGCAAATCTTAGCATATGCTGATGATATCAATATTGTTGGGAGAACCGAAAACGCAGCACGAGAGGCGTACGTAGCATTAAAGGAAGCGGCTAGAAAAATGGGTTTAATAATAAACACCAATAAAACAAAATACATGAAAATAGGTACGCAACCACAAACACTACGGCCACTTGTTATAGAAAATTACGTCATCGAAGCAGTTAACGAATTTGTATACCTGGGAACGCTCGTCAATTCTGAAAATGACACTACCGCAGAGATAAACCGCAGAATCTGCACGGCTAATAGATGCTATTTTGGGGTTAATCTCCTTTTTAAATCTACAGCTATATCAAGAAATACAAAAGTAAAACTCTACAAAACAATAATACGCCCAGTCCTAACATATGGTTCAGAAACCTGGACTTTAACAAAAAGCAATGAAAACATGTTAGGATGTTTCGAAAGAAAAATACTAAGGCGCATCTATGGAGCGGTAAATGAAAATCGTGTCTGGAGAAGACGATACAACTTCAAACTCTATAGGATATACCAGGAACCAGATATCGTAAAACACATAAAGATAGGAGATCTGAGGTGGGTAGGCCATGTAATGCAGATGGAGCAAACCGACCCAGCTAGAAAACCCTCCTTGATAGACCTATTCGTCAAAGAAGAAGAGTAAGACCCAGAACAAGATTCCTAGATAACATCGATGAAGACATGAGAAATATGGAAATACGTGCTTGGCGGAGGAAGGCGATGGATAGGGACTACTGGAGAAAAAATTTCTTGGGGAGGCTAGGACCCACACAGGGTTGTAAAGCCAAAATGATGATGATACATTTTTGTAATACTAAGTATTGAGAATAAAATATACTTGGATAAACAGAGAATATACAGAACACTCAACTGTTGATGGTTTTGTCAATTTCTTTAGCAGTCTCCATAATCCTTCTTTTTTCCTGCCTAGATCAGTGGAATCATAGACTTGATATCAATCACAGCCATATTCACTCCTTAAGGGTTTACATAGGATAGGTCTTGTATTTTCAAAAAATCATAAACTATAAGAAAATTTTTAGAGTTTTTTAATTTTGATGAACCTGTATATTCTGCCTACTGCAAAAAAATTCTGGATGAGCAAAACTGCTGGAAAAAATCAACAATTTTCAATATTTTTAGCTGAAATTTTTTTACAACTTATTTAAATGCTAAACTTTTCTGTGTAAATTTTAAATAAAATAGATTTTTGATTTTTAAAATACAATTCTTTAATAAAGTTTTGTTTTTTTTCTTCAATACCTATGTAACTCCTTAAATATTAAAATTTGTGACCTTCTAGCATGCTTACAGTATCTTAATACCAGTAAAGGTCCTGGTCCAGTTAGAATATCTAACTTGTTTTTAAGGTATTGTATGTTCTCTTTATGTAGACCTTGGGGGTTTATTTTTAATAAATTTCTGACTCGAGGGTCACTTTCCATCACAATTTAAGAGAGTTTTGTTAAGCCCATACACAAATGTGATGATAAATCATTGATTTCTAATTATCATTTCATTACAATTCTTTCTGCTATTTCTAAAATTCTGTAATTGAAAGAAACAAACAAAAAAAAAAAGGAAGATCAAAGAAGCTTATAAAGGCGTCATCCTACTAAATGACGAACAATGTGTAGCAAACTCATCAATAGAATGTAGCAGGCTCTGGTTACCAATACTGAAAGAAGAAGTCAGCAGTAAGAATATACCAATAGAAGGTGTTAATAAAAGGTCACGAGGGACATCATCTACGTATAATTAACTACATAAGTAGAGAAAGATCAAAAGTTGATATGAAGCCGAGGGTACATTATAACCTCTCAGAATTTCACTTAAAATATGGCTATTTGCCTACAAGATCGAGGCCAAATAAGTCAATTGTTACATGGACTGCCATACAGTGCCTATTACAGGTTAACACCATCGAATATATACTAACTAGAGGTAGCCTTTCATTGCTCTGAGCGCTGGATGTGTACTGACAGAGAAAGCGAATAAAGCTACACGCTATCTCTCTCGCACGTTGTTCCTAACAGTTCAGCTTTTGTACACGAAAGTAGAGGGTTTTGAGACCGATCAATCAGAGCGAAGTGCAAAGGATGTCGTTTTATTTGCTTTCTCTCTCCCGCGGTATTCGTCTCACGATCAGAGCATGAATGTTGCCTTTAGTTAGTATATGCTCGAAGATTAACACTAACAATTTCTTGGTTTATAATTTTTTTTTTTTGAAAACGATTTCCGCATTGAAAATCGAAATGACAAACCAAATTCTTATTACAATAAATTGTGGTTTAATCCGTTATGAAATAATATCTAACTAGGAGTTGAATTTGGCGTTTGTCGCTAAATGAGCATTTTGCTCTCATTGTTAATAAAATGATGACCATCTACTCTTGACTTCTTGTTGTTCTCGCCCAGAGAATAGGTAAGCCATAAAAACACATTCAGTTTATAGGCCAACAATGCCTGGTTCCAGTCAAGTCGTCTTACCTTATAGGGTTTTTCTCTTTCATGGTATTTAATGTTATACAGAGTATCCAGAAACTCTCCTGTTAAACGAAAATCGCATATATAGTAGATTCCATATATTCCATCAATAGTCCATACTACTATTCTAGTTTTCTGAGTTGAAATCGTCATGTTAAATTATTTTGCTCTTGTGTTAAATCTGTTAACTAGTATTTTAAGGCTATCTTCATTTTGGAGATGGAGAGGGAGAGTGCCCACCAAACTGGCATGGCTAGCGCGCGTCTAGCATGTTACTTAAAATGTAACCAATGCAAACGAATGATTCAGTGCACACCAAAATGACAGTGATAGTGTTGTCATGCAGCTTGCTACTCCACGTCGTTTTTAAAAAATAGAGCTTGTTTTACTTTTTGCCACGTGCTACTTGCATTTTGCATGTGTGTTTGTTAAAAAATTTAAATATGGAAGACAGTGCAGAATTTCATATTCGCTTTGTCTCAATAATTGAGAAATTTCCAGGTATCTATGACAACACAATTCTTTAAATACATTAAATCTACTATGCCCTTGCATCTCTTTCCAATAAGGGTGTACCCAAAACTGACATTTCGGAAGAGTTTTGTTGCCAGAGGACGACATTTTAAATTTAACTAGCCTTTTTAATGTCATGCTACTTTAGTGTGCGCTATCTGCCACGCCAGTGCCATGCCCGTGCTGTCACTGCCACGCCCGTGCTATGTCACTGCCACGCCCGTGCTATGTCACTGCCATGTTACAGCAGTTTGGTGGGCGCTCTCGCTAACAGAAAATTTTAATTTTATTGTTCCCCGTTCTATATCTTCTTCCTTTGTTGACGGTCTTTATGACTTCATCCATGATTAGATTGAATATTATGGGGCTTAGTGAATCCCCCTGTATGTATAGTATGTATAGGTTCCGTAAGTTGTCCATCTGGTTGTTTTGATAAAATCGAGCAGGGTATCTTTATGATCAATAAAATAGCCCATATTTGTCCACTGCTGAACGTAGGTCTCCCGTAAAATTTTCCACCTATTTCCGTATTTAATATTAAACTCGACTTCTTGGATAATTCTTGGTTTATTGAAGCTATGATTCTGGATGGGGGCTATGATTATGGAGTTTTCAATATCCATTTTGTGACTTTTATAAAGAATTGATTTTGGACACACTACAGACAAATAAATGGTGCCCCAATGGGCTCCCCACTATCACCAGTAGTTGCCAATATCTTTATGGAAGACTTCGAGACCCGAGCACTATCAACATCAATGCTCAAGCCTACATATTGGCTACGATATGTTGACGATACATTCGTCATTTGGTCCTATGGCAGGAATGCTTCGGTGTCTTTTCAAACCCATCTGAATGGTATACATCCTAGTATCCAGTTCAGGATAGAGGTAGAGTGGAAACTGATTTATCCCTACCGTTTCTCGATGTTATCATAAAGAAAAACCAATCCCGAGGTTTTCGTCACTCTTTTTATCGAAAACTTACTAACACCAATCGTTACTAGCATCTCAACTCTCATCATCCGTATTCACAAAATAATTCAGTCATTAATAGGCTTGTCTCCAAATCAATCACCTTTGCGATGATGCAATTAGATCCACTGCCACACAACCCAAAGACTCGGACCCTCATCATACGAAAGCTTTTCTTCCTTACATCAAAGGTGTCACTGAAAAAATGGGCAAAATTCTAAAATCAAGAGGAATAAAGATACCATAAAGATATTTACCCACCAACAAAAACTTTCATCCCTTGTCCGATCAATCAAAGACAACATTCCAAATGAACAACACGGAGTTTATAAAATTCCTTGTGCAGACTGTCGCCGATCCTATATAGACCAAACAAATCGTAGAATCCAAAATAGGATTTATGAACATTCCATTTCTGTTCGCAATTCCGACTCAATTTCAGCTCTAGGTCAACACCATCTTCATACAGGTCACAAAATTGATTTTGAAAACTCCAGAACCATAGCCCCCATCATCCGGTATTGGGGCTATGGTTCTGGGCTATAATATGTATATATATATATATATATATATATATATATATATATATATATATATATATATATATATATATATATATATATATATATGTATATAGAAGCAAATAAATTTTGCGAAAGCTTGATAAAAGAACAAAGAGTTTTACTTATAAAGTAATCATGCCCTAATAATTACTGCAACCTCAAAATAAAACTTTAGTTTATATATATATATATATATATATATATATATATATATATATATATATATATATATATTATTCAATATAATTATATTTTATGATAATTAATTTTAAAATGTAAATTGTTTAAGATCATTATTTGTATTTTACATTTTACAAGAAATTTGAGCCATATCGTATTTGTAGCCGTACCGTATATTAATATCGTATTTCTTGCGAACGAGTTTTTTCATTGCTATGTTTTTTACCAAGTTTACTTGGTTACAATAGTTAAATACTAAGTTAAATAGTTAAAACTAAAATGGTGAAAAAATAATTTCATCAATTGCCTAATCATATTTTAAATTTGTCGAAATAATTATCGTCGTTATTTCAATCGTGTACCAAATCATTTTGTAGTGAAGTTATAATCACTTTTTTAAATAATAGATACGATTTGCATGATTACTTTACATAGTTAGTGTTGAGGTTTTGGGAGGTTGTGACATAATATTGTTTAAACAATTTTAACGAAAGGTAAGGTATATTTAATAAATAAAATGTTTAAATTTGCCAAATATGATATATTATATTGTTTTTTGATTTTGAGATAAAATTGTAATTTGTGACATATTTGTTATTACCATAACTATTTATTAACAGTATCTACATTTTTTTCATACCTGTCTCTCTGTTCTTCATCATGGATTAGGATTATTATAATAAATTCACTTAGTGGGCTTAACGAATCACCTTTCCTGTGACTCCGCTTTGTACTGATATAGGGCTGTGTTAGTTTTTCATTTATCTTTGTCTGCATGGGAGTAGATGTTTTCGATGGTTTGTCTAATATTGATTGGTATATCTCTTTTATATAATAGATCTAACACATCTCCGACTTGGATGCGATCGAAGGCCTTTGTTGGGTCTATGAAGCATAAATATGCCGGTTTGTTATATTCAATGACCTTTTCTGTGATTCTGTGACTACAAAAGCTTGAATGCGGTGTTCGGTAGATTTATGGAATAGAATAGAAATATCCTTTATTGTCACTGAAAATTGTACAATTTTATGGACAAAGCTTACAAAAAGGAAAATAACGATATAAAGATACTAAAATAAAATACACAATCCGTTGCAAAAGTTAAATAAATTGCAAATTGCATAATAAAAACTTACGAACTTAATTTGCGAACTTACGAAGTTGCTGCATGTGACACCCAACTATATACAAAAATACTTTGGTTACTTGTACATAAAGGTACTGCAATTTTTTAGATATTCGTTAAGAAACTCTTCTACTGAATAATATGGTCTTTCAGATAGATAGGCTTTTGTCATTTTACGGAACTTAAGGAAATAAGTTGCAAAGGAAGATAGTTGTATAATGTTTTGGCCGAATATAATATAGATTTCTTTACTAACTCAGTCGACGGGATTGGTAAATACACATCTAAGCTTGAATTTCTGGTGGAGTAGTCATGATTAGGTCTTGCTGGAAAAACATGTAGGTGTTTACGAATTAAGCAAACAGTTTTAAAAATATATAAAGAGGGAAGCGTTAAAACCTCGTGATTTTTAAAGTAGCTTCAGATGTGTTGGTCTTCTGAGGCCAAATACATACCGCATTGTTCTTTTTTGTAATTTAAAAATAACTTCAGATTGGGCAGTTATACTGGAACACCAAAAAGGAAGATCATATCGAAGATGAGACTCGAACAAAGAAAAATATGTTATTTTGGAAGATGCTAAATTGATTTCCTTCGAAACAGATCTTATTGCATAGCAGGCTGAGGCTAGTTTCTTACTTAACAAATCGATATGAAGGGACCATTTAAGGTTGCTGTCTATAAAACTGCTAAGACAGTTTACAGAATCAACGATACTGATCTGGCTGTTATTAAGAAACAAATGTTGAAGGGCTCCCTTGCAGGATAATGCTACTGTTTTATTCACGTTAAAAGAGAGTAAATTAGAGTCGGACCAGGTTTTTATTTTAAGTAGATTAGAAGTTAAAGTTGCATGAAGAGTTGCAATATTAGAGTTCATCCAGGTGATACTGATATCATCAGCAAAGTGAAAAATTTAAGGAAGAGTAAAGGACCCAATACTAAACCTTGTGGTACTCCACATACAATGCTTTTGTGACTAGAGTCAGTATCATTTGCTTAAACTAGTTGTTTCCTATTTCTCAAGTAAGAAATACCTCGAATTCCGTAGAAATTTAGTTTTTTTTTTATCAAAATGTGATTTACACAATCAAATCTTTGGCATAGTCACAAAAAACAGTGGCACTGTAAAGATTATTGTTTAGTGCTTGATAGACCTCATGTAGTACAGAAAACATAGCATCACTGGTACATTTATTAGATAAAAAGCCGAACTGACTTTGTGATAAAATGTTTTCAACGAGAAAGAACATAAGTCGGGCTTTTATAAGTCTCTCAATAATTTTGGATAGGACCGGTAGTAATGGACTAGGTCTGTAGTTGAAGACATGCGATTTTTTACCACTTTTATGAAGAGGAATAATAATGGCTGTCTTTAGGCACTCTGGAAATATACCTTTTTCAAAGGAATCATTAATTAGTGAGACCAGGACTTCCAACACATTTTTTGGGAGATTTAAGAAATTTTTTATGGATAGTCCATCAGTACCACAGAAAGATTTGCTTTTGATACTACTGATTGTTTGGATCAGTTCAGATTTATCAACTGGTCTTATAAATAATGAATTCGAGACCTTTTTTAAATTTGGGAGATAGGAAATAGGATCTTGTTGTGGCAAAATAGTTGATGTTAAATTTTTACTCACATTAACGAGGTATTCATTTAGATTTCCAGGGTTTGGAAGAGAAAATGTTTGAGCTGTGTTAGTTTTATTTCGAAGATCGTTTATTATGGACCAAGTTTCCTTTGCAGCATTTTTAGAGCTTCCCAGACGATTTTGATAGTACATTTTTTAACTGTTTTGATAAGTTTTAGATAGGTTCCTCTGTACTCTGTAATTCCTAATTACTGAAGTTATAGTCCACGTCCACAAAGAGAAAGTGCTACCTAGAAGTCAAGCACATATTTTGGAATTTTCGTAAATTCTGAGCGGAAAAAATCCTACCTAAACGTTGAGTTTTCGAGGTTGGTTTGTTAAGAGTGATAAACTTGGTATATACTGCTTCATGATCAGCAATATAATCAATTATGGTAGATGTTCTTTTTGAAATTCTTGTAGGAATTAACGTGCATTGTGAAACCATACGATTAGAATATATTGACCGAGGATAATTCGAGAGCACAAGCAACAGCCTAATTAATATTAAAGTCACAGCATAGAATTTTTCTGCTTTTATTGGGCAGGTCGTCTAACAAATTTAGTAGGTTCTGAAAAAATAGTTTTGTGGAAGAATCAGGTGATCTAAAATGCAAATAATGTATAGATTAAGATTCTTGTTATAAACCAATGAAAACTGATTTAATAAATATATTATTTGTAGACAGAATTAGAGTACCACCATGAGCTCAACTTGGGCGATCTTACTTAGCGAGGATACTTAGCAATTGTGGTATATTTTTCTACAAAAAAGAGGCTCGTTAACTTCAAACCAGTGCTCGCTAACCGCTACTAGCGGGGCGAATCCAAATTCCTGTAGAAACAAAAATAATTTATCTGTTTTATATCTTATAGAACGGATATTAATCAGAACCCTGCTAATTTATACATCTATGGTTTTTGAGGCCTTCTTTGGCTCCTTTTTTGAACATAAATATCATGCTATTTCTCGTACGTCTGGTATATTGCGTTGTAATATTATTTTTTGGACAAGTTTTGTGATCTTTAGGGTTATACTTTCTCCTCCATATTTCAGGGTCTCATTTGTTTTGTCATGTAACGTATAATATACTATACAGGCGATGCTGCACTAATCGCCGAGACCGAAGATAATCTCCAAAAGATTTACAAACTATTTAGTCGATCTAGCCGAGATTTAGCACACTTCAATAACTCATTAATTGTCATAATTTCAAGTATTTATAATACATGTCATTATGCAAGAAACATAGTTATTAACATTTATAAATTACTACAAAAATAAGGGTTTTTGCAATTATCTCGGTTAATTGTTTACGTATTTAAATTTAGAAATTCGCAAATTAAGAAACTTTTTAAGATCTACAACTTTTATTTGAGCCATTTTTCTCTAAAATGTACAAAAAAAACGATTTATTAGTAAAACTTGATTTTTTTCACCTTTTTAAATTGTAAAAAAAATCAGCTGTATGTCTTCAAGGAGTTGTCATCAGCTATTCCTCATATACCTTTTAGAACCTTCAAAAACCTGTATAAGATTTTTTTCATTTTTTTAATACTGGCCTATAAGGTAGTCTTGGATTGGACTAAGAGCTTTTTCATCTTCATATATTCTTATATAATATGTTATTCAATAAAAATGATAGCGGGCATAGTAATAAATATTGGTTAGCTAATTTAATGAAATGAATATTTTATATTTATTAAATATTCTGTAATGTTTTAATTCGTTTTTATTTTTCAGAAAAGAGGAAAATGCAAGGCGCTAAACGCGTTTTGGTTTTCTGCTTGATGACAGCAATTCTTCCGACGATCCTGATAATTATACCACTTTATCTCCGACATCATGTCTTCGCTGACATCGTGTATCCTGTTTCCGAATCAGATGTTTTGGCTATATCCGAAGGAGTTTCCTCCATTTTTTGTGAATCGATAGGATTGAAGATGAACACCAGTTTTAATGCGTTTCAACTACCGAGTAAGCCAAAGAAAAGTGGAAAAATTAAACATATTAGGTATGTAGTCTTTTTATATAGAGGTATATAAATCAAACTCTTAAAAATAGTATGTTCTAAATTATTATAACCTCTATTGATCATATCAAAAAAGTATTTCTGTAAGAGTATAAATTAATTTAATTATTTCAGGATTTCTCCTACTTTTTATGGATTATGGTTGCCACTGAGCTACGGCTGCCACTCTTCTTCCGATAATATGGATAACTCATTTACTAAAAAATCTATATTTACACGGTTGTCTTTTTCTCGCATACCTTGAGCCCTATAAGATCGTCGGATGTTACTGTCGTCTATTCATCTTCTATCCATTTCTTCACTACTTCCGGTTTTCTGCTATATCCTTCATCTGTTGCAACGTTTTCTCCCTCCTACCCGATTTCCTGGATTTGTTCCACCCACCTCTTTCTAGACCTATCCCCTCCTTTCCTTCCCTGTCTTTCGCCCTTTATCATTTTCTTGACTAATCTATTCTCGCCTATTTTAGTAATATGTCCATACCAGTTCAGTTTTCTTCTTTCTTCATTTATTGGTTCCTGTTTTAACTCGTTTTTGATAGTTTAGTTTCTATCCAGCTTCGTCTTCACAGCTACTTTGCTGTTACTTCATTACTGGTACATTTATGGTATTTCCATGACTTTTACGAGTTTGCTCAATTGAAACACATCTTTGGCCGAGAATAAATTTATTGGCAAATATATATATATATATATATATATATATATATATATATATATATATATATATATACAACTAATTATGTACCTTTACAATTAAGGTACATATCCCATTATTTCACCAATTGATGTATACCCTGCTTAAATAATTATTCTGGCCGTTGCTCGAAGAATTCTTTTACGGTATTTTGTACTTCTTCATCCGACTGAAAACGATTACCTTTTAACGCCTTTTTCAATGGCCCAAAGATATGAAAATCACAAGGCAATAAATCGGGACTGTAGGGTAGATGTTCTAATATTCTCTATTTCTTTCATTGTAGATTTTCTTTCACTACTTCGGTAACCCGAGGCCGAACATTGTCGTGCACAAAAATGATACTATGTGAGAGCTTAGACGTAGACGAAGCAATATTACTCTCTCAAAGTGAAGATAATCTACAACGTATGCTGCGCCAATTTAATATAACCGCCCTAAAATTTCATGTTGATTTACCCAAAAAAAAAACAAAATGCGTGGTTATAACAGCAAATTTACCAAGATGTAAATTGGAGCTGGAAGGTCAGATGATAGAACAAGTGATGGAGTTTAAACATTTAGGCATCACATTATCTAGCTACGGAAAGTTCGAAGTAGTGTTGTATTATTCGCGATTGATTCGTTCGTTTTTATTCAATCACTTTAAAGTATTGAACGACCGAATCTCGCTAGTTCATAACGATCGAATCGTACGGTGACAAAAATATATTGATCAACCGCCGACGGCGCCGATCGAGATTGAACCAAAACAAAATCGCACAGCCAATACTCTCATAGTCTCATTACTTTCGGCCATTCCTCACTTGCGACGAGGAACGATATATGCCATGCGGCTGAATGATTGCGTTCGCTTGAATGATTGAAAAAATAAAATACTACATATTTAATTAAGAATTGCGAGCAAGGTAGCGATTTAGCTACAGACCGGGAGTATTGGAGTTGGAAAATATTCTATCGGGCCCAAGTGATTGCTTTCACTTGTGTTGTTAATAGTTATTAGGTAGTTAATTAGTTAGGTAGGTAATTAAATCTAAGCCCTACTCCTACGCCTTTAATAAAACTGTTTTATTAATCTAAGGTTTTATACTTATTGCTGAGTCATATTACTGAGTCATCTCCTTCAAGACATCACTTAATACTATTGGTTCGTAAATTTGTAACTATTTTACTTAGGCAATAAATCGACACAAACTTCCAGGACTTATTAGCGCGAAGATAATTATTATAATAAAAAGTTGTATTCCTTGGAGAATAGAGTAAATATGAGTAAAATGATTGACATATATATATATATATATATATATATATATATATATATATATATATATATATATATATATATATATATATATATATATATATATATATAAATAAAACTTTATTTTATATATATATATATATATATATATATATATATATATTGACGTATATTTAGATATTTAATAAAAAGCTAGAAATAAACAATCTCTTTTTATTAGGTTAAAGAAATCGATGACTTTACCAGATGACACGTTGGAATATTGGGGATTTTATTTACTTCAGGGATCTACAGTTAAATTAAAGGTAATAATAAGAATAGTGCCATTACAGTACAGTTACGAGTATATTAAAGACACTGGAACAATTTAAATATAGGTAATATCCATCGTTCAGACTTAGTTAAAATATGGTTTCACGCAGCCCACCTCTTGGGATCATCTTTGAAAATAATCGGATTTGAAAGCTGAAAATATTATGTAACTCTTCATAAATGTAGCTTGTCTACACATCTAAAATATTTATCTCATTATCACTACTGGTAAAACCGGAAGTCGTAATCAACTTTATTTTTAATGAAACGCCCGGAATATTATTGTATTTTTAGATTCTCTCTAAAATTTTGGATATATTTTGTATAACGAACGACACATCAGCAATTGATATCTGTTAAATTATTCATGTTTTCAAAAATGTCGACAGATAGGTTACGATCACATCACACTTCTAAATACAGGCTATGCCATCATTTAAATTGTAAACAACAGTGTATTTTACAATGAAACACCCTGTATTTTATGACTTACCAAATAAAACGTATCATTAAAAACGTATTAAGGTTATCTACAACTGAAGTTTTCTGTTCTGGAAGTCGTCATCTTCCATTTCTTCATGACACCCATTCCAGAATTCTGGAACCCCGTAACAGCTGGTGCAGATATGTGGATGGGTACTTTATGTTTTTGGAGTCACTTGATAATCTCCAAAATGTATTTGCCGTCTTCAATCTAATCCCTGGCAGTTATGAAAGATATGGTTGACTTTTTCAGGTCCTCTGCTGCAGAGTATGCAGCTTAAGTCTCCATGAATCAGTCACATTGTATGCAGGTGTCCCTTGACTCGCGTATGTCCAGTAAGAAAGACTATTAAGGCGGGGTCCCACCAGTCGCGCTATTCTGCGCTGCGCCGCTCTGCTTCGAGCAGCACGGAGCAGAACTACACAGAGCGGCGCAACTTTGCGCATGTGATTCTAGAGGAACAAATAAGTTCCAGTTTTTATTTACGCGCGCACGATGGAAACAAAATTAGCAATAGCAAGTGCTGCTGTTATAGTAATTAACCATTTTTTATAAGAAAAACAAAAGACCCAGAGGAAACGTCGTTATTGGGTTACACCAGTATTTAAAAGTAGACAAGTTTATAATGGAAATAATCTTTTAAGTGATTTAGTTGCAGGACAGTTTCAAAATTTTTTTTCGTATGTCGTTACACGATTTCGAGTACCTGTTTACAATGATTGAACCAGTAATAAGAAAGAGATGAAACAAAGCATTTATCAATGTCTACTGAAATTAAAATGTAAAATTAGCTTTGCCTGTGTCCATTGACTTTTTCATTTTCACCTTTTCTCTTCTATATGAAGACAACAAAGACGTCATCTTTGTTTTAGCTTCAGCGACGGAACAACCGATATGGTCTGCAATAAATACCCATGCATCATATTTCTTACCTTTTATATGATAATTATTTCTTTTCGGATTCCACAATTCCGGTTTGTCTCTGTATGCCTAAATAAGTTTTTCAACTTCTTCATGATTCCACTCAAAACTCATTGCGGAGATAGTACAGAAACACAATAATCTGTAAAAATGGTCTTCAATCACAAACACCGTTCCAACTAAACGCGCACTTTTCTTTGATCTACACTACTTTACCGACAACCAACGGATAATGTTCGTTCTTGTTTGAACTTGCACGGCGCAGCGCTACTTGTCGTTCCCACTAGTCGCTCAAGCTCGCTCCGCGCACAAATGAACCAAAACAAACAGCGCGGCGCAGCGCAGCGCGACTGGTGGGACCCCGCCTTAACGGTTCTAAGATAATTCCTGCATTACTCTAGCCAGATTAGGGCATGTCCATCCAATATATATTTTATATACATGATATCCAGTAGGAGATGCGTTTAGATCCACGGCTTTTTCCGGTCTCGGACAGTGCTTTTTGGCGCTCCTAAGCGGGGCCCTGGACCGACTTATTTTGTAGCTGATCTTTTTTTAGCAAGTGTATCAGCTCTTTCATTGCTGTGTTTTTTTTTTATACCAGTGCAACATTGACTAGAGACTACCTTATGGCTCTTGAGGTTAAGCCCCTATAGTCGCTTAACTGACGTTAATATTTTTGCCGTTCATTTTTGTTTAATATTAATAATTTAACAATATGAATATGCAAACTTTCCCACTTTAATTGCTATTATTATAATCGTGTTATCTGCATTACTGTTAACAATGTAACTGTTATGTTACAATAAATTATTTAAATCTTTTTATGTTTGCCAATATGAATAATTTTAGCTACTACAAACACACCTTTTGTTATTATTCAAATGAAATGAATTTAAATTTTTGTTTATAACGAATCCAACTAAAATATTGTCCAAACCATTCAAGTATCTTCCAGATATTTACTGACCAAGAAAATGCAAATTTGCATTTGTAATAGCAATAATAATTGATTTAGTCCTTTCTGGTTGGTTGTACTGACGTATAGAGTATGGAAGAAATAATGTTTCATGTCTACAGAGCTCTCAATGTAGATATAAGACATAATGTGAAAGAAAGTGCAGTCCGATGCTTCTAGTTTATACAAGTAACTGTTTTATAGGTCCAAACACTACAATACTTTTTTACTTTATGCTTGCTAGTCTCTTGGACCCCTAGCAGCTATGTGCTTGGCTCAAGAAATGAATTATCAATACAACAATAATAATATTGTGTTATTGAAATAAAATTACTAAATGATATCTTTATTAATGAATGTCGTAATAATTGGACTATGATTGAACGAATTTAAAACGGAACATACGAAATCAATGTATTTCGGCTCAACTCCGCTCTAGGTGGTTGGCCAACAAAAGGTTGTCAAATAATTATATTATAAAAATCCAATACTTCAGCGGGCTGCTGGATTCGGAACTCATTCAAGAACAAGTCAAAACTCCACGCAAATAGGTTGCCTAGAATCACTGAAAAAACTAGACTAAACAAGCAGTTATTATGCTGTCAAACCACTTATCGCTTCCTTATAGTCCAAGAGATAGAGCCGAAATTTTGAACTGATCAGTAATATGACATTTCTCTATTGGAATATATTCATTATCACTGGGTTAAGACTTTGCCTTACAGGCGGACGCCCCTCGTGGTACAGGGGGTGGCTATACAGGGATGAAGTTGTAATTTTTTTCGGAAAAATTAACGATCGATAATATGGCTGAAAATTTGCCCAGAGTAAGATCTTGGTTCCAGAGGTATAACTAGACGAAATCCCAAAGGGCGGACGCGAGAGTGGATACATAAGGTGTGGCGGACAGGGGTGAAATTGCAATTTTTTGGGGAAAAATTAACGATAAGTAATATGTCCGCCATTTTCATGGCTCATTATTTAGCCCCTAAAAACTTTAAATCCAAAAGGGCGGATAGCTGGGTTGGTACAGAGAGCCACAAAACGGGGTCAAATGTACCACTTGCCTGCGCATTTTAGGTCTCGGTAACAATTTTCAAACTGATTTTATTATGATATTTTTATACCGATTGATTTGAAAATTTGTATGCTCACTTCTGTTACTATTCTGAGAAGCGTCAAGTAGAGTTTTCCTCAAAATTTTCCAAAAAAATTTCCGTAAATGAAAATTTTCGTAATTTTTTGAGGTAAAATCTAATTTGTAGAATCCTTTCGATTTTCTGTCAGTTATACCATGATTTTTTTCCAAAAATATTCAAACGATTTTCCGATAAGAAAAAAAAATTTAGAAAAACTTTAAAAATTTCGTCATTTTTCTCACTCTCATTGATGTCATCACATTCATCATCTTCGTCACTTTCACTTTCAATAATATCACATTCATTATCTGCTTCATTTTCAATCACTACTTCTCGAACTGATTCTGACATCTGAGGTCCACTAAATCATTTGAATTTATATGTTTCATCTTCAAACTCCCAACCATGTTCTTCAACAATCAATTCTGTTGGTACTTTTTTATGAGCATTTGTCCAGTTATACCATGATTTGTTTTCCAAAAATATTCAAACGATTTTTCCGATAAGAAAAAAAAATTTAGAAAAACTGTTCTAAAACATTTGATAAAACTCTACGTCATCGTCTGAATCTTTTATAGAATATTTTGTAGTTTTAAAATGATATTATGATAATGTTTTTTTTTTCAAACTAAAGTCATATTTACTTTACAAATCACATTTTTTTCTTAAATATAAATATTTTACGAATTAATTTTTAATTGAATAAATGTTTGATATTTGATATTTTATTAAAGTAATTTTATAATGTTAACTATTAAATATTTTTGGTATAACAAATAGTAATTTTACTTATTTTTTATTACAATAAAAATGTTTTTAAATTTATATTGCATAAATAATGATTGTTCAGATATAAGAAAAATTTGATTTATTATTACATTAATAATCAATTACAAAATATATTATTTCTATTTATCAATAGGTAAAATTCAATTTGTAGAATTCCTTTAACATTTTACAAATAATTATTAATAAAAATCAATTTAATAGTGGAATTATCAATTTTTTAAGTTTTGAAATTTACTTTGTAGATATTTTCAATATTTTTTTTAACTTTCAAATTGATTGAATTTTTTTTCATTAGTTAATTATAATTTTACAAATTCTGTTTGGACATTAATTTTGCATCATTATTATTTTAAAATATTAAAATAATAATGATGCGCGTTAATTTAGATCAGTAGTTCTAGACGCATGCGCTAAATGTAATAAGTATCAAGATGCTTTTATTCAACTTGGTGAAACTGACTTCGATTGTAATGAAGTTTTTGAAACCTTAGAAACTTTCATATGTCACTTATATGGAACAGGACTGACGAGAACAATTCCAAAAAGAAAAGTGAACGATGTCAGAGTTTCACTATTTAACCGGCAGTATAAGTTGCATGATGTGAACGAGCCTTAAAAAAAAACTAAAAAATTTCGATGCTTCAAGCTTACCACTATGTCAAGATGAATTACACCAACATCTACTGCGAGCTCATTATATTTCAAATATTTGGACAAATGCTCATAAAAAAGTACCAACAGAATTGATTGTTGAAGAACATGGTTGGGAGTTTGAAGATGAAACATATAAATTCAAATGATTTAGTGGACCTCAGATGTCAGAATCAGTTCGAGAAGTAGTGATTGAAAATGAAGCAGATAATGAATGTGATATTATTGAAAGTGAAAGTGACGAAGATGATGAATGTGATGACATCAATGAGAGTGAGAAAAATGACGAAATTTTTAAAGTTTTTCTAAATTTTTTTTTCTTATCGGAAAATCGTTTGAATATTTTTGGAAAAAAATCATGGTATAACTGACAGAAAATCGAAAGGATTCTACAAATTAGATTTTACCTCAAAAAATTACGAAAATTTTCATTTACGGAAATTTTTTTGCAAAATTTTGAGGAAAACTCTACTTGACGCTTTTCAGAATAGTTACAGAAGTGAGCATACAAATTTTCAAATCAATCGGTTTAAAAATATCATAATAAAATCAGTTTGAAAATTGTTACCGAGACGTAAAATGCGCAGGCAAGTGGTACATTTGACCCCGTTTTATGGCTCTCTGTACCAACCCAGCTGTCCGCCCTTTTATATTTAGAGTTTTTAGGGGCTAAATAATGAGCCATGAAAATGGCGGACATATTACTTATCGTTAATTTTTCCCCAAAAAATTGCAACCTCACCCCTGTCCGCCACCCCTTATGTATCCACTCTCGCGTCCGCCCTTTGGGATTTCGTCTAGTTATACCAAGATCTTACTCTGGGCAAATGTTCAGCCATATTATCGATCGTTAATTTTTCCGAAAAAAATGACAACTTCATCCCTGTATAGCCACCCCCTGTACCACGAGGGGCGTCCGCCTGTAAGGCAAAGTCTTAACCCAGTTACAATGAATATATTCCAATAGAGAAATGTCATATTACTGATCAGTTCAAAATTTCGGCTCTATCTCTCCGACTATTAGGCAAGCTCCTCTTTCCTTTAAAGGAGACAGATAGTTGAACGATATTTTATACAATGTCTATCACCGGGTATGGATTTATTTTTGTCCAAGTTTTATATTGGTCCACTATTTCAAATGCAGTTCAAACAGACATATATTAAATTGTATGTTCCGTTTTAAATTGGTTCAATCTGTATGTATGTTTGTTAACTTAGAAAACTCAAAATAATAATAATTTTTTTTAGTTGCATATTTCCGCATTTTTAGGTGTGTTCTCGTCATAATGGAGCGCGGATATTGGTTGTAAGGGGAGAAAAAAATTTAAACACTTGTAATCTCATGAGGGAAGGTGGCAAATATGGTGCAAAAATGGATGCAGAATTTAACAAAGTTAAAGTGTTTTATGAAAATGAAAAACCAGCAGATGTTGTGGGTAAGATAACGCTATTAACATTAATTGTCGTTTATTTATATTAACTAGAAGGGACGAAAAAGCTGTACAACTTTATGCCCCCACTTGGTCAACTGAGATTGTGTTTGAAATAACTAAATTAGCAGTATTAAGATACCGAAAGGAAATTTAGGAACACTATGTGATCGCTAATATTCTTCGGCTAAGGACCCGGCGTAATGAGCAATTGAATAAATTGGTCTCCATCAGAAACAAAGATTTCACTCAAGTTTGGCCGTTTCCAGATTCCCGTGATCGCAGTTTTCGTAGATTGCCGAGATTGTCGTAGTGTAGATGCTCGCGTAAAAGTTGTGGATGGACTAATTTGTCATTTAAAATATACGTGGTTTCTTTTCGCTCTTATTGAATATTGTTCTGAAGCTATTTTCTTGTGGCATGTTAAAGTAATTACTATTTAAATGGGAATAAGCCACAATTAAAGGTTAAAATAAGTTTATTGACGTTTATTTTTTATTAGTGGAAATTGAAACGTCAATAAACTTACTTTAACCTTTAATTGTGGCTTATTCCCATTTAAACAGTAATTTCTTTTATCGAAGTTGGAATAAATTATGCAGGAACCACAAGCAACAACATAATAACCCAAAAACCGATGTACTGCATCATTTTAAAAGTAAATTCATTTTCAAATGTCCACATTGTTATATTGATTTAATTTTTTTAGATATGATCGATGAGGACAAAGCTGAAGAGGAATTGGATAATAATGATAACGGTGTCGGACCTTCTAAAAAGTGGAAAAGAACAGACCATAGCTTTTATCCGAATGAAAATGCGCAACCGGCAGAAAATCATACACATCAAGAGACTGAACCTGTGCCAAAAATAAGACATTCCAAAAGACATTTAAAAGAATGGAAAGAAAAAGTGGATGCCCTACGCAAAAAGTTAGAAGGTAAGAGTTACATGTAACTGATACCTGTAATCGATCCGATAGAGTATCAGCATTGAAGATAAAAAGTATTTGCAGAATATTTTCATAAATGTCCACGTCAAATGTCAAATAATATTTTATGTTATATGTTTAATTACGTGCTACGTCAAGTTGGTTTTCTGTCATCGTATTCTATTTGTTAAATCCTATCACGTGACACCTCGCATAGCCCTGTACGTTAAGTCGTTTGGGCTCCTTTGGCAAAGCGCCATGTTTTGTTTTCTATGTCGTCGTATTCTATTAATTAAAATTGATCACATGAAACCTCACACGTTACGATCGAACCAATATTTGATTTTTCAATACCACTGCATTATATTCGCTAAAAGATATCATATGACACCTCACACGTCTCGATAGGACTAATATCGGTGGAGATAAACGAATCCACACAGGAAAAAGAAGAAGAGCGATCCTGTGGCGACAAGTTCACAGCGACTATGATGTTATCGGTTCCGAAACTAACCAAGCAAGGTTCTGAACCGTACGCGTGATCATTTTAAATTCCGGGAAACTTATCACAACAAGAAAAAATTGCGAATTTGTAAAGAAAAAATAGTTAAAATAATTTAAGATCTAGAACTTTGTGTTAAATAAAACATTAATTAGATATTGATTTGCATTGTTTTTTCAGGAAATCGAAGAAAGCGAAGTATTTCCGCACTAGATGCTCACATTAAACACGGTGGTAATGCAATGAATACTTCTGATGTAGACGGAGAAAGTGAGAGTAGCGTCTCTAGTTTTGAGACGGAATTACTTCAGTGTTATGATGGAAAAATATTACTTTCGAGCAGTTTTCAACACAGCAACAGGTTTTGTAACAGCACGCAATATTTAGATCAAAGTAACCATATGGTTACCGAACATACGGTCGCTACAGACGGTTATTACTATTATATATTTTATTCAGATAATGATATAGTTAAGAATGATATACATGTTGTGTTTAATATTTATAAAACAACCTACGGATTTAAAAATGATACGAGTGGAAAAGAATGCATAAATCAAACAGTTTGCGAATTTCCGATACATTTAATGTCTAATGAGATAGTGATAGTTGAAGTGCCTACGAGAGACGGAATAGAACACGAAGACGATGATATAACATTTCTTACAAGTACTTGTAGACCGAGAATGGAGGTATATGTAATTTTTCCCATATTGGTGTTAATTTTCATAATGGTCTGTGCGTTTTTGTAAAGTGTTTCCGTAGATATTCGCTAGGCAACAATTTTGAAAACCCTTTAAAGTCACCAGTGATTAAAAATCGACTAGAAAAGTTATTGTTTTCTAAAGAGCCGATACCTACATGGTGGTATAAAGCCAGCTGCTCAACCTTTCATTTAATATTGAAATTATTCGAATGAGTTAATGGTTTTTTGAATTATGAACTAATCCTGCAAAATCGTCAAGTGACGTACTGCGAGATTTAGGCATATTTAAGCATTGGTTTTACTCCAATACAGTGAGTATGTCATGAATATTTATCGCCAAAAAAATATTTGTTCGTATTAATTACGTATTGTTATATCGTAGTATACATAAATAAGGCAAAGACTAAATATATTGAATTGACAGGGAGATCAAGAATAATACGTGAGAATGACAACAGTAGAAGGTAAAATACAAAAGTCTGAAGATGTAGAAATATTTTAATACCCGGGAGCGACGTTCACCAGGAAACCTAATACGTAGGAAGAAATGTAAAAGAGAATAATAGTTGGCAATCGTTGCGTCTTTACTCATGAACAAATTAATAAGATCCGTAAACTAATTTTCGAACAAATTCAGATTTTTGCTTTAATATATGCCTTCTAAGAATTGCAAGACAAAACAGACGTTGATAAAGATGTTAATAGAGACATGGGGAATCTAAAAATTGCATTCCACGACATATCTCCTCCACTAAGCAAAAATTCTTAGCGAATTTGGTTTCTAGTACTCTTACAGAGTATATCGAAATAAAAGGAAAAGACAGTTAAGTTTTGATTTCACGTACAGTACGTCTGTGTATCCGCTTATACGTATTTCAACCTAATAGGGATCATCAGAGACGGCTATTCACAGTTGCTCTGAAAGTGAAAATAAATCTTTTCTGTCTTAGGAAGCAACTCTAACATGGCTTCGTATAGACGCAAATAGCGACATCTGAAGCTAAGGGTCAGCAAGTGGGGGATTGCTTATACCGGCAATCATTCGGAAAAAAGAACACTAATTGGGGTAATTGGAAGAAAATAAAAAAGGTAGACTTAAAACAATGTTGAAAAGATGTAGAACTTAAACTCACAAACTTAAAAAATAAAGATAAAAAGCATAGAAGATTGGAAAACTATAATCCAATAATCGATGGCTTGAATTATTATCACCATCTTAGGCTTTATAGCACATTGTTGGTCTTGTCCAGTTCCAGGATCAGTTTCTAGTGATGCTTATTTTTGACTTGGTTTTCCAGAATCGCACTTCTAACGTTCTTAGTTTTTTTTTCCACGTAGACTTTATGATATGGTACATAATATCTTCTGGTAATGTTGGTCAATTAAAAATAAATTACAGATTAACACTTCTCTATACCTGAAGCGGCTGATGCTATTAGAACGCATTGAAAAGTGTATTAACGCTTCCCTCAAATCGCTTCTTTAGGAAACAGCAACTTAATTGTTTCCAGTTCTCCGTTAAGCACTATTGAATAAACGTACTCTACTATTAAAGTAAACGTGTTACTTGGTATTCTGCACTAAATTTTCTTAACAGAGTGATATTCACGTTTTTTTTTTATTTTGATTTAAGATTTAACAAGGTTAGATTATTTGTATTAGCGTACTAATTTGCAAAACGTACTGTTTAATAAAATGTTTTGTGATATTTTATATTCGTTGTAAAAAGGTTAGACATAAAAATACAGGGTGCGCTATTTGCAGAGATAATTTTTTGGAGGTAAATTGAGTTCTTTGGATATTATATAAACACCTACGATCTCCTGATTGCCACTCTAAATAGAAGAACTCACCTCAGTGATATTGTAATTGAGCATGAATTTAATTAAAATGTTAAAATTTTAGATATTGTTGATCTTTAAATTAATTTCAGTGTACGTTGTTGTGTGTTGTTTATAAAAAAATGCACAGGGTATTTAATAGAACACAATAGATTTGAACATGTAACGTCTTCTGATCGATTTTACAAACGTTCATATATGTGATTTGAATTTTACAGTTGATTAATTGAGCTTCAAAAACATTTTTATTTTTGACATTTTATGTGAACACTGGTATAAAAATTCCGATGAAGAAGGAAGAAGAAGAAAATAATAGATAACAGAGGAATCAATTTTATTTTTTTAGCTGTCTGTCTTCTTTTATGAATGTTGGCAATCACATATATAAATTCTTTTCTATTTCTCGCAACGCCCACTAGTTTTCCAATGGTTTTAGCCCAGCTCATTGCCTTATGTATCTTGTCCAACAATCTATCCTATGCCCACTCCTTTCGTACCGTCCATTTTACCACGTAGCATTAACTGCAATAGATTTGATTTTTTAGTTCTCGTGATATGAATTTATATGAATATAGTACGTAATTTTTTGTCTTGATTTTTGTAAACATTTCTCTAACCTTGTTCATGCTTCTTACTAGATTTTTTGGTAACACGGCCCTTTTTTGTTTATATCTAACTGTTAAACAATCAGTGCATTACATCATAGCTTTCTTAGGATTGCCTATAAAATTTTGCTTTCCAATTGTTTAATTGATCACTTGTTTTTGTATACAGATAAAAAGTGTACTCATTGTAACGGTATATTATCTTTGATGTCTGGCCTTTAACTTAGTGCCATTAACTTAAGGGAAAAAAAATTATCTTTGGTGTCGTAGTCTAGAATTGATTCTGACGTACATTTCGTCTGCAACTTCGGAAAATGTTATCAAAGGAGATGCGGGAGCAGACAGAACTTTCTGTTACTCCTGTCACTATCGCTGTCAGAACCAGAAGAAATTACGCCTGCACCTTTGATAATATGTACCGCAGTTGTAGACGAAGCAATTCCAAACCATAGCCAGTAAACCCCGAATACAAAGTACCATTACAAAACACCGATGAAAGTCTGCATAACTCTTTGATACGACGCATTTATGGGGGGATTTGAAAACGTGTGTTGTTATTGTTTCCCCTAACGATGGCTATACTGCCCTAGACATCCCATCTGGATTAACTGCTTCATCTTTTTTATTTTGGTTGTAGTTTTTTGGTAATTTCTTCGTTTGATATTTTGGCCGACGTTGCGATTACTGTTTTCTTTAGTTCTACTGATTTTCTGTCATAATTTTTGTTCACGAAATGGTTTATTTCTTTCAACGCATTTTTGCATCATTTTCCTGCAGTACTATTCTGTTATTTGCTTTCTCTGCTCTGAGTTTTGATTATTTTATGTCTTCCTATCACTCACTCTCTTTGAGTGAGTGATATGCATATAACATTAATAAAACGTTAATCTTTCAATACGTCAACATTTATTATGCAATATTAAATGAGCGTTTGTGTAATCGGTTTTTGAAGTGATTATTATGCATTATTAATTACTAAAGTTTTTGTAATTCTCTACCAACTTCATTGCTAGTGGCACATATTATATTTCTAGTCATTACAGATGATATAGAATCAGTGGTTGTATTTTACTCGTTTTTAGATATACGTTGAATTTAAAGTTACCGTTGAAGCTACAATCTATTGCAAATAATAGCAAAAGGAATTCATAACATCGTTTAATTTTTTTACATCACGAACTACTGATATATACCACATGCCTCGTCCTTAAAATATTTATTTCGCTAAGAAGAAATGTTCAGTCAATAAAAGAAAAGAATA
Source organism: Diabrotica undecimpunctata (assembly GCF_040954645.1). Taxonomy (NCBI): domain Eukaryota; kingdom Metazoa; phylum Arthropoda; class Insecta; order Coleoptera; family Chrysomelidae; genus Diabrotica; species Diabrotica undecimpunctata. The sequence continues at coordinate 142,212,002 of NC_092810.1, read as the reverse complement.
TTAAAAGAGAAAATGCGAGACTCTAATGAAATACTAAAATTTTTTTTTATCAATTTCCATTCAATCTTCATACCAAACACCGTATTTCCGGAGAGACATTCTTTGACTCTTGGACGCTATTCAAAGCATGTAGGAGCAGTAATTGTAAATTATTTAAAAAATGTTATTCCGACATGAAGAAATGATGTTTTTTTTTTGTTATATATTGCAATCAAGTATCTTCAACGAATTAAAGACTTATATAAGTAGGCACTAATAGTACAAGAACCTTTATCGGACATAAACGTGTTAAAATTTTTAATCCCCGTTAAAGAAACATCGTTTAAACATGTGTTTCACTTTAATAATGTCGTTTTAGATTTACTTCCTTTAACTTCGTAAAACATTAACTAATAAATATGTCAGAAAGATGCCTCTGTATATGACGCTCTGATGATACCTAAAAAGGTTGAAATACGTATAATCGGATGGCAGATGCCTTGCATTGAAATTAAATCTAAAACCGTCTTTCTGTTTTATTTCTTAACTCGGTTTCGAGTACTAGAAACTAAATTCACTAAGAATTTTGCCGTGATGAATATGTAGAATGCAAATTGAAGATTCCCTTGCCGACTAATTTATCAATATATCTGCTTTGCAAGTTGTAGAAAGCACAGTGTTAAAAATTTGAATTTAGTTTCTCTAAGTAGGAAATCTCAGGATTTCTAATGTAATAAAGATGTATTTATTAGTGATATTTACGCTGTTTTTGGATTGTCGTCTTAAACGCTCTTCTTCGTCTTTCTACTTTCTGTATAGATTTGAACCTGTTCTATCTTTGGTTGCCTTGTTATGGGATTTTAGCATTCAAGTACTTCTTCAGCAGTTTGGTGAATTGGTATTTTTACGTGTGTGTGTTCTAATTATTTTACAAATCTACCTACAAGTCCTGGACTTTGTATTTCAATGATTTACATGATTTGCCTGAAACCTTGTTGTTCATCCAAAAATTATAAGCAATACAATTATAATCGAAATTAACATTCTGAATTCCCTAAACAAAATTTCATAAATTTCTTATATTTCAGTTAAAAAATATTGTCCAGTAAAGGTTCTAAGTAATGTAAACATTAATAAAACATGTGATATTATTAGTTGTAAAGTTTATTTGCAATTAGTTGCTGTTTATAATGAATATTTGGCAGAAACCCTAATTAATAATAACTCGATATTGATATGGTTTTAAAGTATTTTGCTCCATTAGTTTTTACTCAGTATTGGACCAGTGTCGATAACAGGTTTGTTATGACTTTACAAAGTGTTTATTACTGTTATAGTTCTGTAGGATAGCTGCTACTCTAGTTTAAAAAGTCAGTTCTAATTTTGTTGCGGTTAACGTATACCGCGCATACCAATGGTGTCAGGTGAAATTTCACTAGATCTTTACAATTTTACAACCTAGTCAGATGGGTTTTTTAACAGCTGCGATTAATAAAGCAATACGACTGAGTGGAGCTGCTAAAATTCATAGTTCGGTTAACGTGACAACAAAATTGATAACTCAACAAAAGAGGGTAGGAAAACTAAACCACGATCAAAAATAAGGTATGGATCAAGTACAGGAAAATCTGACCAAAAATACTTGAAGAGTATTCGGAAAATTAAATTAGTGATAACACAATACATAATGACAGTATTCACAGGGACCATAAATGTGGGCTTTTACAGCAAAAGCAATCCATAGACTCCACCTTACACAACGAAATATGGAGAGAACAATTTTAAATACAGACTAAAAATCAGAAATTTATATATATATTTAGGGATTCTACAGTATTCACTGCCTTCCCTCGCTCAACCGTTTCCATCTCTCTCTGTTGTTCCATTCTCCATCGTTTAGTCCTCTCTTACTCATGGCGTCGTCTACTTCGTTCCTCCAGGATTTTCGGGGTCGTCCTCTTTTCCTCCTTCCTATGGGGCTCCATTCGGTTATTTTCTTTATCCATCTGCTGTCGCTAGTTCTTCTTACATGTCCATACCACTTTAGTCTTTTTTGTTCTATATATGTTAGTATGTCTGTTTCTATTGATGTTCTTTGCTTTATTTCGTCATTACTTCTCCTATCCATTCTTGTTACTCTGCAGCATCTTCGCAGGCATTCCATCTCTGTTGCTACTATCTTACTGCTGGTTTTCTTGTTTATGATCCAATTTTCAGCCCCATATGTCATAATACTTCGCACTAATGTTTTATAAATCTGCGTTTTTGTCTTTAGTCTTGTCAAATCAGAAATTTAAGATGTATTAAAGATTAGATAATAAACAGACGAAGCTGTCAGCTAGCAAGAATGTTTAATACTAGATGGCATAGGAAAACATCACGATGGAAGTCCTGTAGACAAAAACAGAAAACGAAGCCGACCGATCACAAGACGATACGATAATATCAGGAAAACACAAAATAAAAAAAATTAATGGACGCAGTACAAAGCCGAAGTACAGTTCCGGCAAAAAAGAATCTTTACATTGCCAAATAATTCACTAAGTTCGAAGAAAAATTGCAGGCTTTATGTATGCGCTTTTTTAGCATTTGAGGGGAGAGGGCGACGGCGGCTATCTGTTTCTTTAGTTTATTGTGCGTGTTTGTACTGTACACAGTTGGCTTTATGCGAGTATGCAGTGTTAAACTTCTGTTTATTCTCAGTAAAGTTTGGGATCGTTAAATTTTAAATTGAAGTGAAAAATATGGGTCGAAAGAAACTCACACAACAGGAGACAGTTCGTGCTCTAACGTTATTTGGGAAAGGGGACTCTGTAATTACCGTAGCACGTGATATTGGTGTTAGAGAGACCATATATCAATTGAAACAGTCGGCTGCGTCGTTGCCTTCAGGGACTGTCACGGAAAGAAAACCTGGTTCTGGATCTTCTAAAAAAACATCATCTAGAACTGACACCATTATCAGGCATGAAGTAATATTGAACCCTTTCATAACTACCTCAGAATTTAAAAATAAACATCCTGATTTTCTTCAGAACGTTTCTACAAGAACGATTCGTCACCGGCTTCAGAAAGATTTAGCACTACCAAGTCGACTTGCTGCAAATAAGCCTTTGCTTACAAAAGCAATGAAGAAAAAAAGATTAGATTTTTGTAAAAGGTATCAGCATTGGACAGCTGAACAATGGAATAAGTCATGTTCAGTGGCGAAAGTACGTTCAGGTTAGTAAGAGGAAACTCCAAATTTGTTCGTCGTCCACACGCCGCGTCAAGGTACGATCCAAAGTTCACAGTTAAAACCGTCAAACATCCTGACAGTGTAGGGAGCGTTTAGTGGAAATAAACGAAGGCAGGGTTGTATTTCTTTCTTATTTGTTACACTATGTGAGTGTTCTAGAACAACATTTATTGAACTTGTGGGAAATTCACGAATGTGACTTATGTATGTACGATGGTGCCCTGTTCACAAGGCTAAGACAGTGTCAAAGTTCATGAATGATCACCATATCAACGTATTGGAATGGCCAGGTCTCGCCCGACTTAATCTCATCGAGAACGCCTGGAATATGATGAAAAATAAGGTTCAAAAGTGTCGACCGAGCAACATAAATTAGCTGAAAGACTAGTTGTGGAAGTATGTATGGAAGAAGAATATTTCTTAAACCTTGCTCAATCCATACCCAAGAGAATCCAGCTTGTCATCGACTACAAGGGTGATATGACAAAGTATTAATTTGTAAAATGAAAACAACAATTATCCTGATTGATGTGTTTTATTCACTGTGTAAAGATTATTTTGCCGGTACTGTAGATGGAAACAGGTGGAGAAGATGTACGTTCAAAGAAGGACTGAGGAACACACGGGATAAAGAAAGGATTTAGAAGCGTGTAGTGAAGGACTACGACAGCCAGTTTCAAAAGCACGGCGATCGATGTTATAAAGCAAATATGTCCATTTTTCTTTACAATGAGAGTAGAAATACGCTGGCGATGAACAGTAATAATTATCTGACAACACCGCTCAATAGAATGGAAGCAAAATAAGCATACCTGTTTTTTGGTGGTTCAAGGTCGCGGCTCAAATGGTGTAGAATAGTATAGGTTAGAAAGTATCTAAATCCATTCTATCCTTACTGTTACTAAAACTTCCAGGTTATTTGGACCGTTTTCTTGTCGTCTTTCGTGAGAATTTAAAGTCTGTCATCTGTCTATATTTTCTAAAGGAACCTTTTAGAAAACAATTATGTTAAATATATATATATATATATATATATATATATATATATATATATATATATATATATATATATATATATTAATTTTTATTGATTCCTACATTCTTTAAGAGCATATCCATATCTAGAAAACAAGTAATTCTAATGATTGTATTTTTATATTTTTACGTTATTGTTAAAAATTTAATGTTTAAATTCTATGATTAATTTGTATCTGTGATCTTTAGTAGTGTAAGTGTATATTGTTAAAGTATTATAAATATATAAATAATTCTTGAAGTAAAAAGTATATTTGAAAATATTGTATTTTTATTTGAAAATCAAAATCAACTTTCGCTTTTTTTGCTTAATAAAAATCGATCTTACGCTGGCCAAAAAAAGCGTAAAAGCTGACCATACCATACTAAAATTTGGCGTTCAATTTCTGGTAGAACATAAACCAAAGAAAAACAGTACCTATCCACAATAGATTATTCTTTATTAAATAATAAGCTTTTTCTTCTTCTTTTTATTTAGACATGACTATCTGTTTTCCAATGTAGCCCCAGTAAGTTGTCATTCCATCGTTTTCGTGGTCTTCCTACTGATCGTCTTCCCATTGGGGAACCGTCTCTTGTCATCTTTACTACTCTATTTGTTGTCATTCGGCTTATATCATCGTTCCATTCTACTCTTTTATTTCTTACCCAGTTCTTGATGTTCTCCACCTTGCATCTACGTCGTATATCTGTACTTCTAGCTCTGCCCCATAGTGTCTTACCATCAATTTTTCTAAATGTTTTCATCTCTGCTGTTTCTTACATCCTTAAAAATAATAAGCTTTGAAGATTAATTGGCGCGATATACTGACATGATGTTGTGGAGGAAATCTGGTGTTCATGTTCTCAATTATTATTGAATCTGGAAAACGACATAGCCCTACCAGACAAACGAGTTAATTTCCTTTAAAAATTTGGATAACTGTAGATATACACAAACTAGTAAAACGTAAAAATCAGTATGGCAGATGTACAAGATAAAGTTAACTTCCTGACTCATACACAATTTTTTAATAATTTATTGAGTATTAAAATAGCTAAAATTAATTACAACAGAAGTTAAGAGTTTCCTTACCGATCTACATTTTCGGGTGAACATCAATGGTATAGTCATAGTGACAAAAAATTAGTAATAAGTGGCGTTCTTCAGGGATCAGCACTCGGTTCTATCTTACTTAACATGTACACTTCTGATCTCCGTTCTGTTTCCTCTAGTGTTTTATTTTTTGAAATAATATCTAAGATTTTGATAAGATGTGTTTATGTGATGCACTACGTGGATTTTACCACTGAATATTTCTATCTTACATATTGGACATACACACAACAGAGTTATTGCATTGCTACAAAACGGAAGAAGTCAAGTTTATTTATCCAAAACGTATATATTCCGAGAACTACAGTACGGAGAGCTTTTCATCGTTTCATAGAGACTGGTACATACTCACGTCGACCTGATTTCGGTCGTAGAACAGTTACCTCCCAAAAAGATCATCGATTTATTGTGATGGAACTTTTAAGAAATCACCATTCCTGTGCAATTGCTGCAAGAAACCATCTGCAGGAGGTTCGAAATGTGAATGTAAGTGAAAGAACGGGTAGAAGAGGTCTTAATGAAAGAGGACTAATGGCAAGAAGGCCGGCTATTGTTCCCGACTTATAACCCAGACACTATAGGAATCGATTAATTTTTGCTCGACAACGTCAACACTGGGATATACAGAATTCTCTGTACTGATAAATCGCGGTTCTGTTTGAAGTCTGGCGATGGCCGAGAGAGGAATTGGAGGTGGAAAAATAAAAGATATGCCCAAGCTTTTATGTCTCAGAGGAGAAAGTTTGGCGGTGGTTGTGTCATGTTTTGGGCTGGAATCTCATTTGAAGCTTGAACTGAACTTATTTTCATCAATGGCCCTCTGAATGCTCACCAGTATATAAAGGATGTTTTGGCAGAAGCACTAGTTCCATTTGGTCTATTTATTGGGGACAATTTCGTCTTTATGTATAATAATGCACGGGCGCATACTGCAAGAATCGTATCAAATTACTTGGGGAAGGTAGGAGTTAATATTGTAGTATTAATTAATGATTAGAATATCATCGAACATCTTTAGGATGAACTTTATCGTAGGGTTAGAACTCAACCAGGCCCGACAAATGATTCCTCTAGTCTTTATTCAAAATTTGTTCCTTTCCCTTCCAAATCATATGCAAACGGTTATTGATACTTTGGGGGATAATACGCGATATTAGACAATTTTGTTTAAGTTCTCTCGTAATTTTTATTGTTTGTAATTCATTTCGACATTACACCATTTTTTAATTAAATAAATTATGCTAACGAATCAAGCAGTAATGGCCATTTTTTGTTTTAAAATTGAAAGATGTTGAGTATACAAGATGAAACAGTGCATAAAACTTCCAATGCATTTTTATTTTCGGAAATTTATAGGGTGGTTTCTTATACGTATGTGGGGAGGTTCACGGTGTCTCTTATAATCATAATCTGGTTAGGATCTCTTTCCTGTTGATTTTACAGGTTTGGTCCCAAGTTGCCGATCCATATGTTATGACTGGTATGATGATGCTATTTGCCATTTTTAATTTCGTTTTCAGGCTTATATTGCTGTTTCTTCTAATTAGAAATCTTGGTGTGCCTCTCTTACCTCTTAGAGATAGCACTGTTGACATACGGTGTGTATGTCATTCTTTTGTCCATTAGCACTCCCAAGTATTTTACCTGGTTGAACCATTCTATATGTGTATTGCATATCCCCACTTGATGGTCTAAACTTCCGAATCTTTTTTGGAACATGACTGCCAGCGACGTATCGAAACATGATTAGTATGGGCGACAATAAAAAAAGAAAAAAGAGGTTGGTCGAATTGTTTTATATTGTATAAAAGAATTTATAGCATACAAAATACTACAATTATCCTAAGGAAATATCTCCAATCTCCAAGATTTAGCTCTGGCAACTGATGGAGGGCTTCGATATTCTGGATCTGAAAATATGTATCATAATTATTTGTTTTCATGTTTTTCCATATAATTTTTTTTTATATTCCAATAAATTTACAATTTGTCTAATCAATAGTATAATGAATAAATAATTTAAACAATTTAATAAAGGAGCAAATAAAGCTTTATGAGGCAATTTTATGAGTAAAATTATTGATTTGATAGGTGGATTAAAGTTATGACTTAATTAGTTCAGGTATTAACTCTCCTGCTAGGGGTTTGGGTGTCTATGTAAATTTTGGACGTAATTCCCGAAACAACTTTAAATTTCAGCTTTTACAGTTTTCATTTTGGAGTATTTTGCAACAGAGCTTCTTGAAATGTACCAAAGAGCATTATTTAGAAGAAAAAATACAAATAGCTGATCATAAAGAAATCGCTTCATAAAAATTCATTTAGGAAATGATTCTATAGTGGCGTCAACGACTCAGGCAGATTATTGAGAAAACGCTTGAGTTCGGAGTCGACACCCACCACATATTCGTGGGTTTCAAAGCCGCATACGACTCAGTCAACAGACAAAAACTTCTACAGGCTATAATGGAATTTCAAATGCCGCTTCATCTTGTTCAACTTACGGAACTTACACTCACAGGCGTAGAGAGTTTAGTCAGAATCCAAAACGACTTTTCAAGACCCTTTCATTGTAAAAATGGACTGAGACAGGGAGATGGACTGTCGTGTCTCTTATTTAACCTTGCACTAGAAAAAGTAATTCGAGAGTGCCATATTAATACGAATGGCACCATCTTTAATAAATCTGTACAAGTGGTCGGATATTCAGATGACATAGACATTATTGTTAAGTCCACAGAATCTCTGATCGAAACATTTCGATCACTAAGGGCGTCTGCACTGAGAATGGGATTAAAAATAAACGCACAGAAAACCAAGTATATGTATTGTACTAGATTAGGCAACCAGATACCTAGACTATTAATTGATGATCTGGAACTGGAAGGTTCATCTACCTGGGCTCGCTGCTGACCAAAGAAAACAATGTCAGCTAAGAAATTAAAAGAAGAATAGTGCTTGCCAATAAGTGCTATTATGGTTTGAGGAAACAGATGGCCCCAAAACTACACAGAAAAATTAAAGTTACCATATATAAAACACTAACAAGGTCAGTACTTACACAGAACGACCAAGAATTGCTTAAAGGTTTGGAGAGAAAAATTCTAAGGAAAATATATGGAGGAATCCAAGAACATGGTTTGTGGCGTAGGCGCTACAACTTTGAGTTATATAGCAGTTTTGGGGAACCTGACGTTGTAAAATGTATTAAATTAGCACGCCTTCGATGGATAGGACATGTAATTGGGCGAGATGAAGATGCAACGATCAGGAAAATTTTCGAGCGAAGAGGACCAGTGGGAAGACGAACCAGAGGAAGACCAAAACTTATGTATCAAGATAACAGTGGTTAACGTTAAAGCATGGAGAAGAGTTGCCAGAGACAGGGGCGAATGGAAGATTATTCTGAAGAAGGCTTTGGCTCATAACGAGCTGTAATGCCACTGATGATGAGCTGATCATAAAGAAATCGCTCCATAAAAATTCATTTAGGAAATGATTCTAGAGGCGTCAACGACTCAACACGCAAAAAAAATTATTACCTATCACTGCAGGTACAATGTATCACGAATTTTTTTAAAATAGGGTAATGAAATAAATAAAACAATATATAGATTTTGTACGAAGCAGTCAACAAAACAGTTACCAAAAGTGAATTTTATTAATAAATAATTTGAAGCATTTTCCATTTAGATATTACTTGCCATATGACGATCCCATTTAAAGTAATATTTCACAATGGAACCAGATGTCATTTTTAATAACTACGTCACTGAAACATTATAAAACGCGCACTGAATGAAGCATACACAATCCGAGAAAAAATTAAAATATAATAAAATATCACCTTTTTGTTGAAAATAAATACAAATTATTTTAAAACAAATACAATCAGAATATCGATAGATGGTTCTTAACATCCTTAATTTATATCTAATTCACTATTTTACTGGGAATAGAATGATTTATATCTTACCTAAATCTTGTTTGTTCTGTATGATGGCTAAAATAGAATAATCATTAGATTCCTCTTCTTTAATAAACACTTCAGGCCAAATCTTCGAAATTCTTGCTATCATACTATCCTGTAGGGCGGACAAGTTTTTATGCAAATTAATTGTTAATTCTAGATTATGTTCATAACCAGCTAAACAAATTTCTTTAATTTCTTCTCCAAAATTAAAAACTTCACCGTATAGAATGTGTAGTGCTCGTATCAGGGCTATATCTTCATAATATCCGCCTTCTTTAAGATCGATTTTTTTTCTTTCCTCCTTTCGACGGTTTCTTGATGATAAAGTAGATCTGAAAAGATAATAAAATTATAATCAATAATTATTTTAAGCGTAGCTTTTATACTGGCATTGTATTAATTTTCTCTATAAGTAAAATGCAGAGCAGATCGTCCCGACACAGAAGAGCAGATTGTCACGACACAGAAGAGCAGATCGTCACGACACGAAATAGTTAGAAGAGTCCATTTACTCGATAAGGGAAGTCCGTTATACAACATGTAAACTTTTTCAATTTTATTAAAATCTATAAAAATAATAAGAAAATAGGGCCTGCGTAGCGCAAGCGGTAGGATGCTTGACTCGCAAGCCGGTGGTCCATAGTGTCTTACCATCAATTTTTCTAAATGTTTTCATCTCTGCTGTTTCTTACATCCTTAAAAACAATAAGCTTTGAAGAGCAGATTGTCACGACACAGAAGAGCAGATCGTCACGACACGAAATAGTTAGAAGAGTCCATTTACTCGATAAGGGAAGTCCGTTATACAACATGTAAACTTTTTCAATTTTATTAAAATCTATAAAAATAATAAGAAAATAGGGCCTGCGTAGCGCAAGCGGTAGGATGCTTGCCTCGCAAGCCGGTGGTCCGGGGTTCGAATCCCACCGCCGGCAAGAACATCTAGACATTTTAAAAATGTCTATAGGCCCCAGGTCGACTCAGCCTGAATAAAAATGAGTACCTTGGGTAAAACCAGGGGTAATAATAGACGGTTGAAGCGTAGCACTGGCCATGTTACCTTCCTTGTATACCGTAGGCCCTAGATATAGCAGACTACCCTGCTATACTCCCAAAGCCGCGACAGCGGTATAAAACGGGAGACTATTATTATTATTATTATAAAAATAATAAATAAATAATAAAATTACTTTATTATATATATAATAACGGATTTATTACGGCTGTCGCCGCTTCTCCGCCCCCAATTTCCATCTTTTTCTGTCATATGCAGTTGCCTCTTCTAAGTCTCTTGCCGCCATTGCTTCATCAATATCGTTGCGCCAACTTCTCCGTGGTCGTCCTCTCTTTCTTCTTTCAGGAGGGATCCATTCCAGTACTCTCCTAGGCCATCTGTACTCTGGCATTCTTTTAACATGTCCGAACCAGATTAATTGTTTTCTTTCTATGTCATCATTGATATTTCTCTCCATTTTCATTTCGTTTCTTATTTGTTCGTTTCTAACTCTCTCCAGTTTCGATCTACCGCAGCTTCGTCTCAGATAATCCATTTCTGTCGTCAAAAGTTTGTTTCTATTAGCTTTGGTGACGTCCCATACTTCCGAACCGTAAAGTGTAATACTTTGGACTATACTACCGTAAATGTGTTTTTTGGTTTCTCGTCGAATTGTTTTTTGCCAGAGAAGAGAGTTTAGGGCACGGGTCGCTGCTCTGCCCTTGTTTATTCTTTCCCTGATTTCGTCTGCGCTATTTCCCTTCTTGTTGAAAATGACCCCCAAATATTTGCAGGATTGCACGCCTTTGATTTTGTCGTCTTCCAAGACTAGGTCACATATTTCATCTGTTCCCACTGAGAGATATTCACATTTTGTCATATAAATTACTTTATTCAATTTTAAAAATATTATTTAAAATTTAAAAATATAGAAAATATAAAATGAAGCTTCGCGCTAGTCTACAGTACCGCCTTGTTTAAATTTAAATATGGTTGTGTAAATGAATCGATACATTTGTCCTCCCTGTATCCCTTCGATGTCCTCCCCTATAGTACCGATCGAGGAATGCATCTCGCAAACCACAAGAGCGTGATCGTGGATAAGAGGGACAGACGCAACTCGAGAGTGAACCAATGCAGACGTATTAAATTCGTTTTGTTCGTTGTTTCGTAAAATAGTGTAAACCATGGTAATCAACTTCAATTACCGGTAAGTCATCCCTAGTTTTACCTGAACCTATACATTGTTTGCTTGTTTAATTTGCCACACGCCTACTGTGCCACTTTTTTCTTCGTCTGGGCTTTAGCCAGTCAGTCAGTCTCAACAATTTCATTAAAGGAAAAAAAGGGTATTATTGCCATAAAAAACTAAAATAAATATCATTACAGGTAGGATATAGACGTGGTCACTAGCTTCTTGTCTAGTGGTCCATCAGAACATTAATTTTAGACGAAAAAATGAAGCACTAAACGTAACAATTTTCTGCAACAAGATGAATTGTGAAACTTTTTGCATTCGATTCGGAAAAGTGTCAGGAAAGTTTGAGAATGAAGTTCATGGTGGTAAAATGAAAATTGCATTTTGTGCATGAGTAAAATGCATTTTCAAAGTACACAGAAAATTAAAACATTGGCAACTAAAAATATACCGACAGGAATGAGTTTAATTTTATTACTCGGGAGGTTTTCGAGGTCGATGAATATGAATATGATAACCACGATGGTCCTCGAGCTACCTGGTGGCCAGGTTGGAGCTCGTCTTCTGGAGTTTTATTCTATTTTCATTCCAAATCAGTCGAAAGTCATTACTTAGATGGTTTTCAAGGACGCTGAATACGAATATTATGACAACCACGATCCTCGAGCTACCCGTAGTCTGGTATAGACTGCGTCTCTTGGAGTTTTATGTTTTTTTTTTATTTGAAATCAGTCACAAGTCATTACTCGGACGTTTTTTCGGTTGCTGAACACGAATATTGTATCTCCGAGGTATCTGGTGCTGAGCGTGGATCTCATCTCCTGAAGTTTTTTGTTTATTTGTTATTTACGATTTTTATTAACATAAAACTCCAAAGACGAGGTCACCCTAGGCAACAGATACCTAGGAGACCATCGCCATCATAGTATTCGTGTTCAACGAGCTCGAAGCCCTTCCAAGTAATGACTTTCGACTAATTTCGAAAGAAAATAATACAAAACTCCAGCGACCTTGAAAACCCCCCGAGTAATGACTTTCGACTAACTTCGAATGAAAATAACGTAACACTCCAGGAGACGAGGACCATCCTGGACACAAGGTACCTTAAGGACCATCGTCGTTATCATACTCGTATTCAGCGACCTCAAAAACCCCTGAGTAACAAAATTGAACCCATTACTGTCGATATTTTCCGAGTTGCAAATTTTTAATTTTCTATGTACTTTGGAAAGGCATTTTTCTTATGCACAAAATGCAATTTTCATTTTACCACCATGAATTTTGTTCACAAAATTTCCTTACACTTTCTCAAATCGGATGCAAAAAGTTGCACAGTGATTCATCTTCATATCATAGGATAACACAGAGAAGAGAATTTTAATTGACATTAAAGTTTAAAGGTTAATTTTACTTTCACAAACAAATTGCATTAAGTAATCATATAACATTTCGTGTTCAAGAGACAGTAGGTAGTATATATTAAAAGGTAGATGAACATTCCATTTTATTAAATTTTCGATTAAATTATAGAGATGGAATGTATTTTGTATACTTAAAGAAAATGTGATTCAAGTTGTCTACTTTCTCCTTACTCTCCTACTCCCAATCCTAGTGACATTTGCCAGCAACTATTTTAAAATGCGCTCAAAAATTATGAATAGAACGTTGGTAAGTTAGACGGAGTCTTGTTGAGTTTTTTGTTTTTATTTTGTTCCCATGAGTTAAGACGAAATACTGTCCGGCAACGATCACCGTTTTTATAAAATAGCATATAAAGCTAAAGAGGTTTACTCTAAAATTTTATACTCCCAAGACAATCACAAAATTGGGAAAATCAAAGGGTTCAGAGATCAGGAGCTCCTGTGATGGTTGGTAGGTAATAAAAATATCCTAATTCACTAATATTGACTATATTATTGATAACAGAAAATTGGAAGAACGAATAGGTACCCGGAGAGTAAAAAAGTATGTTCAGCTGGATCATACTGGGCATTAGTGAAATGGGATGGTCTCAAGAAGGAAAACGTTCCTTCGATGATCACACTGTATATTAATCTGGTACAAAAGTTGTTTATATTGTAACTAAAGAAATAAAGATAGCGGTCATACAGTGAAACCCGTTATCAGATAGATTAATTAAAAGTAAAAGTACAACCTTTCCACTTAAATATTATGTAAGTATAAGCTCCTACTGGAAGAAGTCAAGAAGGAAAAATAGAACAATTTTACAGCGAACTTAATTGCAAGACAAAGTAATTTAAGAAAAATAAACCGACTATACCTCTGGGGACCTAAATTCTAAGGTGAATTTTGGCGCCAAAAGAAACGTTGTAAGAATGTACATCTTAAAATTCTGCGATAATCCTTGCATAATGAATATTTTGTTTAATTTATAAATTGAATCTATAGTGAGTACGACAGATAAGTTCATAAAAAAATATTTCTTTGTGCTCTCCTCAAGATATTAAAAATTGAAACTATATATCGTAATATTTTTATATTAGAAATACTCAGTTATTCTTCGTTTCGTTATTAACAGCGAACAAATTATAATATAAAATAATACTAACCCCCTTGATCTAGAAGTAGCCTTGGAATACGATGATGCAACGTGGCTGGATGTGTCCGAATATAAATCATCTTGATCATCATATACTCCTAGGGAAATCATATGTAATTTTGAGATTCTCTCAACTCGAATAACATCCAAACGGTTAGAATAAGTTTCAAACTGTTTTCTACAGTTATCAATTTTCTCCATCAAAAATACCATATACTCCAATAATTTCGGAATTATCTCATTTTCTGAAATAAAAAATCGATCTAGCAACGAAATTTGAAGAAAACTAAAAATATCTCGGAAAGTAATGAGTTTAGGTATTTTGAATGCTATATAAAAATGAAAGAGTATCATAAATACAATATTTCTAAAAAATAAAATACAGGGTGATCCATTTAAAAAAATTGAGAAAATCCTAATTTTGTTTTGTAGTTCACCCTGAATACAAATTTTAGTCAATGATTTCAATTAAACGTAATTTAAAAACTACAATATATTGTTTACCTTATTACATAAAATAAATAATTGTTTAGGCATTACTTCTTTATTTACATGGTGTTGATTTCATAGGGATTTCGAAATAAAAATGGTCATAACTTGTCAAATACTCTATATAGTAATGCTAAGCCCAATATTATAAGAACAAGAATGATGAGAGGAATATAAATATGAAAAAATAGTTCCTGTCCTCCTTGAATCTGAGATAGCACTCCTCCAATTCCCACATTACTTGCATCAGTATCTAAGATAAACTCTCTTTCTGACAATGGATACCCCAATATTGGTGCTTTCAAAATAACGGCGCCATCGCGTCTGGACAAAATCGTCGGTTTTCACTTGGGTAGATTCAAATTAATTCATTTGTATTCTTGCGATTTTTTCTTTTGAGTTTTTGCATTGCATTTTGCGATCGTGTTTTATCAGGCAGGTATCTCATTTGTTACCAACTACGCCTTAAATTTCTATTTTCTGAAATTGTATTCTTTATTTTTCTTTATTTTTTCTTCCCTTTTGTATTAAGGACAATTTTTATTTTGGACAATAAAAAATAAGCTCTGTGGGATTGTCTAGGTCGTCTAGGAGATACAAATGATTGAAAAGGCGCGTTGCCTATTGAAAATAATGAAAAAGAAGAAGATTGAAGTGATCATGGCCTGCTGACATGAAGATAAACTAAGTCTCATTTACTGGAAGGAATCGCTCCACACCAATGAGGACCCCAGATCCCAAGACAACAATTTAATTTATAAAATGTAGAATGTTGCGATTGTTAAATAAGCATAATAAAAAATATTAAGTAACAATTTACTTACCTATTAAATTATGTTCCCTGTATGTTTCTGCTAAACATATTGCTCTTCTAAAAACATTATGTTGAACAAGAACCCCTATAGCACCTTTATAGTTGTCATTGTGAGTTTCCAATAATATCACAGCATCATCGATTCGTTTTTCTTTTATTAAATCATAAATCAATTCTTCAACGATCTCAACTTTTTTCTCTGGTCCATATTGTAATTTTGAGCATAAAGCAATCACTTCTCTCCAATCAAGCCCTTTTTTATATTCCAACAAAGCCTCTTCATACAATTTAGCTTTTTTTAAAAGTATTCCAGCTTCGTCATATTTTTTCAAAATGGACAACGTTTTTGCATACAAACGGGAAACTAGTACAAAATGTCTGTTGGAAATATCTATGCTAAAGTAAGCTTTATCTTCCAAATGGTTTTTAATTATAAAGTCTTGAATAAAATCGGCCTCTGCAGTCTCCCAACGTAGCAAATACCTTATGGCTGCTCCGAGATTTCGACCACGAATACTCATCTTAAATTTCCTTTCCAATATACTCATGTTTCTAAATTGTTTAATTTCGGGATCGTAAACTTTTGGATCCTCTAGGCTATTGCGATAAACTAGTGATAAAAAGTCTAAATCATACAAATTATAGGCAATATTTTCAATGTCTTTAAAATGTTCCTGTATTAATAATTGTTTTATTGCTTTACCACAAACAGATTCATTCCGAAGTTTGTCAGACAGAAAAACATCTTTTACTGATTTTAACGCAGATTTTAAAGAAATATGCTTTTGTTGTATCGCTACTATGCTCTGTAAATTATTAATACAATCTGTAGAGACCAAATAATTCAATATGTCTATTATTATCGATTTTTTATCATAATCAAATTTGGGTGTTGTGAAAGGTGAATAATTTTTATAAAAAGTTTCGAAGCAGTTATCATCTAGAGAGAATTCAGTTACAATATTACTTAAAATAGTATTATTCTTAGCAGACTTTACAAAATCTTCAATATGAGTACGGAATCTTTCAGGATTTAGATCTATAAGGACGTTCCAATTAACTTTTTCTATTCTTAAAATATGCAAAACTTCTGCCCACTTATTTTCTTTTAACATATCCTCGATGACGTCTACAGTAATCATTTTACAAGCTATTGTTTCTATGTTACCTCGTGGCATTTGCAAAATAATTTGTGGCGATATCAAATTGGTGCAAGCAACTAATATTGCACCTTGTTCGATTTCTCTGTTAAATATTTTATTTAGATCAATGTCACTTGTATACGTGAAATGATCACCTAAACGTAAACAGTACAGTTTTGAATTGGAATGTGTAAATATCAAGTATCCCCTGAAGACATACAATGACGTCACTCCTGAACATACTAATGTATCATTTACATAAAATTCTCGGTTCTCTGATAAAGCGAATTCAAAACTCAATTCATTGCCGTTATCTTCAATAATATATTTTGTTAAATAAATATAATTATTGGTCACATCTAACGTTTTCATAGGTAATACAAGTTGAGTGTCATTATATGGTATAGTGATACAGGGACTAGAATTTTTAGTTTCCAATATAATGGACATTTCATTGTGCGTCTTGGTAATTGTGTCTATACTTTTCTCTGTTTTCAGTATCACTCTTGCCTCATTCTCTTCCCACATAAATGACAAAATTTGAATGCTTGCACTAAACTTGTGGTCATTTAACGAAGTTATTTCTTCTATCACATCATTTCCAATATTCAAAAGTTTTATGTGGTAGAAAGAATCTATTAAAATACACATGCTTTTAAAAGGATGAAAAAAAATCCTATTTACAGGGTTTTCATGTGTAAAAGAACAGGATGATAGCGGTGGAGGTATAATCTTCTTATCAAAGAAGCTAAAATTTATTTCTTTTCCATTAATCACTGCAACAGTAGCTGTATTTGGACACCTGCTTATGACGAAACGGAAATAATGGCATTCTATATTTTTCACTGTAAATACTACCAATTTACATGTTGTAAATAAATTTTCTTGCAAACTTAGCCATTGAAAACTATAAACTTTCTCGGCTGAAGGATAATATAATTGTTGTTTCAAGAACCATCGTCCGTTGGAATATAAATAGATGTTTATAAAATTATTATCTTCTTTATCGACATACAAAATACCCAACATATTCATCTGAGAATGATAGAGTATCTTCTTAATGGAACCCTGTAACAAATTAATATACATTACATATACAGGGTGTTTCATCAGTAGGTATATGTAAATATTTTTTAACTGCATCCAAAGAATTTTAAGAAAACATTGCTCCTATGTGAAATATGTTTTATTTAAACGTTAAAAAATGAATTTTGATTCCCCATAGAGACTGGGGAAATTCTGTCAGCACAGACTGGATAATTCTGTCAGAAGTTTGAAATAATTGCGATATAAAATCATTGAATACATAGCCGGGGGTTACACATAGTGGCACATATCAAAACCCAGCAGTTAAGCTTGACAAAATCGACAATAAATAAGTTCTCTTCTAAAGCACCCAATGATAAAAAAAGAACTATCGCAAAAAGTGCTTATGACAAATGAAGATTCTAGTGAAAAAAGGAAAGCATTTAAGAAAATAATAATGATTCAAATTAAAAAGTCGACCAGTAAACATAACAGAAGATTCGGAGAACGGGAAGATCCGAGCCGAGAAGAAGAGGGCACTGGAAAGAACTGTGTCACAAGTTAGATGAAGCACCTTTGGGGTCAGGGGTACAAAATCGTAATGAACCAGTTCAAGCTGTACCCTCTGTATGAGATGCCACTGGACAGGAAGCTTAAGGTTACCCGAGAGCTGTTTCTACCCGGCCATTGGCATGGAGTGCAGTGGGACACCGAAGCTGAGCGAGCTGTACCTTTTACCGTAGACGAACTCAACGAAGCATTGAGTGCCCTAAAGACACGAAAGGCTCCGGGACTCGATGGAATACCACCAGAAGCGGTGAAACGCATTGGAAGTATAGAGCCGACGTGGCTTTTGGAACACATGAATTTACAGCTTGAAACTCAGCGATTTCCGACAAACTGGAAGATCTCGAGTCTATTGTGTGCATACAGAACCGTCCCTGCCGAGGCGTTGGGAGTTATCACCGGGTGTATTCCGATGCAAGTGCTAGTGAAGGAAAGAGGAAGAATATACGAGAGAAGAAATGAAGACACAGCAACAGAACGTTAAAAAAAAGAAGAAAGGGAGAGGTCCATAATGGTGTGGCAAGAGGAATGGGACGAGATGAGAGGGGTGATGCAGTGGACGAAGTCGTTGATTCCTAATATGAAAAGATGGATGGATTGCGGGCCCGGCGTTTGGATTACTTCCTGACGCAGATGCTCACTGGACATAGTTGCTTCAGGGCATACCTTAACAGATTTGAGGAGGCAGAAAATGACAAATGCCTGTATTGTGAAATATCGGACACTGTGTCACACACTCTATTGGTATGCGATAGATGGATAGGTGAGAGGAGCCTGCTTGAGAGAGAGAGAGAGAGAGCTAGGAAGTAGGGTGCAATCAGTCACGGAACTGGTAGAAGAGATGCTTAGGTCGTCAGATCGGTGGAGAGCTGTTCAGAGATATGTAAGAACATTGGAGTGAAAGGAACAAGAAGAAAGGCGACCCGAAGGGAGACAAGGTGCACAGGAGCAAGCAAGAAGATAAGGCAGAATGAGAAGGGCTGAAATTGAACATGAACAGGGAGGTACAGAGAGAGAGAGAGAGAGAAGAATTAAGTTGTAGTGAGAAAGTGCTAGAATGCGTGAAAATTGTGCCTGAATGAGAGATCGGATGAATGCTGTGTCGATGTTGCGTCCAAATCAGGGCGATCCGGCCGGTAATTCACCGCTGACGAGGGTGTTGTTTTAGCAGGTAGGTCTCTGGCATTGACGGCGATGGTGTCCGAACAACCATTGCGCGCGGCCTCGGATATCATAGTACCCACGCTGGAGGAGTCCTGCATAACCGAGACTGGAAGACGGTTCTGCCCACCTTCTAGGACTGAGGTATGTTTCGAACATTTGGACCACTCCCCCTCATAAAAGAAGAAAAAAAATACAAGGCTGTACAGAAAGAAGCTATCTGTACATCAAAGGCACATTTATTGCAAAAGCCCAGGAAGATATTTCTAGTTTATCAAAAAAAAACAGTGTTTGAGTGTTCCGCTGCAGAGGTGTGAATTGATAAGAAGATTATAATCCTATCCATCTACCGAACAGAAGACTCACAAGTTTTAATAAGCAAATTAGACCAAATACTTTGTGATTTAGTTGACAAGGATCATTTTTCTGGCTGGTGATTTTAACTTAGATATGCTACTTGAGGGTGCGAAGTTGCCAGAAACATTAAAAATGTTTTTGAGCTCCTTTGATATTAAACCTTCTATCAATGACTATACATGCATACAAGGTAACAAAAAATCCTGTATAGATAATATTTTTACAAATCTTTATATATTTGATTTTGTTGTATTCAATTCTCATACATCTGATCATACTGCTCAAAAGATAAAATTTGAATCAAATAAATTTGAGTCAAATATAATAAAAAAAAAGAATATTTAGCAAGAAGAATAAGGATTTTTTTAAATTACTGTTAGGTAATGTAGACTGGGTATCTGTTTTTGAGACATTAGAGGTAGATAATCAGTGTGATGCTTTTATAAATATAGTTATATATATATAAAATTTTTATACAATGTTATCCACTCAAAGACATAAATACAGCAAATAAAAAAAAATCACAAAAGTACTTTAAAAATGATGATATAAAACATTGTAAATAGGCTTGATCTTTTGTTTACACTGTAAACTAATAATATTGATTATAAAGATATTTACAGGGCAGAAAACGCAAATACAATTCTTTATTCACTCGAACTCGAAACTCGAAAAAATTGTTATAAAGAACAAATTGAAAATAGAGAAAAAAAATAAAATGGCTTGGCAATTAAGAGATTAACAGTAATTCCAAAAATCAAGGTAATTTCTGTTTAGAGGGTGATCCTCAGGTGCTTTCTAACGAAATAAATCAATTTATGGCAAATGCAGTGCCAGAAGCTGTAAAGAAAATAAAGCATGTAAAAAATTTTCAAATTAGTATTGAACAAAATAATCATTGCATGTTTCTAACTCCCGTTTTAGTGAAAGAAATAATCCACATAATAAATGACTTAAAAAACAAGCATAGCTCTGGTTATGATGAAATATCAACCTACTTAATTAAATATGTTTCATCAGAGATTTTTCTTCCTCTTCCTTTTATAGTTAATGCTTCTTTCAGGCAAGGTAATTTTCTCAAAGTTTACAACTGGCAATTGTCAATCTACTACATAAAAAAGGTGATATTACTAAGATGGAGAACTATAGACCAATAAGCCTTCTTCCATCATTCTCAAAAATATTCGAAAAAGCAATATATTCCAGACTCCAAACAACTTATTTAGTAGTTCTCAGCACGGATTTCCCGTAGGGAGATCTGTTGATACAGCTACCATGATTTAATATCAAAAATATTAGAAAAACTAGAGGGAAAGATGAAAACACTAGGTGCTTTTTTGGATCCATCTAAGGCTTTCGATAGCCTAGATCATGTTCTCTTATTACAAAAATTACATCTTTATGGAATACAGGGACCGGCATTAAAATGGATAAAATGGTCACAAAAAGTATGCTTGGGGAAAAAGTAATGTGATTTAACTCTGAACCGATCAATTTAAAATTAGGCATACCACAGAGGAGCGTCTTGGGGCCTTTTATCCTTTTGGTAAAAACATTAGAAACACTCCTCACAGTGGCAGAGCAAACTCTAAGCAAGGCTGAACAGTGGTTCAGTGGAAATTGGTTGTTGCTTAATACTGATAAGCCAGTTTTTGTTTACTTTAGAACCAGCTAGTCATGAGAACAGTTCCCAGATACAATCAATTTTCTATCACAAAACACAGAACCCGCTAGATCAGTTAAATTTCTTGATCTTCATATTGATGGGAACTTGAATTGGGAGGTACAAATACAAAATACAACAAAAAAACTGAATATAGCCTGCTGCTCATTAAGAGTGTTAAAGAGATAACTAGACCAGGGGATTTCACTATCAGTATATTATGTAAACTTTTATTCTGTTATGTGATATGAAGTAATCTTCTGGGGTGCTGCAGTAGCTAGCTCAACTGTCTTTATAGTCAAAAAAAAGCAGTCTGGGTGATTTTAGGACTGAAGATCATAACAGTCAAGAACCCTAGCTGTGCCGTTGTTAATATAACATTTCAAAATTGACAATTACATTTTTTGATAGATTTAATCAATCAATGTTTTCAAAAGTGAAATTAAAAAAAATTAATATAAAATTACTTAAATTGGGAATCTTCCGGCGTTCTGTGTTTCTTTGTTTTTGCTGATGTATTTAGTAGATTAATTTTTGATGTTTCTTCTCAATAATAACATTTTAATGCTACAGATCTTTTAAGGGTAAGATCATTTACTTAATTGTTTTTCATATTAGATGTATCGCTAATAACACTCTTTTAGATGAACTGATGATGCTCATTGAACAGTGGGCGAAACGTCTTCCATAAATAGATAAAGTAACACAACTCTTGTCTTTTTTATCTCCAAATTGACCGAAAACATCCAATTCACTTACGAGTGCACTTTTTTTTTATATTAAATTAAACGGTCATATTCCTTAAAGATATATATATATATATATATATATATATATATATATATATATATATATATATATATATATATATATATATATATATATTATATATATATATATATATATATACATATATATTATATGTCTATAATATATATTACCTGAATTTCTGGCATATCAAACTCAGCTTTCACTTTACAATTTTTTTCAAAAATAACTAGTTGAATTTCCTTGCTTCTTTTGACAGCCCAACATGCAATACATTGTCCTTGGCCCATAAATGCAACAGAATCCTGAAGATTTGCATAAGGTTCTGACTGATTTAATGCCTCTAAATCAGCATGAAATACTTTAAGAAATCGTTGATTATCTAAGTAATAGTTTACTACAAATGATTCTCCATTTCCTCTCCAACATATTTTTGGGGAAGTGTCAGAAACTACTTCTGTGGCTGAAACAATAGATTCTTTTATAATAAAAATAACAAATGATAAGAATGTTGGGTATAAATTAGTCTCACAACTATTTTGGGAGCACTAGTAAGAAAACATTAGCAAATGTGGGGATGTTTTTAATGTTAGCTTATTTTTATTTATGACATAACATTATAACACTCCATCTTTCATCTTTATTTTGTAACTTTTCATTCATTATCAAATCTACTTAGTCTCCTCTTCGATTTTGCCTTCATAGCTTAAGCATTTTATAGCTTTTAATTGATAAATTTCCTTCTGTTTATTCTGCCATAACTTATTCCCTTATATTTTGAATAATAACTTTTACATTTGCTGCTGCTTTCTATTACTAAGTCAATTCTACTATCCTATATGATTTAACAAGTCCTCACATCAGCAGTTCAGTTCTGTATCTGTAGAGTAGGGAGGGAGAGTTAAGTTCCACAGCCACAATTAACCCATTGTGCATCCTCCCACAGAGCTGTTGTCCTTAGCTCATTGTCCAAACTGCCATTTCTAGGAAGGTGGACACTTCACCAGGAGACATCTCCCTTCAGGGGAGATCATCACCATCAGTTCAGTTATGAACCATTCATTTTAGGGTTGGCAACAGGGAAAATGCACCAATATTGGTAAGATTTCAAAATGAACTTGAAGAAACAGCTACTAAAGAGGATTGGTAAAATCAAGGGGACAACAGTAAGGAAATGTGGTTCTCAAAGAAATGTTACTAATCTTGTAACTTACATTAATATAAGTAAATAGACAAAAAACATCAGTATTGTCTTACCTTGTGCTTCATTTTCAGTAGGTTTCTTAGCCTTTTTAGGACCTTGAAATTGTGTATTTATTGAACCCCAACCTGATAATACTGGAATGGGAACTGCAGCATTCAAGTTGGATTTATCTCTCAGTTCAATAAATTGTTTTGTATATACATATGAAGTTACATCATAATTCTCATGAATAACAACAAGAAGTGTTGCTAATGGATTCCAAGCAAGATTAAGTATTGGACTATCAACTGTTAATGTGAACAATATTTTTTTATTTTCGATTTCATATAAAATCAGGTCAGTTTCAGTTGCTAAAAAAACAATGTCAAACATTGACAAAAATTTTACATATTGCAAGGTGCCAGTTACATTTATTATATGAATAGATCGATTTTCAGTAGATTTGTTATTTCCATATACTATTAACCGATTTTTTTCAATAGAACAGATCAAACCATCTGAATAATCAAATGCAATTTGATTCTCTGAATTTTCTAAACCTACTAAATGACACTGAAGTTCTTCTAGATTATTCATTTCAAATGCAACTTTTCTTCTTAATAATAATAATATGGGATTTTTTTTGTTTTTACTTCTTATTATAATAATAATAATATTTTACTTAGTTCATCTTAATTTTAACCTCACTATCATATGTCAACTTGACCATGTGTTGTCTTACTCTTCTTCTGATAATAGCTTATTAATCATGAGCTTTACTGTCTTGTTCATAAATGGTATATCAGTTAGGCTGTAATTTATAAATTATTAAAAATCTAATAAAAATTAGCTACAGTGTACTTTTCTTTAAACGTGTTATATTATGGCTAAAGAAGTCATTTATATATCGACAATAGAATATTATTGCGTGCAACAAAAAAAAAATACATATAAATAAATTAGTTTGAATAAAAGGTCTAATATTCGGAACCATTTAAAAGTAAACGAAAGTCAAGAAAAACAGATGACATTCGAATAAAGTTATTTACAAAATTATTTATTTTGTCAAAATTAACAAGTGGCATAATTTCAGTGCAAATATGAACTTTAAATTTTGGCGGCTGTACTGACAGCCAAGGTGATCGGAAGTATAGTAGAAAACCGGCCATGTTCTTTCGCCCTAAAAAATAATTCCATTTTGTAATAAGAATTATTTTATAAAACAGCTATAGTCAGACTCACTTTCAGGTAAAAAAATCTTAACTTATTTGTGGCTATAAGATAGAGGTGGTTACAAGCCTCATAGAAGCCATTAAGTGAATTGCAATACCTGGGCGGAGAGACAGTAGTCATATCACTTCAAACTTCAATTCAGCAGCCTTTTCCGTTTAGCTATACGCGGAGTGAGACATGTCTTTACCAGATCGTCGGTAAGTTTTGTTTTTTCATATGGTTATAAGTATTGTTCTTTAAAAACTCGTAAGTAACAATGTTTTATTACTTCCTATAAGTATATCTAAAATTTATTTAAACTGTTTGTTTGGTACTTCTACCATTTTCAGAAAATTTTTTCGGCGTGAATGTTCACTCTTCTGCCAACATGGCGCTTTGGAATTTGAAAGATATTTTCATATAAAACTACTAAAATTGTCATACTAAGTTTATTTAGAACTCAGTTTGTAAATCGTTTGTGATTAAAAGTAGAAGTTTAGTTCAAAAATAGTTTTCTAGCATATATACTATGTTATTTTCAAAATTGTTTTAATGTCCACGTGAAGTTTGTAGTGCACATTATATAACTAAAAACTGATTTTATTTGTAAAATTATTATTACTATGCAATTTTCTTTCACACCTATGTTCATATTTTGATAAATTAAACAGTTACTGGAAGGTCTAAATTCTAAATGACTCATGCCACTTTGAAGGTTACAAATTCCAAAAACATTAATAGACTTCTAGTAGAGTTTGCTATATTTTTCCATAGTTAGGTACATGCAATAAAAGTAAGATAAGTATAGCACTTCTAACATTGTTATGTTTAATTTTTGTAATATCTTAACATATTTAACCCCGAAGATTTAGTATAAATAAGAAACAAGATATCTTAGTCAAACAACACAATTCTGATAGATACTTCTTGTGATTTTACAAATTATTGATACTACTTTCTTTAACTAACATTTGGACAGGCAAAGAACAGTTGTTTCAACACAAAAAAAATATATTGCAAAATCAAGGACTTTTGAAGTCCATACTTCTTATTTAATGTAACTTTTCAAAGTTGACTCACTTTGTTGACAAAAACTCATTAAAATTTTTCCCTGGTAATTTTTTCCTTGACTTTTTTCATCTTAATTATCATTTCCAAGAATTAACTATTTTTTGAAGTATATGTCAAATCCAGATAAGAGATACAGCTATTTCATATTATTATTGCTTAATCTTTTGTACAGTTTCACAGATAATCAATTATACAGGTATTTAATTTTTGACGTTGTTTCATATCTTTATAATACACATCTGCAACCCAAGAACTTGTGATTATCTGCAATTTTAAGTTTGTTATTGACAAATGGATTTAGTGTCTGCAGTCATGCAAACCCAAACAAACAGTTTGTGATGCTTAAACTGCATTCATTGATTGAAAACACAATTTTTTTATAATAATTATCTATTTGAGAATGAAAGAAAAGCTTTATATGATCAATTATGAGACACATTGAATGATATTCCATCCAGAGCAGAGTCATTATAAGAGCTGATTATAATGCGCATGTGGGCCAATCCAATATATGAAGCAATATATGGAGGACTAAGTTTTGGAACTAGAAGTGAAGATAGGGATGATATGAAAGACAACAATATAAGTTGCATGTGCTGGACATTGAAGAAAAAAGTTCATGAATATTTAGTGCAAAATTTCAGTAGAAAAAATGTGCTAGAACATGAAAGGAAGTTCTTTTAGGGGCCTTTTATATGAGTGCTAATTTCATCATGTCAGCAGCGTCGCATTAGAGTTGGCCCAGCCGGACAATGGCTGACATTATCATTCATATATCATGGTCCTTATACAGTTTGGAGGAATATGACCAGTGTTATTACAGATGCTGCTATTTAAATAGTTGGAAAAACCTCAAAAACGAGTTTGATGATAAAGAGACCTAGTGGTGGTCAATCAAGCAACATTGCCAAAAAAATAAGGTATGTCATCAAAAAGGAAAACACAATTTGATTTAATTCATATTTTATATTATTTTATTTTAATTCAATTATGTTATTTTATTTCGTTTTATTTTATTAAGAAATGCATTTACTCTATGTAGCCCACGATAAGAAAGCTATGTTTCCAATACAGGAATAAATAAACAAATGGCTATATAGTATTGACTGATCTTGAGAAAACATCCCAGAGTTCCTTGAGAAATTATATAGTGGTTGCTCAATAAGAAAGGAATTCCCAGTGAGGTTGAAGCAAGTACTGGGAGAGATTCAGAACAAAAACTGGAACAGTAGAGACAAGCTCTTGAGGAAATTTTTAATACTTAGTAGAAAAAAAGCAGTATGGAGTTACTACAAACAAAATGATAGGATAGTGAGGTGAAAACATTAAAATAAGGAGAATTAGAAGTAGTTAAAAAGATAATTTATAAAACAAGCAAATAAGACCTAAACTGATCAATTTTTTGTGTATTAAATCATTGTCAGCCTTATCAAAGTTTTTGGCATAATCTCTGAAAATTATGTCCATTTATTATTTATAACAGCTACAGATTAAGTGAAAACACAGAAGTTTGTAAGAGTTGATCTATCAGGTGGAGAGCCATGTTGATATAGTAAAAGGTGTATTAAAATTTTCTCTTAAAGTGTATATAAAACATTCAAATATGTTTGCCAAAGAATTTAAGACAGTGATTGGCCTGTAATTCTTCCCATCATTAATATTGCCAGACTTAACAAAACAGGAAGTGTGATGGTATCTTTTAATTCTGTTTGAATATGTTAGTTTTTAAACCTTCAGATGATTTGCAAGTCCAATACAAGATGGTACACTACACGATAAATACAATTGCTCACTTGCATCTAAGTGTAAGCAATAAATGATATAGTGGATTCTATTCGTCATCATGGAGAGCTACTTGAGACAAACATAAAATTTACAAGATAGTAATAATATCAATTAACAAAATCTTTGTTACTGACTTTTGAATAGATTATTAAATATTTGGATATTTTTTGTCATATGATCAGTTAATCAGGTGGTTATTCAGATGATCAGCACTTATGTGGAGTTTTATGAAATCTATTATTTTTTTAATATGCTTTTTATCAAAAGACTTATTTTAAGTATGGGTTTTCTCAAGGTATTATAAGAACCTATTGATAGATAAAAATAACAATTGTTTTGAGTCGCATACGCATATGTATATCATTTTTCTAAGAAATTAGTGTTACTAATACTTGTTTGGTATTTTCATACACTTATATAAAGATACAGATTGTAAAATATGTTCTTGCTTCATTAATATGTCTAACCTGCCATCCTTTTGTTTTATTTATTATAATTAAGTACTTTCTTTAATCCTCTGTTGTTTACATATAAAAAACTTTTTAAAGAACACAATACACAAGAATAAGTTTATTGTGGTATGTAATCTTATTGGTTTTTTCCAGAAGCTTTCCGTTATAAACCAGTCATACTTCAGCCAATTGGATTATTCTACATTTCTTATTGGTTTCTTAATTTATTAGATATACTGTCTGCATTTGATCCTCATTGTTGATCTAAGGTTTTTTTTTTCTCATTTTACATTACCAGAAATTACAGCTACTAGATCTTTTTCAGTGCCTGTGTACATGTTACACAAAAGTTTGTCACATATTCACATATTCTCCTCCTATTTGATGTTCAAATTTTGTAAATAAATCATTTCTTATTTGCAAACTTTTTAAATCATTAATCTCTCGTTAATTACACCTCATTATTTTGTTATTGTTTATCAGATTTATTATCTTTATGTGCATATTTTATAGATCTGAGTTGACGACAAGAAAATTGGTTCGTCAATCTTAAAATGATTTTCCAAAAAATAGAGAAAAAAATTCATGTCTTTGAAAATTAATATGTTTGAAAATATCAGAGTCAATGTAAAAGGTGAATTCTTTATTATAGTCAGAAGGAATTTCAAAATAAGTGTTAATGTTGAGAATAATTACTTATACTCCACTTACCTATCCTTTTATAAAACCTAACTATCCCTAAAGCCAATATCAATTTTGAGTATGAATTAGTGATGAGATATTGAAGACATCTTTAACATATTTTATAAACTATAACTATAAATTTTTAATGAATCTCTCTTATTTCATCATTTAACTTCCAAAACATGAATGTTAACCTTTGCTCTGATGATGTTATGAAACTTTTACTGTGACTTTTTCCTAGTGCAGTTAACAGTATGTTATATTTTCTTTAAATTGTTTGAGCTAAATACTGATTACCGTTGCTAATATTTGCATAAGTGTTTCAATGTTAACCGCTTTGACACAATCTTCATGTTGTTATATTCATTGATAAATACTTAATGTTTCTTGCATAAATAAAATAATTGCACTCCAGAAGAGAGAATTTTTTACAGAGAGTTCTGAAAAGCTTTTTTTATATTAAGAATTTTTTTAAAATTCATTATATCCCAAAATACTTATATTGAAATAGTTATGAGAACACCTATTGTCCCAAAATTTTTCCTACATTAAGAAGAAATTGTATACCAAGTTTGAAGACTATAGGACCTTTCCGTGGAAGAAAAAGAAAAGGTATAAGAATATCTGAAAGAAAACCTAACAATCCAAATTCAATAAAGTTCTTAATTACACCAAAAGGAATGCATGTACAAAGTTTCACTGCTTTTTGACTTCTTTGAGTAAAAGAAAAGAAATTAAAAGATGAAAAAATCCACAAAGTTTCAGCTTTTCATTGAGGAAGAACTTTTCATTGTAGGAAAACGAAAAGACACAAGCTTCTGAGAAGAGAACTGCCCAGTTTACAACAATCGAAGGCGGAAGGAGGGAAGTAGCATGGCCTGTACTCTTACAAGTTTTAATTTATTTATACAAATTATGTAGTTGAAAATAGGCCATAAAATTTTAGTAGCGTACATATTAACATATCTGAGGTAAATTTCTGTAACCTTGGTTTTTTATAAAGCTTTGTTACACCTTTTAAAGGTGGCATTGATGCTTAAAAAGAGGTCACAGAATGCTTAATAAAATGAATACCAGTTATGCTATTATTTGTGATATATGTGAAGTTTAGGTTTTTTCCAGTATTGATGAGAGAATTCTATCAGGGTTAACATAAATGTAAAAGAATAATGTAAACAGTGAATCTATATTAAATTTTTCAAATTCGAAAGTAGTTTACAGTTGTTCATAAAAAAGTTATAAATAGTTAATTTTATTTCTAATGTTACAGTACCAATTTCTTCTATAAAAGTTATTGGTGAAATATGGAACAACAAAGTCTTAAATATATTTTTTTGTTAATAGTGAAGAGTGGGACAAGAATGGCCCAGCTAATGAAGATAGCCAGCCCCAAGGCTATGATGGCCCACCAGGTATGGAGCCTGACGGCATTATTGAATCAAACTGGGAAGAGGTGGTTGATAATTTCGATGACATGAACCTAAAAGAAGAACTTTTAAGAGGAATTTATGCCTATGGTTTTGAAAAACCTTCTGCTATTCAACAGAGAGCCATCATTCCTTGTGTAAAGGGGCATGATGTTATTGCTCAGGCTCAGTCAGGTAATTATAAAAATTTTGTTTGTACTTGAGATATTATTTATGTCTAGTTTAGACTTCTTATCATTTAAATTATTTAATCAGTAGTTCATATGTTTAAGATATTAAATTTCAGATCAGCACCACTAAATTATCATCATTCTTCATCCATAGGCCATTACAATGTTAAGATTACAGCAGATTCTTGCTACATGAATTGTTTTGGGAGAGTTTTTCATTTTGTATATTAAGTTTTTTAATCAAACAAATAAATAAGTTACACCTGATATATTATCAAAAGCTTTTATAGTCATTTTCTTTTGATCACAGGCGAGTCTCTTGTTCAAGGTGTTCCATGACATTCTAGACCCATCCCTATAATTGCAGTTCATATAATTTTTGTAGCAGAATATGCTGCCTTATTATATAAATTCTTTGAAAAATCCAAATATTTTAGCTTGTTTGGTTGGTGAATTACTGCTTTGATCATATTTTTCCAGTTCTGTGATTTTTTTAGAGAACTGTAGTACCTGTGCTGCAATAAACACTGGCAAATTAACTAGTCATAAGAACCTGTTATATAGGGAGATAAATTAACTGTTTCCACACAAGCAAAAATTTTATTCTGGTGTTACATTCTTTAATTTTTTATGACTTTTTTGCTACCAATCATTGAAAATTATCATATATTAACTAAAATATACCAAAGTTTAACTTTCGATTTTGATATTTCAGGTACTGGAAAGACTGCAACATTCTCCATCTCTATTTTACAACAAATTGACACGTCAGTGAGGGAGTGCCAAGCACTTATATTGGCACCAACTCGTGAATTGGCTCAACAAATCCAAAAAGTAGTAATTGCCCTAGGAGATTTCATGTCAGCTCAGTGTCATGCATGTATTGGTGGTACCAATGTACGAGAAGACATAAGAAAACTTGAAACTGGAGTGCATGTTGTAGTTGGTACACCTGGTAGAGTTTATGATATGATAACACGGAGGGCCCTAAGGCCGACTCATATCAAAATGTTTGTTTTGGATGAAGCTGACGAGATGTTGTCAAGAGGTTTTAAAGATCAAATTCATGATGTGTTTAAAATGTTGAACACTGACGTACAGGTATAGAAATTTTAATTTATGTATTTGAATTTACTTTTAATATTTGTAATATTTCAAATCAATGTCATTGGAATTTGGTTTATTGTTATGCTTAAATATTGATAACCTAAGGTAATACTTTTCCAGTGTATTATAACTTGATTTATTACAAATAATATTTTGATATAATATCACTTTAATGCTATTTCATTATAATCACAGTGCTGTCACCCTTAAAGGGCCTCAAGCTTTCTGCGCCATTCTGTTCTGTTCCTTGCTTAGATTTTCCAGTTGGCAGCATCAATTTTCTCAGCATCCTGTGTTACTCTGTCTTGTCCACCTCAGCTTTCGTCTGCCCTGGTTTTTTATTCCCACTGTTAAAATCTTTTTTATCACATTTGATTCTGGACCCAGGCTACATGCCCTGCCCACTTTAGGTATTCAGTTTCTCATGATTATAGTGGTAATATCTTTTCCACCAAACTTAAGCTATTTAACGGCCCAAATTAAGTACAAATTATATTGATTTCATTATACCATCTCAAAAGATATAGAAAATATTGATCAATGTTTGTAATCTTTCTCTGTAAAATGAACCAGTACAAACTATTTATGATATTTGTGAAATTTAAGCAAAAATCTGTCTGTTTAATAATCAACAGACAAAACAAACAATATTCTAATAATTAACATAGACATGTATTTTATTATTTACAATTTTCCCACTTCTAATTTGTTGAAATTTGTCCATAGGTAATCTTACTTTCGGCTACCATGCCAAATGATGTGCTAGACGTGACAAAATCCTTTATGAGGAGTCCTGTTCGGATACTTGTCAAAAAAGAGGAACTTACCTTAGAAGGTATCAAACAATTTTATGTGTATGTAGAAAAGGAAGATTGGAAATTAGAGACATTATGTGATCTCTATGATACTCTTTCGATTACGCAGGCTGTAATCTTTTGCAATACCCGTCGCAAGGTAAATGATATATTGTGTATTTTTTCATCATTCTGTACTAGTAAATATATGTTTTTATATTATATATATTTTTGTAAAGATGATAAAATCAAAAAATGTCTTAGAATCTGTGTTTCTAGATAATGAATATCTGGATGTATTTTTTAAACTAAGATCTAAATTAAGTGCCTTACTTTTTTTTGTTAACTTACAAATACCTCAATGTTTTATACTGTAATGCCTGTGATTTTTTAAAATTGCTGTGAGTTTTCCACTATATAAACTATGTAACAACACGACAGGACCCAATTTTTCATATGTAAGTCTAATCTTAAAGGTAAAATAAGATGATACCGTATAATTTTGCCAAAAAACATTGATTTGGATAAAAATTTTAATTTTTTCTGAAAGTCAGTACTTTATTCATGAGTGGTAGTGTCAATTCTTAAACAAACCAATCAAGATTCAGTGTTGATTTGTCACTGATATGTAGCTGAAGACTCAAGAATGTTACTTTTAACATGAAATGTGATGCAAAACAGATCATTTTACAGAAAATTCTATGTCCCCTTTTCACTGGGGTGCATTAGTTATGATTCTATATTCTGGTCAAGCATAAATTTAAATAAAACAAAAATATGCAGATATTTTTTACATTTTCATCCAATTTTCTTGTTGCCTATAGCCTTAAAATCATATAGCCCAGGCTGATAAAAAAAACCTTTATTTTAGTTTAGAATGTTAAAATTGAAAGACCTCCTTTTTAAAATAAATTTTTAAAAATATTTGAATGAATGCTTTCACATCCATTTTTCAATTATCTTTGAAAATGGAAGTTTCAAGAATCCATGGCACCCTTTTTAAATTCATCTAGAAACATTACCTGACCAAGAACAATTATTTAAACATTTGGCCAATTGGAAAAATATTTAACATGACTAATAAACTATTTTAGTAAGTCATGTAGAACAGTCACAAAACATTTCATATTTAAAAAAGTACAAAAGTAAGAGCAGAGAAGTTACAAATGATGATATTGTCAATAAGGTTTCGTATATTTGAATGAAAATTTATATGAATTATTTTCTTGGCAGTCTGATAAAATAATTATGAATTTAAATGTTTTTACTAAATTTTGTCAATATTTATCACAAATTATTTATTTGTCTTTAGGTCGATTGGTTAACAGAAAATATGCACAAGAGAGACTTCACTGTTTCTGCTATGCATGGTGATATGGAACAAAGAGAACGTGATGTTATTATGCGTCAGTTCAGAACAGGATCATCTAGGGTTTTAATAACCACTGATCTGTTAGCGAGAGGTATAGATGTACAGCAAGTTTCCCTAGTTATTAATTATGATTTGCCTTCTAATAGAGAAAATTACATTCACAGGTTAGTATCACTTTACATTACATTAAGTATTACATTGTGTAATTATTATATACTAGGCATGTTCCAAGAGAGAATCAATAGATAAATTAGTATTAAACAAATCTGTAAAATGTAACAATAAACCAAGTTTTCTTCAAAACTTAAGGGTTTATAATGTATTGATGAATTTATTATTACTAAGTCTTTTCCTTTACCATAAATTTCAGTTAAAAGTAAAATATCATTTCCAATAGCTTGAATAGGTTAGAAACTCTTTGTAGATCTGCTTTATTAAATAATAATTAGCTGTTTAAAGTTCTAAACTTAAATGTAATAATTATTATACTAAAGGCATAAATATATGAAAACACAAAGATAACATGTTTACTCTTACACCAAGAGAAACATTTCTACAAAGTTTCAGGACTAGAATTCTTCTCTCGATTAAAAGAAAAAAGAATACCTATATTAACCTCAAATTCGAAACATAGATTTCTAGTTTGCACCAGAAGGAACCTATGTATAATGGTTATTTATACTAGGAAGAACTATCAAGAATATAGAACTCTTTCGTGAGAAAACTGCATAAGAATTATAAGAAGGGAGTCTGGCAGTTCCCAGTTTATTAATAAGGTTCTTTCATACACCCGGAGGAACCTATGTTCTTTTTTTTTTTTCAAGAAATAAAATAAAATAAAAATATGAGAAAAAGAAAACGGTAAAATAAATAATCCAATTATTACATTAAACAGTGTATAAGTATTTGTAGTTTATTCATGATGACACTTTTCCACCAAGATCGCTGAGAGTGCTGATGTTAGCATTAATTGAGTCTGATGTTTTCAAAATAAATATAATTTTTAATGTAAATATATGCATATATTACTCTGATATTTTTTTTACAGGATTGGTCGAGGTGGTAGATTTGGTCGTAAAGGTGTAGCAATAAATTTCGTAACTGACGATGATAAACGCACGCTTAAGGATATCGAGCAGTTTTACAATACAAAGATAGATGAAATGCCGATGAATGTTGCTGATCTCATATAAAAACGAGGTTATAAAGAGTGTTGGTGTGTTACTACGACGTCTCCTGAAGGTTCTCTGGTGTGAGTATTAGCTTTCTATGCTAAATCTGCGACATATATATGCGAATATTGTGCGCTGCGCCATCACGTTTCTTTAGGACAACGCCGTTCAAGGCACGCTGCCCCTCGTTAATCATCCACGAACTCTCTGAGTGTCAATTTTTAAATATATTTAATTGTTTCGGTTTAATCTCTAGTGTATTTTTAATTTTTTGATATACATATAGTTAGTGTTTATCATTCCGGAGACGTGTGGCTGTATGGAGGCCAGAGGGCCTCTCTATGTGAGGGGTACCGACGGTATGTGTGTTGTGATTTTCTCCACACAGTTTGTTCGTCTCTGTAAGGGTTTAGTTGGTATCTGGAAAGGTTATTATAATCGTAAAAGATGTAGAAGGAAATTCTGGATTATCACATAGACTTTTTGTACATTAAGACTTAATAAAAGTGGTGATAAAAGTTGTTGCCTTTTCTTTGTTTTATTATAACTGGTGTGTCTAAAGATTTGTTGAATCATGAATCTGCGTAAGTCCTGTTTAAAGGAGACTCACAGGTGAGTAATAGTACTGTTAGTTTCTTTCTGTGTTAAATTTGTTTGTGTAAAAGTCTCAGTTAAAATGTATTAAGTGTTAACACAAAATGCAAAAAGAAACACTAACAATATAATTTATAACCTTTCATGTTGATAGTTTGTTGAAATTTTCTTTGGTGTTCATTAATTTTGGCAAGTTTCCTCCAATTTCTGTAAAAGTAACATGCAAATGGGAAGCATTTAAGCTACCTTAAACTAGTTCATTAATATATTGAATACGCTTCAGCCTTTAAAACGAACACTAGCTGTCATGCGCCATGCTTCATGGTTTTTGTCAGTTTTTCTTGCAATCACTCTTGCGAACTCACCTTAGTTTGATACAAACTGCAGCAGTATATGTTTGTGTCCGTGAATTTTTTCTTTTCAATAAGCTTTTCATTTTCAGACTCCTGAAAATTCAATATTTTATATTACATCATTCTCTCCTGGTAATCATCAATTTAAATTTATTTCAAACTTCTTGGTTTTTTCCTCTCGCTGGCAATTAATTGGGTCATGATTGTTCTTAAAAAGAAATTTTAAGAGTTTTTATATACCGTGCTTCAAAAGACGAAAGTATAAATTAGAGAGCTTGTTTAGAAATAAATTTTAAATAATGTTCATACTAGGCACCAGACATAAATGTCTGTTTTTCTCTCCAAAAGTTTGTTCTTTTCAATTTATATGTTTTGACCAATATTGGACTGTGGTTTGTAATTAATACTAAATAAAGATGAAAATAGCTGCATCAATGTTTGCCTTATAAAAGATTTGCATTTGTTTGATTGTAAATCACTATGTAAGTAATAAGATTAGAAGATGCTTCTAATTCAACATTTCTTTAGATACACACTTAGATATAGCTGTTCATGTAGACTGTAGACCTCTCCAAGAACCAAAACCCTGTTTAGTAAATTTAAAACGTGAATTTCAATTAAACGCAATAAACTCTAGAGAAGTTTAAAGATTTATCTTTGTTTTGACGTAATCATTAAATCATAAAATATATTTAGAATCTAAATTCTTTGACCTTCTCTTTTTGTTTTGAAAAAAATTGAATGTTTTTAATTTTTGCAGGCGTCATCAATCCTGTGGACACCAAAATTTGGAAATAAAGATCTAATTTCCATTTTAAATTACAATTCAGTGGTTTTGCTTCTTATTTAAAACCCATTTTCCATACTCCATTTTCCTATTTTTACAATTTTTAATTTATTTCGTAATTTTTAACTCGTAAAATAAATTTATTTTTATTTAAGATCCGGCTTTAATTTCCTGAGATTACCTTTCAATTTTAAAA
Source organism: Diabrotica undecimpunctata (assembly GCF_040954645.1). Classification (NCBI taxonomy): domain Eukaryota; kingdom Metazoa; phylum Arthropoda; class Insecta; order Coleoptera; family Chrysomelidae; genus Diabrotica; species Diabrotica undecimpunctata. Next base: position 142,175,583 of record NC_092810.1, on the reverse strand, counting down.
TGTGCATTCTTTATGATGTAAGAGTAAAGCCAAATTAAAAAGATAAATATCCATTTGCAATGTTCTCCAGCACTTTACTGACGACAATCACAATTCTTAACCGTCCTACAGATAAAGTCACAACATCATATCAACACGTACACAACTACGCGCGTTTGCCGATTTTACTATTTGATATCTGCAACAATAAGTTGTTTATAGTGACTTTATTATATCTACTTGATGAGGTTGAGAAACGGTAAAACTGCTGTTTAATTTAAAGAATTTCAATTGATAGCAAACCTTTATAAATCGGGTGGTCAAGGTTTGATGACCTTTCATAAGTTGATGTTCGATATGTGTGACAATGAGGAAATGCCTAGGGAATGGAGGGTAGGCGATACCGTGTATGAATTACAAGTTTACTACTTTAATCTGCAATAAGCTGATATCTGGAAAGTTTTTCATATATATGGGAAAGATATTACAAGAGTATGGATATCACGCTGGTAGAAGTGTTGTAGATCTAATCTTTTAAGTCAAGCAATTAAAACTTGTTTGGGAATGTGATGTACACCTGCACATGCTGTTTATAGATTTCTGTAAGATATTTGATTACTTGATAATAAGAGCCTGGTATACAAAATGATAAAAACCATTCTACAACTTCCCTGCTGCAGGTCAATGGTGAAGGGAACCGGCGAATATGAGGGGACTGGAGGAGGATTATGAAAGAAGCCAAAACCCACAGAGTTTACATTTTGTAAGGATTAAAGAAGATACATTAAATATTACAAGAATTCAAATGATCTTTGTAATTTTTTTCTTAAATCGTGTTTTCATCCAATTTTCCCATATATTTCTAATTGTTTGGTTTATTCAAAATGAACATATATTTATTTTATGTCGACGACTAGAATTGAGGTCATGTACATTGAAACCACTGCAAAGTTTAGCATTAGCGAGATTAACTCGATGAATGAGAATAGATAATAATTTTTCTGCAATGGAAATAATATTCATTATACTTTTTGTATCATTAACAAAAAAAAGTTTAGTTGATACTGTCACTGTGCTTGTGTTTTTTACTTCAGTTTAAATTACTTTGGCAGTTACAGCGGAAGGTCTCAAATTGAAGTAAGTTACTGTAAGTAGAAATATATTTAATACTGCATGCTGTAAAATTTAATAAAGGCAAAAGTTTCATTAAAAAAAGCATGAATAATTGATATTTATACGTACATATAAGTAAGTCCAAAGAAACAAACCAACAAGATAGATTTTAAAGACAAAAGCAATACGGTATACAAATCAATAAAAACATTTAAATCAAAATTCTGAAAGTTGAAAAAGAAAGTCGTCTATGAACTATATCGAATGAATTTCAATATGAGTGTCAACAAAAAGAATCTTGAATCGAAACCGTTCTGGCAATTCAGCAACTTCCTGTGAATTTTTGAAATATTTGGTACCAGCATGACTGATATCCCAGTCATAATGCCAGGGCAGTTCCCGAATTTCTCCAAAGGACATTTCCCTACCGCATAATTGCAATGAAGTGGCCTCCAAGATCAGCAGATTTGTATCCAAATAATTTCCTTTTTGAGGTTTTCTTAAATCAAATATTTATCGGCACAATTTTGAACGAGCCGAAAATTTAATGGAGTTAAGGGTGAACATTGTCCAGCCGAATCAACTTAGAAATACAAGAGCATCATTGTTTAATAAATTTAGCTATTGTTGCACAAGGTGAATTATTTGAACCTTTAATTCACTATTTTTTTTGCCTAAATAGGTATTCTAAGTTGTTTTTAGAATTACCACTAAACAAATAAAAGTTAAAAACGTTAAAAAAAGGAAAAAATAATGTACGAGGCCAGTTGTGGCTCCTGACTGAAAAATGTAAATATCAAAAAATCACATTTCAGATTTTTTTAAGTGATAATTTCATTTGTTTCCGAAGAAAAGTCATGACTTGATAATTTTGAGATGTGCTTGAATTCTTGTGTGCCTCTCACAGCCTTCGTCTTAGCTCTGAGCAGTTAATTTTCTAGTAAAGTGTCTAAAATATTTTAAAAGTGTTTAAAGTCAATTTTGAATGTTAAGAAACCTATTATCTCATTAGACTTTTACGATGCAGTCTGAATATATTTAGATATTGCTTTAAATATCCTATTCTAAAAAGAATATCAGAACTCTATAACTATGCATTTCCAGAACCAAATATATTATAACCAATTACATTAGAATGTGTAAGACGTGCTTGAATGCATTAATGTTTTTTAATCTTACTATGAAAATGAGCATAGTTCTATCTGTACAACGGATGAGACACAAGAACAAAATAAGCGCCGTTGATTTGTTCGGGGAGGGGCTGGTTGAAGCTGTTGAAACACAGGATTATTTCAGTTTAATTTTTAATTAAACTAATTATCAACGATAATATAAGATTATTGTAAAAAATGATGAGTCATGTGTAAACATTCAAATTTGAATTTGTGGTACTTTCACATAAAAATTCAAGTCTTTTTTAAATTTTTTAATTAAATGTTTGTCATTAATGTATAGGAATCTTAAAATACTTTAGAAGAAATTTCCTGGGAGAAAACATTAATTTGAAAGTTAACTATTATCTACTAGATGGCTGTATGGGAACATCGCTATGCTGTGTTCCAAAAATTATAAGTAAATTTATATACATATTATGTTTATATGAGATTAAGCGACATTTGATTTTATTAATAATAATCTTTTAATTAATAATTATTTAAAGTAATCTTTTGAAAAAAAGATTTTACATGAATGTGTAGAATTCATACTCACAAAAATGACAGTATCTACGTTGTCTATTTTACTAATTTTATTTATTAATACAGAAATTCAGTTTTTGAATAAAATTGAAATAAACATTTGTAATTAATAGAATATTACTAAAATAGTTTATATAATAATTAATATTCTAATAATTATTCTGTAATGTTTAAAATATGCCATGAATTCAATGGTCTGACAGAAAGTGAGCAGGATATTTGATAAATTTTTCATTCTAAAGATAATTAAAGTAGAAGTTAAACGAAAAATATTTTATTTTGGTCAGTATTTAGCTATTCAGTATGCAACAGTATTGTTTTACGTCCATTTGATATAATTGTGTCTTGACTCTTTTTTTATTGTCTAATTAAAAAACAAACTGGTAAAAATGATTTATAATTAATTATGATAATTATGGAAGAATATTTACGTGTGTTTTAAAATCAAAGTTTGATGACCATCTGTTTTATTCCTACTATATAAAAAATTTCACGGTGTGCGAAGAATCTGTTAGCAGGTCAACATGTCAACATAACCATTGTCATCGCTCCTTATCCGTTATCAAAATAAATTAAGAATCTGGAGAAATATTTAGTAAAATTTTATTTATACATTTATTAATTTACAGAAATCAATAAAAGTTAGAATATTTTAACAAAATTCCAAATCTATTATGACGTCATTACTAACGGAACGCGGCTTCTTTTCTTGATAAGCTGTTGGCGACATTGATCCTTTTAAAGCGCAGTCGCACTTGTCTCTTAGAGCTTCCGCTGCCACTACAAATCTTCCTTGGTAGACAAAAGTATTCGGCTTCAGTTCGTCGTGCGGCAACTGCTCTAATTGCACCAATTTTATTAGTGAGTAGAACCGTGTGTGGAGTGATTTTTTAAATTTACAACAATATGAGCTGGCAGGATTACGTAGACAAACAGCTCTTGGCTTCAAAATGCGTTACGAAAGCCGCAATCGCTGGGCACGACGGAAACGTTTGGGCCAAATCAGATAATTTTGATGTAAGTATTTCATTTTTACATGTATTTATCACGATTTATTGTCCAAATAAGGATATTTTGATCTAATAATTGCATTTTATGAACTTTTGCAAACAAAAGAAAGTAAGGGCTTGGCCAGGTTTCCTTCTGATACTTTTAAATCAATAAAAGCTGCTGCACTGCCTGTCTGATTTGTAAATTGAGTTTTCTTTACAACCGAACAAATCAAGAAGAGTAGTTTTGTCATATTTATCAAAATTCTGCTATAATTTGTAACACAACTAGCCGGTTCAAAAACAAGATGGCCGACCTGCAAATGCGACGTGTGTGGAATATGAAGTGTTCTTTTTACACCAGATGTAACTTAAATTCATATTAAATGATATTTTTAAAGATATTTGCTGTTTACTTATCACTAATTAAAAATTGTTACGATTTAAGGTATGCGTTATAGTGATTCAGATCAACTAAAACGAGAAATTTACAACACTCGAAAACGATAATATACGAATTTCTTACACTTTGGTGTGACAGACTTAATATATATGTGGTATTTTTATATACATATATTGTATGTACGTTGTACGTTGGTTAATAAAAACCTCTGGTAGGCTGGTGAACTAACGGAATCGCTGGAACCAGTTTTGAAGCTCAGATAAATGGCATCTAATAAAACCTGAAGTTGATCACAGTTTTTTACAAAGCAATCTTGTCATGACCAAATCTAAAGTCTCATATAGATTCACTTTGTATCCTTAGAAGTTTAAGGTCGATCGGTGTTTTGTTACTTTTTGTATTGTGATCCGCCCTTACACTTGACATAATGAAATGTCAAAATCATGAGGGTGCACAAAACAGTCCTTCAACTTGTGAGTATGCTTTGTATTGATCCGTTGGTGCTGGTCATTGAGCTTTGGCTTCAGCCTTAACCTTCGTTATCAGAATACTGTCTTGTATACTGATTGCAGTTTTAATTATTTTTATACTAGTGTGCAGAATTCTAAAATTGATTACTTTTCTTTATTTATTTTCAAATCATCAGTCTATCCAATATAGGAATTTAGAACTAAGGTTCAAAATGAAAACGTTTCAGGATGTACCTATCTTTTTATAATTTGCAGTAACATTCTTATTATAATCTTTAAATACTGCATTCCATTCCAACTTCAAAACAGCTATCTCAATGAGTAGCCCTATAATCTAAATCTGAATCATAAGTCATTAAATGCAGAATTATCTGGATTGGAATAGTGATCATTTTCTAATTTACAGCCTATCTGAAAATACTATCCTCAATAATATAAGATTTAAAACTATTGTGGATCATTAAAAATTTTCTAATATATAACAAAATGTTTATTTCTCTTGATAATAATTGTCAGGTGTATAAGAAAAATAGGTACAAACCTAATTGATTCTCTTAACTCCACCGCAAATAATTTTTTTTGTAGTTCCACTTACTGTCCACTGAATCATAATATGAGAATAGTCTATATATTTTAATCCTTATATACAGTTTGTAGCACGAATCCAATTAGTTTTGTGATAGGTAGGTAGTGATTCTTTATACCGTGGTTTACATTTGAGAAGCTTTGAAAAGAGGTAATTTGGCATGGCAGTGATCATAAATATGATCACCAATATATTTTTTCGTCTGATTGAAAGGTAATAAGAAAATTTTGAACAATTTTTGTACATTAAGCTGGTCTGGTACCTGTAATTTTCTCAAGAGTGTTTCATAAAATGAATTCATAATACAAAATACTGGAGGCGTTCTTGCAACTTGCTGTCTGACACTGAAAATTGTGAATGTATTGTAAATACTTAACTGAAAATTAGCTGGAAAAAATAGCACTCTTTATTTCACTGTGGGAGGGGGATGTACAGGTAGAATAATTTTGTGCTTAGCTAGAGACAGTTCTCAGAGAATTGTTTTACATATCATATTGTTTAAGTATTGTATATTTTCTATAGATGATTATGGAATATTTTACAATATATTTGGAAACTCTAGGCCAGTCTTTAGGACCCATAAAAATCACTTTTTATAAATCACAGAACTAACAGCCATACCAGAAAAAACATTGGTCTAAACACTAGTCAGGGTGTTTTTTTACACCCTTAATATTTTTCTCTGCTTTTCCACTTATCTCCAAACAAATGTAAAATTAAAGTGTTCATAATTTTATAATCATTGCAAAATTAACAATGTTGCCAGCATCTCAAAATTTTAGGCCAGATCATTTTCTAACCATAAAAATTTGTTTTTGTAAGACAGTCTTGAGCGAAATTAAAGCTTATTGTTCTTTATTCGACTCCTAAGTTATTTATAACAATGCATATATCATTAACTTGAAAGCTAATGAGATAGGTCACATTTTAACAATTTGAGTGTCATTTTTGTTTAGTAAAAATTCTCATATCGAACCTGAACTTTGATCAAACACTTGAATATTATCTCTTTGTGATAAGTTCTGTTACTACCTACAAATAGTCTGTTCACCTTTCTTTGTGTTTAGTAATATGTTAAACACAGTCTTTGTGTATATCAGATAATTATAATCACTTTTTTTCTGAATATGAATTATTCATCATGAAAAACCCCAAAAATATTTCACCATTTTCAACAGATAATATCATCTGATTCTTGATCTGCCTTATCTCAGTCAATGAATTGATTATAAAATGAAAATGACTTTTTACTTTCTCATCAACTGAATACATGTGGGCACATGTCATAAGTAACATATAAGTGATATGTTAAAATATATTTCAACCAAATACCTATAAAGCTGAACCTTCTTTTATTTTACTGACAGTTCAAATTAGAGCTTAGACAGCTCAGATCATGAATCATTTTGTGATTCAGATAAATTAAAATCCAACATTGTTTTAGTCAATGAATCATCTATATCTATTATAGCCCAGAAATCTTTACAGTTTATTAGCAAAAAAGCACTACAAAAATAACAAAGGAGAAGAAAGGTGCCATTATATATGTTGTAATTAATGTGAAATGAATATAATATTGTAGCTACGTATACCTACTGTAGAATATTCAGTGAAACTTCAAGTTCATTCCAAATTTCACTGAATTATAATTATAGCTACATCAGGAGAAAGAGTCTGGCAACTCAGAAACTTAGCTCACTGGAGAGGAATCTGAATTATATGGATTCATACATGGTTTTTTCAAACAAAACACAAATGATTAATAATTATAACTTTGGCAGTGGAAACCTCGTATTTAATTTCTTCTATTTATATTTTTTATACTTTATAAAATGGAAAGTAACAGTAGAATTTTCACAAGAAATTAGGCTATTGTGTTTAGGGCATATAAGATTCCACTGAGAATATCAGTTAAAACATCTAGATAAACATATTATTTTATATACATATAAAACTGATAAATAATTGGAGATGTTTAATGGCATGTACTAGTTCATATACCTATCTAAATGCTTTTTGTGATAAAATAAATTTTTTTCTGGAAAAATAAAAAACTGGATTCAACTTAAAATTGCTCATCATCTGCCAGTATCTATTAATACAAGTGAGTCATTAGATATTTCCAGCTACTGATCTTTAACAGAAAATATTTAAATTATCCAATTTCATTTTTGCTACTAAAACATAACAAATTGACTAACAAGTTTTATTTGTGAGTCATTGAAAGATATTTTACTGGAAACTGTTCAAAATAGCAAAATATGAGAAAATAAGTTTTAATTTTTCAGGTCATCAACATGGAAAAATAACTAAAATTGACTTGTAATTGTACTAAAATTGTAATTTTATCAATATTTATGTTGCCAATTCTTCTTTTACTAAACTCTTAAACGTCTTCTTCTTCCTCCTCTTTAAAAGCAATTCTGCCTATTCATTGTCAAATTAATACCTCTATTCACTCCATCCTTTGCAGGGTCATCCAATACTTCTTTTGCCGATTGGTGTGTTATCTCTTGTTATTTTGATGACACAGGTCTCCTCCATTCTGCTTTGGTGTCCATTCATTTATACACTGTATGTTACATTTTCTTCTAATGTCTTCACTTCTCTTTCAATCCTCAGCATATTTCCTGTAATTCTTCTCAGTACTATCATCTCTGCTGTTTCCAGTAGCCTTTGTCTTGTGGCTGTGTTGGGTTTTGTTTTTGAGGCATATGTCATTATTGGTCTTACACTGGCTTTATAAATTCTTGACTTTATGTAACCTGTGTGTTTCGCCATATAGTGTTATTAAGGCATCCTGCCAGTCTATTCGCTTTTTGTACTTGATCTCACACTTCTTTGACCAGGTCTCCATAGCTGGACAGTGTAATTCCCAAGTATTTTATTTCCATTACTTGTTCAATACTGATGCCATCAATTTCTACTTTACATCTGGTTGGTTCTTTACTGACTACTATTATTTTAGTTTTCTGAGATGAGATTGTCATATTAAATTCTTTTGCTCTTATGTTAAATCTGTGGACCATTCTTTGCAGACTATTTTCATCTTGGCCTATCAATATTGCATCACCTGTGTAACAAGAGTATTTTTATTTCTTTGTTTCCCATTCTGTATCCTCATCTTTTGTTAACGCTTTTGATGATTTCATTCATGATCAAATTTTTAAGAGCATGGTGCTCAACGAATCCCCTTGTCTTATTCTGCTGCCTATTTCTATAGGTTCTGCAAATTGTCCATCTATTCAGACTTTCATTTTGTTGTTTTGGTAGATGTTTTCAATAGTTTTAATAATATTTAGGGGAACTTTTCTATTATACAGAAGATGGAGTCTTACTCTGTCAAACACTTTCTTTAGGTCAATCAGACACAGAAATGTTGGTCTGTTACACTACTGTGATTTCTCAGTAATTTGCTTTATTTACTCTAAACTTGTTTCAATATAATATTTAATATCATCTATTTGATCTCTAATATTGTTGATACTCTTCTCAAAAATTGTAAAGTCCATTTGAACACTAAAGGTTATCAACCGGGGTAATATTTTATGGAAATTTGAAGCTTCGTTTCAAAAACTTATAGTTTTTCACGAGGCTCAAAGATGAAGTTAATGAAGCTAATACTGTTCCATCCAGTAGGAATTGGGGAATTTTGGAAAATATCTTGAAATACTGCTTTCTTCTTTTTAACCATCAAAACAAAAAACCCAAAAATGTTGTTTTATATGCCTGTTTTCATGGAAATATCTAATTATTAAAATCATTTAGCAGTGATTCGATATGCCTGTGGTTTTATCACATTGAATTGACAGGAAATTTTGATTTTTAATCATGTGCTTTCTTCTATAAAAACTTTTCTAAAATATCATTTTGTATGCTTTGGAAGTAGGTAGGTAGTGGAATTTGTTTTAAATGGTTAAATTGTTTTAAATTTCTAATTAAACGCCAATAAATCCAGTAAAAAGTACAATGTGATCAACTACAACCAAGTCCATGCTGTCCTCATGCTTTATTCCTGAACATACCATTACTGACCACCATAGCTTAGATGGGGTTTGAATTAGCACTGTGTGAATCTCTCATCAGTCATTTTCCATATTCTTTTACTAGATAATGTATGGAGAATTCATTAGTAAAAATCACATTATTCGAGGGCACTAAGTTCCAATGTTAATGTGCAGTCTTGCTACTCAGCGATCCGGAAGCAATTTGGATCCACATGCCTGTCTATAAGCTTTTCCTCAACTTTCAGCGAACTGTACAAACACTAACGGTTGCACTTCGGACTTCTTGAAGTTGACTTGACTGAACTGATGTTAAATGACATCTCGCAAAGTAGTAAGGTGAAGAAATCTGTCGTCAGTAGCAGTAGTTTTGCGTTTTCTGACACCACTTGTCTTTTAATTAATTTCCATCAGTTTGTTGAAAACTTTTAAGTACCCTTTTGATGGTAGAGTGATGGACATGAGTATTCTCTCAACATATTCATAATTACAGTTCCTCAAACTGTCCTCAAGTTCTCTTATATTTTTTATGTTTAAAGTACGATTTTTGAACCAGCACTGTTTTTATTAACTTGTCAATTGCCATATTATTGATGTAAAAAATTATTATTCAGTTCAATATCACGATAAAATGTATTAATTTTGTCGTACATCAGGCTGATAAATCAAGGGAGTATGTGTATCACAGTTGATTGTGAAGAACAAAAATACACTGTATTACATCTCCAACATTATTATTTTTTTAGTGTAGTAAATAGTAAAAAGGATATGACAGATATGACATTTATCATAATTTGATATCTCATATTTTTTCAGTTACAGTCCGTTGTTCTTAGAACTTTAAAAATAAAATTATAAAAGAATACGCTAAATTGAAAAACTTATTCCATGAATTTTCTTAATGGGTCATCTGGTATATATTCAGATTCAATATTTTTCAAAACTTACCAGAATGAAAAAGTGTCTCGTTGCCGAGAAGTTTTTCATTCATACGTCACAGTTGATATATGCAAATTAAACTGAACTGAAATTAAACATTTTTGCGATGGTTTTCTTATAGACAACATAATACAAATATTCCGATCGTTAGAGACGAAAATTCCACTGAACCTCTAAAAATCATATGTCCATTTTGAGGCTCCGAAAAAGATGCAACAAGTTTACCATTCCTACGCCCCGGTTTCTCCCTAAAACCCAAAAAGGAAGGAAGTTAACGGAAAACATTGATTTACCAAGAATCTGCACGTCGCAGAAAATTTTTTTCGAACAAGGTATATGTAGCTAACAAAAATGTTTTTATCATCACTTTTTATGTATGCTACGTTCCTATAATTTTTGCATTTTGCCGCAAATGAAGTCAGTTTCTATAAAGCTTGTAAATAAATAAACGTTGCGCGATTTTTACCGTTTTTTACGATTCTCATGAGATCAATAAAATTTATCACATCCATTGACAGGTCACTATGGAATTTTCCATTATTAGAGCCTAATTTTCAAAACCTATAGCATTAAATTTCGATTCTCAGTTTTGGAAATTTGAAATAATATGCTAAAAAAAAGCTGAATTAATCTTTCATATTACAAATGAGTCAAAACGTTTCAAACTGCCTCTAACTGCTAATTTGTTTATAATAATCATAAAAAGTACTTAGTTTTATTTTAACGATAAAGGCTGAAATTTTTATTATAGAGTAGAAGATTAATAGAATAAAAAATTAGAATTTTTTGGGAAAAATATATATTTTTAACTATTTAAACAAATTACATTGTTTGTTTATTAATAATATTAAAACATTGCAAACTTGTAATGAACACAAAAAGTACATCAGAATTAAAAAAAAAACGATCAAAATCTATCAACTAGAACTGGAGATAAAGAAACTTAGAAGTATTTTGAAGTTAATTAACATTTTTGAACTCTTGAATTTTTAGTTCCCCCTTAACATGTTCCATTAATCTTCATCTAGCCTCTTTTTTAACACTCACAGACAATGTTGTCATAAGTTTAATCCTATCCCTACTTACTTAATAACAACAAAACGCGTTTCATTAATTCAAATTTAACAAATCAAAAGATATGTTAGAGAACAAGGACGTCAAAAAATTTTTCGTCAGTGCTCAATAATTATAGTGAATATCATGAATTTTATCAAGTATCGATTTCCTTATCTATGGACGATGAAAAATATTGTTTAATTTTCAATTACGCGGATTACTAACTACATCCAATTACGTTTTTCTGGTCATTAGAAGATTCTCGCTTTAAACGATATTGTGGTAACAGACTAGCTCAAATTGGACGTGCAATTACCGTTTATTTTAATATCTCTTGTCGGCTAGTTTGTATTCAACAGTTGGAACATTGCAAGTGAAATGATGTTGAACAATTTAATGTCTTATGATGGAAATGAGTCACTTTATTTGTTAATGAATTTATGTGCATAATTTTGTAATTTTAGTCGAATAGTACAGCGGCGTGACGAATACGTTACAACTAATTATTTTTATGTAAATATCGATAGTCTTGCGTTTTTCTTTTCACCTTACCACGAATCGAATATAAACTCAACCTGAAAAGAAGTATGACTTTCTAAATCATGTATTTAATATCAACATTTGCATTTAGTATCTTGTTATTTTTCGAAATTTAATTTTTGAATATTTCTCATTCTTTGAGCTATTGAGTTCTCCAATTAAAGTATATTTGATTAAGGATGAAAGCTTTTACTTAACCGGTCCTCTGTGTGTAGAAAGTTACTAACAAATTCTCACAATTTTTGAAGCACTGTCGAAGACAAGCAAAAATACTGTTTTAACTGGTAACTATTCTTTCTAAATCTTAGTGATAAGTATTTACTGATAAAATAATAACAATAATACTCACAGTTTTTATTAATGAGAAAATGAAAACATATTTACAGTGTATTCTAGAATTAGATCCATACTGTTATCGGTATCTTCATTTGGATTGTAAATTGCGACTGATTGTTTCGATGCGATTTTCACGTTTCCATCATTCTTCCATTAAATTTTCACATTTCCGCTCTTTTTTCTCAAATTGCAGGAGTATCAGTGTTCAATGCTTCTTGTCGTGTTTCCAAAACTGCGGAGTATCAGTGTTCAATGCTTCTTGTCGTGTTTCCAAAACTGCTGCGTCATTGTAACCGTTTCTTCCAACATAGATCGTAGTAAGTTTTGCATATTACCCAAATATGTTCAGTGGGATTGAATTCACAATGGTAAGAGGGCAATCTTAACACACTATGTTCAAAATTATGTATAATCTCTTCTACTATAAATAATTTTGGTTTTTCATTCCTTTTGGCTAAATGTAGTAATTCCGACTTGAAAAATCCGGAGAAAATAAAATATTCCTTAACTATTCTTTTGTTTTATCTACTGTCTTATCTAATGAGGAAGATCCTCATTATGCTGTACAGTATAATGGACCATTCGCTGTCGAGTGTCTAGCGATAATCCAAAACAGTAGTAAATTCGTGTGAAACATAATTTATCAGTCTTGTATTATAGTTCTGATATGTTGGTTTGAAGGTGCCCAATAAATGTTTAAATAAATACATAAAAGATCAAAGAATGAGTGAATACAAAAGTTTTAGTGTTCCAGGTAGGACTAAGAATATATGGTTACTGGTATAAAATTATTATTACCTGTCTTATAAAATTTATGGTCAGCTTTTAAATACAAACATTCAATGGCACGTTCCTTTAATATTTTTATAGCTACCTAAATAATAAATGATATTTTGCAATGAAATGAATTAGTTGTAAATAAACTAGCTTACCAGGTATTGTTTAATAAAGAGATGATTTATAGTCCTAAGTCTTACATCTTTATTCCTCTGACAAAAAGAATATATTAATAGCTTTATTCGCGGAGATAGTTCCTGAATAGTTTTCGACAATCAAATTCTGACTAGTTTTCGTATTAGCAAAGGTATTAGTTTACAGCCTTCAATTCTCCTCAAATGATTTTCGGACATTTCTTACTGTTTCTAACTTTAAAACCACTAATAATAGAATCGCTGGATCGAGTGTCCTGATTTATTTTCTTTTTCACCGGGTTTAGTATCTGATTTGGGTCTTGGTGTTGGTGATTACAGCGGACTGTAGTTTTAGGTCGCTATGTGGCTTGTCTTTTCTTCTCTGAGAGGCTTACCACACACGATGTTTCATACGGTTCGAAGGACCATGTATAATTTTCTTGTATCAAGTACGAATTATTTATTCTATTAATGAAGGAACGATTTAAAGTTCTGGATTAAAGTAATACCACTAAACCCAATTGACAGTTTTGTTGACACGAACGGTAAGTAAATAATGACTTGAAGCGTGACAGACTCTGCCTTCCTCATTTGTTACCCGCCTTTTATAAATTAATTGTTAGGTCAAACTTTACGCTTCAAGCTTTATTACTAATATATATTAAACAAATACTTGTTACATTGCCGCCTACCATTGCTGCTATTTCATTTTGAGACATTTGTCCAGCTTTTAGGAGACCAAATACCTGGCCTACTCGTTTTGGTGATAGATCAGCGTTTTTCCCCATCTACAAATGTATAATACCCTTAATTATACCAATAACTTCAGTGCATATGTTTATAACCTAAAAAGTATTAAAAAAAAAAAGGATAAATCACTCACCTCTGCAATTAAATTACAGGTCAAAACTGTTTACGAGTTCAAATGTTCACAGACAGTATTTGAGGTTATAAAATGCACACTAGTTGACAGGACGCAATACTGTCTAGAAATGGCGGATAGGGCGGTGTTGCCAACGTTAAAATAGTACAATAATGTTACCATACTATATTAAATGTTGATATGCGAAAAAATAACATTCCTGTTGATAAAAATTATTAATTTAAAAAAATGCAAATTTTTAATAATTGTCCTAATAATTTGGCCAGGTACTGTATATGCCTGTAGGTAAAATTAAAAAAAAAACGTTTAACTATTTCTCTAGCAATAATTGGCAGATAGGTTCTTTAACTCCTTTTTGATTCTTGATCTTAAATGGGAGCAGCATTTTCAAAATGACAGTTTTTCAAGAGCGGGTTTAACAAGAGCTTCTTCTGTGTTGTTGTTACAATTCAACGGACGTTACATTGTAACAGTATTTCCCTAAATATAACAACTTCTATTAACTTGTTCACTCAAAGACTATTTTTAACTGGTTATTTTTCATGTACTATACGACGTATTTTATTTTAGGATATAAAACAGGTAACCTTACAAATTAATCTAAACACTTATTCCCTGAAAACCCCAAAAATTAACTCTAGTAACAAGGTAGTGATAAGATTATAAATTTTAAGTAGTTTACCAAGTTCACATTCTTAGAATCTCGAACGATTATGATTAACTTACAAATTTTCAACAGTAGGCTTATAAGGGGGGATTATTTTTGTTACTTTACCATCATTTTAAGAGGCCTTTAGGATAATGAAGGCACTATATTTGTAAAAATTCTTTACATAGTTTATATGTTGACTTTTCGATTTCCAATACTCATTAAACAAAATTAAAAGATAAAATATATTAAAAAATGTTTCTACATCATACCAAAATATAAAGGGTCTCGTATCATTGACTCCACCTATCTATTGCAAAGGTTAATTATTTTTAAGAGTAACTGATAAGTGTTGTCTTCCACAGTTGTTATCTTTTATTGATTTATTTACCATTAAGATATCTATTAATTGTGCCATCTCAGATAACAATAATTGCAAATCGTTATTTCGTGATTACAAACTGGTATAATGTATTTCTAAGATACACACATTCTTGTATCACTTATACAAGAATCTTGTAGTAAAAATACTCAATGGTACACAATTTTTACTTTATTATGGTAAAAAGTAGAAATTTTGTCTGCCTTTAAATGCATCAAAAACTTTCTTTTACGCAAAAGTAATTTGTGAAAGTAAATTTCCTTTAGAATCCTTAATAAGAAAAATAATTGTTGGGTTGGAATAACTAAAGTGAAGTAATGAAGTAATTTCATAGCCGTTCCAGAATATTATTTGTATGTACTCATTTTTAGTGGAACTTGCACTGGGAATATTATTTTAGAACAGATCCCATCAGTTGTACTGAGTTTATGGATAAAGTTAATAGTAGAGAAATAAGGAACAAAATTACCCTGTCACAGACTTTTACCCGGTCAGATATTTGACAAGTTTTTTGAGTTTTATGGATCTCGATAAAAAACCTTTATGTTTTCTACAGTGGGTTCGGTAGACTTTTTTAAATTATTAACAATTTAAGACCAAAAATGCAGTATTAAAAGTATGTACTTTCGTCTACCAGTAAAAAGTAAAGTATTTTGAACGGATTTGTAGGTGATTATTTGATAAAACTAGTTTAAAGCTTTAAAATGGAGTTTTTATGAATGCTGATTTACTAATTTGTTGCTTAGAAAATTGTAAAAAACCTAAGAATTCTTAATTTTCAATAAATGTTGTACTATTGTAACAATGCACCTACAACCTTGGTATTGCGTGGAAGGTTGGGTTATATTTAAAAATGTGGTTCAAATTTTAGAGTAATTCATTAATTAGTATAACAGTTATTCAATTTGCTCATCTCATTAACTTTTTTCGTAACAACATTGCGCAACTTGATTGCAAAACATTGAATTTTTGCCATATAAACAATTTGAGTAACTTTTTATTGTTCTGAAGCTATTTTCTTGTGGCATCTTAATGCAATTACGTAGAGAATGCCAAAAACTTGCGTAATATGGATTAAACGTAAAAACAAAAAAAATTGTATTCACTCAATTTGTTGCCACTATGAATATCACGACTTATATGTTTAAGATGAAGAAAATATTTTTTCTATTTCCCGGCAAAAAAAATTTTTTATATTCGAAAAGCTGACATTTTTCACAAATAAAAAAAAGTTGTCCTACGGCAATTACGGACGAAGTTGGTCATTTTTTTTTAATTCATAGCTTGTTTGTTTATAACAATTAAGAAACATAATTGCGGCAATACTAGTATTTTGAGTTTTTTATGTTTTTCCAGTTAATCGATCTTACGCAAGTTTTTGAAATTCCATTTTACTGTGAAGTGTTTATGTCTTTTTTATTTATTAAAGTCTTTATAAATCAATCGATACCTTACATTCTTCATTCCACCAAGGCACTGGATTGTTTTTAATAAATGAAGTTTTCTTTATGATTATGTTGGCTGCATTTAAAATGATGTTATTGAAAGCTTGTATGTCTATATCAACATTATTATATATTCTATTGACGTACAATTTGCATTGTTGGTTCTCCAATTAGGGGTATGCTTGCCATTTTTTGTAATTATTATTGGATAACGATCACTGTTAGAAGTGTAGTTTAGTCTGTCCTATGTTGTTAATAGAGATAAATTATTGTCAGTTCCAGTTAGGATCGGAGGTTTTGAATATCCGTTTGTATGTTACATCTTGTAGGGCATCCATCATTCAGTATTGTTAAATTTGACTGTTCTTGTCACTTTTTCCCTAGCAAGTTCTCTTCGATAATTACAGTGGAATCATAAAGCTATTATAATCATTAAAATCACCTAAAATACGCGGGGATGGCATTTGACGAGGTTTTGTAGATTCCGTTAATCAATTTATTCTCCTGGTGGTAGGTGAACATACTGAATGTTTATATACGAAAGTTAGATGTTTCTATAGAGCGTTTCACGTTAAGAAAATAACATTGCGGAGATAGGGCCATGTATTTCTTATGGACGATAGAAGCGCAGCGATGCCACGATGAACACAAGCACGAGTCAGGGTTGTAAAATTTGTATTTTCGTTTTCACAGACATGAATTAATGTTTTTTAACGTAATTGACCAAAAGTGTCCATTCGAAACAAGAGATGAAAAGTAGGGAAAATGATTTTAATTAAATAAATAGTATTTACAAAAGATAATTTTATTTTATCTTATTTTAATTATAGTAACGACAGTTTATTTGTTTTTCGGTAAGAATATCATATACCATGAATCATAGAAATCAGTAGAAAATATTGCTTAGTTAAATCATGCACTTTGCCGGCTATCAAAGATTTAAAAGCAAATAAACGGACCGCTTGGAATGCATATATCTAATTACTAATTACAATTTAAAATAATACGGTGTGCGTATGTCAGCGATTTTATGTCGTTCTCTGAGACTTTTTAATGATAATAAGGCTTTGTGGTTCTTCAGTTGTTATTCTTTACAGTTAAATGTTAATTGAAAATGGAAATTCGAAAAATATATCGACAATCTAGTAAACCGCATGCCTGAGAGTTTTGGCAACACTGATCTCCATAAGCCTAATGTTATTTTCTTAACGTGGAACGCTGTATATATTCTTTAACTTCAAACAAAGCACGTAAGAGCGTTATTTACTTAGACGATGATTGAAATCTTGAACGCCTGAACTGTGCCTGAAATCTTAATGCTTCACATTGATTACCACAACTATTAGCTATATTTTAAGCAGCTCAACTTTTTCATTGTCCTCAGTGAATTTTTTTGATTTAATGGCAAATGTATAATAATTACACAGCGTTTGTCTGCAGTTTTGCAAGGTTATTATCGAGATCATAGACAAACCTGCTAAATATACATAATGTGAAATGTATTAATAAGATAAACGATAACGCATATTGATTTTTAGTTGGAAGGTTGCGTTTTCTTTCATTTCCTATGAAACGATTCGAATAAAATATACAGCTGCCCGAACTGTCAATGAATAGATGTCATGACGTCATGGTCTCCCTTGGCTCACTTTATTAGTGGCACCACATACAGCCAAGGCATGCACATCTCAGATGTATTTCCATATTTGTCACAAACAATTTTTTTTAAATATGGTATACTGTGTCAAATCACATCTGGTAGACAGACGTACTGAATAATTAATTAGCGGTTTCATTGGAAACGGACATATTCCGTTTTAACACATTCGGTTTTTGGTGTTTTTTAAAAGTTGCTGCATGTGTTCTAAGCTAATTTAATACTTGAAATTTATTCAAATGCGATTAATTTGGTTTAAAGGCGTTTTGTCCTTTGTCTCTTAGTTTTATTTTTCGTTTTTATTATTTTTTTTTAGAACGTTTTTTCTCTTTGCACTTGTATGTCGCCGTATCGGGTGGCGACAAATTGCATAAAAAAAATCCGAGTTATTTGCTAACCTTTTAAAGCATAATTATTACGACTGCAAAGAGTTAATAACATTACTCCTAATGATAACTAAATACACAAGGCTTTTTTCAATTTGCTTTGCTCACTGGGAAGTAAAGTACTTACGAAGAAATCGTTATTTTTATAACTTCGATGTAAAATAATTCTTTAGATTGTCTAAACCTGATTCAGTATATTCATATTCATAACTCTTTATAACCAAATAAAAAGAAAAACGTGGCGATCGGATGTAAGATTTCATTTTGAAGACTTTTTTATGGTGATCTTTTTAAGCATATTTTCAACATTAACTACCAGTTCCCCAAATTCGAAGAACAATTGCATGCGTTGTCTGTAGTTGACCGCTTAGTTTCTTTAATTTATTCTGCGTGTTTATATTGTACACAGTTGGCTTTGTGCGAGTAATCAGTGAAAAGTGAAAAAATAGGGGTCGAAAGAAACTCACACAATAGGAGTTCGTGCTTTAACGTTACTTGGGAAAAGGGACTCTGCACATTCAACATTAACTACCATTAATTCCCAAGTTGTCCAGAGAGACTTCAATCTTTTTCTGCTCTGTCGTGTGCAATTCCCAACTTCTTGGTTAGAAGTCTGAAAAACATGTTTGGGAAGTCCAAGATCAATTTCTTGTTACTTTATAGTGAAACGATAATCTTCTTCAATTTCACTCCGTCTCATACTTTCGGTATTTTTCGATGTTGTGCTGGAAGGTCTATCCAGCACATCTATATATCTATATGGACGTTTGAATAGAGTCTGCACAACTTTTTTAAGTTTTATAGTAAAATTTAATGTAAATTAGTTGCTCGCATCTCTGTCAAAAGACAATGTACAAAAGCATGATTTTACGAACTACAAATTTTCTATTTGTAATTACGCACCGCATTAGCCAGATGCATCGTTACCGAGATACATGATATTTTCATGAAGGGTACTAGATTGTTTTGAGCAAATAAATTTGAAATAAATGGAGGGGTTTGATGAAAGTTATGCATATGCAAGTGTTGGGAGCTTGTTATCACACCCTACGTGTGTGGAATTACTAAATAGTCTCAGGTTCTATAGCTTGATGGTTCACTGATATAATGGTAATTAGCTGTATACGTAAGGAAACAGCGAGACTGCTTCTTAAAAGCCTTAAACCTAGCCCAATAAATAATATACAAGATCGATAGTGCACCGATATTTCCTTTTTAAGTCGAGATACAAGTAAGCACTATTAGAGGTTTTGTCCTCTTCAACCAGCATTCATCCAGTTGTTTTTACTCACTTAAGGTAAGAAAAAAGGGGCTGCTATGTGACGTCAGCAGATGTTGGACTTTCCGTCTATTGTGCCGATACCGTTTAAGCCATTCGCAAAAAAAGGTCGATGTACTTCTCTGAAATTGGCTGTCGGGCATACCTGAGGTTAAAGCATAAAATAGAAATAATCTTATGAATAGGTACTTAAATATTTACTGATTATTGTAAGAATTTAGAACAATAAGCATATTCGGTTTTTTCGAGAATTTAGAAGAATAAACTTAAAAGTTTTTCGATGGCTACCTGACCTTCCTTGAGTAGCGTGCCCAGATTTAGGCATTAGTTGGTATAGGTAATGGATTTTGACAAGAGCTATGACCTTGTAAATAACAGGTAAACTTGTGTACTGCATCGGCATGACTTATAGCTCTTGTGAAAATCCATTACCTCTAGCATTCACGACAGTGTCCCCATGTTTTTCTCGATGTGAGGCATGTAATAACTGAGCTTTTGATAAGCCAGTTTATTGACGAAGGTTTCGGAGACGAAAATATTTTTTCTTACCAATTCATCTCTCCTATCGTTCCATTGATTAACTACAAGAATCTGCTACCTCTCATATGCCCCAATTATTTAAATTTTCTCTTGTCATATCATTTCTGTTAAGTCACCTACGCCTTGACCTATTCTGTTGTTTAAAACGCGTTGAACCAACGATGTTAGAATTACACAATAAGACCACAATCGAAGACTTTTACTTGTTTATCATGTTAACTTTCATGATCCATATTTTACACCCCTATAGTAATACAGGATACACGTACAATTTTTATTCAGAAAGTTTTAGTACATAAATTTTAGTTCTGACTGGACATTTTGTAAACCTATGTAAGGTAAATATAACAAATATCCAAAATTAACATGTTTGAATTTTGCAATTAAAAAACATTTAAACTTATTGCTCAGTTTTATAACCGTCGATGAAACTCAGTTAACCATTATACTTCAGAAACCATAGAACAGTGCGAACCTCCGACATTAAGGAAACCAAAAACGGCATCATTTGGTAAAAAAGAAAATGTTTTTCCATCACGATAACTGCTTATAAAATTCATGAGTTGTAATTAGTGCTTCGTTTGTCCTATTCTTTAGATTTTCGTCTAATTCCGAGGTAATTGTTCCTGAAAATGCTATTTCGTGGGCTTGAATTCATCGAACAACAATGAAGATATTGCTTATTTGGAATGTAATTGAAATAAGTGTTATGAGCCATCAGCAGACTATATATTAAAAAACTTAATAATTTTTCCCGAAAAAAAATCCTTTAACTTCATTCAGGCCGTATATTTTTGTATTAAATACCAATATCGTCAAACGCATTCTGTGTAAAAAACGCTACAAAAAAATCGAATAATATTGGCTTTTTCCGCTAGAGTTATTTCAGTTACATTCAGACCGTGACAGTTTACAAGTTTACCATCATTAAATATTCCAATTAAATAATATTCCATTAATAAAAAAGGTATCATTTTTTACGCTGTTTAATTGGTAATTTAGAACGTTTATGAATGAATTAAATTGAATATTGTTTCGTGTTGGCTACTGTTTGTTGGAATTTGCGCCTCGGCAAAGTATCAATTATCCTTTTTAATTCCGGTGTATGAATGTTTTATTTTAAACAATAATATTAAAATTGTATTTCTTTTCTTTTTGTAATCGAGAGGAACTTTACAGAGTGGATAGATTAAAAGAATCAAAAATATCAGTCATAAATTTATTTTTAAATCGTCTGAATAACATAAGAATAGGCATAAGTTGTGTCAGTATCTTCTGCAAAAACCTTTCTGTTCACATTCAATTACAAACAGCACATGAAACAGATCTTGTTGACCACGACGCCGATGACTTTTTTATATCAGTAATGGAAATAAGTTAAAAAAAAAATAATTTGAGTCAAGAATTTTAGAATTTAAAAATAATATCCATGTTGTGATAACACTTTGTATTTAATTGTTGTAACTAAACTGTTACCTTCTGTTCCAGGTATCAAAAGAAGAACTAGCAAAATTAGTTCAGGGCTTCGAAAAACAAGACATTCTCACATCCTCAGGCGTAACATTAGCCGGTAGCAGATACATATACCTCTCTGGCACAGACCGTGTAATTAGGGCGAAATTGGGAAAAGTTGGTGTACATTGCATGAAAACGACACAAGGTAAGCGATATCTGTAAATTGTGTATTGAGAATACCGTTTTTATATTTGTATAACAAGAGTATTGTCTTCTTCTTCCTCCTCCTCTTTATAAGCAATTCTGCTTGTTCATTGTCGGATTAATACCTCTGTGGAAGGAAGGTTGGCACCCCATCTTTTGCGCGGTCCTCCGATACTTTATCAGTGCTCTCATCTCTGCCGTTTCCAGTAGCCTTTGCGTTTATGACTATTTTATGTACGCTAATTTAGATTTAAATGTCTTAATCGTATTAAAACTTTTGGCACTAGTGTGACCAGTAATCGTCTATCTCTGTTGACCAATATAATAATCATCTCGGAACGCCTTAAACATTCCTCTTCATGATTTCAAAAAGGATTAACAGACTAGACTAGTTAGTCTCGATAATGAGAAGAAATGTTTCTATATAGTATACCCTAGACAACTTTTGGACATTACTTCGAAAACAGTGATAATTCGATTATCTTTTCAAGTTTCATCATGAACAATGTTCTCGTTATAGAATGTACAATTTATATCACATAATATGAACGAAAAAGAAATAAACAATTTCTGTAGATATCTATAAAATTGAGAAAGGTCAATTTTATTATTTTGACTAACAAATTAATAAACCACAATTATTGATGATTACATTGTGTTGAACTTGAATTTTTGTTTATGTTAAAACAGATAAGAAGATACTAATTAAAAACGAAAGACACCGATATGTAAACAGTGCTTCTTTTAAATAAAGTTAAGTCGACATTATATAGAACAGTATTATTGACCAATTATAATGACAGGTAGAAAAAAACAACCTTGCGTCAAGTTCATGCCACTCCATTGCACATTTTTTACAGTATCCAATTTTAAACGTTTAAAAAGTAACGTGCACGCGAGATTTTATTTGAATAGAAAAAAATCGTTTTACTGACTTGTTTGAGAACTTCGCGCACAAGACTTTTAAGAAGATTGTTTGAAACACTACAAGATAGCGGTGTTTGTTAAATCCCCAAACATCAATGATGGCTTGGTTAATATTCGATAAAAAACGTTATATTTCCGATGTTTCGATGTTTTGTGCCTGATAAAAAATATACATAGAATAGTTCAAAATATTCTTTCAATCATACCATAACATCAAAGAATATGATACAATTAAACAGGATATTCTGAGACCGGTACCTCTTAGAACAGTTGGTAGAGTTCATGGTTGTACCTGGATCTCCATACTTCGTTTTCGTTAATACATAGGTCCAAATATCTTATGGACTTTTCTTTCAAAGACTTCCAGCTTTCTTTTCCCCCCAAAATTTCCAGTCTGTGTTTTTAGAGCTTAACACATGTGCGAGTGAAAAATAAGCGTTGTTTCCCTTTATTATTCTTCTTTGAATTTCTGATTTTTCTGTTCTATCCGTGCTTAATGCTCCCACTGTTTAAAAATTCCCATATGTTTTAAAATTTCTACTGTTTTATTATCATCCTCTAATTCATTTGTGCGTATGTTTCCCTAGCTCTTGCCCGTATAAGCTTTTTTGCCCTTTGAATATTTATTTCGAGTCCGGTCTCTTGCCCCTGTTTTTAATTGTGAATATATTTCTGCCGCCTCTTCCGTTCTATGAGACATAATGCTGATGTCACCGGCATAGGCGGCAATCTATTGCTTTATTTGATAGATTAACTCTTCCTATATTGAAGGGTCTTATCACATGCCCGAGAGACAGGTTGAAGAGTGTCGGTGCCAGCTCGTCTCCTTGCTTTATTCCTTTGACTTGAAAATTGAAAAGTTTCTTAGTGAGCTCATTTCGTATTCTGATAGTTGCTGTTGACGAGTCCATTGTTGCTTTTATTAGTCGGATGTATTTGTGGTTGATGTTAAAGCTATGCAATATTTTATATAACTTTTGTCTATTTATTGAGCCGTAGGCCTGTTTGAAATCTATGAATATTTTGTGGACGTCAATGTCGTATCCTCACGATTTGTTCAAAATTTATTTGACTGTGAATCGCTGGTCAGTTGTACATGTTCCTTGTCGAACACCGATTTGATATTCCCCGACAATGTTTTCAATTGTTGAGTCATTTGTTGAATATGTAAAAAAAAACTTTGTACGTTGTGCACAAGAGTGTCATGCCGCGATAATTTCCGCATTTTCAGTTTATCTCCTTTTTTATAGATTGTAGAACATATAATCCCGGTTTTCCAGTCACTAGGGATCTTTTCATCATTCCCAATCTTGTTTATGAGCACATGCATTTGTCCTACTATGTATTCGCCACCTAATTATACAGTTCAGAAGAGACTTTATCAATACCTGGAGCCCTCGATGGGCTGGTCGCGTACTGAGAATGGAAGCCGAAAGATAGCCCTAAAAGAACCCTTGATAACAAAAATGCATAGCGCAAGATCAAAATAAAGGCCACGAAAAAAGTGGGAGGTTGGAGGCATAGTTTAAAGGAGGCTAAGGCTCGATATGGGTTGTAGAGCTACTGGCGAGAGAAACAGGATATTACGGAAAAGAAAATTCATCTTTTTCCACAATCGTCGTTTTACAAGTATGCATTGACGTGAATTAACAAATATATGCTTGCATATATGACATCAAAAATATACGATTTGCAGATGGCACTGTCCTAATAGCTGAATGTCTTAAGGATCTGCAACAGATAGTTAAAAGAGGAATAAATATCAGCGACGAAAGTAGCTGATCTCGTTAACATAAAGACACAAGTTATGGAAATCGCAAAGATTCGGCAACATCGAGAAATCTTAACAATACATGGAGAATAAATAAAGTCCAAAAGTATAGAGTTCTGGGACAACCATAAATGAAGATGACTACACTGAAGACATTAATTCTAGAATAGGCCAAGCAAGAAATGCGTTAAAAAATGAAAATGTTATATATTCTTTAGCCGACATAAATATCAGAACGATTTTCAAAATAAGACTACTAGATGGATAGAGTAGAAATCACAGATATCTCCTTTGAATCGCTAATAGAGTTGAGAATGTAATACCTAGTATTATTAAATGTTACGACTTCGAAATTGAGAGTGGCACAGAAACGAATGGAACGGTCTATGCTGGGAGTGACGTTGCGGGACCGAATAAGAAACGAAGATCTGCGAAGAAGGACGAGTATTCTCGATGTTGTGAAACGCATAACGCATAGCGGAACTGAAATGCAACTGGGCAAGCCATGCAACGAGAGTGCATGACTCGAGATGGACGAGCAAAGTTACAAATTGGAGGATAAGAGCAGACAAACGTAGTAGAGGAAGACCACCTACACATTTGGCTGACGACATCAGGTGTATCACCAAAAATTGGCAACAAAGAGCACAAAATCGTAAAGAATGGAGGAGTTTAAGGGAGTTATGTGTCCAGCAGTGGACGTGATAAATGAAGGCTGGATGATAATGACGATTATAAAATGTTAATGAAGGATGATACAGACTTAAAATAACTTAATCTTGTCGATAATGTTACATAACATGTGGATATCTTGAGCCATCGATTATGAATGTGAAAAATGTCGGAAATGTGTAATACTGATATGTTACGATTGATTGCAACAGAGAAATACAGCGTGGAAAGCAAAATATGACAGAAATCTGAATGCATTACATAATATTACAATCTTCTTAAGAATAAAGAAACGACAACTGCAAAGCTTAAACAGTTGCAAATACATATTTAATGATGAATTTCTATACCTTTCCAATAGCTATTTTATTATGTGTTTTCATAATTTATTTTCTCCGATTAGCTAAGTATTTCCAATCATTTATTCATTTATAATTACGGTTTTCTATAAATAGAATTCAATTGTGCATTGATTCAACACGTACTTCTATAAATCATACTTTTTTATTTATAGCACTCTCTAAAAGGTAAATAGCTTTATTTTCAATAAATTTTCATTTTTCATTACCTAAATTGGTGCGGGCTGTAATAAATATTCTCGTGTTTTTCAAAATTCCGTCGGTTTAAAATATCAAGTAGTCGGAATGTCTCGATGTGTATTTTTAATGCATATGGGTCAACATACCTAGATTCGAACTCACCGTCGGTCGTTTTCAACTTAACGATTCATACATTTTTGATGCACTTGCCAATTTTGAATATCCGTGATAGATAGTATCCGAATACCAGATGTTTATCTTGGAATGTAATTTTTCTAATGTGTTAATACATTAGTATACGTTTACGTCTAAAAACTATTAAGTTTCTAAATTACCCCGTTTAGTCTTAACATAAGACATGTGTGGTTTCATGAATATTTAAGATTCCAAATTCATTTCATACGAGCATTCTACTTTAGTTTTGGATTCAGACAAGAGAAAACAAATATTTATAATAAAAATGGAGCTGTCAAAATCACATTTCATGTGCTACAGCCGTTAGTGAGCCTTGCTCTGCTTCAAAATATCCTGCAATTCATCCCTGTCGAGTGTCTGTCTTGTTCATCCCCTCACTCCAATAACTGTAATCTTCCGCAATATCGCCCATGTATCTAACCTTAGGTAATCTCTTTATCTGTTTCTCCATAGACCCTGTTCGTTCTCCCCGGTATATATGGTCCTCACTTTTGACCCTAAGTAGCACAATTCTTCCACAGTTTTGATAGTTCCATGTAGTATCTCTTGTATTATTTCTTGTAAGTTATGTTGTTAATTTTCTGTGTATTATCAATTATAAGTGAGGTCTTTTCTGTGGATTTTTTGATAAATATGTGAAAGGTTAAACCGCTTCATTCATCTCTTACTCTTTGTTACCACGATATCATCAGCATAGGGAATTATTTGTAGACATTTTGTATACGAATAAAAAATTCCGACACAAATGTAACCTCACTATTTTGTTGACATAAATTGAGAGTTTCATTGCGATACAACAAGTCGTGTAGCTACAATGAATTTTTAAAATTAGCAAGTCAGTCGAAAAATGGATCCTGGTCGAAAACATTTTCGAGGAATAATTTTTTACAATTTTTGGAGAAGATTATCCCAACAGCAACGTCTCGCTGAAATGGTTTATGTGTTTGGGAATGAAGCATCATACCAGTCAACTATTTCCCGCTGATATTGCGAATTTCAACGTGGTCGCTCCAGTTTCAACTACGAATCCAGGCCAGGTCCACCCAAAACAGCAGTCACACAGTAAAACGTTGATCCGGTTCGTCAGCTAATTAAGGATGGCCGCCGTGTAACATACCGGGAGATAGAGGCATCTTTGGGCATTTCAAAGACCTCGATCCAAAAGATCATAGATGAAGAACTCTGTGATTGGTACGGAAAAAAACAAAAAACGTTTTTAATATTGTTAGTTGCGATGAATCTTGGATATACTCCTACGAGCTGGTGTTTCACGATGAGGAAAAACCAACAAAAGTGATCCATTCTAGAAGTGTGTCAAAGAAACTGATCGCACCTTTTGTGTCAAAATCTGGTCATGTGGCAACAATTCTTCTAGAAGATCAAAGAACAGTTACTTCTGATTAGTATATAACCGTTTGTTTACCAGAAATTATCGCGAAACTCCGACAAAGCAATACATACCGGCGAATCATCCTACATCAGCACAATGCAAGTGCTCACTCTGCCCAAAAGACAATAGAGTTTTTAGAGCTTCAAAACATCGAATTGTTAAACCATCTACCTTATAGTCCCGGCCCAAGTCTTTAAAACAGCGATTTTGTAGATGTCAACTGAAGACAATAATTTTTTTATCAATTAGTTTGAATGTATGCAAAAGTCGATCTTGGTAGGGCATATTTTGAAAAGCAATAAACTACTGTAAGTCTATATTTTTTGTCTTTATGGTTATATCCAAAACTAAAAAGACAACCATCGTAAGAGTACCATTAACTTTATTTCGGAGTGTGCATAAATTTTTTCCAACGCTATGTTGAAAAAGATGCATAATCATAATAATATCTTATCTCCATGACGCTGTCCTCTGTTAATTTTTAAATGCTTCAGAGAGATCCCCTTGTTCCCGCAATTTACACTCAACTTTCATCATTGTCTTTGTAATTTATTCAAAGTAATTCGTGAAGTATCAGGCAGAAATGTGTACGCTCTATTAAGAAGGGAAAACCGTGTAGAGTTAAAGCAGGCAAGCACGTTTCTTATCTCGTGTATGGGTGTCTAATTCCTGTATTCCATTTTTCAGGTTTAGGCAATTTGTTTCTGATCAGAGACTGGATTAATTTATTAATTATTATTATTAATTTATTCTTTGATCGTGAACAACTTATATTGGATATGAATCCGTATACTGAACTTTTCTGTATGGTTTCGACCTCATATGCATCCATCTACATATTATCGACGCACTGTTACTCGAAACTGTTCTAGATTTTTCTTGTTTAAATGATCATTTGACATCATGTTCTTTTGCAAGTTAAATTGTCAGAATAAAGGATAACATTTTTATTTTTTCAACATTTCTAGATTATCAACAACATAACTGTAGGTCTTTTGCAAACCATTTAGTCAGCTAAATATATTTGTTCATCTGTTGTATCAGCTATTAATTGTTTTTTTTTTGTTTCAGCTGTTGTAGTATCCCTTTATGAAGATCCAATTCAACCTCAGCAAGCAGCGTCAGTGGTAGAAAAGCTAGGTGATTACTTAATTACCTGCGGTTACTAGAGGTAAGAAACATTTTTTAATCATTCATCAAAAACTATTTATACTATTTTAATACCTTCGATATGTTGCCAATATTGTTTGATCTATCCCACTTCATAATTTGTGAAAAACTAGTTGAATGAGTTGAAAAATAAAATGGATCAGACAGAACTCGGTGGGGATTTCCCTGTTTACCACAAGTGAAGCAACAGAATCAAGCTTATACTTTGATCTTAATGACATTTTATACTTTAGAAGCTAAAGTGTAAATTTGCATTACATCTAAAGTTTAATAGATAGCACTTCTAAAATAACATTAAGCAATTAGTATACTTCCTTATAGGTAGGAATCCTTATAGATCAGAATTCCAGGATTCGGTTCGGTTAGCGGTAGGAATTCCAGGTCTGGTAACCGATCCGGCACATTCCTACTTTTATAAGAAAGTTTACGGAAAATAAGTACCTTTAGCTATTCTTTCTAGGTGGTCGAAGTAATCAGAACTCTCCTAACGGGATCGGTAGAATCGGGCATAATCGGTAGAATATGCTAAGAATGATGATGATGATACAAAATTTAGTAAAATAAATGAAAGTTAGACAAAATGTAACCTATCGGCTTTTCGACATGTTACATAATTTCCTAAAAAAACCTGACTATAAGCAACAGATTGAACTCAATTAACCAATTTTTTTTTGTTGCAGATAGTGTGTGCCGCTGTAAGCAGCCATGCCGTGCGGCGAAAAATTAATTATTATTAAATTTGTATTTTTTTCAAAATAACAGCGAACCGGCAATGTGTATACCGAGTGCATCATCATTAAATACATGGAAAAGTCATAAAATCGGAAATTGTATTTTCCTTTTTTTATCAAACAACATAAAATATATATTATATATCGGTCAAATCATTAATTTTTTCATCGTTGTCCATCGTGGTTTCAGTTATGTTACGACGGTCCTAATATTAAATTTATAACAAAATTTTTGGCTTTTAAACCTTTTATACATACCTCGTAGCATAACCGCAACAATTATTGCCAATCATAATTTTTGACTGTGGTCTCAATTATCATTGTTTTTTAAGAGTATTTAGGATATTTTAAGTTTTTTCGAGTGTTTCGCAAACTTAACTGAGATAAGTTTCCGGAACATCATGTGATTTTTTTAATTATAAAGCATTTTCTTGTTAGCTTTTCTCATACCATTGCTATCTCTAAAAACATTTGATACTGAAGAACTTACAGTTTAGGATTTTTTAATAAAAAAATCTCTAGTCCTGCTGTCTCTATTTTATTTTCGATCCTTTACCTTTCCTGGACTCCTGTGCTTTTTGTAATAGTGCCGATGTGGATCTAAAAACTTACTTCGGAATTTATCAGAAAAAGGGTTAGAGTAAGCACAAAATATTTATACGGTTTAACAGTGTAAAGTGAAATTTTATTGGCTTGTTTAAGTTTAAAAAAAAACATTTTGCTTTAGGTTATAAAACATTTTTTTACAATGAAGAGACAATGAAAAGACAGTGTAAGTGAACATTTTGTTTATTGCATTTTACTAAGCTTTTTAGATAGAAAGTCAAATGGAAAAGCGTAATTTTCCTACTATTAAGTAAACAGTTGTGATATTTTTATTTTGTAGTAAATTTAAAACTACTATTTTTTATAGCTACGACTTAATTTTCAAATACTTATTTTGTTTTATAACCTAAAACAAATCAAGTGTTACGTCTGCTTTCCTTTTTATTTAAGCTATGATTGGTGTGAGCTAGTCCTATTTCCAAATTAGCAGCACTAGTTTACCGGACACTTTAAATAAGACCATTTTGGAATTTTTGTGATAAATTATCATTTAGTTTTTATTAGTATTTTTCGCCAGTATTTAAACGTTTTCAAATATATTTAGGCTATTACACCAATCAAATTTTTTTTTGGAAAAAAAATATGACAGTTTTCAGTAAAGAAAAACGCTCATATTTTTTCCCCAAAAATGCAGTCATATTGTAATGCATAATGCTCAGATGTCTTTTGATATAATGAAAGACAATTACTTTTTACCTCCTAATTTAAAGTAAAATCGAAAAAGTAGCTTTGTAAAATTTCTGATATAATTCGCAAGGGATATTGTGTATCTAAATGATAAAACATAATAAATTTGTATTATAAAGTATTTTGCTGTTTTATTTTTAAAACCTTAAATAATTAATTTTCATCATCATCATCAGCCCTGAGTTGTCCATTGTTGAACATAGGCCTCCTCTAGACTTTTCCATCTGCTTCTATTCTGCGCCTCTGCTATCCAATTTGTCACGATTCTTTTGAGGTCGTCGGTCCATCGCGTTGGGGGTCTTCCTCGGCTTCGCTTGTCAGCCCGTGGTCTCCACTCAAGCAGTTTTTTTGTCCAACTGTCGTCTTTCATTCTTGCAACATGTCCTGCCCATCTCCATTTTTGCCTTGTAATATGTTCGATAATGTCTTCCACTCCGGTTCGTCTACGAACTTCCTCGTTTCTTATTCTATTTCTTAAGCTTATTCCAAGCATTAATCTCTCCATCTTTCGTTGTGTCCTTCTCAATTTTTCGGCTGATGTTTTTGTGATTAATTTTCATACATACTGCGTTATTCATCTATTAGTTTTACTACGTTCAAGAGGATAGAATAAAAATTTCTTTTTTTTAAATTAATTTATATTGGTTATGTTTAGAGATAGGTAAGTTTTCCTCCTAGTGGCTGCTATTGTTATAGCTGGTTTCAAATGCAGTGACGGGAATTTGACGAAAGAGTAATGCCTAAAGGTATAGTATAAGTAAGAAATATCATAGAACGTAGGTTTTGATAGTCTGCTTTCCGATATAGTGCGGTGGATGGTTCTGGTAATTAAAGATTCTTATGTAATTAAAAATATGTATTTTTTACTTAGGTATATACCGTTAAAGCAGGACATATTGTATGTTCTAGTTAATTTTGACCATTTTTTATTTACATTTCACCTTACAGGGAACATACCGCATGCTCGTATTGATAATTGATTGGTTTATAATTAATCTTATTATTATAAGTAAAGTCGTCCCAGGAACGCAACTCAATAATATTGGCAATATCATTTTAAAGTCGTCTACTTTAAAATGTATCAGGTATGTCTGAATGGTCAATATAGATGAGTCAGATAAAATTAAATTATTAGAAGAATTTTTCACTAAGTAACAAAAAACAAAATTTGTTTAATTTACTAATCTTATTATTGTTAGAAATGTTACTCAAATATCACTCAAATTAAAAACTACATTAATAAATTATCAAAAAATAAATTAACGTTATAAATATCACTCAAATCAAAAATACTGATCGTTATAAATTTCTCGGCTTAGCATTACAAGTGATTGTCGAAATACATAATATCCCCTTTACATGCAGCCATTGCTGCTGCTATTTCCGTTGCCTACTGTCGTACCCGAAATAATTCCACGGCAACATTTAACGCAAATGACTACATACAGCTACCACAGTGATGCATCAGTGTACCATCAGCAATGGAACGCATAGAAATTACTCCGGCGACAGCTCTGTGTGTTTTGAGTTTACAAAATTATCTTAACGTTTTTAAAACAAATAAGATGCCGAAAAAGTCTTTTATTTGGATAATAATCTGAAAATGCCTTCAAAAAATTTTTTACGGAGGTAATATGACAAATTTTCTTAACTGACTTGTGAGGAACCTGGAAAATTTTCGTCTTTCGATAGTCTTCTCTTCATTATTTTTTGCATGATAATTCCAGCAATATTCGGACAATCTTTGTAGTACTTGAGCAATTATATGTTGCACATAACTTGTCGACAATATCGACGCCGCATTTGGTCTGATTATTATATGTTGTCAGGTTTGTGGAAATCTCAGGTTTCAGCATCTATTGTGTCATCAAAATGCATGCTTGAAGCCAGAAGCACAACTTTCTTCTTTATACAATAATAAACAAGGGTATAATTTTTTCTAAAAGCAAAAATGCTTGACCTTTCAGGGTGATTTCCTAGTACAAATAAAGGAGGTAATTCTTTTTTATTATTACGTAGAGTTCCTACAACGCTTACTCTATGATTTTCCAATAGCTTTTCCACTAAGGGTATACTCATGAACCAATTATCTAGCGTAATATTTCTTCCTGAATTCAAGATTGGTTGAATAAGTCACTCAACAACAGAAGAAGCTGAAGTATCTACAAAAAACGGCCCTTCTGGCTGACGCTCAACGTAAACTTCTAAATTCGCAGTATAGAACATCTTGGCAGCGCTCAAAGCAAAAATTTTAATGCCATATTTGTTTGGCTTGCTTGTATATATTGTGGAAAAGAACATCGTCCCCTAAAGCCTTCTAATTTTTCGTCAATAGTTACGAATTCGGACAGGCTATTCCCAACTTTGCAATTTCCAACGAACGAATTAAAATACTGTTGAATTGGTGCTAGTTTATCTAACTTTTCTCTGCTCACGGTCATTTTTTTTTTATCAAATCTGATACATCTGAGAAGAAACTTTAATCGTTTTAATGACATCGTGAGCCGAAATATCTCAATTCCTCCACCGCTACGTTCTCAGTCTTCCAAATTGACATGACTTGCTTTATATGTTCCTGCGATATATAAGAGGCCAATAAGAGTTTTTTCAACTCTTATGTCTTGTAAATTTTTGAGATTCTAGTAATAATACAGGTTTTCCACTTTCACTTAAACTTTTAGAGCATTCCACGTTTTGCTTGCAAGTAGTATAATCCCCTGGTCGGGGATCAGTTGAGTGGTGTCAATAAAGTACCGTCATTAGCATCGGTATAAATTAAGGGTACGATTATCTTCTAGTACGTGCTCGAGGACGAATTGAGGGCCGACTTAAATTTTAGAATCCTTAGATTATCGAATCCTCCGGTTTCGTTAATCTAAGTTACAATCCTATTCTATACTATTAAAATAAAATGATTTACCATATTTCAGGTTTCTAGGTCCAAAATAGCGGTCTATATGGGTAATTCAATTTTTTTTTCTAAGTAAAAAAATTTTTTTCCCGTATGACAACTTTTTCTTGCATAGCGGGCTCAAGATATTCAAAAAAATACCTTGTCTATATACTTTTATTCTAGTTGAGGAATTTCTTATTATATTCCATCCAATCAATTTTATTAATTGTTGCTATAAAAATATCAACTAAACTGATGATAAGGTTTACAATGGAATTTTATGACTAGCAGTATACATTCTATTTATCAGACGTCATAGCGACATTATGAGTAATACAAATAATGTAAAAATCATCTTAATTTTATGTTGACAATATCATAATGAAATTTATCAATTTACGGGGTATGGAATGATTGGAAGTTCCAAATATGTATTACTCATATATTTAACAATCGACATTGGGTAATTAAAATACAAAAATAAATTCTGCTTATTTATAATTAATAACAACAAGGTCGTGTAATAAACACATTAAAAGTCCAATTATTAAACAAAATTCGTTAGTAAATAATTATATGATTGTGTGCGCAAAATTTGCTTCAATTTTTATTTCATTCAATCCATTTTCGATGATCTTTACTTATTCATTCTCTTAATTATATGGTAGACTGGAATAATTTCAAATATTGTGCTTTGTAACATTTTTTCTCTAGCTCAGTCATACTACATTCTCAACGAGGAGATTTGGTCTCAAACGTATCCAACCTTCGTTCAAAACGTTCTTGCGTCTTGTGTGGTATAAACATTATTAATAAATCCACAAACTTGCCATAGGTATAATGCAGTTACCAACGGGAACGATGCAAGAATTCCTTGAAGATGCATATATGATCAAAAAAACAAATAAAATAATAGTTCATCATCATCATCATCATCTTGGTGCTACAGCCCTTAGAGGGCCTCGACCTTCTCAAGCTTTCTACGCCATTCTATTCTGTCCCTCGCTTGCATTTATCATGTTTGACTCAGGGGCCCGGGCTACATGTCCTTCCCACTGCAGACGGTTTAACTTAATTATAGTGGTAATATCTTTACCACCAAACGTATGCTTGTAGATATTCTGCAGTTCAAAGTTGTATCTACGCCTCCATATTCCGTTCTCACAGACCGCTCCGAATATCTTGCGTAGCACCTTTCTTTCAAAAATAGATACATCTGTTTTCGTTAGCGTCCATGCCTCTGATCCATATGTGAGAACGGGAACTATCAGTGTTCTATACAGCCTTATACGAGTTTTTTGAGACAGACGTTTGTTAGCTAAGTACTTTCATAGACCATGATAACACCTGTTTGCAATTGCAAAAATAATAGTTCAATCGGTTTAAATATGATCGTCAATATCTGTAGATAGTCGACTTTTCAGCACTACAACACCGACAACATCGATGATGTGAGACTAGCGATTAAAAAAAACCGTTGTCTGATCACAAATACACTTATACATAGGTACTTGTTTTCAAAAAATAAGCCATTATATGAGCAATGTAGTACGAACTTAAAAGTACCTAAAAATAGTCACTGATTGCGAAAAGTTCAATCATGCGCGGAAATATCATTTTACGATATCTTCGAATTTATCAGTCGTATTTTAACAAAATAGTTAACCTAAAAACTTAATAGACTACTTCAAACAATTGGTTTACACATGTTTAAAGTCACATTTGTAATACTGTAGAATCTTCCGAATTCGGCACTATTAACATTATAGGGTGCCGAATTACTGGAATGTTTGGATTACTAGACCGTATAGAAAAATTCATAATAATTAAAACATTTCATAAAGGGAATAGGTAAAACGTACGTATTGTGTTAAGTTCTGCATTTTCTTTTATAACTAACATATTTAACTAATTACATAATTATAATCTTTTCGCAATCTAGACTGAGTAATGAATTAAAATTTTAAAGAAATTCACAGCATGGGCGGCTCAAACCAAATATTTATTTTAATAGAGAACTTCTAATTGAATTGTTGCGTGAATGATCCTGTATAATATAGTATCTGAAACAATTTAAACGGGAGAACATGAAACAAATAGAAATTTTTAGACAATACATTGTACAG
Organism: Diabrotica undecimpunctata; assembly: GCF_040954645.1. Taxonomy (NCBI): domain Eukaryota; kingdom Metazoa; phylum Arthropoda; class Insecta; order Coleoptera; family Chrysomelidae; genus Diabrotica; species Diabrotica undecimpunctata. The sequence goes on along the minus strand of NC_092810.1, from coordinate 142,139,973 downwards.
GAAAAGTTGCTGTGCGAAGATGCAGGTGTGCTTGTCCTTACACCACGTTATGATGCCTTGGTTTCACGCACCAGTCATAGGTCGCTGGTATTACCCTTGGGGAATAAGTTTTGTCCTTAAGGAAATAGGTTCACTTGTCTACACTTTTTTTGAAGGACCACCCAGAAAACTGTGACAAATGAAAGTTTCGCAAATAAAATTTTATACGTATTTTGGACCCTGATAACTTGCATACGACAGCTGATTTACTAAATTTAGTCGTCTTGAATCTATGTGCAAAAATACTGGAGAACTTGTAGGTGATGCAATTGACACGAGTTGAGTAAAATTATTAATATTCCAACTGTGTTAAACATTCTGAAGTGCGGCTAGCGCGAACAAGAGCTTGATCATGAGAGCAAAATCGGCCCCTTGACCCTCGACGTATATGAAGGATGAGTATTCCGCAATATGATATAGACCACTTAATTCGATCAATGTACTAATTGAGTAATACAGTAACTGAGTGTATAGAAAAACAAAAAGAGCCGCACATTAATTTTTTGACGAAAATGACGTTGCAAATTTGTTTAGTTGCCACTTATAGAAACTGAAGTAATTATTAAATTGGTCTAATATAATTTTAATTTTGTTACAATTTGTAAAAAATATGCTCAGAAAAAATATAAATATTACATTTGTCTTATACTATTATTATAAAAATAATATGTTTACTTTTTTGGAAAATATAATTTATGTTGCTTTACGGAACAGTGTTTACGAAAATAGCTGTCGGACAGATGGAAAGTGCGAGATAAGGGATGTTACAAGAGCCTGTCTCGCTCAAAACACTACATTTGTTTAAATACAATGCAATCTATACCGAATTACATCTGTACCTCTTCAGTAATTCACGTCACTTCGAAATATATTTGATCAATTTGATTAGTCTAAAAATGTTTATTCAAAGTTTTTGTACTTTATTTTGAATTCTAATAAGAAATTAATCACCCGGATCTCTTTTAAAGGCCAAATAAAGAGAAAGTGAACAGCATTAGTTACATGTTTAGCTTAACAGTAAAATAAATTTTTTTTTCTTTGCAACTGTTCTGTTAGTTTTAATTTTCTTAAAAGCCTTTTCAATCTATACGAAACAGAAATAAGCAAATTTTCATTATTTTTGTTTGCCATTTATAAAAAAATAGCATAAGCCCAATGAAACTGAAGACAGCAGTTACGGGTTCATATTGTCCATAAAAAACTTCTTGCTCTTTATAATAAGCAATTCTGCTAGTTCATTGACGGATTAATACCTCTATGGAAGGTTGTCACTCCATCTTTTGCGCGGTCGTCCGATACTTCTTCTGCCTATTGGTGACATCTCTTGCTATTTTGACGACACGGGTTTCTTCTATTCTGCTTATCTGGTTATTCCATTCCTTTTTCTATTTTGTGTCCATTCATTTATACACTGTACGTTAGATTTTCTTCTAATGTATTCACTTCTCTTTCGATCTCTCAGCGTATTTCCTGTAATTCTTCTCAGTACTCTCATCTCTGCCGTTTCCAGTAGCCGTTGCATTGCGGCTGTGTCGGGTCTTGTTTCTAAGGCATGCCATAATTGGTCTTACACTGGCTTTAGAAATTCTTATCTTCATCTCAGTGTTAATGTATCTGTTTCGCCATATAGTGTTATAAAGGCATCCTGCCAGTCTAATTGCTTTTTGTACTTGATCTCTCACTACTTTGTACAGGTCTCCATAGCCGGACAGTTTAATTCCCAGGTATTTTATTTCCATTACTTGTTCAATACTGATGCCATCAATTTCTATTTTACATCTGGTTGGTTCTTTGCTGACTACTATTGCTTTAGTTTTCTGAGATGAGATTGTCATATTAAATTCTTTTGCTCTTATGTTAAATCTGTGGACCGGTCTTTGCAGACTATCTTTTTTATAGATCAGAGTATTTTTATTTATTTGTTTCCCATTCTTTATCCTCTTAACGTTAACGCTTTTGACGATTTCATCTGTGATTAAATTGAAAAACATGGGGCTCAATGAATCCCCTTGTCGTATTCCGCTGCCTATTTCTATAGGTTCTGTTGTCCATCTATTCTGACTTCCATTTTGTTGTTTTGGTAGATGTTTTCGCTAGTTTTTATATTTAGGGGAACTTATCTATTATATAGAAGATGGATTACATCTTTGAGTCTTACTCTGTCAAACGCTTTCTTTAGGTCGAACGCTTTATAACGAATATTGCATCTGTACACGATCTTCCCTACGAAAACCCTGTTGTTCATCTGCCATCTGCCGGTCATATATTTGTGGTAAACTTATCCTCTGATTTATTAACACTTGTAAAATTTTAGTTGTATGTATTAGGGTTTATACCTCTGTAGTTTTGTGACTGTTTTTTATCTCCTTTTTTGAATAGTAGAATTAGTTAGCTCGTTCTCCATTCTTCCGTTATTTTATTGTGTTTTATAATTTCATTAATTAATTAAGGTTGTTAATTGTTCTGTCATTGCTGCTCCACAATATTTCAGTAATTCGTTTGGTATCCCGTCTTTACCTGCTGCTTTTCTTTTCTTTAGCTTTTCAAGTATTTTCCGAACTTCATGTACATTTATGTTTAGTTCTTTATTTGTGGTAATTGCTGGTGTTTCCGGTTCTAGCGTCGTTTGTTCTTCCTCTGCATATAGCTTTTTTAGGTAGTGTCTTTGACCTCTTATGAAGTGCAATATTTCCTTTTTCAAACCGTAATTATGGTATGCCTCTTGTGTTTTGGTTGACATATATTTCAGGTAAGCTTTTTCTTTTTTTTACATTTTTTCTTCACTTCTGTACAAAACCGTGCAGTTCTTTGCATCGGGAACGATTTATTTGAATTTATTTTTATAAAAAAACTTATATTTTATAAATATATATGGAGATTACATATATCTCTACGTAATATTTATATTTACTAAAAAAATTGATGTTGGAACAAGATTTTATGCGAAGATGGTTTTTCCTTACCGGAAAGATAAGATAGTGTTTTTGGAAAGTACTTTGCGGTAGAAAGATAAACTTGTATTTAATATTTTTTACTTAGTTTTCTAGCAAATATCAAACAGTAAGAAAATATTAGGGAAACTACAATTATTTTATCATTTAATTTAGTATTATCATTAGAATTACATTTATTTTCACATGTGGGGCACAATGAAACTATATTAATCGTATGTGTTGGTTTAATGACGCACTGGTTTAGATAAACAGCCTCGACAGTAGATATGGCAACTTTTTATCGTGCACTCTTTGAAGTTTATTTATTTCTGTAAAGAGCATAAAAAGATAATTTTTTCCAATATATTTCTGTTTAGCTCTGGGAGAAGGAAAGATAAGCAAGTAAAAGTAAGTCTCTCCAAAAGCGAAAAACTCCGTGGTTCTATACATAGGGGAGGTCTACCGTCGCGTTTCTGCTATAGCTTGCGGTCTGTCGAGGGATATGGTCTACCTGTGCGGCTATACAACACCATGATATTTTCTCAGAAGGGTTTACATACAATAATGAATAGCAACAAACCGTCATTAGGCAAAATGTAGTAATAAACAGTTTCAGGAATATACACTAAACTTGTTTTTTTTTACAATTATATAAATACCACTATAATATTTTCCCAAAAGAGTTTGCGCAAATAACAACCACTCTTTTCAAATAAAAAACCTGGTAGATTTACAAAAATTAGTTGAATAAGTCTTGACTATCAATAACACAATATCTGGAACAAGAATGTTGCTGAAAAACGTCTACAGAAGCGTACTTTTATCAGAGAAGTGTGCTGTGGCTTTTCTTCGACAACACGGACTTCTTGACCAAGCAGATTATGCTTTACCTTGCCATCGTTGTGGAAGTGCCATGCAACAGAAGGCAAGAAAAGATCGAGGTGAAGAACCGAGGCCATGGAGAAGTTTGTACAGCCATCGTATCGAGAAGAGATCCGATGATAAGAACAAACAAGAGCCCCATTGAAATTGATGGGGCGAGATTCGCTAGTCGCCGAAAATGCAACCGAAGACGCATACAGGAAGGAGATGGTGCTACAGAATCGGAGGACAGCTATGTTGAAATGAAAAACCAACGGAATCATGGAGCACGAATCGACGGCCTTGGGCGTTGGGGTTGAAAAATGGAGCCGCTATTTTTTCGTCAAACGGAGAGACTTTAGTTCCTGTTATCCAAAGGAAAGTTGCAGCAGGTTCCGTCATCCATTCTGATGAGTTGCCTGCGTATGCAAACCTAAATCAAGTGTGATTCGACATCGGACGGTGAACCACCAAAGGCAGCAATACAAAAATAATTTTCTGATTAATTTCTATTAATACTACCCTTTTAATCCCTATTTAAAAATTATAAAGAATATTGTGTTTCCTTGGTTGTAAGATTGACTAATTGTATAAAAATTAGCTTTTATTATGAAACATATAAAACAATTTAGTGCCAAATGTGAGTAAAGTGTCCCCTTTTGAAGTATATTAATTTATAACCTGCACCAGCCAAGTGGCCAATCAACTACCTTATTTTATCAATTATCTTACATAGTTATCAATGTAATGAATTACAATCTATTATTTAAATATATGACTACATAAAATTCCAAATTATCCAAATGATACTGATGTGAAGATATCAATCTTTTTACAAAACATAAAAAAAACAGCTTTACTAATTTATATATTTTATTTATAAGATTTTCAAATGCAACTGTTTAAAAAGTAGTAAAATAATGTAAATGCTTTGGAATAGTTAATATTCACGAACATTGCAGGGAACGATAATAATTACCTACCTGTGTGTACTTTCTATGAATATTTTAGAAATGAAGTAATAAAAAGTTGCTCCAGATTTAAGCCATACTCCTTCTAAGGAAAAAATTCACTCATCCCAGATAACTACGCTATAAAAAGCATTGAGCTTTTTATAGTGTATATTGTATAGTGTATAGCTTAGTGTTTAAGCTCTTTCCGTGTTATTGAGTCCTATAGTAGAAGCCATAGTTAGAATGCAGTGCAGGTAAGACAGGCAATGTATTTCTTACGGAAGAACGGCCGACCATGTTGCCGGTTTGCCCCGAGCGGCGCATCAGGACCGGATTTAAGAATCATAGCACTGGAATATACGCGCACAAAACAATTGCTTACGGTTGTATAAAAGACTAGTAATATTGTTTCAACTAAAGAGTGATTCAATCATCGGTGTATAAATAAGAGAGTTACATTGTCGAACTAAACAATAACATGAAGAAAAATACAATAAAAAAAGTAAAATATATCAAAAACGTATTGTCGATAGCTTACCTATATTTATCAATTTACAATAGCTTCCATTGTAAACACATTCTTTGGAAAATAAAGATCATTATAAAGTCATTAGGAGAAGCGGATCAGTGTTAATCCTCATTGTCCACGCAAAGCAAACATGTCTCTTTACCTATTTGGATACTGGCCATTAGACCAAAAACTATGACAGCTCAGTTCTATTTCATTTTCGCAAGCGGCTGAAAGTACCTACATCATTGAGCCGTTACCAGTATCTGTTGTGAATTTGAAACAGGGTATGACTCTTAGTGTGCAAGTAAAACGCGTGCTGTTAAATGTATTGAACTATCATCTGAACTTAAAAAATGGTGACAGCTTGACTATTATTGTTGGAAAAAGTTTCGAAAATGTGCGGTGTGAGTGTTCGCAAAATGTATGACATCCGCGAAGAGGCCCAGCAAAGCGAACTGAAACCGATACAAAAAAGTAAGAAAAACAGTTTCCAGTCCAATTCACGTGAGGAATACTTACGATGAGGGAGTGAAATCTCGAATAAGGAAAATTGTCCATGATTTTTTTTTTGGAAAACATACCACCAACCGTCGACAGCATATTGAACAGAGTGAAGTAAAGGATGATGAGGACCTACCAGTTTTTTTAAAAACCTTATTTCGTAGGCTACTAAATGACATGGGTTTTGAATATCGTAAAAGAGGTCGAGATTCGATAATGGTGGAAAGAAAAGATATATCCTGGAGGCACAAGTAGCTCAGACAAATAAAAACATTGAGGAAGAAGGATAATGTAAACCTTGTTTATACCGATGAATCTTGGACTAACGTCGATGCTTCAGTCAAAAAGAAATGAAGGGACACAACGATCAAGAATCCACGAAATGCCTTCATAAAAGGGCTCTATACTGGACTGAAAGCTCCAACCCTAAGAGGTCCTCGTTTGTTCTTCTTCATGCTGGAAGCGAAACTGGTTTTGTGACTTGGGCCACAAGGTGACTTGGTATGCTAGAGTATCTCCCAAAAATTGTCGTACACATATGGACGTGGAGAGTAGTCAGATTTCTTCATGACCTTTTATACAGTTTTCGGCATTGTATTGTAGAGATATTCATTCCGACTCAGCTTTCTTATATTTTGTAAGAGGTTCATCGATATGTATCGTTTGGATACTTTCCATTGTCAATTGTCTCCCTATTTGAATTTCCAGATCTCTGAACTTGGCGATACATGCAGATTATTTGTCTAGTTACTTCATTGACTATTACGTGCCTCTGCTTGGTCTGTAAGCATAGTGCGATCCCAATAATATACATACCTCATAGCTGTCATTCTCAAGCATACTCTCAGGGACGTCTTTATAATAATCGTCTTTTAATAAGGAAGATGGTTTGGAGAAGTCCCAGTTAATTAGCTATCTCTTGATGAATGATCTTTCCTACTGAGCCATGACGTTCCTTATATTCAGTTGTAGCAAATGCTTGGCAGCCCCTAGTAGGATGTTATATAGTTTCTTTGGCTTGACATCCATATCTGTTAATGGTACAGGATAATTAATTTGACTTTCCAGTTTTTAGCAAAATAAAAATATCAATCTTCATGTTTAATTATATCTAGAATTTATCGGCTATTGAAACTATCTTGGTGAGTCATACTTTATCACGCTGTTTACATGGTTTTCATATATGTATGTATTTCTAAAAGCAATTTGCAGTTGTTGATAAAACTGTTTAGCAATATGTATTATTAGATAGCGACGAGTTTATAGACCGAAGTAAAATGTATATAAATATAAATATCTTTGACTGTTAATCTAATATAAAATATTTTTAGGTGATATAATGTTCAAACAAGCTTAGCTTTCATAAATTATTATCTAATCGGAGCATCACTGATATATCACTTATCTATGACTTAAACAAACTAAAAAACAGAAATAAATACAGTGTAGAATAAAAGGTTACACTTTGAGACTTCAATGGAACAGCCTAATTATCTCGAAATGGTTGATTCGAATTGTACAAAACGATGATGATGTTTGCAATATTGCCAGATTTACCATTTTTCTGATATTATTAGCCACTTTGGTTTTTTAAATACAAAACTCTATGTATTGTATTATTATTGGGATCTTGACTTCAATACGAGTCAACCATATCGATGGCCTGGTTCCAAAAGTGGCTAACTACAAAAACGTCGTTTTAAGTTTAACCCTGTTCAAATCAAATCAGGTCTTTCAAATCGAATACTGACAAACACTTTAGATACAAGAATGATAAATAGTTCTTTAAATTATTCGTCTGGGAAGGATTTTTCGTAATAAAATGCACGTATCTATATTTGGAACTTAACTTTGTTTTAAATTGAAAAATTAATACTGGCTATCTACAATATTACAACTACAGTAAAATTTATAAAAATAACTAATAAATAAACAACGGTGTGAACTTCTTGTAAAATAAATATTTAAAAAAAAAATCTTGCTTTTCCTTGTCAGTTATATCGGGTAATACCTTATCTTCCTCAACATTTGGATCTCCAATTAAGTCTCTATAAAATGCTCTGCAATCGTCGGGAAAATTTGCGACACTACTGATTTATTTTAAGTTTTGCAGTCGATATGTTTCCTATTTCTTTAAACAAAGGCTTTAACAATTTTCCATGGTGGACATTATAACTCTTCGACCCCTATGGGGAACAATCAATATTTTGTGAAATACTTCTTCATCTAAATGGGTTTTAACGTGCATCACAAAAGGATTGGATTTTTCATAACAAATCCACTTAATGTCACGCCAATTAATCACAGTTCCATCTTCAGCTTTGTTTCAATTAACCATTATAAGTTTTGCAAGGGGTTTCCAATCAATAAAGGTAAGGTCAAGGGTTATATAAACTTCATATTTTGGAGCATTTCGTTTTGCGTTCTTTGCAATAGTTACCCATTCATGCGGCAAGTATACAGGGATATTTCTGGCCGCGGTTTCTATTATAGCATGCATTGAGTCACATTCAATTTGACTGTGACCAGAGGTAATAAATTTTTGATCGATTACTTCAATAGGTAAAGCCTGAACAGCATACAGAAACATGACAGCAACAAATTAATTTTTGTTCTGACCACCGCAAGTGTCACTGAATAGTCTAACACTTTTAATTGTTTGAGGATCCATGCCCACCCTCAATCTCAGTCCACATAAAACATTTACCAGTATTATTTCCAGTATTCAAAATCGTAATATTATAAGTAGCAAGTTTTATTATAAAATAGAACCGGATTTGTCGGATCTGTTGGAACGTACAGGACCTGTTGCAGGTCAAAATTACAGGTCTCTATGGTTGAGTCGCGTGTGCTTGTCTGCAGGATTTGCTTTTTCATAAATAGTACATATTACACACTGGTCTTTCTTTGGTGTATGAAAGGACGAATTAAAATGATTATTAAATACTTGTCGGTAGTACGATTCTTTGAGACAAGTTTTATTGTTTACCATGCACACTGATTGATAAAGTTTGAACATGGTAAAAAATATTCAATTTTGGATCTAAATAAAATCTTTTTGAGTCTTTACAGCAATAATGAGATGCCATAGTGAGAAACTTTTTGATATGTTCTTTCAAAAATATTAGTGATTCATCGGATATTTTTCTATTTCTATTCTATTATGTTCAGTAGTAGTACTATTGGGGAAACGTTTTTTAATTGCAAAATTTAGTACTCCTTTTTTATGTCTAGAGTTTGTAAAGACATTATCCTACATACTCTTTGACCAATATTCCCAATAATAAAATGAAAGTTTAAAGTTTTTGATCGTTTTTAATTTTCCTCTGTTACGATCCTTCTTTTGCAATCTAAAACTACTACTAAACTATTTATAAAATTACGTTGTCTATCAATGTTTCCAAGTTTCCAGTAAGATGTAAAAATAAGAAGTCGCTGTTCCTTGTCTATTTGTGCATTGCATTTGAGCCTACAATTGCAAAATGTGAAGATTAAATTTGCAAAAATAGTAATATATATATATATATATATATATATATATATATATATATATATATATATATATATATATATATATATATACATTACCTACAACTATCATTGCAAGGTCTACCCATTGATTTTCCTGGGACGTAGTTACCGTTGCAAGTAATATATGGATTTCCACAGTTTTTTTTCCAAAGTTTTGGTTGTCTTCGTTTTGGAGTTTTTCGTTCACTATAAATATTGGTCTCAATAGCTTGGGATTTAGAAATAATTTCGTTGATATTCTCAATATTACTATTTTCATCATTCGGGATGTCGTCACTTCCTAAAATAACGGCAGGTATTTTAGTTTCATTTCTTAACTAAACAATATTACCTACCCGAAAATGAGTTCTGCGTATTCTCATTGTTAGGTATATAATCTTTATCACGATCAGAGTAGTCAGAATCAGGTACCTCCTTCCTAGGTTGTTCTTTACGTTCGAGAACAACAAAAGTATTAACAGTTAATGCTGGATCCCCATTTTTACCATAGACAATCAAAGAATTATTCAAAATAATTTAAAAACCATTTACGGCACTTTTCTTTGAATTAGAATTTTTTACTGTAGCATGGTAAATTATTTTAAATTTTAGTGTTTATATTCAGTTCCGTGTTCCCTATAGTTCCCTATGCGTTTCTTTAATTAAATTTGCTAAGGGAACATAAAAATAGGAGCCATGAAAGGTACACCGCTGCAGAAATGTATCATAAAATAAAACGATTTCAACTTATTTTGAAAAAATTTTCATTCTAAATAAGTGTGCTATTACTCATAAAAATTTTAAAGTATAGTATTCTTAATATCAATGATTTACCTTCAGCATGATGGACAATTCCATCAACGTAAATTGCCGATTCTCCATATCCATAAGGTGACGATTCAAAAAATTGTAAAACGCTTTGAGAAAACTGGACGAGTAAATTTTTGAGCATTTGAACAGGTAGACCAAAAACTGTTATAACTTATACTTAATAAAAGTTTGGATTTAATGCAGAGTTTCGTTCAAGATCCACATACATCCTCACGCAGAGCTACACAAATACATGGTGTAACGTCATTAGTCAGTATTGAGTGTATTACCTAAGAATTCATTTAAACCCTACAAAATTCAGTTGTTCAAGAATTAAATAAACCTGTTTTATGAAATGATCCGTTTTTATATAATTTCACACCTCGAACAATAGCACCCCGCTGATCTGAATATTAATGAGTCTCTTAGAAATATGGTGGTACTATACCTACAAATGAAATTGTACCTGCCTGAACAACAAGTTTGGAGCCAATTTTAATGAGATATAGTTTCATCAAGACGAAGCTCCAGCTAATTTTGGTGTAAATGTTATTTCGATCAGAGATTTCCCGGAGGATGGATCGGTAGATTAGGTAGTATTGAATGGCCTCCTCGTTCACTTGATAAATGAAAAGTAGGATTTATAAAACTAAACCAGCAAGTGTTGGAGAGCTAAGACAAAGAATTATCTATGAATTGATTTTAATTTCTAGAGAAACATTGAGAAATGTGATTTATTCTAACATCAATCGTTTAGGATACTGTCAAATTAACAATGTTAACAACATTTTGAATACTTGATTAGGTAGACTTTTAATTATTATGTTCAAATTTAGTTGTAAAGTCGGTTCGCTATATTTACGCGGGTTTCGGATTAACAAAATTATGCTAATGACTCATTTGCCTCATCAACCAGTTGCAGTAAACGACTTCCCAGAAAATTAGGTAAAAACTGTATTAATGGTCATATTTTAAAATACATTAAAATAACATTAGGGTAGGTATAAATTTGTTACAATATTGCAGTTGAATTGATTCTTTGCCAGTGTTGACATTGTATGTTTGGTGGAAATATTTAAAAATGCCTAGACGTGTGTTTGATGTAGATAGTCTAATTTGTAGTGTACATAAGTATTTTACGGATGAAAAAGAAAATGGCGGTCCTTTAAAATCGGTAATGTCTGTTCAACAACGCGTATGTGATGCTCTAGGAATTAGTGAAACCAAACTAAGAGGAGTATTACAAAATCGCAATAATGAACGGCCGAAAGAAGATCACCGAAAAACTCGTCTCATTGAAAATCAATCATTGAAAACGAAAGATATTCCAGATGGAAAAAAATTTGAAATTCGTGATACCATTTATCGAATGCGAGCCAACAAGGAACATGTGACCTTAAATACAATTCTCTCGGAATTAAGATAGAAAATTCGACGAAATTGGCAGAACAAGTCTATGGCAAGTGATACATAATTTGGGTTTCAAATTTCAAAAGGAGGATAACAGAAAAGCCCTTTGTGAAAGAAGTTCTGTTGTACATAAAAGAATTAACTTTCTAAGAAAATATTCTAAATTAAAAGAAGAAAGGGCAAATTTTATATATTTAGACGAAACATGGATATTTTCTAGGGGTGCAACCAAGAGAATATGGCAAGATGATAACGTAAAGTCTATCAAACATACTGATGGAGAAGGGAAGCGACACATAATTTTACATGCAGGAGGGAAATCGGGTTTTATAGAAGGTGCTGATTTAATATTTTCATCTAAATCAAAATCAAGTGACTATCACGATAATATGAACACAGAAATGTTTGTAAAATGGTTACATGAAAAACTTCTCCCAGGTTTAAGTGAGCCCAGCGTAATTATTTTAGACAATGCACCTTACCATTCTGAAGTATGAAACAAAAGTCCAACGAATTCTTGGACTATTAATAAAATTAAAGAATGGTTGACAAAGGAACATATACCATTTACACAACATATTTTAAAATCAGAATTATTACGCTTGGCAAATATCCACGCAAAACCAAAAACCTTTGTTGTGGATCAGATTATTGAAAGTTACGGTCATCAAGTTTTACGTCTGCCACCGTATCATTGCCAGTTTAATCCCATCGAATATATATGGGGAATAGCAAAACAATATTATGATAACCATATTGGGCCTAACGGTTATAGCGACGACGCAGTTCGGGAAACTTGGCGAAAGGCACTTTCAATTGTAACTCCAGAAGTGTGGTGCAACTGTATATTCAAGTGCGAGAAACTAATAGAAGATTGGTGGACTCGTGAAAATAAAATAAACGAAATAAGTCCAATCATAATAACAATTAATGGTGATGACAGTGATGATGATGACGATTATGATATTTTTGATGATAATGACTGATTTTCATTTTTGTTGGCAAGTTAAATTTTTTTATTTTTCATTAGAAATTCTCTCCATGGAACAAATATACATAGACCATATTTTCTGTGTGAAGTGTAATATAAAATTATTTTTAGGTTTATATTAGCCACATTAGACTCCATTAATGAAGTAATTCTCCTTATTATACTGTCAATTATATAAAAGATTTTCAATTATTATTTAATTAAAAAAAGTTATGGATTATTTTTCATTTTATATGACCAGTTGATATTTCCCCAAAGAGCAGGTAATTAAAACTGGGTACTTACAATAAAATTTTTAATCCGAAACCCGCGTAAATATAGCGAACCGACTATACATACAATCGAAGGTATTGTATACGGTTGAATTGGTATTGACGTGGAGATTTCAATAAAGGTACAATATACAGGGTGCGTATTTAAAAAAGCAAAGTAACTAATGATATTAGAAAACTGGTAAATCTTGCAAGGTTATAAACATCAAATTTCAAACCGTCATTTTTAAGAGATAATTAGGCTTTTCTAGACTTTTGGTCCACTCTATATATATATATATATATATATATATATATATATATATATATATATATATATATATATATATATAAAGATAAATGTGCAGATGTTTCCAATGAAAATAAATCTAAATTAAATTTATTGCTTATATTATAAATTATTATTTATACTTTATAACTGCAGCAAATGCTATTTAGTCGGTCAAATTAATTACTTAATTTATATTATCTAAATAACATTACTTAAACTATGCATAAGAAATTATCCATTCTTAAGTAAATAATGAAATGCATTTCGAGAATATAACAGACAGGAAGTGATTCATTTTACATGTCGAGACATTTTTAAAGTCATTGGTTTTTCCAAGAAAAACAGATATTCATTTCATTCTTTGGTATATTTTTACTCTTAACGTATTATTTTACGATATGATAGACAATTAAATGAATAATCAATATTTATTTTTCATGGCAAATATATAAAGAATGCTCATTATATACAAAAATTCCAATCCTCCATATTAATTCATATTTTTCCTACGTATAGAATCAAACCTATTCCTAAAAACGATAATATTATGATACTCCCAGTCAGGGCCGATCCTAGGGAGTAAGCCACCCTAATGCAAAGACCTAATATACCGCCCTCCTCTAGAGAATGTTTCAATACTTTGTAGCTGTGGCGAATTAAACTATTTGAATTTAAACAGTAGGTAACAGTATTTATTCACTCAGAAAATACAATCTTAATAAAAAAAATAACTTAAGCATAAATCTCGTCTAAAGAAAAGTATATAAATCAGTCTTTGTACAAAGACTAGCTAGTAGTCCTCTCTAATAATTTTATTATTTACTTTACTAACTTTTTTGGCTTTGTGGAAAACAAATTCGTCAATAATTTCGGTGCTATCAATTTTTTCAGAGAATGGACAGCGGGAGTGTGACGTCACAACTGTCAATTACTTTCCAAACAAAAGTTGAAATGCCCAATCTCAAGACTTTTTAATTTCTATAAAGTTAACATTTTGCTTCCTCTGCTGCTTTTTTTTAAGTATAGTGTTTTTTACGATAATACCATCATAATTCAGTGTTCTATTTCTATGAAATATACTTTAAAAGTTTAAATTAAAGATATTCTAACCTTACTTTATTGATACATGCATTTTATTGCTATTTTTATAAAACAACATGCTTTATTATTTACACAACCTTGTAAAATTGTTGTAGTAACTATTAGAATACTTAGATATTGCAAAAAGCGGAAAGATTCTGTAAAAAAATGAAAAAATAACGAAAAATACAAATTATCCACACTAAACAAGGTTTGTTTGGAAAGTGAAACTGACAGATGTCAATAAAATCTACGTCATCACTTCCACGGTCCATTAGGATTCGATAGAGGTGATGGCCAAATCTGTAAGCCTTGCTTGTGACATATTACTTTTTAAGTAATTTTTAATTTACTGAAATTTTTTTAATTTTATTTAAGACATCAATTCTTGGTAATAAATTAGGCCAAATTATAAGTGAATATAACAATTTACAATTAACAACCTCATGGTTGCGTAACTCATGGTTGCGTAACTTGAGGGAATGGTACGGATGCACATCAATTGAACTATTCAGAGCAGCAGCATCTAAGATCAGAATAGCCATGATGATTGCCAACCTCCGTCGCGGAGATGGCACGTGAAGAAGAAGATAACAATTTAAATGTTTCTAAACTTTTAATTATTGATTTACTACTCATTTTTGTTTTCGTGTCTCTGGTGGGATCTTTAATTAAGACATTTAATGCAGTGATAATGTTTTTTAGAGACAATCTTGTTTTAGAGATCTAATAGCATTGATAAGCCTTTGCCACCTTAATTCATTTGATGGTTTAAAAGTTAAAGTTTTCACGTGCTGTTTTAGTAAATCACAATGATACGGGGACGCAGAAAAGTAATTATAAACCTCTTATATCGTATCAGGAAATTCAGAAATTTCACCACTAGACCTGGCAGCATCATTAACGATGATATTTAATGTATGAGCCGCACACGGTTACTTATAATTCGTTAGAATTGATATTAAGACTCCGTTTCTGGAGGCTTATATTTTCCCTTTCGTGTTCGATCCAACGTCTTAGACCCGACTCAGTATATTATATTTTTAACTTTGAGCTGCAAAGTAATAGCTTCTCTAATAGACAATTTCACAGGCCTTCGGTGGTATTAAGCTTCTATACTGGCGTTGAATTAGTTTTTTCTCTACATTATAATGCTGAGGCAAGCGTCACGGAACTAGTGCCACAAGATGGCGTCGTCACGGGTAACGAAACACGAAACTAGCGCCACTAAATGAGGAATATGTCAATTTGTGTAGAGGGTAGACAATAATTGACCGACATATTTTGCACTATCCTCTAATTTCTTAAACTATGCTGTCTAAAAAATGGGCCTTGGGTATTTTGATTTTTCAGTAACTATTTAAAATACAAAATATTTTTTCGACATATGTTAAAAATATGTATGATATTATATGTTAAATTTTGCTTCATTGATAAAATTCTCTCCCAGTCATACATTTTGTGCCAATAACAAATGGTACAAAATATTGAAATAATACTTCATTTAATAATACAAGGCAAGAAGCGGGCCAGGTCGAAGAAGAACATCATGGCTTTGAAAGCTGAGGAAATGGTTTAACAGAGGTTTTCGAGCTGCTGTCAACAAAATTAGTATAGCAAATTTGATAGCCAACGCACGATAATCAAGCGGGGCACAAAGAAGAAGATTCAACCGATAAGAACACTGAGTCTTTTAACAAGATTTTCAATGGAAGCAAGTTACATCTGCCTGAAACTCAACTTCAGTTGATTATAGAACTTTTAAAGACTTAAAGACTAAAGATGAGTCTAAAAGAGAGACCAGAGAGAGGAGAAATATTATTATCAACACTGTTGTATTATCTAACACGAATGTTAGAAAAAAAACTATAAAGTCTTGTACTTTTTCAAATCCAAGACACAGACGCGGCATATCCTGGTACAAATATCGGAAATTCTATATATTGTGAATCGTAATATGTATATTCGTTTTAATCTTTGCAGTAGATTTTTGCTATCAATTACAAAACGAGCATACAAAAAAAGAAATTATAATTTTCAATGTAAAATTATACATAAAGCTTGTTTAAACAAAAAATTCAATAAAATTTTTTATTTTGTACGGAAGCTGTTTTCTTGTAGCATTTTAATAGGTATTATTTACTAAACGAAATTAAAATAGAAATTTATAGAAACGTATCTTTCAGTTCTTACTTATTTTTCGCTTCTATACAACATTGACGACTTGCCATGGTCTTATAAACCTTTACCACTGTGTCATTCTTAGCCTTGTCCTTGTTTTTTAGAGTTCTGTGAATTATTCTACAAATATATTGCTTCTTACAAGTTTTATGTGCAATTAAAGGTAATTATAATGACTCAGTGTACCCGTAATGCATTGTTTATTGACATTTTTGTTCTAATAGGCAATTACAATCGAAAATGGCAACTTTTGGCCGATAGGTTTTTTTATTCAATTATTTTACGACGTGGATGATGAATATGTAAAAAAGCGTTGCTGACATATTGCAGCCATATGTCACTTATTGGTGTAGTTTTAACGACTTTATTTTGTATTATACTTTAAGATAGTATTATTATTTTGTAGTACTGCATTAAATAAAAGTTATTAGGTTAGACTTTATATTTTTTCAACAATTTTATTTTAAAAGTTGCTTGCATATAAAATGTATTCGTATTACATTTGAATAACCTGTATTTAAAAATTTAAGGAGTGGTAAATAAAAAGAAAAATTAAAACAAAAGAACTTTATTATCATGGTACCGTAATTTTCGGTTCAAACATAAAATGTTATTACGTTTGAAAATATGAAACGTTGGTGTACATTTCTTTAGAAGCAGTGGGAGATTTTGGTGTTGGTTGACCACTTTTTTTTAAATTTGAAGGTCCATCTATGTACAATCCCTTTTCTTCTGAAAAACGCAATAGACGTTGTGTAAGAAGACACGTTAATTGTATAAACTAACGTAATTAATTGTTTACTATTTTCACGAAGCTGCTATAATTCATTCTCCTGAATCAGATTAAAAATCTTAACTTTTGCCTCAAGTAGACGGATATGATCAAAAATGCATCAACATAATGTCTGCAAGATTTTGTGCTTGTGACTTCTGAGCTTTATAGTTAGCGTTCCTATACTCTTCTTGCGTCTGATGATATAGCACTGGAAACTTCCTGATACATTCAATCATCTCCTCCGGCTTTATAACTGCCATGATTCCAATCACCGATAGAAAACAACACCGCGCAAAACTTTAACACCAAACGCCAAGCGTAGCATAGCAATGATACGTATAGTCTGCAATGTCTGAGTGGGTACACGTAAACTCATCACCAATTAGCATAAATGCCCTCGTAGATAGTACAAACTCATCACCGCAATAAAAGCAGGGATTTTAAAATAGACCCAGAGAGAGTTACAAACTGATCACTGGCCTACCTGCACCCCGTCACAATTAAATGGTTGCAAAACATGGCTATTTGCCCACAAAATCGAGGCCAAGTCAAATTGGTTGCCATCCAGCTTCAATTTATAAACATTTACAGGTTAATTCTAATAGTTTCTTAATTTAAAATTTTTGAAACCGATTTCCGGATTAGAAATCGAAACATCAAAACAAGCCACAAGAAGACAGTTTAAGGTTATTGTCGATAATTTGTATGTATAACATGCAAATTTCCAAAGTTAAATAAATTTTGTTTACACACACACACATATATATATATATATATATATATATATATATATATATATATATATATATATATATATACAGCAATTAATGTTTTACTTTTATGTTTAATTACTATATCTGTACACGAATTTTTATTCATACACCTGGTGATCACAGAAACATGAGTTTAATAATTTTTGTTACTTAAAAAGTAATTTAATGTAAATAAAATTTAAAAAATGCAGACTCACATTAATTATACTTACCCGTCATACTTCACTTCATTAGATGTCGTTGACCAGAAAATATGAAACCTCTTAAACCTCACATTCGTGACGTCATTCGTTTCCTGACACACCTTGTTAATCTTTTTTTGGTTGGTGTATTGTTAATTGCATCCATAATTGTTTTGTCAAAATTTATATTGTGGCCCATAGAGAGTGTTCATATAAGCAATATTAATACGTACCTAAAACAAGAGCATTGACTACTCAAAGATTCCAAAGTCTTGTTATCGTTTCATAATCAGTGATATCATCTTGTCTTAATATTTGTATTTGTATCTTATTTTCTTTTGTAAACTCAATGCTACTTTTGTTCTACTGCATGTACTTATTATTTCGCATTTGCTTTTGTTGTTTTATTATGTTGAATTATTCGCATTCATCTTTGGATACATATGTCCCTCATCTTCATTCTCCCACGTGTTTCCTTCCTCTCTAGGTTTTTTGCTTTATTATCTTTTTTGCTTTATCATCTTTTTTTCCTAATGGCTTTCTGATATCATCGTACAATGTGGTCATTAGTTGGCTTCGTTTTTTTCACTCTCTACTGCTTTCATTCAGATATTGTTTAGTTCATCTAACATTGTTCATCGTTAAAGCATGTCCTCTCCATCTCGATTTGTTCTTCGTTATGGTTGTACTGACATCTCCTATTTTCGTTTTCTCTTAATCTATCCTACGTATTTATTATCTTTTATTCTGATATTTTAGATCGATTTTTATGTATTTTGATGTATAGCCTGGAGTATGTGGATTGCTATAGTTTTTTGCTAAACTCCCACATTTCTTTTACGTATGTCAATACTGGTCTTATGCATTGTTCATTGTTCACATTTTTATCTTGTTTTGCAATTCTTTTACTCCTGCTCTCACTTATAAAGCTTAGTTCTAAATCCACTCCACGCATTCCTGATTATTCTCTTTAAATCCGCAGTGTGCATATCTTTTTTTTGAAAAGATTTCCTACACTAGAGAAATATATCTATTATATAACCTCTGTTTTTCTTTGAGCTTAAAGCTAAGTTATTGGTAAGAGTCTCTATTATTCAGTGCCATCCACAACAAGAGTGTGAAGCAAAAAAAGAAGGGCAAAACAACGTTATGTAGATAGTATTTAAAAAGACTAGCATTGCTACGTGATGATTAGAATAACAGAAAGAAAGTTTTTGAGAAAGATGGCAGAAACTGGGGCAGACTTGTAGTGCCTATCAAATTCAGATGTTGATGATTATCATGGCAATCTGTATTTTGCAAACTGCGCCTCTGAGAAGATTTGTGGTTGTGATGTTGAACCACATACGTAGATTTTTCAGCTAAGAAATTCTCTTCGCCTTCCTGGTTCTAGTTTTCCTTCTACTTTTACTTGAAGAATTAATTGCAGCAACCCATATTTTTCGCTGTTCCTCGTAATGTGACCGAGGTATTCAATTTTGGCTGTTTTTACCGTTTGTCACGATTGTGGATATTTCCTGGTTGTGTATATTTGTAATATACTCTATAATTTTGGAGTGATTTGATTGTTGCTAAGATTTCTATTGATTAAAATGGAGTGTTGCAACCTTAAAAATATAAATACAGTTCTATGTATAATGCTGTTGTTTTCTGTTTGCTTTCTTCTTCTTTATGTACCATGTCCTTTCAGAACGTTGGTTACCATCATAGCTATCTTAATTTTATTCACTGCCATCCTAAATAGCAAGCTTGTATCAACACCGTACCAATCTCGCAAGTTTTTCAACTATGAGGTTCTTCTTCGTCCTGGACTGCTTTGGCCTGCTATTTTTCCTTGCATGATATTTTGTAGCAACCTATATTTGGGACCTCTCATTACATGTCCGAAATACTCCAGCTTTATCTGCTTGATGCTTTTTATGATCTCAGTAGCTTGCTGAGACGTTCTAGTATTGTGGAGTTTTCAATCTTCTCCACCCAGGAAACTTTTAAAATTCTTCTATAGCACCACATTTCGAAAGCCTCAAGGCGATTTAGATCGATTTTATTCACAGTCCAGGACTCGACACCGTAAAGTAAGACCAAGAACACGTAGCAGCGAAGTAGGCGGATCCTCAATGCCAATTTTAGGTCTCTGTTACATAATACCTTGGATATCCTTCTGAAAGCCGCTCTAGCCTGCTCTATCCTAGATCTAATTTCGCCGTGACTTTCTGCATTACAATTTAATTGCTGCCCAAGGTAAACGACTGTTTGCTTTGGTGACTGGTAAATTTCGAATTTATTTGTTAACCGGTTGATTATTATCTTAGTAAAAAATTTATACATTTGGCATAGGCGACTTATTGGTCTGTGATGATCGAAATCCTACTCGAGCCAGTGGGAAAACAGCGTGGATCAAACGTTTGGCTCAGCGAAGAAACTATGCTGAAAGGATTAGGTGTTGCTTGGTGGCTATTTTAAGTGAGTTATTTAATTCGGGATATCAAATGGCACTAGGTTTCATTTTTTCGTTAGCCTTCGCGGGGTATGCGGGGCTTTTCTGAGAGTGAACATCTATTTGCTAGTTTTTTGGGGGATAGTAATGGTCGAGGAACAAACAAACAAAGCAAAATAGGAAATGTAGTAGGGGGACCGAGGCAGCGAGAATCAGCTAAGCAAAATGTCTATATAATTTCTGTTTATTGTGGTATAATTATAAAAAAAATATTGTGTAACTCATGTTATTCTGTTACAAAATGGAAAATAAATTTTAACATTTGTAAGAAAAAAAAAATAAAACTGTTCCATATGTCATGTCGTTAAAAATAAGTAAGAAGGTAATGGATCTCTTCTGCCTTCGCACATTCTGCCTGGGCTCACCATTGACAAGTTTGGCACCTAATCCATCATCCGCCTTGTTTGCTTTTTTATAGGTGCTATGACAAACGATGTACGGGCAATCGTCTTCATTATCGCTTTCGCCATTGCTGCTTTAATCACTTTTCTCAATCATTTTTGCATTTTTCTTCTTCCTTGTAATTTAATTTTTGTTTTAAAGTTGCTTTTTAGAAATATTTGCTAAGCTTTTTTCTTTTTTGGAGTTAAAGAAAACGCTTTGGTCTTCTAAATCGGTTTGTTGCTGGTTTAGTTTAAATGTGTATTTTTTCTTTCTTATTTTTCTTCTAAAGCATCCTTAATAGGTATGCTAGTAAGGATTGTAGAATTTTTTTTCTCTTACTTTATCTCTTCTTCTTTTTATTTTTTGAAACTGCAACTGGCGGTACGATTTGTAATACTTCTACAATTGATGAAGACTGGGCAACTTCTGCTTTCGAAGAACCCGGTCCTGCAATAAATTCTGATGAACCTGGCCGCGGTTCATTTGGTGGAAGAACGTTTAAAGTTGATGTTTGCGTTAATGCAGTAGTTTTGTGATTTGTAGATAAGTTTTCTACATTTTCATTAACAGTCAAAGGCAGGAAATCATATTCTTCGAAAACATCCGGTTTAAATGGATAGATGCCACTTCTTTCAAAACTTTTGGCAGCTTTATCTACTGTAGTCACTTTCTGGAATGCTTTACCGCTTAATTGCACCACGTCGTATATTATGATCGGTTCTTCTTTATGACTTGTCATGTAGAAATCATATTCACGAGAATACTAAGCCTTGAATGGCCAAACAAATGTTAAATCAAGTGGCTGGATTCGGTGACTGTAGTGAGGTGGGATAGTCAGCATTACTATATGATTTTATCTTGCTTTCAACACACCCTCAAGCTGCTTATGGCTAATATGCCCGTCCAAGATTAGTAAAACTGGCTTTTTCTTGTTGGGCTTCTAATGCTCTATAAAATGATCTAAATATTTTTAAAAAAATTCACTATTCATACAACCAGATTCATTACAAAAACCGACAGCTACTGAAGGCGCATTTCTTAATAATGATGGAGCCAATCTCTTTCGAGGAAACAGATAAAATTGTTGAAACCTCTTTCGCCGCTAATTATTCTTCCTACTTGCTTTTGTCTCTTCTTTACCAATATTTTAGTAGGTTTCGCTACAGTGCTGTTTCATCATAATTCTAAATGTTTCTGCACTAAAATTGTAACGATCTGAAACTTAAAAGATAAAAAAAAATGTGACTTGTTCTTTATTGAGGCTAAGGCTACTAAGGCTCTATTAAGACTTGTAGCTTCAGGTTATCGATTAGATAGTCTAGGATTTTTTTCTAAAAAACCTTGTAGCCAATCTTCCCTAGCAATTTTTTTAGTTTTATTGAATGGATGCTTAATTTTTAGCCTTTCTGCAAGTTCTATGGAGTGCCTAATGGAGTAAGACCATAAAAATTGGACTGCAAATGTGTTAGTAGTACCTGTTCATTGGGACCAGAAAAAACACGATTGTATTTGCCAAGCAAGGGCCCAGGGATGTTTCCTTCGGTTTGCTTCATTCGTCTAAGTAAACAAGTATTTGGTATTTTAAATATACCAGCTTCTCTGATGCTTGTTCCTTAACGTATTGCCCTAACAGCGGCTTCTGCATCCTCTTGCGCCCAATTAGGCACATCACGTTTTCTCTTGTAATTTCTCATTTGAAAAACTAATTAATAAAATCATTAAACTTCTAACAAAAGGGTAATGGGCACCACTACGGGGTAATGGGGACCACTGCGGGGTAATGGGCACCATTATGGGGTAACAGGGACCGGGGTCCTATCTACCCTATGCCAATGGTCCCTATTACCCCTAATATAACTATATCGGAAAGTCACTTATATTACTCAGTCAAAATGCATGTAACGATACAAATTTAGGTTAGTTTTGTAGATTTTTCAATGTATATCATTGTACACTCAGATTTTCTCAATATTCCAGAAGCTTTTTTTACACTATAATATTTTGGTAAAAAATTTCTAACAAGTTATTGACATAGATCTGAATTCAGTTCTTGTCAACCTACTAATGTCAAACTGCGCACGAAATGCAAAATATTTGTATACTTAAAGATAGTGGTCCTATTTACCCCGGTGGTCTTCGCTGCCCTGGTCTCGCCTACTAAAGGAACAAATCCTGAAAAAGGACCGAAAAGATCCAGCGACGTAAAATATATGAATTTCTAATAAATTCTTGAAATTCCAAAATTAAACTACAGACACGTGCATTCTTAGAGACTGCATCGAATTTTAAAAGCTCTTTAAATACAACTGTTGCAAATTTTGTGTTCCGGTAAGAGGTAAAACAAGTAGAAAAATATCAGTACTTGGGAACTTTGATCAATGAAACCAATGATCATACTGAAGAAATAAACAGTCGAATAAAGAATGCCTGATCAGCATTTATACGAATGCAACAACTCCTAACGTACAGAAATCTTAATTTGGAAGTCAGACTACGTACCATTCGATGTTATATATTTTCAATATTATTATATAGAGCTGAAATTTGGACGTTAAAAAAATGCAATTTAAAACGAATCGAGGCTTTCCTAGGCCACATGATATGAGGACTAAAATATAAAATTTTGAGTTTCATAATACAGTGAAAGATTCAAAGAAGAAGATCTATTGGCTGAAGGTAGAATTCTTGGTTAAACAATCTATGTCATTGATATCAATGCAGATCGATTGATTTGTTTAGAGCAGTAAGTTCAAAAATAAAAATAGTCATTATGATTGCCAACCTCCGTTGGGAAACGGCACTCTAAGAAGAAGAAGAGGAAATAGATAAAGGATCAGATAAAAGTCTTCGTATAAAAATGAGTTTGTAACAAAATTACAAACAATTTAAAATATTGATCAGTCTCAAAACAACTTGCAATTTATTATTATTAATTTTAGCTATTAGTTTAAAAAATGTTT
Organism: Diabrotica undecimpunctata; assembly: GCF_040954645.1. Classification (NCBI taxonomy): domain Eukaryota; kingdom Metazoa; phylum Arthropoda; class Insecta; order Coleoptera; family Chrysomelidae; genus Diabrotica; species Diabrotica undecimpunctata. Next base: position 142,116,079 of record NC_092810.1, on the reverse strand, counting down.
ACCTGTATTCAAGTGTTAAACATTTTATTACTTTTTATCTGATAAAGAATGGTAATCACGTTTCCTTCGCTCAGAGTATAGACGGGATGTGGATGTGGAGTGACTAACCAGTAACCACATTTGCGTTTCCGGGGACCATTTTTATAATCGTTGTCGTCGATTATTTCCAGAGTGGGACTACGAATTTAAAATAAATTAAAAAAGTAATGACATTTGTTGTAGACTCTGCGGTTTTTTATATTTCTTGTTGAAATTAATATAATGGAAAATATAATTATTGTAAACATCATTTTATTTTTATCATTTATACCCTTAACTAAAGTGTGTTTAGGTCTTATAATACATTTAATATTCAGAAAACCTACAGGGTCTGACACTAAATAAATTGTTTGTTAAACATTTCTAGGATTTTTCTTTCAAATTAATGCATTCATGTTTTTTTTAATAATAGTGTAGTTAAAAAATTACCTTATTAAAATGAACTCATTTTTGGATAGACTCAACTACTATTAGAGATAATCTTACCATAACAAATAACACAGACACAGAAGATTAATTCAAAACGAGAAACGGGAGAGGAACAACATAGTAAGAAAACAGAATATGTGATAAATGTTCATACTTGCCAACGTTATCAAGGTATAAAACTTGACAGGAACTTATTGCTCCTAAATAAAATTGATAATTGAATTTAAGTATGCCATGAAAAATTGACAGTCGTGATATGAAAATTATATCTAATTTATATTGAAATCAAACTGCCAAGGTAAGAGTTGACAACCAGTACACCCAAAATATCAAAATACAGAGAGGAGTCCGCCAGGGTTGCGTGCTGTCCCCACTACTTTTCAATGTCTACAGTGAAGCGGTATTTCAAAAAGCGCTCTCAGACTCAATAGAAGGTAAAATTAATGGGAAAAACCCCGTAGTTGGCTGTATACCATCGTTTAAAAAAACACAGAAGTTAAAACACTTCACACTTGTATTGTGGTATAAAAAACATAGTTAAAACTTTATAAAAAGTGTCGTCAAAATTTTGCTAGTACTTAAATTTTGACGACACTTTTTATAAAGTTTTAACTATGTTTTTTATACCACAATACAAGTGTGAAGTGTTTTAACTTCTGTGTTTTTTTCAATAGAAGGTATATCTATCAATGGAAAAGTTTTGAATAACTTACGTTTTGCAGACGATACAGTAATAATGACGGATAACAACAATAATTTACAGAACGTAATGCAACGCCTTAATGAACGCTATCATGAGTACGGACTGAAGATAAATTTAAAGAAAACTAAATGCATGATCATGACTAAATCTGCACATGCAAATATTCAATTGACTATTGAAGATACTGCAATTGAGAGTGTTAATAACTATAAATACTTAGGAACGTGGATAACATCAGATGTAGACCAAGCCAAAGAAATTAGGACACGCATTGAAATAGCACGTGCATCATTCATTAAATTTAAATTTTCTTTGTTGTCGGGATATAAGGTTAGAACTACGCCTGAGAATGCTTCGATGTTACGTGTTCTCTACTCTTCTTTATGGCTTGGAAGCGTGGACACTAAAAAAAGTCCATGTGAATAAGTTGGCCGCCTTTGAATTTTGGTGTTACAGAAGAATCCTACGAATATCATGGATTCAAAGAATGTCAAACGTGGAAGTAACTAGAAGGATAGGAAATGAGGCGGAAATAATATTAACTATCAAAAGACGAAAACTTGAGTACTTAGGACATGTGATGAGAGGGCAAAAATACGCATTATTACAACTTATTATGCAAGGCAAAATTCGAGGAGAGCGAAATGTGGGAAGACGAAGAATATCCTGGCTTGAGAACCCTAGGGGATGGTTTGAATGCAGTAGTGCAGAACTTTTTAGAGCGGCAGTCAACAGAGTCCGCATAGCCATGATGATTTCCAACCTTCGATAGAAGATGGAACTTAAAGAAGAAGATGCCCAAATTATGTCAACCGGTTATTCAAAAAATTTTTTGTATTGATTTTATGTTTCCCATTCATCGTTATGTTAAGTTTGTCCTTTTTTTTGTTTGAATATTTCGTCAAAGAGAAATCATATTAAACAATCGGTTATGATTGCTGTTGGAAAATTAAGGTTATTCAAAACATTTTTTGTATTAATTTTATATAATTGATAGATTCGACCGTTACTTGATGGAAATTCATTTTATGTAACAATAAAACACTGAAAACTTTGTTTTCAAAACTTCCACAAAATTTATTTTAAATTGTTATCACTTGAGAAAGGCAATTAGCCGAAACAGCTGTAGTGATAACAATTTAAAATAAATTTTGTGGAAGTTTTGAAAACAAAGTTTTCAGTGTTTTATTGTTACATATTAATTTTATGTTTCTCATTCATCGTTATGTTAAAAGTTTGTCCTTTTTTTGTTTGAATATTTCGGCAAAGAGAAATCGTATTAAACTGAAATTAAAATAAAACGATTGCTTGAACAGAAAATAGAGATACATTTTCTAATGTTAAGTACAATCAAGAAAAAGTAGAAAGTGTAAATGAACTATTAACTGTTGAACAAATCTAGAACTCGTTGAAAAAAATGAAAAATTACAGTCATCTGATCCTGGAAGCAAACCCGTGGAATTTTTAAAATATGCACCGAATACAGTAGGTACTAGAATACTTAACTTTAATTTTTAATAAATGTCTAGACGAAAAAGCTATATCATCTGAATGTAAAAATATTAGTACTTTTTATAGAAAATGGAATAAGAAAGGCTGTAGAGCTGCTTTATAGGATAATGCTAATGTCTTATCCAACATAAAAGAGAGCTAATTAGAGTCGGACCAGGTTTTTATTTTAAGTAAATAAGAAGCTATAATTACATAAAGAGTTGCAATATTAGAATTTCTTCAGGTTATACCTGGTATCATCTCATCAGCAAAAAGAAATTTCCATCGATTTTTAAATTAGTGATATCATTTATAAAGATAAGGAAAGTGGAGAACTCAATACTGAACCTTGTGGTACTCCACATACAATGCTTTTGTGACTAGAGTCAGCATCATTTGCTCTAACTAGTTCTATTGTCCAAGTAAGATTGGAATCAATTCAAAGAAATACCTCGAATTCATAAAAATTTAGGTTTTTTACTAAAATGTCGTGGCAGATTATTATGTAGTGCTTCGGAAACCTCATGTAGTACAGAAAACATAGCCTCACTGGTATATTTATTAGATAAAAAGCCGAACTGATTTTGTGAGTACATACCTTAAACTTGTAATTTTTCATTTAGCATTATGTGGGCTATTATCGATCTGCATTCTCGAGCACTTCATGTGTATTTATTAATACCTTTGTGCATATTTTATGACCTAAATTCTTTTTATGATTAGTAGTGATAATATACGATGAGCTACTTTTTTATAATAATAAATATTTTTAAATTTTGTTAGAAAATTATCTACTATTCCGCTCCTGAACGCTGTTCTGATACTTACAATAATTGTTTTGTTTGCCACCAAGCTTGAGTATTCTGTTGAAAACGGTATTGGCTCTCCTATTATTCCCTTTATATTATTACCGTAGCTTTCATACATTGTTTTATGCGTCTATTTTAGTATCTACATAAGAGTAGTCATATTGATTTTACAGATACAGTTATCTCATCATAGCCTCCTAATATCGATATTTAAATTTTTTAGTAATATTATGATATTGTAGCGAGATTCGTAACAATATGCTTAATACAAGCAGGACTGAAGCTAATGTTTTTTTTTATTTACAAAAAGCCACATCAGCCAAAAAAGTTATTAAGCGAGTTTTTAAGGATTACAATATATATATATATATATATATATATATATATATATATATATATATATATATATATATATATATATACATTTTATGAAATAGTTAATGTCCGTAAGATATTTAATTGTATTGGGTAAGCTACAATTCAATATATTTTTAAGCTGATTTGGTTCTTCAGAAATGTTGATGCTTGGTTCATACGAATAAGTGGACATTCTGTAAGTATGTATTGGACTGTTTTTTGGCATCTACAGTATGAGCATTCTGGTGGTAGCTGTTTCGTTAATAAGTGTTTATGGGTTAATGTTGTCTGGACAATTCTTAGACGATTTGTAATCACCGGTTTTGTTCTTTTTCCTGGAAGTTGGAGCCGGATACAGAAAGAAGGTTCAATCACTTTAAAATTTGAAGTATTCGAATTCCAACAACACTGCCAAACTTATGTACAGTATTTGCTATGAATTTGGTGATCAGTAAAGGGCAAAATCACTAGTCTGTTATAAAGGTTGAGGCACAGCCATTTTCGGTTTTTGATGCGTCGGTGAAAATCTTCATATAATTTGTCATATTTAGATATAATTGATTGATATAAGGTACTAAGGAGGGTAAGATTTGTGGTATTAATAGTAGAATTGTCCAGAGGTTCAGTTGGGTACGTAGATAGCGAGTATATCATCAAATTGGTGTTATTGGCCATAAGCATGATTATTTTCTCTAATTTGCGTTATAGGTTGAGTGGTCTTTCGAGTGTGAAATCTTTGCATATACTCTTGCAATCCCTTTACGATTTGGAACTTCCATAAGACTGTCGAGGAATTGGAAGTGGCTGCTGGCGGTGTTCTCCATTATTTAGCTTGCGGAGGTTGTGTTGTGGTGCTTTTGGTCGTATGGTCAATTCAAATTAGGAGTCTGGAACGGTTGGGTCAATAGAATATATTAATAGACTTAATGTTTGTTGATTACCTTTGCTTTTTAATCCTTTAAAGTTTGTTCATTATTATTAATGTAAGTAAATTGTTCCTTAATGTGTCTGACTTTTATTACGATAAATTACTAATATATAAATATATGCATAGAAGGTCTCATCAATAAATACCGTTAACTGTAAACTTTATACAGCTGTGAGGTATGGCCTTGAAAGAAAGAACACTGTCAACGCTGAAAGCGACGGAAATGGATTTTTGGAGAAGAGCCGCAGAAAGATCTAGAAGAGAAAGGATTACCAACGAACGCATTAGAGAAATAATGGGAATCAAACGAACAATCACAGATGACCTAACAACAAAACAACTTATCTGGTTCGGACACATACAAAGAATGGACGAACAACGAATGCCAAAAGAAATACTAAAGTGGCAACCAGAAGGAAAGAGAAAACGAGGTAGACCGAGAAAAAGTTGGAGCGAAGGAATAAATAAAGAACTGAGAGAGAGGGCCATAGAAGTTGTTCCATCTATGGAACAACCGGTCTAAGTGGCGATTGGAAGTCGGAAAAGCGGAGAACTTTATAAACCGACAAGTAGTAGTAACTGTAAACTTCCTGGAACTTTAAGTATTGCCAAAACATTGATTGTTTAACAGTCAATAATTATTGATATTAAATATTTAAAATAGTAATTATCCATATAATTACTTTCTAGTTTTTTATTAGAATGACTTTATTACTTTATCGATTAATTCAGTAGCACATGGAATTTCTAGCTACCTAACGTAAAATTTTAATTGCTTACCTACTCGCGTTTTAAAACTTAAATCAACGTTGTGTGAAGTAGTAGCTTAATACTAAAACCATACTTTTGATTATTTTCCACGGTCCACAGTTTATCAATTTATAAAAGAAAGTAGAGTGATAATCAGTGAACAAAAATTATAGTTTTCTTGCTGTTTTGTACCAGTTTATGATACAAAAACGTAACAATTTAATTATTTTTTACAAAATTGTAAGTAAGCAAAAGTGGTGAATAATAATAAGAATGAGATCCTGGATATTCAAGTAAGATGCGAATTTAAAATATCGTAGAGATAGTCATCACAAAATTAGCGACATAAAATAATTGGAAGAGTAAATTTACCCGACGAGGCGAGTCCGTTATACAACCTGTAAACTTTTTTAATTTTATTAAAATCTATAACAAGTACCTATATTAACTAACAGCGGTTTTATATACTTTTGAATGTATAAAAAATTGTTCAAATAAATAAATAACCTTTGTAAATCCATGATTGTAACAACACTGGTAAAATAAAAAAAAATTGATAATAAAATTATTACTTTATTCAGTTTTAAAAATATTTAAAATTTAAAATACAGAAAACGTAGTACGAAACTTCCCGCTAGTCTACTGTACTGTCTATTGTACCACTTTTTTAGTTATTAATCTTTCGTACATTTTCACTACTTTCAAAATAGGTGTTATATTTTGTGCCGATCTAAACATAATTAAGTCTTAAAATTTAAATAGTCTCTGAATTATTTAACTGATCCAAGTAATTAGGTACCGGAAAATGGTATGAACAGAAACAGTGGGGTGAATAGTAACAATACTTCCAAAATAGTTTTATGTCACATTTCAGGGGGTAAAAGGGGTAAATTTCTGGTTGCAAGTTGATAACACTCTAAATTTGGAGGGAAAAATAAGTTTACGTGGTTGGCAGCATTGAGAGTCAGATTTATTGCAAGAATAACACGTTTTCTTTTAAGCAGATATTTCGCCATCTTCTAAACTTTACATGTAAGTATTATATCCTGTCAGGTTATGTTCTTGATTTGTACTATTTATTTAGTGTTATATACCTATAAAAAGGATAACATACTTTAAAAATGTATAAATAATACACTTTTCTATTTTCAGAATGTTATTTGAGGTTGTGTTACATATTTAGGACGTGTGGAGTGAATAGAAATACAGTAGACAGCTGTTTCTATTCACCTCACAAATACAAAACCCCTTATTTTTTGTTATATTAGTGGTAAATAGGGAAGAAACATGATAATAGTTTAGGATACCTATTATACTTGACAAAATATCTAATATACTTGTTTACTTCCAGAGGTTCTTCAGAAACCGTAGCAGAGATAGCCAATCGTCTCAGCCTCAGGAAAGCAGAGAGTAAATATGGCATCAACTATAGTGTTCTTTGTAAACATTTCAGAAAGGGTGATCAGCTAAAAAAGAGTGGGGGACAAACGTATAAGGCCATAAACTTGTATAAAAGTTGGAGAGAAGGCGGTCCTGAGGGGTCTAGGTATAATAGGACCAAAAGTGGTTGATTTGACTTCTGTTTTTCAGATTATATCGAAACCATCATTCTTCCATTTTTTAGACGATATGACGTTAAAAAATACTTGATTTAGACAACTAAGCTAGCAAGCTGTTACTTGGTATCATACAAACGTGTTCAGAGAACAATGTTCGTTTCATATTTCTACCAGCAAACTCGACGCATATAACACAGTCGTTAGATGTAGCATTCTTTCGGCAATGAAAATTACATAGCGGGCAATTGTTGCTGATTAGAAAAAAGAACCTGGCAGATATGTGAAGCGTGTAAATCAAAGAACATCATTGCTGGCTTTAGAAAATGTGGTATTGTGCCTCTTTGTTTCAATCAAGTACTAAAGATGTTACCATCTTTAGATGACTCAGGAGCCACAACTTCAACAGCCACAACTCCTGTCGCTGCTATTGACGATACTTTGAAGGAACTCACAAAAAACGTATGAAAGTTTCTCTTGAGCCTGGAAAAAGTGTTTCTGTGGCAGATTTTCCAATTCCAAAAGATCCAGTTCAGGTCGAACCTACCGGTGGTAGTACAAGCACTGGCAATGGAAGTTCTAGTAAGTATAAAAATAAAATAACAAGCAGGTCAAAAAACAAAGATGGAAAAGTAAAAAAACATAAAAATGTTAATTCCTCATCTGAAGAAGAGTCAGAGTACTCTCTCCAAGATTTTGATGCAGAACTTATTCTATCTGACTCCGAAGAATCTGATATGACAAACTATGCTCAAGAACTTGACAGTAACCTCCAGGTTAATGACTTTGCAATTGAAAGTGAAAGTATTTGGGAAAACTAAAAATGTGTTTCGAATGTACATTAGCAAAATCTCTCGCCTTGAAGACAATGCTTATGGTGGAATTTTTTACAAGAAATCAATTTCTAACAAAACATTTTTACCAACTGAAGAAGAGTATTTTTCCTGAAGAACGATGTTATGAAGAAACTCATGCCGCCAGTTGAAGCATCTAAGTCTTTCTTCTCTCGTATGAAACCAAACATTAGTTTCCTTGATGATCTCAGTAACTTTACCATCTATAATTAAATTAACTTGACTAGCAAGTGAAACATTTTGTCATTTATAATTTGATATTTACATTACATAAATTTTTTTATCAAAACAAGTGTTGTTTTTTTTTCATTCCTCGACATTGCTGACTGTTTCTATAAGCCCCACAGGTTCTGCAGTTGAAATATTCTTGGAAAGCAGTGTCTATTTCTATTCACCCCACTCAATGGGGTGAACAGAAACAACATGTTTTAATTTTTTAAATGTTTTTCCTTGTACTTCAAAGAAAAAAACAATGGTGTATGTTTGTAGAGGACTGCAAGGCCCATTAAACGAAGGTAGCTCTCAATTCCTTACATCTCATAATACTTTACGATATTTATGTTCAAAGTTGAAAACTGCCTTCACCCCATTTTACGGTAATACGATTTCTTGATTTCTTCGAAATGAATTCGATTTAATTTAATATGTTTGAGTAATGGGAATTAACTTAAATATTATTAAAAGTTACAAGAAAATAGCTTCAGAATAACATTAATTTGATTTACTGCAGACATGTAAAAAAGTAAATAAAGTCCATTCAAATTATCGGATTCAGTCCCCTTCTTAAGCCGACTAAAACGGGAAATTCTCCCACCCGAATGCCACACCTCGCCCGACGGGGTACGTAATCTAAATAATCCTGACTCACCCTCAAAGTGGATTTATTCTCTGTTAGGCCTGTAAATGTCGATAATCTGCATGCTAACATTTTCGAAAACAAAAGGATGAATACGCTTTCCTCTTTTCTGATATTTTCTGAATGGGGCGAAAATTGATAATGTTCAATGGGTTTTACAAACAGAACTGCCGAACCGTAGCATACGCTCATTGGACGAACTTTTAGAGTAGGGGATAATTGTCAACATAGTTTAATGGACTTTCACTAAGAACTTGGTTGCGCGGAAAAACACTTTTAGATATACCTAGGTGATAATTTAAAAAGTTTTCTTTTAAAATACATGGACGCATTGAAAAATTCTTAATTTTCTATAGACGCACACAAAATTTGAAAGTCAAAGGATTTTATTATTCAACTTAATCTCTCTATAATTGGATATATTTATGACAAGGAATCTGAAACGCCTGTACACCTTTAAAAGTATGTTTTTTTTGCTTTGTAAAACAGGTATCTTCTTCTTCTTCAGCTGTTCTCCATCTTTTCGATATAGGCCTCTCTCATTGTTCTCGAGTTTTCTCGATTTTAGGCTAGCCAGCACCGGTTTAATCCCGCTGTTCTTTTTAAGTCGTCTTACCATCTTTGTTACGATCTTTCTATGCTTCTTCTTTCTCCTGATAGTCTTCATTTCTACTCAAGCTTTGTTGACTTCTAGCCACATATCCAGCCCAGTTCCATTATGAAAAACATACTCTTTGGATTATGTCTTCAAGTTTTCTCCGTTGCCTAATCCATTTGTTAGTATTTCTATCTCTTAAAATTATTCCTAAAATGTTTCTTTCATTTTAATTTGTTTTCTTTGAATATCTCACAAGTTCCTATAATGTTCAATGGCGGTGCTTCGGTACTTGCAACTCAAGAGATGCTCATTGAATTACAGGAAGAAAATCTACATAAAATAGGAGGTATTAGGACTTTCTAAAATTTTCTATTGTGCTGTTTTTGTTAAATTTACAGTGTTATATATATATTTTTCTGATATTCATTTCTAATTTCACTTTTGTTGCTTTTTGATGTAATTCTTCCAACATTTTCTTAATTTCTGTTTCTTCATGGGCGAATAAAATAACGTCATCAGCGAACCTTATTTTGTTGAATATTTCTCCTGCTCTGTATTCTAATTTTTAATTCTTTAAAAATATTTTCAAGTGTGAGAGTAAAGCGTTTAACTCACATTATATCCCCTTGCCTTACTAATCTTTGTATCGTAACTTCTTTTGTTAGTTCTTGTAACTGTATTCTTAAGGTTGATTTAAGTACTATAGATCTTTTTCATTAGATTAATATTTTGTTGATCTATTCTGGAATTTCGCATGGTAGAAATTATTGGATATGTTTCAATAGTGTCAAACGCCTTCTTGAGATCTACAAATGATTTATTTGACTGTGTGTAGGTTTTCCGTTGTACTGCAATGCTTCCAGAATCATGCCTGATCTTTTGGTTGCTATAGCTCAAATTTCCTTTCCAGTCTATTTGTTATTATCCTCATAAAAAGTTTATATGCATGGCACAGGAGACTTATCGGTCGGTAATTTTCCAGATCTTCTGGATCACCTTTTTTGTATATCAATACGACCGATGCTCATCTGTTTTCTTATATATTCATTCTTATATCTGCCCCATTTTTAAATCAAGACATAACAAATTATCGAAGTGTATGTAAACAATCCTCTATACCAAAACTTTTTAATAGACTAATGCACGATCAATTAAAATTTTATTGTAAAGAACGCCTAAAACACAATCAACATGGATTTTCTCAGAATAAATCAACGGTAACAAATTTATAATCTATTTCTAATGAGTGTAGAGTAATAAAATCTCATGAAGTAATCAAAAGCGCTACAGGGTAATCCGTCAATAAATTCCGTCCGCATTGCAAAATTCTGTCGTTTCATAAAGAGCAGGTAGGTATCACCCTGTTTTAAGGGATTAGTCCATTGTTATCGACAGATAAACACTGAGCCAGAGGCGCGCTAGTGGGTTAATTGACAAAAGAATATGCATTCTTAAAAATCATATTAAAGAAAATAAAAATGTAATACAGCAGAACAGTGTTATTAAAAAAATATAAAATGTAACAATAAAATATATACGAACCGAAATCGGGAAATACTCACAAACACACACGAATGAACTTTACATATTGAAACACTTGTGGAGAGTTTAAATCAATTTATTCACAAAAACTACAAAAACTTTACTGGATACGTTATTACAATTCTACATCACTATAGTCTTCATCCGAAGAACTGTCATCATCCCCTGGTGTTATAATTATAGGGTCAACCATCTGATCGACCAAGTTGTCCAGTTCCCACATTTTATCTTCCTCTTTTAAAACATGCTGGATTGCTTTTTGCCAGTTTTCTGATGTGATTTCCATAATGGCTTGATCAAACAATACCTTGACATCTTTCATTTTAAATGTGGTATTGTGCCTTGCAACATATCCTTTAACTTGTGCCCATATAAGTTCTATGGGATTTAATTCGCAATGATATGGCGGTAGGCGTAGCACAGTTACTTTATACTTTTCTGCTACATCTTCTACGGCATATTTTATGAAGCGAGATTTATGTTGTTTTACTACGGCTAGTAGTTCCTTCTTTATTGAATTCGTCTCAAACTGAATACCTTTATTTGACAGCCAGTTAATAATTTCTTGCTTTCTCCAAGCTGAAGTTTGGAAGAAATTTTAACATTTCCCCGAAGTAGTCTTCGAAGACATCCGAATTCATGTCCTCATGATAATCTCCCGTCCGACACGACTCAAAGCTTAACAAACCTTCTTTTAAAAATCCTTCTTCGCTTCCAATGTGAGCAATTATAAGCCTCTTCCCTTTTCCCGAAGGCACTTTAATACCCGTCGAAAGGCCTTCTATGAAAGCTTGGCGAGCACTTGTTACATTTTTATCTTGCCACATTTTTTGGACTATATAACCTTCGTTTATCCACGTCTCATCAAGATAAAAAATTTTCTTGTGCTCTCTGCGGTACTGTTTTATAGTTCTCAAATATTTTCTTCTCCAGCAAATGATTTCATCACTTTCCAGTAATAGTGCCTTTCGATTGTGCTTTTCCCAGGAAAAATTCATACTTTTTAAAGTTTTCCATAAAAGTTTTCTGGATATCAAAGGAATATCGTTATCTTGGCTTATCTCCATTAGTATTTTGTCAAGGGTGGGTATTTCCTTTTTAAAATAAAACGAATGAACTTTTCTTCGAATGTCACGTTTGGTGTCTTCACCTAAGATTTTTATTGGTCTTCCTGATTTTCTCTTGCATGGACTTAACTGGCCTGATATCTTTCTTTCTCGCAATAATTTAAAAATCGTGGACTGTCCAATTCCAGTCATTCGGGCACATCGCTCAACACTTTCTTGCACAGACAAACTAGGGTGATCGTGTTTTATGCAATCATATACATTTAAAATTATAACTTTTTCACTAACAGATAGCGGAGAATTTTTTACACCTCTTTTCTTTGGAGTAAATGTCGCCATTTTATAACTTTTTCACTATTTCTATATCACAATATTACTGTACGTTTAATTGGTGTAGTAACAATTACTAACTCGAATGTAGAATGTCGAATGATAATAATAAAATAAAAGACGGATTATAATGAAAGTGTAAGTAAAACCTCATTACGCGTTATTAGTCTTCATGTTGATTTATTTTAGTTCTTAGTAATATTAGGAGGTGCGTCATACCCTTATCAGTTTCTTCTAATGCTTTTATTCGTTCAGTAAGGAAGTGAATTTGTTTTTATAAATAAAAATGTAATTAGCTTTAATGACCATATAATGGAATACGAGTTTGAAGAATAAGTTAATCGAAAAATTAAATAAAATTGGTTATCACAAAATATCCAAAATATGATATTTTGAGGTACATCAATTTTTGACGACGAAGTTGACATCCGTCCATTTGCCTACGCCCATGACGACACCGAAATTCAGGCAAATTTTATGACACTTCATGATTTATTACTCTACACTCATTTGAAACCAATTATAGTACTCTTTGAACAAAAAATATTAAACGCCTTGGAGAATAACAGTTAGATGGATACTATTTATACTCATTTCTCCAAGGCATTTGACAGAGTAGATCATAACATCCTATTAGAAAAATTAACTGCCTTACAATGATTTAGCAGATTTTTAAGAGACCGCACACAATAAGTGAGAATAGGTTGTTTTAATTCAAATATAATTGATGTTACATCAGGAGTACCCCAAGAAACTCACTTCACCCTTGTTATTTAATATGTTTGTGAACGATATATCAGAATGTTTTAAAAACTGCGATTTCCTGACGTTTGCAGATGATTTGAAATTATTTAAATCCGTAGATTCAAATGATGACATAAATTTAATTCAAGAAGATTTAGACCGGTTGAGTATTTGGTGTGAGAATAATATTTTGCATTTAAATGTTGCTAAATGCTGCTATATAAGTTTTCATAGAGGTTTTATAAAATATGATATTTCTTATACAATTAATGATAATGAATTATCTAATGTCAAAACAATAAAAGACTTAGGAGTCACATTTTATGAACAGTTGCGTTTTGTACTACATATAAATGATGTAACAGTTAATTCGGTTAAGATTAAGAACGGTTTATTATGCTTTGGTCGTATCTAAAGTGGAATATGCATCTATCGTATGGTCTCGACAATACCTTCATACGACTACATACCTTCGACAATTCATTCTACTACATTGGAGAGATTTCAAAACAAATTTTTAAGATATTGTGCATATAAATTAAACATACGCATTATTAATCATGATTATACAGCTATTTTAAAAACAGTCAACATGAATTTATTAAAAATCCGACGAGATAACTCTGACTTAGTATTTGTGTTTAAATTAATAAATTGTTTAGTTTGTTCTCCCGAACTTCTCCAATCTATTAATGTTCTCTCCAGAAGTCTCAGATATGTTGATCTGTTTTATATACCTTTTCACAGTACAAATTATGGTATGCACTCACCCATTGAGCGAACACTGAAAACTATAAATAGGAACAATTTAGAAATATTTGGTGTCTCCTTGGCTTCATTTAAAAATCGGATAACTTTTTTGTTTATTTTAATTCATCTTGTTTTATATATATAATTAATATTTTCTTTTATTATAATTAAAATTTTAATTTCACTTAGTTTGTAAGCAATTACAGAGATTGATTCTTATATTGTATGTTAACATATATATATTTTTTGTAATGGGAATAATGGGTATTAATAAATAAATAAATAAATAAATAGATTTACCAGTTCGTTTTTTTAGTTCAGTGATACTTTTCTTTAACACCTTAGGTAAAACCATCATCCCCGACACCTTTATTATTTTTAATTTGTTAAAGTGCATAATCGATTTCTTCTATTTAGATGTTAGGTAGGTGTCTTGCTTTGTTTTATATAGTTCCCTATAAAAATTGTCTGTGAATTACAGCATATGTATTTAACATTTTCTATAATATTTCCATGTTTATCTTTTAGTCTTATAATTTCTTTTTTTTTGTGGTTTTTCTTTTAAAAACCTTCACCGCTATGTTCTTTTCAATAATATTTTCCACTAGTCTAGTGTTCAGGTCAAGTATGCCTTGTTTGTCCATTTTCCTTGCAGTTTTAGTTATTTTTGTCTACTCAAGTAAGTTAATTTCCTTTGCTTGTATAAGCTATCTTCTCTTTTCTATATCATCGTTGAAGAACCAAAACCACCTAAGTGCCAAAAAGGTTATTTTTCAGGAACCAGCAATACAATTTTGACCTGAATGATTACGTTCTTAATGGTTTAAAAGGCTATATCATTATTTTAGCGAAATTACATAATTGTAGTTTGTTTTGTTACTTTTTTATCGGTAAAGTTTTATCGGTATTTTAGGTGGTATTTTATATTATAAATTTATAGAAAAGTAAGATAGGCGGTTTTGTGTTCTACATAATAAATAAATAACTTACAAAATTAAGCAGATATTTATTTGTTAAACTAAAATAACATCGATAATGAAAAAGATTTTTTAACTATTCTTTTGATCATGTGGCAGCTGATCGTAATACGAATGACAACCATGCGTCAAAACAAGTTTTAGTTCTTGAAGGTTGTTCCATTTGGAATAGGTCAACTTTCGCTTCTCTTGGTTTAAAGAGGGGGAGCATTCGAGAGTGAAATATCATGAATGATTTTTTTTGGTCTTCATGGTAAAGCAAAATAGTCAAAATAGTTATCAAAATTCGTTTTTACAGTTGTTTTTCCGTTTCTATATTTTATGGCCTTAATATCCACTACGGTTGGATCACCAGCTGATCTACCTGGTCTTATGGAGTCATAAATTAAAAAAATTTTATGAGAATAATCTTTAAAAGACTTATAGTCCAGACAGTAACTTCTATATGGAAATGGTCTACGTCGGGTCTCTTTTGTAATATCAGAATGCTGACCGGGAAGAGAAATATCTCTATTTTTTAATTTTGCTTGAACGGAATCACATGCCATCTGCGTATGCCCCTTAGTCAAAAATTAGTAAAAAGGTAACTGTTTTTCTTGCAAAGCGTTTTCCAAATTATGTATAATGCAAGAAGCAAATGAAGAGGATACCGATTATGGGGCTGTTTCGTCGAACCAGTAACAAACCGCGTCATGAGTGTGTATGTTAAGCATAGTAAAGTTATGTAAATTTAACTTTTTTTTATAATAAAATGCGCTTGCTGTGGGTCATCAGAGCTAATTTAGTGGCTTGAAGATCTTGCGTAAACACATGTGCTTCACCTTTTCAGGCTCTTTCTTTGTCTGTTCTTTTTCAATTCGTGCTCTTTGTTTCTTTTGTATATGTATATTATACTCAGCTTCAGAAATGTTTCCACTTTTATGAGCCCAACATAAATCGCACTGATCTTTCCTCGGATTAAACAGTGACAAATTCTCTTTTTTAAAAATCGATTCAAAAGTAAATCTACTGACTTTTTTTCAAATTTTCTTGTGGCAATCTTTCGAGATAAAGACTGTACAGTTGCGAAAGTAATGTTACGATAGGCTCTAAGTACTTCCTTGTTGTTGTATGTCTGCAATAATGGGACGGCATATTTGGTAGAGAATTGAAAAAACTTTTAACGAAATCTTTGTCCTGTGTGTGCCGCTTTGCA
The DNA here is from genome assembly GCF_040954645.1 of Diabrotica undecimpunctata. NCBI lineage: Eukaryota > Metazoa > Arthropoda > Insecta > Coleoptera > Chrysomelidae > Diabrotica > Diabrotica undecimpunctata. The sequence goes on along the minus strand of NC_092810.1, from coordinate 142,100,104 downwards.
GCAGTCTCTGTAGATTTTGAGTAAGGAAGATTAGAAGCAGGAGTAATACAATCACTATTTTCTTTAAAGTGAAGCCAGTAGCGTACAGTCCATTTTTAATACAAAATGTACTTAAGTAAGTTTTACAACAAACTTGTTTTCTAGTACCATTAATAATTAGGAAATATTGTAGCGATTAGTGGCATCTAGAATTATCAGTTTGGCTTCTTTGTCGTTTGATAGTGTGTTTTTCGACTGTACTTACAATAAATGTTTTTCGTTGCCTTGCCTCTTCTGCTCGGTAATTTTATCAAAGGCTTTAACCTTCAATTTTCAGCACATATCAGAAGAACAGGTTGATTCCATTTTTCGTTGACCTTTCTTAACATCTTGATATATTTTCTCTCTCTGGTTCTTCAATACCCTAAATACGCTTTCCCTTGCATCCTCAAATTTTTGTTTTTAGGTTTTTTCCATTCCTTCTTGTTGACAAGTTTTCCTTTCTTTAGTGCATGTGCATGCATCAAAAACTTTGATATTAACTTATGCGGCACAAACATGGACAATCACAAAAAAGAATATGAATATACTTAGAGTCACTCAACACGCGATGGAAAGAGCAATGCTAGGTATATCACTTAAGGACAAGAAAACAAACACATGGATAAGACAGAAAACCAAAGTCACCGATGTGGTGCAAAAATCATTAAAGTTGAAATGGGAATACGCTGGACATGTAGCTAGGAGCGATCTAAACAAATGGCACAGATCAATTTTAACCTGGAGACCATACCAACAAAAAAGACCCAGAGGCAGACCTCCTATGAGATGGACAGATGATCTGAAAAGGACTGCCGGGGAAAATTGGCTACAAGTAGCGTACAATAAAAAACAATGGAAAGGAAGACTTGAAGAGGCTTATGTTCAGATGTGGACGTGAATGGCTAGACGAAGAAGAAGAAGAAGAAGAAGAAGAAGTGCATGTGCATTTCCATCAAAAAGTGTCCCTTCCGCATCTTCAGAAGATGAACTAGCTGATTCTAAGTTAAATATATTTGACTAATTAAACTTACCTTTGTCGCTTGTAATTTGGCACAAAACACAGCGGTACAACCTAACCTTAATATTACACTTGTTTAAAAGGAAAACGGCGGTATTTTTAACAGAATGTACATAAGCGGTATTCAAATAGCGTCACTGAGGGCGTGTCGTTTGTCGAAATTAAACAGTTTTCAAGCCAAATGACGCAGAAGAGATGTATTTATGTAAAGGAACCATAAAATACATTTTCGGAAAAAACGTCACTTAAAAGTTTTGCTTCTTCAGCGAAGATATGTTAATTTGTTTTTAGGGAAAGGTTATCAATGCTACTCTTTTGTTGGATAGTAGATTTATTTGATGCTACAATAATAATTATAGTAACTTTACTAGTCATGACATGTGAGGTTTTCATTGAGTATTTAATATAACTATTCATTTTATTTTTCTTTATTTGTTATCAATTGATCAGCTTGTACTTTTCTTTTCTCTCTACAGAATTCATTTTTTGTTTCTAGTTTATTGTCGATTCTAATATTACTTCTCATTATTCTGTGATTGCTATGGAGAATTGGTTTAAGACCTCAACATGTTGAAAGATTTTTGGTTCGTTTATTGGGACAATTCCAAGTCCATTTCTTAGTAGCTTTATTATAAAATATCGTCATTATGTACAGTCCCCGGAGAAAGAATCGCACTGTTGGTGTTGTTGATAATATAGCTAGACAAAATTAATGGAACAATATGATAGAGCCACTTAAACTAAGCCAATTATTCCTATCCAAAATTAAATGAATTGAAAAAGCAGAACTATAAGCAAGCATATTATAGCAAAAATAACAAAACAATCAAGTATTCAAAGTACTTAATAAGAGGAAATATAATAAATCAGGTAGAAAAAAGAAAAACTAGTAGAAGGAACAATATTAGCCAATTTTAATAAAAAAATTTAAACGTGATTTTAAAATAATGTTTTTTTACTAGATTTCATTTGACGTACAGTAACATCCGTTGCGAAAATGTTCGTATTACGATTCTGTGTCTATAAACCTGTACAAAGATCAAGAAATGGAAATACATCTTTTAAGATCTACTTTTTTCTCGGTACATACTTTTTAAATGGTACTTTGGCATTCGAGGCGATCCTTTCAACTAGTTAACGGATGCCGTTTAGACACTACCATTGAATATTTTCTTCATATCAAGTCGCTAGTTACCTCGTTGTTTTTTGTTCCTCATAATGTTACAGTTGATTCAATGGTTTCTAGAAAACCATTTTGATTTGAAAAATTCCTTTAAAAGTATATAGTACAATACTTTTTGTGTTAATTATAATAGTAAAATTAAAATATTAAGAAATAATATATATATATATATATATATATATATATATATATATATTTATATATATATATATATATATATATATATATATATATATTTATATATATATATATATATATATATATATATATATTTATATATATATATATATTTATATATATATATATATATATATATATATATATATATATATATATATATATATATATATATATATATATATATATAATATATATTGTTATGATTGTTTATTTTGACTTTAATCTTAGTTTATTGAGCCAATAAAAAAAGAATTATAACTTATTTGTTATCAAAAGTAAAATAATCCTTATATTACCTGTGTTCGATGGATTCAAAAGATTTTCTAGTTGTCTTTTATCGGGATAGAGAAGAAAGGATAAGAATACAAATATATTATATTACAAAGATTTACGTTTCTTTATTTTATATGAACGAATAAAACAATTATTAAATTCTGTCGTTATCTTATCAATCAGCATAGAAGAAAATAAATCAAATTTTTATAATAATAAGATTATAAAGCTACATACATTTATATTACGTGAAAAACCAATTTTACTTAAAATTTTCTTTACTTGAAACAAGAAACAACAAAACTTTAAACTTTTGATTAGCCTAACAAAACCTCAGTTCTTAAATTTGAATGCTAATGACCATGATGTCGAAACGATCCTTCACAGATATAAAATTCAATTGTACAAACACTTACAGCTTATTTTCTTCTTGAGTTGTATGTTGGAAAATACCCAGAAAAGTCCAATCTCCTTATATTAATTGAAAACTCAAAATCCCAAACTATTCTAACTCTCCTAATCAAAATATTTATATCCTTTCTAAATTACGTGTAAAAATTGTGTTATCAATAAAAGAAAAAAAACTGCAGAAAACAAAAATATCTCTCTCTGATGATGAGTGGTCCAAATCCTTGTTCCTTGTAGACTGTATTATCTCCTCTCAACCGCTCCCTATGTAATCAGCAATCTTACAACAGATTGTTGCAAGTATATCGTCCTTAATGATCTCCTTCAAAAGCAACAATCATTCAAATTATGATAGCCTTTCTCCTCTCGATAAACTGAATCTCTCGTTGGCCCGAGTGAAAAATGACTCTTGGAATATCTTCTCTTTACGATAAACTGAATCTCTCGTTGGCCTGAACAGTGACTCTTGGAATATAAGTAGGAAAATATGACTTACAATATTTTGCTGCTTCAGCTTCTGTCAGATACACTAACTCCACAAAAACTCACTAACATTCAACACTACTGCTTGCTACTTCTTGGGAACCACCAGAGAACAATCACTGTTCGTCTTACAGACTTGGAAAACCAACTGATTATCTTTTCTCTCTCCTCAATCTCGCTAAACTTTTTCCTACATACTTATCCCACCTTTTTCAATCTCCGCCAATCAAAACTCGTCACAATTCCCCCATTTTTTCATTTCGATAACAAACAAATTTTTACCTATAATTATAAAATTTCCTAAAACTTATTTACAAATAATATTTTCTATAATTCTTAAAAACTAACAAAAACCTCTTTCTAAAATCTCTTCTATTTGTCTCTAATCACTGCATTAATGTATTTTGGAAAACCCGTTTCAATTGTCTTTGGATTTCACTTAAAATTATGCGGGTCACTCAAGTATAACAAAGAAATAATTTATGTATAGCTTACATTTTGTTTAGTACAGGTAATCCAAGAATTTAATAACTTTCCTTCTTCGAAATGTTTGTTGGATATTATCCTACTTATCTGAATTATTTTAATGTTTTTGAACTTTGAAATATTTTTAAACAAACCAATATTTTTCTCGATTTTACATATCATAACAAATCCCCGCCATTTGATCTGCCGAAAACTCTTTGTTAAATTTTAAAAATGACAAAAGTTTTCTAGGATCAAATTATTTTACTATGTTATTAAAATCTACTTATGATACTGATAAATGTCGTGAATGTTAAAATACCCCGTATATTGCCTGTCTTTATACGGGATTGGATATATTTTCGTTTTACATTTTTCCAAGTATTTTCCCTTAACAGAAAGTTCATAATTTTTAGCCACTCGGTTTACTTCATTAATAAGATCTCCATGGTTTCCTAAAATCTTCTCTATTTTCTTTCCCCTGTTTTCTCCACAATTTATTTTTCTTTCATCCTCCTTTTGTTCACATGTGTTCACTGTCCATAATACTTCTTCACAAAATTCTGGATTCTCGTCCATCAGTGCCATTTTTTCTTCTGTTTTCTTTTTATCCTCTAATTCCCTTTGGTATTCCGAGCACCATGTTTCTATTCCTTTCATTTCTCTGATGATACTTTCTTTTTCTTCCTGCTTCCATTCTGTTTTATCGTCGGTTGCCAACAATTCTTCTGTACCTTCTATTTCCTGTTTTTCTCTGGTCTCCATCTTATTTTCCTGCTTTCTTTTCGAACTCTTCTTCTTTTTCTTCCTTCTCTTTTTCTCTTCTGTTAGATCTTGTTCTTGTACTTTCGGTTTATCCTCTACAGTCATATCGATTTCTTTGCGTTTTCCTGTGCATTGATCCTTCCAGAATTTGTTTTCCTATCTGTTTGCTTTTCTTCTCCTGTGTTGTCTGGTTCTGCTCTGATTTCCATTTTATTTTCCGAAAAATTTATGGTGATATCTTTTTTCCTCAATTCATCAATTCCCGCTATCATATCATGATTTAAATCTTCAATCACCACACATTTCATAATATGGAATTTGTTTCCCACTCTTATCTGTACTCCCAAACCTTCGTTTACTGTCGTCAAATTTTTATTGTTTGCACCCACTAAATCAACCCTAGGAATCTTATACACAAATCTGTCCAAATTTAATTCTTTTACTAGTTTTTTATTGATTAGCGATATCTCCGAGCCAGAATCAATCACAATTTTAATCGCTTTATGTTTTATAAATGCATCTAAAAATATTAGATTAGAATTAGACATTTGTCTTTCGTTTCCTATTGCTACATGATTCATCTCCCTTCTATTTTGTTGTTGGAAGCTCTGGTTATTTCTATCGTCCCTTTGTTCGTTAGTATTCCTATTCGGAGGATTTTGTGCATCTCTATTCCTGTTGTGATTTTCATATGTTCTATGTTGTGTGTCATTCCTGTTATCGTAATTTTGTTGTCTATTGTAATTATTGTAATTTCTCGGCCTATATTCGTTTGTTGATCTGGGATGTCGGTTTCTCTGGTCATAATTTGATGAATACCTTCTTTCCGGTCCATTATATTGGTCATGTTGTCTTCTATTTCTCATTTCTTTTCTTTTCGCTTCTTTTAATTGAAGGAATTGGCACAAACTATCAATATCTTGATAGTTTCTCAAAATCACATGATCTTCCAACGTTTCCTCAAAATGTCTGCTGATCATTTCTACCAGCTGTTCGGTAGAATATTTGTATTCTAGATATTTTGAATTGTTATATATCTGCAAAGCATATCTTTCTTCAGATATTCCCATTTTTTCGTGATATTTTCCATTCTGTAGCTCTTGGTTGATTTCTCTCTGTTTATTTTTCCCCCAGAAATAGTTGAGAAATTTATTTTCAAAATCTGTCCAATTTTCAAACTCATCTTCCTTGCTTTCATACCATAACGCTGCTCCTTCTTTCAAATGGTTTCTAATTGTTTCTTTGCACTCGTCAAAATATCTAATATGTTGTAATTTGGTTTTCAAATTTTTAACAAACGGTACTGGGTGTGTTTTCCGAATATCCCCGCCAAATTGTATTTTCGACTCGCTTGTTCCATGGATGATAACTTCTTTTCTCTCTACCCCTCTTAGTTCAATTTCTGCCATTTGTTTTTCATTTTGCTTTAATCTTCTTTCTATTTCCTTCCTGTCTTCTTGTAGCGCCATTTCAAATTTTTCTTCTAACTGTTCTAATTCTTTTTTCTGTACAGTCTTAATATCTTTCATTTTAGTTTCTATTTCTTCTCTCTGCATCTCTAGTTTCCTCTCTGTTTCTTCTCTGACTTTTTCTAAACAGACTTTTACCTCATTTTCATATTTGTCAAAACGCTTTTCCATTTTTCTATCATTTTCTTCTAATTTTTGTTCTATTGCTAGCCTTGTTTCCCGTTGGTTTTCTTCCATTGTTTGTGTCTGTATTTGCATCATTGCTAATAATTTTTCCAGCATCCCTGTTTCTTTTCTTTCCTCCATTATTGTAGCATTTCCTTCATTATCCGATCCTTCATCAATAATTGTTTCCTCTTCTCTGTTATCCTCCTTCCTTTCTTGCATTTTGCTTTGACTCCTTGTGGTCGACATGTTGTTTCTTTTCGTTACTGTTTTTGTCCCCGCCAAATGTGAAATTTTACAACACTCTATATGTTTCAGAACACGACAATATTTCTCCCCAAATGTATTAAATTTTCACGACAAATATCAAATATGCAATCAGTAAAATTCAAATAATTCAAAATAAATATCAAATGTACGATTGGTAAAGAAAATAAAATCAAATAATTCAATAGCAGTAAATATCCACTAACTACGATCAATCAATAAATCAAATTTATATTCCCTGGAAAAATTGTCAAAATACTTTCAAATTCAAATTCCCTCAATGTTATATGTTTTTATCTCTGGATCACCTGTACTTATTCCAGATCTCTTTCCCTTCCTTCAAATGTAAAGCTGCGATATTTTCAAGCCCCACGTTTTGGAAGCCAGTTATTGTGATATTTAAAGTCTTGGTGCGCCAAGCAATAATTAGCTAATTAATTTTTTTGATTAATTAAAATTATTTAAATGATATGATTATGACTTTATCACAATTTTTAATTCTTTTATCTCAGGGTGAAATTCGTGCTTCAATATCTATGCTATTACATGTGAAAGGTAAGGTCCAGAGAATACCGGAATAATAAAAAACACATATGATCTAACACTATATATTGAAATAAAAATAATGAAATAATTCACACTCAAAAGTTTTCAATAAACAAATCTCATATAAGGATTCTCAAAATTTTGTTCTCCGTACGTGAACAATCAAAATTAATGGTACAAACAATATTAATTGAAAACTCAAAATCCCAAACTATTCTAACTCTCCTAATCAAAATATTTATATCCTTTCTAAATTACGTGTAAAAATTGTGTTATCAATAAAAGAAAAAAAACTGCAGAAAACAAAAATATCTCTCTCTGATGATGAGTGGTCCAAATCCTTGTTCCTTGTAGACTGTATTATCTCCTCTCAACCGCTCCCTATGTAATCAGCAATCTTACAACAGATTGTTGCAAGTATATCGTCCTTAATGATCTCCTTCAAAAGCAACAATCATTCAAATTATGATAGCCTTTCTCCTCTCGATAAACTGAATCTCTCGTTGGCCCGAGTGAAAAATGACTCTTGGAATATCTTCTCTTTACGATAAACTGAATCTCTCGTTGGCCTGAACAGTGACTCTTGGAATATAAGTAGGAAAATATGACTTACAATATTTTGCTGCTTCAGCTTCTGTCAGATACACTAACTCCACAAAAACTCACTAACATTCAACACTACTGCTTGCTACTTCTTGGGAACCACCAGAGAACAATCACTGTTCGTCTTACAGACTTGGAAAACCAACTGATTATCTTTTCTCTCTCCTCAATCTCGCTAAACTTTTTCCTACATACTTATCCCACCTTTTTCAATCTCCGCCAATCAAAACTCGTCACAATTCCCCCATTTTTTCATTTCGATAACAAACAAATTTTTACCTATAATTATAAAATTTCCTAAAACTTATTTACAAATAATATTTTCTATAATTCTTAAAAACTAACAAAAACCTCTTTCTAAAATCTCTTCTATTTGTCTCTAATCACTGCATTAATGTATTTTGGAAAACCCGTTTCAATTGTCTTTGGATTTCACTTAAAATTATGCGGGTCACTCAAGTATAACAAAGAAATAATTTATGTATAGCTTACATTTTGTTTAGTACAGGTAATCCAAGAATTTAATAACTTTCCTTCTTCAAAATGTTTGTTGGATATTATCCTACTTATCTGAATTATTTTAATGTTTTTGAACTTTGAAATATTTTTAAACAAACCAATATTTTTCTCGATTTTACATATCATAACAATATATATATATATATATATATATATATATATATATATATATATATATATATATATATATATATATATATATATATATATATATATGAAATAAAAGCCATATATTATGGCATTGGAGCACAAATTAGTCAAACATTTCACGTCTGAATCGGAATCAATAGAACTATATAACAGTTTTTCTACTTCATCAGCTCCAATGCAAACCAAAAAGTCTAACTAATGTCTCCAAAATCTTCCCACTCTCAGTGGTTCGAGCACAGAGGTCTATCTGCTTTGGTGGCGAAGAACTAAACAATTAAATAAATTGTCTTCTGTCCTCTGGCCTGTCGAAATGCCAGAGGATTTTTAATAGCAATAAACAATATAATTGATTCAACTAATTGATGTAGGATTAGACGAGAATGAGCTAGATAATCTAATAATTGTATAATATTTAGGGTGAACCATCATTTGAAAACTCGAAAAAAAAAACAAAATTCTCTGTAATCTCGGAAAGAAAGAAGATCTGACAATAACGCAAGTAGAGATTCGACATAACAAAAACTTTTTATTACATATTTTGTACATTTTATGATTTTATAATGGTACATATTCCTGCTTTTCAGAAATAGTTTAATTCAAGTGATTCATACATTTTCCTTGCATTTATAATATGAAAATATGACAAGCAATACTACAAACATTTTATTTTATATCTTTTATGGCAATTAACCACAACTTCAGTTGAAAATATATGTTATTTTGACGTTTCCATTTCCACTTCGGAAATTTACTTTGTTTTACATTAAAGCTATAAACATAAAAATTCCACAAGGAAATACCTTCACAAACCAAATAAAATTTATTTAAAATACAATTTTTCAAAACCACAGATACTGATTATCAGCTGTTGAATGAACTGAATAGAAATTGAAGTTTTTATTCACTTCATTAGTCATATATATCATAATTATCTATTAAACGATTATCGGTAGCCAACTTCCTCTTTCTAGAGATTTATTTTTAGGTCTGGTACGGAATTTGTAAACTTTTATAATCTATTATTCTCTTGTAAATCGAGTAACGGAAAACTTCCGTGGTTTTTATATCAGAATGGTATTTTTTTCCCAATGGGGATTAACTTGATCGGTGAAGTGTATGTTGTTGAAATATTTTTGTGTGTGCAGGGTGCTAAAACCACGATACGAGGCGTATACCAAAACTTAGCAATGCTTTATGATTATTCATCTAATTAGTGGCATCTTTTGAAGCTTATACCTATTAGACTAAACAACACATTCGCTCAAATTTATTTAAATCACTGCTAAGTCATCGGAATATTATCCTTTAAGCCCCATTTTTAGTTTTGAAAAAAAAAAACGACAACGTGCTATTGAGGGACTATACGAAGACTGTCATAGCAATTTTGGCATGAATTTGGTATACATGCGAGTAATGCAAGTCAGTCCCAAATTCTTGGTTAGAATTCCGTAGCAAGTTTCTGGAATTTCAAGATCTCTTTTTAGTCATTTTTAAATTCCATATTTTCCTATATGATTGTATTGAAAAGTTAACTTCAACGTTAATAAATGATTTCTACTCCTAAATAACGGTAAAGAACTAAATTTCAAAATATCAACTTAATGTGACAATCAGCCATAAGCTAGAGACTTAAAATTATTACCACTACTGCATAAAGGGCAATGAGAAAGGAAAAAATTAATTATTGGTAATAATTTTTAACAGTTAACAAAAATATTGTTTCTTTTGTGTACAGATTTTAGTGGTATTTAAGGTCATTAAACATTAGACACTGGGTAAATAATATAAAAATCGAAAAGAAAGTTAAATTTTTTGTAAGGGGGCTTTTAGTAAATGTATTTTATCGACAAGCGCAAATATTAATCAATTTGATTGAAATTGAATGTCAGTGGTCGATAGCAGTAATCGATTATTTATGACTATATATTTTTTGTATATTCGTGCAATAAAAAGAATATTTATTCAAATAAAAGGCAGATATCGAGCACATTTTTTTATTAGTTAACGCAGTTAACACAGATAACGGAAATGTTGGTTGTCATATGTCAGATGTCACTTTAACATTTCTGTTAAGACCAGGAGCCATTACCTCTCATAATACTTCTTAAAAAAAAACCCAAGAATAAGGAATATATCAGAAGGAACATACAGGAGTATCTAAAAATTATAACCGAGCAAGAGAAACAAAGAACAGTGGATGAGGTAAATCATTTCTTTCTAAGCTCCGCTCAAAGTTTTAAAAATTTTTACTGAGAAAGCAAGCTATGCTAAACTAGATAAACTGGATATGGCAACTGTTTTGATTGGTATGACATGCAGGGGATAATAATAATAATAATAATAATAAATGTCTTTATTAACAACAGATTAAATTTTCTTTACAATGAAATATAATATCAGTAGGGCGAGATTCAGTTTGTGTACCACTGTGCAACAGCGGCACACAACTGCTCTTCCACCTAACCCCCCGAAAATAGGATAGATAGACTATATCTAAATAATGAAATTGTATTTACAATAAAACATAAAAATAATAAGTACATATTAAATTTATAAATTATAAACTATTTATTTTTTTTAATTCTTAAATTTTTAAATTACTGTTCAGCTAACAACTGCTCATAAATTAATCTCTTGAACTTGACTCTAGACAGATTTTTAATATTGTAGGACAAACTGTTAATATTGCAAGCAATTGAATATGAAAATGAACGTTTAAAAAAGGATGTTGTATGTTTAGGTAAGGTGAGGGTATTCTTGTGTCTAAGATTAAGATTATGAACGTCCGTCCTATAAGTTATTCGATTGTACAGGTATGGTGGAACTCTCTCTTGAATGATTTTATGGTAAAAACATAAAACATGGAGTTTCCGACGATTTTTCATATTTAGCCACTTGACTACAGTGAAAACATGACTTATCCTTTGAAATTTCCTGATGCCAAAAATCAAACGCAAACAAGAATTTTGCAATTTCTGTATTCTCCATGAATCAAATTCAGTGAGACATGCATTGTAAAGCATGTCACAATAATTTAATTTTGATAATACCAGAGCATTACATAATAATGACTTTGTGGCCCTACTTAATAAATTGCGGCTTTGATACAGTAATTTTAAAACGGCGTAAGCTCGTTGTAAACAAATACTTACATGATATGTAAACCTTAAATCTTCGTCGAACCAAACCCCAAGGCTTTTAATCTTTTTGCTAAAAATTAAATTGTCATTTCCTAAGATAATTCGATTGGCATAATTCTCTAAAAATATTTTCCTATGGAGATTCCTCCCAAAAATGATACCCTGAGTTTTTGATGTATTCAATTTTAAACAATGATTTTGAGAAAAAATCTGCAGCTGAAGAAGGTCATGATTTATTGCATTTACCGCTTGATCACACTCATTTGGATAAAATGACATATAGAGTTGGGTATCGTCTGCATAATAATGTTGTGAACAGGACAAAAACACAGAAGGAAAATTAGATGTGTATATAGAGAATAAAATTGGACCTAATATAGATCCTTGAGGCACACCAGTATTAAGATCTAGAAATGAAGAAATATTTTGATTAAGTTTTACTGCTTGACATCTATTAGAAAGATAGGATTTCATTAGATCAACTGCTCTCGCTTCTAGACCAATATATTTTAAAATAGAGAATAACAAATTATGGTTATGGATAATGTCAGCCTCTTTATAGCAGGAATGGACTTCCTCCAGTTGGTGTGTTGTGTTTCTATATCATACCTTATTAAACCGTATAATTCATTGAAGCTATTTATTGACACCTGGAAATAAATAAAAAAATCGTTCTTCATCTTTAAGTTATTCAGCAAAAATGGTAAAGTTTTCAGAAAAACATCGTCGGTATTGTAAGATGTATTCTGGAAAGCTAAAAGAAGAACGAACACAAATGATATGTCAAATGTGACAGGCAACCTTATGTAAAGAATGCGGTACTCTTTACCATTTGTAGAAATATTTTCTTGCTTATATTTTTTGCCATTACTGGTTAAATTCAAACGAAAATTTATTTTTATGGTTTTTATTGCGTACCTATTAATAAAATGTGGGAAAATGTTATTTCAATACTATCGGGATATATCGTCCCACTAGAAAAAACTGGAACTGGTAGAGCTTCTCAAAACAGATGGAACACGACTTCTGCGCAACTCAAAAAGAAACATTGAGAATGATCAGAGGACAAAGAAAAGAGATGAACGAACTAATAAAAACGAAACACATTCAGAAGAAAACATGGGTAGACTATTTTCAATCCCTATTTTCTTAAGGTGACGATAATGAACCACCAACACCAAAGGTGACGACAAACGAAGAAATAAATATTGAGGAGGAAGAGGTAAAGGAAGCAATAAGGAAATTAAAAAATACAAAATCACCAGGAGAGGACAGAATACCGAACGAACTCCTAAAGTACGGAGGACCAGATCTGACCAAACAACTATTAAAACGAATCCAAAAAATAATAGAACAAAACAGAATCTCTCAAGAATGGAGATCAAGTATCCTAATACCTCTCCTCAAAAAGGGAGACAAATCGGACTCGGAAAATTATAGAGGAATTAATTTATTAAACACAACACTAAAATTAACAACCAAAGTGATAACAAATAAACTGAATAAAATTATAACACTAGCAGAAGAACAAGAAGGTTTTAGGTCGGGAAGATCATGCACCAATGCTGTTTTTATAATGAGGCAAGTGCAAGAGAAATCATTAAAATACAACAAACCGGCATATCTATGTTTCGTGGACCTTAAGAAGGCATTTGACCGGGTCAAATTAAAAGAACGTTATTCACTTACTGTACACAAGAGGGATACCCCTAGGAATAATAAAAACGATCGAAAATATCTACCAAAACAACTCAATAAAAGTAAAAGTAGAAGAAGAACTAACCGACCGTATTAAAACTGGTAATGGAATAAGACAGGAAATGGAGGACAAGATTATCAAGTTGAACAATAGAGGACCTTGAGTCCTCTATTGTTCAACTTGATAATGGATGAAATAATAAAAAAACTAAGAACTAAAAAAGGATACCAAATGGGAGAAAAATAACTTAAAATAATCTGCTATGCAGACGACGCAATACTAATCTCTCAAAGTGAAATTTAACATGTTAATTTCTTGAAAAAAGACAAAATGCATGATTACAACAGCAAATTTACTAAGATGTAAATTGGAGCTGGAAGGCCTGATAGTAGAACAAGCGATGGAGTTTAAATATCTAGGCATCACATTATCTAGCTACGGAAAGCCCGAAACGGAAGTGAAAGATCAAGGGAATAGAGCAAACAGAGACGCAGGCTGCCTGAAAGAAACAATATGGAGAAATAAAAATATCGGGAAAAAAACGAAAGGCAGAATTTACAATACACTCATCAGACCAATAATGACATACACGGCAGAAACATGACCTGACACACAGAGGACAAAAAGTATGATAGAAACAGCACAGATGAAAACACTTAGAAAAATTGATGGTAAGGCACTATGGGACCGAGCTAGAAGCACAGATATACGACGTAGATGCAAGGTGGAGAACATCAAGAACTGGGTAAGAAATAGAAGAGTAGAATGGCGGTTCCCCAATACTAAGACAATCAGTAGGAAGACCACGAAAACGATGGAACGACAACTTACTGGAGGCACATTGAAAAACAGACAGAGTCATTCTATATAAAAAGAAGAAGAAGACTAGAAAAAATGACTGGGACAATATATCTCAGGATACAAAGACTATAAACTGAATTTAAAAAAAATATTTTCACCGAACGGTATTATGATAATTATTAATTTTTGTTGAAATTTCTTTCTCAGATTACTGTAAATTTATACTTATTAAGTATATTAGATTGTTAATTAATTAAGTCCATTTTATTTAAAAGTCTGGAAAAAATCTTTGCAAAACTTACGTATTGTATAAAAATTCCTTTTTTTATTTAATTTTCATAACCCTTTTTATAAGTCAATTAAAGAGACTTCCAGGACACGCAATTCACAAAAGAGATTTAATTTCATTTTACCGAAAAGTCAGATCTAATTTTTTATTAAAGCCCTTGGTATATTTTTAGCATTTGGCCAATTCAGATTCTGGAAGAGAAGTCTCAAACAAATGTAACTCTCGTGTTTCAAAACCAGGAGAAGTATTCGTCTTCATTTAAAGGCGTATACCTTTCTCTTATAACCATTTCTGCGGCTTAGTGAATAAGCATCAATGGCGTCGATGAATTTTATTTTAAAAGGATGACTATACATTCTGTGTAAAAATGCTTATTGCATATTCTTTGTTACACGTTTTTATCAAAATATTGTTTCTTGTTCTCTGTATCTTTTACTGATATTAAAAACTGTTGTTCTGCTTACGTCAAAATAGTTCGCTACGGCAGATAGTGGCCAACCATCTTCTAATTTCGTTACAACTCTTGCTTTTAGTTCTTCTGCTAGTATGTGGAGTCATTTTTTGAGGTTAAACAGAATAAGTTATCTGACAAACTTTAAGATTTGGTAGTGACAGTGACAGTATGTAAATAATAAGTATTTATCCTTCAAAATACACTGCTCAATTTTCTACAAAATACGCTTTAAGAGTCGTATCAGTTTTTTTAGGAACCAGCTGTACATAAACAAAAATGTAGAGAATTATATTTTATACAATTTTGATCTCTTTCATTTTTTGCTGAAATCAATGGTGCGTCGTCTACGTGAAAATTACACTTGCCTCTTGTTCTCATAACTTTTCTGGTACGTTTGATGCATGACCACGTTTTTTTGTTGTAACATTATTTTTGCAATATGTTTATTCCAAAGGGCGTCGATTGACAAACTGAGCCTTTGTTTTTGTTCACGAGACAGGTTCGTTCCTGTTTACGACCTGCTGCTCATCACGTCAACGCGTATGCTTCATTAATTGCTTGCGTTTCGTTAGGCTTGTGATAGAGGCAGGATGTTAATTGTAGCACAAAAAAATTAAGAAATCAAAATTGTATAAAATATATTTCTCTTTGTTTGTTTATGTACATTTTTGTCGTAAAGTTAACTAAACATTGTAAAGCTAAATAAACGAGGTAATTCAATAATTATAATTTGTCACTATTTTCTCACTTTACTCGGAAAATATTGACTGCACGAAAAATTTGCAAAGAAGAAATTGTAGGACAACGCAATTGTAACAATTTAAGTCGTTACAATTTTGTCGAAAAGTTGAAAATAGCCGAGATATTCAACAAAAACAATGCTTATAAATCCTCACTCTTGCATTTATTGCATACGTACGACCTTAAATATTACTTTTGGTAAAAAAATGAGAAGATCAAAATTATATCAAATATAATGCTCTCCATTTTTGTTTATGTAAATTTATGTCGTAATCGTAAAGTTAATAATAAACGGGATATTTCAATAATTGTGGTTCGAAAACCAAGTAAAAATTTGGAAAGAAAAAATCACAGTAGGAAATCACATTTGCAACCATTTCAGTCCATACTATGTTTGTCAAAAAATTGAAAATGGTGGAAATATTGAGCAAAAACTGTGCTCCTTGTGCGGTGGAATTTAGTCGCGATGTTAAATGTACACTACTATTAACCACCCTTAAAGTTTAGAATAATAAAATTTGGGGTAGCTCGCCATGCAAGGTTAGAACTTTTTATCGTCTAACATGACTGGACTACTTGCTTATAAAAGTCTGGAAATGGTTGCTTCTTGTTCTTCTTCAGTGCCTTATTCGGTTTGGATGCTGGTTATCATCAAGGATATCATGATTTTGTTGACTGTTCTTCAAAACATTCAGCGGACGTCATTCTAAAACATTGTCGAAGGTTTTTCAGTTAACAAGTTATAATAATAATAATAGTTATTAATAATTTTCAAACGTAGTGAATTCTTAACCTTTACTTGTATTACCTCTTCTGTGTCAGTTTCAAATCCATCGATGCAGTTTTTCAGATTACCCATTTTCATAAAATTCTTTGCGACAAATGCCCGCATAATTCTTACGACTACCTCTTAACTTACATAAATTTGCAATGTAATTATTTAAATTAATGTTATCTCGGCCGATTACCTGTTAAAAAATAACATTTTTCGTCACTAAACCATCAAAATTACATCGTTTTTTATTTTAAATTACTACCCACATACCACCACATAATTTATTGTAATACATGTGGTGTTAAGTGCTTGTACTAAGACAAATCACAAAAAAGGCCATCGAGTACAATAAACCAGCATATCAATGTTTTATAGACCTGACAAAGGCTTTCGATCGCATCCAAATCGAAGACCTCTTACACCTACTGTATAAAAGAAACATACCAATCAATATTATACAATCCATTGAAAACATCTACTTCCATAATCGAATACAGGCAAAGGTAAATGGAAAACTAACCCAGTATATACCAGTACAAAGCGGAGTCAGACAGGGTGACTCGTTAAGCCCACTTCTCTTTAATATAATAATGGACGAAATAATACAAGCAGTACGTAAAGGTCATGGCTACAGAATGGGGAACAAAGAAATCCAAGTATTATGTTAATCGCCGAGACAGAAGACGACACATCTTCAATACAACAGCCAAGAAATACAATATGATAATATCAGCAGAAAAAATCAAATGTATGACAACATCTAAATACTCAATACGATGTAAAATCGAAATTGATGGGAAGATAATAAAGCAGGAAGCAGGGTTTAGATATCTGGGAATTGAAATAACTAGTTACGGAGATGTTGACGAAGAAGTACGACAATAAAGCTTAAAAGCAAGTAAAGCGGCGGGATCTCTTAATGACACAATCTGGAAGACAAACACCTAAGACAAGACACAAAAACAAGAATCTATAAAGCAGCAATTAGATCTATATTAGCATACACGGCGGAGACACGACCTGACACATCTAAAACGAGACGACTACTAGAAACAACAGAGATGAAAATACTCCGATGAATATCAGGTAAAAGTCTGTTGGCTAGGGAGAGAAGCGAAAACATAAGAAGAGTATGCAATATAAAAGACATACATGGATGGGTGAAAAAACGAAAGCAGGAGTGGAATGAACACATTAGTAGAATGGCAGAGGATAGGATAGTACGAATAGCACGAGGTAAGTCACCAAATGGACGAAGAAGTATTGGCAGACCAAGAAAAAGATGGTGCGACAATTTAAACAATTTAGGAGGATAATATTGAAGAAGAAACAGGCTTTAAAGCCTACATACAAGAAGGAGGAAGAAGAAGAAGACATGTGGTGCGAATATTCAAATTTTGATCCTTGATACCAATATTGTAATAATATTTTCATTAGTTGATAAAATGATTAAAGGCTCCAATTTCTCACTTAAATAAAATCAAAATCATGTACGCTACTGGTTATGTTACTTGCACACTGAATAGGGATGGCAATATTTCTCTTTGTGACTCTGAGTTAGAGCCTTAATTCGTGGCTCTCTCAACGGAGACAGAGCCCATCCGATCAATAGAAAGGGAGAGTCTCAGCAACATACGCAACAGGGCAGTAAATGATCGAATTTAAACCGTTTTTATAACTCTAGGGTAATGGCAAATAAAAGTTTATGACTGGTATAATACAATTAGAAGATTTCAAATAAAATAACTTTTTACTGATTCTAACAAACGTAAATGATTGTAGTTAATAGTTATTTGTAGTTGTAGTTGAGTTACAATAATTTTGGATTTGTTGATATTTAAATCTTTATTAGATGCTTTATATAAATTCCTCATAATAGTTTATAATGATTGACTTTTACTGTTTATAATAATTGGCACCTGTGACATCATGTGGTTTAGTTGACATTGTTTTAGTGGAAATTGCCTCATGGCAGTAGTTTAGTGGAAGTAGTTTTCGTGGATCATGTTTTAGTAGTTATAGTACCGATCCATTGTGATCGCCTTCTTTTATTTGTTCTAATTTTCTTCTATGTAACTATGTAGATATTCCACAGATTTTGTGGAATAACTACATAGTGTGTTGCATTCATTGTTAGACCAGGGAATTCTTTGTAAAAGGAAGAAAAATAATTTACGGGCAATCTGAGGACGTAGGGTGCGTTTTTAAGAGTAAAAAATGGTTTATCACGATTTACGGTAAAACTACAAGTCTTACAGAAAAAATTTACATGGCAAAGTTTTAGGTAATAAAAATATCTACAAATTTTGTATTTACACTTTTTTCACAAAACCTCAAAATTTATGCGAAAAATTCAAATAACCGAGTTTTTAGTTTTTTATTTTAATCTTACACAAATTTTTTTTTTCACGAAATTTGGTGAAATCTTAACATTTTATGTCACAAATACACTGCAATTTTTTTTTTAATATTTATTTTTTCAGCTTATTTTGATTAAATATCAAAAAGCAAAATATCTGGTTTTTGTTCTTTGAAATCTCTACTTTCTGATGGTGTA
The DNA here is from genome assembly GCF_040954645.1 of Diabrotica undecimpunctata. Classification (NCBI taxonomy): domain Eukaryota; kingdom Metazoa; phylum Arthropoda; class Insecta; order Coleoptera; family Chrysomelidae; genus Diabrotica; species Diabrotica undecimpunctata. The sequence goes on along the minus strand of NC_092810.1, from coordinate 142,081,133 downwards.
AAAAAATATACATTACTATGCCGAATTTTCTCAGAAAAGAAAAAAAAAACGAAAAAACTCGAATTCGCAGAAATTATTTTAAAACGAGAAGTTTGTTAAAATTTTAAACAAATGATTTAATATTTTTAATTATCGAATGGCATTTATGACTTTTAAATTTTGACAATCGTTGCGAATTGAATCTTTTATTGACATTCTTTTAATTTTTTTACTTCTCATTTAATGATTTTGTTAGTTATTTTTCATGCAGTTTATAATTTAAATCCGCTTGTAATAAATGTATGATGACTAGAAACGAATTGATCGAGAGTAGTGAATCGATGTGATGGACCGCTATTTTGTGACGCTATCCGTGACGACGTTCTCTTGTGACGCTAGTTTCGTGACGCTCGCCTCAGAATTTTACTACATAGAAAAAAGTAATACAATACCAATATAGAAGTTTCGCTTCAAAAAATAATAATTGTTCAAATAAGTGAATAAATAAATCAATCAAACAAGGTGGTTGATTGTGGTTAGAAGTGTTAAGGATTTATTAAATCTCGCATATTGTCTGAGTCTAATGATAATATAGGCTGAGCTTTTGTTTTGTATTTGCGGTAGTGTTATTGCATATTTATGTTTTCTATTCTTTTATTTATTCTGCAACTAACATACCTAATCGTAACTTTTATAATTTAGACGTATATATCGTTATCGTAGGTTTGTTTAAATGATTATTTCCATACCAGTTACTAATTATAAACTGATAAAAAAAAAGAAAACCCAATTTAAAACCGATTGTGTTTTTTTAGTACAGTTTTACATGCAGCCGGAAATGAATTGGTGTTTATGTCATAGCTGATAACTTTTGTGTAATCATAGAAACCACCTAGGTAAATGTCTAATTAAATGAGCTTCACTTTTGTGTAGCATTTTAGCAACTTTTCAATAACAATATATACAATTATGTCGATTACTATACTAAAACAATTTTTAATTGAAGATGATTACGATAATTGGCAACATCGCACTTGACGAAGCCCTTAACTATAACTTTTCAACGAAATCATATTCCACTTATCAATTTTGCAGAGGCATACCAAAAAATTTTTTAATTATTTATTTAAACACATAAGTAATTACGTAAAAATTAAATCAAAGACCGATATAATTATTAAATTATCATGTGTCTTTTAAAGAGATATCTTATAGTTGTCTAACAAATTAAAGTAAAATTTTATTCTTATAGAGAGTACCTAATACAGAACGTCAAAAAACAGAAAACTTTGGAAAATACTTATTTTTTTCATTAGACTAAACAATCTGAAATTTTAACATACGATCTCGTCATTACACGTCATTCCCTATTTATAGAATTGCTGTGTGCTGTAAACGTTGTATTTGTTTTTCTGAATTTAAAGTTTCCTTGTGTTTATTTGTTTATATAAATATAAAAATATAGTATGAAGTTCATATAAATTAAAATAAAGTAAGCTAAACTATTATTATGTGAATACGTGTATATAGTAGTGCATTTGTTTATTTCAGAAAATTCTCGAAATATGACATGAAGATGGCACTAACTACTAAAGAGTTAATAGCTTTGTTAGAAGAAGACTCAGATTGTGAAAATGCTGACTCACTTAATGTGGTTTATTTGCTGCCGACATTAGATTAGAAAGTTTCTGATGTAGAAGACATTGATGATAATATTATTTGTGAAGGATCAATAAAATCGGATATTGCAGGTACATATGAAATAAAAGTGATTGGGAATTCTGACGAGTCTGATTATGATATTCCTCTAAAACTGGTTTAATCTCATGGTTTTAGGTCGTTTCAGAAAAAAGAGACGTAAAATAAAAAAAAAATAATAATAATTCGTGAATAATGTAAACATGTGCAAAAATTTACCGGTTGGATTATACCTGTTATTATTATCGTATAAATTTTCAGATGCTCTGTCGTGAATATGTTGTTCGTGTTACACCGAACGGTGTTAATACGCTAGTGAGGGTACCTATTTTGAAACAAGATAATATATTTTTTGTAAAATCTTTTCTTGCAACCTCTTGTCGATTCTACATTTGTTTTGAGTATTCGTTAATAAACGGATATAAAAAAATATTCAAGTATAATTTGATAATTCTTTTTTAATCCGGTCATCGTCAGTGCAGTGTATGTATAGCTGAACGTTTACGTGAACGTTTACAATGTTGTTTCTTTGTTTAAACTTGTCTGTCCGGCGGGACAGGTCAGACGAATCATTCCTAGAGTTCACCGTTCACCAGAAAGTAAACAAGTAAATATTTTCTTTTGTAAAGATACCTCATCATTAAAATTATCAACATGCACAAAAAAGTCAAGTTTAAAAATAAAATCGATAATTATTTTTAAAGTGTTTGTGTTTGTCGTTGGCAAAGTTATCGAATGCGTGGTAAGATTGGTGGGAACTCAAGAATTAAAAATTAAAAAATATTTATCACAATCAAATTTTTTGATCGCCAGATATTTATTTATAGAACCTGTTTTTTTTAATTTATAAAACGTAATCGTTTCTTGGCAAAGTAGTTTTACTTGAAACGCAGCATTGTTTTCTTAGTAGCCCAATTGTCTTAACCTCTACTACAATTTATACAAATTAAGCTAACTCCACTTCTCTTGATCGTAGAAAGCTGTTTTTTTAATCATTGTCTTGACTTCAGCTATAAGAATCAATATGCTTAAAATGTGTGTAATGTTAATGTGTCTATTTCAAAGCAATAAATAAGAGGTTAAAATATTTGTATTTCTACATAAAAATATAATCGACTAACAAGAGAATCCGTTTAAAATTAGATCTCTATTTTTTTTAAGTTATGGTCCTGTAAAATTTATAAACATTTAAGAATTTTTATAAACAATTAATGTTGATCTGCACCCCCCAAAATCAAACTACACATTCAAAAAATTTAAAAAAAATTGAGAAGGTATATGTGATAAATAAAAGTATTTTGACAAATTTTGAGCAAGCTTCATGTTTTCGCTTTCGAAAAAACTCAAAAAAACAACTTTTTTTCCAAGTATAAAGCGGGAAAACCAATCATACAATTTTGTTAATTTTCTTACAGCATAAAGATATAATCCTACGAAATACTTTGAATGAATTTTTTGAAATTTTTTGAATGTACAGTTTTGCCACAATAGAAAAAATAATATGTTCCGGCTTATAATAAAGCTACCGGTAAGAAACGGGATAAAATTTTAAAACATATGAAAAATCTCGTTAAGCAAGAATTATATCTTGAACTGCCGCAATCAAATTGTGTTGTAGAGAGATCTTGAGAACATCAAAATTTTAAAAACCGAACATAACAAAAATAAAAGGGAGATATACGAATCAAAAGAAATAAAAAGAAATACCAACGCAATCAATGACAAAAAAGGTACACAGAACCTAAATAAAATATATTTCAATCTGATTTAAATAATAATAAATATAACCCCGTAAAAAACTCTTAAAGTCATAACATATCTCCACTTTACCTTTTTAGAAACCACCAACGATACGTCCATATAAAAATATTTATATACTAATGACAGTAAACCATGAGAAATTACATATCAATTTTCACTTGTGTCAATTCATTAATGCCAGTGTCCCGTTTTACGTTTTGGTAAGTTTTTTTATATATTTTACAATAACTTTTTGTTCCTAATCTTGTACATTTTAGAATCTTGACAAAGGCAAGGGTTTCCTGCCGAAACTTTGATATATATTGTATATACAATTGCGACAATAGTTCGTCGAAGTCGAAGTCCGTAATTATAAAACAATAATTCTTACTAGTGTTTTTGAGCCTTGAAAATTGTCATATTTCATTTTTTTTTACTTTTAAATTGTATATAACAACTATAGAACCAACAACTTTGTAGATTTTTGTTCAGAATTTTACCACAGCAGTATACCGCAGAAGAGATATCTCTAGGATCAAAAACAAATTAATTGAGGGTGCAGATCAACCTTAAACGTTTCTCGAAAAAGAATTGACTGATCTTACGAAGTCTCATTCGATCTGTAATTAAAAGAGCTACAATATTCTTTTCGCATAAAAAAAGAATGTTTACAAAATTTACTTCAAAAATAAAAAATGGCGAAAAGCAAATTCAATGTAACGTAGCTCAAATTAAAGCATTTTATATGTGCTTTATCATATTGAATATTGTATTGATTTTACCCTAAAATATTGATTTGATATAATAAAAATTAAAATAATCAAAAAAGACCGTTTTTTGCACCTTAAAAATGCCATAAATTTTAACCAACAGTTTGGAGTTGCAAACACTTGGAGGTAATTTGGCATTGCCCTTCATAACGCTGCGCTGTGCTGGTTTCAAAAATTCACTAATTAATGCACGTTTTTTTTTCTTTGCAGCTTGTGATATTGGCAAATTTTGAATTATCATCGGTGATGAACAGCTAACGAAACGTCTGAACCCCAAAAGAATCATATACATATATATTACGAGATAACATATATATTGCAAAGTGATCTTTATACAAAATTATCAATAATTTAGTTCAGTAATGATTAAAATTTTCTACCGCAATTTTTACGTCATTTTCATTGCAACATAACATCCGCAAACTTCTGTTTGAAAATGGTTTTGGCAAATAAATAAGTGATATACTTTGTGGTCTCAAATTATAAACACAGTTTCCGCTTATTGCTTCGTGTTAATGTATTTACTATCCTAAAGTAATTTAAGTTTAAGATCATGATAGTACTGTCGTCTCTTCTACCTATTCTGCAGCTTGTGCTGTTTGTTCAAGGTGACAACTGTATTAATTCGTTGTTCGTAGGAAAGTGGTCCCTTCTTACCGGTAGTCCCTGGGCCTACGTGTTCCAAGGCGAAAACGATCAATTAAATTCCGATGAAGATAAGATCCGAAGTGTCCCTTTTTTTCGAAACAAAAAAACGTTCCAAATAGAAAATGACAACAGACATGACGATGAAATTAGTGCCAAACTAGTTGCTACTTTCAGGAACGAAGAAACTTTGATGAAATCTTTTCTCATAGCTACAAAAAGCAGTTATGTCGAGCGTCTCATGCAACCTGGTCCAGCTAAGCTATTAGCAGAAAAGTTACATCAACTCAACACCACTTCTCTGGGTATATATTTACAATATTTTAATATAAATATATCTCAGCCAGTTTTAGAAAAAGCAGACTTTTTTAAAGGTTATTACTACGACGGTTTTAGAACAATCTTCAGCTGGTATACTCGAAATACTTCTCTCTACTCATTGTTCGAACACGAAGCTACAATTTTTTTAAAAGACAATCATCAGTACATCGTTTTCAATCGCAGCAATATCAGCTATGCGTTTAAAATGGGCAATGAAGTCTTTACTAACGTGTGGGCTACTGAGCATCCTTTCCTCTTTGTGTCAAGCAAAGTGAACATCGAGAATTCCGTATACCAGATTCCACGTTTTATTAAAAACTCAGTTCCAGAAGTTTGTATAATGAATTCAGTGAGCGTTGTGAATAAATATGTGATGTATTCAATCCTGGGATCTTTCTGTGTAGTGTTCGTTGTCTTTGTTTTTATTATAATAAATATGTATTTGGTAATTAAAAAGAACAGAAAAGCAACACTACGTGAATCGATTCACAGCTACTGTATTCCTGGATCAAACTTGGAAAAATTGTACGACGCTTCTGGTAGGTTGGTGCAGATCAAAGAACCCGTTTTGTAACTGTACCTCTTATTTTGGAATTGATTGTAATATTTTTGCATTATTGTCAATATAATATATTTCTGAAACTATTTTCTTATGGAATATTTGTGTTATCTACTCTAGTTAAGGGTAGTAAATTACAATTTTAATTGGAAATGAGTTTATCCTAGGATTTTCTCTTCGGATACACGTAATACACGTGTGTAAAATGGTTTCCATATTTAACTCAATAGTATCGCGCAGTATTGAGTTGATTTTTTCACAAAGTGTGTTTTAAGTGTAATATCGAGTGTTCGAATTTAATATAATCAATTGTGAATATAACAGTAATTGTTTAAATACATGTAGAGGAAAATCGCATAATATAGGGATAGTGCCTAATATGGGTAGGTATGCATTGTTTACTAACCATCACCTTAGGGAGGTAACCATTTTCTCTTTTTGCGTAAACTTATTCTCTTATTTAACATTTAAGGTTAGAATAATTTTGTCTTTTTCTTCTTCCTCTTTATAAGCAATTCTGCTTGTTCATTGGCGGATTAATACCTCTATGGAAATTTGTCACTCCATCTTTTTGAGCGGTCGTCCGATACTTCTTCTGCCGATTGGTGACTTATCTCTTGATATTTTGACGACACGGATCACCTCCATTCTGCTTATGTGGTTATTCCATTATTTTTTCCTATTTTGTGTCCATTCATTTGTTATTTTATTTCCTGTAATTCTGCTCAGTACTCTCATCTCTGCCGTTTCCAGTAGCCTTCACGTTGTGGCTGTGTCGAGTCTTGTTTATGAGGCAAATTATTATTGCTCTTACACTGGCTTTATAAATTCTTGACTTCATCTCAGTGTTAATAAGTATGTTTCGCCATATAGTGTTAATAATGCATCCTGACAGTCTATTTGCTTTTTGTACTTGATCTCTCAGTTCTTTGTCCACGTCTTGTTTGTCTTTGTCATTTCTTGTTCAATACTGATGCCCTCCATTTCTATTTTACATCTGGTTGGTTTTTTGCTGACTACTTTGTTTTAGTTTTTTGAGATGAGATTGTCATATTAATTCTTTTGCTGTCATTTTAAATCTGTGGATTAGTCCTTGCAGACTATCTTGATCTTGTGCTATCAATATTGCGTCATCTGCGTAACAGAGTATTTTGATTTCTCTGTTTACCATTCTGTATCCTCTTCCTTGTTAACGGTTTTGATGATTTCATCCATGATCAAATTGAAGAGTATGGGGCTCAATGAATCCCCTTGTCTCATTCCGCTGCCTATTTCTATAGGTTCTGTAAGTTGTCCATCTATTCTGACTTTCATTTTGTTGTTTTGGTAGATGTTTTCAATAGTTTTTGTAATATTTAGGTGAACTTCTCTATTATACAGAAGGTGGATTACATGTTTGAGTCTTACTCTGTCAAACACTTTCTTTAGGTCAATGAGACACAGAAATGCTGGTCTTTTATACTTTAGTGATTTCTCAGTAATTTTCTTTATAACGAATATTGCATCTGTACATGATCTTCCACTACAAAAACCCTGTTGTTCATCTGCTAAAATTTTACTCTGATTTTTTTTATAAATTTTTATACTAAAGAAAGTTTTTTTGGTCGTGATGCATTTTGGGTTTTTCTACTTCTCCTCTAAGTGCCATCTCCGCGACGAAGGTTGGCAATCATCATGGCTATTCTGATCTTCGAGGCCTGTGCTCTGATCAATTGACTTGAGCTGCAACCAAACCACTCTCTCAGGTTCCTCAACCAGGAAACGCGTCTTCTTCCTACGCTTCTCATGCCCTCTACTTTTCCTTGAATTATGAGTCTCAAGATGTTGTATCTTTCGCCTCTCATCACATGTCCGAGATATTGGAATTTTCTTTCTTTTATTGTATTTTCCATTTCCCTCTCTCTGCCTATTCTCCTTAAGACTTCTGTATTCGTAACTCTATGTACCTATGGAATCCTTAACAATCATCTAAATGTCCACATTTCAAACGCGTTAAGTTGATTTAATGTATTCTGGTTTAATGTCCATGATTTAGCTCCGTAGTAGAGTACACTGTGTACTATACATAGCATTTAATTAGCCTTATTCTGAGGGCCAATGTCAGATCTTTGCTACATAAAATCTTTTTCATTTTTACGAAGTTGGCACGTTCTTTTTCAATTCTGACTCTTATTTCTGCAGTATAATCGTTATTTTCTGTGATTCTCGTTCCCAGATAAGTATATCTTTTTACTCTCTCAATCTGCTGGCCGCCTACCGTAAATTTTTCGTTTATATTGTTGTTTTTTTGATGTTTTAAGATAGTCCGTATTCTCCACTATATCTTAATATTTTGTTCATTATTCTTTCTAAGTCTTCCGTTCACTTTTATGCCGACTGTCTCGTTTACCGAAGCTTCTTGTATGATTTCTTCAGAATAAGCATTAAACAATAACGGCGTCAGTATGCAACCTTGCCTGACCCCTCTCCTTATCTTCACTTCTTCTGACACTTCTTTTCCAATTTTCACATTTTATTGTCCCTCACATCCAGATTCTTGTTTTTGAGTACTTCTATAAGTCAGTCATGTTTTACCTTATCGAATGCCTTGTTGTAGTCTATCAAACATACATAAAGATCTCGATTAACATCCAAACATCTTTGGGTTAGCACGTTAAAAGAAAATAGTGCCTCTCTTGTGCCCACTCCATTCCGAAATCCAAACTGAAAACCACTAATATCCATCTCCAGCTTAGCGTGTATTCTATTATGGATGATTTTTAGCAGGGTTTTTAAGGTATGTGACATTAGACTGATCGTTCAATAATCACTACATTCTTTGACATTTACTTTCTTTGGTAGACAAATAAATGTTGATGTCAGCATTTCACGTGGAATGATTCCTGTGGAATAGATTGTGTTCAGTAGTTAGACTAAAAGATCTATGTTTTTTTCATTGACCAGTTTTAGCAATTCACTTGGTATTTTATCTGGACCAGCAGCTTTATTATTTTTCATGGACTTTACTGCATGCATAACTTCTGACTTTGTTATTTCGGGTCCCTCGTCTTTACTCTGATTATCTTCATATGTATTTTCCTATCTCTGGTCATGTCATGGAATAATTCCTCTATATATTCTTTTCATCTTCCTAATTTTTGTTCTGTCTTCACTAAAATGTTTCCTTGTTTGTCCATTAGTATGCTTGAGGTTTTTTGTTTTGCTATCCCAGCTAATTCTTGAACTTTCTTATGGAAATTGAAGTTATCATATTTGTTTTGTAGGTCTTCTATTTCTTGGCATTTTCCAGCGAAATAAGTCTCTTTAGCTTCTCTTATTTTCCTTTTTATTTGATTATGCAGCTTTTGGTACTGAGTTATGTTGATATTCTTTTGCTTTCTTCTGTCCTCCAATCTCCTTTCTTGCATCTGGTAAGTTCTCTGCTACTTGGTTCGATAATTGCATTTTTAAGTAATTGCCACTGTTGTTCTACATCACCATCAATTGATTCCGGTGTGGATTTTACGTTTGCATTAATTACTTGTTTCAGTTTTTCTTTGACGTCTTCTGATTCTAATTTTTGTATTCTGGTTTAATGTCCATGATTCAGCTCCGTAGTAGAGTACACTGTGTACTATACATAGCATTTAATTAGCCTTATTCTGAGGGCCAATGTCAGATCTTTGCTACATAAAATCTTTTTCATTTTTACGAAGTTGGCACGTTCTTTTTCAATTCTGACTCTTATTTCTGCAGTATAATCGTTATTTTCTGTGATTCTCGTTCCCAGATAAGTATATCTTTTTACTCTCTCAATCTGCTGGCCGCCTACCGTAAATTTTTCGTTTATATTGTTGTTTTTTTGATGTTTTAAGATAGTCCGTATTCTCCACTATATCTTAATATTTTGTTCATTATTCTTTCTAAGTCTTCCGTTCACTTTTATGCCGACTGTCTCGTTTACCGAAGCTTCTTGTATGATTTCTTCAGAATAAGCATTAAACAATAACGGCGTCAGTATGCAACCTTGCCTGACCCCTCTCCTTATCTTCACTTCTTCTGACACTTCTTTTCCAATTTTCACATTTTATTGTCCCTCACATCCAGATTCTTGTTTTTGAGTACTTCTATAAGTCAGTCATGTTTTACCTTATCGAATGCCTTGTTGTAGTCTATCAAACATACATAAAGATCTCGATTAACATCCAAACATCTTTGGGTTAGCACGTTAAAAGAAAATAGTGCCTCTCTTGTGCCCACTCCATTCCGAAATCCAAACTGAAAACCACTAATATCCATCTCCAGCTTAGCGTGTATTCTATTATGGATGATTTTTAGCAGGGTTTTTAAGGTATGTGACATTAGACTGATCGTTCAATAATCACTACATTCTTTGACATTTACTTTCTTTGGTAGACAAATAAATGTTGATGTCAGCATTTCACGTGGAATGATTCCTGTGGAATAGATTGTGTTCAGTAGTTAGACTAAAAGATCTATGTTTTTTTCATTGACCAGTTTTAGCAATTCACTTGGTATTTTATCTGGACCAGCAGCTTTATTATTTTTCATGGACTTTACTGCATGCATAACTTCTGACTTTGTTATTTCGGGTCCCTCGTTTTTACTCTGATTATCTTCATATGTATTTTCCTATCTCTGGTCATGTCATGGAATAATTCCTCTATATATTCTTTTCATCTTCCTAATTTTTGTTCTGTCTTCACTAAAATGTTTCCTTGTTTGTCCATTAGTATGCTTGAGGTTTTTTGTTTTGCTATCCCAGCTAATTCTTGAACTTTCTTATGGAAATTGAAGTTATCATATTTGTTTTGTAGGTCTTCTATTTCTTGGCATTTTCCAGCGAAATAAGTCTCTTTAGCTTCTCTTATTTTCCTTTTTATTTGATTATGCAGCTTTTGGTACTGAGTTATGTTGATATTCTTTTGCTTTCTTCTGTCCTCCAATCTCCTTTCTTGCATCTGGTAAGTTCTCTGCTACTTGGTTCGATAATTGCATTTTTAAGTAATTGCCACTGTTGTTCTACATCACCATCAATTGATTCCGGTGTGGATTTTACGTTTGCATTAATTACTTGTTTCAGTTTTTCTTTGACGTCTTCTGATTCTAATTTTTGTATTCTGGTTTAATGTCCATGATTCAGCTCCGTAGTAGAGTACACTGTGTACTATACATAGCATTTAATTAGCCTTATTCTGAGGGCCAATGTCAGATCTTTGCTACATAAAATCTTTTTCATTTTTACGAAGTTGGCACGTTCTTTTTCAATTCTGACTCTTATTTCTGCAGTATAATCGTTATTTTCTGTGATTCTCGTTCCCAGATAAGTATATCTTTTTACTCTCTCAATCTGCTGGCCGCCTACCGTAAATTTTTCGTTTATATTGTTGTTTTTTTGATGTTTTAAGATAGTCCGTATTCTCCACTATATCTTAATATTTTGTTCATTATTCTTTCTAAGTCTTCCGTTCACTTTTATGCCGACTGTCTCGTTTACCGAAGCTTCTTGTATGATTTCTTCAGAATAAGCATTAAACAATAACGGCGTCAGTATGCAACCTTGCCTGACCCCTCTCCTTATCTTCACTTCTTCTGACACTTCTTTTCCAATTTTCACATTTTATTGTCCCTCACATCCAGATTCTTGTTTTTGAGTACTTCTATAAGTCAGTCATGTTTTACCTTATCGAATGCCTTGTTGTAGTCTATCAAACATACATAAAGATCTCGATTAACATCCAAACATCTTTGGGTTAGCACGTTAAAAGAAAATAGTGCCTCTCTTGTGCCCACTCCATTCCGAAATCCAAACTGAAAACCACTAATATCCATCTCCAGCTTAGCGTGTATTCTATTATGGATGATTTTTAGCAGGGTTTTTAAGGTATGTGACATTAGACTGATCGTTCAATAATCACTACATTCTTTGACATTTACTTTCTTTGGTAGACAAATAAATGTTGATGTCAGCATTTCACGTGGAATGATTCCTGTGGAATAGATTGTGTTCAGTAGTTAGACTAAAAGATCTATGTTTTTTTCATTGACCAGTTTTAGCAATTCACTTGGTATTTTATCTGGACCAGCAGCTTTATTATTTTTCATGGACTTTACTGCATGCATAACTTCTGACTTTGTTATTTCGGGTCCCTCGTCTTTACTCTGATTATCTTCATATGTATTTTCCTATCTCTGGTCATGTCATGGAATAATTCCTCTATATATTCTTTTCATCTTCCTAATTTTTGTTCTGTCTTCACTAAAATGTTTCCTTGTTTGTCCATTAGTATGCTTGAGGTTTTTTGTTTTGCTATCCCAGCTAATTCTTGAACTTTCTTATGGAAATTGAAGTTATCATATTTGTTTTGTAGGTCTTCTATTTCTTGGCATTTTCCAGCGAAATAAGTCTCTTTAGCTTCTCTTATTTTCCTTTTTATTTGATTATGCAGCTTTTGGTACTGAGTTATGTTGATATTCTTTTGCTTTCTTCTGTCCTCCAATCTCCTTTCTTGCATCTGGTAAGTTCTCTGCTACTTGGTTCGATAATTGCATTTTTAAGTAATTGCCACTGTTGTTCTACATCACCATCAATTGATTCCGGTGTGGATTTTACGTTTGCATTAATTACTTGTTTCAGTTTTTCTTTGACGTCTTCTGATTCTAATTTTTGTATGTTTAGTTTATCACTTTTGTAGCTTTTTTGTAACTTTTTTAAGTGAAGTTGGAATTTTGCTAGAAGGTTGTGTTCCGACGACGCCACGTGTGCACCTGGGTACGCTTTCACCGATTGCATTGCGTTTCGGTATCTGTGGTTTATTAAAATATAGTCAATTTTTTAAATTTATTCAACTTAATTGAAAGATATTTTTTTCTGTGCAATAAAAAATATTTTTTTCAGATGCCTAAAAAACGGAAAGCGTGGAATAAGGAACAAATGATTTCCGCAATTTTAGCTGTTCGGCAAGGAATAATGGGCTCACATCTCACAATATATCTCTAACAACCTTAGAAAGGTACATTAAGATGGAGGGGAATCTTGAAGACATAGTACCTAAGTTCTCATTTAGGACGAAATATGAAAAAAAGATTTATTGGAATTACACAAAAAGACGTGCGTAAATTGGCATATAGCTTATGCAACAAAATATAAAAAATCCATTCAGCGTGACAAAAGAAAGTGCTGGAAAGAAATGGTTTGCTGGATTTCTTGCAAGGTACAAGGAATTATCACTGAGAATGCATCAACGAATATCCTATGCTCATATTAAATAATTTACTAATGAAAACGTTGCGACATTTTTTGATTTATATGAGCCAATTTTAGAAAAAATAAATTACATTCCAGCAAGGATTTTCAGTTGTGATGAAACAGGTCTCACCATTGTGCAACATAAACATCTGAGAATCGTGGGGAAAAATGAAAAAAAAAAAGAACAAATTGGCGCAATCATCTTAGCCGAACGTGGATGTTTGTTAAGCACAGTTAAGGGCTTTGGCGTAACAGGCCAATATATATTGTCCTTTTTAATTTGAACCTGGAAGAATATGAAAATGGAATTACTGAATGGCACTCCGCCTGAATCTAAGCATGCGTGCCATGTATCTGGCTTGATTCAAGAAGAAATTTTTATTGATTGGCTCTGTTATTTTATTAACATAACGATGCCTAGCGCTGACAATCCAGTGGTTTTAATCCTTGATGGTCATTACTTCCATACAAAAAAATTTGGAGGTAATATCTGTAGCGCGAGAGTGGCATTCATGTCACCGTTCAAAACTTATTACACGCAGGAGATCACAAACTGCTTTAGGCTTAATTCACGATGATGTGTTGTAACAGGCTATCCAGTAGAGTAACTTTTTGGAAACGCCTATATAAAAGCAGCGACCATGGATACAGTAATTAATCGGTTTATGAAAACTGGTATGTTTTATGAAGAAGCAGTCGAAAAGGAACAATTAATGAAAAAATAATAGAAGAAAAAGCAGTGGAAGAAAAGCAATTTTATAAGAATGTATCAGAAGAAAAAACCCTTGAAAAACAGGTTACTCCTGCATATCTGATACCAGTTCCAATAGCTTCTAAAAATATACTAAAAAAAAATAGTACAAGTGGCAAAGCTGCTGTTGTAACAAGCACTCCATAAAAAGATGAATTATAGAGCCTATTGAACACTTACGCGATATTGGCGGTAGACAATTAAGACTTTGTCAGCCCATTCCTGCTTTCCTGCAAGATATGGAAACTATAGTTATTGATATCTAGAACTCTAGACCGAAACCGTATTAGTTTACGGTAGTTAAAGTTTTGTTAACTGTTGAAGAATAAAACTCTCTATTGTTACGTAAAAATATGAGTCATAGTTTTAACCTGTAAACATGTTTTTATTCACATGCTTATGTTTTAGATTTTACGAGAGGCTTCTATTTACCTGAACGACCTTCCAGAAAAAGGTCGAACCGATGCGGGAAATCCAGTTTGCCTTTACCGTTTCGCCGTCGTCTACTCAAGAAGGTTTTAGACTTTTCGAGATAACGGCACTGGCATATATTAACAGGACATTTTATTAGGAAGGGACAGTTAATTCTGAAGACCCGCGGCCGCGACTTTAATTGTTACGCTCGCTATATAAATTATGTATTATTCTTTAAATAAATTAATATAAATTATTTTGCTTTTTAATGAATTAAGATAAGAACAAGACATTATAAATTAAAGAATTCACAACAAAATATAAATAATTATAAATAAATAAAAGACTTAACACTATTTTCTTTGTTTTCAAAGATATAAGGTAAAATAAAAAAATATTCGCAAAACATGAGACTATGAGATCACTGGGAAGTGGGAGTGTATGACTTAAAGGTCATGCATAATGAAATGATTAAGAACATTCCACGGTGCATTTGTTATAACGCGTAACGACTTTTGATTGAAACCTCTCCAAGATATCTACATTAGACCTGGACTTTTTGACTGATTTACACACTAATACCTTGTTCTTTTCATGGATATATGTTTCTTTCATGTTAATCGCCTGTCGAGATACATACCCAGGTATTTGACATGGTCTTTTCGTTATAACTGTCGGCTATTTAAAGACACTGGTGGACATGTTTTTTTGTTCTATTAGTGAATTGATTGAACTTGCTCTCGTTCACTTTTATCTTCCACTGTGTCAGCCAAATTTGTATTGTGATAAGATTGGCCTGTAGTAGCTGGGAAGCAACGTTGGGGTTTGGATATGAAGCTAAAGTTGCTTTAGGCAGATCTTTAGCTGCTTTGATTGGATTTAGACTTGTGTACTGATCGTAATGTCTTACTAGGAAATGCCAGACATGGAGGTAGGACATGAGGATAAGGAAATAATTTAGGAGAAGGACTTCTCTAAGTTTGTAAAGTAGACCAGTGTGCCAAACTCTGTCAAAAGCTTGAAAAATATCTAAAAAGGCTGCTGAACAGTATTTACTTTCTTCGAATAAAATTACAGACTCTATATAGGTACTTACTCAGAGGTGGCATGTTCTTGTCTGAATCCAAACTGGTGGTTAGGTATTAGTTCGCGTTCTGCAAGAATTGGTTGAGTTGAAGCCTACCCAACAGTAGTTTTTCAAAAACCTTTAAAACATTTAAAAAACATAATCCAGTAATATAGTTCAGAAATGGTTTGTTTATTATATACCTAGTAAGAAACAATTATTGTTAAACCTGTCCTATTTTTTCCACTATCGTTATAAAACGATGGTATTGACATTTTACACAAATATCAATTATGACCGCTGCGCTGTATTTATGATATTATGATTCACTGATAAATAAATTATTCGACCATTGAAAATTTATCTTTTTCTCTAATCTGTATAAAAATTAATAGCATCGTAAAATTTCTTAAAGGTACCTGGTATGCATTACGTCATAAAAAATATATTTTTGTCATAGGCTTTTGGATTGTTTTATACTACATATTTGAACTATTCTTATGAGATGAACTTAAATGTCAAGTAAATTCTACGGTCAAGTTCAACGAAAGTCCTTGATATCATATAACCTATAAATTTGACTGTTAACACCGGTATATTCAATTGCATATAATCGAATGAAAATATTATAGAAACTATCAGTTTAAACCTTGTATTAATACGTAATCGATTGTATGTAAGATTCGGGGATTATAATGATAAAACGTAGAGATTTAACAATGTCCTTTTATGGCTGTATGAACTCTTGGTTAACAATATATTTTTAGAATTGTTTGCATATACTGACCTCTACAAAATAATTCGGTACTATAAAGTATTCATCGTTTTGTTAACATCTACAGATTTTTGTTTTTACTTTTCACAACTAGATGGCACGACCTTAAAAGTTCAAGAATTTAATAATAGAGGGACATGGCACAAATCGATTTCTAACAGAAGAAATAATTTAAATAATTGTTAAATTTTATTTAAAACCATACTTCAGATTTATACCGGTAGATACAATAAACTGAAAATAAATAGAAAGTTTTATATTAAAACTTTTATACCAGCCAAAGAAGACAAGACAATTTCACGAAACGAGTAAGCTCTCATAAATCAGGAATCGGTACTTTTTAACCTCTTACATATCTCTGTTTTTACCCCTTATAGTGTCAGAAATAAGAGCAGCTTTAAAAGAAATAAATGACAAATGACCATCGGTTACCTGTGGCGGGCATCTCCGATATAAATTGACAAGCACATACCCAATGTATACCCAATAGCAGAAATAAAATAGAACGACAATAAAACAATAAGCGAGAGATAGTACAAAATAAATAATCATACACGTAGGGGAGGGTGGGGTAGATTTGGACATTATTTTTCAGTAGAGAATATTTTCAAGATATTTTAATATTCTATTACTGTTAATGGACAAATCAATAGTGGTATCTGTCAAATTTTTTATAACAGTGTATTTGTCCAATGGTACCCCACCATGGGGTAAATTTGTACAGCTGTGGGGCACATTTGGACAATTAAAATAAGCATTTGTTAAAGCCTTATAACAGCTCGCCGCGTCGGCCGCCTTCTTCACTTCTTTATTAAGTACAAATTTCACTGACATTATTCTATCATTCGTTCTTACAACTTCTCTACGTCATCTTTCATGTCACTATCAGCAATTATACCAACTCCATTCCTAGCGTTATTTTTTCCTACATACCACAATTTGCATCCTTCACCTAGTATTTTCGCACTTTGTCCTCTCCACCTAGTCTCTTGAATGCAATTTGCACTATTTGCACTTCTTTTTAACACATCTACTCCACACTCTTACCTGTAAGACCTCCAGGATTCCAAGACCCTATCCTAATTTTTCTTGTAACTTGTAATAGTGTTCCCCCTGAAATAGTCCACACCCGGAAATCTGAACGAAGGCTTAAAAAACATCTAAACAGTATAGAATGCACTATAACACTCTTTTACCACTATAGCATTCTTTTTGTTTCTTCCTTCTTTTTTATTTTGTCTTTTTCTTGGTAGTCTTATTTATCACTATTATATACTGTAGATGTCTCATTTTGTTAAACAACGCATCAAAGTCTCGTTTAAACTGACTTAAGTCTCTCTATTTCTTTTCGTAGTTGTTTCGTGAATTTAATTTTAGCTGTGGTTTCGCTACAGATTTTTGTTATAGTTTGCACAACTCTGCCTCTTTTGTATTATTTACTGACTATAAAAAAACTCTAAATTTTGTTAAATTAAGTTTATTAAACCATAAAACACACAGACAAAAAATATGTTCAATATAAATAAACTAATATACAATTATACATTTTTAATAAAGCAAAATTAGTATAGATATATTTCAGAACAAAATTAGTAAACATGTTCTAAATAATGATGCAATTTACTTATACAGATTTAATCCGTAGATAGAATATAAAAAATGTTTAAATATACATAACACAGTTAAGCTATTTCTAGTTCGAGATAGAAATACAGACCAAACGATTGGAGTGAATAGAGTTTCGAGATGTTTGAATATAATTAAAAAATAGTAGTAGCGTCTCCCTTGTAGCAGACAGAAGATCAAGAATCAAATATCCTTAGAAGAATTTAGTGAAACACACTGAAAGAGACAGTTACCACAAATGCTAAGTAAAAAAGCATCAGTCATAGTCATAGAACAAACAGTTAACCGAAGTAGTAAAAATTCTATTTGGTTGGCAAATTAGCTGTGTTGATGTTTTGTTTGTATATATTAATTGAAAATTTAATTTTCTAGACGTAGACAGTATTTCTTACCGATTAGCCAATATGACTCTTACTTCTGTATAGATTTGTTTTTGTTTTTTGGTATTTCTAGGTAATTTATTGTCGAATGTCGTTGCTATATTATTAAAACGTACGTGTGGGCAATATTCTTGTCTAACTATGAAATTTATCTGTTGAATCTGAGACTATGTTGGCAATGGCAGGATGAGAAGAACTTGTGTCATTTTGATTTTATTATTATTTCAGCAATCGTTAGTGGATTGGGCCAATATGTTAGTCCAAGATTTACGGTATGTTTTGTAGACTATAGTTTTTTAAATATTTAGTGCACTAACATGGCATGAGTAGGTATTAAATGAATTTATTCACCTTTGGTGTGGATTAGATTCCTATAACAAACAGAAAACCCTAAAATTATTGCAAACATGGTTTCCCAGAAGGCAATAATAACCATGGAGTAATAATTTGTCTAGTACAGCTCTTCAACACTTAATAATAGTCGTTAAGGGATCAAAGTTAGACTGTTGTTCTCGTATATCTGTATACCAATCATGATATACAACATAGATATATGCAAAGGAACGGTTTACTGAAGAAACGATTATAGTACTAGTAAGAAAAAAGAGAGATAATTTTATAACCAATAACTGCCTAATTTTTTGCATTTCTTGATATGTTTCGTAATACCAAAAAGTCAATATCAATAGCGATAAACCAACCAGTTCAATATCATCTTCTGTGAAGGAAAGATAGTAAAAACAAGGAAGTTGGTTAAATAAATCAACGCTAGAAATTGAAACTAAACAAAAAGAACAGATGTCTGCATGTTCCCACGATAGAAAAAATTTTATTTTGACAAAGACTGATTTTAGTTGATCTTATGGTAGCCAGTATTCCATATTTCGCAAAGTAGACCTGGAAGTGAATAGTATGTGTTAAATGAAAGATCTCAATTACAGAATCAATTTGGACTAATACTCAAATAATTCTAGTCGGCATTTTTCGAGATAATGAAAAGGAATCATTTATCCCATAACCTAAATGGTAACAAATCCATAACTTAAAAAGTTCTTCTTCTTTTTCTTGTTATTCTTTTTATGGGCTATGTCCTTGACAATTTACCCAGTTTACTTCGAGCAAGACATTTTTGTCTTGCTTCAGCAATTAGTGTCTACCTACACTTATATTCATCCTTTGTTTGTTTTGGGCTATTCTACATGTATACTTGTATTAGTATTTTTTTTATATTCTTCTAAGGCTAAAATTTTAGTAAGACAACACAACAAAGGTATAATTTTTTCTCGCTCGGGAGTATCCTCCACACACCAGAAATGCTATCCACGGATAAAGTAGAAGCACCAAGGAACGAAAGAAGGAAGATCATAGTTTATAATTTAATATTGAAGGTAGAAATACAGTTGCATAAGATGATTATTGTATTTTCATTAACATTTGTAAGGATTGTGCAAATATTTATGGTAGTGGGAAGTTTAGTTTTAGTTAATTCGGCATACAAGTCGAAATGTGGGTTTTGATTCAAGCGACATTCTAATAAAATATGGTTCAAGCCTCCCACTTTCGCCACATTCGCAATAAGGATCATCTTTGACTCCAATTCTGAAGAGATGAAGAGGGGATGACCAATGATCCCTTCTTATACGGATGATCGTAGTTAAATGTCTACTGCTGATATATGAGAATTTATTGAACCATGGTAGAGTGTGGATTCGCTTATTAATTTTGAAATAGAATAAATTACTTGTGCCATATCCTTCGTATCATTCAGCTGCCCAGTTAGACTAAATCTCTCTTTTTAAGTAGGATGTAAAATTTGAAAACTGTAGATTGATATTCATGGGAATATTCAGGGAACGACCTATATTAGCAAGTTGGTCAGCCTTGTAGTTTCCAGTAATACCAGAGTGTCCTGGGATCCATACTAGTAAAAGTTTGATATTATTGTTCCTTGCTAAAGTTAACCGAACCTCGATTTGATTTGTCATGCGTCACTATAGCGTCATGTAGCTCCAGAGAGAAAGAGAGTAAAAGGCAGATAAAGAAAGAGCGAGAACCAGTTACTAAAATTGTGTATGATTGTCCTGTGCGCAAGACTAGTACAAAAGGTACGCAGAAGTCCAATGTAATTATAATAAATATTATATTTGTATAATAGTTTACAATATCTTAAACATTTTAAATGAAATATATTAACTGAAAAGTCTGAAGGAAAGTAGTGAATATTTTGAGAAGCCTTTAAGAATATATTTTAATGATAACATTCACATCTTGAAATATCACCCTAATTAAATACACTGGAGTTTGGACCCGTTCTAGAAATAGATATTTATTTAAATTTTTAAATTTGAATTACAATTTAATAACATTAAAAACTACCTCATTTTAGCAATAATATTCTTTGAATCTGCAAAGAAATAACTAAATATATTTGTTCACAAAGCTCAGTTAGTAACTCCACCTATATGTTTAAACATTTACAGAGTTGCTATTATCAAAACAAAAAAGGTAAAAAAAATGCTGTTAAATAATTTTGTTCTGAAGTTTATCAGCCATCGTTTACGAATATAAGGAGTGTTTGCTAAACTTGTTACATGTAATAAATTAGTATGTAATATCTACATCTACCTCTCAAATACGCACCGAAGTAAAAAAATTAAAAAAGTAACTTCGGCAGGTGAATGACATCCCTTACATTCTGTGTTTCAGAAATTACATACACTTTTCTTTTCATCAGCAATTTCAGATTCAAACTTTTATGAGATATAGTCAGTCCCAATAACTAGTCTGTTATGTGGTCGAATTTGAAGAAACCAGGAAAAATAATTGAATTTAAGATGATACGTAAACTTAATATGCATCGATAGAAATAGTGATGTAGAGAAATGGGTATACGGGATAATAGATAACAGATGAGGGCCGTATTTGGCAATTATTATAAGCTTAGAAAACCACCGTTTAATATTTTGAAAGTTGAGAGAAAAATATTGGTTCATTTTTTATGTGTTTCACCCATTAGGTCAAATAAATCTATTGACAAAATGCTTTGGAGTAATTTTAATATTGGGTTTATTGGTAATAAGTAATTTTTTATTACGATTAAAGGTAATAGGTAGTAAAATGAAATAAAAAAAAAAACAAAATCCTAGATAGTGCTGGTGATTGTAAATCATACCATGTTATAAAGCGTTCTTTATACTAGCGCATATTCGTTTTTAAGTAAAAAATACATTTAAAAAGAATTTTGATTAATTCTACTTCTAATTCAAGGTTGTAGTGCAGAGTACTAACCGATTTCGTTTGCCCTGAAGACCAAAAATAATCAAAACATAATTTAACAGTCCAAAAATACATTTCCAAATGATAATACGAATGCATTAAAGGGAAAGAAGTTTAGATATAGAACTGAAGGCGGCATCAGACAGCTCTTGGAACGCGTTCTTCGCTGATCCACGTCGGCAAAGAGGAACATAAAATATATACTGTAAAAAGGAGAGAGACCACGGATGGCCGCCCATGTTAGTGTGAAATTGATAAATATTTACTTTTTGATAACTATCCCAATGAATCGTGTCCCCCCAAGATCAGGATTTAGTCTACTAGTGTTGCCGGTAAAAATTTTATTAAGTTGGGTAATTTACACAATGATAAAAATTCCAATGCAAACTTCGTTAGACCACTCCATAGTAAAATTATCGCGACATTGAACGTACTTGTCACTAGTACACGTCGGATTGTTTGAATGAGCTTTGAATTTTCTTTAAACTGTGCTAAAATACCGACAAACAGCGGAAAGGGTCGCGCTAGGTATAAATAAACAGTTTTGCCCTATCCCAGTGATCGTAAACCACAAATATTCAGAGTAAAAACGGAATTCTACGTTGGGTTGGTTCACGTTTTTATATTTTGTCTTTTTCTATTATGTATTTTCTATCTCTCTTCCAACACCGCTCCACGTTCTGTCAGATCGCACCTTAACACCGGTTTTTTAAACCGGTAACAGGGCCGTACTTGAGGCAATCCGGAAAATAATCGTTGAATAACAGGCAGCATATTCTTTCAGTTTTATACAATATTATTCAAGGTTTCGTGTATTTGATTGTTTAATTACAGTGTTTCATTAACAAAACGTAAGCATAGATACTACATTTATAGAGCAAAATTGTTTATCAGTATTTAAAGAGAAGTATATCAAATAAGGGATGACATTACTGACAAGATAAAAATCTATCCAGAGTTGTTTGTGACATCAAAATTGTATTTATAGAGAGTTCACAAGTATAGTGCCTTTATTATCCCAACGGCCTCTTAGAAATGATATTAAACTAATAAAAATAACCCCCCTTATAAATATTATATTTTTGAAAATTTGCAAGTTATCAGGTCCGACTTAAATCCTAATTAAATAATTCTGCAAATCTTCACTGCCTTGTTACTCGGGTTATATTTGAAGTTTTCAGGGAATTAGTGTTTAAAGATTAATTTGTAAGTTTACCTGTTGTATATTGTAAAGTTGAATGTACATCGTACATGAAAAACAACGACTTAAAAATAGTCTTTGAGTGAACAAGTTGTGATATTTAGCAAAATCTTGTTACAATGTAGAGTTCTTGGAATTGTGATAACGATAACACAGAAGAAGTTCTTGACGTTCGCGCCACGGAGTGTGCCGATACGTCCCGACACGACAGGTCACCGCGACTATAAATAGAGCGGTAGCGGAGTAATCGTCGGATTCACTCCCCGCCTCTCGACGCGTTAGTGTTCTGAGCTGTTGGACGTGAATCCCTGTCCTGGCATTTGGTTTTCACCTCTGGCTGCGTTAAGTAGTTGAGTTACTGTGACCAAATGCCCATCTTGGTAGTTAGTATTCGCCTCTGGTTGCGTTGAGTAACTGAGTTACCGTTGCTAACTACCCATCTTCCTGTCTTTTGTTTTCTTTTTTGTTCTCCTGAAGCTACATACAATTGTAGCGAAACGTCGAGATGAACCCACTTTTGGGTCACTCACAAATGACACGGTCCAAACCCGGAAGACGAATAAACTATAATTCTGACTCTGGCCGTGGAAGCCTACGATTTCAAGTGACAGTCATGTTTTTTTTATTAATAAACTCAATGCAGATGACACTTGAATAAAGTGCGGTAGAACACGTCTGTGGAAGTGCTTGCGTATACCTTGGACAGCTCATCGGACAAACGTTTCAATTCTTAACCAACTTGACATTAAAAAAAGGTTGTCCACAACATGTCTGCAGCTAATTTGTGGTCTGCAGAGGTAACGATAAATTGGAGAGATTGTTTCTGGAAATGTACCGGGAAGAAGATCAAAAGGACGGTGACCAACCAGATGGTCACCAAATTCAGAATTCAGCGGGCCACTCATTCTGTGAAACCCTTAGAGGAGCTGAAGATAGTGACTAATGGAGAAAATTTGTTAGGAGTATTGGAGGAAATCACGATTCTAAGTACCTAATAGAGAAACGAAAAGAGAAAGGAAATGAGAGCGAGTGGAAGAGAGAGAAAGTGAGAGAGAGAGAGAGAAGAGAGACAGAGAGAAGAGAGAGAGAGAGAGAGAGAAGAGAGAGAGAGAGAGAAGAGAGAGAGAGAAGTGAGAGATATTCTATAAGAGTTCAGATAAAGAATTTTATTCACAATAGGGTTAGAATAAAACATAATATTGTCCGTGCTTAGGATTTTTAGTTTTTCTGGCACGTACAAGGGTCGTGCTGGGGGTTTTCTATTGTTTTTTTTTTTTAGTGTTGTTCGAGGTTCTTTGAGCAGGTTTTGTATCTGTATCTGCATCGAAAGGGAGAAGAACTGACTGTTTATCGGTTTGTGCATAAACGGTGCTTTTCCAGTTTGAGGAAGAAAAAACAAAATCTCAAAATCTAATGTTGTAGACAATGGTTGTAGTGGCGGTTGATGAAGAAATTATCGGTAGTATAAAATACTAATATTTACTTTTCGCAAGGCGTTTTTTCTGATATTATTAAATTTAGATATGGAGAGTAGTACATAAAAAATATTCAGAATTGCTTAGGTAATCTAAAAATTCTAAAATATATATGGTGGTCGATTTGAGAAAACAAAGTTCCCTTTTAACGGAAAAATGGAAGATCTGACAACAACGCAAATACCATATCAGGATCGGTCATATTATACAATTTACACAAACAAGTTTAATAATTAGCCTATCAGGCGTTTCAGAAGCAATTCAAGCCTTTTTACATTTGCTTATCATTATATGTATTTATGTATTAAAATTTGAATAAAAATTAAACAATTTAATAACCGCGATGAAACAAGTGTTCTAGAAAATATTAAAATATACTGTTTTTAAGAGAATCAATAAAACTAGTGTATTAAAATGTATATTAACTAGTTCCATGTAACATAATATGTTTAACTACAAATTTCCCGGAAAGTTATAAACCTAAACAAATACTTAATCAGGTAATTTGCAACAATATGTCTTTTATGATAATTTCTGAAATACACAGTAATGTAAGGATTTTCGGGATGTCGGATTTATGAATGTTTAGTAGTACCTATGGTAATACTAGCGGTTAGACTTGTTGAGTTATTGTTAGGTATATAAAATGTACACAAAAAAATATCCTATATATGGGGATTCACTATTGTTGCTCTAAAGAGTAGTGCCGTGACCGTTTCCAGAAATTCTTGAAGAATCCTTTCTTCTTTTGAACTTCTTCGCCTAAAAAAGAATAATATTTAATAATAACATTGTCAATAGATCACATGCATGTAGGTGGCGCTGGCGTCAGGGTTTGGTATTAAAACAACTTTATTTTATTTTGCCATTTATTTAAATTGTTTGGTACTCGTTTCCTAGTTGGTATGCCATTTTGTGAGAGATTTAAGTTTTAAAAAGTTATTTAGGACATTTTAATTATTGGACTCTTTTACTAAAACTTTACAGTATGTCTTAAAACTGTTGTGTGCCACAATGCAATTCAGTTTCCAATAAAACTGACAATGTTAAGTTTTATAAATTTCTCTTGAATAACACTTTACAAAAAGATGGTTGATCACTATCAGGTCTATACCGTTACAAGTTTGGATAAGTTAAAAAATACTTATCATAATTTCTTGCATTGCCATTGTCTTGTTTTTTTAGGACAATAGAGGATCCTTAAAAAAGATGCAAGACCTTAAGTAAATTTACCAAAAGAAAGTTGGAGAATCCAGTGAATGACTCTAGGAGAAGTGACAGATATAGAAAAAGACTTTATGCAGCAGTATTGCCACCAAACAAACAAAAAGAGCAAGCAGGAACAGAATTATTACAAACAGTTAAGAATGATAAACAAAAGTGTGGTTCAACGGAGACACCTGCTAATGAAAATAAATTATAGAGTTCAAAAACATGTATTACAACTCAAACTGTGATAACATGGAAAAAAAGTCAAATAACTTTTTATGACTTTTTGTCAGAAGAAAAATTTGACCGGTTTTTCAAGCAAATTATTTACATTTTTCGTAGTAGAGTTTGGAAAATCATACTTTAAAATTCATAGTGCTCTTTCAGTGGAAAATGAATGTTTGCAGTAGACATTCGAATTGTTCGAAAAATACTTGTTAAGTGGACCAAGCATCTTTTCACTTGCTTAAAAAATATTAACTTTTGGAACATTGCAACAACTTCAGAATATTATATTATCAGATCAATCACAATCAGACATACATGATTTAAGATATTCTGCCTTGGCCGAAATGCTGCCTTGGCGGAAACGGAAATGGCAGCTTTTAATATCGAATTATTTATAGATGAAACTAAAAAACGTCCTATGATAAAGTGTATGAAAAATAGCGTTTATTGATATAGGAACTTAAAGAAATGCAAAATACTTGTCCTTATATTCGGTGAAGAAGGTGATAATGAAGAAAATAAAAAGTTATTATGTTAGTACATATAAAATTCCCTTAGTTTAGGATACAAAATTATGTACTGGCTTTCAGTCAGCCTACATGAAAAAATTGGGTGTACCAAATATTTTCGTCTTCTCTCACGTCGTTTCTGCTGTCCGTATAAAATCACCGTTGATACTGTTTGTACGTCCATCTTCGACAAATACTCAAAATGAACCATGGAAGCCGCGGTAATGCACATTCAACGATCTATTTAGACATATTTATTTATTTATAAACTAAATTAGAGATGTCAATTTATACTACGCAACGTTGCAAAATCTATGTTATTTTCTTGGACTTATAAGTCTGTATGTGTCAGTGGCGGATCTAGACATTTGCCTTGGGGGAACTTCCAATGAAATACTTACCAAAAGATAAAACAACGATAAACCCAAACTATATAAAATATATAAATAATAGGTTTTCTTTAATATTGGACCTTGTGGGCTGATTTCCCCATTCCCTCCGTATATCCGCCACTGGTATATGTCACCAAAGAGAAAAATTATGCTTACCATTTGCATTCTCATGGATAGTCGGTGACACTACTTCCTTATCCTTTTTCGTATCCTTGCCATTATTTCCTGAAACAAAAGAATATACTGCAATGAGTTCAAACACGTACAACAGTTTTTTAGAAATATTTTTGAGAGTTACTATTAACTAACAGTTTTAATATTGAGTGTAATGAGTACAATATTAAAAAAAAATTAAAGTAATACAAAACTCAGCCTCTCAGCTATATCGGAGTCAAATATCAATATGCTCTGATATTCATAACAAAGGTACTTGGTTGAGCTACAGTTGCTTCAGGTGTTGTTTGCAGTTCAAAGTGTTACGGATTTAATCAGACATTGTTCACGCATTTTACCTGTTATTTGTTAGCTGTAATACATTATATAAAGTTTACGTTTTTGGCAAACACATTTTGGTAAATAGAATAAATATCATAACAATAGATATAGCAGTTACAACTGAAATCGAGAAAAAGTTGAATGGCAGAAAAGCACAAAAAAATTTAGACAACTACACAATGATAACAGATGGAAAACAAAACACCAAACTATACAGATATAAATAATAAAGTGATATATGGTTAAATGCTCGAATGAAAATGAACTTTAATCAAATAAAAGGCATATATCGAGCACAGTCTTTTATTAAATCTTGCCCTTTCACTCGAAGTACTTTCGCTCTCAGAGCATCTTCAGAGGTATTTGGTTAAAATTGTAGACTATCCAGCACTTCTAAGAATGTTATAAACATTAAATAATACATTTACACAACATTAGACAAGGGAAAAACAGTTTAAATATGTTTTCAAAATTTAAGAAGCTACATTGTGGGTGACAGCAGGAGAGGGAATTATCTGCTGTCACCGAGTCTGGTCTGTAAAGCTATTAACAAAATTTTTTCAGATTTTTGCACTGGTAAGGGTAATGCTTAAATTTCTGAAATTGTAATGATCCATTTGTTAACAACACTAATCTGTTTTTAAGGTAAAGTGAAAAAAAAATATATTTTAAAAAGTTTTTTCTGATATTTCGCACTTCTAAGAACGTAGACATTCGTCTTCGTTGTGACTCAGGGAACAGAGAGTAAGCATGAATTGCATATTTATTTATTATATAAAAACGAATACAATTATAATTTAAGACGTTATCATTCAATCTTCCCTTATCCACTGCTGGACATCATCTCATAAATTATATGATCTCCCTCATAATTTTCCATCTATTTCGATTTTGTGCCTCTTGCATCCAATTCCTATGACAACGTTTTACATCGTCAGTCCAACGTGTTGGTGGACGACCTCTGCTTCGGTAGGCACGTGACCTGCCCAGTTCCATTTCAGTGTTGCTACTCTCTCTACTGCATCAGCCACTCCTGTTCTTTGTCGTAGCTGGCGATTTGGGATCTTGCCTCGTAGTGAAACGCCCAACATAGCACGCTCCATCGCCCTTTGACACAGCGATGTTTAAGACGTTATAATGGATATGAAAACGCCATTATCGGAGGCAGAACTCCTCCAGTGATTGCTTCGACATTGAAATATTGAGTAGTGATGGTTCTGAAGATTGTTGCTGGGAGTCAGATATTGTAACAATTTAATGTAATTTGAACCCCATTTTTTATCTGTGTTGTAACAATATTGATGAAAAAACTTATGTAAGAAAATTAAGAGAATAATAGTGACCAATATGGTCATATGGTATGATAATAAAGCTGTTGTGATGGCTTCAAATTTTGTAACCATTGAAAATAAAGATTTGTGAAAATCGTGGGACAGAATTAAAAAAATATATAGAAATTTCAAGACCTGATGTAATTTAGTTCTACAACACACACACGGGAGGAGTCGATAAATTAGACTTTCTGATAACTATATATAGAGCATTCATTCGCTCAAAGAAGTGAACCCTTAGGATGTTTACACACGCTAGAGACTTATCCTGTGTAAACGCCCGGTTAGAGCACAAAAATAGAGCTACTCAATTCGGTTGTTAAAAAAAACAATAATAGACTTACTGCATTTTTGTACTTATATTGCAGAAGCTTTAATTGTGAAATAATAATACTGAAACTGAAAAAGCAGTACCAAGAAAGAAGTGTCGTTCTTTCACCACACTGGATAATTCTCCAAATTCATCGTGTTCTTCAACCCCACAAAATTTCTAATTGAGACCAATTACTGAAGTACGTTTGGATGCAATGGATCATTTACCGGAACATGATGGAAAAGGCTTTGCTTCTAGATGTAAATTTCCGGGTTGTAAAAGATGGCCGCGAATTAAAAATAAAAACAATACCATATGCAAAATACCATATGTAAAATGCTTCTTAGAAATTTAAAAAGGATAGGAAACAAATACAATATCACTACAACATTTAAAACAATTGGAAATCCTAGTAGGAAAGATTAAAGAACTGCATTTTATAACTTCTGAATGTAATAATTTTTATCTGGGATAAACTTTAAGACCAGTAAGTGTAAGAATCAAAGAGAACAGAGAACAGAGACTTCTTTGAACCGTCAGATCTGCAGATATACTTGAGACGATGAACACAAAGTGAATGGGAAACATCCATCAATAGTTATAAAAGAAACAGATAGTAAAAAGGAGAAAATTAAGGAAGCAGTTCTCATCTTACTAAATGAAGCAAATTGTGTAGCAAACACATCAATATAACGCAGCAAAATACAGTTAATGAGAGATATAAAAGATACAATAAACCTTTACTACCTATAGTAGGTTATCTTTACTTATGTACGGTAGTGAATGTTAGGTCCATGATAAAAAATATGAGAACAGAATACAGGCAGCAGAGATCAGATTTTTCAGAAAAAGTGAAGGCTGTACAAGCTGTAATGAGCTGAATGTATGCGCTATAAACGATAAGATAGCTGATTATAAGGATAAATGGGCGTGCGTAGTTGGGATATTGACTGCGAAACCTGTAGTTTCATGGGAACATGGGGACATATATGTTTTACTTAATATCCGAATTTAGTCATTGACAGAAATTTATACCCACAACACGTTGTGAATTTCGTTTATTTCTCACATCGCGTTTCGGGTATTTTTGACGTGCACAGAACGCGTTGTGGATAAATTACAATGACCCACAATGCAAAGTTACGAAGGCCGTCGGAAAAACACGACGAATTTCGCTTTATGGCCAATATAAACACCCACAAAGGGAAATACAGAAATCGAATATCGAATTTTATCGAATTTTTACAGTGTAGTTTCTGATAATTTCTAATACTGGGTGAATCAATCGAAAACCTTAAAAATAATTCGAGGATACGTTAAATAAATTTTACGTAGAGTCAAGTATTAGGTTAACGCTACTTTTCGAAGGCGACTATAAAAAACTAATTTATGAGGTTAAAAAGAAGCACAATAATTACGAAGATTCGGCAAAGGACTATTATCTAAACATTATCGAAGACTCAATCGATATTAATTATTAAACATTGGAGAAAATGAATATTTGATAGCCAAAAGACACACTAATGAAGAGGAAATCAAATTTTTTTGTTCATCGTGAGCAATTATTTGATATTGTGCATACAGCCCATATAAATATAGGACATAAAAGAGAGAGAAAAAGGTAGGTACATATTTTTCGCACAGTCTTTAGGTACCTCCCTCTCTCTCTCGCTCTCTCAATCGCTCTCTTTTTCGCCCTCTCCTCTCTCTCTCTCTCTCTCTCTCTCTCTCTCTCTCTCTCTCAAAAAGTTCTTAAACATTTTTTTTTATTGTTTATAGGAATGGAGCATGAATTAAAGAAAAAATACGCAAATATAACTCAAGAAATTATAAATTTGTACCTTAGTAAATGCAAGTTATGCCAGTTAAAAAAAAATTCCAAAGACAGGCTTGGTTGTCAAGCCTATAATTTCTTATGAACTGTAGATGTCAGGTAACTATAAAGAGTTAATAATTTTTAAATAAGAAACAATAATATTAATAATTAATATAATTATTATATAATATAATTATTATATTGTAGGTTGGCCTGATAAATATGCAAACCATATAACATAGTCCATATAACTATATTTTAAACTACCAGAATCATTTGACTAAATTTTTGTTCTTTAGACCACTGAAAATCAAAATAGCACTTAAGTGGCTTACCACTTGGTAGATATTTTTTGTCTAGTAGGTGCTCCATATATCTTGCCTGATGATGGTTATTTAAAAAATGGAGAAGAAAGTAACAGTGTAAAACTCTGCCAAGAGAATTTAGAGAATCAAGACAAGTATATGAATGAATCTTTAGAAATCCTGGACAATAATAACCTGATTAAAATGCAGCCAATTTACAAGAAGGCAAAGTTGACGACAATTTTAATTAATGAGAGAGAAGAATCACATAAAATGGTGAGAGTTGTGGCATCGAAGATGATATGTGAGTCAAATAGAAGATTTGATCATTTAAAAAAGGGACTAATGTTTTGATTCGAGTGCCGGATATTGGTAGAAGTCGGTTAACTTCAAGAAATGTAAAAAGCCATTGTTTCTAAAATTAATAATGATGGATTGTACAAACTCAGTACTGAGAATGGACCACTGGATAGATTATTTTCAAGAAATAAACTCCTTCAAACCGATTCGCAATTCATGTTTGAATCAAATGATATTAGTAGTAAGAAAATACCCTTGCGAACTGCAGCAAATATGTCATCCAAAGGTTCTGGTCAAGGTCTTCTCAGATGCAACTGTAAAAGGTTTTCAAACATTGTAATTCAAAGTGTCATTTATTGCTGACATACCAAAATAAATGAAGAAATTTGGTTCTAAAAATTTTTGTGTTTAAAACTTATTTTTATCTTCATTTTTAAATAAAATTAGAAGTTTCGTTATGTTTCTTTTATAGCCATCATTTTTATTATCGTATTTTGAAGCTTTACTTCTATACGCACGGTCGGCGTTGGAAATTTGCATGAGAGTGAATCTGTGAAACCATTACATATGTAAGATAATGAGCAAGAGAGAGACAGAAGATATAATTTCTCTCTCTTCCTCTCTCGAGAATAAAAATGTTCCTTTTGTATATATATACAGTCCATCTAATTTAGATAACGATTTACGTCATTATATACGTCAGAGATTGAAGTTGACATAGTTGCCAAAGTATAAAAAAAATCCTGAATCCATTTTAAATCAAATAGGTCACATAATTATTAATATACTCTTTACAACGACTATTTAAATTCTTACATGACATTTTTGAAATAAAACACACTAATTTTGTTCTAAAAAGAACAGATTTTATTAAATAGTTAAAAATATAAAACAAGAGGTATTCACTTTAAGATTTAAAATAATAAAGTACAAAAAGTGTCAACACCGCAACTGTCAAATAGGTGTTACCAATTTATGCCAAAATTTTACCTTCGTTCAATTACAGTTACAGTGTGTTCCGAACAAATGTTCTTGATAAAAACGCTTTATAATGCATTTATACAAATTAAATGAAACATATTATTGTGTATTTCTTTAAGTTAACATTAATAGAAACTTTTAAATATTAGTTCTACGCGTATATAATAAAATATGTCTAGTGGCTGTAATGCCACTGTACTCGGTAAAGTGATTCTAAAAAAGAACACACCTACACCCTAAATATTTCGTGTTGGTATCATGTGACGTCACACGCTATGACGCCGATGACGTACATCGTTAACTAAATTAGATGAAGTGTATATATATATATATATATATATATATATATATATATATATATATATATAATATTATATATAATATAATATATATTAATATTATTATTTATGTGATATGTTTTGTATTATTTAAAATTAAACGTTTATAATTATTTTAGGCTTTTGTATTTCAAAATAATCACTGTTTTACCGAGAACTGTCAATTTTGAAATCCGTTAGTATTATGTCTAATTGGCAAATCCTTTACGTGTTTGGTTCATACGCTGGTGGTTGTGAGTTCGAATCCCAATTATGAATTTCCTTTTTTATTTTTGAAATATTTAAACACCTCACGTTAATCTTATTAAATATATGTAATATACGCAAAAAACATAATTTTTAAAATAAAATGAAAATTTACAACATAATCCGAGATGTTGGTTTTTTATTTTTATCTTCGTAAAGTTAGTTATGTATATTGGCAGTTTTAAATACTTATGAATATTACATTTTAATTTATATTGTATTATTATATTGAATTATGTTGCAGTGTATTTATTGTATTGTAATTTTTATATTAATAACAAAATAAACAGTGAATTTTACTGCAGAGTATGTGTAAAATTTTTTTTGCATTCACCTCCTTTTATACATATATAAAAATAAACCTATATAACTAATTCTTTTTCTCTTTCTGCTCTCTCTTACCTATAGTATTACATATGTAATGATTGTGCAGATTGACTCCTATATAAATTTTTAACGGCGAACGCGTGTATAGAAGTATAACTTCTACCGGCAGTCCCACTGGACTGCCACACCCGTTTTTTTTATTTACATTTTTTAAATAAAATTAAAATTTTCGCTTTGTGGGTATTTGTATTGCCCATAACACGAAAAATCGTCGTGTGTGTCCGACGGTCTTCGTAGTTTCGCATTGTGGGTCTTCGCATTATATCCACAACACGTTCTGTGCACGTCAAAAATACCCGAAACGCGATGTGAGAAATAAACGAAATTCAGAACGCGCTGTAAGTATAAATTTCGGTCAATGGCCATATTCGGATATCGAGTATAATACAATATGTAAACAAGGTAGAAAACACAAAAAGCAAGGTAAATGTAGGAAAACCTCAAAAAAAAAAAACAGAAATGTTAAGTCGAAGAGCTAACTTGATATAACAGACTAATTTAATCATTTAAAACTACCAATACCGTTTTAATTCAATAATACATAAAAAATATACAATTATTTTAAATATCGAGTAATAAATTAATGTATGTAAATGTTTTTTATGTGATTAATATTCATAAGATGACGTGAACCTTAAAATGTTACAATATTCAATAGGTATTTACATAAAAAAATCTGCAAATAGATCATACAAAATCAATTCTAGGCCCAATGGTTTTTGTTTTTAGTCTATTTTTATTTTTCATATTTTCATTTAAAGCTTTACTAGGATTAGAACTTAATTAAAAACCGTGTTAAAAATGTAAGTGTATGTGTTAGACAGTGCTCTATTCTGTGTAAGTGCTGTCACAACCACAAAACTAACCTTTCTTAATCAACAAACTGGTAACCCTTCTGAGAGCATCTCGAGGTGATCTCTGGAAGAACTTAGGAGTTAAGTTGGGCGGTAAAGTCTGCGGTTTTCTATTCGACGTCGAATCCCAAGGATTGTGACCCATCGCGGTCCTGTCGAGATGTTCGATCGAGGCGGGGCGTCGATGCCTTTGCTTTGGATACCAACCACGTCCAGGTCCGCCAGCAAGACGGAGGAGCTCCGCTCCAACGATTGCTTGTTCAAGACCTGTTTGTGACAGGCCCCGACGGTATCCGCCGCTGGAGACTGTGGTTCCGATTGTATTTAGGCTACCTGGATGGATGAACAAAATGGAAGTGTTAGTTAAAGCAACGTGTGTTAGTAAGAAATAATTGAAAAGACCATACACAAAGAAAATGTTGAAGAATGTTGATATGATTTAAAATGAGTAACGATTAGCACCACTTTTATAAATGTAATTTAAAAGGTAGTGTAATTTAAATATACAGAATAATACATTTCAATGGGATACTTTAGTAACATAAAATAACGTCTACACATACAAATTGAGTATTTTGGTAAAGGGGAATGGTTTTATTTTTATCGCATTCCTTCAATTACATAGAAGAAATAGGTACTAAATATGCTATACGTAAGTGAAACATTAGGATGAATGAACCTAAAGGTAACATTTAACAAATTTCATATAATCAATCTGAATTTATATGGTACAAAGTGCAAATAATCTGTATATTTTTACAGATTTTAAAAGAAATTAAACCTTACTCCTAATTCATACATAAAAGTTTCATAGAAAAAATTTGTTAAAAAAGAGAAATAAATAAATTAAAACCTATACTAGAGTAGTAGTAAGTCAAGTAGTAGGTATAGTCGGTTCGCTATTCCCAGTCCAAACTGTCTAGTAAATTTAGTAATTATTTTTTAGTTAGTTACTTTTTGACAGATTAGAAGTGGCTGGAAATTACTATACAACCAAGCACACGTACTCACAGCCAATATTAATAGTAAACAAACTATATAGTAAATAAAATAGAGCTTTTACGAATTACCGACGATCAATAGTTATTTATTTGCACTATATAATTATAATAATTAATAATGTTAAATTATAACAACTTTAATATATTTTTTAAATATATATTATCTAAAATGTTATTGGTTTAGTATACACTTCCACTATTTATAATAATTCTTATTTTTTTTAATGAAAGAAGTCTGTAATAAAAGCTTATTTAAGCTGTTAATACTGTGGGCTAGGAACTTTTGTGTTGTATCACATGTTATACTTGGTTCCATACCGTACCAAAACTCTGTATGTTAGATTGATAGTCCTAATCATAGATGTAGTAATAATAAACTATAATTTTTTTATAGATGTAGAACTGGAGAACAATTAATAAGTGAAGCTGATTTTTTAAGCGGACGTGCTGTCCGCTAGGTGGAGACAAATAAGGGGGCAAAAGAAGTGTAAACATTGTTTTAAATTTCACTTGTTTTCCGTAATAATTATATGGAATTTTGTGTGAGCGGTTTTAAGTAAGATAATATCCTGGCCGAAAAACGATCGTTTTGTTTGCTTACAGGGTTTAACTTGATAAAACAAGTCCAAAAGTTCATTATTCCATGATAAAAATCATAAATAAAGCGTAAAATAATTTTTTTACATTTAGTCCCAGCAAAGATAGCCTCAAATGAGCTATCAATCAATGTCATTATAATGTATATGTTATATGCTTCAAATATAACGAGAGAAAGCTTTTAAATGTACATTTTTATTACATTATTTTATCGATACTGCAAGTTTATAACTTCTATAAAACAAGAATGAATAAATATTTGTTTCTTTTAATACATATTAACTGCAGTTAATTATTAGAACTTTTTTTAATTGACCTTTGGTAGGTTAGCGAATAGATTTGGCGATAGAGTGAGAACTCTCAAACCACCAGTTGCCAGATTGCAATAGATGTCTTTTTAACTCTATTATTTATACTGATATTTTACTATTTACTTTTAAAAACTGTTTTAAAGTTATCTAATTTTTCTGTTTTGGTAATTTAAAAGTATTAATTTTTAAAATCTTTTAAAATCTTCTTATACTCAGTCAAGTTTAATTTTCAAATTCTTGCCCCCTTATTTTTTTTCCGCCAAAAAATAGCGCCCCCTAACCGGCTTTAATTCTGACTTAAGGGGATATGTTCATGCCACTTAAAATTAGTGGCATTCAAATAATTTAATGTTTAACAATTCTTAGAGTAGATGGCAGCACGTACATCATATTCTCATGATATTCTAATATTTTAATTTGCCCGAAAATTAATTCTGTGAACTCTGAACCTGAACACATCCACACCTAGTAGTAGTTTAGACATAGTTTGGATGTAGGCATATACACGGAGTGTGTAAGAGCATTATACACTTGGGAATGCACACTCTATAGTTAAGTTAGAATAGTAGTAGATAGGGAAAAAAATAAAAATGCTCACTGGCTAATAAAACGACATCGTTGACAAAAAAATAAAAACACCTTTACTAACACCATCATATATGGATAACGGAATAAAAATAACGAGCTAACATCGACGAATCTTAATGTCACCCGCAAAATCGAGAATTATATCATCTGCTTCTGTGGCTAATCGCCATAAAGAACAGAGATAATTAATATACCGATTGAAAAACGTTAAGATACTATTAACAAGTTAAGAATTAATATATATATATATATATATATATATATATATATATATATATATATATATATATATATATATATATATATATATATATATATATATATATATATATATATATATAGTCAAAGCCATAAGGCAAAGGCCCTTTAGGCACAAAACTCGCGAATTCCGAGCATCAAGACCATGTGCGGCATACATGGGCTTAATGGCCGGACCACCTTCGAGCGCCCAGCCGACGAGGAGAACAAAATTCGTTTTGTCAAATCGTCGGCTGAGTGAACGAGCACACACAAACACTTCCGATCAGAGAGCCGCTAGCCCCGGCTGGGGACTCTCTGATCGGAACACACGAATTTTTAGGGACCTCAGATCCGACGTTAAGATAAAACAAAATAGAATCAGTAAAGTAAATAGGGAGAAAAGCCGACATTTAGGCTACCGCTACAGTTAGGTGGCATAACCACAATTACTAAAAACTTACTTACTTCATTACCCAAAGTACCTTAAGTAAACTCCGAGCATGTGACAAAAAGAGACGCTGACATACTTACTTGTTAAAGACAGAGACACAACAAACAACGAGAAAAAAGATGCTGTCGTCACTTAGCTGTACAGACTGCTCAGTCTACTTTAATATATACGTCTATGATAAAATGCATTAGGCTTTCACGGCCATCGTCTAACTTCAGACCTCAGTAGACAACGGCCTAACAGCCCGAAAAAACAGTTTATACGTCTATGGTTTGCAAATGGTATGGAAAGGTCAGAAATATTATTGATTCGCATAAAATAAGTAAGCCAACTATATGCGCTGGACCGCAAGAAAAAATAACCAAATACATGATTGGCAGTAAATACCCAACACACAATATTCAGGTATTCGTCAATGTCAACAAAATGAAAAATTCGACAGCTATACATATATTAGACTGTTCTAAAATATTCTGAATTACCTACAACTATTTCAGTTGAGACATACTCCAATTCTAGTTATAAACAACCTTTTGTAGACATTTTCACAAATGTTTACAGTAAAATTCATAACAACTAACTATAATGCTTATGATTGGACTATATATTTTTTCTAGTGTATAGTAGCTAATCATATTGAGCAATTAATGCCAGAATATGAGAAAATAGTGTATAAAAGTGATACTAAGACATGATAAATGATAGCAATGTCATCCACATCTATGATAAATGTTGACCATATTGTTTCAGGTCAAGAAAATTCATAATCCATAATGACACTTGAACCTACCTATTGTATTGCTTTGCCTAGGTGCAGTTTGGTTACCACCAGGTACGTCTGGAGCTCTTCGGTGAGGAGTTCGCGGTATATCACAACCTCTAGCAAAAATTGGCGTTTCTGGTAGACTGCACGACGTTTGTAGATGATGTTCCTCCTGTGGACTTTGTTGTGAGGCCCGCTTTTGGAACGGTCTTCGTTTTTCCTGCAATTCCGTCGGAAGTGTTCTACGCTCTGAGGGAATGTTTCTATTCGATGAAGTGAAGAAATTGGTCCTTCGACCTAAAAATAGAATTATTAGTATCTTCAAGAAACAAATTGTTCATTCGTTTTATAGAAGGCGGGGTATTTTACAACAGAATGCATGAATGCCTGCCTTTTCTTTTTAAAAGCCTGTATCCGTTTTCATTACATGTTTTAGTCTAGTTGCATCTAATCGGACCATGGTAGAGCCGAAAACAGACTCGGAGAGGGAAACTCATAATGCTTCTTTCTAATTAAGTGGTCCCGCTCCGCCACTCTCACGGTCACTGGTTTGGGTTCTATCACTAGCAACGCGCTACAACTATGATGTAACACGTCTTAATGTCCACCAAGACCAAGGACAAACTTTCAGAGAAAAAGTTTCAGGCAACAAAGACAGCCATAGGAAGATAATTGGTGATTGATTCATCTATTGGGAATAGTAAATTTTATTTGACAGCGTTTGTAGTGTGTTTATAAATTATTTTCGTGTCATCTAAATATTCCATCCTTTTTCGTACTTTGAATATATATATTTTTTTAACACACAGTTGTTATAACTACTCTTCTTCTTCTTTTTAGCCTTCTGTCGTCCATGTTTAGACATTGGCCTCCCCCAACTCCTTTTATCGGTCTCTATCATGAGCAACATATTTCCAATTTGTTCCGGCTATTCTTTTAATGTCAACCCATCTCATCTGTGGTCTTCCTCTTAATCGTTTACTTTCGTAAGGTCTCCAATGTATTGTAGTATTCCAACGTTGGTCTTTTTGTCTAGCAGTGTGGCCCGCGAAGTTCCAATTAAGTTTGGCAATTTTTGTTGCTATGTCCTCGACTTTTGTTTTGGATCTTACCCAGTCGTTCCTCTTTTTATCTGACAGTCGTATACCTAACATTGCTCTTTCCATAATAGTAGTTAGTATAACTACTATTATGTAGTAACAGTAGTTATAACTACTAACTGTTACGATATGGCTAAAACCACGTCAACGGAGTGATATGAAATATTTTTAAGGGTTTTCATTTTTAGAGTATGCCTGGTAAACCACTAAATTCTCAAACACAACATCTCGTGTTAAATGTGTTGGAGTATTTCGACCGAATTTCGAATGAATGTTACCTGTTGAATAGATGAAAATGGCTCCTTTCATCTGTTCGATACCTAACAACGTTTCTTTTTTTATGCCGATAAAACATTATTTTAGACAGTTTAAGGATTTTGCTGGTTCAGTACCATGCTTTGTCGGTGTTTACCTTCTTTTATTATACCACTATCCTTTTCAGATTCTCAGAGGAAATGTACGACCCTTTCTTTTTCCAATTCGCATTCTCTTCACCATGATTTCTTCACAATACATATGTTATAGAGATGTTTTCTCAGTTTAAAATGTCCCACCACTAGATCTGTGACCGTATTCAGATCTCGTCCGATAATATTTATTACACTGAATAAAGGCTTCCTGTCAATGTTGCTGATTTCTAGCAGCTGTTGGCTTTATTTAAGTTTGCTCCTGAATACCCCTTTATGACTCTTTTGATGCCCCAGATTGATTCTGGACCTTCAAAAATTCCTCTAGATCCTTCGCTTTACTACAAAGTTTGCTACTTCATTCTCAACTCTTTTATGTCCCAGTAACTATGTGGGACTTACTTTACTGTCATGTGTCAGTTTTTAAGGGGCCCTCGCAGTTTTATTTTACGTTTTGGTTTAATTGATTTATTAAAGCACTTCAAACGTACAAAAACATGTATAAATACTACGAAAAAGACCAGTAATATAAAGAGTTATAGGTACTATATACAAAAATATTTTACCTCGACTATAATTAACATCCATAGATCTAGTCTTAAGACTATTGGAGCCCGGTTCACGATGGGCAGGCACTGCGGGCGGCTCGTTACTATTGGGCAGCGTGTCAGCTCTGCTTTTATGTACAGGATGTAAAATTTCCGTGTATTCATCTTCGTCTTCTTCCACAGGCGATGGAGGTAATGGAGGAAATTCATGCTGTAAAACCTCCACTCGCACAGGAAAATCAGCCGAAGTTGAAGTTGGAAGTGGACGCGGTTCTCGATGAGCTATAAGCATTTCTTTAGCGCTTTCAGATTTTTGGATGCCGTTTCGCTTAGGAAACGGAATGCCACCTAAAAGTTAAATATAGCTTTAAGATATTTTGATCATAAAATAACTAAAAGTGATATATAATAAAGTAAGTTGTATGTTAACGGTGTAATATAAAAAGATGTTAGTAATATTTATACAGATGGATAACTGGAAACAGTTCACCCTGATATCTGACAATATTCAGTAGATTTTACGAAAATGCTAAAACACAGACATGTGTTTTAATGATACAGACATCTGTCAGTTGTCAACTTCTCTCTTTCAGTTCCACAGTCCCTTAATTTTAGATATTTAGATATTCCCCTGATTTTTATTTCTATATTTATCACTTTGTATTTTTGGCTAATGTCTAAATTTTATCCATTACAGAAAAAACTTTATTATTCGTCCTACTGAGGGCGATTGAATATGGAAGCAGACTATCTTATGTTCATCAAAGTTCCACATGGATCCACATGTTCTGATTTACATACGGATGCTCCCAAACAATATTTTGCCTTGCCCTCCTAAATCTCCTGATCTTTCACCAAATGAACACGTCACGAGACATTTTGTGAAAAAAATTACTCCGTTTACTTCATCCTTCACCAACCCTTGCGGCATTTTAACATGAGATACACGTAGCTTGTAATGAGATATCTCAAGAGAAAAGTGAGCATCTCGTTATTAGTATGGCCAGGCGTCTTTTGAGTGCAAAAGACATCGTGTAGATCCAACATACTATTAATTTTTTACATTTTTTCCAACAGTTGGATTTTTTGAAATTTTAAGCAGTTACTTACCAAATCCTGTTAGACATGTATACAAAAAATTGTTGTTATAAATTCAGTATTATTAGGTATTCTTTTTTTCTATGTCATTTTGTATAATATTATAGATCTATTTAATTACGACATCATTTTGGAACAATACAGTAAACAATAACCGAAAAAACATTTAAATCGTGGACATTTTTCCGCAATGATTTTTTTAACAGGTACAAAAGCACCAAACATTGTTGCTGTACAAGTTACAATAGGGACATTTAATTATATTTGAACATTTTTAGCAACTTTGTTAGTGCCGAAGAAAGCTTGATTTATGTATGTGTATTTGTGTAAAAAAAATGGATATGTGACTAGTATTTCACTACAAGATGGTGAACCATTTCATTTTTCTAGC
Organism: Diabrotica undecimpunctata; assembly: GCF_040954645.1. Taxonomy (NCBI): domain Eukaryota; kingdom Metazoa; phylum Arthropoda; class Insecta; order Coleoptera; family Chrysomelidae; genus Diabrotica; species Diabrotica undecimpunctata. The sequence goes on along the minus strand of NC_092810.1, from coordinate 142,040,009 downwards.
CCTTAAAATTTTTGTTAGTGCTGTACTAAGATGTAACTACACTATCTCGTAGACTGTTTTTATTTCGTCTAAGTACACAGTACTTCAGTTTCTATGCTATTAACTTTGTCTGCATGTGACTATGTTAAAAGTATGTAATTTTTTCTAAGAAATTAACTGCGTATTATAGACACAACTGCATTTCCTCCAAGTACCTAATAAAAGTGTCATATATTGCCACTCAAATTTTAATTAGTCTAGCGATCATACAAAAGAACCGACCACCTCGATTTTATCTCATTTCTTAGTTTGTTGTCGCAATGGCCGCTAACGTCAAGTTATAAGTTAATTAAGTACAGTTCAGTAGTGGAAAATGCACGTTTGTGGTAAGTTTAATTATTTTTTTAGCCCCTTTCGTTTAAACATAAACCTATAGAAGTATTTATCTTACTTCCTAGGGTTTTTTCAATACACGTTTCAATGCAAGGCTGATTGCTCAGTCTGCTCTTATTATCTCATCAAATTCTATATTACTGTTTTTCTGTTGACGAGAAGAGGGTAATGTACGCTAGTTTTCTGTCACTTCTGACGCCTACCTGCTTTTGAAGTTAGAATATGGGCCGAAGAGGTGAATGTCCTTCAATTCACCGCTGACCAATTTTGAGCTAGTGTCATCATTCTCCTTGCCTTTATCCTTATGAGGGGTCGGCTTTCCTAATTACATTTCTCCATAAGTTTCTATCTTGAGTCATATCAATATTAATAACCTTTACCGACATGACCTGCCTAAGCATCTCCCCCAGGTATTTTTTGGTCTTCTTTTCCTACTACTTCCAGGAACCAGTAGATTAGAAATTCTGCATATTGGGTGATTAAAGTCTGTATGTTGAACATGATCAAACCATCTTAACCTATGCTCTCTCATCTTGGCAACAATTGGTGCTACCCTTAGACTTCCCCTAATATACTCATTCCTAATTTTATACTTTTTTGTTACTCCACTCATCCATCTTAGCATTCTCATTTCCGCCAAATGCATTTGTTGTTCCTCTTTTTTTTCAACTGCCCAACATTCAGTTCCGTACATCACAGCTGGTCTTATAGCTGTTTTATAGAATTTTCCCTTCAGCTTCATTGGAATTTTTCTGTCACAAAATACACCACTCGCTTCCTTCCACTTCATCCATCCAACACTAATTCTACTTCATGCGTCTCCATCTATTCCCCCATTACTCTGTAACACCGATACTTCTTTTTCTTTTGGTGCCTATTCGTTTCGAATATTGGCGATCATTCTGGCTTTAATTATTTTATTAACTGATGCTTTAAATAGATTAGTTGTTGTTGTGGAGAACCATTTCCTCAGATTTTTTAACCATGATATTCTTCTTCTCCCAATTCCTCGCTTTCCGAATACTTTGCCTTGAAGGATTATTTCCAGTAATCTGTATTTAGTGCTGTTTCTCATTATGTGTCCGAGATATTCTAACTTTCTCCTTTTAATCGTATATATCACTTCTGCTTCTTTCCCCATTCTTCTTAGTACAGTCTCGTTGGTTTTCTTGTCCGTCCATGATATCCTTAGGATTCTTCTGTATAGCCACATCTCGAAGGCTTCAAGTTTTTTGTTCATCGCTTCAGGATTCAACTCCGTAGTATAATATCGAGAAGATATAACATCGTAGGAGCCTTACTTTTATCTCCAGATTAAGGTTGTGACTTTTAAAGAGTTTGGCCATGTTGTTGAATGCACTCCTAGAGTTCTCTATTCTGTATTTTACTTCTTGTGAGTGATCCCATTGATCGTTTACTATTGTTCCAAGATAGGTAAACTGTTTTACTCGGTCCACTGGTGTATTCTTGATAAGCAGTTGGACGTCTCTAATTTTATTTTTGCTGATGACCATAAATTTAGTTTTTGATATGTTCACTTGTAGTCCAAATCTTTCACTTACTTCATTTAGTTTATTTATTAGCTGCTATAAATTGTTTAAACTGTCTGCAAAATTAACGGTGTCATCTGCATAGCGGATGTTATTTACGCATTCTCCATTTAAAAGGATTCCATGTTCGCAATTTTCCAAGGCTTCACTAAATATTTCCTCTGAATATAGGTTGAATATAGGTGAAAGTATACATCCTTGTGTAACGCGTCCAAAATCTGGATCGCTTTCGTCGGTTCATCTCCAAGATTTGTTTTTATTGTGGTTGATTGGTTCCAGTATAAATTTTGTATTATACGCCGGTCTTTATCATCTATTTGGGCGTTTGTTAGAACATCCATCATTTTTCGGTGTTGAACTTTGTCACATGCTTTTTGGTAGTCCACAAAGCAGGCGTAGATATCGCAAGTCATATCTCTGCATCTTTGGAATAATACCTGTAGACTAAACAGTGCATCTCTCGTACCTACGCCTTTCATGAATCTAAACTGTGTGTCTTGTATTCTCTCTTCGCATAGCTTGTATATTCTGCGATGTATAATTAAAAAAAAAGTTTTAGTGTTTGGCTCATTAGACTTATTAGCCTATATTCTCCGCACTTTTTCGCTCCCTGTTTCTTTGGTAACGTAATAAAATCTGAACTAGCCAATCTTTTGGAATATTGCCTGTGTCATAAATATTATTGAAGATTTTACACTCTTATTCTTAAAGATTCATTATCAAGAAGTTTAACAAATTCAGACTGTACTCCGTCTGGTCCTGGAGCTCTCCCTTCTTTTAGTGATGTTATGGCTGCTCTTATTTCTGCCACTAGTATAGGTGGTCCCGGTTTTGTAGGTATTGGGGACTGGTTCTCCCTCTTCTCAAAAAATAAATTTTGTATGTAATTTTTCCAGGTATTATCAATACTCTCTTTGTCCACGATTACCTGTCCGTTGTCATTAATAAGTTTAATTACTCTTCTGTTTTTACATGTGCCTGTAATTTCTCTTATATATATATATATATATATATATATATATATATATATATATATATATATATATATATATATATATATATAAGGATACTTCCCCTATAACGATTAAAATAGTAAACGTTGTTTGGTTCGTCATAAGGATAATGTATTAATTTTTTCTCTGTACCGATATCCTTCTCTCCTTATAGCGATGACCTTTCAGTGGTCAATAATGGACTAATGGTGTATTTTTTAAATTTTTTGTTCGAATACCAATTTCAAATTTCAATAGAACATATCTCGGTTTGTATTGAGTTCACAGCAAAATTAAATCAATGAATCTCTTTGTTTTTTTTATAAATTTCATTTTTACCCCTAACAGTTTTTTGATAAAATAAAAGATGTTTGAGTTATTCGTGAAAACCGATTAAAAACGTGTTTTTTACAAAATTCAATCCCGATAAGTAAAAAAATATGCATTCAAAAAAAATCTATATAACATTTTTTGCTTCAATGTGTCCCTGTATCCATGTGTGATTTTTAATATAAAAATTTTCACCCCTGAGTCGGGGTGGTATTCACCCTCAAGGAAAAAGCACTTATCGGCATAGGGTAGATTTTGTTTGTTGAGGTATACCCTAGCTACTGTTAAAATTTCATGGAAATCGATGCGTCTTTAAGGAAATCGGAGGTGAACCTTAATAAACTGGACTATAAAGTTTTGTTAGTTTTTTTAAAAAATACACTTACCATCAATCAAAAGCTGTCTATAATATTCTTCCGTTCTCTGTATCTCACTGTGGCTATTTGATTTCTGCAAATCATTTCTGTGTCTGAAATCCCTAGTTGGTTTAGACGGAGCTCTTTTTTTCTCTCTACCTAGTCCATCTACGCCATTTAACACAAACAGATCATTCTGAATTACTTCTATGTCTCTCCTTTCTAGTAGCTCGCTAATATTTTGCTCTATTTTTCTCAAAGGCGATATCTCTGCGCTAGGTTGGGAACTTTCTACTTCTTCCTCTTCTTCTACAGTTACATCTAATTCACGTTTAGGAGTAAACTCTTCAGCATTTAAACTAGGTAAGGACACCACCCTGACTATGGGAGATATAACTGGGCTAAAGTCTTTGGCAGTCTCGGTTTTCGGGGAAACAAGATCTTGAACGACACCTTCTCTTACTAACGACTTTATATTATCAAAGGTAGTGCTATGTTTCCTCAATTCGAGATCGTACTTGCTTGGCGTGCTGGATCTACTGCTGCATAATTCTACGCTGTGTCTCGATGGAGAAGAACTTAGTTCCTGGCTGAGTAGTCTTGAGTTGTTCAAATCTAAACTCAATCTTGACTTAGGCGAATTGCTTAATCTTGAATGCGATGTGCCGAGATCTACACTATATCGAGAGCTCGGAGTGTGAAGGTCTCGACTCAAGCGATGACTAAGTTCACCACTAAATCTACTAGCTGGTATACTTAGCTCTGAACTTAAGCGGGAATTTAATGACGAATTTGAAGTTAGCGAACTGCCCATAGCCTGGAGGGATTTTCGTTCTTTATTAGCTAAAATAAAATCCGTTTTATATCATTAAGAAAAGTCAGGAATACCTATAAAATTAACATACCTCTTCTTATTATATATGTGCTATTTCCAGATATATTGGCACTGTTTAATTCGGCTGGTAACATCATGTGATCATCGGAATCTGAAAAGGGGGACGTAACTTCATCTTCTGTAGTGCAAGGTGGTGGATCTGGCCAATCTTCCAGTTCCTTTAGTCTATTAGGTATAGAACTAGTGCTAGAATAAGAACCTGATTTCCTTCTTCTTCTACCTATAACTTTGGTGCTACCTAAAATGTTTAATAATTATATATTTATAATTTTTATTAAAGGAGAACAAAGGGTTATATTAAAATACTAGCTACAATAGTCATTTAAATAATACTACAGTTAATTATACACTGTTTTTGAATCAGCTTGTTTATTCTACATTAGTTTTGAACAAAGGCACTCTTTTGGGAAATTTATATAATTATTCATGGTTTAAGTTAACCTTGATACCTATTAATTGTTTTCTTTGATGTTACTATTAATTCATTTTTAAATTATTCTAATATTTAATGAAAATATTAAGTTACACCTGTATTAGAGTAGATCTATAGAACAGTTAGAATACAATATAAATAACTGATATGTGCAACATTATATGGATCACAAGTGAATGGCCTAATAAGTGGTGTGCATCAGCATTTATCCTATCCATAACAAATAATCACTAACTGTATTGAGCAATTACAGAACCACTGCCCTTATTCCTCACATAAGAAATTCCTGCTACATATAATCAAGGAAAGGCTAAAAAACTCAACTTTTCTATGTTAATGATATGTCACTTGCAACTAGATATAAATTCATAGCGACTGCAGAAGAAACTTTATCGTCAGATATCTTATAAAAGAATGTTTTAAAAATCAAGTTTGTCCTAGCGCTAACAAAAGTGGAATATGCTGTTTTCATTTCAATAATAAAATGGCACATAGAAAATAGAACAAACATCTCGAAAAAGTCTACCAAATAAAAAACGAGAAATAATACATATTATTCAAAAGCTTTGTGTGAAAACTGGCGATATCCATCAACTACTGTGCGATGTTCAGTGATAGCCCTGATATATTATGCAGCAAAATACTGCTCTCCTGTATGGACAAATAACTCATACACACGGTATGTTGATACCCACTTTTAAAGAACTATGTTGCATATAAAAATCGAATCGTTAAGATATACTCCACGCCAATGACTTCCTTTCCCATCAGGAACATGTTAAATATAGTTTGGTAGTTAGTGTAGCTTGGCTATTGTGTAATTATGCGTAATGTCAACGTCATGTTTTTAAATGAGATAATGCCAATTCATATAAAATTGTAGCATGTTGATTGGGTTGAAAAGAAGTTATCCATCGATAATTATTTTATTTAAGTCATTTCTAAATTAAATATTTAACAGGTTATGGTCCCAGGAGAATCTTTGATAAATAGCTAGAGTAAAAATAAAGTAAAAGTGATAACGTGATAATGTTTACAGGTCAACAATTTCCCTTCTCACAGATATAATTTTAACAGTTGGAAATTTCGAGTTAAGACTTATTAAATGGAAAGAAAGTATTATCAATGATTGAACATTTAGATCCAACCGAGAAATAAAATTTTAGGGATGATGATGCAAAAGCAACGTCGATTATAGTTCACTGGGTTAAAGATAAGCATTTAGACATTATAAAAGATGCCGACACCGCTAAACAAATGCTGAAAGCACTCGAAGACGTTTTTGAAAGAAAAAGTGCATTCATCAAGCTTACATTAAAAAAAAGGTTGTTGCCTTTAAAATGTAAAAGAGACCAAAAACTGGAAGACCATTTTATGAATTTTGACAGAATTATAAGAGAACTGCAAGGTGTAGGTAGTAAGATAGATGAATCAATTAAAGTACGTCATCTTCTATTATCCCGTAATGAAGATTATTAATCAGTATTTACTGCAATAGAAACATTAAACAATGAGGTAACTATGGATTTTGTGAAACCTAGATTAATGGATAAAGTACTGAAAAAATTTAATAACAAAAAAAAACACCTAATGTGAGCAGGTAGCTTTTAAAGTAAACGATATTAAATGCTTCAAATAGGGGACATCTTAATTCTGTTTATATATATTATTGTCTATAGTGGGTGATCGACGTGCGAGCCATAATACCGCGGTTTTAAGAACGACGGTTTTACTCGCAGCTCGTTGGTGCTGATCGACTAGCGAGCAAAACGGTCATTGTCAACCGTCCACAGCTAACATGTGTTAAACTGAAAGGGAAGTTTTATGTTACCTCGCTTAGCATTCTACGAAATTACAAAAAAAAAGCGGAGACGCCCTAGACGTTGGGTATTTAAAAGTTTGACATATGCGGTAAGTCGAGTTGTTTTGTTTTTGTATTCTGGCGATGTACATTTCCATAAACAAACACAGTCTCGTAAACAATATATAAATTCTAATAAAAAGTCGTGGCTGAGAGTTCGCATATCCATTCTTAAAAACTGATCTTTTCACTAGAAAACTGCCGGTTTTGTTGGCCAGTAGTGATACACGCGATGTTTTAAATGACGAGCCAAGTAAAAAATAAAACAAACTGACGAGCCAGAAGCCAGGCTCGTCGGTATATAAAACTGCGGTAATGCAGTGATACACTGGCGAGCTTTACCGACGAGCCACAAAACTGCGGTTTTACTCGCCTGTCGATCAGGGCCTTATTGTTTATAAAATACAACCCAGCGATATTGATCAACTTAAAAGACGAATTGCAGTAACAATACTTTAATTTCATCTGTAAGTTTTCCAATTTGCAATATGAGTAATTTCTGCACATACCTAAAAATTCTAAAAAGTTTTTTGAGCTCATGTTTTCCTCAAAGAAGAATAGACCAATAGTTCGCTCGTTCAGTATACCACACCAGACATTAATTTTTTGAGAATACTGGCTTTTACAGTTTGTTACAAATATGGATTATCTACTATCAACTAGAGACAATAGTGGCAGTGCTACTGTATATGTACTGAAAGTGGTTACTATTTAAGTATTCCAGTTGATTTAATCATTACCTTTTCTTTTTTGTAAGGGATTATTTTTTAAAATTAGTTTTGATACTGTGACATATTCATTGAATGTTCTATTATTTTCATTACCATATCACAGCTAATATTGGATCGATCGGCATTTTTACCATAAAATATTGTACAAACTTCTCTGGCACTTATATCGTTTCTACCAAAAAACGTATTGAAGTTTCAAGTTTTCCTCTTCTTCTTACTTCACTTTTGGCTGCATACTAATGTATTGGTCAGCACATTTCTTATTATTGATGTGTTGGAAGGGGGTAAGTATAAGTTAAAGTTCAAGTTTGTGGGATTGTCGTAATGCCGTATTTTACATTCATTTACTGGCCTAAAGGCACGTTGAAACACAAATAGTTATTGTGACTGTTAAAAATAACAATTTTTGTGATCATGTAGAACACCGTAATTTCTGATGTTTTAGGAGGCACGTACAAAACATAAAGCGTAAAGTAAGCTGTTCCTTTTTTATGAAAGTAGCAAAGGTAGTAAAGTCGACCATAAACAGTTAAATCTTACAATGTTTTCGTCCCAAAAAATTTCTTTGGACTATTAACTTATCCACAGTAGAACAGATTTAATCTTTAAGAAGGTTTTCAAGCATCGTTAATTCATAATGTATTAATCCCTTAATAATTTTTTTACTGATAATAAAAATGACGAATTCTCTTTATATAATACTCCGAGAACACTTATTCGCAATGTTAAGTTTTTGTAGATACTTTAGACATTTTTATAACGTTAGTACACTAACTTTTAAGTATTATAAAGATTCACTTAAATTGTTTTTGAATAATTCGCGATGAAGTTTTTTGTAATTTTCGGTATTTGTTGGTTACTTTTTAATAAAGTCACTATGTACGATTGTTTAGTTAACGCACCTGGGGTAAGCAGAGCTTCATCATCTAAGGGTACTTCCCAAGCAATACTGGCTCTTTTATTACAAGCAGGTGGTGGTGGAGGAGGTAATATTCCTTCTAAAGAATCATCGGAAAAATGTTCATCGTCTGCTAACTCGCTAAGTGGTCGTAAGGCTGGGGTTTCATCCAAATCACTAGAGAGATTGTCTTCACTGCCGTGTCTAAAAATTAACAAAAACAAGCATTACTTATTTTTATTACTATAAGGTTTAATCAAACTACTGATGGTAAATTTTGGTAAATACTGATCCTGGGAAGTTTTATGGCTCATCTAAATATATCAACTGTATTTCTGGTGATGGAGAACTAAGTGAAGAGTGAAGAGTGAAGAAGACGATTTAGGTTCAGATTCAGATAATTAGTATATTCTGTTTAATGGAGAACTAAGTAAAGACGACTTAGGTTCAGTGTCATAATGAGTATATTCCTCGATGTCGTCAGTCCCAGTCTGATGATAGTGATAGCAATGAACAAAGGAATTTGGATGAAAATATACCTATTTGCTCTGGTATAAAAAGAATTGTCAACAAAAGAAAGAAATCTGAACACATTTTATGGGAATCAGGCCATTTGAAGCATTTTATTAAAAGTCATTATGCATTTAAAGGCGTTGTAGAGCTACCAGAATGTATCCTTGGGTTATAAACTCCTGCAGATTTTGTTTTTGTTTCCAAAACAATTAATATCCATGATTGTTAAACAATCAAACATAAAAGCTCTGCAGCATAACACAAACAAACCTGCCAATATTAAGAAAAATGAAATGGAGCAATTTATAGGAACTGAATATTTATGTCATTGGTGAAATTATTATCATCGAGAATTTAGTGGAATGCAACTGTAGGTAAACCACAAGTACCTATTTGAATCTATGACCTGCAATAGATGGGAAATTATAAAGAAACATCTTCATTTTAGTGATATACTAAACCCGGTCCTGTTGGTAATCCAGGCCATGATAAACTGTTCAAAATTACACCTCTATTAGACAAGATTAAACAACGCCTTTGACTGGTTCCCAAGGAGGAACATCTAGCTGTTGACGAACAAATTATCTCTACGAAATGCCGGCACCACCTCAAACCATATAATCAGACAAATCAACTGCAAAACAGGCAAAATGGGGATACAAAAATCAAGTATTTAGTGGTGTATCAGGTTTTAGTTATGACTTTGATATTTTTGCTGGTGAACAAAGCAATACTTTTCCAAATGGAGCGACTGATTTAGGAGTCAGTGGAAATGTTGTGACTAGACTGAGAGAGACAGTGCCGAAGAACGTTAATCACGTTAATAGTCCAAAATTAAAGATTTATTTTACAAAAAATGGATTGTTGCCTTTAGGTACGGTTCGATTAAACCGTGTTCCAAATTCAGGAATCCCATCCGAAAAAGAACTAAAGAAAAAACAACATGGTTTCATTGTAGAAAAAGTTGCCCTTGTTGAAGAGGGCATAAGTCTAATAATAACTTGGTTCGATAATATGTCCGTAAATATGTTATCAACTTACGTTGGTAGTGAACCTAGAACCATAAAACCTAGGTACTTCTGAAAAGAAAAAACGTACAAAGAGATTCCATGGCCTCAAGCTGTTGAAGTTTATAATCAGCTGATGGGAGGAGTGGACTTATTAGACTCGATGCTGGGGCTTTACAGAATCCATCTAAGATCACGAAAATGGTATAAACGAATTTTTTTTTTTCATATGTTGGATCTATGTGTTGTGAACGCATGGATACTCTGGCGTAGAAAAAATTAACAAAATTGCTATATGTTATTATTTAACAAACAAGCCATTTCTGATCATTTTTGTGAATCTGGGAAGTGACTACCAAGAAAGAGAGGTCATCCAATAGGACAGAATGGGACTCCAACGTCTAGTTATCAAGAAACTCTAACGTCTAATCGTCAAGGAACTCCTCCTGTATTAACCAATGGAACAAACCCAACACCAACAAAAAGAACAAGAAAAACTCCTGCAAGACATCAAGAGATACCGTTAAATTGCTACCTGTTAGATACTGCTCTCGAAACTATCTAACAATAACTTCAGATTTCTTCAGAAGTATTGTAAACCTAATACTCCGGCGACATGACTTGAAGGAGAAAAAATGTTGATTTTTTAAATTTATACTTTAAAGTTTGATTTAAAATTGAGCTTAGTAGTTAGTAAATTTCGATAAAATATTTACCTCTTAACTTCTCTATGTCTTTCTACAGCTGTAGGCACAGTTCTAGGAGGCATCCTAGTAGGTGAGGTAATAGGGTAGACGCAATGGTTGTATGGCAAGCTTCCAAAACGGTAGCCAGGTGGAGGAGGCGGCGGATTCAATGTAAAATCGTTGCTCTCCCAACCAAATGGACGTTGATGTTTCGTTTTTGGCTGTTAAAAAAATGTTTATTAATACTTTTGTGATAAAAAGTTATGTTACTGAAAATAAATTGTTTTCAAACTAAATTAAAAAAGTAATAATTACTTTAATTATTGCTTTTTTAATTTAAAAGTTATAAATTATTTATTAATTAGGACAAGAAAGAATATTTATAAAATAAAAAAAATGTGTCAATATTAGAATAATATGACAAAAAGCGTTCCTTCTTGTAATTCTCGTTATTTTAAAATTTATTAGTTGATAGTCTTCGTTATGAATACTGATCAATTTTTTTTCAGGCCTCTTAAAGACTTTCTTTTTTTTGTGATTAATATTTTGCTCCCAATAAAATGAGTGCCTTTGATACTACCAAGTATAATAGTACACTGATGAAGCATTACACGGGACCTTTTACCAGAGACTACTTTTACCTTTTTTACGTACCGTACGCCCAAATATAGTTGAAGATCGATGTATACTCTTATACCGCTGTGGCGCCCTTGAGGGGGGACTAATAGAATATTATTTTATACCGGTATATATTATTTTTAATCGGTATAAAAGGAAGCTGATGAAAAAATACATGACATATAAAGAAATAAACGCTCATACGGTATTCATTGATCTTGAGAAAGCATACGAGTTCCTAGAATTTTGTGATGGGCGCTCAATACGAAAGCAGTTCCGAGTGAATATGTGCAGATTGTGGGAGACATAATAATGTCGCTTACAGTAAATTGTAATGAGATCATAGAACAAGTCCAATAACATATCTACCTTGGTTAAATTCTAAAACTTGACAAAGATAACCAAGGTGCGGAAATCATTAGAAGAACAATATTGGCATGGGCAGGATTTATCATGATTATATCGATGACTAACCTGGACCTTAACTAAGACAAATATAAACAAACTAGCCACAATAGAAAAGGCAATGTTAGGTATATACTACTAGGACATATAATGCGCCATAGGGAATTTGAGCAGCTCCAGGTAATATTAGAAGGCAAGATTGAAGGGAAAAGGGGCATAGGACGAAAGAAAAAATCTTGGCTACGAAACATCAGAGATTGGACCCACATAAGAGGAAATGAATTAATTCATTAAGCCCAGAACAGAGAGAAATTTGCCATATTGATCGCCAACCTCAACAGAGAAGGCACTTAGGAGGAGGAGGTATACTACTGTCAGATAAAAAGAGAAACGATTGGGTTAGGTTAGGTTAGGAAGTATATTGCTCAGGATAGAGATCGATGGAAGGAGTTGGGAAAGGCCTTAGCCTAGAAGGCTAAAAAGAAGAATAGGAAGAAGTGAGCAACATGTATAAAGGATTAATAACTGGTGTTAGGATAGGTGTGGGAGATACTCATAAATTTCATGTAAAAAAAGTATTGCACCAGAGCTCGGTGCAGTCCTTATTGATTCTCATGGATATTTTTTCAGAAAACAGCAAAATTACAGGGTCCCAATCCCCGGTGTTTATTGTGTTCTAATGATGTAGTGTTAGAAGGAAATACTGAAACGGATTTAGAACAAAAACTGAAAAAGTGGAGCGAAGCTCTTGAGGAAAAAGGTTTAAAACTTAGTAGGACAAAAAGAGAGTATTTGGAATGTTCATTTAAAGATGAAGTTGTTACAAATAAAATGATAACTTTGGATGGTAAAATGATTATGAAAAGTAATAGTTCTAAGTACCTAACATGGGTATTACAGTTAATAAGGAAATAGAGGGAGATGCGTCCAGTAAAATTAGGATTGAATGGATGAAGTGGAAGGAAACGAGTGGTGTGTTGTGTGATACTTACAGAAATTCAATGAATATTATTTACACAGAATGGCTTTAGCTTCGATACATAAGGATTATTTATTCTAAGGTTTAATGTATCTTTTAGTAATTATTCTGTTAATATCTTTTCGAATAAAGTATTTCGCTGGATTTTTTTAACTTTAGTGAAGTACGTATTTTACAAAGCGCGATATTAAGTACTTGGAAGAACACACTAGATGAATTTAAGTACATCGTTCGTCCTTGCAGTCTACCTTATTTATTAGCAATATGATATGATACTACATTTGGCTTTCCGATTGCAGTGAATAAAATTAAGAATTGATTAGGTCATTATCTAAGCTTTATTTTTTCTTGCCTCATAAGATGCTATGACACACTTGTTTATCTAATTCATAGACACTAGTTAATTCGTCAAAACACTTCAAGGCTATACCCTATAAATTCCATATTAATCCATTACAAAATCCCTCTTGATGGACAAGCCATGGTTTTAACACACCCACACGTCTTCCTGGAAACAAAATGTTACATATACTGAAATGTGTGTGGTTCTACTTTCATCTTTTATTTCTTGTCCGATCAATCACAGACAACATTCCAAATGAACAACACGGAGTTGATGAAATTCCTTGGGCAGACTGTACCCAATCTTATTTAGGCCAAACAAGCCGTAGAATCCAAAATAGGATTTATGAACATTCCATTTCCTTTCTCAATTCTGACTCAATTTTAACTCTATGCCAACATCTTCATACAGGTCACAAAATTTATTTTTAAACTAGAGGACCCCCATCCGCTTCTATAAACCAAGAATTATCCGAGAGGCCATAGAGATTAAAACAAGAACAAATTGTCCCAATAAAAGAGATGAAGGCATCCGATTATCTTCGACATAGAGACATTTTATAGATCCTTATTCTACTAGGACCAATTTCAGAAAAAATGTCGACTTTATAATAAGGTCAGTAACTTAAACATCTCGTTCAAAACTAGACACAACTTCAAGTCCATCTTTAGCGAAACCGAAGATAAAATTGACACATTTAATAAAAGTGGCATTTAAAAACTGTCTTGTGGAGTTTGTAACACGACTTATGTGGGTGGAAAAATAAGAACCCTTTCTCAAAGAATCAAAGAACATTTTACATACAAACTTTCAAAATTGTTTATACTGTTGTTAAAAGCCACGTCTATAGTTAAGACTTAAAAAAACGAATCACTAAAAAGATTATTACAAGAAACAAAAAAAGAGATAAAAAAGTAAAAGACAACTTAATTAACTTTGTTCATAAACGTATAATTTATTGACCCTTTATCACAGATATATAAAATGTAACTGTCAAGAACAATAGACAAACAATATAACAATGAAATGGTTAAATAGCTGTGTTTCAAAGCAATCGACTACATATTGAAAACAATTTTAATCAACATGTAATGTTTTATATTTAAATGATTTCAATTAGCATTTAACTAAATAGAACTGAAGTTATTTAATTTATGTCCAAATTAAATAAAACAGACAGCTGAGTTGGTAAAATTTAAATGTCTCTTTTAGACTCCCGTTCTAAAGCGATGTTTACGCTGTAGGTGGTAATTTAGCGGTGTAATCTGCGGTTCCAGCTCATGATGATTTTCAATCAGATCGGTTTTGATGTTTACACTTTAATTCAGAGTTTAGTACGCCCAATTAACTTCGAATATAATTAAATATAAGAATTTAAAAAGTTCTATGTAAAAAAACTCTATTTATTATTAAAAAGGAATTCGATAACCAATAATTTTCATTTTAAATTCAATGTAACAAATCTTTTCTTCTGCTTTATATGTAGACACGACTGTCTGTTTTTCAATGTGCTATTCAATGCTTCTATTTATTACCCAATCCTCTTTGCATCTCCGTAATGTATCTGTACTTCTAGCTTTTTTCCATAGTGTCTTGCCATGAATTTTCTAAGGGTTATCATCTCTGCTGTTTCTTCGTCTTCTTGAAGTTCCTTCTCCTATCAGAGGTTGGAAATCAATATGGTGATTTTAACTTTTCTTATAGCTGTTCTAAATAATTAAGTTAAACTCATACTAAACCATTCCCTTAAATTTTTAAGCCACTGCCATGGGCGCCGCCAGGACTACTTTCAGGGGGCGCATCTGCTTTTCGTGGGAGTGCATTTGCATCTGCACATACTATTAACTAATATAAAATATATAACTATACATGTATAGCTACGTCTTTTCTTTCCGCACCCCACTGCCGGCGTCCATGCCAACAGTAAATGTCATTATTAGTCTAATGATTGTTTTGTGCGTTTCATGTCTTTCCCGATATTTCTATTGTTCCATATTGTTTCATTGTGGCAGCCTGCGGCTCTGTTTGCTCTATTCACTTGATCTTCCACTTATGTTTCGAGATTTTTGTACATAGACAATGTGATGCCCAGATTATTTTTGTTCAAGATACTAGGTGGTTTTATAAGAAGTAGTCTCATTTGAAATCAAAAATATGTTTTTCCAGAAAATTCTTTTGTTTTATTCGATAAAATTCGATATTCACTTGACTTAAACTATTCTAGGGATTTTCCAAATTCTGTATGCTGTCTGAATATAATTCTGGAAGCTCTGCAAAATAGGTGGTCGTTTCGGTAATTATCTCTTCGTTCAGGCTACAATACACAAACGAAAACCCATAATAATCCTAGGGGTGCAAATCAGAAGAATAAGTCGGACGGGAAAACAATTAAAAGCTCAACTCATGAACCTTTGCAACCGTCATAAGATTCTTGCGAGTCTGTGTATTGTCTGAGAGAAAACATTATTTTTTCTGCATATGGGAGCGATTTCCACTGAATTCCTACTACAATTTGACAAATAATAAACACTGATATAAGCTATTAATAGATTAATCTTTTTTAAGATAGTCAACCTTTTCAATCTCAAAATATAGTAGCCATAATCTTCCCGATCTATTGAGCCACTCTTAGCGGCTTTGGATCAATTTTGCCGGCTAAAGTACACTACCATTCTGGTCTATCGTGTGTAGTAATGGATCTAGGTTTCCAGGCTGTAATAAGGTCCGGACACTGCTGAGAAGGGTCACACTATAATATTTTTGGTCAGTGGTGGCTCCCATTGACAGGATAATTTTTTCATATTCCAAACTTAGTTCAAAATATGACTAGTGTGTTCTTTACTAAATCTTGTAATCCTTTGGCAATTAATCGCCCCTTTCATTTTACGATCACAAAACCGTTTCTTTGACTTTCTTCACGGTTACATATTTTCCGGTGCAACTGAATCGAAGATCTGTCCAGTACGTGGTTCATCTAATCTAGATATACTGGCACTACGACATTTAAGAAACCAAAATTTGACAGTCTGGTCTGAAGGAGCATCCTTCTTCTTCTTCCTGAACTTTTCCCTTTTCCTTTTGGATATGACCAAACCATTGCAGTCTTTGTTCTTGAATCTTTTTTGAAACTGTGGTCATCTCGATTCTTTCCCTAATCAAGTCGTTTTTGATCCTGTCCCTTCTAATCTTACCCAACCGCCGCCGTAACATTTTCATTTCAGATAACTCCATCTTCTTTTCCTGAATCTTTTTACAGGTCACACTTCACCGCCGTACACCAACGTAGGTCTCACCACACTCTTATAAATCTTTCCTTTCAGTCCTTCCCCGATTTTTAGATTACAAAGTACTCCGCTCATTCGCTTCCAGTTAAACCAACCAACTGTATCCGGTGGGTAATTTTTCGATCTAGTGTCCCATTTACCGTTACGTAGGAGCCAAGGTATTTAAATTCTCCTCCTGGTCTTAGTTTTCTCCAAGCAATTTTAAGTCCCCAACCATTCCTCTTCTTTTCAACCACATATACTTCGTTTTCGACCTGCTAACCTTAAGTCCTCCCTCATCAACAGCCTTTTCCAACACTCCAGTTTCTCCTTTAACATATCTTTGCTCTTCTCTAGTAACACAATATCATCAGTAAAGGGCATTGACCAAGGAGCCCCTACCTTATTTTCTCTGCCAGTACATCCATAACAATATTAAAGGGGTAAGGACTTAGTAAAGAGCCTTAATGCAAACTAACGGTCAGCGTCACTGGAAAACTTTCGGTCAATCAGGCAGCAGTCCTTACTTTGGAGTACGCCCCCTTATACATTTCCTTTATGAGTCTTCCTTATTTCTCAGGAACTCATTTGACTTTCATACATCTACATAGCTCTTGTTAGGAACGGTATCGTACGCCTTCTCAAGATCTATAAATATCAAATATTCTTCTCGCTGTATTTCTCTATTAACTGTCTCAAAGCAAACAAGGCATCCGTTGTCCTCCTCCCTGGCATAAACTTAAACTGTTCTTCTCCTATCGATGTCTCTCTCCTTAACATTAGCTCTATAGTTCTCTCTCAAATTTTCATTCTGTGCGACATTAACTTTATCTCTCTATAGTTCTTACAGTCCTGAATGTCCACTTTATCTTTATACAATGATACTATCACACTCTCTCTCCATGCATTGGGCATCATTTCTTCCTCATATATCCTACTCATTATTTGTCATAAAAAATTATTTATGACAAAAATATTATTTTATGGCAAATTCCATCAGGTACTACTGCCTTAACATTCTTATTTCTATTTAACTTCTCGACAACTTCATCTCTCGCTATCCCCGTTATTACATTCTCTGGTGTTCTTCATTTAGCAATTTTCTAAAGTGCTCATACGATCTTTGATTTATTTCAAGATCGGTTCTTAATACTCGCCATTTGATGACTTGTCCCTTGCTTTAGCAATGCTGTATAACCTTTTCATCCCATCGAGTGTTTACAACTGTGCAGATATATACCTTGTATATATCCTTATCCTCCTCTCTTTTAGATCTGTTATAGTGCTTTCTAGCCCCTTTCTTCTCTCTAACCTTCTGTTGCACTATATCTTACACTACTGTTTGTATATTTTTCCTCAAGCTCTTGAAGCACTCTACTCTTAAAGACTAAATCTTTATCCTTTAACTTCCAGCACTTTACTTTCTGGTGTCCTACTTGCTTTCCGTTCCGCCGTACCGGTATCTCCGTATCCACTATCACCAGCATTAGTTATATTATATTTAATTAGGTTTCCTTTTGTTTTCTTCGCTGTTTTATTTCTCAAAATAAGAAAGTTTAATCAGAGATCAAAAACAATATAAGCATCTGTCAAAAATATAGTAATGGTTACATCGCGCTAAAATTTGACATGTATGCCTAAAAAGGTTAGACTTTCTAGATTAAGATCGAAGCGCCCTAATCGGACGATAAAAAAGAACGTTTCTCCTATCAAAGACATTAATTTCGAGAGTAATTTTAAACGAAAAAGAAAGAGTAATTAAAATTACTCAGTTAAATAATTATTGAGGAGTGTAGGAGAGAATCAACTACACGGATAAATACCTATGCGTTAAAACGTTGGAACCTGCCATCAGGGTCGGCGATCACGGACCTGCAAGGGATACCCTGCAGGCGGGCGCCAAGATGAGCTTTTTTTCTGCTAGTATTATACAAAATAGTAAAATATAAAAATAAATTTTTTATTATGTGGATTTAATTCCAATACGCTAATCTGTGTTTGTTATTTTTGCACACACACGTAAAATATACAACACATACAATTAATACCCTGTAGTAATATAATTAATTGGTAAATATATTATGTTTCAAAAAACAAACAACTTGGCGCTTATTCGAAATGCTTTATTTTATTCAAATTTCTGTGAAGTTGTTCAAAGGCTATAGCGGGATAAGATGGTCAAAAGTTTTCCCGATCAGCACCGCTACTTGTGCTTTCAATAAAGCATATAAAAACTTGACTTCATAAAAATTTTTAGCTTCCCAGAGGCCATAGAACGTCTTAAATCTAAAAAAAGAAGCTTATTTTTTCTGGACGCAATTTTGTCTTAAAAAATCTGAAAAAAATCATGAAGATGTATCTATCGAATACAAAATAGCCTGATTTTTTCAAATTTTTATATTGAAAATTGAGTCTAGGAAACATCATTGAAATTTTCAATAATTTCCTAGGTTATGTTAATAATATTTGGCTAACTTTTAAATAGTTTTGCACTTTTGACCATCTTATCCCGCTATAGCCTTTGTTTTTGTCTTTGCAGTGAAAAGCGTAAATGAATGATTTGTAGTAAACTAATTTTACATAAAATTTAGTTTAATAGGAGCTTTGGCAATTTAGTATTCTATGTGTCTATTAATACAGAATAGTTTGTATGCTTACTGTACAGTTAAAAGAGCATTATCTAGTGTTGCATTCAATTACCAAAATATGATTCAAGTTAAAAAAACCGAAGACCGCCTATGCTAGTTTTGCAGGCGGGCATTTTATACCCTAGGACCGGGACTGCCTGTTATATTTTTATATGACGAAGTAATTTTTGGAACATTTAGATTTTGCTTGACATTGATGTTTCCTGTTGACATAAATATATTCGTGGTCAACACATCAAAAATATCTTTTTACTCAGAATATAACCTAAAATCATACGTACACGTTCGGGTTTTTACATCGGAAAAACATACTATTTTGGTAGTTAACAGCTGATTTCGTCTCTCGAAGTCAGTTCTTCTAGGGGAAAGTCAGATCATGCAGTTATAATGGCTCACGTTACTACCGACTTTTCTGAAGTTAATACTGAACTCTCTCAAATCGACTGGCATTTATTTTTTGTAGACTTAAATGACATTTCATTGACTGCATTTCTCGATACCGTCCACAATATAATTTCTACAAATACACCTTATTCATAATAAACAAAGTATGTACATAAAATCGAATGGTAATTTTGTAATTTTATTAGTCTCTCCCAGAAGTACTTAAATTTATTGCTAAAGTTATTCGACTTTAAATTACATTACAAGTAACCATGTCATGTTTATTTATATATGTTATAATTACAAATCTCGTAAAATAACTTTATAGCTTTCGTTTTAAAATATACATTTTCCTTGTGTAAGATTCCACCAGTATATACAATAAATAACAAATTTATATTAGTACCTTAGTACTTACCAATGTTGTTTGCGTGGCAGTATGTACGGGATCTAGAGGTAACCCGTTGATGATGGGAGCGGCACTATTATCATTTTGAAACCGTTGCGGGGGTGGAATAGTATCCATACGCGGAGGCAGTTGAGTGAGAGGAAAAGACCGGTGGCTTCTGCCCCCACTGCCTCCTGTTACGGAATTAACGCTACCACTGCGGGATTTTGAAGCGCGATGGGTAGGTGAAACCCTGGAAACAAAGTTAAACATGATAATATAAAAATTCATATTATGGAAAATTAAAAACGACTCTTTTAATATAAATGGATATTCAATATATCGTAAAGACAGAGAAAATCGTGTGGTGACGGTGTATGCATGTATTTATTTAATATTATTACCTCAACTTTCAAAATGAACATTAACCTATTAAATATTCCCGGAATAGATGCAATTCACTTATCTGTTACTAAAGATCTTTTTTGCCTTAATTTAGTATGTATATATCGTCCACCTGTTACACTACTTGCACATGAAATGTTTTTTTTACAAATTTTGAAGAACTATCATCTCTTGATAATCTTATCATTACTGGAAATTTTAATTTCCCAGAGATGATCTGGCCAATAACTTCATTATCTGACGTCGAAACCGATCATACTTTGTTTAAAAGCTTTGTAGTAAATTCAGACCTGATACAACTCATCATAGAACCTACTAGATTTAGAATTAATAACCAACCTTCTACTTTAGATCTAGTATCTAGTGCTTATTAACGACGAACAGCTGATTTAGTCTCTCGAAGTCAGTTCCCCTAGGGAAAGTCAGATCATGCAGTTATAACGGCTCATATCCAGTTTAATCAATTGATACCGTCCACAATATAATTTCTACAAACACCACCTTCCCTAAGATTTATAAAAACAATCTTAAACCCTGGATAGATCGAACAGCAATAAAACAGATTAATCACCAAAGACATCTATGGCGGAAATTTAAACTCACCGGGCTTCTCAGTGATTTAAAAAACGACCGCAGATTTTCAAATAACTTACAAACATCTCTAAAAACTCTAAGACAAAATTTTGAAGCAAGCGTTATTGAATGTGGTAACATTAAAAAAGTCTACAAATACATACGATCCTTCTTGACGTCTAAAATTTCCATTCCTATACTTCAAAAACCCAACCAGATTTTATGCTCTTCTGACAAAGAATCTTCCGTAACTCTTTAGCATTTTCACAGGTTTTTACTAAAGAATCGAATAATAGCTGCTATTAACTGTAATCATGTCGGCGCATCTTTATGGAAAGTTGAATTCACAGTGGATCATGTCAAACAACACTTAATTAAAGTTCGCACAACCGCTTCACCTGGTTTAGATAGTTTAACACCAAAACTGTTAAAAAGATGAGCAGACACGCTTGAAATATTCTTAACGCTAATTATGCAAACTTCTTTTATCCAGAATTCCTTACCCCCTAGTTGGAAATTAGCATCTGTCACCCATTTTTAAAAAAGGTAACAAACTGGACCCCAACAATTATCGTCCAATTAGCTTGCTGCCAGTAGTTGACAAAGTCACAGAAGCCATTATTAGCGAGGAGATGACCAAATTCCTTCTCCAGGAACATGTTATTCCAACACAGCAACATAGATTTGTTTCTGGTCGCTCTACTCTAACCAATCTACTACATTGTGTTAACGACTTGAAGTCATCCCTTACAATCCCAACATTTCGGAGTTCGCGGTACTTTACTTCGTCGGATAGATGATTTCCTGACAGATCGACATTACACAGTTAGAGTTGGCGAATCATTTTCACAAGACAGGTTAGGGTAAAGTGGAGTGCCCCAGGGTTCTGTCCTTGGACCACTGCTTTTTACCGTTTATACCAGCGATGTTCCTTATTACGTTTCAAGTAAAATATCGTTCTATGCTGATGACACAAAAATATATGCCAATCCAACCACAAACCAGCTAACCCTCCAAATGGACTTGGACTCTATTTTAACTTGGTGTTACCAATGGCTACTACCCTTAAATGCGGAAAAATGTGTAGTGCTTCGAATTAGTTAAGATAACCCACTTGTGCCATACTTTGTTAACGGGCAACCATTAGATCTATGTTCTCGTTTAACGACCTTGGAGTTATCGTAAACAGCAGCCCAACTTGGTCCAACAATATTACTTCTATTTGTAGAGGTGCGAATTCTATACTCTATCTTATTCGGAGATGTTTTTCGAGAGTTTCAATGCAATCATTCTGTAAACTTTACACTCTGTACGTAAGACCCATTCTTGAATACGCTAAACCAACGTGGTATCCTGATTTGGTTCGAGACAAAATTTTGTTGGAAAACGTTCAAAGAAAAGCCACTCGAATTCCTTTGGGACTAAGAAGACCTTCTTACGCAGAAATACTTAGTATGGCTAACCTAACTTCTTTTGAACTTCGCCGACAAGGTGAAGACTTATTTACTACTTACTAGATTCAAAATATCAAATTTCAATTTTGGACATATCGATGAAATGTTTACCATAAATCAAGATGAACGTCTCAGAGGTCACGAGTTTAAACTTAAAAAAGAGAACTTTTCTACAATATTAAGACAGAACTTTCTACCAAATAGAGTTTTTGAGTGCTGCAATAACCTTAAAGATAAGATTGTCTCTGCTCTCTCTACCAACGCGTTCGAAAACAGCCTCGACCGTTTAATATTATAGTTGAAATATTGTCTTTCTTTTAAACCAAAAATTGTAATTTTGTAATTTTCTAGTAGGTTACTAATATAATTTCTTGGTTTTTGGGTATATTAGGGACTTGTCCCTCTGCTCTTGCTTATGTGTAATAATAATAAAAAAAATATATAAGTAGAGTATCCTATTTAAAAAAATTGAAAGTTTGCTTTACCACGTAGTTATTAATCACCCTGTAGTACTGGCATATTATTCAAGCCTGAAGAGTAGTATTGCCTACATTTTTTCTAAATAACTTTTTTGAATATTCTGCACTATATTGGAATTATCGACCAATTTCGCGCTAAAAACTCACCCTGTAGATGTAAAAATGAAAATAATGAAATGTGGATTGCAGGTACATAATTCTTGCATAATTTCCTAAAACTGCAGTGGGCATTATATAAATTACATCCATACTTCTTTATTTATAAATTATTTTAATTCAAAATTAAACTTTTTTTTTTGGACAAACTATATAAATAATTATGTTAATCTTTTATAGTGCTAACTAGAGAATTGAATACCCTTTCAAATCAACTAATATACAATGCCTATTCTCATTTTAAAAAATCATTGACTACTATCATGCCCAGACATATCCACCTATTTCGAAATTTGTCTCCAAAGCCGCCTATTGCCGTAATTTTTCCCGTCACTGTATGTTGTATGTTATTCAATTTAGTATTAACCAAAACTAATTTGAAAAATATTTATAATATAATCTTTCGTAATATTTTGATTACAGTAAATGCATACACCGATATTTTATTTGTAAACAATTAGTAATGTTTATAAAACGCACAAAATACACAAAACAATAATTCAATAATAGCCTGTAAATTTTATTGTCTTAAGAACGCTATAAAAATATCGCATAAAAACTGGCTGCTGTTGACGTTACCACGTTTTTAGGTTAGGTTAAACGTAAACATTGAATAGTATTGTCAAATTTTAAGTATGAAATCAAATAAAGTTAGGTCGACTAAACAAACTCGCTAGAATGATTAAAATATCGTACCAATAAGTTGTCACTCTATCGATTTCGTGCACATCAGTTAAATTATTTAAGTAAACGTATACTGCTTGTCGTTTTCACATAAAATATACATAAACTATCCTTATGTCAACAATTTTCTTGTGTCAGTTTATATTAAGAAAATTCATATGTATCCTTTCACACCTGAAGAAACCGCAAGCGGCGTCAAATGTCAAATAGAAAAAGTCAAAACTATGTCTGGTGAATCTCCCAATTCTCATAAAAATGAGTTTTTTGTATTTTCGGACGTTAAAACGGCTTTACCGTCTTTAAATTCGGCAGTAAGTACGACGAAAGATGTTGGGATACAAAATGGAACCGGAGGTATTTGTTTACTCTCATCAGCTATATCCGTTGAACATGACAAAATGGAAAGTATATCAAAATTTTCTAATATAGTATCGACAAGTAGATGTGAAGACGTTATTTTTCCTGGCACTGAAACCACAATGCCATTGTCCGAAGTCTCACCGTCCTTGAAAATTAAGAAAATTGGAAAAGAACGCAGATATACACTAAATAAGAAACAGAAAGTCAAAAAATGTGATGAAAAAGACGACGACTGGATAGATGATTGCATGTATTATACTCTACAATGCTGTGAGTGTATTATTATATAATCTTATTGTTCAGTTCGTAGCTGTAAGAAAAAAGTTTACCTTTCGCAAATTCTGTTAAATATTTCAATGATGTAAGCAATCGTTTTGTAGTAAATAAAATATTAAAGCTTTTTAAGTGTTGTTTTTGCTGGATAGTTTTTATTTTCGGTATTGTACTAGAGTTCGTCATCTACGACTAGTTTCATACCTTTTAGACATTTGTCGATTCATCTTTATCTATTTGCAGTGGCATAATCATACCATCTGAGGCCAGTAACAAATTCATTTTAATAAATTTAATTATAAAGTACTAAGATGGTTACCCAATAGTGCAGTTTGTCAGAGATATGACCTTTAAAAATCATACAGACAAGATGAATTTTGCTGAGAATGACAATTTTGGAGTCTCAAAAAGATGCAATAAAGTTCTACATCCTACCCACCGGCTTCCACCTAAAAACCCCTTCCTGTATTGAGAGCGGAACGAGAAATCGATTTACTGAGAATCTATACACCGTAGAAAATATAGAAAATAATGTTTCAAATAAAAAAAGTAGCTGATTTTTGAACAAAATTGTTTAGTACGACTTTAAATGTAGAGTGAACCGTTCTGTCAGAAACAACGATTGAAGCGACCGGCGATTTTGAATTCCAGTTCTTTCTTTCTTTCTTTACTGGCTTTACAACTCGGGGTGAGTCTTCGCATCCACCATCGCCCTCCATCCTCTACGATCTTGCGCCTCTATTTCCCATTCTTGTACCCCAATTCTCGATAAATCGGCTTCAACCTTCTATCCTTCATCCTTCCATCTTTTTCTCGGTCGGCCTACTGATCTTCTACCATCTGACCTTTCAAAAAACACTGTCTTTAACACTCTGTCATCCTCTAATCGTACCACGTGACCTGCCCATGTTATTCGATTTGCCTTGATTAGTCTAACTATGTTTTCAGTTCCATACAGAGTCAAAAATTCAGCATTGCAGCGTCTTCTCCAATCCCCTGTGAATTCATCTCTTTGAGGGCCAAATGTTATTCTGAGAACTTTTATTTCAAATACTAGAAGCTTATTGATTTCCCGCTGGTTGAGAGTCCATGTTTGACTGCCATTCCAGTTAAGGCGAAATCAATTTTAAATAATATTTGTATCAGTTCGACGGTAAAAATTCGATATCTTTTGATCAGAGCGTGTTATCGATAAAAATCAAAATGCGTTGTTGATGGGAATAGAGCAGCTTTTGTATGTAATTTTTGTATTTTGCCGCAAATAAATCAGCTTTTATAAAGATGTTAAATAAATAAACGGTACGAAATTGTTGCCATTTTTTATGATTTTTATGAGATCAATAAAATATATCACTTTCATTGACCACTGCTCATTTACATTTTTGTTAAAAAATATCTGTTACACTTTTGTTTGAAAGATTTTTTTCTACGGCGCGGCGTACAGATTCTTAATGAATGCATGTTTTCCGTTTTCTCCGTACGAGAGGGTTTTTAGGGGTTTAACCACGAGTGGCAAACTTTTTTGCATCTTTTTGGGGTCCCAAAATTAACTATCTTAGCAAAATTCAGTTTGTTCATATGATTTTTAGAGGTCAAATCTCTGAAAAGACTACAATAACATAATTAAAGTTTAACGATCACCAAATTCATCATCAAAGTTTATGTAGTATGTTTTATCTCGTAGAGTTTTTTAAATAGTGTACCGAACATGCTTATTTCGACGTAGCCCACATAACGGTTGCATCTCGAGGCGACAATGATTTGTGTTCGAGAGTCTTCTGGATGTATCAACCGGCGGACAGATCCGAGGCGCTAATGCAAGCAAAATAGAGGTGGACTATTCCAGATTATTCTAGTACATAAAAACTTGTATATATAAGCAGCGCTGATATTAGATGGTTTAGTTGATAAGATATATTCGTACTGTAAACTTATAAATAAATATATTTACGTAAATTAGAACGGCTCGTTTTAATGATAAATGGCAGCCTCCCTCAACAGCTACAAGACGCCCAAGCAGATGATCCATGTATCAAAAAAGTATTGGATTGGATGCATCGAAGTCTCACCTACTTGGCAAGACATTAGTGCATGCAGTTGAGAAGTCAAGTCTTACTTTAGCCAACGGAATTGCCTAGTGCTAAAAGATGATCTTCTGTATAGAACCTTTGAGAACGATGATGGTACAGAATCTAAGCTTCAGTTGATTGTACCTAAAAGTAAAGTGTCAGAAGTATTGCGCCAGTTGCATGACGGTGCATCAGGTGGACACTTTGGTATTACGAAGACTCTGCAGAAGGTTCGAGAATGGTTCTATTGGATGAACTGTAAAGATGATGTAAGAAGATGGTGCCGGAAATATGAACTGTGTGCAACCAGTAATGGTCCAGTTGCTACATAGAGGGCACCCATAAAACAGTGCAATGTTGGTAGTCCTATAAAAGAGTAGCAATCGACATTGAAGGTCTTCTTCCAGAGACGAATGATGGATATAAATATATCCTGGTAGCCATGGATCATTTTACGAAATGGACTGAGAACTATGCGATTTGGTATTCCCTTGCCCGACAACATATCCAGTTAGCCAGTGACAGAATGAAAGATCAATATGATTCTCGATGCAAGAATGAAAGCTATGAAATAGGTGATTTTGTTTGGATTTATAATTCACAACGTCGTCGAGGCTTGTCTCAAAAAATGCAAAGAAAATGGGAAGGTCCGTATGAAATTAAAAAGATAATCAATGACGTAATATACCGAATTAAGAAGTTGCCGAAAGGTAAACCAAAAGTAGTTCACATAAATCGTCTTGCAACTTATGCGGGCTCAAATGAAACAGAAGAAGCACGAACCCTTCAACATGAGATCAAAGATGACCGACGACCAAGCTTTAATGAATTTATATCAAATTACGCAGAGAGAAAGAGTGCTAGATTCGGCGTGATCACAGAAGTTCAGCATGATCTTTTTAGTGTTCCGCATAATGTCTATCTAGCCCACTGTGTTGCCCAAGATCTTAAGATGACTAAAGGAATCTCGTCCGTATTTTATAAGAAGTTCGGTCGTTTGGACGAGTAACAAAATCAGCAGACTAAAGTTGGAGGAGTACTGAGATTAGAAGATGGTCCTCGATCTTTGCTGTATATAATGACCAGGAAGTCGTCTACAGACAGGGCAAGCTACGAGGATATATGGCGTGCTCTAACTAATTTGAAGAAAATTGTGTGCAATTATGACATCAAGAATTTGGCCTTACCCAAGATAGGCCATGCACTAGAAAATCTGGATTGGAAGATTGTCAGAAGCATGTTTGAAGTGATCTTCCGAGAAACCAGCGTACGAATTACTGTGTGTTGCATTAATCTGAAGAGATCGTGTCCTTCAAAGACAGTAGACTGTTATTTCTTTCTGAGGGGTTCATGTGGAGCTGGAGAGTCCTGTAGATTCCGCCATCCTGGGCCTAAGTATAGAGTTGCTGATCGGGATGCTCAAATCTAAGCTTTATTTATTAGATCATGTTAATTAAATTTGTGGCAGGTTCGAAAATACAGATTAAAAACAGTTTGCATTATTTTGCTTATTAGCATTGTTATGCACTTAGTGGAAATTGGTTTTTAATTTAACTATTAGTATAATTTTAAACCAATTTTTAAATACCCAAATTTTGTAATCTATTTGTTTGAACTGTAAGTATTAACTTGATTTCACGAATATGAACCAATTTATGCGACATTTTTCTCGGTGACATTTATTAAAAATGAAGTTGTAATTTATATGTGATTAATGCACACTTACTTAGGCAATAATGTAGCTATTAATCTCTGAGCCTCCTCAGGGGGCGGCGGGAAGTCGTCCGGATCTCCAGGTCTAACAGGTGTCGTAGGCGATCTTAATTGATGTGGAGACAGTAACGGCGGAGGGGGATTTTCGTGATGTTCCGCCAAAGGTTTAAAAGATAAATTAAATTTAGCTTTTCGACCGTTCATACTCATGTATCCGTCGTCTTCTGACTGGTGACCACCCAACGAAGGACTCTCGTCGTCAGGGGTTGTCGTAGCTCCACTGTTAGGA
This sequence comes from Diabrotica undecimpunctata, assembly GCF_040954645.1. Classification (NCBI taxonomy): domain Eukaryota; kingdom Metazoa; phylum Arthropoda; class Insecta; order Coleoptera; family Chrysomelidae; genus Diabrotica; species Diabrotica undecimpunctata. Next base: position 142,011,902 of record NC_092810.1, on the reverse strand, counting down.
GCAGTGGAGTTATGATGATGGTTGTTGCTGGTGTGATGACGGAGTTGAGGCGTTGAGGTCGAAGTAGTAATCTGTTGAATCTGAAATAAAATAATATATAAGACTTATGACTTAAATTACTCCCATGTCCTCTCCTTGTCTATTGCACATTGGAGACTATTTTAAAATATTCAGTTTTACCTTACCGTTTGCTTATATCTGGGCGATAAACTGATATAATGTATGAAGTTTGCTATTTTTCATACTGAAGGTATATGTTCGGAGAGGTGGCATTCAGATTTTTGCAGAAAAAGTTGTGAGATAACTTTAGTAATAATAATTGACTTATTCTCTCCCCCCCCAAATAGATCGGGAACATTAGTAAAAAAATTAAAATATTTAAAAATTACTAAAAACATCGATTTTTTTTCTACTTTCCTCAATACGTTTTTTAGGCATATTTGAAATGTCTCACATTTGTTGCCAAAAATTAAAACCGAAATTTCATGTCGAAGGTTTTGAAGATTGGGCTTTATTAGTGGAATCGTAAAAAATAACAAATATCGCGCAAAGTTTATTTATTTAACACTTTTATAGAAACTGACTTTAATTGCGGCAACATGCAAATTTACATAAAAAAGCTGCACTCTTCATCTTTAAAATGCTTTTTGATTTTTGTCGATAGGACACTCTCATCAAAAGATATCGAATTTTTAGCGTCGAATTAACACAAACTTTATTTAAAATTAACTTCGCGCGCGTAGCCGTGTCGTTTTAAGCGATATTTTTGAGAGAATGGTTTATTTTACACAAAAAGTGCTAATAAACATTTTTGTTTAAAATTTTACCAGCTACATTTTTTATTTAAAATATTTTTATCTAATTCTCATAGGAAAAGAGTTCCGAAATAAAAAGATAATGTTTTAAATATTATTTGACCGGTTGTATCTCAGGAACCCCCGATTGTAATTTAACTTTTTTTTTTAAAGAAGAGTCTTGCCGAGTCTTTTCTAACGCCATTTTTTGAATTTAATTTAAGCTAGTAGTTACCGAGATATTCTATTTGTTTACAAGCCAAAAAATTGTTTATAATTTAAAAACATTCTTGAGGCCCTCCAAATAATCCGATTTCCATTCCATAAAGTACGTTAGGTAGAATAAGTACGTTTCTATAATATAAGTAAAAAATTGGCAAACTTCTATATGATTTAGTTTTTGTTGTGAAGATTTTCAAAAAATTCAATTTAAAAAAAATTTAGATTGCAAAATTATTATGCAAAATCTATTAAATCGAATTAAATGAAATTTGTCTTATTATATCATAAATATTTTCTAGAGGAATTGTAAAGGTCCTAAGTGCGATATAAGTGGTTCAAAATGTCAAAATCATTGAATACAAAAAGGCTTGTTTCCCCCTCTTCTGCAAAAATCCGAATGCCACCTCTCACATCCAAATTTAGTCGTTTTTTACAGATCGCCCTGGTCTAGCTAGCAGTAAAAGCTTCACTTCTGAGTTTGCATAGTCGTTGTCGCTGTAATATGTCTTGTTTTGCCAGCCACTTTAGTAAAAAATTCAACTCTCTAACCTTCTAAGCAGTTATTCTGGAATAGCACCACCCCATGATTTAATAATTTCGGTCTGAATTGATGATATTTCAAGGTCTCTAAAGATTTGTTCCAGTTATTTGAGTCCAAAACTACCTTCTTTTTGACCAAGTAGAAGAGATACTTTACTAAATGCAAGATATTTGTATGTTGTTTGAGTACACAAGATATGAGTACCAAATAGTCGGTAATAAATGAGTTTTCCCTCCCATAAATAATAATAAAAGTCACTTCAAGTATTTAATTGGTGACTTTAATAACACAATGTAAAAGAGAAATGGTAAGGAACCAGTCATGGGAAAAAAATCAACAAAAAACAAAATTTGTTTAATTTATTAATGTTTGTACTTTGAGAACGATTTTCGAAGTGGAATTTGAAACGTCAATAAACTTACTTTAACCTTCAATTGTGGATTATTCCCATTAAAATAGTAATTTCAGTCGTGGGAAAGTATGGAGTCGGTGATAGAAATGAGGGACAGAAAGACTGGTTCAGTTTGCACATGTCAAAACATGCCTATTACAGATATATTCTTTAAGAAAAAATCGAACAGAAAATAGACTTGGCTAGCACCAAATGGAACCACTAAAAACGAAATTGACTTCATTTTAACCAACAAGATTGCTACAATTGAAAATGCCACAGGATTTTTCACAGATAGACTGTGGTAATAAACAAAATGTAGAAATCAAACAAGATTTTGAAATAACTCATACAACAAATAAATATAGAAAGGAATTAATTGTAAGTTTATACATAGTTACTTAGCCAACTTTTAAAATTAATGCACATACGTGACATTTTCATGCTATAAAGTAAATTGTGTTACAAAGATTAACTACCTGGTACGATATTTATCACCAATAATCTCTCAATTTACCTTAAGGATGCCCACGGCTATTATAATTTAACGCCTATATAAATTCACCTCAGAAAACATACTTGGATTTTAGCGACCCTTAAAAACCTGAACATTCCCGTCCGAAACATTTTCTTATACATTTTACAAATTAAACTTCAGTGGAAGAGGAAAGTGAAAAACTCATCGACTGTAAAGCGGAAAAATTGTTATATAATTAAAACCCAATTTAGTTTTTAATTGGAAAATTAAATGCTCAAAATGCGCAACGATCGTGATGCACGCTTCATAAAATATCTGTTTGCGTTGGTTTTATGGAAGTAACTACAAAAAAAATGTAAATATATATAATTATATATATAAATATATATATATATATATATATATATATATATATATATATATATATATATATATATATATATATATATATATATATATATATATATATATATATATATATATATATATATAGATACTGAAAAAGCGATAAACGCTTGTAATCAACGTTAATCAGTTAGACTATAAACTATTTGGGTATGCAGCGGAAGATAGGACAAAGAAGTACTCTTTTTAGTCTACCAAGCTTTCGCAAATCTTTATTTGCATCATGAAGGTGCTACAATAAACAAAATTAGTACAAATTACAGAATAAAAATAATTTTATACCTTATACTAATTGAGATTAGTTGTCATGGTGTTTATAAAATTCTACAGCAACTCATCTAACAGTTTTTTGCAATTATCTTGGTGAATTGTTTATGTAGTATAATTTAAAAACTCGCAAAATAAAAAACTTTTTAAGATCTCCTTTTATTTGAACCATTTTTCTCAAAATTTATACGAAACGTTTTATGAGCAAAAATGTTTTTTTAATTTTCTTGATTGTTAAAAAACAAGTAAAATCAGCTGTACGTCTTCAACGATTTGTCATTAGCTATCCCTCATATGTCATCAGCTATCCCTGAGTCGACCAGGCTACCTTCACAAACGACAATGGCAAAGAATATGGTTTGTGGCAACATATAACAACAGAACATTGATGGAGAACGAGGAACTTGAAAACGAGCTTAAGCAGAAAAAATGGATATACTTGGATTATAAGTACGGCGGTAAGGTAAAAAACAAATGGCACTTTCGTCGGGAAACTTATTGATTATAGAGGAGAGTCTTTTAATGATGGCCTTGGATTTATGGTAAATAAAAAACACACAAAGAATATCCTCACAACTAAAAGCATAAGTGATAGATTCATACATCTTATCTACAAAGTAAAAAAAAACATTCGATTAAAGGTCATCCAGGTATACGCACCTACCAGTGCCCACACTGACGAAGAAGTTGAATGGTTCTACGAAGACCTTAATACTGCGATACAAGAGGTAACCACTAACTATATACTGATGGGAGACCTTAATGCCAAAATTCGCCACAAGCAGGATGGTTCAGTTTGTACTTGGGCCTCACAGATATGGCAATAGAAATGAAAGGGATCAAACTTTTACAGAACTTCTTCTGCAACACAGGCTATATGTCATAAACACTTATTTAAAAAAAAGCAACCAATGAAAGAGGACTTGGCAATCACCAAAAGACGCTGTTCAAGAGGTAACTGTTTTTAATCAATTTTCAACCGGAAGTAACTATAAAATGGTTAGAGCAAATATTGTCTTAAACGTAAAGAAGGAAAGAAGAAATAGGGTAACAAGGAATAAACATATATTACGATTACTAACACAAGGGCATACCAGAAAGAAACAGAGAGTAACCTACAGATAGACGTGCAAAATGAAAACAATATTGAGCAGTTTAACAAAATGTTCGTGGACACCCTAAAGGTACAGAAGAAGCTCCAAGCCAAGCAAATATTAAAGATGAGAATTTTACAGTAGATACAAAAACCTGTATAAGATTTTTACACGAAATGGATAATTTTTTCACACCTAGACTGAGGTACGTGGAAAGAAAACATTTTTCGGGACGTATCGGAAATCGTCCACGTATAACTTGCCGTAGACATAAATTACAAAATGTGTAACAGCCTATTCTGTCAGATCCGTCCGACTATTAGAAGGTAAATTTTTTTTCTAATTTCATTGTTTTTATAAATGTTCTTAAAAAGGCAAATATTTAAGGAACTATAAGTTTAAACAATAGTTTCTTTAACATCTCTCTGAGTTTTTAGTTTTATACTGATGTGACTCTGAGCTCCTGATATTATCCGTTACAACTTTCAACATCATACAAAAATAAGGGATTACACAATAAGTCTAAAGAGGGAAATTAGACAAAAAAATCATACAATGCGTTAAGGTTTAAATTAGATATACACACTATAAATGGCAACACTGCGCGCCGTCGACTTTCCACGAATTTCCGTTGCCCCGTTGCCAATAATTTGTCATTATACAGTGGTTGTTTAAAGCAATAACAGTGTAGAGTTTTTAATTTATTTTTGTAAACAACATGTCTATACGGCGGCAGAAAAGGTTCAAATAATAACATGGTTTGATGGTGGTAATTCTGGACAAAACTGTGTAGATTTATTTTCTGTGTTTTTTGAGGGGAGACCAATTTTTTGAGTACAGTCAATTCATACAGGAAAGAGAATACTGGGATACACAAATTTGTGCAACAATAGAGGTAGATTCAACACGTTCAAGTAGAAGCGTTGCTTGCTAGAGATGTTAGTAATGTTACTCAAACGAAAGTGTGCAAAAAGCACGGTTACATGATTTTTAAATATTCAAAAACGCAGCAGCTTTATCCAGACGACTATTTTACATGAATGGAGTTTTGTAAAACTCTAATAACGAAGGTTAATGATGAACCCAATTTTATTAAAAAAACATTATATTTACTGATGAATCTTCTGTTTCGTTAGTAGCGAGACACAGTCCTTCTATTACGAGGTATTAGGCGCGGGAAAACCAGCACAGAAGTGTTGTTTACCAAAATCAACGTCCTCGAAAAGTTAACGTCTGGACTGGCATTTTAGGAGACCACATAATAGGTTCATTTTTTATTGAGGGCAACTTGAATAGTAGAGTATACCTCGATTTGTTACAGAATCATGTTCTTCCCGCTATTCTCAATGTAAATCTGGAGTATGTTTGGTTCCATCAAGACGGCTGTTCAGTTCGAACGCTCGAACAATTAGGAAGTACTTAAACAATACTTTTCCGAATCGAGTTATTAGTGAAACAGGCGATATTAAGTGGCCTGCGCGATCTCCAGATCTTATACCCATGGACTTCTTTTTTTTTGACATTTAAAAAGCATCATCTACGATCATCCTGAGGCTAGAGCCCAAAATTTGGATGAATTAAGAAACCGAATAAGTCTCCAATTATATTACAGCAGAAAATGTTCGCAGAAGTTTTTATGACAGATTGGGATACTATTCAGCCGTAGAAGGTCAAATATTTGAATCATTTCTGTAGGGCATAAAGAATTATTTCTTATTTTATAAGGAATTATTTTTTATTTTCAATAAGACTAAATATTTTGTTTTATCTTTTTGAACAAATGCGCTTTTATTTTTAATTTAACCACAAAAAATTGTTTACATTATTAAAAACCGATACAAATGCACCACCTTATATGGTCAGTGTATTTTTATCGAGATTATGTTATAAGAAATAAACCGGGTGTACGTAAGCAAAACAAAAATCGACGGACGGAGTTGCATATCTCTTGCGTTATGTGTTATGTGTTTTGCGTTGTTATGTGTTAATAAACGGTTTTATCGTTTTCTGTTTAGGAGTTAAGGTGTCGGAGCTGAGGGGATCAAAAAATTACAATTACCTCGTACGCGGCAATGTTGCCGATTTTAGCGCTTTATGTATTTGCAATATCTAATCCAAAACTTAACGTACTGTATAACGACGTACCTATAATTTCTGCAATGTTTATATAAAAGTTTAGTTACATAAAAAAATATACAAATTATTTATTAAATAGGTCAGTAAAGTTTTATTGCGCATTTGATAGATAAATAAAAACAAAAATTAAAATGTAAAAGGGAAGTCTTCGAATACTTACGTTTTGAACCTGATTCGCATTTTCCACATCATCGAATTCAGAGAGCACTCGATCTAACAACTCGATGGAACGTTGGACGTCGTCACCACTACTACTGAAACAAAAATAAAAAGGTTAAAATGGCGCACTTGAATGATCAACGATCCAAAACAAAAACAAAAATATATGCTTGAAATGAAAGGAATGATTTAAAAATACATGTTGATTCGAAACGAAAACATTTTAAAGGCTTGAGTGACACAAAAATTATTTCATACAAAAATAAAAGGACTATATCAAGTCAGCTGTTCAACATTTAATAAATAATGCAGTTGAACTAACAATTTTCTAACGTCATTTGTCTTTATTTTTGAAGGACACGATAATAATAGTAGATCAGGATGGATCTGTTTTAAGGTGAATGTGAGAGCTGGCATTCTGATTTTTGCAGAAAAAGTTGATAACAATGATACTAATTGACTTTCCCTCACTCTCAAATAGGTTGGAAATATTAATAAAAAAATTAAAATATTTAAAAATGATTAAAATCTCAGTTTTTTCTCCTTTCCTTGTTTATGAATTTAAAATGATTCATTTTGGAGCAACATCGTAATAAAATAAAACAGCCATAATTAAATTTTATATAAGATACGGCTAGCTAAAAATAATTAGATTTAGTACCCTTAACCCTTTCATTACTGGGGGGACATATATATCACAGCGTATTTTAAAAAATCTGCTGGCATCTGTTTGTCCCCAAAGCCGATGTTATTTGAACGCATCTGTATTTTTAGACATTTCTTATGTTTTATGTAGAAGCCAGTAAAAAGAGGTATAAAAATATGGCAACGAAGTGATTCTTTCACAAGATATATATATATATATATATATATATATATATATATATATATATATACGATTTCAATATTTACTCTGGAAAAGAATCCACATCAACTACTGGAACTCTAGGAAAACGAGTTGTTGAAACTCTAGCCAACACTATACGGTCACCAGATGTGTCTACGCTTTTACAGATTTTTCACTTCGTTCAAGTTACTAACCACCCTAAATTTTCCATGTTTAGGAACTTACTAGACCAATCGAGTAAACGTAGCCAAATTTGAAAATATCAAAATGTTAAGGGGTGATATGGAGTTTTTAGTTTCATCCGAAGGAATTTTAGCGACTAAATGGAAAGATACGAAAGCAGTGATGCTGATGTCCAATTGTCACAGTACAACTGTTGGAATTCTCAACAGAAAGCTGAAAACTGGAGAAAAGGCTGAGTCCACTTGTTCAGAAGCAATTATTTTTTACAATAATTTTATGAGAGGAGTAGATCTCGCCGATCAAAACGTTAGCACATATAAATTCTTGGATTATTTACAAGGATTTGCATAAAAGAAGTGATAAATAACAAGATAATACAAAATTTTCACTTTTGCATTACATGTGTACTTTTTAACACTCTAAATACAAATATTCTCATTTTGAAAGCTGTATAATTAAACAATTTTTCAACAAATTATTTTTTTCGATACATCATTAAAGTGATTGATAAAAAAAGTAATACAGCGCTAGTATAGAAGCTGCGCTTCAAAAGTATCAACTCTATAGAACAAAAGTTGTAACCGTTTTAAAAGTTTCAAATTATTTTTCAAAGTATCCAAAATTTATTATTACAATTTCTAGTAAACATTCAAAACAAAGTTGCTTACGCCATCTATCCTCCGAGTGCATCTAAATTACCTCAAGGATCCACCTGTAGTCCCGGGCGTAGGAAATTTCGACACTAAGCAGGTAGCGACTAAAATTTAATGGCAATTTTCGACACCAGCCCCAATTCCCGTTTTTATCTTACAGGTATATTCGACACCAAATAAATATAGCTGCGACATAAATAAAATACCTTAATTAATTAATTTATTTATTTTAATAAAAGTAATGTGCATTTTATTTCTTTATAACTGTAATAATATCTAAATATAATACAACTAGTACCTAATTTTTGTACATTTTACCGTTAATATACTTGTATACAATGATTTATTTGCTATTATAGGAATGATAAGATACAGCTTTTATAAAATCTAACCTACGTATTTGTTGGGATCGTAGTTTATCCATCATTTTCTCCAAAATTGCCAATTTAGCCTTAACAGTAGTATCTTTGATTTTTGCTGGTATATGTAAACTATTTATTTTGACATAAGTGTCTACTTGAAATTCTTTTAACTTTTCATTAAAAATAAAAATAGAAGGATGTGTTGAATAAAAAGAAGAATTAAATCTCGAATGAAAGGATTCACAGGCATTTGTGGTCTTCGCAATAGACGGATTCTGATTAGACCATATGTGTGGTGGAAATAGAGCGTTATCGAAAATGTAATTTTCCAGTAAATAATCTGCATATATATCAAGTGTTGCGTTTATAGGTTTATATGACATTAAATCATAAAGAAAGCATTCTTCAACTTCTGCTGGATTTAAATAAGTTAAACCAAACGTATGCCTTAACCATTTTCCAATTTCTGAATTTGTATCCTTATATTCTTGTACCAAACCCAAAGATTGAATTTTTTTAAACCAGTTTTGGTGTAAGTGAAAACGGCATCCACTAATTTTTGCATTGGGCCACATATACAATAAAGCACAGTGAATTGCTTTTTCAAAGTCCACAAATATTTCAGTTGGCTCTAATGATAATTGAAATGTTTAAAAAATCTTAGACCTTAATAAAGAAAATAAATTTTTGTATGTCATTGACAATTTGTCCTTTAACAAACAGTATGCTAAAGGAACATAATGTCCATTTTCCAAGCCATGTATAGTAAATAATTGTAGAAAATATTTGGTACTGTATGAAAATGTACCATCCATATACAAAGTTTTTAATTTACACAACAAACGAATATTTGTCTCGCATGAAAATACAATTACATTTAATTCAGGATGATTTAAAAACAAAAAACTTTCATTGCGACAGGTTTTAGGAGAATAATTACTAACCGCGTTATGGACTTCTGATATGCTTCTTGGTAACGGACCTGGTAACAGTTTACGACGACAGTTGTAAATGTTCTTTCTTATGCTAGCTATGTCAGGAACCGTCAGCAAATTGGCATCACACTCAGCAACAGCAGTTCTTGTAATTTTGGCAGGCTTTTCCGATATGTCCTCTTGGGCTTTTCTTTTACATGCATTGGTTACCATCTTTACTTCAAGCTTTTTGGATCGGCTTCATGATTATGTACCAAATCACTTCTTGTGATGGTGAGGTCCTCACAGCCTATTGTAAACACTTTTGCGGAACACTTAGTGTTTCTTTGGATGCAGCGCCAAAATATCTCGCCGCTTTTTAACACTTTCTGTTTCGAGAACGAATGATGCTCCACCACTAATAAATCTCGACCACGGGAACTTTTTATCAAACTCATTTTTTAAATATCCGTATACGTGCACAAGTCAACGTCAAACAAGAAATAAATTACAACTGAAATAATTTAGTCACAAGTACACAAGTGCCACGCCCCCCGCCGTGACAATAAATATTGGGAAAACCCGCTTGTCCTGCTTGGATGCAAATGTCCATCGCCGCTAATTACCTACCTACCTGCTTTACGCCGCGGTGTCGAAATTTCCTATAATAAAATTTGACCCTTCGATTACCCCAGGTACAAAGACAATTTGGTGTCGAAAGTTCGCCCGCCGGTAGTCCCTAATAGCTCTGACTTCGGCCTCAAAAGCCGAGCATTCGTAAACACCGTGAAATTTATCTCCGCTAGAGCCAATACAAATTACGATTTTTACGAAAGGTGAAAATAGCACAGCTCTTATTATATTATCGAGCTACCGCAATTAAAAAAAATAAGCTTCTGCGTGCTCTACAAACCGAGATATAGCAAATTTTTCCAGCGCGCTTCAATTTGAAGTTCCATTCTAAAAAAAAACGGAGATCGGAAAGTTCTCCTCTCCACTTAAACGTGGCGGTATTTTACGAGTATAAATACTTTAACGGATTATAACTTTTTACACCTTCTCTGTATATGCCATCTATAAATTTGATCATAAAATTTAGATCTTCACTTATAATCTGTTCAATCGAAAGCTCTTAATGTTCATAAACAGGGGAAACATGATTTAAAAAAATGCTATATTGGTTCCTATTAGTCATAGAAAGTTCTTTTTTAAAGATTGTGTTTTTTCATTATCTTTTCATTGAACCTACTTACACGGGCGAGACATTAATATTATCAAAGTTGTTATAAAGATTTAATAGCTAGTAAGTCAGCCCTTTTTCAAACGGGTTTTTAAAGAACAATTTTGATAAAATGTTAATTTTTTTAATACATCTTGAAACTGAAGCCTTAAATAATCGATTGCAATCTGCTAAATACCTCTGGATTCACTGTTTGGGCAAGTACAGTTGCTTAAATAATCTCTCTCCAGAATAAAAAAAAAACTCATTAATTTCCATTATTTCAAGTAGTTATTTTACATGTCATTACTAAAAAAAAAACAACAGATTTACTGGGGTATATTGTATTGTTGTTAAATATATGTACTTCCATTGAAGGTATCAAATATCACAACTCAAAATTCTAACAACATTCATGACCTTTAACAGTGTAATAACCATCATTTTTTAGCTGTTTTCCAAAAATTATAAAACCCCGAGGCAAATCAACGTTTAGTTTGAATTTTATTATCAGCTACTAAAAGTTTAATGGATATTAAGTTAAAAAAACAAATCTATTATTATGGAATTCTTACTAGATGCCGAGAGCAAAACATATTTTTCACATTTTTACATTTTTTCTGCATGGGCATGAGCATTAACACGGAGTTTATATCTACAATGTATGTGATATTTTTTCCGAGTAAGTTGATACACTCTTTTACTTAATTCGCATGCTTCATAGGTATATAGACGACAATCATAAACCGAAAGATTGGGTCTAATATTCCAACATTTTTACGAGTGTTATTTCCAGTATCTACACGTTTGTGGTAGTTAAAACAAGAAATCGTTTCATTTATTTACTGGTTGACCACGAAACCTTGCCGTATTAATCTGATAATGTACTTGAACCCTATTTACTTGTCTCTCAACGAACACATGACGAATTGTTCAGTGTTGATAGCCGGTAATAAAGCACTTACTTACTTCAACTACGACTTCCAAGAGAGAGCGGCTAGACATCTTTTTGTAGCTTGTTTTCGTTGCCAGGCTTGGATTGAACTCAAAAAGACATTTTAGAATTGATTCAAATTCGTCATGTCAGAAGAAATATATGCGATAATAAAATATAGTAAGATCGATATACAAGGCCAGTCATATAATATTTAAAGTTTTTATTAAAGTAGCTAACGTTGTACATACCTATATACATACATCTAAATGAGAATGAAAAAATATACACGGTTCCTATTTAAAAAAATAGGTATGATTGCTTTACCTCGTAAGTTATTAATCACCCCTTTTGGGAATTTTGTACCATAATGAAACTATTTACTACTATCGGTTTCTGTCTTTTTGAATGAGAGAGAATGGAGCACAATTCGTCGAATCTTCCGTGTATGAATCGGTATCAATAGAGTGTTCAAACATTATTTCTGTATCAAATGTCATCAATGTAGATATCCTTTTGTGTAGCCACTACTTGAAGTGGAAAATAGCAGGACACATTCGCTATATATTGGTGTAGACATGAAAAAAAGATATTCTTTATAAAGTCTGGTAAATTGGAAATTCTGGTTGTTCTAATGCAATTGGTATTTTCGTTCATTTGGTTTCATTTATCACTCATTCCAATTACCATGTTATGCCAAACAGCAGTTGTAACTATTACAGCTAACGATATGGTAAAAGTCTCTTCCAAACTCTATAACATTGAGATAATGTATGGATAATCTGAACATGTTTGTGGATTCAGCAGCGGTGTTAATAAATATTTTTTGCAAGCATATCCACTATCACCTAATAAAAAGCAGTCAGGGAATTCATTATTTTCAACTCGGGTCCGTGAGTGTGAATCACTAAATATCGTTGAGTCGTTTATGCTTCCAGTAAACAATTATATCAATACATTTTAATTGTACCTGTTATTTAAACATTTATGTCAAGAAACAGAAAAACCATGCATTCTTGTTTCTAACAAACTCACTATGCTCTTCTCCGGGGGCATGCATTTTTATATGTATACAATTTATCGCTCCAAGGACCCTCGGAAATCTTGAAGTTTGGTAGAAATAATTTTGTACCTTAATTCACTGCGGTTCTTTTGCATTTGTATGAACCGAGAACATATAAAGTTTTATGGAGTATTGTCAACGCACCTTCGTACTACAGGAACAGTGACCTCCACAAAGACCAAGAAATGAAAAATAAAATTTTCACGATCAACGATGTCAGGAGTGAGACCATTCAGCTTCTAAATGGAAGAAGACCTTCGAGTTAGTTAGGAGAAAAACAAAATATAGTGTAAGTGATGGTAAAACGTTTTACACATTAATATTTGTGTAATAAATTAATAAAACTTAAGGGACACAAATGAATTTCTCTTTAGTCCTAAGTTTTTAGTGATTATTTAGGTTAGAAAAAAATTACTGAGTAATCATATTGATTGACAATATTGTAATTTTTATAAGCATTTTATTATTCGATTCGATTTCCAACTCGAATATCGTTGTCAAAATTTTCAGAACCATATTTTTAACTTCTGTTAAAACAGTCTCCAACAACTTATTACAAATTAAATTTATTTCAGTTCATAAAACAGCACCAGATTTTATATATGTAGCAAAATTCATTTACTGTTAACAACCAAGTAGGCAGACAATGGGTCAGACGACGTATGCAGATAACCGCGTACTTATAAAAAGAAAGAAAAAGGTCTCATGAAAAAAGGTTACGTGAAGGATTATTTGATGCTATATTCATCACCCGTTATCTGCTATCTGAAGTAGAAGGCAATATGTGAGTACGTTCCATTGTTGCCGTTGATGCATTGATAATGGAAAGATCGAATATTTTAATATTTACAATAAAAACTTTTATTTAAATAATATAATTTGGAGGATTTTGAAAAATATATCCATCGTCTATAAAATATAGGGTGTTTTTTTTAGAGATAAAGAACTTTGAAATTGAATAAAACAAAAATTATTTTTATCAATTGACATGAAATTGACTTTATTCGAAAGATAATCTTTTGGCATTATAATAATTTAAATATGATTTCTAGCATAAGACTGTTATGGCTAGCTCTAACGTAGTCCAATATGGAGGTCCAATTTTCGATCAGTTTCTCCACTATTTGTCTTTGTATATCGGTAGTAACGCTGCGAATGTTGTCCTCAAAGTAGTCAATCGTTTCATGGTTATCGGCGTAGACTAGCACTTTCGCATATCTCCACATAAAATACTCTAGCAGTGTTAAATGGCACGATCTTGGAGGCCAATACACGGTCCAAAACGTGAAACTATGCGGTTATCAAACGTTTCCTTCAATAAATCAATTGTGGCACGAGGTGTGTAACATGTTGCGCCATCTTATTGAAACGACAGCTCCTAAACATCATGGTTGTTCAATTAATGAATGAAAAAGGCAGTAGTCATGGCTCTATAGCGGTCACCATGACTGTAACGTTCTGGCCAGCAGCGTTTTTGAAGAAGTATGGTCCAATGATTCCACCAGACCAAAACAGTCGGTTTTTCTGGATGTGATGGTTTCTTAACCTACATTTAAGGATTATCTTAACTCCAAATAGGGCAGTTTAGTTTTTTGACGTAGCCCTTCGACCAAAAGTGAGCTTCATGAAAAAAATTCGCTTATGAAAATCGGAATCCACGGCTATCTCATTTTGGACCCACTTACCGAATATACGAATCTACGCCTTGCTTGGTTATGATGTGCCTTCAATTCTTGCATAAGTTGGATTTTGTAAGCACGCAAAGCAAGATCATTGCTCAAAATCCTCCATAAAGTGAATGGACACGTATACAAATGCTGTTCACGATGGTAGATAGACTGATTTGGGCTATTCTGTATGCTACACTCTACAGCAGCAACAACTTCTTCTGTACGCACTGTACGACGTGTCTGCGAATGCATATTATCATTTAGAGTAAACGTGGTGCCAAAACGTTCCATGGTTAATCGAGTTAGTTGCTCTGATGAACTATTATGTTGACCATAAAATGGACGTAGTGCGCGATACGTTTTTCGAACAGAACCACAATTTTCAAAATCAATTTGTACAATTTGGTAGCGTTGTTCAGGCTTCAAGTCTATTCATGCTGAAATGCCAAATCAAACTTAACATAAATCACTTAATAGCTGTCTAAACGGCCGACAGTTAAAAAAGTGTTACCAACTTACATTTTTATACCTCTAAATAAACATCCTTTACATTACACATGACCATTCCAATAATATAAGGATACTGACTTCACCTTTAAAGTTTAAAGGTGAAGTCAGCATTTATTATTGTGTACTCAGTTATTTATTGTCAATGTTTATTATTGTTTAGTCATCTTATTTTATACTTGTGTCTTATTTAAACAACACCAATGATCAGAATATACTCAGTAGCAGTAATAAAGAAGACTTTCGAATTAAATCATAAAAACAATTTTTTTATTTTTGTTTACTCTTTGATTTTAATTTAAATTTTAGTTTATTATCAAGACATAGTTTTATTATATAGCCTAATATATCTTTTCCGTCGACCGTCCATTTATGATTAATTTTAACACCCTCAAAATCATTGATTAATGACCCCTATTAATGAATGATTTTCTATTAATGAACGATTTTATTATAGGCAACACAACATACATTGCTTGTATAAATTAATTTAACCACATTTAACGCTCTGTGATTGGCAGTGACCTGTGGTGTAGGCAACCAAACATATAGGTACCTATTTATATTCCCACTAAAAAATTATTTAAAATGACATAGCCGCTGTCATTGTACTGTCTGTCATTGTATGTCATTATTTATCGTTAAGTAAATAAAAATTTAAACTAAGATATTTTTATTTCTGAAAAGTATGGTCGACGGAAAAGTTTTATAACGAACTCGTGAATTAAAATGGCGATTAACAATTTCGAACATTAATCGCCCTTATTAATACACTTGTTGGTTAAATAACTATTCTAAAATTTATACACGCACTATTAATATAAAGCAATAAACAATTATATTACTTAGTAATTTCCTAAGTGGCTCAATGAAAGTACTTATTTACCATGTTTTGTACTGTGATTAGTAAAATAGTTCGATAATTAGATATTAAGTAAACCAATATTAAGTAAATCTGGCGACGAGTTCATCTGGAATAGCTGCAACTTTATTAGAAGGTAAACGAACTGCACATTCTGAACAGCGCAGTGGTGACGATTTTACAGGTATGCAAATTAATCATTTGGGACGAATGTTCAATATAAAATCCACAAGGAAAATAATTCCTGTAGCTGGCTGTATACCACGTATAACAAAAGAGGTTAGTCTTTGTATGTGGGTATATTTTATTTTATAAAAACCCTTAAAAGGGCAACATTACAAGCACGAACGTTTTCGGAACAACTGTTCCATCATCAGGTTAAAATGCAGGTTAACATGCCTGAGCCACCAAAATATTTGGGTAAAAACCCTTTAAATTGAAAAATGTTACCGAAGAATGTACATGATGTTTATAATATTATATGATGTTTAATATTTTAATTAGATTTTACTTCAGGTAACATACACCCATGCTTAAGTGAGTTCCAGTGTCCGGAGAGTACACCTCTTAAAACGGACTACGGTTGGCAACTGATTGCCATGAACTGTTGCCATGAACATTGAATCAGTTGCCAACCGTAGTCCGTTTGAAGAGGTGTACTCTCCGGACACTGGAACTCACTTAAGCATGGGTGTATGTTACCTGAAGTAAAATCTAATTAAAATATTAAACATCATATAATATTATAAACATCATGTACATTCTTCGGTAACATTTTTCAATTTAAAGGGTTTTTACCCAAATATTTTGGTGGCTCAGGCATGTTAACCTGCATTTTAACCTGATGATGGAACAGTTGTTCCGAAAACGTTCGTGCTTGTAATGTTGCCCTTTTAAGGGTTTTTATAAAATAAAATATACCCACATACAAAGACTAACCTCGAATGTTCAATGATCCACAAGAGGTCATTGGAGATACTGATCAGAGCTTTGAAAGATATTCGTGAGAATAAAAATATTTTTAGGTGTCAGGTGATTTTCGTCAGGCTCTTAAAATTATTCCTCAATCAACTGCTGCGGACGAACCAAACGCATTCCTAAAATTATCCAATTTTTAGCGAAACTTAAAGATGATCCAATTGGTAACTAATATGCGTATCTTTTACAACAAGATCAAAGTAAAATTGTGATTTCGCAGCAGCTGTTAGATATTAGAAACGGTAAAGTCGCTCTGGACACCTCGACCGGATTCATCACACCAAACCACTTATTTAAGCGTGTTTTTCTGGATATAGCGCAACAGTTCAATAACAATAATTGCCTGATCCAACGAGTAATATAGGCGGCAAAAAATACAGATGTCGACGATCTTAACGCGACCATTCAGAATTTTCTTCTCGAAAAGTTGTTTTCGTTCAAATCAGTTGACACAATTATAAACCAGAATGGCGCAGTCAACTATGTTACAGGGTTTTTAAATCCATTGGAATTGCCTGCACTCCCTAAAAGTAGGATAAGTAAAGTTGTCATTATACTGTGTACATAAATGTATGAACGAGACTAACTGTGAAAAAACTAATAAATAACATCATTGAGACAATGATCATCAAAGGAAAATACAAAAGAGAGGATGTCTTGATTCCACGTATACCGATGATTCCAACGAACTTACAATTTGTTTTTATGCTTCTACAATTTCCCGTGCGTTTGGCTTTTGCCATCCACTTACCTCCACAGTCTTCCAGATTGAACCGCGTCGGTTATCATTGCGCCGAGCTTTCGACATCCTCTTTGATGACTTCTTCAGGGCTTCCGAGGTCTCAGTCTCCCAAACCCAAAGACACTAATCACTAATCAATGCGTTACTGGTGCTGGGAATAGAGGAAGGGTCATTTATACCGTCGTTGGTGACGCGGTTTGAGTGGAGGGTGGTGTGGGGGCCAGCGTGGGGATTGGCGCCGGAATTGGCGCGAACATGACAGTAGGGTTTTGATTGACGGGTGGAGCGGACAGTATTTTCTTTATGAGAGGTCTCCAAGTCGAAGGTACCGTATGCCGTCATCTCTTTAATTGAGACAATTTGGTCTTTTTTCAATTTCTATGGCTTCTCGGTTTATAGAAGTGGATGGGAGCTATGGTTGTGGAGTTTGACAATCAATTTTGCGGCCTGTATGAAGATGGTGTTGGCCTAGAGCTGAAATTGAGTCGGAATTGCGAACAGAAATGGAATGTTCATAAATCCTATTTTGGATTCTACGATTTGTATGGCCTATATAGGATCGGAGGTAGTCTGTACAAGGAATTTCATAAACTCCGTGTTGTTCATTTGGAATGTTTTCTTTGATTGATCGGTCAAGAGATGAAAGGTTTTGTTGGGGGGTAAATATTGTCTTTACTCCTCTTGATTTTAGAATTTTGTCGATTTTCTCAGTAACACCTTTGATGTAAGGAAGAAAAGCTTTCGTATGATGAGGGTTTGATACTTTGAGTTGAGATGGAGTGGGAGATTGATGTCTGTGGATGCTCCTATTTATGTTATTTTCGCGGTAACCGTTTTGGATGAGGGCTTTTTTAAACTAGTGAGTAGCAGTAGTAGAGAGCTCAGTGGGTCTACTTGCACCATCGCAAAGGCGTATTGATTTGGAGACAAGCGTATTAATGACTGAATTAATTTGTGAAGGGAGATAATGAGAGTTGGTATTCAAGTAACGATTGGTATGGGTGGGTTTTCGATAAACAGAGAGATAAAAACCTTGGAATTGGTTTTTCTTTATGATAATGTCGATAAACGATAAACGAATGAATCAGTTTCCACCTCCATCGTGAACTGGATACTAGGATGTATACCATTTAGATGGGTTTGAAAAGACACCAAAGCATGCCTGCCATGGGGCCAAATGACGAATGCATCGTCAAGATATCGTAGCCAACATGTAGGTTTGAGCATTGATGTGGATAGTGCTCGGGTCTTGAAGTCTTCCATAAAGATATTAGCAATTACTGGAGATAGTGGGGAGCCCATTGGGGCACCATTTATTTGTCTGCAGAATTGATTTTGGTAGATGAAATAAGTGTTGGGCATATAATGTTTAATAAGATATAAGTGGTCTTGCTGGATACTGTATTTAGTTTTCAGAATATTTAGAGTTTCGTCTATAAAAATGTTTGTAAAGAGTGAAACGATATCGAAACTTACTAGAATGTCTGACGGTGAGATAGGATATTGTTTAAGAAGTTCGATGAAATAAAAAGAATTTTTTGACGAAGAGAGGTTTCTCTTTATTGATAATGGCTTTTGTTGTTTTCTCCAGATAGGTTGTTGGATTATTAGGAATTGGTCTGTAGTCTGGAGTATTAATGATGTTTGAGAGTTTCTTAATATTAGATGAAGTGTTTAGGATGACGGTGGCATTGCATTTATCAGCGGGAAGAATGACTAGATTTGGATTTGACTGAAGTTCTTTCAGGGTTTCTCGGAATGGCTGATGTTCGGAGTAGGAGACTTTGAGTTTCTAAGAACTCTAGCGATGTCTTGTCTAGTAAACGTAGAGCTAAGATTAATACTCTCACAGGAATTAATATTAAACTCAACGGTCTTCCGGGTTGAATCCGTCGGTTATCATTGCGCCGAGTTTTCGACATCCTCTTCGATGTCTTCTTCAAGACTTCCGAGGTCTCAGTCTCCCGAGCCTAAGATACTACTACACTGATCACTAATCATTGCGTTGCTGGTGCTGGGAATAGAGGAAGGGTCATTTATACCATCGATGGTGACGTGGCTTGGGTGGAGGTTGGTGAAGAAGACATCGAAGAGGATGTCAAAAGCTTGGCGCAATGATCACCGACGCGGTTCAACCAAGAAGACTGTTTAATTTAACATTAATTCCTGTAATAGTATTAATCTTAACTCTAGGTTTAGTTGTACTAACCGCAGAAACCTTTTGGAACATATATATATATATATATATATATATATATATATATATATATATATATATATATATATTTTATTGAACCTATATACAAAGTTCTAGAGTTCTATAAAAATGGTTGAAAACGTAAATTTGGCAACAACGCAAACGTTTTTGCACCTTTTTTGCGTGGTCGACGAAGTAACTTGACCTCTTGAAAATATCTTTCCGTTTCATTAAATATCTCTGCGTGAAATAATTTTTTGTGTTAAAAGTGTACAGTAATAAAAACAAAATAACAGTAATTTAAAAAGTTATAGGCAAGTAAAAAGGCAGCAATAATGTCTTGGAACATTATGTAACTTTTCTCATGTTATTTATTTATTTATATACACTGGTTAACAAGGACAAAATAGTGTCAGCCATTTTTTTTGTACAGTTTTTTGAACTGAACTGAATTTTTAAGTGCACGTGAACACATAATTAAGATAAAAAATACCAAAGAAAGTATTGTCAGTAAAATCAGTTTTTTTAATCGATTATAATGATGATCCGTACGAAAAGAAACAACGAAGTGATGTCTGTAAGGACTATGTAAGAGAGTGTTACACGATCTAACTAAACCATTTAAAGACAATAGGTAGATACATATTATTTTATAAATTTTCCAAAGCCTTTATTTCTTTATAAACAATGTTATTTCTTTATTAAATAAAAAATATTTATTTAATAATATTTCTTTATAAACTTAACCATGACGCTTATAGATATACATATATCTGCAAATACCTCATTGATCAAAACTGTACGAAAAACATGGCGGTTGGCTGATGAAAAAGCCTATTGCGCGCAATTCTAAATACATCTGACAGTTGCCAGGAATGTGAAAAGATTATAAAATTAAAATGACATTTTTTGTAATTTGGCCTAAAAACAAAGTATGTGTTTTTCTTATTTTTTTTCAACAACTATTATTGTAATGGCTTCGGAATAATTCCCACCTTTAAGCGAACATAAAACATAACATATAGCACACTAAAATAGTTTGCTAACTTAAAAGACATTTTCTTTTCCCTAAAACTAATCGATTCCTTGTTTTAGTACAAAAAGATCATGACTTTGGGAAATTGCTCGCGTAGTAAAAAATCCCCAATTAACTTAAACCTAAAGGTATTCGAAAATGGTGACTTCTAGTTTTGAATAAAACAAAACAACGAGGGCAATAAAAAAGGCGTCGAGCTAGGCCTCATTTAAAGGTCGTTCACTTTTGAGATACGCTGGTTCGTCGTTCTGAATATTTTCCACTGTTTTCATCGAAAAGGAAAGCTGTAAAAAGCAACAAACGGGAAGTTACATGTGCCTAAAGAATTAAGAATGTTAACAGATGAAAATAATTTATTTTCAATCTCCATTTAAAGATAAACGTATTATATATTATTTTACATATTAATATTATTTTTCACATTAAATTTTACCGAGGCGGAAAAGAAGATAAAAAAGAATACATACTAAAAGCGAAACAAAGGAAAACGGCGACAAAATCATGATAGGATAATTTTTTTTTATATAAATAGAGAGAATAATAATAGGGACCATGTGAGATTTAAACTTGCACATTGGACGCACAAATACAGTTTTATTTATTTATTCGTGTCCGAAGCATCAAACATTTTAAAGTACGACATATATACATCATCGTTAGTTGGCGCTAGAGCCCTTCGAGAACACTAGTATGCGTCAAAACATTCTTCCATTCTTCCCTGTCGAGTGTCTATCTTCTTCATTCGACAGACCTATTTAGCATGGTTATTTTAGTAGCATCAGTTTCATCCATCCGCATAACGTGGCCCACCCATCTTAGGAGGTTTATTTTGATGATTTTCACGATATCTGCATTACCAAAAAGTCTATAAAGTTCGAAATTATATAGCGTTCTCCACAGATCCTGTTTGATAACTGCCATATAATGGTCCTCAATATTTTTCTTTCAAAGATTCGTAGTAACTCTTCATCTCGAGTCGTTATTAGAGTCGTATATATTAGACACAGTATTATATACACTATTTAAACAACAAAAACACATAAGTAACAGATAAAAGGTGTATATATAAAATAAGGGCAACACAAAAATAAAAATAGGACTGTTACACACTTCTTAGCCAAAAATCGACAATCTCAAGCCATCTGGTACAGCGCAGACCAGTTATTCCATTGATCATGTGGCTGGACATAAAGGATAAATCAGAAGGTGTTCTGTAGTTTGCCCTTCTGCACAGTCGCTTAGGGCAGATTTACAGGGAAAGTTATTTTATTTGGGCGGCTCTGAATATTGTCACCCCATTAACTTTATTAAAAACTTTCCATGCCGCTCATCCTTCTTTGTGTTCAATTGAGAGGTTCTCGGAGGAATCCTCCATTTATTACTATTGTTACTTTGAGCTCTCCACAAGTTCAGTCTAGTGTCTAGAACAGGCTCAATCAGATCTTTGTTGGTATGTCGAAAAGTTTTCCTTAATTTATGGCATTGGCGGGCGGGTTGGTGGCCATACAGAGGGTGTGCAACTAAGGTGGATACTTTAAGATTTTCCTTCTGAGCTGATACTTCACATCTAATGTTAAGCAGTGCTATGCCGGACAAACAGTACATCTTGTTGATTGAAGTCGGTTTCACACAGCCGGTGGTAACGCAGCAAGTTTCAATTAGAGCTGTATTTGACTGAGTGGCGTGGCATAATCTGTATTAAATCGTACAAGCATATTTCGCTGCGAAGTAACATAGGGCCATAGCATTAGTTTTAAATGTCTGCGGTTACACCTCCCAAGAAGTACGTGTTAGTTTCTGTATTACATTATTTCTGGCAGCAATTTTCAGCCCAGGTTACGCCCAAATATATTTTGGTGTAGGATAATGCTCGAAGAGTGTCCCCTCTCAAGCAATCTGGAGTTTCTGGCTTCTTGCTTGCTTTTTAGACGAACGGAGCAGGTTTGTGTTTTGGTTGAATTTGGTTTTAGGCAATTTTTCATGTAGTAGGCACTAAGATTTATGATGTTCTCAGTCATAGACTGTAATGGCACAATCGTCCGCATATATAAGGCTCTGTGTGTCTACTAGTAAGGGCTGGTCATTCTTATATATACTAAATAGAGTTGGGACCAAAACGCTTCCTTGTAATAGCTCATTTTTTGTGTTCTACAGCGATCAGTTTCCTTAAAATTCTACGAAAAATCTGCGATTTTGGGGCAAATTGTTTATTATACGGGTTGAAATAAAAGTCTGGCTATAAAGTTTCCCAAGAAGCAACCATGTCAAAGGCAGCTGTAAGATCTATAAAAACTGCACCAGTACTTTTGCGATTTTTGAAACCATCTTCAATATATTAAGTTAGTTTAAATATTTGCGAGGTGCTGCTTTCACCAGGTCTAAATCTCGGATGTTGAGTGATGAGAAGAGGTTCAATAGCAGTTGTTAACCTGTTGGGATTATTCGTTCGAGGACCTTATATAGACCATATATATTGGGATATTGGTCTGTAGCTCTTGGGAGTATCTCTGTCTTTTCCAGGTCTTAAGTAGGTTATGACTTTGGCCTTCCTCTATTTGCTTTTATCAGATTTAAAGCAATTAGAGCATTTTTACATAGGTTTATAACTTTGTTGATCTCCACGAAGGTAAATGGTCTTGATAAATTTTTGACTGTTGTTGGAGTTTTTCTTTTCAACATTTCTCTGATGCTTTCTAAAATTAAATTCATATCGGAAATTTTCGAACATATATTATGCAGTAAGTGTTCTTCATAAGAAAAAAACTGGCTTATAAGAGCCTGGGAGCTTTTAGAAATAAAGTATAACATTACATTGGATAAGACCCATCTTTCAAAAAATATCATGTATTTAAATAATCCTTCCATACTACACTGAAACTACAAAGATGCCACTGTTGTTTTAAACTAAAAAATGTTTTGCAAATTTAAAAAAGTTAATATTTACTTAATATATTCTTAAACATTTTGGTACGCCTATGTTACAACATTTTAAAAAATGTTCAACACTGCTTATCGAACTATTTTGTTCTGGAAAAAAATGGAGCCATAATTGAGAAGGAAGGAAGAACTCGCGGCAAACTTTTTGGGGTGAATAACTGTGACACTTCATTTCTGAGATAATATTGTTGCCTAAATAGGTTTTATGAGTTAAACATGAATCAGATAGCAGAAAGTCACAAAATAAGGAAAGAATGCTGTGTTTGAAAATATGAAAAAATTTAAAAGTGACGTTTAGGGTAATTTCAATTGAAGAAAATTACTTTAAACTTTTAAATATTATATTTTTCGTTGATCATTTTTTAATTATCTTTTTATCAGAAATACCACATTAATCATTAAAGACCGTAGTGGTTTAGACGTTATACAAATTTATGCTTTGCGCTTTACAATATTTTTTTAGAGTATTATTTGATTAAATTAAATAATTCAACCCATTTATATTAGTTTAAATGCGAATTAATACATACTTCAGTTCATAAGAAAACGGAGGACTTAAGGAGAGTTTCATAAAGATTCATAAGGATAGTTCTGGTGGTGTCGCAGCACATGAGTTTCTTGAGTTTCTTTCTTTAACATATATTTATGATTTATTTTTATACCTTGTAACGTTATAAAAATCACAAATTTGCTATTTCCCCTTTAATAATTATTTTACTTCAATTTTGTCTTGATTTTATTCACCTATTAATTTATCCTTCATTTTACTATTTTTATTCTAAAAATAGGTGGCGCTCAACTTAATCCTTCAAACAACTGGTTGCTCCGTGCATTATCTAGCAGTTTCAGTGTAGACGTGGTCATTCCGTGTGGTTTTCATGCTGATCAATATATGGGCTTTTAATTTTTATTATAATTCTTTTAGTACTTTCTGTATTTTTCTAGAGATTCAGTAAACGTTCCATGCACCAAAACCCATCAACTGCTTCATTTGCATTATTTGTCGTTCGTCTATACTGTGTTTATTCAGATTTGGATGCCGAATTTTAATATTAAATTTTTCAAATTAATATTTTAATTTAAAATATCCCTATAAAAAATTCGATTCGATAACTGAACAAACACAAATTTCTCTAACATCCCAAACCTTGAATAAAGTACGATGTGATGGTTGTAATGAAGTGTACAATGGAGACATGTCAAGGACAATCACATGGAGACACCTCACAAGGGTGACATTAAGATGGAAAAGCTACAAGCGAGCTCATTAAGAGAACATGCCATATTAACTAATCACAGCCTTAATTAAAACAGAACAACGATTTCGACATAGGAAAATATAACCAAAACGATAGTAGAGATACGTCTCACTAATTCTGCTCAGAATACATTAAATAAGCATTCAGAACTAGTAAATTGCATTTTTTTTACAATTTATTACAGGACGATTGGTACAACATTAATAATAGGGCTGATTATAAGCCCGTTAACCACTATTTCTGTATGTATGATCCTGTATATATTAGTTCTATTTCTGTTTAATATTTATTGCTGCAAATTATTGTTATGAATGAAATTAAATAAATGTTTAAAATGCATGTATAATCAGATGTGGGAAAATTTACACTAATTTTAACATTGCATATATATTTTTCTTCACTCAGATCTGCTCCTCCTGTGTACTTTTTCTCTTTTTATTTTCGTGTAGATAATACATTTTTGTCCCTTTTTCAAAGTTAACAACTGCCTTCTTCTTGTTTCTTTGACTTTGTCATTAATAGCGCTTCATATGCATAAGCAAGAGTCTTCTCTTTATTCTGAAGGACTATTCCTGTTGTCTAGTTCTACTTCATCTCCTTATTGCTTTTAAAACTAGTTCGAGTAAATAAAGTTTATGGTGAACTCTTTTCTTCACTTCTTGTCATATTTTAAATATCAATTAAAACAATTTTCTTATTATTTTTCAAGGACTTTGAAAGTCACGTCATTTTCTCCAGGACTGTTATCGTATTTTAAAAATTTTTTTACTTCTTATATTATTTACTGTTTCAATGGTTTTTTCACATGAAGTGAAAAGAAATTGAAAAATTTCAGTTAAAATTACCTATGGGAAGAAAACAATTCTGAGTTATCAACTGATACATTATCAAGAATAACACGTACTAGAGAAAGAGTTAGCACTTTGACAAAAACAACATAAATTAAACGGGGAGATTAAGAAGAGGACAAAATATAATTTCAAAAATGGAATTGTATATGACAAGTGTATGATAGAATATAAAACCAAGCTAACAAGAGTAAAGAGAATAACTACTATAAATCTCTCCCAAAAAAATAATAACAGGGGCAAAAGTTACCACCCTATTAGAAAACGATAACTTTTGCAAATGACGCCAAATGTCAATTCAGTTTTGACATTTGTGAAGTAGACAAACGCATAATACAAATCAACAAGCCATTAATCGGTTTACTTCGCAAGAACGTGGAATAATTCTTTCCATTTTTTTTGCGAAATAATTCGTCGGTTGTAGTGGTGCAGCGTGAATTTCGTCGCAGATTTCCTGGCCGTTCGACACCAATTGGACAAACACTGCGCAGTTTGGCCACTTGCCTTAAAAAGACTGGGACAACACGAGATACTCCCAAGGCTAACCGGCTGCGGAGCATCCGTTCTGCTGAGAATATCGCTCCTGTTTCTCAATATGTCGAATAAGAGCCCGGAACATTGACAAAACGACGTGCCACGCAATTGGCAATTAGAATTTTTGTGAAAGATTTGAACATCTCTTACAAAGTGCTGAGTGTGCATAAGCTTTTAGCTTTATTCACCGCCAAATGCGTCTAACTTACGCTCGGGCCATCGTGAATCTCGACGAAGACGGGGACGATTTTTCATCGAAAATTATCATGATCGATGAGGCTTATTTCCATCTTAGCGGTAACATGAATAAGGAAAATTATCATTTCTGGTTCACCAAAAATCCGTGTATCATCCACGTAGAGCCATTACACCGGCTCAAAGTTACTGCATGGTGTATTGGTTACGCTGGAGGAGTCATTAGGACATTTTTCTTTGAGAACGCCGCAGGACAAACAACAACTGTGGACGGCGCGCGCTACAGAGCCATGGTTACCGATTTGACTTCCTGAATGAGATGAATTGGGACTGAAGAACATGTGGTTCTAACAGGATAGTGCAACGGCGCACACTGCTCGAGCTACAACCAATATTCTGAAGGAAGCATTTCCAGGTCGCCTTATCTCTCATTTTGATGATTTACGCTGGCCGGCGAGATCACACGAGTGAACCATTTTAGACTTATTTTTATGGGGTTTTTTGAAGTCGCGAGTTTACCTCAACAAGTCTTAGACTCTTCTGGCGGCAGCCACTTGGCCGATATTATTTTATTGACTTGATAGAATATATTCGAATGAAAATTTTTAAAAGTGACAATCTCAGTAAAAAAGTAAAGTTCGTGTAACCTTCTGGCTAAGGTCTAGTGTTAGGGTTTTCAGGTCGCGCAAGCGCCCCTAAGATGACTTAACGACTACTTTCGTAGCCGGGACCGACGGCTTTACGTGCCCTCCGAAGCACGGCGGCAGCTCAGTTAAATTATAAATTGAAAATTTTGTCGGTGCCGGGATTTGAACCCGGGCCCTCCAGCTTGTTAAGCCAGTAACATAGCCACTGAGCTACGGCTGCCACCAAAATCTCAGTGATTGGCTGTATACTATAGTTTTAAAGAACTTACATAGAAGTAAAAACTTCTTGTGTAAAATGGTATAAATTTATTAAACAATTTTAAAAATATCCAAAATAGATTTATAAATTTTCAGAACGTTTTCAGTTCTATCGGACCATCATCAGTAAAGTAATATATATATATATATATATATATATATATATATATATATATATATATATATATATACCCGGTATTTAGGCGTTCGACGCCCTTCCGGTAGGGATCTATGGAGGAGTATCACCTAGCCGCAAGCCCTTATCTCTTGCCGTACTGCTCCACCATAGGCCGATCAGATACCAGCATATTCTAGACTAAGCCGCAGATTCATTTTAGAATTTTAAACTGCTGCGTTAGCCTTTTTGTTTTCTGCACACCGAGCTGGGGATCGAACTGACATCTCTCGCATTGAAGCGAAGGAGAAGCCAGCCGCCCAGCCCGCTTGGCTAATCCGATCGACATCAGTAAAGTAATAAATTTTATAATTATTATGACACTAGGTCGATGTTAAAGGATTACGTTGTTAAGGAAACATATAAATTCCCGCTCGAACCATTGTAAACAATGAGTACAACGAACAAACAAAAAACAAAATTAAAAAAAATACTTGCATAAGAACAAGAGCCAAAAGAAAATGCATTTACACAGAATTGTTGTATACAAACTTAAATGTAGCGACTGCCCAAAAACTTACATCGGTCAAACTGGTAGAACTTTTATCAAACGTATAGCAGAACATAAAAGGGATTTCATTAAGAGAAAAACAGATTCTATATACGCACTACACCTTCTAGACTTTTTTAGTGACCGATTTCAAATTCTTCACATTCAAAATAAAGGCTGTTGAAAACGAAAGTTTTCAGTGTTTTATTGTTACATAAAATGAATTTCCGAATTTTCATTAAGTAACGGTCGAATCCATCACTTATTTAAATGTAGTAATCTTTCTGTACAAATAGTACATTAGGTCAGTATTGGAATATGGTACATACGTTTTTATGACTAGGCATCGAAAAGTCAATTAGAAAAAGTAGATAAGTTTTATTACCTTCTCTGTCACCCATTATGCGTTTTGCTCTACTACTGTTAGGTTTACTGATTTAAATTTATTATATATTCTACGAGCCCCTTCCCATATCAATTGGCCAACCTCTGGAATATGCAGTTTCAGTCGATTTCCACAAAAAAATTATACTCTGCATGTTATAAGTTCCCATATTAATTTATATGGCATTTTTATTAATATTTCTTAAAAACATTTTCAACAATAAAAAAAAATTCACTAAACCCTGGCTATTCATTCACTTATGTCAACATACGTTGATTTTTTCATAATTACGATAAATCCAGAGGTAGCTATGGAGAAATGACATCAACACAATAATATTGTCAGTTAATGTCAAATGTATTTTGCAGTATTGTAAACTTTTTTGCCGTTTGTGGATTGCACAATGGGTCGAGGTAAAGTTAAAGATGAAAAAATTTGTTCAATCATTATTAGATTTTTTAATTCTGGAAAATACAATTCGGAAGTCGCGAATATGTTGTAAATGTCACGGTATAGTGTAAAAAATATAGTTAGAAGATACAAAACTACAGGTTCGGTCGTCACAAAACCTAGAAATGTACGAAAAAGTAAAATAACCGAAGCAGATCGAAGGGCATTAAGACGCATTATAGTGAAACATCGATAAGCAAATTTTCTATGTCACCTTTCTATGTCATCGAGAGGCCCACAAATTAAGCGGCGGGCGAACTTTCGACACCAAATTGTCTTTGTACCTGGGGTAATCGAAGGGTCAAATTTTATTATAGGAAATTTCGACACCGCGGCGTAAAGCAGGTAGGTAGGTAATTAGCGGCGATGGACATTTGCACCCAAGCAGGACAAGCGAGTTTTCCCAATATTTATTGACACGGCGGGGGGCGTGGCACTTGTGTACTTGTGACTAAATTATTTCAGTTGTAATTTATTTCTTGTTTGACGTTGACTTGTGCACGTATACGGATATTTAAAAAATGAGTTTGATAAAAAGTTCCCGTGGTCGAGATTTATTAGTGGTGGAGCATCATTCGTTCTCGAAACAGAAAGTGTTAAAAAGCGGCGAGATATTTTGGCGCTGCATCCAAAGAAACACTAAGTGTTCCGCAAAAGTGTTTACAATAGGCTGTGAGGACCTCACCATCACAAGAAGTGATTTGGTGCATAATCATGAAGCCGATCCAAAAAAGCTTGAAGTAAAGATGGTAACCAATGCATGTAAAAGAAAAGCCCAAGAGGACATATCGGAAAAGCCTGCCAAAATTACAAGAACTGCTGTTGCTGAGTGTGATGCCAATTTGCTGACGGTTCCTGACATAGCTAGCATAAGAAAGAACATTTACAACTGTCGTCGTAAACTGTTACCAGGTCCGTTACCAAGAAGCATATCAGAAGTCCATAACGCGGTTAGTAATTATTCTCCTAAAACCTGTCGCAATGAAAGTTTTTGTTTTTAAATCATCCTGAATTAAATGTAATTGTATTTTCATGCGAGACAAATATTCGTTTGTTGTGTAAATTAAAAACTTTGTATATGGATGGTACATTTTCATACAGTACCAAATATTTTATACAATTATTTACTATACATGGCTTGGAAAATGGACATTATGTTCCTTTAGCATACTGTTTGTTAAAGGACAAATTGTCAATGACATACAAAAATTTATTTTCTTTATTAAGGTCTAAGATTTTTGAAACATTTCAATTATCATTAGAGCCAACTGAAATATTTGTGGACTTTGAAAAAGCAATTCACTGTACTTTATTGTATATGAGGCCCAATGCAAAAATTAGTGGATGCCGTTTTCACTTACACCAAAACTGGTTTAAAAAAATCCAATCTTTGGGTTTGGTACAAGAATATAAGGATACAAATTCAGAAATTGGAAAATGGTTAAGGCATACGTTTGGTTTAACTTATTTAAATCCAGCAGAAGTTGAAGAATGCTTTCTTTATGATTTAATGTCATATAAACCTATAAACGCAACACTTGATATATATGCAGATTATTTACTGGAAAATTACATTTTCGATAGCGCTCTATTTCCACCACACATATGGTCTAATCAGAATCCGTCTATTGCGAGGACCACAAATGCCTGTGAATCCTTTCATTCGAGATTTAATTCTTCTTTTTATTCAACACATCCTTCTATTTTTATTTTTATTGAAAAGTTAAAAGAATTTCAAGTAGACACTTATGTCAAAATAAATAGTTTACATATACCAGCAAAAATCAAAGATACTACTGTTAAGGCTAAATTGGCATTTTTGGAGAAAATGATGGATAAACTACGATCCCAACAAATACGTAGGTTCGATTTTATAAAAGCTGTATCTTATCATTCCTGATTCCTATAATAGCAAATAAATCATTGTATACAAGTATATTAACGGTAAAATGTACAAAAATTAGGTACTAGTTGTATTATATTTAAGATATTATTACAGTTATAAAGAAATAAAATGCACATTACTTTTATTAAAATAAATAATTAATTATGGTATTTTATTTATGTCTCAGCTATATATTTGGTGTCGAATATACCTGTAAGATAAAAACGGGAATTGGGGCTGGTGTCAAAAATTGCCATTAAATTTTAGTCGCTACCTGCTTAGTGTCGAACTTTCCTACGCCCAAATTAAGATTTGGTACTTACAAAGTAAGTTTTATAGTTGAAAAAATTAGTATGAATTGTTTTTAATAAATTTCATTTTATTTTAGGCTAAGGAAAAGCCACTGTTAACATTACAACAAAAAAAAATAGACTAAGATGATCAAAAGAGCATAAAGTTTGGACTTAGTCGAAATGTGATTCAATACAATGGAGTAATGAGTTCAGGTTTAAAGTGTGTGTTGAAGACAGTAGGAGTCGCGTCATTCGCAGGAAAAATAAAGCTTTCCATCCCGACTGTCTGAAGGAAAAAGTCAAATTTCTTGCATCTGTCATGATCTGGGGCAGCATGTCGTCTAAAGGTGTGGGAAAGTTACATTTTCTTGATGGGATTGTAAACACGGACAAATATTTGAATATTTTAGAGGAATCTCTTTTACCGATTTATGGAACACCTTTTAACATCAGCGAAAGATTTTGTCTTTGTCTTTGCCAGGACGGCGCAGGTTGTCATACCTCAAAAAAGAGTTTAAAATGGATTGAAAACCATGGCATATCACTTCTGGAATGGGTTTCTCACAGTTCCGACTTGTCCCCGATAAAGTCTTGTGGCGCGAAATGAAAAAAGCTTACCTACAGAAAACATCCTGCCAGGTCCGTCAATGAATTGAAGGAAAAATTGGCAGACATATGGGATTTGTTTACATTAGAATTTTGTCAGAACTTGGTAAAAACTATGCCTCGAAGAATTGGATGTCATTAAAAATAAAATGTGAAAGTCAGTGGTAAACTTTCAAATTTTTTTTGTTAATATTACATATTCTATGCGCCTTTTTTAATATTATTCTGTTTAATCAATAGTTTTCATTGCGTTATAAAATATTTTGTATAATTAAGAAATTCAAAAATGTTGTTCGATGTATCAAAACTTCTAAAATTTACGCTATTTTTTTATTTCTGTTCTCTAAAATTTATTTTCTTATCAATCTAAGGTTTGGCCAACTGATATGGGAAGGGGCTCGTATTACCTTCCCATCAACTTCCAACTAACATCGTATCGGTTCTTTAGAAGTTGTCATACATTTTGTTTTCTTAGTTGCTTTTACCATATTTAGACTTTTTACGTTTGTGTTAAAACATGCAAGAGTAATAGTACCGTCTGAATAGCATTTTCACGTCCGAATTATTTATTTTATATGTTTTTCGATTGCGCTGTTACATTATTACCTCATTCATAATGATATCAAATAGTAATGGGATTAGTTAATCACCTTTTCTGATGTCACTATATACTTTATTAGGATTTTTAAATTCACCGTTTATTGCGCTTTTTTCTATAAAGCTCTTTTATTATTTTAATTAGGTTTTGTACAATTCCCCTGTTGCACAGTAATTCAATAACATCTTACAGCTGAATAAATTACCTACACACTTGTCATGAAATAGCTGATAGCCAGTTAAGTAAAAACTATTACAAATGTGCTGTAAAAAGTAAAATATACGTTGCTAATTTTACAACTTCATTTTAATTATAGCGGTATACTAAGCCATCGATAGAATAGCTACCAAAGTACCTATAAATAAAATATTAAAGTGATTTACAGGTTAGACAGTGTAATCAATTAATTTTCTTGTTACAGACTCCTCTGTAAACTAATAACCGACGAGAGTTCGATCGCCGGCCGCGTGTTTGTACACGTACATATTTCTCCAAGACGACCAACAAGTCCAATCTAAAGCAGGAAGTAGTCATTTAACATAAAGGTAATAAATAACGGAATCTTTGGTACATGTTGATGTTAATGTGAATATACATACAACAAACAATGGGTTGGTTCCGGCCTACGGGCATCCTTAACATCTGCAATATGGATTCTAAGTATTTATCACGCGTTGTCGGGCATACAATAGCTTTTATATAGCTTAAATTAGTACAAAATTGCAAGAATTCAAATCCACTATAAGAAAAAAAAGGCCATAAATGGGTGAAAGACGAAATGGAAAAATCAGGAAAACTTTTACTACCGACAACTCCATAATTTATTCTCCGAGAAAAATGTTAAAGAAATGATAATAGACATGTCGAAAATCAAGTAGAATGTCGGTAGGGTGAAAGTTTAACAAAACCGGAATCAGGACCCTCTGACGTTCTAGTTTAGTTGCGGAAGTAGGTCATTCAGGAATTTGATTTTTTGGTTAAAAAGCAGCAACACTTTTACACAAAAAAAATATAACAAAGTGAAAACATTATTGTAAAATATTGTAAAGTATTGTAATGCAATACTGCATTAAAAAATATGTGCAGAAATCTATGCACAAACACGGAACTAAAAAAATGTTTCAAATATTACCTTTTTCTTATATGAGGACGGATACTACCACAGTCTATTTGTGACAAAATAATCGATTTCATGTAAAAATCTTGTACAGGTTTTTAAAGATTCTAAAAGGTATATGACGGATCATCATCATCATAATCAACCTGTATGGACATAGGTCTCCCACAGCTCTTTCCATCTGTCTGTCTTGTGCTGTTTGCATCCAGTTATTGCTAACACGCATTAGGTCGTCAGTCCATCTAGTTAGTGGGCGTCCTCTGCTCCGCAGTGCTTCTTGCCTTGGTCTCCACTCGACAATACGTTTTGTCCATCGGTTGTCTGCCGATGTGTTAATCTGGCGACGTGTACTACCCAATTCCATTTTAGCGACGCGATTTTTTGCGATGGCGTCCGTTGTTTTTGTTCTACGACTTATTTCTTCGTTTGAGATTCGGTCTCTCAGAGAGACACCCAACATCTGGCGCTCCATAGCCCTCTGAGTCACGCGAATCTTATTCACTACCTTTTTTGTGAGTGTTAATGTTTCCGCTCCATCAGTGAGCATAGGTAACACACATTGGTCAAAGATTTTCCTTTTGAGGCGTATAGGTAGATCCGATTTAAATATAGTTTAAATACATACTAGTTTAATTTACCAAACGCACCCCAGGCTAATCCTATGCGACGTGGGAGCTCACATGTCTGGCTATCTCTGCCCAACCAAATTTCATGTCCTTATACGATGTATTCTTTACAATATCCTTTCCAATCAACAGCAATGTTTCGATTTAGCACCAGATTAGTCATTATTTGTGTCTTGTTCTTTTTCTTCTTCTCTTCTTCTTGGAGCTTCTTTCCATTTATGTTGATACCATGCTCGTTCAGATATGCCGTCTTACAAGTATGTTCTAAAAGCGTCGTGAATAGATTTGTAGAGACGGTGTCTCCTTGTCGTACTTCTCTCTGCATACAGAATTTATTTTTTTCTTGTTCAAATAGTCTCACGATAGCTGTGATATGGAATGCTTTCTCGTAGTCGACAAATATCAGTGCCGATGGTTTGTTGTACTCTGCAGATTTCTCTATCAGGTTCTTTATCACTAGTAAGTGGTTGTTAGCGCTAGGTACACATACCAAGGTATGTGTACCTGTTTACCCTGTCAATTGGCTATTGGTTAATCAAAAGCCGTGTATTTAATATTTCGCGCTTACTGACTACCACGTACTTTGTTTTTTCGTATTGAGATCCAGTCCATATCCTCTACTTATGCTCTGATATGCCCAATATCATTGTTTGTACGTATTCCTGTAGTTCTCCTGGTGCTTGTTCGAAGATATGTTCAGAGTACATGTTGAATAACACCGGACACATAATGCACCCTTGTCTCACTCCTCTATATATGGACATTACTTCTGTCAACTGCTCATCCAAGTCTCTATCATCTAAGCCCGATTCTTTTAGGTTATGAGCTTATCATGTTTTACCTTATCAAATGCCTTTTGTAGTCGATCAAACAAATATATACGTCTTTTATGGCATTTTTATAGGGAATAGAGCCTCTAGGGTACATAAGGTATCGCGGACTCCAAATTGTGTTCATTGGATACTTGTTCTTCGCATTTTTTTATATATTCAGATTTGTATCACTTTTAAAATAGTTTTAAATAAGTAACTCACCTTTAATGGAACCTAAAAATAAATTGTTGGTTCAAAAAGAGCAGCAAAGAAACTTGAAAATCTACGTGACGAAGTCTGCAGAAAAAACATATAGTCACAAAAATAAAGTAAAAATAAGAGTAACGCCAGTATGAAATTGAAACAAGAGCAGAAACAAGGACAAAACTAACCAAGGAAGAATACCTGTTTTATGTTATATACTGCGCAAGGAAACCAAGCAATAGGGCTGAAATTTTAAAAACAGGATACAAAAAGTTAAAGATAAAACAAAGACGAAGATGATGAACAAAATAAGGATGATATAGCGTCTAACCATCATTTAACGAAAATTACAACGTTGGAAAAACCACCAAAACGCAGAAATGCCATTATACTCCTCAACTCTATTAAAAACTGGATCATGTGATGTAGATACTATACTAAATTCAGAAAAGACGAAGACATCAAACCACAAAAATACACATAAATTTTCTGTACAATTAAAATTAAAGATCTTCCAAAAAATATTTTATAGTAGGTCAATTTCAACAAAAAAAACTCTAATAAACAATTCAAGCACAATTTGACAAGGAACGACCCCATATAGCCGAGA
Source organism: Diabrotica undecimpunctata (assembly GCF_040954645.1). Lineage (NCBI taxonomy): Eukaryota > Metazoa > Arthropoda > Insecta > Coleoptera > Chrysomelidae > Diabrotica > Diabrotica undecimpunctata. Next base: position 141,976,319 of record NC_092810.1, on the reverse strand, counting down.
ATAGCCCTTTTCATAAAAAATTTATCAGTTTTTCGGCTTTCTCTTTGCTGCCATACGTACACACGATGGGCATTTTAATTCGGTTAAGTAGTGAGACCTCACGTGGCGAAGGAATGTAGTTGGTGGCCGGGACGCAGATGTGCACAATGGGGTAAAAGAGCTTTTAGTGATCCCTAAAAGCCGAGGCTTATACGCAAGGAGTGTTCTGTCACTATAGCGGAAAGTGACCATGTTCCACATTATCGGATAACTTTTTTAAAAGTGCCATTTTAAGTTACTTTCTGCCTTTACATACTCGGTCTTTATGTGGCGTCAGCCATAAAATAATAATCATATTAACATCCATTTTGCAGGAGACGTAAGTTTCGATAAATATAATGTATTGGTTTCTAAAAGATTTTAAAAGACTTTTATAAAATTGCAAAAATTGCAACATTGCAGATAAGTAATCCACAGTTTTATGTATTTTTTACATTGGAAGAAAATGTGATTCGGATCTTCTTCTTTGTGACACCCTGGATACCCATTTAAATTTACCATTTTTAATTTTTGCCAGATATCTAGGATAACAGGCATATCCAAATTTTATTCTAATTATCAATGTTATATATATTCATAGAACAAAGTAGTTTTTAAACCAACAATCGCTTGTAAGATTTATCCGATTAAATTATATATTGCAACTGGCAACTAATGTCTACGCCATTAATACAACGTAAAATAGGGAAAATGTCCCTATTCCCATAATTCAATTTTTTTAATTTTTTAACGTTCTACGTAATTAACAAATAAGACTCAGAGCAATTTTAACCTTTCAATCCTCCCCCACCCCTTAACAAAAATGTAATTTTTTGTTTTTATTTTTTTCGGTGGGTTGCAATTGATTTAAAAATTTAAAAAAAATCACACGCATTGTTAAGTTTTTTATAAAAGTTGTGTATTGTTTACAGATCCATAGGCTGATCCTTATTTGTTTAGGTTGATTGTACCTAACCTCAAAATGCATTTTTTTTTTTGAAAAAACGGGTATAATTTTTTTTATGGAGACGGCTGCAGGTGTAGTCTAAATTTTTTTTGGTCTGAGTTTTTAGAGGTTTTGGGGGATTTTTTCTTATTATATAGACTTCAAAATAGATAAAATCAAGGTTTTTTTATTGGTTATATATATATATATAATTTGAAGAAACTGAGTCCTTTACTAAGTTCAAAAATTGGGCTTTCAAAAACTCCCAAAAACCCATGATTTTTCAAACTTTTTAGGGTTTTTGCAAGGTTAATAATATTATTTATAATCGATACTACCTGATTCAATACGTCTCCAATTCATATTCACAGAATATATGAAAAAGAATGTTTTCAGGCCTCCAAGAAGTAAATACAATCATCGTTTATGCGACAAACCAAGTTTTCAAGCGTTATTCGGGCGTTATTACTGGATTCGCCCAACTTTTTTACCTTTCTACATCACTAAGTAGCATGTTTTCATAATTTTTATAAAATAACACTAATGACGTATTTCCCATATTCAGAGAAGCTAGAATTTTTTTAAAACATGCGAAAAATATTGGGGATTTTACTGCATGGTAAACTCTTGTCTCCTGTTATATGTAGAAAGGTAAAAAAATGGACATATTTTACGAATATTTTAAATTGGAGTCGCATTGATTCAGGTTGTATTGATCTAAAAAATTTGATAAACCCCACAAAAACGCTTAAAACCCTGAAAAATACGGTTTTTTGTCGGTTGAAAAAGGTTTTGCCCGATTTTTGAATGTCTCAACCCTTTCGAGTCTGACGGGACGTATGTATGCCAGTCATGAAATCATTAAGTCCGTTGGACTAAATCTAAACCATTTTACATGAAATTACATTTACATTATCCTAACCAATTTTTAAGAACTTAATACCAATTAAAAAAAAATTTGTGCAAGAGACAACATTTTAAGAAGAGAACCGTTTTCGCGCTGTATTTTCCCGTGATGTTGATCGAATGTGTTTATGTAGTTTTGTTGATGATTACCACAGGGAAAGTTGTGCGCTGTTACTGTTGTTGCGAATTTGTTTTTGTGGGTAGAGCTACCTACAAAAAAAGTAAATATATTCAATAAAACTAGTATTTTGTTTTGTGGATGAAATATGTCCCAACAGACATTTATGGTAGGTTATATGTATCCCAAGAGTCTTGTTTTGTTCTAGATGAGTAGAAACATATTGACGCAGAACGAGCTAGAGAAGGAGGAGATTTCTGCCAGCGATACAGAAGCAAAAGTCTATCATTTTGACACTAGTGGCTCCGACGATGAGAACTACAATCCATCAGGATGCGAAGGAGAAGTAGAACGAGAGTGTCACGAAATAGATTCAGGTTCCGAGGGCAATAAAATGGACAAAGAAAATCAGATGATACGTGACGAAAGTGAAGAAGAAAGCAGTGGTGACGAAAATGATGAAGAAGGCAAAGGTACGTAGCAACCAGGTATTTGGTTTCATAGCGATGGAACTTTTTTACAACGTATTTTGGTTCCATGGCGCCATAGTTTGCAGATGGCAAGATACTAAAGACTTGCTTTGGAGATAAGTAAGTAGAAGTGAAACAAAAAATGAAGAACGGCTCTAAAATAAATGTGCGATGTCCTGAACTGACATGTACAATAAGAAAATGGGCGGGGTGGAATTGGATCATATTTTGGGCTTGTATGACTTTGATTGGAAGTCTCAAAAGTGGTGGAAAACAGTATTTTTTCACTTTCTGACGACGGCTGTTGGAAATTCTTATGTACTACACAATGATCTAAGAAGCAAATAAAAACACTATTTTAACCTTTTCTAATTATTTGATTGGGAAGAAGCCATGCTGTTGTTAAAAGAAAAGCCTCTACTTCACTTGGACTTCCTCCAGCTAACAAACAAAAAAAGTGTTCAACGTGGAAGATCATTTACCCATCGAAGGAAAGACCCGTAGAAGATGTCAACGATGTTCTTCTCAGAAAAAAGGAAAACGAACCACCACACTATGTCAGAGCTGCAATGTACCCTTGTGCAAAACATGTTTCACACCTTTTCATTTCCATTAAATTTTGATCTTAGTTTTAGTCCTTTTGTTTTCGATTTTCTTTACTAAAATAAAGAAATAATTTGGTATGTGATGGCTTATTATAGTCCCCCATTTATGTTTATAAAAAAGTCTGTCTGGGACATATATGTCCCGGACAAAATGGCGGATCTTAAGGATAAAATTAATCTCAATCACTTTTATTTTTGCATAATAATTTAAAACGTTTTAAACAAAAAAGTTCTAAATTCCATACCGATCCTGAAAAAAAAATCCGAATCGAAGGGGTTGACGTACTCAGTTGCTGTGCTTAAGTTATAAATAACCTCTAAAAAACCTTGATTTGATCTATTTTGAATTCTATAAAATAAGGCAAATGCCCAAAACCCCCAAAAACCGTTTTTTTTTAAATCTTTAAATAGTTTGTATAAGTTTTCCACGAAAAACTTACCGTTTTCCGATTATTCAACATCATAATATGTTTAGATTTCTGTATTCGATGAATAAAAAAGTCTACTTTCGAACAGCTATAACTAACGGTATTAAATTTACGGTAGTAAATTAGTTTTCGCAAAATCTAAATTTTTGGAGTTACTCGCAAAAAACCGTTTAAAAACATGCTTTTTTGACGTGTGGTTACTGAACTTTCAGTCACGAATAACTCAACAAATAATGAATTTTCGACAAAACTCTAAAGAACATTTTTGTCTTAAAATTCACTATTCTAGCGACTATCATAGTTTTAGTTTGATAAACATTTTCCACCCCCAGAGTTGGGTGGTAGTCCCCCAGAGAAAAAGTACATAGAGGGTAGATAGGGTAGATTTTGAGTTTAAAGCTATTTTCTACATACTGTCAAAATTTAAAGCAAATTCATGCATATAAAAAGAATTCTGAGCAGAAATTCATCATATCCAGGACTAAAAGCGAAAATAGAAAAAAAAAACAAAACAAGCAAAATAGGCGGTATAACCTCAATTTCAAACAACAATTAAATAAAGTTCATTTGTTTCTTCTTTTTGTTTTTCTAAAACAAAACTAAAATTTTTCTTTACAGTTCTTAAATAGAGCTTAAGGTATACGTCAGTGTATTAGAACACGGAAAAGGCTGTACAACAATAATAATGATAAAATACATTTACGAATTTTTGACGAAATTTATTTAACAAAACCTCACTTTCCCTAGTTCCTAAATCAACATTAATTAGTTTATTTGATCTACAAACTGTTCAACTAATGATAGAAAAAAATTAAGAGATTCCCTCGAGATTACGAACATCTCAAATAAGTGGAGAGCATGTAAAATAAATGAATGTGAACGAATAGCATGTAAATGAAAGCCGTTTGTTTTTATTGTTGTCATTTAGTCCACTTTCCATGGTTTTTGTTGTTCTCGTTCTCTCGTAAATTAATTTGAAAAGTTTCTCAGCGGGTGAATGTTTTTAGAGAGTATAACATTTCTTCTTTTTTGCCGATGTAATAAACTGAACGAAAATAGTTTCATTGTTACTAATAACATTGTCTTAGATAAAATTCGGATGGGAATGTCTTATTTCATTTTATTGACAAAGTTTCCTGTGTTTTTACATCGAGGACAAGAAACTTATATTCAACAACGAACGCAATTGCCTAAAATGTATTGGAAAAGTAGGATCCCAATATATATGTTAATTCATTAGGTTTTTGAACCAGAAAATTTACATCCAACAAGAGGCCAATTAAGCTAATATAAAAGTAATTAAGTAAAGTACCTTGTTTTGATTGCATTTTTATCAGTTTGTGTTTGTAAAGTTTATATTAATTCTAATATTTCGCATGTAAAATGTAGTTATATGAAAATGCACTTTGTTAAAACCCTTTGCGGACCAAATTAAGTATTAAATAAAAAACTGAAAAGTTATTACAAGTTAGGGATACAGTGATACAAAAGAGAACGTCAAGTGTCAATTATTTTTTTTTATATAGGGGGTGTTTTAGTTTGGAGGTGGTTCCATGGTGGAACCACTGGTACTGATTGGTACTATCTCAATTTTTATAACATGATAATAAATATTAATAAAGGAGGTAAGTTCACTTTATTTTTTATAATATTCTAAAAAACAATTCATTTTTTCAGATAAACATAGTCCCACCTTACGTACAGTGCAATGCCACCTCGTTCGATGGGGTTGGTTTCTTGTACTGCATCGTGCACATCTTACTTTGGTTCCATGTATTGGCATATGCTCCGACTTGTTGGTGCGCATTTCAATGGGAACGCAGATTTTAAATTTATTTACCTCAGAATAGGACGATTTCCTCCCTTTCTGAGTAAGCGAAGGAGTAACTCTAGGTTAGCAGTAAAACTGCTAACCGAAATTCTTTTGAGGAAAGTGTTGATCCACCACCATCACCAGATCGTTCTTTAAAAATAATGAAGGCATTAACAACCGTTAAGTCAACAACATGCCAGAATATTCTATGCTACCATTTCTTGGACTTGCGGTTAATTTCGAAACAAGATTTGAGGTTGATCTGGCTTGTCCACATAACCCAAATGTTCGTTGTAACCTTTGACCAAACTTTGGCAAGTAACGTTTTGTTTGGAGCCATCCTTTTGTTTCCTTGAAATAAGTTAAACATCTGTAGGATCATGAAAATTACTCATAAAGAGAACTGCTCTGTTATCCATCCATTTCACAGCAAGTATACCAACATCACTTATCTTCCATTAACTGAATCGATTGCGAGACATATAAGATGCAGTAAAACCATCACGTAGATCTGTCCTCGAAGAACAATAATCCTTGTAGCTTGGTAAATACTTTATTCCCATCAGAATGTTTATCCCCAAGAAACACTTAATTTCTTCACGATTAGTGGGAGTAAATTTGTTGGCATTTCCCTGGTTCATTTGGGTTGCATAGAGATTTGTTTGAAACACTAATATATCTAACAGCTCCTCTGATAATAACAACATGAACAACTCCAACGGATCTTCAAGTAAATCCGGTATATCAGGACCCACTTCTTCAACACAACCTGAAGGTGTCTTGTAATAAGTTTGAATATTTTCTGACCATTTGACAATCTTAACATTTTTCTTTGCATTACCAATAGTATTTTTTTTCGTTGAAGTTTGTTTTTGTTTTGTAAGCTTTCTTTTCCTTTGCCCAGAAACAGATGGCGGCGACAATCATCCAAATCACTGAAAACACTTTCGTTATTTTCTTTTTCATGTTCATCTTCGTCAACCACTTGATTTATCTCTTCCAATGAATGTTGAGTGCCCAGGATGCCGTTATCTGATTCACTATTTCCAAGATCCTCAACATCAGAATCAATATATGACGCTTCTGACTCTCCGTCAGGTGGTAGTTCCTCAATCAAAGCAAATACACCATCATTTCACATAGTTTCTAAATTATTTATTGTCCATTGTTTTCTTTCTGTAATAAAAGTGAAAAAATTGGTCATGAACTGTAAAGTCTTTCAAATCCCGTATCAATAAATTACCCCTTCTCAACCATTAGTTTAATATTTAGACAGCCACGGTACACCAAGTATTTAGGCCTTCAGCCTTCGTTTCTGCCGTAAAATAAAAAAAACAACAAAAATAATAAACAGTACTTGTGGTTCCATACGGAACCACATCTTTTAGACGACTTGAAAATATAAAAATATACAAAAATATCAGAATAAATTGTATACGATCTCTTAAACAACCATCAATTAAGCTAATTTACCTGTTCTTACCTGCTATTATCAATTTGTTTACATTCAGTAGAAAATTTAAAAAACAAAAAATTAGATTTGTATGATTCACCGTCCGAGAATAGTAGTCGAAATTGCAAAAGACTGAAAAAAACTATTGATGGATTTGACTTCAGCCATAAAAGTTATAAAAAGGTCCTAAAAGTGTTTTCTTGTGTATGAAAAATGTACAATAAACAAGTTGTTAGCGGGTTATGTTTTTCCAAAACCGACGGTTGACTTACTTAGCCTCTACCTTTTAAGCAATAGCCATGCATTTAGTTAAAATAATCTCAGGGTAGTGTTTGTTCCTTCATCATAATTATCATCATGCAACCTCTTCTGTCCACTGCTGGACATAGGTCTCTCCTATTTTTCGCCACTCTTCACGGTTCTGTCCGTCTTGTTGCCATTTCTTGGATATTCGTTAAATATCGTCCATTAAGCGTGTTGGTGTTCCTCCTCTGCTGTGTTTGTCTTCTATTAGGCGCCAGTCAATTAGTTTTCTGTTCCATCTTGAGTCTTTTATTCTCGGTATGTGACCAACCCAATTCCATTTCAGCTTGCCTTTACGTTCGACATCAGTGATAACTTTTCTTTTCCTTAGGTCTTAAGACCTAAGACCTAACGTGTGTTCCCTAGGGATATAAAATTCTGACTCTTTTTGTGTTTTTATGTACTATTTCTTTGTGTATTATGCGGTTGTATATTGCATGTTTAAGTATTATACAGTGCTCGCGCAAAGCATGGAAACATAAAGATATCTGTGACATTCCGTATGATTTAGTAACAAAATGTTGGTTATGTATATAAGATAGACCAGCGATTTAAAATTTTATATTTTCGACGTTGCCAAATGTACAGTTTCTGAGATATACGGATATGTGTATTTTTAAATAGGACCACCCGTATATTTTACAAACTTTTGTTACAGTTTTTTATTTTTGATTTAACGTATAATCTGTTAATGGTCAATATTGCCCATTACTATGCGGAAAAACATTTTATTTTGTTATTAATACTGCTGTATAAACAGAGAGCACCTAAAGAAAAATTTATAGGTATTGTTCAATATAACCACCTTGTCTTTGAAATAAATGCATTCTGAATAAAAACATCTAAGACTTTTCTAGTCGGTTCCAGAGAATTTAGTGCTTTCTCTTCTTCAATTCTCTCTTTCAGTTTTTGGATGATCTGTGGCTTATTTACATACGCTTATTAAATAACCCCATAAAAAATAATCTAGAGGTGTCAAATCCGGGGATCTTGCTGGCCATTCGATACCTCCTTTTTTCAATCAAACGATTTAGAAATGTATTGTCTAGAAACTCACGAACGCCTCGAGAATAACGAGGAAGTGTTTCGTCTTGCTGAAACTAACTTGATCTATTTACGAGATGAGGATTTATATCATCAGGAAAGAGTCTGGCTAATTCTGTAGTTAATTATAATTCTAAAAATGTCCAGTTTTCTTCACCTGTTTTTGTTCTATCCCAAAAATAAGGTTCAATATTGCTATTATTAATAATTCCTGCCCACACATGGATCCTTTGTCTATTCTGCGTATATGCCTTCACCATCCAATACGGATTTTCATCTGACCAGTACCTTTAGTTTTATTTATGGACCGTGCAATTTAAATGAAAAATATCCTCATCAGAAAAAAAAATTAGAATTATTGTTAAATCTGTTTAACGATGTGTCACATAACTCCATTTTGCGATCTGGATTGTCTTCATTCAGTTACTGTACCAATTGTGCTTTATAGAGATATCATTTTTCTAATTAAAATATTTACGAACAGTTATTTAACTGATTAGATTTTTTGGTGCAATTATTCTAGTAACCTTCATTCATTAGTAAGATGGCTCTGTAAAGGTGGGTATTTACTATGTTCACGAACTTCTCACCCTCCGCGCTCCTGCAACTGCTTCAATGGATACGACATGCGCTCCTCTACATGAAATACCTCCTCGTCCACTCAACAGTTTTCAACTAACCTTTGAGTAAACATGTCGCCACAATTAGTTGCCAGTGCAGCATATATTTTATTTAATTTGCTTCTCGAATAAGTACTATAAAAGCCCTCCTCGTTTTGATCGCCTGCTGTGTTTTATTTTATACCACTTAATAGTGCTCCAGCTCCAATGACTTATTGCAATTTCAATCGCCGCGTAAAGATACCTGTTCTAGATGTCACAAGCTCAAAATAGAAATGTACATTCTAGAAGATGGGACAGCAAAACACAATTTGAAAGTACAACATGAACTTCATATTCAAAAGGCAGAGGCTGCTCAAACATCTGTGAAATTAGATGCCAAAAAGTTATGGCAAGATCAATTGTTTTATGTCTTCACTTTTGACGACCGCGCAAAAGATGGAGTAACAACGTTTCATAAATGTACTAATCCGCGAATGAACAAGCAGAATTGCATATGAAGAGGAAGAAGAAGAAGAAGACTTTTGACTTGCAGAAAGATCTACCTTTTCTCGTTCTAACCACTTCTATGGCTTATCATAAAAGAAACATGTACGTATACATCTAGGATGTTATAAGCTATAAACCGATTTAGGCTTTATGTACACATGGGAGAGACAATTGTTTTACATGGTTCCCAAGAAATAAGTTCTTGTGTTAGAAAACATATTACTTCAAGAACATCATCATCAAAATATATTACCATGTATAGTGATACTTGCACGGGACAGGATCGAAAGTGAAAGTTTGAATTGTGTCTTATAAGATGGCTTCAAAGCAATGATAAGGTCAAAATTATTGTGATCACTCTTATCTCCCTAATGATTCTGATTTTGGATCCATAGAAACTTACGAAAGAAGTAAGGTCATTTATGTTTCGGTAGATTGCCGCTCCATAATCGCAAAGTCACGAATGAAGAAAGCTTTTTTTGTAACACAAATGTCAGGCCAAGACTTCAAGCCTACGAAGAATCTTGAAGCAGCAATTACAAAGAAAAAAAAATGTCACAAACGAACAGGTGTCTTGACTTAAAATGCAATGGATTCGATTAGTGAAGGAAAAACCATTTATGCTATATTACAAGGAAACTCTTAACGAGACCATTACATTTTCCGCTCTATGTCTAAAATCAGCAAAACCAGGAAGACTAATTTCATTCAGACAAATTGATCTCGAAAATTTATACCCTGGACCAATACCTGTGATTATTAAGATGTTTTATTGCAAAGGAAGAACTTTATGATTATATTAATTTAATTAGATTTTTTTTCCATTTTTTTAAATTTCAATTTACATCAAATTCGCATAATACACAAACAAAGAATATAAAAACTCAAAAAATAGTCAGAATTTGTTATCCCGAGGGTACAAACACCATTCTCAAATTTTTTAATTAAAAGCGTGGTTATTGCTTACAAGATCCAGGCCAAATAAGTCAACCGTTGGTTTTGAAAACACACAACCCACTAACAACTTATTGGTAATACATTTTTTGCACAACTTTTTAAAGAAATTTTCATCACATAAAAGTTTGTGAGGAAAATTATTTTCTGGACCACCCAAATAATTGAGATTTACACAATTATTAACACACAATACAATTTAACATTGTTCTTCATCTCTGGTGAATGCCAACGAAGGGTGTATATAATAAATTGAGAAACTTTACTATGAATAATTTATTACATTTCCCAGTAATACACAACATGATAGACACATATCATTATAAATGAAATTAGCAAAGCCAGTAATTCAAGGCAATTAGTATATGTATATGAGAGAAAATCAAGATTTACGATGTCACGTGGAAATGACATTTTGATTCACATATACTTACATATACATATATATATATATATATATATATATATATATATATATATATATATATATATATATATATATATATATATAAACTAAGGTACACTCGAAGAGTGGTGGGTTTTTCGGTCAAAGTGTGTTTCGCTTTCTGCTCAGAAAGCATCATCAGTTCATCTAACAAGAACAATATGAAACCAAACATCCATAGAGAAGTTACAACAAAAGTGTGTTACCTTACAAAGACATGTAGCAGTCAATGATGTTAAAAATATGAAAAAGCTTACGAAACTGGACATTCAGAGTTAACGTTGTATAAAACAATTAATTGAAACTAGGTATAGTTTGCAATTTAACAAAATTAGCACAGCAAAAGAACATGTGATAAACATACATGTATATAAAAAAGTTATTATAAAAACTTAAGTAAAAAACATTAAGGTTTATTTTAAAGTCTAAAGAACTAGAAAGATCATAAGAATGCACTTCCAACAAATTTATTTAATAAATTAGATTTTAATTTTAACTTTAGGCAACATTATAAGTTATTTAAGATTAATAGTAATAAAGATAAAATGAAGTTACCAGTCTTTAGCTTACTGAATCTCGCCGGTAAATGAATTTACAGGTTTAACACCCACGCACACAACGTGAATAGAAGTGGCCTTGAGGTCAAAATGACACAAACAGCAAGGCAAACTACCAACTTCTATATAATAGGGCGGTATATTCAAAGAATATGATAAATTTGGTTGACAACTTGTCGTTAAAAAACCAAACAATGAAAGGAAAAGGTGGTTAAGATCACCATTTACCCTACAGTGATTGATCTGTCAACAAAGAACAAAGCATGCGAAGTCAATCCAAAATATCATATATTATAATATTATGACGTCACTGGTTAGCCAGCCAACAGGTGAAGATTAATACAACTTCCACAGTCCAAAGGTTCAAAACATTTAGGACCGTAATGAAAAAGATTCTATGAATCAATTTCAGTTTAAAATTTTATCAAACAAGTTCCTCAAATAGAACAATTACTTAATTATGTAAAAGTGATATTGATAAATAATTAATAAAATGTAAGTTGATAAATCTTAGTTAAGGAAGGAATAATTTATTTTATTTTATTTTTATTTAAATTTATTATATGAAAATGTGATAAAGAAAACACCAATGTGGGACAAAATTTAAGTAAACAACATATCAAGCCTAATTCTGCAAAATTAATGCATGATAAATTTGGCTCAAATTACTGATGTCGGTTCTCTTATTAAGGGTATTAGGATGTTTTAATATTGAACACATTTCTAAAAACTGTCTTTTAACGAGATTGCGTTCAGCGCCAAGAATTTTAACTTCATTAAAGTTTACTTCATGCTTAGTGTTAATAGCATGTTGGGCAAGAGCACAAGTATGCTTAGATAAATTAATATCACTGCGGTGTGTCGTAAGACGCCCTCTCAGTGATCTCCCTGTCTGACCGATGTAACATGAGTCACACTCAGCACAAGGTATATGATATATTACATTAACTTGTTCCAGAAGGGACAGAGGTGTTTTAGTTTTAGAAAACAAATTCCTGACAGTCTTAGCATTCTTAATAGCAATTTTAACCGGTACGTTGTTATGTTTGTACAGTTTAACGAGTTTCTCAGTAACTTGAGGAAAATAAGGTAAAGATGAGTAATGGGTAGTTGGATTCCCAAGTACAGTATTAGGCAGAACAGTGTTGTTAATTGAATTATTTGATATTATTCTAAGTTGGTCACCATTGGGTATGTCATTTAAAGAAGAACCATAGCTTTGAACGAAAAGGTATTTATTAATAAGGGAGGATGGATAGGAATTCTCAATCAGAATATTTTTAAGTAATTGAAAGGATTCCCTTCGATTAATCGGATGTATCAGTCTATTTAGCCTGCAGCTTAAAGCTTTAATAAGGTTTAATTTATATTTAAAGGGATGACAAGAGTGGTAGTTGAGAAACCTATTAGAGGCCATTGGTTTCCTGTACCAACTTGTAGTAAGGGTGTTATCTCCCATTCTAATGACACGCATGTCTAAGAAGGGAATACTATTTGTGTTAGAGTCCTCAAGTTCAACAGTGAACTGTAAATGAGGATCAAACTCATTGAATAAAGACAAGGTGGCCTGAATCTTGTCTGGAGGTAAGGCTAGTAATAAGTCATCAACATACCGTTTAATAAAAGGGATTTGGAAATCTAAATGACCCAAACGGTCAGATACTAAACCATCCAGTACATAATTAACCAGGATGGGAGAGATTGAGGAACCCATAGGTGTCCCAAAAATTTGAAGGTAATATTTGTCGTTGAAGACCAAAAAATTAGTGTCAAATATTAATTGTAAAAGTTCTGCAAATACATCCCAGGATAAATACAGATACCCACTTTGACCGAAAAACCCACCACTCTTCGAGTGTACCTTAGTTTATTTTGGATTGACGGTCGTACTCCTTTTCTCTCTCTCTCTCTCTCTCTCTATATATATATATATATATATATATATATATATATATATATATATATATACAGGTATGGAAAAAATTATCTGACTATAGGGCATTGAGACAACGCAACAAACTAAGAAAAAATATTATAAAGACTTGTAAGTCCGAGAGAATAAAATGTTACTACGTTTCTGTGATAGACCCGTAAGCACTTTGGGCAATCTTGTCTGAGCATTGTTGCCAAAAGGAAGTTTATTTTTTAGATGGTCTGGGGAAATATTTCCACGATGTGATTCTTCTTCAAGTGCCATCTCCGCGGCGGAGGTCGGCAATCATCATAGCTATTCGAACTTTTGAGACGGCTGCTCTGAAAAGTTCATTTGATGTACATCCGTACCACTCTCTCAGGTTGCGCAGCCATGACATTCTACGCCTCCCTATGCTTCTCTTTCCTTGGATCTTTCCCTGCATGATCAGTTGGAGCAAGGTGTATTTCTCTCCACGTGTAATATGTCCAAGATATTCCAATTTTTTTGTTTTTATTGAATTTAAAATTTCCATTTCTTTGTTCATCCTTCTCAGAACCTCTTTGTTTGTGACGTGTTCTGTCCATGATATTTTCAGAATTCTTCTGTACACCCACAGCTCAAATGATTCCAGTTTTTTCATTGATGTAGCATTCAAGGTCCAAGATTCCATTCCATAAAATAAGGTCGAAAAAACATAGCACCTCGCCAACCTAACTCTTAGTTCCAGTTTTAAATCCCTGGTACATAGAACTCTTCTCATTTTGTTGAAATTTGCTCTAGCCTTTTCTATTCTTATTTTTATCTCCTGATTGTAATCATTTGTGGAGTTAATCATTGTTCCCAGGTATGCATATTTGTCCACTTGTTCGACGTTGGTTTCGTTTATTAGAAGACTCTCGTTATTTCTTTGAGTTTTCGATATTCTCATAAATTTCGTCTTCTTGACATTCATTGTTAGACCATACTCTTTTCCATACTCTGCTATTCTGGTCACCAGTCTCTGAAGATCTTCAATGTTTTCGGCTAAAATCACAGTGTCGTCCGCATATCTAATGTTGTTAATGGGAACTCCATTTACCTTTATTCCAGCTGTTTCACCCTCAAGAGCTTTTTTCAGGACCTCTTCGGAGTAGGCGTTGAAAAGAATTGGCGACAATACGCATCCCTGTCTTACTCCACATCTAATTTCAATTTCTTCTGACAGCTGTTCGTTAACACGTACTTTTGCTCGCTGTTTATAGTATAAATTTGATATGATCCTGAGGTCGTTGTAGTCAATCTTCTTTGATTTCAGGACATTCATTAAATGTTCATGTCGTACTTTATCGAATGCTTTATTATAGTCAATAAAACATGCGTATATATCTTGATTGACGTCCAGGCATCTTTGTATTAGTATATTAAGTGAAAAAAGAGCTTCACGTGTTCCTAGGCCTTTGCGGAAACCAAATTGTGTATTATTAACGTCTATGTCCAGTTTGTGATATATTCGGTTATGGATGACTTTAAGTAGTAACTTTAGCGTATGAGACATTAAGCTAATGGTGCGGTAATCGCTGCATTCTCTTGCGTTTTTCTTTTTAGGGAGACAAATAAAAATAGATGTCAACCACTCTTTGGGTAATACGCCTGAACTATAAATTTGGTTCAAAAGTGTCACTAAAACATCAATGTGCTTCTCATCTAGAATTTTTAGGATTTCTATAGGAAGCATATCAGGTCCAGGGCTTTTCCCGCTCTTCATTGTTTTTAATGCGTGCAATATTTCTTCTTTTGTAATATATGGACCTATTTCTTCTGACGTAAGTTCTATGTGCTCCAGATCTCCTCTTTCATCATCGAACAATTCATCGATATATTCTGCCCATCTTTGTATTTTCTCGTCCGTATGTGTTATAGCAGTACCGTGTCTATCCAGAATTGCACAAGTGGGATTTTGTTTTCTTAGTCCTGCCAGTTCTTTGACTTTCTTGTGTAGGTTAAACAGATCATATTTATTTTGAAGGTCTTCGATCTCTTTGCATTGTTCTTCAAAGTATTTTTCTTTTGCCTGCTTTATCGTCTTTCTAATCTCGTGGTTTATCTCTCTGTATTTATTGTTGTCCTTGTTTTTAAATTGTCTCCGTTGTTCCATCATATTGAGTATCTCGTCATTCATCCATTCCTCTTTTCTCCTTGAGGAAGTCTGATGAATCTTGTAATCACGATGTGATTACAAGATTTAAAAGCAGGTTTATATCTTAACATGCTTAATATTTTTCAGAATATATAGATATTTACCACAAATAATATTTTTTTATATCTCGTCGTATTTAACCCTACTAACATATACTTTATGGTTTCTAACCCAAAGAGAATTAGGTAAAAAGAAGAGAAGGGTTTTCTACACTTATTTCTATATTTAAACGAATATTTGAAGAGAAAAAAACTAAATTTTATTCGATTACGAACTTTTGTGTACTAAAAGCTCGTTACTGAAAATCTACCATTAAATAGAGAACTTTAGAGAAATCAAATTTATTTATTTTTGGTCATTTTGAGAACATAAAGAACAATGAGCTTAATTTTACACGGGTGACATTTCCCATTTCTATATTTCTCCTATTCTATGGAAAAGACAAAGCCTACAACTATTAAGAAAACATCAACGTCTGCCATACACAAAAGATTCTAATTAATATAACATAATCTAAGATTGTATCTGGAAGCGATTTTCAGTCCATTCATCAGACATTTCCTTTGTGAGGCAGCCTCCTTCTGCTTTATTAAACTGTTACTCTGTACGGATTCTCTAGAATTCTTCACAAACTCTACCTCCTTTAATGAGCTTAATTTCATTCTGAAGTTTAGTTGATGTTGATGCGATAGGTGGAAAATTGTCAGTCAGATTAGATCCTAAGTTCGTGCTAATTTAAATGAAACGACAAGGCTATTGTTAGAATAAAATAAAACCTTAATCTCTATTAAAAGCAAAACACTATCAAAAATAATATAATACAATAGAGTAATGCCGAATATTAAATTTCCGTTTTATCTTAATATTCTAAATATCCACTAAATTGTATAAAAAAAAACTATAATTGTAATGGACCTAGTATTAATTCGTCAAGTTTTTTCCTATTTGGTTTTGATTTATTTTCCACATATCACCAATTTGTTTGCATCTTATTCTGTCCACTAATGTTTGATTAAGTCTTTCGAGAATGTGCAGTCTACTGCTTTAAAAATTAATTGAATATTTAAATGATTTATATGATGTCTAAATATTTTGGAATTAGTTCCATGACACTGATCTGTTAATACTTTTTTTATGGGGTGTTTATCTTGCATTTTGGCAATTAATTTCATGAAATTAATTGCCGTCTGATTTTTAGTAGTAACTGTAAACGCATATCTGGCAAAGTGGCCTACAAGTAAGTGAAGGTATTTTTTGATGCATATCTAAGGACATTATCTCGATAGGTTCTTTTAGCGCACCCAAATGTGACAAAAGAACATATTTTGAACCTATTCTTGTTTTATTATGAGAGCAGGTCTCGCATTTTTGACAGATATCCTTTGCCAGTGAATCCATATTCTTAATGTAGTTACAATTTCTAATTTTGTTTGTTACTTTACCAACACAAATATGACCATAAAATATGCGAATTTTGTTATAACTCTATTCCAAAATCTTTGAATAAAAGTATTTTTTTTATTCTTACTTAATAACATATATCTTGTTTTGATCTTGTTTTATTTCGGTTAGTATAACTAGGTTTACTGTTCTTATAAATGTTTCAGCATTTTCTGTTTTCCAAAACAAGGTTTCTAGAAAGGCAGTCGGCTTTTACATTTTATTTGCCAGGTTCATATTATCGAATTCAATTATGAAAGGAAATGTGTCATATCTCCTAAGTCTTTATCTGGTCTTGTACGAAGATCTCTTCCCACGAGGGGCTTATAATCAGTAATAACTACAAAACTATTCGTCCCATGAGCCATTATTGCCAAAATTTATTGCTTCTTTAATTGCAAGGCGTTATAAGAAAATGGCTTTTTTATTCTTTTGATATTTGTTCAATTTTTTTGAAAAGTAAGCTACTGGTTTCATTTCTCCATCTATTTGTATTTGTTGCGCCTGCACCAATTCCTAAAATACTAGCATCTTTCTGTATACAGATTGAACGAATTTAAAACGGAACATACGAAATCAATGTATTTCGGCCCAACTCCGCTCTAGGTGGTTGACCAACAAAAGGTTGTCAAATAATTATATTATAAAAATCCAATACTTCAGCGGGCTGCTGGATTCTGAATTCATTCAAGAACAAGTACTGAAAAAACTAGACTACACAAGCAGTTATTATGCTGTCAAACCACTTATCGCTTCCTTATAGTCCAAGAGATAGAGCCGAAATTTTGAACTGATCAGTAATATGACATTTCTCTATTGGAGTATATTCATTGTAACTGGGTTAAGACTTTGCCTTACAGGCGGACGCCCCTCGTGGTACAGGGGGTGGCTATACAGGGATGAAGTTGTAATTTTTTTCGGAAAAATTAACGATCGATAATATGGCTGAAAATTTGCCCAGAGTAAGATCTTGGTATAACTAGACGAAATCCCAAAGGGCGGACGCGAGAGTGGATACATAAGGGGTGGCGGACAGGGGTGAAGTTGCAATTTTTTGGGGAAAAATTAACGATAAGTAATATGTCCGCCATTTTCATGGCTCATTATTTAGCCCCTAAAAACTCTAAATCCAAAAGGGCGGACAGCTGGGTTGGTACATAGAGCCATAAAACGGGGTCAAATGTACCACTTGCCTGCGCATTTTAGGTCTCGGTAACAATTTTCAAACTGATTTTATTATGATATTTTTATACCGATTGATTTGAAAATTTGTATGCTCACTTCTGTTACTATTCTGAGAAGCGTCAAGTAGAGTTTTCCTCAAAATTTTCCAAAAAAATTTCTGTAAATGAAACATTTCGTAATTTTTAAAGGTAAAATCTAATTTGTAGAATCCTTTCGATTTTCTGTATGTTTTTTTTACAAACTAAAGTCATATTTACTTTACAAATTACATTTTTTTCTTAAATATAAATATTTTACGAATTAATTTTTAATTGAATAAATGTTTGATATTTGATATTTTATTAAATTAAAGTAATTTTATAATGTTAACTATTAAATATTTTTAAAGGTTTTTAAAAACCTTTAAAAAAGGTTTTGTTAAAAGTAAACGATGTCAGATTTTCACTATTTAACCGGCAGTATAAGTTGCATGATGTAAACGAGCCTTTAAAAAAAAAACTAAAAAATTTCGATGCTTACCACCATGTCAAGATGAATTACACCAACATCTACTGCGAGCTCATTATATTTCAAATATTTGGACAAATGCTCATAAAAAAGTACCAACAGAATTGATTGTTGAAGAACATGGTTGGGAGTTTGAAGATGAAACATATAAATTCAAATGGTTTAGTGGACCTCAGATGCCAGAATCAGTTCGAGAAGTAGTGATTGAAAATGAAGCAGATAATGAATGTGATATTATTGAAAGTGAAAGTGACGAAGATGATGAATGTGATGACATCAATGAGAGTGAGAAAAATGACGAAATTTTTAAAGTTTTTCTAAATTTTTTTTTCTTATCGGAAAAATCGTTTGAAAATTTTTGGAAAAAAATCATGGTATAACTGACAGAAAATCGAAAGGATTCTACAAATTAGATTTTACCTCAAAAAATTACGAAAATTTTTATTTACGGAAATTTTTTTGGAAAATTTTGAGCAAAAATCTACTTGACGCTTTTCAGAATAGTAACAGAAGTGAGCATACAAATTTTCAAATCAATAGGTATAACAATATCATAATAAAATCAGTTTGAAAATTGTTACCGAGACCTAAAATGCGCAGGCAAGTGGTACATTTGACCCCGTTTTATGGCTCTCTGTACCAACCCAGCTGTCCGCTCTTTTGGATTTAGAGTTTTTAGGGGCTAAATAATAAGCCATGAAAATGGCGGACATATTACTTATCGTTAATTTTTCCCCAAAAAATTGCAATTTCACCCCTGTCCGCCACCCCTTATGTATCCACTCTCGCGTCCATCCTTTGGGATTTCGTCTAGTTATACCAAGATCTTACTCTGGGCAAATTTTCAGCCATATTATCGATCGTTAATTTTTCCGAAAAAAATTACAACTTCATCCCTGTACAGCCACCCCCTGTACCACGAGGGGCGTCCGCCTGTAAGGCAAAGTCTTAACCCAGTTACAATGAATATATTCCAATAGAGAAATGTCATATTACTGATCATTCCAAAATTTCGGCTCTATCTCTCCGACTATTAGGCAAGCTCCTCTTTCCTTTAAAGGAGACAGATAGTTGAACGATATTTTATACAATGTCTATCACTGGGTATGGATTTATTTTTGTCCAAGTTTTATATTGGTCCACTATTTCAAATGCAGTTCAAACATACATATAATAAATTGTATGTTCCGTTTTAAATTCGTTCAATCGTATATAGTTTTAGGAGCATTTGGGTCAAAATGGCGCAGTATATTTGACAGTGTTTAAGAAAAATTATCACATTTTTTAAGTTGCTATTATTACTAAATATGGGGGTTATGTTTTTATTCAGTTTATGATGTTGACGTGGGTTGGTATATAGCTGGCACTCAACTAATATGTGCTTGATGGTGACACGGTTATTGCAGGTATGGCACCAAGGAGGATCGCCCTGACTCATTAGGTACCCATGTATAAGACAGCAATGTCCAATTCTTAATTTTCTTATAAAAACTTTGTCTCTTCTAGAAAGTGCTGGTTGTTTTAAGGAGGAAATTCTCGGTTGGATATTATGAAGTTTTGAGCTCGTTCTATCCGAGGTTTTGCCAGACTCTCACAAATCAGAACCAGCTGCCGGCAGGAGAACGTGGAGCCCTTATAAAGATTGTTGCTTGTATGAATCCCACTGGCTCATTATTCCCTCCTTTAGTAATTTTTCCGAGAAAAAATATGAGTGAACAATTGAAAAAGGAGCTCCATCAGGAACAATTTTTGCAGTGCATCCTTCAGGTTGGAGTCAAATCAACTCCTTCAACTGGGATGAAGTTGTAATTTTTTTCGGAAAAATTAACGATCGATAATATGGCTGAAAATTTGCCCAGAGTAAGATCTTGGTATAACTAGACGAAATCCCAAAGGGCGGACGCGAGAGTGGATACATAAGGGGTGGCGGACAGGGGTGAAGTTGCAATTTTTTGGGGAAAAATTAACGATAAGTAATATGTCCGCCATTTTCATGGCTCATTATTTAGCCCCTAAAAACTCTAAATCCAAAAGGGCGGACAGCTGGGTTGGTACATAGAGCCATAAAACGGGGTCAAATGTACCACTTGCCTGCGCATTTTAGGTCTCGGTAACAATTTTCAAACTGATTTTATTATGATATTTTTATACCGATTGATTTGAAAATTTGTATGCTCACTTCTGTTACTATTCTGAGAAGCGTCAAGTAGAGTTTTCCTCAAAATTTTCCAAAAAAATTTCTGTAAATGAAACATTTCGTAATTTTTAAAGGTAAAATCTAATTTGTAGAATCCTTTCGATTTTCTGTATGTTTTTTTTACAAACTAAAGTCATATTTACTTTACAAATTACATTTTTTTCTTAAATATAAATATTTTACGAATTAATTTTTAATTGAATAAATGTTTGATATTTGATATTTTATTAAATTAAAGTAATTTTATAATGTTAACTATTAAATATTTTTAAAGGTTTTTAAAAACCTTTAAAAAAGGTTTTGTTAAAAGTAAACGATGTCAGATTTTCACTATTTAACCGGCAGTATAAGTTGCATGATGTAAACGAGCCTTTAAAAAAAAAAACTAAAAAATTTCGATGCTTACCACCATGTCAAGATGAATTACACCAACATCTACTGCGAGCTCATTATATTTCAAATATTTGGACAAATGCTCATAAAAAAGTACCAACAGAATTGATTGTTGAAGAACATGGTTGGGAGTTTGAAGATGAAACATATAAATTCAAATGGTTTAGTGGACCTCAGATGCCAGAATCAGTTCGAGAAGTAGTGATTGAAAATGAAGCAGATAATGAATGTGATATTATTGAAAGTGAAAGTGACGAAGATGATGAATGTGATGACATCAATGAGAGTGAGAAAAATGACGAAATTTTTAAAGTTTTTCTAAATTTTTTTTTCTTATCGGAAAAATCGTTTGAAAATTTTTGGAAAAAAATCATGGTATAACTGACAGAAAATCGAAAGGATTCTACAAATTAGATTTTACCTCAAAAAATTACGAAAATTTTTATTTACGGAAATTTTTTTGGAAAATTTTGAGCAAAAATCTACTTGACGCTTTTCAGAATAGTAACAGAAGTGAGCATACAAATTTTCAAATCAATAGGTATAACAATATCATAATAAAATCAGTTTGAAAATTGTTACCGAGACCTAAAATGCGCAGGCAAGTGGTACATTTGACCCCGTTTTATGGCTCTCTGTACCAACCCAGCTGTCCGCTCTTTTGGATTTAGAGTTTTTAGGGGCTAAATAATAAGCCATGAAAATGGCGGACATATTACTTATCGTTAATTTTTCCCCAAAAAATTGCAATTTCACCCCTGTCCGCCACCCCTTATGTATCCACTCTCGCGTCCATCCTTTGGGATTTCGTCTAGTTATACCAAGATCTTACTCTGGGCAAATTTTCAGCCATATTATCGATCGTTAATTTTTCCGAAAAAAATTACAACTTCATCCCTGTACAGCCACCCCCTGTACCACGAGGGGCGTCCGCCTGTAAGGCAAAGTCTTAACCCAGTTACAATGAATATATTCCAATAGAGAAATGTCATATTACTGATCATTCCAAAATTTCGGCTCTATCTCTCCGACTATTAGGCAAGCTCCTCTTTCCTTTAAAGGAGACAGATAGTTGAACGATATTTTATACAATGTCTATCACTGGGTATGGATTTATTTTTGTCCAAGTTTTATATTGGTCCACTATTTCAAATGCAGTTCAAACATACATATAATAAATTGTATGTTCCGTTTTAAATTCGTTCAATCGTATATAGTTTTAGGAGCATTTGGGTCAAAATGGCGCAGTATATTTGACAGTGTTTAAGAAAAATTATCACATTTTTTAAGTTGCTATTATTACTAAATATGGGGGTTATGTTTTTATTCAGTTTATGATGTTGACGTGGGTTGGTATATAGCTGGCACTCAACTAATATGTGCTTGATGGTGACACGGTTATTGCAGGTATGGCACCAAGGAGGATCGCCCTGACTCATTAGGTACCCATGTATAAGACAGCAATGTCCAATTCTTAATTTTCTTATAAAAACTTTGTCTCTTCTAGAAAGTGCTGGTTGTTTTAAGGAGGAAATTCTCGGTTGGATATTATGAAGTTTTGAGCTCGTTCTATCCGAGGTTTTGCCAGACTCTCACAAATCAGAACCAGCTGCCGGCAGGAGAACGTGGAGCCCTTATAAAGATTGTTGCTTGTATGAATCCCACTGGCTCATTATTCCCTCCTTTAGTAATTTTTCCGAGAAAAAATATGAGTGAACAATTGAAAAAGGAGCTCCATCAGGAACAATTTTTGCAGTGCATCCTTCAGGTTGGAGTCAAATCAACTCCTTCACTTAATGGTTTAAGCACTTTATCGACTTGGTCCATCCTACAAAGGAGAAACCTGTGCTGTTACTCTTAGATGGTCATTATACCCACACTCAAAATATTGAAGTGATCGATTTGGCAAAAACACACCATGTTACCATTGTGTCCATACCACCTCACTCCTCGCACAAACTTCAACCTTTGGACAAAAGTTTCATGGGTTGTCTCAAAACTTATTACAGTGAGGAAATAAGGCAGTGGTTAAGAAACAATGAACGGCCGCTTACAGCTTATAATGTAATGGAGCTCTTTGGCAAAGCATACATTAAATGTCAAACAGCTGAAATTGCAATCAGTGGGTTTAAATTCACAGGTCAATATCCACTGAACAAGGAGTTGCTGTTTTCTGATGCCGAATATATTGAAGAAGCAAACAAAATCCGAGATTCATCTTTCTACGAATCCATATCAAAGTAAAAAATGGCAGGTAATGAAAGAATTACAGGGATCAGTGAACAATGTGTTATGACGATGGATGAATCACAAGTTAATGCAGAGTTTGACCCAAATTAACCGTCAATATCTTCGGCAAGTCAGGGCAATCCTGTGTTACCATCTACAATTGACAATCCTCATAGTCCAAAATTGTCTATGATAAGCCCGTTCGCGATCACTCCTATTCCAAAAATCAAAAAAGGACCACTAATAGGGGACGGAAAGCTTGCAATTCAACAATTATCACATATTCTTTTTATAAATCCAAGTTAATGGAATCTAAATAAGATAAAGTAGCCATGAAAACTAAACAGAAAGAACGTGCTCAAGATTTCAAAAGCAACCGAATCAGACACCGAAGATAAAATTAGTGTCTCTTCTTGAACATCTGAATTGGACATTATTCCGGAAATGTCACCATTTAAAGAAGATAACGCTTTGTGCATGTTTTTTGACAGAAAATATTCGGAAGATTGTAAAGAAGAACTTTGGGTCTTGTGCATTATGTGTTCTTTGTGGGCCCATGTGGATTTTACTGGAGCTGATAAAGATGCCTACATCTGCGATTTTTGTAGATAAATTAATAATTGTCCTAAATATTTTCCAATTTTTAAGGGCGTCCACTTTTAGCAACCATTTTCCGAACTCACCAATCGCTGGATTTTGGAAAATACATATATTTTATATTAATTTTTAACTATTATTAATGAAAGTTGAATATAAATAATTCAAAACATTATAAAGTAAATAGTATGTACATTTATATTTTTTTTGCTATTTTTTATACACATGAACCGAAAAACAAAATGGGGGTCCGGTTTTAGGCATTTTCCTCTAAATTTTCTTTACGAAATGCGTAATCAAGAAGACTACGACATATATACCTAAAAGAATAAATAAAACTATCTAAAAAAATAATTTTCCATACCTCAAAACTATAACCTAAGCCTAATGTTATTATTTTTGATTTTGCAAACCCCTATGTCATTTTTTATCTTCTCAGTCATGCAATGAAAACTCCTCCCCATAAAATAGCTTACATCATCATATTAAATCAAAACGTCAAATATTTCGTATTTCCAATTAAAAAAAAATAAATAAACAAATTAAACCAGCATATTTAAATTTAGACTAAATTAGCTTCTTCAAATAGCTAAAAGCTAATAAAGAAGCTAATACTTTTAGTATGTGTTAAAGCTTGTTTAATTATTTCTAAAGTTAAAATTAATATTTACATGACATACATGCGGTGTAAGTACATTATCTGATAAACCACAATACCGGCAAGCAAAAAGCACGCAACAAGTTTGATTATATATCGATCAGAAAGACAATAAAACATACATAATGCTTTAAAGTTATGCGCCAGCCGTATGGCCTCTGTTCGCAACGGTTAGATATACATACACAAGCGATGATGTTATTTATTGGAAATTGTAAATGCTCCGGGCTAGCACAGTATCCGTCATGGCCATATGACGTGCTTATTTTACAGTGACGCGACATGGCAAATAACATTGTCGGTAAAATTATTTTTATTATTCAATTTTTGCTAACAATAGCATGAAATACAATACAGGGTTGCTGTAGGCACCATCGTTGTGTATGAAAATTTCGATTTTTAAATTTTTTTGATCAACACTAATAGCAAGTTATTTTTCTTTAATATGAAGCCATTTTTTATCTTTGGGGGCTTCAGCCATTTAATTTTTTTTTGGAACTTCAGTCATTTTTTAGACCTTCAGCCAACTTGTACATGACTTGTAACGTAGATGCAAGTCAGCCAATTTATTTAATAAAATATGTTTGTTTACATTTTTGCGTTATGCTTTGATCTCCCTTGATATCGTTCGTTCTTGGTACCATTGTGTGTCTAAGGGATTAGCCGAAGTACCTCTGAGAAAAGCTCGCTAGAGTAGAAAACTTCATGATTGTTTTGTGGAGGTGAAGAGGAGATACTTTAGTTAAGCTTCACCTCCTCACGATCGTTAGTCAATCGTAGATTTCAAAACAGTACAAAACACGTGGTTAGTACTGTTGGGAACTTTGCCGTAATCTCCAGTAATTGTTTTATTAAATTCTTTTCCTCAGAGGGTACAATAAAACTAATTTAGGAAATATTAAATTAGTTTTATAGTTGAATATCCGCCCCGAATAAGGTTGTAACCCTTATGTTGTAAGGTTATAATCATCATTTCTGTTATACTGGTATACAATTGGTCGCAGAAAATCACCTCATTTCATGTTTATGAGGGCATTCAAGTCGAGCCACGGCGAATAAGGTTGTAACATCATTAGAAATATTAGACATGGCGGATGAAGCATGTATTAATAAAAGTGTGGCCACATACAAATAAACTAATGTCTTGAAAAAGAAAAATTAGGCTTAGTGAGTGAAAGGATAATAAAAGAAAAACCCTACGAGACACTGGGAAGCAATGTTTCCACAAAAAGTACTGTTGTTTCTGAAAAAGTACCTCCAATAAACGTAAGTACAGAAAATTGTATTTATTTCCTGATATTTAAGTACCTAAATAGCTTTAGATATATAAATTAGATTAACAAAGTGAATATAGGTCATTTTTAAGATATGATTAACACTACTGGTGTCGAACTATACATTTTACAAATGCTTGCATAAAAATGTGTTCAATCCTAATTGAAAGCAACTGTTAAATTTTAATTAACTATACAAAAAAATAAATTTTATTACAAAAATAATTAAACTGAAATTTTGTTGGCAACTGTGTTTTGCTTCAACGCGTTTTTTTGTTGCAGGCTAGAACTTGTCGCTGTAAGGATGGGTGTGACGAAATTAACATGGAGCAAAAACAATTGCTTTTTAAACAATTCTACAATGTTAGCCACGATAGACAAACAATGTTGTTACGCCAATATATGAATATAGTAGTTGTGAAAAGACGAAGTTCCTAAAGGTGAATCGCGACGAAACTGTTCGCTTACTTATACGTTTGTGTCAAAAAACTCTATGTTCCATATTAAAAGTTACGCCCAGACGTATCCCAAAATTGCAAGAAAAAATTAAGTGTAATCAAATATAGAAGTAAAAGCAGTTGCAAGAGAGCACATTAAATCTTTTCCAAACGAAGTGAGCCACTATTCCAGAAATAACACTCAAAAGCTTATCTACCCTATCCATAAACAAAATGTACCTACTTTTTAAGGCAAAATTTCCCAATTTTCGTTGCAGTGAAAATCACTACCAATACATATTTAATTCCGAATTCAACTTGAGATTTGGCACACCTAGATCGGACACCTGCGCTCGATGCGATAAGTTTTATGTTGAGCTTGTATGTGCCAAATCTGAGGTCGAAATGCAAAGACTTTAAATCGAAAGCAAGCTACACCACGCAAAAACAGAACAAGCATATGCTACCTTAAACGAGGATATAGAATTAGCTCAAAATAATCCCGATATAATTGTTCTATGTACAGATCTACAGCAGGTACTGTTTTGCCCGACGCTAAAACATATTCTACCAACGTCAATATTCACGTTATAATCAAGCAATCCACAATATGGGTACAAACGAGGGTTTTATGTGTCTGTGGCATGAAATTGTAGCAAAGAGGTTCAGCTTAAACAACATCCTGCCTACTGAAGTATATTACCACTAACTTTAAGCCCATAGAAAAACCAGAAAGAAAATTAATTGTTTGGTCAGACCGATGTATAGGAATAAAAGGCAGATATCGAGCACAGTTTATTAATTAAATCTTGCCCAAGTACTTTCGCTTTCTAGAGCATCTTCAGGGGCATTTCGTCAATTTTGGCCTATCCAACAATCAGGGAATGTCATAAACATACAATTGTACATTACGCTAGACTACACAAGGACAAATAGTTTAAAATTTTTAAAAATAGGCGAAGTTATATTATGGTTGGTATCAGGAGAGAGAATTATCTGAAAAACTAACTGAAAAATAAGACTAAAATAACTGAAGCGCTATGCTACAAAAATACCAGTGATGATCCTACAAATCTATTCCACATCCCTATCTATTCTATCCCACAATGTATTATTGCAACCTTGGACTTTCCATCTCTTGGCTGAAAAAGAAAGATGAGTTAAAAATCGTTTTTTGCCACCAGTTGCCATTCCGATTGAAAGTTTTTCCTGTGTTGTATAAGAATCCTTTGCCAGTAAAGAAAGAAAAAAAAAAGAACTTAGTGTGTTTATATTCCTAATCCGGAATATAGGAAATTTTATTTAAACCTTACTTCAACGGAAAATTAAAAATATTTTTTTATTATCTTTGTTAATAATGTAGGTTTATATAAAAATTTATAGGTATAGGTGTTCCTTGAAAAATAAATACCATTTTCTTAACAAGCAGTCATATTTGTCTTATTTCCTTACGTTTCCACACAATATGATAAAAGGTTGTAACCAACGCATTTTGATAATTTCAGTGATGTTACAACCTTGTTCCACTAACCTGGTTTTCTATCGCCTTCTATGGCCTTAAGTTTTTTATATATAAAAGTTTATGCTATATTATCCTCTCATAAATCTTTTTGTTTTCCTTATCTAATAATAAAAAGTACATTAAGGATCTTAAATTTGATTACAAACGAAAAAAAAAACGTTTCTTGTCAAAACATGATTTTGTGGGTTACAACCTTATTCGGGGCGGCCATTCCGGTAGAAAACTATTAAACGATATTTCTTTATTCAGTATGTGTTTGCTTTTATCAAGTTGTACTTAACGACGAGAATAAAGAGTAATCGATTGATATAGCACATTTAATAACAAGAGAATATTTTACACAACTATTAAGAAATAAAAAGTTTGTTTTACAAAACTGTTCATTTATACCGGGTTTTGAATATCGCGCGTTCTCTGCATTTTGAAGAGAGAGCATCGCGCACACCTGGCTTAGCGACTTGAGACCAACTACAATTAATTTTGGCCAGACGCAACCCTAATCTGAGGAACCGGCAGGCATCCTGGGGTCAGATAAGTTGTCTTTAAAAACAGCACGTTTACACTGTTTTCAAACCAATATTTATAAACCAAAAATCAACTAATATTAATATAATTGTTGTTTTTATACAGAGTACCTTGCAAATTATTGTTGATTCACATTATAAATTAATTACAAATATATTCTTTAGTTACTTTGAGCGACAAATCTGTATGTAGTTTCTTAACTGATTGGCAGCAATTTTTTGGCAGTCGGCAGCAAACCATAATCTTCAAATTCTTAGTTGATTAGCTGTTAAGAAAAAATATTAAGACTTCATATGAAAAATATAAAAATTTTTGCCGACACTTTTTCGTTCTCCAGGTAGACGCAGACAAATATAAATTTTCAATTTCAATTTTTGATGCGCCACTGACAATGCATAAAATGTCATGGAAAGATTGTGGTAGAAAATTTGCCTGCTCCATTGGCTTTAAAATTCCACATAGGAAATGTTCCGTTTGTCGTCTGGAATAGAAAATCTGATTGGACGAGATTGGGGATGAGCACACCTACTGTGCAAATGCCTTGATTTATTTATAGAAACATATATACGCTAGAATATATGTCATTTTCAGAGACTTGAATTTGAGATTCAATAATCCCGTATACTGGGAATCAAAATAAATGCCTAAAATAGAGCAAGACTGAAAACGCTACAAAGGTATTTTAGGAGAAATAATTGTACACCAAGAAATCATAATAAATCGGAAACATACTATAAAAATAAGCACAGCCAATAATATACGTATTTGCAGAGAATTACACATTCCGAAAATATTTACACAGTTTAAAAAAAAACTAGGCTTTAATTACCGAAAAAAAAAATCAAAATTGTAAGCCAGTAAAGGAAAAAGAGCTTAAAAAATCTTATACAGGTATTTGAAGGTTTTAAAAACCGTAAAAGTGAAAACGTAGAGCAAGACGAAAACGCTAAGAAGGTATTCTAGGAGAAATAATTGTACCCCAAGAAATCATAATAAATCGGAAACATACTATAAAAATAAGCACAGCCGATAATACAGCGTGTTTCAAGAAAAGGTAACCCCGTCTCTAGGGTAGGTAAAAAACTGAAAAATAATTGGGGTTTGCTTAGTAAAAAATTTTTGTAACGCTATCCGTTTTTAAGATACAGGGCGTTGAAGAAAAAAAAATTACGCATTTTTTACGATTTTGCCGAAACTACTGACAACATTGTAATGAAATTTTATACGAATATGTTTTGGAAGCTGATACATCCCATGAATTTGTTTTTATATCTGATTCTCATAGAGGGCGCTAGTTACACGGATCGTACTAAGTATTAGTCAATATAACTTTTTTAAGAGTATAATTATTAATCAAAATTTCAAGTAAACTTAAACATCATTCAATTTTACACGAAAAAGGTACTTTTGGTAAAACTCGATACTGTGTACCGTTTTCGGAATATTTTGATTTGAAAATTATGAAGTAATAA
Source organism: Diabrotica undecimpunctata (assembly GCF_040954645.1). Taxonomy (NCBI): domain Eukaryota; kingdom Metazoa; phylum Arthropoda; class Insecta; order Coleoptera; family Chrysomelidae; genus Diabrotica; species Diabrotica undecimpunctata. The sequence goes on along the minus strand of NC_092810.1, from coordinate 141,946,623 downwards.
TTGATGCTGGTAGTAATGATAAAGTTCTAATAGGTATACCTCTATTTTCTCCAAGTGTGCCATGGAAATCTGACATTTATTGATTGTTATGACGATAAATCAACAATAATTAGAGTTTTAAAACCTTGTTATTTGTAAAATCAAATCAAAATGTACTCAAATGTTGAATACACTGACATGTTATTAACCTTAGGCGAATGTTTAGGATGTTCTAGTGCAGCTGTGACATGTTATGCAGAAAAGTTTCCTAGAAGAAACTTACCAAGTAAAAAAACATTTAGAGCCGTTGAACGACGTTGTCGAGAAACTGGGAATATGGGACCAAATAAAATAAATTCTGGTAGACCAAGAACAACAAGAACAATTAATAAAGAAAATAATATTTTAAATTTACTTGATCAAGATCCAACAGTTAGCGTAAGGAATATAGCAAGACAAACAAATACTTCTTCTTCAAGTACTTGGCGGATACTGAAAGAACAGCAATTACATCCTTATCATTACAGACAAGTCCAAGAGCTCTTGCCAGATGATCTATTGGTTAGAGTAGATTTTTGTGAAACATTGCAACAAAGGACAGCCCACAATCCAAATTTTTTAAAATGCATTTTTTTTACGGACAAGGCCATCTTTACGCGACAAGGTATGTTTAACTCCCATAATGCACACTACTGGTGTGATGAGAATCCACGAGTCAAAAGGGTATCACATTACCAACACTCATTTAAAGTTAATGTTTGGGCAGCAACTTTAGGTAACAAATTAATAGGTTATCATATTCTACCTGGAAATTTAAATGGTGATATGTATCTTGATTTTTTAAATTCCTTGTTCGAGATATTAGAAGATTTAACGCTAAACGAGCGAAGATCTTTATTTTTTATGCACGATGGAGCTCCACCACACTTTGATAGAAGGTGTCGTAATTGGTTGAGTAATCATTTTTCGAATCGATGGATTGGTAGAGGTGCAGAAGCTCATTCATTGGCCTCCTCGGTAATGCGATTTTAACCCTTTGGACTACGCAGTTTGGTCGTATATTAAGGAAAAAGTCTATGCTACAGAGGTAAATTCACCCCAAGAATTGGTAGAAAGAATTGAACGTCAATTTAATGACATCATAGCTGATCCCCTACCGTTTAGAAGGTTAATGGAATCTTTAGAAAAAAGAATAGACTTGAGTATTCGCGAAAATGGAGGGCATTTTAAATACTTACTGTAATTGAATTTTATTTTATGTTCTTAGTCATTAATTTAATTTTCTTCTTGTGAGTTTTGTTTAATTACTAACTATTTTATACCAGCATCAATTATTACTTCATAATTTTCAAATCAAAATATTCCGAAAACGGTACACAGTATCCAGTTTTACCAATTGTACGTTTTTCGTGTAAAACTGAATGATGTTTAAGTTTACTTGAAATTTTGATTAATAATTATACTCTTAAAGTTATATTGACTAATACTTAGTACGATCCGTGTAACTAGCGCCCTCTATGAGAATTAGAAATAAAAAAAAATTCATGGGATGTATCAGCTTCCAAAACATATTCGTATAAAATTTCATTACAATGTTGCCAGTAGTTTCGGCAAAATCGTAAATTATGCGTAAAATCTTTTTTTCTTCAACGCCCTGTATCTTGAAAACGGATGGCGTTACAAAAATTTTTTACTAAGCAAAATCCAATTATTGTAAGCCAGTAAAGGAAAAAGAGCTTAAAAAAATCTTATACAGGTATTTGAAGGTTCTAAAAACCGTAAAAGTGAAAACAATTATTTTTTTTGCCTATAAAATGTTTCTTGTTCATTTTAGATAAAAATTGTTCAAATAAAACTTGTAGATCTTATAAAAGTTTTTTTATTTACAAGTTTCTAAATTCAAATACTTATATTAACAATTAGCCAAAATAATTACAATAATTGCCCTTGCATGTTTGCAGTAATTTATAAATATTAATAACTGTGTTTTTTTGCATAATGGCATAATATAGCTACTTGAAATTATAGCAATACTGGGTTATTGAAGTGTGCTAAATTTAAGTTAGACCAACAAAATAGTTTGTTTATTTCGGAGAGCGATTATCTAGAAGAACTGTACTCTGAAGCAAGAACTGTACTTGCCCAAATAGTAACTCTAAAGATATTAAGCAGATTGCTATCACATTCTCACAATTCTATGCCATAGGTACAAATGGGTTTCAGTACAGTTTTGTATATTAGCTTGTTTTTTATTGTTCGTTTTGATTTTTTGCCAATGAGCCAGTTCATTTCTTGGGTTTTGATATTTATGTAGTTGTTGCTTTTTTGCTGGGTTATGTGATTTCTACGTTTATTTTTGGTCGAGATGAAGGCCCAAATATTTGACTTTATTCTTCATTTAAATGGATTGATTTTTATTTGGATTTGGCGACTCAAAGTATGTCTAGTCATGAAAGTTACCTGTGCAGAATTCTTCGTGTTTAATGTAATCTTCTACTTGTGAATCCAATCTTAAAGCAAATTAAGGTGCAATCTATTTTCGTCCAATCATATTATTGCAGTATGATCAGCAAAGGTTTTCAGATCACCTAAGTTGGTTGTTGGGATATTACCTATATAAATTAGATACAAAGATGGATACAAATACCAAATGCATGGTTATACAACCAAATTTGCGAATATGTAAATTGGAGCTGGATGAACAGATAATAGAGCAATGATGGAGTTTAAATATGTTGTCATGACACTGTCTAGTGAAGGAAAGCTCGAACAGAAGTGAAGGATCAAGTAAATAGAGCAAACAGAACCGCAGGATGCTTGAATCAAGGATCAAGTTAATAGAGCAAACAGAACCGCAGGATGCTTGAATCAAACAATATGGGGGAATAATAATCGCGGAAAAGAAATAAAAGGCAGAATTTACAAAACAGTTATCAGACCAATAATAAAATACGGGGCAAAAACACGACTCGACACAGAAAGACCAAAAAAAAAATGCTAGAAACAGCAGATACGAAAACTCTTAGAAAAATTAATGGTACGATACTATGCGATTAATTAAAAAGTAACAAAAAAAAAACAAAATTTGTTTTATTTACTAATGTTTGTATTTTGAGAACGATTTCCGAAGTGGAAATTGAAACGTCAATAAACGTATATTAACCTTTAATTGTGGCTTATTCCCATTTAAATAGTAATTACTTTAAAATGCCACAAGAAAATAGCTTCAGAACAATACTTCTTAAAATTGTTAAAAAGTGTCACATTTTTAAATTCTATTTAATTATTTTACATACCTACATGTTTTTTTTATTTAGTACAGTTTATGCACAAAAGCCTGCTACATATTAAACAAAATTTCCAAGTTTAATCTTTTAAATAAACCTAGCACGTTTTCCAAATTAAGATTTGTTTTATTTCTTAAGCAGACATAATAATCGTCATCTCCAAAAATATCATAAAAGCTTCTCACCGCTGCAGTAATATCCGTTAAACTCGTGAAAAGTGTCTTACGAAAACTTCTCGTCGATTTGCTTTGCAGAGATTGGTGTTCCGTAACGACAGGCAAAAGTGAAGCTGCTGCTGCATTTCGACGTTTCTTCATTAATCTCGTCACGGATTTAGAGATTAGCGGAGAACGAGGTTTCCTGATAGCTAATACGAATGGATTTCGGCAGAGACGGAGGATTGCGACGACCGCAGCAATATGCTTGGTTTGTCAAATTTGAATAAAATGTCGTTTTCTTTCTCATCTATTTTTAGAAAATAGAAAAGAGAATTTAAACTTGTGAAATGGAAGATTCGTTTTTATAAACAGATTATAAGATTTTTGTGTGTAATTATAAATTTGCTAGTATACCAGTTAGTGCATTCAACAATATCACCGTTGAGATTATTATCAAATTATTATTGATAAATAAAAATACCAGAATATATAACATAATAAAAATATAAAAGATCTTTCTTTATTTCTGGACATTAAAACGATAAAACAAGAATTTTTTTATCAACCAACGAGAATTATTTGTTTCATTTATTAATGTTTTGTATTTTGGGAACGATTTTCGAAGTAGAAATCGATTAAAATAAACTTATTTTTAACTAAAATTGTGTCTTGTTTCCAGTAAAAATAGTAAAGTTTCTATTAATGTTGCAAACTTTGTTTAAATGTAGTTTTTGACGTGACGAGGAAAATTTAAAATTGTCACTAGCAAATTGTGGGACATTACGTTTAGTTTTTAAGAGGTGTAACAGTTTTAATGAACTGCTACATTTTTACAAGAATAGAGTCAACGGAAAAAACATGGATGCCTAAATTCTCCAGCAAAATATCTGTCCAATAATGTGCCATACCTAATTAAAATAAAAGGATTATGGCACTGAAGTGGAGAGGGTTGACAATGACAGATTATTTATAGTTTTTTTTTAGTATATTTATAGTCATATAGTTATAGCCTAGGTAACTTTTTGCAAACTTCCCGTCACTTTATCCCGACTTTGGACTGTCTGAACTGTTTATAATAGTTACAATAAATCAGGTATGTTAAAAAGTTGGTATTGTCTACTAAAGTTTTTTTTTATAATTATGTTTATTTACAATCTACATCATTACAGAGTATTAAGTAAATGTGTTACAGCCTTTGCGCGTGAAGGAGAGACATCCAATAATGTCTCACCTTATTCTATTTTGTTTGTTCGATGGATTTCTTCTCTGATGAAAAGAATCTTTGTGTCGTAGTGAAGTGTTTGATTACTTACGTACCATGGTGCATCCACTATCGATCTTAGCACTTTAGATTGGAATCTTTGGATAATATTTAGCGACGTTGGCTTTGCACAGCCCCATAGGTGTAGTCCGTAGAGCCAGATAGGTTTGAATATGGCTTTGTATAGAAGAATTTTGTTTTGGATGTTTAGTTTTGATTTACGTCCAAGAAGCCAATACATTTGCCGGAATTTTAAGTCGAGCTGTCATTTTTTGGTCTGGATATGTTTCTTCCAAGTGAGACGTTGGTCAAGATGGAGGCCAAGGTATCTAGCGTCTGTTATTGCTGGTATTCTTACATTTTCCATTCTTACAGGTGGGCATATGTTGTGACGGTTGGTAAATGTTATTTGAGTTGATTTTGTTTTATTTACTTTTGTTCTCCATTTCGTATACCAATCACTGAGTATGTTCAGATGATGTTGCAGATTTTGTGAGGCTTTTATGGGATCTTCATTTACAGCTAATATTGCTACGTCGTCAGCAAATGAAATGATTGTAGTATTATTAGTCTCTGGTATATCGGCTGTGTAGAGTGAGAAAAGCAGCGGCCCTATAACACTACCCTGGGACTCCGGAGTTGATAGGACAGAGGTTGGATTGTTGGTCTTTGAATTTTACAGAGAAATATCTATTTGATATGTAGGATTTAAGTAGGAGGAAATAGTTACTGGACTTTGTAAAACAGAACTCTGTGCCAGACTTTGTCAAACGCTTGTGATATGTCTAGAAATACAGCATTGCAGTATTTCTTTTCTTCAAGACTTTTTGATATTTCATTTATCATTCGATGAATTTGTTGGGTAGTGGAGTGATTTTCCCGAAAACCAAACTGATGTTTTGGAAGTAATGTTAGGAATTCATGATCTGCGTATATCCTTTGTAGCAGCAATCTTTCAAAAACTTTGCTTACGGTTGGGAATAGGCTGATGGGTCGATAAGATGTTACTTCATTGGACTCTTTTCCTAGCTTGAGGATCATAATAACTTCAGCAAATTTCCATATTTTTGGAAAGTATCATAAGCTTAGCATGCGTTTAAATATAACTGTTAGCAAAGTAATGGTCTTGCGAGGACGTTGTTTTAGTACTTGTGCCGAGATTAAATCATAATCTGGGGCCTTTCGTGAGTTGAGTTTGTTTATTTCTCTTCTGACTTCTATAGGCGTAAAACTTTTAAATAGGAGGGACATTTGACATGCGCGCTAATTAGTTCTTCCACTTCTTTATGCTGGCTCTGTTTGAAATACGTTTGTAAGATGTTCAGCAAAGACGTCTGCTTTTTCTTTGTTGGGACAGACCCAATCGCTATTTGGTTTACGGATGGGAGGAATAGTTGTGTACGGCATTTGCTGTAAGGTTTGTAATGTAATGTTCGAAGGTTTCGTTGTTTGCGGCTTTGATGGCTATTCCAAGTTGCCTACATAGTCTATTGAATATATGTAGGCCTATGTTGTTATCTTAGTCAAGTTCTCCTCGCACGACATTTTTCAGCAATGAGTTGGCTAATGTGCAGGGGAACATTTGTGGTATGTGTTGATTTGCGTTCAGTTCGTGATGTAGATTGCCATGCCGCTTTTTGCACAAGTGTGGTGAAGTTTGGAGCTGCTGTATCTATGTCATGTGTAGATTTGAATTCTGGTATAGTAAGTTTCTTCCTCCACAATTTGTGCAAAGTTATCGACCATACCTTTAAAATTTTTGGCGCCATATACGAATATTGGAGGTGGTTTTGGTATTTTCTGTTGTTTTTCTGTTTCAGTCTGTTCATAGCTCTCGGCGTTTGATAATGTACTGTATCGATTTTGTATTTTTATTGGTGGTGAGCTTGGAGAATTGGGATCGTTATTTTGTTTTTGAAAATTTACGTTTTTTGACTACTTGACATGAGTTTTTATTTGGGGTTTCTTGATCGTCGTCTTCACTAGACTCTATATCCGACTTTTCTGAATGTGTAATTGCAAGTTTTAGCTTTGGGTTTTTCAACCTACAGTAGATGGGTTGCTTGGGTTGTAGTAAATTGGTTGGGGTTGTGGTGGAAATTGTTGTGGTTGTGGTGGAAGAACGAATTGATTTTGTGAAATGTTTGATATAGGAGTATTTGTGGGTTACAGTATATGTGGTTTGGTGCATGTTCGGATGTGTATTCTAGTGGAGAATATTGTTGGGAAGTTGAGTACATATTCCTGAATGTTTGTTAATAGTGGACCTGCTGCTTACCTGCAATTTCTGCTGATACTACAATAGACACTGATTGTTTGTATTCCATGTGTATGAATTGTTCATTGTAGAAAACAGAATTTGGTACGTCACTGCCACTTTACTGTTTATTTTAATAACTAGAATTTTAATAATTAGATTTTAATTGTTCTTATCGGTGGTTACTTTTTGCTATCGCACTCGGCGGAATACGTCCTTACTCTACGATATTCAAATGAACACTTACGTCTACTAAAGTTAAAAACATTTTTTTGTTTCTGTATGGATTATGGTATTGCGTTTGCCTTTATTTGATGAAGCTTTGTGCAATGGCCAGAAGAATCTACCCAACCATAATTTGGAACGACATGGGTGTCAAACCATGTCTTATCAAGATAAAAAATTTCTCTTTGAATTAGGGATTCCATCCTCCCCCATTTTTGTAGACTAGATTCCAGAAGCACTTGGCCTTTCTTATTGTAGAGCCAGTTTTTGGAAGACATTGCCTTACTCTCTTATCGGAACACTGATTCCTGTGTAATGAATCTTTACAAACTTTTCATCATGGTTTTTAACGAGGAGATCATCTTTTCTTCATACATGGTATAAATTTTTCTTCGAATGATGTCTTCGTCATTCTGATCTAGTTTCATAAACACCGTAAAGTCTTTTCTTTTTCTTATACTTACTATCGATTTATTTGCTATTGACCACCCTGACTGTACTGGTCTTCGTGTTCAGGCTGCCGCTTTCTTCCCTGTATTAAATTTGGAAAATTCTCGTTCAAGGAGAATAGTATCAAATATAATATTTTTTTTATGTCAACTGATAAAACACTTTTCTTTAATAGTTTTTTAACACTAAAATCTCTCTTAATTATACTTAATTTACATTAATACCAGGACTCCTCAAAGTGATATCTCTTCTGCTTCTTCTTTTTTTATAGACATGACTCTGTCTATTTTTAAATGTGCCTTCAGTAAGTTGTCGTTCCATCGTTTTCGTGGTCTTCCTACTGATCGTCTTCCTATCGAGGGACCGTCTCTTGCCGTCTTTACTACTCTATTTGTTGTCATTCGGCTTATATATATATAAGTGTTTTCATCTCTGCTATTTCTAACATATTTTTTGTCCTCTCTGTGTCAGGTCTTGTTTCTAACAGTCTGATGACTGTTTTGTCAATTCTGCCTTTCATTTCTTTCCCGGGTGATATCTCTTTTTGATGGAATTTCACACTTAACAATAGCACCCCGCTGACCCGAATATTCATGACTCTCTTAGATACCTTGGAGCACTATAGTATATCTATATTCTATATATACAGAAATGCTATAACAACTATAAATCTGCACGGTCCTACCAATAAGATACATATCAGAAGAGGTATTCGACAGGGAGATATTAGGTCGCCTAAGTTGTTCATTACTGTACTTGAACATGCTTTGAAGTCATTGGAATGGGAAAATAAAGGAATAAATATTAATGGTGAGATGCTTAGTCATCTACGATTCGCAGATGATATTGTTCTAATTTCAGATGACCTAAAGGCTGCCAGTGATATGTTGAATGAATTCAGCGATGCAGCACGTAAAGTAGGTCTAAATATTAACTACCAAAAGACAAAAATGATGACTAATTTAGTTCCGAGCCATCTTTTAAGGATAGAAGACGTCGAAATTGAAATCGTTGACAGCTACATATACCTTGGACATACGGTAAAAATTAGCAGATATAATCAAACTGCTGAGCTGCTAAGAAGAATAACACTGGGATGGGCAGTATATCGAAGACTGCGTGATATTTTTAAAGGTGATATACCTATCAGCTTAAAAAGAAGAGCCTTTAATCAGTGTGTCCTGCCTGTCCTTACATATGGTGCAGAGACACTTACTCTAACAAGGACATCTACACGAAAACTATAAGTGACGCAACGTAGAATGGAAAGATCATTGTTGGGCATAACGTTGCGAGATAGGGTAAGAAACGAAGAAATCAGTAGAAAAAGTGGTGTAGAAGACATTATAAAACACGTAGCCAAAATTAAATGGAGGTGGGCAGGACACGTCGCTAGAATAAAGGATAATAGGTGGACCAAAAAAATCTTGAAGTGCAGACCGAGAGCGGATAGACGAAACCCGGGAAGACCACCTACAAGATGGACTGACGACATAAAGAGGATTTTTACCAACTGGATTGCAGCAGCGCAAGATATATCTGAATGGAGGTTTTTCGAGGAGGCCTATGTTCAGCAGTGGAAGAATATGGGCTGACGATGATGATGATGATGACTATAGTATACCTATATCGTTAAACAATGGATATAAGAAACATCAACCTGTTTTAGAATTTTCACAAAATCAAATAAATCTTGCCAAATATAAGGGTAGATTCTTTTGAGTGGCCAACTCTGTATAGTAGTCAACATAAATAGGGCTTTTGTATATCTAACTGTTATTATTATTTTATTAAAAGTATTTACTAACTTATAAAAATAATCGCCTTCTTATTCCAAAAAAACTCGATCTTATTCGATACAGTTTCTAAAATTCTCTCTATCCACTGATAAAATGTTTTTATTCAAAAAGCTTAGGAAAATTGTCTAGTACTTTAATGTGAGCTTTTCACGACTGATATCGAAAAATGGACAAAGGAATATTGTGCTCTTTGAAAAAGGCTGATATATGATTACCTTTTATGACTTCGGCTTCAAAGGTTTGTTGCAATATATTGTAGTTTACGATTGGGCACATAAAATGCGCGACTTTTACTTTTATCACTCAAAATTGACTCCTCTGGTTATTACATGGTAATGCCAAAATTTATTTTTATATATAAAGTAGTTATAGAGATATTCCAGTTGGATTATAATCGGATCAAACAAATTAGTGACCAATTTTTCTCAAACCTACATAAATTCAGCTTACATAGGTCAAACTTCTGATTAAATTAAGATCTTGAATAGACCTTTGTAAATTATAATAAATAAATTACAGTAATTTTACCATTTATTATTTCGTAATATTCTACTCAGAAGTAATGCCCGAAATAGGCGAAGGGGAGATAGAACATGGTATCAAAGAAATGGAAAGGAACAAAGAGTGGAAGGGATGGAAAAATGTTAAAAGAAGGAAGAAGACAAACCGTTTGGTGTCTAAAAAAGCTTTTTAATTAATGCTTTTTTGGGGGAAATGTGTCCCATTATAACACCATCTTAATCCACAAAGATGGTGACATCACGTATCTAAAAATTACCGACCAATGGACCACTTATGCTCTGACGTCACAATGGGCGGGGGTTGTAAAAACCTTTCCAAACATTTCTAATTTGTGTGTATTTGTCCCATAAGAAGTTATGACTGTGCGAATTGCATGTATTGTATTATTTGTTGTTCGTGAATTTGTGAGGTAAGAATATCAATGTATTAAGATATTTACTATGAATGTTCATATTTTAAGGTTATGTCATTGTTTTATTAAAACTTTAATTATTTTTTGCCGCATTTCAAGGTATCTTGTTGTTGTTTTTATCGGGGTTATTTCAAAATTAATTAATAAATCATTGAATATATTTACAAAGTTGAAATATATTTCAATTATTGTTTTATTCTTTTTTAAGTGCCAGTGCTTTTATTCCCTAAAAGACTAAATATATTCGTTTTCTCGTAGTTAATAGTAGTTTTGTTGTCATAATAGTGGACATCTTCAACACATATTTACTAGCCATTATATATGCCCAGATCTAAAAAAACTATTACAACAATTAAAAAACCATTTTTAGTAACACTCACTCTGGCAATTTGGTAAAAAGGTTTCCACAGAATGTTATATTACAGCTTAAACTACGAGAAAACGAATGTCTTTAGAGTTTTATAGTATAATTGTTTTATTATTCTGTGATATTAGTTCTGTTTGTTATGTTTTCTTCATATCCACAAATAATAATATTTATTGTAAATTTGTTAAAAGTATTTAAAGTAGAAACTTGTTAAAAATTTATAGCGTTTATTAAATAAATAAACATTCTACAATTAAACATTTTTCTATTATAATACACAAATATCGTATTTCAAGCACTTTTTACATAAAATATTTCAGTCCCTTTTCTAGCCGCATAAACCAGTTTTAATGTGCAAATCGCTAAAAAACGACTATGGTATAAACAAAAAACAATCAGTCGCAGACACCTTTGTATTCTAGGGCACGCGTCTCCTTGTCCGAATCGCGAAGATTTTAGGGCAAATTAATAAATTATTACGGTAAATGTTTTAGACTGGACTTTTGTAGTTTTAGATATTCAAAAATGTATAAATGATTATAAATCCATTCAGTGAGTGATATCGGTTGGTTTATATTTATATGACAAAGTTCTGTGCGTTTTTCGTTTTTGATTTGTGAGCAACTACTTTAATGGTGCCGGTTGATGACTGCAAATTTTGGTAAGTCGTATTTTATATTCTTATTGGATTTTATTCATCTTATAGTAATTTTAGTGTGTTTAATATATATTTAATTAGAGTGTAACTGAAATATCGAATTTTAGAATTATTTTTCTTGACAGCTCAATATTCTTGGAAATAATTAAGTAATAATCTTCATAGCCAAACGCCATTTTTGTAATCGTAGGTAAACGCCATTTTTATCTCTTAGAATTTATTTAACGATACCGGAATGAAAAATTATGTGCAATCTTAAATTTTTTTACTTTATTTTAGTGTTTTATAGGGTTTGTGTATAGATGTATTATAGGGACCTATATGTTATACTCTAATACTTTTTTTATTTTGACTTACTCATTTCTAAAATTAGATAATCAGTCGTTATGGTTTTAGACTTGAACATTTTTTTTGGGAATGTTTCAATGTTCATTACGTCGCGTCTTTATCTTTTTTGTTTTTTAGTCTGTTTCTTTCAGTTTATTTCTATACAGTCTTTGGTTTCTATTATCATGTTTTATATTTCGTGAAAGTAGTATTCATTTAGATTAAAAAGAGTATTTTTTTATTATAGACCAGAGAAATAAGATTTCTCTCGGGACTGTGACTAATCCAGATATCTGACAATTTTTTTAGATATTATAGGTTTATATAAAGAAAATGTATGTTTTCCGTATAAATTTCGGCGTCTTTTTTTAATTATCAACAATTTATGTAGTGTAAAAAATGCCATTTTCAGTTATTTTTTGCTTAACATTAAAAGCTTAATATTTGATATCAAATTACAAAACTTTATCTTTTAAAACGTAAAAAAAGCTGTAAAAAGCGATTTTTAAAAGTTGTAAAATTAATTTGTTGCTTCAAAACCTAAGCATTTGTTATTCTGCCCAAAGTTGGGTATTGTGGTCTTTCATTAGCCCCTCAAAATTTACGATCGATCTATTAATTAGTTTAAAATTTATTCCAGAGACCTTCTTTTGCAGGCACATTAGCCAGAAAATAATGAATATACAGTAATTCTTCGCATATTAAATGAAAGTTTAACAATTAAACTATCAATATACACCAAAAAAAAAAATGAGAAAAATTTTTTTAAAACATAAAACTTTTTTGTATAATTACGGTTATTTTTTATTTATAAACATTTAGAATAACTTTTAAACTATTGCTTGAAGATAAAATCTTTTTTTATATTCGAACACATGACATTTTTACACGACTTTTAAAAAAAGTTGTTCTACAATAATTTCGGGAAATATTGTTCTGAAGCTATGTTCTTGTGGCATTTTAAAGTATTAAACCCTATGGAATGGGTTCAATGGAATTATTCAAATATAGTCCTAAAAGAAACGGATGGTAAGAAGAGAAAAGTCAAAGAAGTTAATTAATTATGCTAAATGGGACCAATTGTGTCGCGAATTCCTCGGCAGAATGTAGTAGGATCTAGTTACCCATTCTGAAAGAGGAAGTCATTAAAAGGAAAATATCAGTATTGGTAAATCAGTAACATATAGAAGATACATCATTTATGTTTTTTAAATAACAAATATATAAAATCAGAATTTGGTGTTTATTGAAGGTAAACTAAAGGCACGACCAAATACTTGCCATGTCGGGATAGTATTGTGAGGTTTTTTTCCTTGTTTTTCTCTCACAATTTACTATGGAATCACCAACAGGAGAATTTTACTGTCATCATGGCATGTATTTGTCTTTTTAAAGATGAATTACATGCTATGATCTTTTCTGACGGATATTCTCAAGTTAAAGTTGATTTCATGTAATCGAATGAACTATCTTATAAGTAAAGTAGTATCAGGAACGCAACACAACAATATTGGCAATATCATTTTAAAGTCGTCTACTTTAAAATGTATAATGTATGTCTGAATTGTCAATATAGATGAGTCAGATAAAATTACATTATTAGAAGAATTTTTCACTAAGTAACAAAAAAACAAAATTTGTTTAATTTACTAGTGTTTGTATTTTGAGAACGATTTCCGAAGTGAAAATGGAAACGTCAATAAACGTACTTTAACCTTTAATTGTGGCTTATTCCCATTTAAATAGTAATTAATTTCGGGAAAAGTTAGTTTTTCTTTAATTTATTGCTAATTTATTTATAACAATTATTGAACGCAATTTTCGGCATTTGAAAGAAAAGGATTTGTAGTTTTTATACAAAAAGTTGTACAATTATTGCACTATAATAGGATCCTCTATGAATTGTCAAAAATATGGTTTAAATTAAGTGGAGGGGAAACACCCTCCACTCCCCACTTGCTTTCGGTTTTTGTAGCGATTTATTTTTTTCCAGACGTGGCTGATTGGAGTTTTGGAGTTAAGGCTTTCGCATTCAACTTTGTTTTATTCTAATTTTAAAAATTTTGTTGTATTGTTCGTTTGGAGTCTTTCAAGGTGATGGTGAAGGCCATGTGGATCTTGAATAATAGACCAAGTTAATTTAGATATAATGTCTGGGTAGATATTGTTATGTCGATTGCTGATGGACTAAAACTTACTGCAAGAGTCGAAGAACCATCATTTAAGTGTACTAGACTACATTGTTCTATCGCATCTAATAAAACTTTACTGTGAGTATCATTAGTTTTCCACCCCCATGTCATGTTTTGAGCGTTGAAGTCCCCTCCAATGATGAATGGATAATGAATGTGTTAAAAAAATTGACCCATTCTTCAACCATTACTCTAATACCTGATACTTTATATATGGATATTACATGTATAAATTTATTGATGCACGAAATTTAACAGCCTTGCATGTATAAGTAAAATTATCTAATGAATTTATTTCTTCTGTAATTATTTTATCTTATATTAAAACTGCTGAATCTCAATACCCATCTGGGCAATCAGATCGGAAGCAAATATAATTAGAGAAGTTATAAAATTTTCATTGTAAGTTATCATCTGATAAAATGGCCAAATATACATTTTTTTTGAATAAGTAAGGCTTCTAAATTTGGTTTATTAGAAATTGCTGAGCGGCAGTTCCATTGTAAAAAGTTTATAGGGCTAGTTATGTCTGAGATGGTGATGTTTGAGCAAGTAAGTCTACTTGCGAGATCGATGCCGGACGTAAGTATTTATTAACTTGTTGTATAATCTCTGTTTTTAAATGTGTCTAAATTTTCAGTGAGTTTTTAAACTAATTATATTAAGAACCAATTCAAAAATTAACTTATTTAATTGTGATAATACTGCTTGTGTCTGTAAATTTGTTGTATTCCTATTCTCGGTATATTTAGAGGTATTGTAAATACCACCATTTTGTCTAAGAATATTAATTGGGGAAATTATTTCTTTTCTATTTGATTCTCAAGGATCGGGAGAACTTGGCTGGTGTCGCTTTTTCTGGACTAATGCTACTATAAAACATTTGTGAGGAGAATTTTTTTGTGGACGAAGCTGATTGATTTTTTTTAGTTACTTGATAAGACTGATTGTTGTTATTACAGTTGGATGACAAGAAAGAACTATTATTTCCGGCAGAAATTGGCATACGAAATTTTTGAAATTTGTTTACATGCATCAAAGGAATTTAGACTTAACGATAGCCTAGTATTCTTAATTTCTTTCTGCCTAGAGAGCTCAGGGCATACACTTAGGTGTATCGTAAATTAATACCTTGATAGCTGAAACAAGTTAGAGTATATTAATTTACTGTACAGTCTTTTGTGTTATGAAATGTACAGCTGGTTCCTAAAAAAACTGATACGACTCTTAGTAAAATAGTTTTTACATAAAAGTGGGTTGTTGTTATTATTTTTATTATTATTAAGGAATAAAACAGATGACTAAACTCACAATATATTAAAGCAAGAATTGTAACCACATTAAAAGATATCTGGGCACTATTAGACGCAGCAAAACATTTTAACAAAAGCAGAACCACAGTTTTTCTATTTTTTCTATTAATAAAAAATGGAGGGAACAAGAAACCCTCGAAAGAAAGCGAAATTATACTAAATTTAGGTATGTAAAAATAAAATTAATATTTTGTAATATCAGCATTGATAATAGTTTGTAGTCTTCGGTCCATCTGCGTGAAAGGAACTATGAAATTGTTTTCTTCAGAGAGCTCTTCCCAAACCTTGCCACAACTCTTCAGCATTTTGAGGTATAAAATTTCGCCGATACAACCATTTTATAATAACCCCCACACATTTTTGATTGGGTTTAAATCTGGACTGTAGCTTGGCCATGTTAAGGTTTTGATGTTGTTATTCTGGAGCCACTGGTTTATTATATTTGCAGTGTGAACAGGACAATTATCTTGGAGAAAAAAAATTTCTGGATAAAACTGTTCTATACTGGGAAACATGATGTTTTCTAGAATATTCACATAAATCTGCCAAAGAAACCTGCCATCAATACGCCATACCATTCCCATTCCTTTAGATGAAATCCATCCCCATACATTGGCGCTAAAATGACCAGCTGCTTGATATCTATCAACATATAGAGGATTAAAATCTAATATTATATGGTCTATACACCCCAATTTTGCCTTGTTTAGAAGATTGAAATTGTTTCTCATCCGTAAATATTTCTCTGTCCCAAAAATCTTGATGTTGTAGCTGATGGTTTAAAGCAAATACAAGTGTTGATTGCTTCTGATGTGGTGTAACAGCTTGTTTTTTGCTGCAGTTCGGTATCTAAGACGCGATGCTTTAATTCTGCCCCAAGTTGTTGTCTTTCTTCCTGGAAATTGTGTTTACAGTTTTCGCATCTTCAAAAGGATACTCTTCTAATCTTTTCAAAATCGTACGATCTTCATGAGCGTTAGATATTTTTGGTCCTCCAGAACCTTGCTTTCTTTCGAGAGTTTCTTGTTCTCTCCATCTTTTCTTAATAATAAAAACTGCTGTTGTTCTGCTTACGTTAAAATGGTTCGCTACGGCAGATAGTGATCAACTATCTTCTAATTTCGTAACAATTCTTGCTTTTAGTTCTTTGCTAGCATGTGAAGCCATTTTTTGAGGTTGAACAGAATAAGTTATCTGACAACTTTTAAGATTTGGCAGTGACAGTGACAGTATGTAAATAATATGTATTTATCCGTCAAAATACACTGCTCAGTTTTCTACAAAATACGCTTTAAGAGTCGTATCAGTTTTTTTAGAAACTAGCTGTACATAAAAAGGACCTGGATCACTGCTCTGACACAGAAAATGTTCTTTACATTTTCTGTAGAATTATCAGATTTATTACTTACAGTTTCTCAGTTATTTTTATTTTTTTTCCATTCTATTTTTTTTCTGTATTTACATCTTCGTCGGTCCGGCTAATATCTGGAGGTCTCTTCGCTTGGTCGCATAAAACATTTACATTTTATATTTTTCTTGGTCACTGGGAATGAAAAACTATTAAGGGTCATACAAAACGGGTTTTACAAGTCCAAAATGTATTATTTCACTGATAAAAAACTATTTTCGGGAGATATTTTTTAAGCGACTGTGTTTGACGTTTATTAATGTCAAAGTGTTTAAATAGAAGTATTAATGAATGCTAATATAATTAGAAAAAAATACCTTTTAATAATTTAAGTTAGAGAATAGCCAAATTAGTCTATATGATCAGATTGTAGTAGCTGTTAAGGATTTTCTTGAAAAACAATCTTTGGGTTTTTTACACAGTTTTACAGGACTTGACATCAACACAGATAAGACATGGCAAGGGCAGCGTTGTTAAAATTAAAGCAATTGTTCTGTGACAAAAATCTGACTACTGCGCTGAGACTGAGGTTTGTTGAATGTTACGTCTGGTCCCAACTATTGTACGGGGTAGAAATATGGACGTTAAAAGCGCAAATAGTTAAGAAGCTTGAAGCCTCTGAAATTTGGATATACCGGAGAATGTTGAGAATTCCATGGACTGCCAGGGTAACCAAAGAGAAAGTACTGAGAAGGATGGGTCAAGATAAAAAATTGTTGAGAACAATAAAAGTACGCAAGACTGCATACCTTCGACACATACTGAGGAATAATAAATATAGTCTTCTGCAGGTCATCATGCAGGGTAGAGTCAATGGCAAAAAGGGAATAGGTATAAAGAGGAAGTCATAGTTGCAAAATATTCGAGACTGGACAAACATGACTATAGACGAATTATTCCAAGTTGCAAAAGACAGAGAAACTTTTAGAAATGTGGTCGCCAACCTCCGTTAATGGGGACGGCATAGGAAGAAGAAGAAGACACAGTTTTAGATTTTAAAATTGAAACTACGTTATATGTATAAACAAAAAACACAAGTTTAAATCGTTCCTGATAATAGTCCTGCCTTCTTTGTACTATTTTTAATCCCTTTATTCACTAAACCGTCAACAAACACTTTAAACTTAAGGCAAACGTAAAAGCAAAACCAATTTCGCAACACTACAGATTTAATAATTCCATTATACAATTCAAAAAATCACCTAAAATATAAAGTGCACCGAATCCTCTTAACATAAAAAACGTTTCAAATAAAAACGATCCCTGTTCAAAAAGCATCACATTAGCCTTTCCGAAAAATAATTAATATTCCTCCCACAGTTGACATTGGCGCACATCGTATAAGCCGTCGCACCGGTGCGTACGTACCGCAAGCGGCAACGGTAACATTAGCGGTAGTCAATGGTGTATCAACAATTATCTAAGGGTCTCATTTTAAAAGATATTTTGGTTTAGGACATTTCAGTATTTTTCTCGTCTGAACCTCAGTTTATTCCAATAACCTCTTTTATACAATTATTTTGACCATTTTCGATCTATTAAGTAATCCAGGAAAATAGCAAAAAAAGTGCAACAGTAAGCGGTACTGTAAACTAGCGCGAAGCTTCATACTATGTTTTCAGTATTTTTAAAATCTAAATAATATTTTTAAAATTATATAAAATGATTTTATTATTTATTTATTTTTTATATCTTAAACAAATTCAATAAATAATTATGTTTGCTCCTAACGCCACCTGTTAACGTATTAACACAACATACCGTTGTTTCCTTCTGACATACCTGTTAAATTCAGGCCAAATATTAAATTGATTATAAAATATAAATAAATATTATTTGATAGTAAATTTAAATATTATATAAATTAAATAATATGTTTAAAATTAATAATTCTATTTATATGAAATTATATTTAATGTTGTTATTAATCGGATGACATTTATGAAACTTAAATTTTGACAGTCATTACGAATCGAATCTTTTAGTGACAGATATTCTTTTAATTTTTTACTTCTCATTTAATCTCCATATTTTATTATTTATTTTTTATGCAGTTTTTAATTTAAACCTGCTTAGAGTAAATATATGATGACTAGAAACGAATTAATCGAGAGTAGTAATTCGATGTAAAGAACAGCTATTTTGTGACGCTACCCGTGACGACGCCATCTTGTTTCGCTAGTTCCGTGACGCTCGAATCAGTATTTTACTGTAGAGAAAAAAGTAATACAACGCCAGTATAGAAGCTTAGCTTTCAAAAAGTACCCTGTTTGTAAGGTATTAGTTAACCAGTATTTGTTATTAACAAATGAATTATAAAAAACTTATTAGTGATATTAATACCTGTCCATAAAAAATGGCGTTTTTAACTGTTTCTATCCTTATTTTGTTGACTAGATTTCGGTATTTTATAAATGTTGAAAAAATAAATAACTTTTTTAAAAATTAACTTAAAACCTTCATAAAACATGGTATGTTGGGTCCTGTTGTGCTTAAAATATGCTTGAAATTTCAAAGCGATTGGTCAAAAAGTTTAAAAGGTATTTTATTTATTTATCCCAAATTTAATTTTTCTAATAGCATTTTCTAAATTCATCTATAGCATGTTTACCAAGAAATAAAACCTAGTTTATTTGAGATTTTATATTTCCAAAGCAATATATAAACTAATAGTATTTTTAAAAATTTTTAGAAATAATTGAATGTGATAAATTGTTTTTTTTAATTTTTTTTTAAAGAAGTAAATATTATTCATACATGTTTGTGTTTTACAAAAAAAATCGTAGAAAACGACCAAGCTTTACTATTGAAAACAATTGCGGATATTGCTTAATTTGGGAGTTCAGCAAATGATAAAAGACGAACGGAAATTATTCTCAGTGTAAAAACTCTTGAACTCACACAAGAATAAGATAAAATAGTGTTACGAACATGCATTCGGCGTGGCCCGTGTAACGGTTGCATCTCGAAAGCGACTAGAAATTCCCAGCGATGTATGGAGCGCGGGAGGAATCGACCCGTTAAATAGGCGAATTAGAATGTTCTAGTACATAATCACTTTTATATATAAACATACCTTCTATGAGTTAGGTTAGTTGATAAGATAGTTTCGTGCTGTAAACCTATAAATAAATATACTTATATAAATTCGAACCGCTCGTTTTATTTAATCTCGTTACAATAGGATTTGACATTAGTCGAAGTGGGACATAATATCTTCGTTTGATTCCCAAAAAATCTAATTCTACAGAGCAACGGAGACACGTATCGATAATCACTGTGAAGCTCATGATCAAGTATTATATAGATTAGATCAAGTATTTTTCATAACTCAAGATGATAAAGCTCAGGGTCCCTATTGGTGTAACTGCGGCAAATAAGTAAGCACGTCTTCACCGACACTTCCGCCCCTTTTGGATTTCGGAAAAACCCGTCCCACTAAAAGTGTTTATGTATGTTTCATTTTGTTTGTACGTGTATATTAGGGTTGTTAATTGTGTTTAATCAGTTTTCCTAAAACTTTTTATTACAATAGCAGGTACGCCCAAAATAATTCAAAGAAACAGATGATTTATTACTCGGGGAATTTAAAGAGTCTGAGTCCGTACACAATACGGACTCGGACTAAATATCACAAAAACCAAATGGATGTTAGTAAGCAAAACCCAACAACCACCACAGCAACTGATATTAGACAATGAAAAAATTGAACACGTGGATTCGTACATCTACTTGGGAACAACACTTAACTCAAATTGGGATCAAGCGAAGGAAATACGTATAAGAGTAGAAAAGGCAAGAGCATCGTTCACTAGCATGAAGCAAATTTTCACCTCTAAAAGCCTCACCCTACCTCTCAAGATTCGACTTCTGAAATGTTATGTATTTCCGGTTTTGTTATATGGAATGGAGGCGTGGACAATGACCGCAACATTGATGAAAAAAGTAGAGGCCTTCGAAATGTGGGCTTACCGACGTATATTACGTATATCCTGGACTGAGCACGTGACCAACGAAGAGGTACTACGCAGTATAGGTAATGAGAGAGAGGTAGGAATAAGTATAAAGAAAATAAAGTTGGAATACTTGGGTCACGTTATGAGACATAATAAATATAGAGTACTACAGCTGATCGTTCAAGGGAAAATAGACAGCAGAAGGGGTCCAGGGAGGAGAAGACACACGTGGCTCCAAAACTTGCGGCAATGGTTCGGATTGTCATCTGCTGAACTATTCAGATCTGCCGTAAACAAAGTCAGAATTGCCATGTTGATTGCCAACGTTCGGAACGGATAAGGCACATGAAGAAGAAGAAGGGAATTTAAATGAAAAATTTTGAGAAAATTTCTTGTAAAAATATGAAATTCCGGTCTATACTCATACTGAAAGGATTTCAAAGCCAACCCTGCTTGAAATTTTCGATGGCTATATATTTAAATAGTATATGCACAATTTAACTAATATTACAATGTACAGTTAAGCACCCTGAACTAAGTTTTTGGTTGTCTATATCTCTAATAATACAGACGGCTAAATGGGGTCGAGGTATTTGCATACAAAAATGGTAAAAATATGTTTCATCCTGCCGAAGCAAATTGTTCTTTAAAAAATTAACAAAGGTCTCCTCTTTCGACCTTTCATTATTTCCACCACTGTCGGTAAACGAAAGTAAGGCGCTAGGGAGGCCATTTTGAACCGGCAGCCATAAAAGTAATGGTTCATTACAGGGGGAAATTTCATTAATATATTCATTTATCATCATTTAAGCCTAAAAGTTACTGGAGTTTTTGGAGGGACGAAGTTGTAGCATGAAAATATGAGAACGATCAAAACTTACAAAGTTTTTTATTTACGCAAGTTACGCTTTTATTTTTTTAACAAAAGCGAGCGGCGGAAGTTTTTATAGTTACTTTTAGAAACATGGAAGAGAATGACACTAGAAGATAAATGTAAAAATAAATTTGTGTCGTAAGTATATAACATAGTTAAGCTAATATAAAAAAATTGTTTTCGTTATCAACGTATAAAGAATAAATAAATTATTAAATTAATTAAATAAATTTGCCGCTTTTTACAACGTTTCAAAAAAAAACGTCCCCATTTTGAAGTATTATTGAAAGATTACCATCATGACCATCATCATCGAAAGTTAAACGTAGGTCTTCCCTAATTTCTTCCAGTTTTGTCGGTCTTGAGCTTCCTACACCCAATGTCCATTTAATAAATACCCAAAAATTACCTATAAATACCCGTTTACTGGATGGACATTATGGACAAGTCCTATACATATTACAGGTGCCTTGGATCTTTTTGATAAATTTTGCTAAAATAAAACACGCTTACTTTCGGGTTTAAACTTTTTTGCTTATAAACATTTTTTAATTAAAAAATTGTATTTGAAAGATGAAGTATTTTTAAAAACGTTGTATGTTACACGTTTTCATGTACAATGCCTATTTTATTCACAATATTGAAATAAAAGAAAAAAGTCGTTTTTTCTGCTTAAATGTTAATAAAAAACCATGACGCCGTAAAAATTTTGATATCCACGAAATGGTATGCTTCTTCTTCATATTTCAGTTAAAAAATAGGGCTTATTATTCTTAGTTTCTTAGTTTTCTGGGGTATATGTGCAATATGTAAATGCAAGCTCTCTAAAACCATATCTGCAGCTGGATTCCAGTCACCACCAGCTGATCGTTAATCGAAAATCTCAGAACAACAAATGAAGCTGGACCTTCGAGTTCCCAAATGCTACAGGTTAATAATACACGAAATCATGCTTTGGTAGAAAAGAATGGGCAAACTACTACAGCTTTTAATTAGACTTAAGCAAATATGCAAATAAAAAAGTATAAAATATGAGCATAAATATGCAGTATTTTATGCAAAAATATGCAGTATTTTATGCAAAATATGCATATTTATCTAGAATATATGCATGTAATAAAAATATTTACAATATTTTTTTATTTACAAAAATACTTACAATATTATAAATACATAACATATAGAATTATTTTAACATATAAATATTATTTTGAATTGTGGTAACAATAGATTATTAAATGATGTTCAAAATTTTCTAATAAAAACTTATGGCTTCTATCTGAATACATATATTTGTAAATAGAAAAACTTCTTTCGACATCAACTGATGTAACTGGAACATTTTTCAAATTTACTATAATAGATGGTTCTAAATTAAGTGGTTCGAAAAATGTCCCGGCTAGTACTTGAACCACTTCAGAAAGAACCTGGTAAACCACTATTTTTTTCCATGGTTACTTTAAATTTTTGAAAAATTTCCTTTCCAATAGTACCTTTAACGTTTTGACACAATGACTCAAATTCTTTTATTAAAACTGTACTCTCTAACAATGATAATTTGGAGGATTCTAATTAAGTTATAATTTTCTGGACAAAACTATAATTTGATTTTATGAATGACAGTTGTTGTTGGAGGACGTTATTTTGGAAGGCTTGCTTAGCTTCCAATAAAGTTAAATGACAAACATCATAGATAAATAATATAATATTAGGACAAACATTAAATACATCTGTCAAATGATGGTAAAATTGATTATGTATCTCCATTCTTATTGTAATCTAGGTATAATGATTTATGATACTATAATATAGAACAGTAACAGGTAATGTCAATATCCTCTACATACCGTTAAAGATTATTTAAAATTTATTAGGTGAACTGTGCTATATTTGGGAAGTTCTGGTCGTGCTTTTAATTTTAAATAATTATATCCCGCCTACTAGTTCAATAAATATTACCCACGGATATCAGATTAAGCTGCAACTAAAATAATTAGTATTATATACGGGGTATAAAGAAAACGTTGTTTCGAAATTAGTAAATATATACCCAAACAGCACAGTACGTTTTGAGTACGTACAATTTTGGTACTGTACGTACATGATGTAAAATGTACGGTTTAAGTACGTACACTGGGGTACATACCAGTACGTACAGAACAGTACGTACTATTACGTCTTAAGTATGTACCATGAGAAAGAAAAGCTAAAGCATATTTATTATGTTAAGTTATGTTAACCTAACCTAATTTATTTGGTTAGGAATTTTCTACAGATATATCTAAAGATATATTCACCTATATTTTTTTTATTTACATAAATCATCATATGTTTGTATAGTATGTACATAATATGTATATATAGTATGTACTGGGTACATACCTTCAATATGTACTAGGTACGTACCTTCAGTACGTACTAGGTATGTACCATCAATGGAAAATGTACGTCTTATGTACGTATTAAGTACGTACTTCGTACAGCAAAGTACGTATATTGTACATACTTTATGTTCCATCAGTACGTACTTAGTTTGTCTTATGTACGTACTTGTGCTTACTGGGTAAAAGAAATAAATATTTAAATGCAGATAATAGTAGCACTCATCGTAAATATTCTTTTAATGCCG
Organism: Diabrotica undecimpunctata; assembly: GCF_040954645.1. NCBI lineage: Eukaryota > Metazoa > Arthropoda > Insecta > Coleoptera > Chrysomelidae > Diabrotica > Diabrotica undecimpunctata. Next base: position 141,922,549 of record NC_092810.1, on the reverse strand, counting down.
TTGCCATACTTTTTCCGAAAAACTAAAACAGTAATTTGTCTCTCTCTATTTCTCTTTCTCCTTACAGATAAAGGGTGAAACGAGTGGGGGAACGTCACAAATCTCAAAATAACCGGTATTATTGATAAGTACCTTCCTTTTCTTGTCTCTCTATTTCACAAAAACAGTCTAGTTAGTTGTGCACTGCAATTTTAGTGTTAGCTACAAGTACCAAAATAATGCACTGAGGATGATCTGAGCGAGATCGGAAACGTTATGCATCTCCAATTTTTGGACGACACTTTTAACAAGTTTTAATAAAAAATGTTTTTATACCAATATACAAAATTTTGAAGCTTTTTACTTCTGTATTAGTTTTTTAACTATGGGATACAACCAAGTACTGGGATTTTCCCATTAATTTTTAATTTTATTTTTTAATATCTTAACTCATTTTTCCTCAATAACATATTTTCTCTGTCTATAGTTAAAGTATTTTGAGGTGTGACATACTTGATATAACAAGATTCTATTACAAATTTTATTCTGAAACGAGATAATAGCAGTCTGCATTCGAAATTTAGTTCCCTTAAATACTTTTGCAACTTGTATTCCGTTATGTCAGGTGTCATAGCAGCATGTTATTTGCATGCATGTTGGTTTAAAAATTTCAAATTGTAAATAAAAAATTATATAAAGCGGTTTCCCGTTGCTGATATTAAAAATTATTTTAATCAAGAATCATAATTAAAATTCTGAGTAGTTTAATGTTGTTTATGTACAATTTTAAAGTTGCAGAGTAATACTAACAAGTTAAAGAATAGTTCTCATATATAATTAGAATAACTTTAGAATATAATTAAAACTTTTAATGGTATCACTAATTCCCCAACCGTAAAGATTATCTTCCAGTCTGATGCAACGACGATGTCATTGTATGAAACGCGTCAATGGAAGACTGTCCCATCTATGGCTATATAATTCGGCGGAACTAATAGAAACGTTGGGCCATCAGCTTATATTTAAGTCTCATACAATGGTTGTTACCGCAAGTTTCCGTATAGTTGGATTATTTAGAGCAGATATATTAGAAAGTGGTCTCTGCAACAAATTAATTTTCATAATGGAGTGCGGGAGATAGATGGATGTGGATCTTCTGTCTTGAGTAGCAGAACAAAGAGAACATGAAAAGTTAGAGTATGAATAATTGCCAAGAATATTATATTGTCGCAAAAAATAAAATAAAAATTTAGTTTTAGTATTTTTTTATCAAGACCGTTTTGATAACACGGAAATCTGTCGAAATGATAATAAATAATACTAATTTATTATTTAGGTATCATTTCGACCTAAAAATATAAATAATAAATCAGTTTAAAAAAATCTATCACCACATTCTCCATAATCCGAGGTCTCAGTTTCCCGAGCCCCCAGACACTACTACACTGATCACTAATCAATGGGAATCACTCATTCATGCTACTGGGAACAGCGGACGAATGGTTTGGATGGAGAGTGGAACATTTCTGACGGCGGGATTTTGATTGGAGGGTCAAACGAACGATATTTTTTTATGAGAGTTCTCCATGTCGAAGGGAACCGGATGCATCACCTCTTTTATTGAGACAATTTGGCATTTTTTAAATTTCTATGGCTCCTTGAATAAATTTTGGTTTATAGAAGCTGATGGGAGCTATGGTTCTTAAGTTGTCACAATTAATTTTGTGACCTGTATAAAGATGATGTTGACCTAGAAATGAAATTGAATCGAAATTGTGAACGGAAATGGAATGTTCATAAATCTTATTTTGAACTCTGTGATTTGTTTGGCCTATATAAGATCGGGGGAAGTCTGCACAAGGAATTTCATAAACTCTGTGTTGTTTATTTGGAATGTTGTGTTTGATGGATCGGACAAGAGATAAAAGTTGTGATTTTCGCGGTAACCGTTTTGGGGCCTGTCTTGGGGCCCAATGATGAATGTATCGTGAACATATCGTAGCCAACATGTGGGTTTGCGCAATGATGTGGGGAGTGCTCGGGTCTCGATGTCTTTCATAAAGATATTGGCAATTACTGGTGATAGTATCCAAGGAAAGAGAAGCATAGGGAGGCGTAGAATGTCATGGCTGCGCAACCTGAGAGAGTGGTACGGATGTACATCAAATGAACTTTTCAGAGCAGCCGTCTCAAAAGTCCGAATAGCTATGATGATTGCCGACCTCCGCCGCGGAGATGGCACTTAAAGAAGAAGGTGATAGTATGGAGCCCATTGGGGCACCATTTATTTGTTTGTAGAATTAATTTTGGAAGATAAAATAAGTGTTAGACAATGTTTAATGAGAAATAAAATAAGTGGTCTTGCTGGATACTGTATTTTATTTTCAGTATGTTTATGAGTTGTGTACGAGAAATATCAATGATGACATAGAAAGAAAACAATTAATCTGGTTCGGACATGTTAAAAGAATGCCAGAGTACAGATGGCCTAGGAGAGTACTGGAATGGATCCCTCCTGAAAGAAGAAAGAGAGGACGACCACGGAGAAGTTGGCGCAACGATATTGATGAAGCAATGGCGGCAAGAGACTTAGAAGAGGCAACTGCATATGACAGAAAAAGATGGAAATTGGGGGCGGAGAAGCGGCGACAGCCGTAATAAATCCGTTATTATATATATGTTTACGAGTTTCGTCTATTGCAATATTTGTAAATAGTGAAACGATTACGAAACTTACTAGAATGTCTGATGGTGAGATAGGACATTGTTTAAGAAGTTCGATAAAATGAAAAGAATTTTTAAAGAAGGAGCATTTTCGGCGAGAGGTTATAGAGTTTTTTCTCTGGATAAATTGTTGAATTATTAGGAATTGTCTGTAGCCTGCAGTATTAATGAGATTTGAGGGTTTATTAATGTAAGAAGAAGTGTTTAGAATGACAGTGGCATTTCTTCTATCGGCAGGAAGAATGACTAGATTTGGATTTACCTAAAGTAGTTTCAGGGCCTTTTTCTCGGACGGGCTAATGTTCGAAGTAGGAGGTTTTGAGTTTCTAAGAACTAGCGTGTAACAAACAACGAAGTCATGAGAAGAATCAACAAAAGAATGGTAGTATTGGAAATAGTAGTATTTGAATGGAAAAGTATTGGAAACCATCAAGACACGAAAGCTGCAATACCTGGGGCATGTTATGCGTAATGAGAGATACAACCTACTTCAATTGATTATACAAGGGAAAATCCAGGGCAAGAGAAGTGTAGGAAGAAGAAGAATCTCATGGTTGCGTAACTTGAGGGAATGGTACGGATGCACATCAATTGAAATATTCAGAGCAGCAGCATCTAAGATCAGAATAGCCATGATGATTGCCAACCTCCGTCGCGGAGATGGCACGTGAAGAAGAAGAAGAACTAGCGATGCCTTGTCTAGTTATTTCAGCATCTTCGGAAGGTAAACTGGAGATGGCTCTTTAGTTTGACAGATGATTGTCTTGTGACTTAAAGTAACAGTAATTGAAACATTTTGCTGAAGCTTGCATGGCAATGGTCGAAATAGGGGTATTAGAAAAACCATTTTAGTAAGTTTCAAAGTTGTAGGTTTAGGAATTTGATTGGCAATTAGATGCGCTAATTTCTGATTTTCAGTCTTAGATTCGAAAGTGTTTAGGGCTGTTTGTGTGTTGATACGGTCGAAAATGTCCCATAATTAATTTAAAAAGGCAGAAAATAGGGAAAAAATAAGGAATTTCGGGGGCTTTAAAACGATATTTTATTTGACTCCCATTGCTATTGAAAAATGTTGGGGTGATTCTTATCCTAGCTTAGGGGTCAAAGTAAAATAATTAAAAGTCTGTATGTACATAAAATAATAGTAAAACATGGGACATACCCATTAAGTCATAACAAGTAAAATGTATTTTAAATTTAATATGTTGTTTTGTTGATGTTTGATTTATCATCATAATTATAAACAATCAATTGTTTTTACATCAAACGCGTTTTGAAATTATTTTTTTTATATATTTTAGATTAAATTAAATATCGCTTGTTTAAATTTTTGACATGTTTTTTATCATTTACTGCATTATTATTTTTTAAATTTCTATAGACTCTAGGAACTCCCTCTTTTTGTGTTATGTTCACTTTTTAGGATCTTTTGTCAAAATCAAATTTATGTTTCTTTTCAATTTCATGTTTTGTGAGGGCTGTTGAGTTTTTTTTTGTCACATTTGTGGGAACGTATTCTTGAGTTTAGTAGCTGACTGGTTTGTACAATATATACTCCATCGAAATTTGAGCGGGGTGTTCGTTTTAGTTTTGCAAAATTTCTTTTAAAGATTGTACCATTTTAGATAGAAGATTTGCAAGTTGTTCTGATAACCCTTTTATATTTTGGAAAGAGATGTATAGTTTTTCTTTACCTTGTTATTTTTGTTGTTATTCTTGTTATTATAAAAAGTACGTAGTTGCGACTTGAATGCGTTTTCGATAACTTGCTGTAGGTATGAATTAAGTGGTAGTGCTGTTTTTCCTTTTTTTATGGTCTGAGGTCTATTATTGCATTAATAGTGTCGGATAATCTGACAGCTCTATCGGCAAGGCAGATAACTACTGATTTATTTTGGGACAAGAGATGATAATAGTTGAAAATTCAGATATCTCGACGACCATTGACGACTCAGTTCTTGAATTCATTTAACAAAATAGTCATTTTATCGTTAGGTGCTGCACCTTGTTACATAACAATAGAAAAATGGAATACCAAAATCTATTTTATTTAAAACAATTTGTTCAAGGTGCTCTAAACACAATGTTAAAGTTGCTCATAAAGGGTACAATCTTTTAAAAAATTTATTCAACACATACAGGGTGTTCAAAAAATATTTAATCTTTGAATTAATCTAATTTACACAACAAGAAATATATATGTAATTTATTTAATACAAAATACATTTTACTGCTGTCAGAAAACAGAAAACAATGTTTATTTGACAAATACAAATTGCTTTTGAAACATATTAATGAATTTAATTATTTATTTATTTTTATTTAATAATAGGCAACCTGCCAATATCAGATCTCCAGATTAGAATTAAAAATTGTTGTAGATATTTTTCTCATTTTCAGGATCCATCTTTTTACACGTACAATGGCAAAATCGTCGAATATCAAATAATTACTGAGAATTCCTAACTCAAACAATTAAAATTACTTAATAATTATACCTTTGAATACTTAACAAACCAGATACAGTAAAGAGGCAAAAAAATCTCTTTGGACCCATTCAAATGCTCGAAACTTACCTAAAGGGGAATGTCTGAAAGCATGTAATGAGCTTTTGAATTCGAAATAGATGGGGGAATCGTACAAACGACTTGTTTTGCAATTTAAACTTAAGTTTAAAATACAAAGAACTCTTTTTTAAACGTACGCATAAAATTCTATCACCATTGTAAGTTAATATAGGTTGTAATTTGAGTTGTATTACCTACTGTTTTAGAAGACTGAGGTTCATTTGGACTAATCACCTACATCACAAATTTTAATTCAGGAATAGGAAGGGTTTATAGGTGAGTGTGAATAAACCAAGAAATATATATTTATTAGACATTTTAGGTTTTTTTTTTTATAAAAGTATTAACATTTCTAACTACGTTTATAACCACAAGGTCTGACAAAGAGATAATTATACTCATTAAAATCATTTTGTGTATAAATAAGACGATCTTTAATGAACTAAAGTTTATTAATTTCTTCAAAACACAAACTTTATAAATATTGTTATTTTTAATAAATCCTCACGAAAAATTATCTTTTAAAACGCCACTTCTCTCAAACCCAACTTGATCAACTTCTAACTAACAAGGGAGCTAACGTTTTATATTTTTGTCACTTTATTTTAAATTTACTACATCTTTATTTTTTATTGTTTTCGATAAAGCTAATCAAGTTGCCAAGAAGGTAGCAAAAAAAGACAACAGAAAGTGGGCTGAAAAATATGACAAAATTATCTTAATCTTACTCAATCTTAATCAATCTCTAATGATATCTTACCTTTAACATTAAAACTCAATTACCCAAAAAAGTATTAACTTTAGGTATAGGGAACTCTAATACTATTTCAAAAGACAATAGACTTCTTTTTTTTTACTAAAATTATAAAATACAGTGTTTTATTTAATATTATTGACTTATCGTGGTTTGAAGTTTAAAGAAATGGCGTATTTATGAATACCCTGTATATAGCAATTCGATTTTAATGTAAATTACTGAAAGGACTTTCTACTGCTTGTGTGTAAATATTTCCAAGACTTTATTTTTGTAAATGTATGAGCTATTATTATGTATAACTTAAAAAATATGAAGTTTGGACTTATAATATCCTATTTAAATTTTGTCTACAATTTTACAAAGAATCTAAAAATGGAATCACATTCATGGTGTTCCAGTTAAAATACCAAACTTAGTTTGTTATTTTAAATATAACATAAATAATTTTTTCCTTACCAAGAAGTAGTTTCTGATATACAGTGTGCCCGTGAAGTATGGAATAAATGTGATATTTCCTAAATGAAAAGCCTTTTTAGAAAAGTCCAAAACACGCCGATTTTTTAGGTTTAATATTCTACATTTTACAATAAAATTTCATTATATTATTTATATCATAAGGTGATACACATTAAGGTGATGCCGTCATCGGCTCTTTTTTTAATTGTAACATCCTCTATTTTAGGACATTTTTAGATCGATAAAAATGAGCTAATACCAAAAAAGTATAATACTGGGGGTCTAACGAATATAATTTGAAACATATGCGCAAAAAAATTAATGATTTCTAATATTAATAAATTATAAATAAATTATAATAAATAACTTAAAAGTAATCCAGTAATTGATACACGACTTTATCTTAAATTGTAGCCCTCGTTGGAATTGACAGTATCCCAAACGTTGTACAAATTCTTGTAGAACCTTGTTTATGATTTCTTGAGAAATATTGTTTATTTCTTTACAAATTCTTGTTGTGATGTCTTCAATATTCGCAGGTTTCGTTTTATAAACAACATTCTTCAAATGACCACCTCGCTGGGCATTCAATATGCCCACGTCTTCCAATCCACCTGTTCGGAAAAATTTCGTTTAGGTACCTTCGAACATCTACAGCATAATGCGGAGATGCACCATTCTGTTGAAACCATAAACTTTCATCAAAACCTCCAGGATTAATTCTACTGGATTAATCTAAATGAATTAACCGAAGTAGGTACAATATACCCCCTTAAAAACTGAAGGTCTTTAGCCTCATCAGAAATATTTTAAACCAAGAGAGGGTTTCGGTGGCAGTTATCTATCATTGTTTCGCAAAATTGTATTCTTTTATCTGGATTTTTCCCGTTTAATTCCTGTGCAACTAAAGGGGTGCCATTTTTCAAGTTTTATTACTTTGTGTACCGTTGTTTTGCAAACATCGAGATTACGACTAACCTTACGAACAGAAGAGTGCGCTTCTTCTTCAAAATCAAGTAGAGCATCTAATGTTGTATCATAATTTACAGAGGAATGACCTGATTTGCGTGCATTTTCAGCCGTACCAGTTTCTCGAAAATTCTTTTCAATCTTACTTACTGTTGACTGTGTTATGCGTCTTTCTGGATATTTATCATTAAATAAATCACACACTTCCATCTGAGTTCGCAATTTGTCTCCATACTCAATCATCATGAGTATTTCAATTCTTTGCTTTACACTCAAATTCATTTCTACTTCCAAATAATTCTAAGCAATAATACAGAACATTTACAAATTATTACAATTATTGTACTACTTAATTGTTATTGAACGTTACTAAAAATGATAACATTTCACTAAAAACTAGTAGTAGGCTACTTTTGTGCAATTGATAATAAATAATTTATTTTCTAAGCGCATATCTTTCAAATTATATCCATCAGACCTCGAGTGTTATACTTTTTTTAAAACAGCTCATTTTGATCGATCTAAAAATGTCAACAAATATAGGATGCTACATTTAAAAAATTAGCCAATGACGTCATCACCTTAATATTGAAATTTTCTTGTAGAATGTAGAACAACGAACTTCAAAATCGGCGTGTTTTAGATTATTTTAAAAAGGCTTTTCATTTAGGAAATATCGAATTTATTCTATACTTTACGGACACACTGTATATAAAGTGTAAACTCGTCGTGAAACATCCTGTATAATATAGTAACTTCTTAAAATCGTCTCTAACTTTTTGTATCATGTTTGTCTTTAGCTCGATTGATAACGTGAATGTACTTTGAATTTAAGTTCTTAAAACTTCAAAATAAACAGAATCAGTTTCTAAATTTCACCAAACTACTACGAATAAACATTGTATACATTCTGAAGACTAACTCGGCAATAAAAGATTTTCTGGTAGTCATTAACGCGCATTACATTCCTCAGTGAAAATGTTGTTGCCCCCAAAATTAATTTTCTCGTTCTAAACTTTTACGATGTCGATGTCGACGTCTGGGCAACTTTTATTTTCGTCCGCCCAGTCGAAATTGATCCCAACTTTTCAAAACAAATTCAAATGGCTTTTGGAAATTGGATATTCTTGAAAAGTTGCTTTACAAGTGCGCACTAAAAATTCTCTTTATTATTCCTCTCTACTTCCTCTTCTGTTCCTTCCGGACCGACACTTTTTAAAAGTAATGCAGAACCGCATTAGTGGTTGGAAATGGTCAGTCTCAGTGTGTACAATTAGGTCGATATAAATTTTTTAAAATATATCGAGAAAGTTTTTTGAAAAGAAACAGTTAAAAGAAATTAAATAAGGTTAACTTTATTTTTAAAGAACTTTTCAGAATGCTTTTTATGTAGCACACATTTTAAATATAATCGAATTAACAAGGATTCATTTGAATTCTTTAATATTTTAAGATACACTTAAGTATAGACTTATATGCACAAGTAAAGTCCGGATTATAAAAATTTTACTTTTTTGCTTATTGTTCAAGATTTTTAGTAAAATTGATTATTTTACAAATGTTTGCCTCTCTGAATTATTTTAATAAATTAGTTAAACTCTTTTCTACCCCACGCGGTATCTGTTCTAAAACACATTCACTTGGGTGAATAGATATAATCCTAGTTGTTTGCTTTAATCTCTTTAAAATATTATTAGAAATGATAATTTAACTATGTGTAAACTTCAAAAGGTGATCTAAATTTTTTATTAAACAATTTGTGAAAAAAATTAGAAAAGTTCAATTGGTTTCTCCTTTCCGTTACTATATCTCGGCAGCTATACATTTTAAAGAAATTTTGTAACCACAAAAAAGTTTTACAATTAAATTTTCTATAAGACAAAATTTATTCTTATCCTTAAAATATAAAAAGATATACAACATTTTAGCGCAATCGATCGAGTAGTACTTTTTTTAATTTTGCAAATTAAATTTTTGAAAAAAAACTTATTAATTTTTAAACTTATGCAGAGCCATAAAAAAAATTTTAAAATACATGAAATATTTTTTCGTATAAAATAGTAAAACACTTTGCGCACTTTTTAGGGATAATGTATGCCTGGAGCGGAAGAGTATTTTTGTAAAAATGCTTATGTATTTGTTGTTAAGAGGACAGTGCAGTGTTAATATTTAAAATGATATATACAGGGTTTTAACTAAATTTTGACTAGCGACTCACATTTGCGCCATGCGCACCCTTGTAAGATTTTCTTGCTAAGTGCTGACTGGCGCTTATGTGAGTCTTACTAATTTCGTTTCTATTGTTGTCATTAAATAAATAAAAGTCAACTTAAATAAGGATATTTATATATTGTACAAAAAACGTTACAGTTTTCCAGTCAAAATAGTTTAAAAAATATTTTTTATTATTTCAAAAAACTAAAAATTCATAACGTCAAACAAACTAAATTATAATAATTCTACAACAAAAAAATAAAAAACTTGACTCTAAGCATGAAAATCACTAAAGCACTTGTCATCACAAAGTCCAGGTTTTTCCGGACAGTTTTCACAAGGATATATTGTATGTGGTGCTTTGTTGTCTCTAATAATTTAATTTTGTTGATTTGGCAAAAGCGAGGTAAGAATCGATAATCGAAAATGATAGAGTGACATTTTATGACCTGAGTACTCATTGTAAAACAAATGTCAATTTAATAGCATTAGTTGAAGAAAATGAATTTCTAATTTTTTATACCAACTTAACATCCTTGTGTCACAGGGGTAGTAGTAGGAACTCAGTTGATCCTGTCGGTCAACTCCTCCCTTATGCTTATTGTAGTGAAATATGGGAGCAGGTTTGCTCTTCGTTTGTTGTCTTCTGTTTATATATTCAATCAAGTCGTTTCCAAATTCGTTGGATATATACAAAACTTCCCTTTTGTCTTTCCATTTTCCTACCAATATGTTATTACAGTAGGCCACCAACTATTTCACCTTTCTTTAATTTTTGTGCTATTACTCCTCTAGGATTTTCTTTTCGTTTGACATTGAGGGTACCAATGCAGTGAGTACTTCGTATGGTTAAATATTAAGCTAACTCATATGAATTATAAAAGTTGTCCATTTAGACAGCATGTCCAGAATCTAGATAGCCCTCCAATAGATACTGAACCACTTTACCAGAATACTATAAAGTTTTTAAAATTAAACCGTTTAGTTCAGTAAACATTTATAACCTTTGTGTTTGATGTAGTGGCTAAAAATCAGACGCCCTCACCATAGTACCATTAGACCTTTATTTTGATTTCTTTAAAGAGTCCTATAGGTGCTATAGAAGCGATACCACAGCTATTTTAAGTATTTCTTGAAAATACGGTAAATTTTCGATGAATAAATTTTAAAAAATCGCTTAAAAAGTGATGGGTACCCTACGTCCAGCGGACGGCATTCTTTTTTTCTTCACTTTTAAGCTATAAGGAACGAAAAAGAATTGGTCTGAGGAGTGTGCCTTCAAATTTGAAAACGCTTTTTTTTTTGGCATCAAAAAAAAGGACGATTTTCTGTGGAATTCGACATCTATGTATTTAACCAGAATGGTATTTTACGTACAAACGACTCAGTCATCGTCAAGTAAGTCTCCTTCTGGATAGTCACTATTTGTATTACCAGTATGCTTTAAGTTTTTATAAAAATCATGGCAAAATTTAGGAACAGAAAGCAGTAATGCCAATAAATCATTATACTTTTGTTGTGATATAGATATTGGACTTTTTGATACCAGTTGCAAATCTTTTGGCAATGTAAGGTGTCGCCTTCGAAACCTAACAAGGTCAATCTCCTGATTTTCATCATGAAAATTACTTTTCAATAACAGAATTCGAATGCTGTTTTGTTTTACTTGCAGTTAAACACAGTTTGACAAAAGAACTTGTTTGTTAATTTCTTTTTTTTTATTAATCAAAAGCAGATTTTGAGATGTTTTGATATCAAGACCTAACATTTTTAAAATCTTCTAGTTCCATATTATGTACGGTATATTTTATTGAGGTTTGTCTGGCCAATTGCTGCCAGTCCTAGGGCGTTAAAATAAAAATTCTGTTTTTATTTTAACTTTAAAAATTTATTATTATTTATTTTATTAAATTAAAATTTTTTTCTCTTTCGTTCTATCAGCGCATGGACAGTGTCTGCCTCCATGTGGGCGTGATCCTTTAGTAGAAACTTCTGAGTGATGATTCATTAAATGATCCACCTATTTCATTTAAATGAGTCAATCTACAGCAGGTAATTGGTTATTTACTTGACCAATTACTTCCCGATATCGTCTATAATGCTTTCTATATGTTTTGTTGTCAACTGATTAAATTCAAGTATATGATTCATAAGTATTTGGTTCAAAGATTTTGAAGGATGGGCGTTTAAAATTACTGCTTTTTGTGATTAGTCGATAACGAACCTGTTTTTAAAATGTATAAGCTAGGTAAAAAAGGAAAATAGAAAGAGTTGTTTTATGATTTGTATATTAATTAAAATATTTGTATTGTTTGGTTGTATTTTCTAATATAATGAGAGTTTCGTTAATAGGAATTTCCATTCTGTTGTATATAATTTCGTTTTTATTAATTTCGTTACAGATATTTACCAGATATTTACTTTAGTAGTTAGACATAAAAGTTCGTAGTTTGTTTTTCTTAGATATTTCGAATCCTTATAGCTGTGTTTTTTTATTAGGAAAATTGTTTATGTTAGTAAAATATAACCATATCAAATAGTAATAATATTGGATTGTATTTGTGTGTACTTTTCTAGTATAGTTATATGGCAACTCTATTTAAACTAGGCTTATAATATTGGTTGTAGAATATATTTTATAATAATGCTAGTCTAAGGTTGGTACCAAATCACTACATTAACTTTTTGAGGTTATATTTGATAATAATTTAAAAATAATGAGCAAAAAGCTTACCTGTAAATGCAGTAGAAGAATTCGCAGAACATTTCAGTAGTTCAAGAATCTTTCTCCCACGAGAATTATGGTACATTATTCTTATTATTAGTAACAAACAACAGTAAACACACCATAAATGGCAAAAGTACTATTATTAGATCACTAACAGTCTACCTGTCATCATAGAGATATGAAACACTATGTGCGGGGATAATTCACATGTTTAGAGGAATAAAACATGGTGTTCTATCGCTCCAAGTGAAAATGGACTTTTCCAAGTGAATAAGACATTTTCGATCATAACTTTGGAACTAATCGGCTAATCTTAATGGGCTTTCTCTTAAAATAAGCGTCTTTGCTGAACTTTCGACACAAGTTAAGAAAAAAAAAAGTTAATAGAATATTGGAACAGTTATTGTATTTGTTTATTAGCTTAGAAATTAAACAGTTGGTTAAAAATTCCTAGGCTCTCCTATTTAACTGATTTCAATGATTTGACTTTTATTTGAAAGCTCAAATGCCCTTTCATAGTCTAAAAAACTTGCAAGAACTTAAAACTTTTTGTGTTAGCTCTGCGTAAGTTTGAAAAATTAATTTCTCAAAAATATTGCAAAATTATTTTGCAAAGACTACTTAATTGATTGTGTTGAAATTTTGTATAGTATTTTTTTATTTTAAAGATTTCCCAGATAAATTTTGAAAATTGTATGTGGCTCCTGAATACCTAAACAAAATTATTCAATAAACATCCATTTTTGACCCTTTTTCAAATTATTTTTGCTAATTTTGCAATAATAATTATTAGTTTTTCAATTTGCAATCAATTTTGTCTTATAGGAAATTTAATTGTACATTTTTTCTAAAATATATAGCTACCTAGATATAGCAACGAAAAGGACATTGAATTTTTCTCATTTTATTCACAAATTGTTTGTTATAAAAAATTAGCCCACCTTTTTTAAAGTGCACGCATAGTTAAATTTATTATTCCTAATAATATTTCAAAGCGATTAAAGCAAAAAACTATGATTATATACGGTTTACCCAACTCAAAACAGTTACCGTCTTGGCTATTTGGCTGAAGTACAATTTCAGATAGTTCCTATCGTCAAATTCAGAATTTTAATCCATTAATAGACAAAAAGGGAAAAATTATTAGTGCCTATTCCTACAATAGAGTAAAGTACTGTTACGCCAGGCTCTTTCCTACTATCGAACTTTCCAACTGTCTACAAGATGATCGGCAAGGCAGGCGTTCATCAACGCTGCAACATGTCAACAGCCTGACGTCACAAGACGTCTATAGTTACAAAGATTTTGGAGTGGAGTCCAATAAGAAAGAGAAAATATATAGAACTCGAAGACCCGAAGATCATGGAGGCATGAAGTCGACGAGACCTTAGAGATGGAAAATGACAGGAGAGAAAGGACTGGAACGATGGCTAAAAGAAAGTAGGCGGCGACAGCGGTATCCTTAAATATATATTTATTTATTAATTTTTTTTATTTTAAGTTTTGTGTGGACAATAATTGAAAAATAGAAACATATAAATTTAATTCATATTGTATTGAAAATACCCAGAAAGATGAACCTTTGATGCTCTGATACCAATTGTCAATTCGTGGCCTCAAGTTGATGACACGAGGTCTTAGGTAGACTTCTTTTTTTCGTAGGCAGATTGGTTACCGCGCTAAAACCCGTTCCGACTCGGTAGGAACATGGAAAAGCTTTCAAAAACTTTTTTACGACAGTCAATGAGACAAAGATTGATGTCGGTTTTCACTTTTCGATTCCCATTTCAGAAAACGTTTTCAAAAAGAATATTTTAAAAATAAGGCATGTGGATGTAGATTAATTGGTGCTGTGCTATACCAATTTAAATTGAAAACTTATAAAGAATTATGGAGATTATGAAAAATAAATACATTTTTTTCAAAAATTTTTATTTTTTTTTATTGAGTCAGGTACTGCTGGAACACGTAAAGAACAAACATATCATAAATGATCTTCAAATATACTGTAAAAGCTGATAAAGGCAATTTGTTCAAAATTTAATAAATTGTTACACTTAATAAAGTAGTTGTAGTTTGTTACATTGCTTAATTACTTATGTAGAAACCATGGTTTATTTTCAATTAATAGTTAATAAATCATTTTATAATAATACATTAAAGGCTTATAACGATACATGCAATATTCCGAATAGCCCAAATTCCACTTTCAAGTCCACTTCTGGATAATACACCAAAAAAGTTTTGAGACACATACTGAATATCTAATTCTAATTCTCCAGAATTCCGGACAACTATGGCTTTATAAATCACTAGATTTCGGTGACCAAGCTAAGGGCCGCAAAAAGTTTTACGATAATACATTTTTACTTTAGAACTTTTAGGCAATCAGCAGCGCCGAAATTAATTTTGTTTTCTTTGTATGGTTTTATGTAATCATTGGATCTGGGCAAATACTTGCTTTACAAATATTTGGTGATTAAAAAAATAGTCAAAGTATTTTCTGTAAGACTTAGTAAATTGCCTGAATATGTAAAGTAAGAATACAAATATTATCGCAAGGTAGTAATGAATAGATGGGAATAGATGAGTAGCAGTTTTGGTAAATAAAATTTTAATAAAGATATCAGTTACTGAAAGTGTATTAAGGCCGATATTGACAATCAACCTACGATATATTCGGCAATTTAGTACTTAGGAACTAAATAAGCATTCTGCGTGCACATTCGTTTGAGATATCTGATACCACTAAAGAAGATAAACAAGTAATAGCTAATAAGATGTGCCCAAAGACAGTCTTTACGTTTTATAGGGTTCTGAAACTGTTTTTTTCTTACAAAATTACATTTTATGTTTGTTTTCACTCCGGAAATAATTTTTAAAAAAGATTAATTTAAAATAAAGCATTATTTAACTTCTAGTTGTTTATTAATTATAGCTTCGTTTTGGCCAATTTTATTATATTAATATTAATATGATAATGATATTAATGACGTGTCTCTACTAATTGACGTGACCTTCTATTAATCCATTAATGTTGATATATTCTTGTTGCTGACTTCGTCTTTTAGTATTGGTAACCAGAGCCTGCTATATTCTGTTGTTAGGTTTGCACCGCATTATTTTTCAATCATTAAGGAGGATGGGCGCTGCTTGCTTGATTTTTCATTTTTTGCTGACTGGTTCTTTAATGACATTTGATGCATCTTTCCATTGTACTATGTGAACGAGATATATTACATGCGGGTGGAAAACATGATTTTAATGATGGAGCGGATCTTGTGTTTTCGTCAAAATCAAAATCGGCTGATTATCACGACAACATGAGTACTGAGATGTTTATGAAATGGAAAGAAGAAAAACTGCTTCTAAGTTTACAAAATCCATCCGTCATAATTTTGGATAATAATAATAATAATGTTTATTTAGGAAGCTTATATTATAATATAGATTACGATTATAAATAAGCAAACAAAAATTTCCGTAAACAGAACATAAAATAAAAAAATAGTTAACGAATGAAAATATTTCATTTCCTCACGACTTTCTTATGCCAAAATTACTCAGTTACCCAAAAGAAATATAAAACCAAAAATATTTTAAATATAAACTTTTAATAAAAGGATAGAGCAGGCTAGAGCGGCTTTTAGAAGGATGTCCAAGGTCTTTTAGAAGGATGTAACAGAGACCTAAAGTTGGCATTGAAGATCCGCCTACTTCGCTGCTACGTGTTCTCGGTTTTACTTTATGGTGTCGAGTCCTGGACTGTGAATAAAATCGATCTAAATCGCCTTGAGGCTTTCGAAATGTGGTGCTATCGAAGAATTTTAAAAGTTTCCTGGGTGGAGAAAATTCGAAACTCCACAATACTAGAACGTCTCAGCAAGACTACTAAGATCATAAAAAGCATCAAGCATAGAAAGCTGGAGTAGTTCGGACATGTAATGAGAGGTCCAAAATATAGGTTGCTACAAAATTTCATGCAAGAAAAAATAGCAGGCAAACGCAGTCCTCATGGTTGAAGAACTTGCGAGATTGGTATGGTGTTGATACAAGCATGCTATTTAGAGTGGCAGTAAATAAAATTAAGATAGCTATGATGGTAAACAACGTTCTGAAAGGACATGGTACATGAAGAAGAAGAAGCTTCCCAAAAAAGTACACTGCTAATTTTGGAGTACCTTATACACCAAATATATATATATATATATATATATATATATATATATATATATATATATATATATATATATATATATATATATAACTGTTTTGGATGGGTTGGAGTCAATAATAGGGCTATTGGTTAACTATTTTTTTATTCTCGAGCTTTCAATTGTGTTTACAATTATTATCAAGAGCTAAAAAAGACAAAATACTTACAAGGTTGAACTAAAAAGAAAAAACAATTTTTGTTAACTTACCAAATAAAAATTAGTTTGGTAAGTAAAAATCACTGCTTACATCTTCAAAATATTTAATACAAAAATGTTTTTATCTAATAAATGTTTCTCTGAAAAACGAATTTAGTATACAGCATTAGTTGTACTCAGTGTGAGGCTGAATATGTTGGTGAGACCGGAAGAAATCTTTCAAATCGCATTATTTCTCACAAAAGTGATTGCAGAATTAAAAAACCATCTTGTGCTTTGGCAGAACATGTAATCGATAAAGACCATATTATGGATTTTGATAACAATAAAATTTTATGTAGTGAAAGTAATAAATTTAAAAGGACTTTTTTGGAAATGGTTTGTATTAGCAAAAATAATAAGAGTTTAAACAAAAGATCTGAAATTCAAAATTTAAGCAAAATTTATAATTATATCTTTCTTTATGATTTATATAAAACACTTGTAAAATGTCATATTTAATTCTCCATATATCTGTCACATTCTTTCAGACATCTGTCAACGGTGAATAAATCTTCTTCTTTTTGTTACTAAACAAAAAAGAATGTTTAAACGAAGTTTTACTTTTGGCAATATAATTGTCAAAAATAAAAATTTTATGTTGGCATTTATGATATTGAGGCTATTTGTAATTGGTTGCTATTTGAACTTATTTATAAATTCAATTATTCTTATATTAAAAAAATGTTTTCAAAATTATAAAAATTTTTCAGAGAAACATTTATTAGATAAAAACATTTTTGTATTAAATATTTTGAAGATGTAAGCAGTGATTTTTACTTACCAAACTAATTTTTATTTGGTAAGTTAACAAAAATTGTTTTTTTCTTTTTAGTTCAACCTTGTAAGTATTTTGTCTTTTTTAGCTCTTGATAATAATTGTAAACACAATTGAAAGCTCGAGAATAAAAAAATAGTTAACCAATAGCCCTATTATTGACTCCAACCCATCCAAAACAGTTATATATTTGTTCCAAACGAGTCACAAGTACTTCTTTTTTCTTATTCTTATATATATATATATATATATATATATATATATATATATATATATATATATATATATATATATATAAAATTCATATTTTAAGTAAAATCGCATATTTATGGAGATTTAAAAATAGCAGTGATTTGTAATACCCAGAGTTAACTATAAAATATACATTTATTTATTCATTTCCTCTAATATGTATAAACAAATAATAAAGAAAGCAGCACTTACCAACTGTTATTAATTTTACAGCATTAACACTTACCTGAAAAAGAAAAAATTAATAAATAGTTACCAGGTTACCAAGATAAACCATTTTTGTTTAAAAATATTACTTTTTTTTGTTATTTTTGTAATGTAATGTAGGACAAAGTAAAGTGAGTAGTACAAACAGGGTGGTGCAAGTACCAAATTTTAACGGCTTTATCCTGATCTAAAAATGTTTTAATATATTCGATTAAACTTTAAAACGATTGTAATAAGTATTTATATACGACTATTAAAATGGTGAAAATTGTCAATCATAAGCAGAAAATGACGCTGTTTTGCATCGTACTTTATACAGGATCAAAATACATATTGAATTTTCCAAATTGTTGTAACACCAGGTCGATGTTTTAGGATTTCCAGAAGTATTATATTCTTAGGTTATATAGGATTGAAAACGTTTTGTTCAATTTTTAATACTTTTGGATAATTTAAAATTTTAATAAAAATATGTACTATTCAAAGTTTTTTTTTTAAACTATAGTATACAGTCAACCACTGGGATTTTATTGATAATACTTACGTAACCAGAAACAGATCTAAAAGAAAGAAAACATTCGAGCCCAGCACGCAGAATGAAGAAAACTAAAACAAGCGAAGACATCACAGACCACACCATAAAAGCAAGCTCTTTTCGAACCAGAAAAACCATGAAAGTTCACAGTAAATCATCTGTTCTCAATTTCAATTAATTTTGTTTACTGTTATGCTAGTGGTGTAAAAAATGCCATTAAGGTAATTTAGGACTTTAATGTTTATATTGAAAATTATCTAAAATGATATGGATAGGGTTATATTATATGTAATTTAAAGTATTCGAATATATATATATATATATATATATATATATATATATATATATATTATATAAGCAAATGTAATGCTAGTAAATACAATGACATCTCTAAACGTACACTCTATTGATTCCGACTAAATAGAAAATATGGACAGCGACGCTTATGAACTAAATGGAAAGATCCCAATTCTTGGGTTTGGGTTTGATCCGGCTTAAATCTATTGGATTTTCGTTGAACTGTTTGAGAAAACAATCGCTCACATATCCAGAAGAAAGTTTTATTGGTGGAATTAATTGCGTGTCCCATGGACAGGGGAAAATGAAATAAGGCGAATACTAACAGTGACGTGCTGGCCCTTAAACGAGTAAAGTTAGCAAAAAGAAAAGTAATTGGAAAAGAAGTATACTTAGCATCGACTATTTTATTCTGTCTAATGTGTATTTATAATTACGATAGCCATTTTAGTGTCGGAGATGTAAGAACTAAATTGAAATATTTTTGATGCGTTGATTTCAAACATGTATTACTTTTTTTTTTCGAAACAAACAGAATTCCAGGAGGTTGGAAAAAAGATAACATTATAAAACGTCGTAAAAATATCGACCTCATATTGGGCAGAAACTGGAGAAGAACAAACGTTATAAATAAAATTGTCACCACTATCACACTGAAAAGATTAACAAAGTCGAATTTCGAGTGCATCAAGCAGGCTTTAGACTAGAATCCTCCTGCATAGACCACATTTATACTAAGAAGGTAATAATGGAACAATGAGTCGAATGGAATACCTGGTTTTTGCTGATTTCGAGCGTGCCTTTGACAGCTTACCACATACTTCTGTGTGGAAAATTCGGATCTAAAAATCATCTTACAAAAAATAAAGCACTATACACTGAGGCGAAATGCAGCGTGAGATACAATGGAATAAATAGTGATAGATTTGACATTCTTACTTAAGCGAGACAGGAAAGCGTGCTTTCTCCGTTTCTTTTCAATATAGCTACAGACTACGTTCTCTCCAAACTAGACTTCGACACAAGAGACAGTGAACGGTAACCACACACCTAAGCGATATAGAATACGCCAATGATTGCTTCTTAGGGCAAAGTTTCCAAGATACGGCTGGCCAATTGGAAATACTTTCCACCGAAGCCAATAAAATAGGTTTGAAAATCAATTTTAATACAACAAAATCCATGAGAATTAATGCAAGAAATAACATACCATTTACTAATTACAATTCTCAGATTGATGTGGACAATTTAATATACTTTGGAAGGATCATAATAAAAGGCGGAGCCATGGAAGAACGATATTTATATGAGAATCTTAAAAGCTTAGAAAGTATTAGCATCATAGCATTAGCCCTCCTTAGAGGTCTGGCCAGTATACCAAAAAGACAAAGATCCGAATATTCCAGTCGAATTTCAAGTCTGTTGTACTCTGTGGATCTGAAACCTGGAAAGTGATAAAAACTGCAGGTCTTTGTTAACAAATACATACAAAAATTTTTTGTATTCTTTTGGCCAAAAACTATCAGAAATGAAGATCTGCTACACCTAAGAAGGTGCTAGACAATGAAATAAAGTCCAGAAAGTAGTGTTGGATCGGCTATAGACTTCCTAAAAATAGCTTTTGTAGAACTTCTATAGTAAAACTGTCCTAGAGTGAAATTCCCAAGAAAAAAGAAAAAGAAGACGTTCAGGACAAACTTGGAGAAGAAATACAAGCTTGGAGAAAATCAATTATGGATGAGATGAAATGAGAGGTCAAGGAAAGTCTCGGAACGAGATGTTGTTTAGCGCCTTAGCGCAAAATAGGACAATGGCATGTTTTTACCGAAGCTCTATGCTCCACTTAGAAGTTTAAGAACATATCCGTCAGAGACTCGGGCTGATACAAATTCCCACACAGAACGGCTTACGAATGTCCCCTGATTATTTCCCACTTCAAGTGGATAGCTACAAAAGTACCACCTACTTTGATGTCCATCAACGAAAACGATTTACTATTATCGTTTTAATGAATTACAAATGTTTCTATACCTTTTAAGTGGTTAATTGCACGTGTTATCAAGACTCGCTAATGATGGTCAGATAAGATCAAAAACATTTTGATGTATCAACTATTCCCTTGGATTTTGAAAAAAAAAATCAAATATACCAATAACAAAAAAAGGTTTTATCATCATTTTAATAAGGTTTTACATTCACTTTTAATTTTTTAAGTTTAGTAAGTCTCTTTAAAGTTTTAAATATACTCTTACTCTGTATAAGTGTACAATGTTTGGATCTTTTCCGGACGTGAGGATAAGATTGTGTTTTTGCAGGAATATATAACAGGAGAAGTGTTATTGAGGTTTTTAAGGACGAACTCCGAAGTATTGTTTAGATTGTGTAGAGGAATGTTAAACCCTAGGAGGAGATACTTTATTAAAAGAAATCCTAACAAATTGTCATTGAATAGTTTTATACCATTTTGAGTATTTCATTTCATTTTGTTGGTTTGTGATTCTATTTCCTTAAAAATGATGCTTTTAATTAAACTAGAGTCGTATTTGTTATGATGTTTAGTTGACACTAAACTAGAGTTATTGTTTTGCTTTAGCTGCTTTTTTGTGCGAGCAGTAACAAGACTAGGGGATCGTTTTAAGCTGCCAATGTATCTTCATTGACTATAAAATCGCATTCGGAGTCCTGCTGTGGTAGAAAGTAATTATATTAGGAGCTGATCAAAGAAGTGAAACTTTTAATAAATAAAACCAATCTAAAAAATTTTGTATCGTAGAACTTTTATTTTTACAAAGTTCTATTAAATTAGTTAAAACATACAAGAGATGAATATGTTCGTCTTGAAGCAAACCCACTCTAAATTCCTTCATAAAAGAGTGTCAAAAAACTAATAGTATTATTAAACTTTTAGATACGGTTCTGCATAACGGACCAAACCTTAATCTTGGGAGGGACAAAACTAAGGCACCAACTTAGTGATAACTAGTAGGTAAAACAATAAAAAGGATGTAAAAGGAAAACCAAGGACGCTCCCGGTCCAAACTAATTTAGAGAGTCTTGACCCTCTCGTGAAACGAAAATCTTTACGTAATCCCTATGTTTCTGTACCATTTCCCTTCTTCGTAAATAAAATTCTATGTAAACAGACTGAAAATTTTCTATTACACCAAGAACTGAACACCTAAAATAGGTATAAAAGATTATATTTGTTTGTTGGATATGATATATTACAAGGACAGTATTGAGGACGTGATCTTGTAACGAACTATTTAGTTTTACAAATCTTTCTAAAACAGTCGTCAAGGAAATGAAAACACCAAGTTTTTCCCAACGTTTTCTCATTTATCTTGAAAACTACTGATTTAGGGAAAACCATTTTCTGTGAGAAACGCAAAAAAATTAAATTAAATTAAAAAAGTACAAATCTTGTCCCTTTTGCGAATAAAATGGCATGAAAAAACTATGTTTTTGTATAACTATGACTAATATTACTATCACGGTTTCTAATTGCACAGAATTAATCGTCTTCAAGAACCAAACAAATCTACAAAATACCTGTTATTTTGGCTATAAATATGCTATAAACTCAATTGAAACGGTTTTTTGTAGGTAATATCGTCTAGTTTTAAGACTTGCTTAGACTTGATTTTTCATCCACAAGGGCGTTGCTGTAGAGCTAACATAAATTTGAATAATTTTTAAAGCATAATCTTTTTTGACACAGTTTAAGCTTTCTCATATATTGGTTTTAAATGACAAATTTCCATGTGTATATAAAAATGGTTTAAAGTTTGAATGAAATAAGAGAAAAAAATGCCCTTTTTAAATCAGCTGCTATTGAATATTAAAAGCGGATATTTTATAAAAATATTTTAAAAACATAGGTATCGTTTAACCTTTGTAAATAAAATTTAAAAGTATTCAGAAAATATCAATAATATAAAATGTTTGCTGGAATTATAATCTTTTGCAATCTATTATGGTAAAAATGTTATTTAAAAAATCTTTTATATAAAGGAATATTTATTCAAAAAGAACCCTTTCGGGCTACATCACACAACGTTTTCGGAATGAAAATTCCATTATCAGTACCGATACCAGCATACATGAATGAAGACACTTAATACATTGGTAAAATCCCTTTAAATGTTATTAAATTTGTTATTTATTACATTGTTGCTGATTTTATATGATGTTAAGCAGATTTACTTCATGGTAACGTACAACTACCAACTGGGGTTGCTTGCCCTGAAACGTCATCTCTATATGGACCTTAGGTAGCAACTGAGTAGCAACAGTATTATAAATGTAGAGGGCAAATGGTTTAACATATTATATGCAATTGTAAAATAATTGTTCACTAACACCATAAGTGCCTTGAACAGATATTTTTATTGTCCAACCAAATAACAAAAATATCTCTAAAAGGTATAATAGACTTTCTTGGGAGCCTAGATCTGTTGGTAAACATAGATGTAGGTAATATAAATAAGATTCTCGGGACCAATCGACTTCATCATATGTACAATCTACAATTTTTACTTCTTCTATGGAAGGTTGTTACTCCATCTTTTGCGCGGTCGTCCGATAATTCTTCTGCCGATTGGTGACTTATCTCTTGCTATTGTGACGACACGGGTCTTCTCCATTCTGTTTATGTGGTTATTCCATTTATTTATATACTGTGCGTTACATTTTCTTCCAATGTCTTCACTTTTCTTTCGATCTTTTAGCGTATTTCCTGTAATTCTTCTCAGTACTTTCATCTCTGCCGTTTCCAGTAGACTTTGCGTTATGCCTGTGTCGGGTCTTGTTTCTGAGGCATATGCCATTATTGGTCTTATACTGGCTTTATAAATTCTTGACTTCATCTCAGTGTTAATGTGTCTGTTTCGCGATATAGTGTTACTAAGGCATCCTGTCAGTCTATTTGCTTTTTGGACTTGATCTCTCACTTCTTTATCCAGGTCTCCATAGCTAGACAGTGTAATTCTCAGGTATGTTATTTCCATTACCTGTTCAATACTGATGCGATTAATTTCTATTTTACATCTTGTTGGTTCTTTGCTGACTAATATTGTTTTAGTTTTCTGAGATGAGATTATCATATTAATTCTTTTGCTGTTATGTTAAATCTGTGGACCAGTCCTTGCAGACTATCTTCATTTTGGGCTATCAATATTGCGTCGTCTGCGTAACAGAGTATTTTCATTTTTTTGTTTCCCATTCTGTATCTTTTTCTTTTGTTAACGCCTTTGATAATTTAATCCATGATCAAATTAAAGAGCATGGGGCTCAATGAATCCCCTTGTCTTATTCGGCTGCCTATTTCTATAGGTTTTCTAAGTTGTCCATCTATTCTGAAAAAGAAAGAAATGCGCTTGAAAGAAAGCTTGTGGACCAAAAAAAAATAAACATATATGTCTTATAACTACTGGACAATAGTGAAAGTGGCGTAATAGCAAAGGAATGACTTGAATCGGAATTCATAAAAACATAACTATACCAATGAGGACCAACTCCCGCTAATGGTTGCTTCTGTGCTTACCTTCACAGGTTTAGGAGGGCAGAATCTTCCAAATGTTTTTATGGTGGCGGTTCGGACATTGTGACACATACAATGCTGGAATACGTTACAATGGCGGGCGAAAGAAATATGCTTGGGAAATAGTGTGAGATGAGGTTAGATTCTGTGAGCAAAAGGAAGGTGGAAAGTAATCCACAGGTATATGGGAAGGTGCTATTGAAGAAAGAGCAAAAAGAAAAGCTAATTGGACAACAATAGCGAAGGCAGACAAAAAGAGAAAGAACTTTTTGAAACCCACTGGTCGTTGTGTTTTCCAATTGAAAATTTGAAGCGAACGGAGCGAAGAATATAATGGGAGTCGATATATAGAAGTAGGCATCGAAACGATTTTCAAAAAATACCCTCCCTTGTCGTGGGATTTAGTTGGTCCCGGATATCTCGGAGGATGGGGGAAGGAAAGCGTGGAAAGGCAGGAGGTCCGCATAGGGTCAAACTTTTTTTCGAAATGTGACGTTACAGAAGATTCAGAAAAGAAACAGAATTCAATAACGAAATAAAGAAATGAAAACTACAGTACCTTAGACACGTAATGAGACGAAAAAAATACCAGCTTCTTCAAAATATCATGCAGTGATGTATTTCAGGAAAGCGTAACAATGAAAGGCGACCAATGTTATGGCCTGCGCAGTGTCAGAGAGTGGTTTAATTGCTAGTCTAACTAGATTTTTAGAGCAGCAGTGAGCAGAGTTCAAATAATCATTACAATTGCCAACCTCAACAAGTTGAGAAGTTTAGATACTAAGGAGTAGTACTAAACGACAAGTACAATCCAGATATAGAAATATAAACAGAAATTGTCAGTCTAGAAACATGAATACCAAATGGAAGCAAATTATCCATTATAACCAATGAGGCGTCTGAATTAGAGTTATTAGGATTCACATCTTAACTCACTGGAACATCACACTCTGGACCTGCATAAATGTTCAACAATTTCTAAGAACGGTACAGAATAGGGAAGATTTTGTTGTAGTGATTGCACATCTTCAGTAATGGAGTGCACTAGGAGAATACGAGAAGAAATGATAATGCAAAGATGTTTCCTGTTATAACTGTTAAAAATTACAGCTGGTAATACTAGTATAAGATAAAAAGGTTAATTTACAGACTAATTCCGTTTCCGACATTTATGCCAAAGCTCGTATCTGGTACAGCAACTAGTTTTAACGACAGAAGAATAAAATCCTGACGCGAATAAAACCGTAAAACCCACAAAATGTAAGTCGGTTACAAAACGTTTTGATGGCAATTAAAATTTTAAAATACGCCAGGAGTTATTGCTACTCTGTAAACTTGGTAAAAATAAATTAAGCCACTTTGTAAAGGATGGATTTTGTTCCTTTTGTCTACAAAGTAAGGGATTTTATTGGAAAGTTCAAATACCAGTACTATAAAGTTAAATTTTATAGATAAAACGGCGAGGTTTGTCCGATTCAAATCGCTGTCTTCTGTTTAGTTTCAAATACATAAACTTTTCTTATCTTAACTCACTTTCTTACTTACTTATAAAGTTTATTAAGTACAATTTCGCTAATTATTTAAAAAAATTATATTTAAATGTAGAAAAAAAAGTCATCATAAAAATTAAGATCAATCATTGTTTAATATAATGATGTTTTGGTATATTAGCAAACTCACAAACGAACCATACCTACATCATTTAGAAATTTTTGTTAGAATCTTACCATTGTGAAAACTTTAGAATTTCGAATGGACGTCGTATACGGACCCAAAAATTTCCAAAAAAAAATTTTTTATACGGAAGGAAAAAATCAACGTAAATTACTTAACACTAAAAATTATTCAAAAAGTTACTCAATGGTACTTGTGTGAGAGTTATCGATCAACTGAAGTATGAAAAAAACAAGGATATTATTACTTTGTACCTTTAAGGGAAGACCTTTTTTATATGAATCCATGCACATCATCAGTTCCAAGCTACAAGTAAAATTAAAGTAAAAACACAGTAAAGAAAAAAAGGTGCAAAAACTTGTCGCAAGGATGGTCAGTAATATATTCTTCCACTTAACAATTAACTTTGTGTGCCATTAACACAATTTAGGTAAGTATTACATTTATGTAATAAAGCCAGTGTAAGACCAATAATAACAAACCTTTATTACAATCAGCGAGCAATAGTACGAATTGAAAAAGAGACATTTGAAGAAATGGAAATACAGGGAGGAGTCAGGCAAGGCTGCATACTATCACCTCTATTATTTAACGCTTATTCTGAAAAGGTAATTCGAGAAACTCTGGAAGATGAAACAGTCGGCATAAGAGTAAATGGAGTCTTAGTTAACAACATTAGATATGCAGATGATACAGTAATAATAGCCGATAGTTTACAAGACCTGGAAAGACTCATAAGTAAAATAGTAATGTGTAGTAGGGAGTACGGACTCTCGCTCAATATCAAAAAGACGAAGTTTATGAAAATTTGTAAAAACAACCATAATACTAACGAAATCTTGATAGTAGAGGGCCAGCAGATCGAAAGAGTAAAAAAGTACACTTACCTAGGAACACTTATAACAGAAAATAAAGTACGAAGTATGGCATCCTGCGATTCATAATGCAAGGACAGATAGATGGTAGAAGAATCATCGGATGAAGACGAATTTCATGGCTTAAGAACCTGAGAGAATAGTTTGGATGCAGCTTAAAACAACTATTTAGATCTACTGCCTCAAAAATTAAAATAGCTATGATGATTGCCAGATGGCACCTGAAGAAGAAGAAGACCAATAATGACATATGCCTCAGAAACAAGACCTGACACAGCCATAACGGCAGAGATGAGAGTACTGAGAAGAATTACAGGAAATACGCTGAGAGGTCGAAAGAGAAGTAAAGACATTAGAAGAAAATGTAACGTACAAAATAGAAAAAAAAGGAATGGAATAACCACATAAGCAGAATGGAGAAGACCCGTATCGTCAAAATAGCAAGAGATAAGTCACCAATCGGCAGAAGAAGTATCGGACGACCGCGCAAAAGATGGAGTGACAACCTTCCATATTAATCGGCCAATGAACAAGCAGAATTGCTTGAGGAAATAGAGGAAGAAGAAGAAGAAGAAGGTAAGTTTCAACTGTCAAAAGAATTTATTTTCATTAAATAAGAGCAATACATAATTTTTATCATTAGGATATTTGCATTTTCATAGCGATTTCCTAATGGAAGTTGAAATGTTAATAAAACATGTGGTATTAGTACAATTATTTTTTGTTCCTAGAATAAATAAGATAGTAGTCTATGATTTTGGCACTTCCATTTCGTCATTAGAAAGTTAAAACGAAAATTAACCCATAATTTTTAATTTTTTTATGTAGGTATTCACTTCGCGTGCTAGTAGCGGTAAATTCTTAAATGCTTTTTAATGGAATATACTCTATTACTTTAAAATATTTTACCTACGTGAAAATTGCGGATTTAACGTTTAAAATTGCAGACTCAACCGCAAACAGAGTAAGAGATACTTTTGGAATTTCTTGTTACTAGAAAGCTGTTACAAGTCTGAAAGGATTATCGTAGAGAAACATTGTATTTTCCGATTCGAGATTGATGTGGAAACACAGAACCCTGCACCACCATTTTTCCACTCGACCACGTTAAGATAAACGACGATCCATTTATCAAAGGTGTCAAGAGTCTGCAAAGAACGCTTGCAAGATCTATCAGAAGTGAGCGGAAGTTTATTTCAGTTTCGGTTCATTCTGGTCTAATGAATAATGGCGTATCACTAACAATTTTATAACTGGTTTTTGCTGTTGTACAGAACGTTTGCTTCAACAATGTTTTCGATAATTTGTATTTGCATGCCATCAGCTCCTTAATTTATTATTGTTGTTACCAGTATACTACGTTTTGCAAAAATATCTAGTCATAGGTATGATATGAAATTAAGTGAACGCAATACATCGAACAAGCATGACCTGCGTTTGTCAAAATGTAAAAACTGTTGACAAATTATCTTTCTGTGACTCTAAGAATTAGAATGGTTGGGTGTTATGTGTAATATTTTCATATTCCTATGCGACGTACTAAGTGTCCTGGATGGATAGAGTAGCAAATCAGTACAGGTAGTGCTGGAGAGACTGAATATTGAACTTGAACTTATATTTACTATAAAGACGAGAAAACTTTCCTTGGCCACTACAGGCACAAGGTTTCTTAATTTCTTGGTTTCCTTATTTCTATAGGTACAAGATATGAGTTCCTGCGACTGATATATTGTGCCTATAATGCAAGAAAATATACATACATATTCAGGGATTCTACAGTATCCTCCTATTATCCTATTCTCGATCGTTTAGGCCTCTCTTACTCATGGCGTCGTCTACTTCGTTCCTCCAGAATTTTCGGGGTCGTCCTCTTTTCCTCCTTCCTATGGGACTCCATTCGGTTACTCTCTTTATCCATCTGCTGTCGCTAGTTCTTCTTACATGTCCATACCACTTTAGTCTTTTTTGTTCTATATATGTTAGTATGTCTGTTTCTATTGATATTCTTTGCTTTATTTCGTCATTACTTCTCCTATCCATTCTTGTTACTCTGCAGCATCTAAACAGGCATTCCGTCTCTGTTGCTACTATCTAACTGCTGTTTTTCTTGTTTATGATCCAATTTTCAGCCCCATATGTCATATACTTCGTACTAATGTTTTATAAATCTGTGTTTTTGTCTTCATATTTAGGTGTCTATCCCACCATACTGAGTTAAGTTGTCGGATTGCTGTTCTTGTTTGTCCTAATCTTTGTGTAATTTCTTCCTCTGTTTCTTCTGCCTTTTTCGTGATTATAAACCCCAAGTATTTGAATTTATCCTTTCCTTTGATTGTTACGTTGTCATCAATCTGTAGATCTTCCATGTCTTCTTCACTTGTAGATAGGGACTCTGTTTTCGCGAGGTTAATATCTAGGCCAGCCTTGGTATATTCTTCTTGTAGTTTTTTCATCATGTAGCTGACGTCGTCTTGGTCTTGTGCAATCACTACTTGATCGTCTGAAAAGCTTAACGTATATAGGTATTCGTTCCGTACCGGTACTCCCAGCCTTCACATTTTCTTTTCCATGTAGTCAAGGCTTTCTCTAAGTATATTTTGAATAGGATTGGAGATGTAGAACAACCCTGCAGGAGCCCTCTTGTTGTGGTGAAGTCTCCTATGATTCTTGTTCCCATTTTAATGGACACTTTATTTTCTTTATACAGAGCTTTTGTAGCTTCTATAAGTTCCGTCTGTATTTCTAATTTGTACATTGCCTCCCATAGTTCTGATCTTGGTACAGAGTCATATGCCTTTCTCAGGTCCACAAATGCCAAATGTATATCTCTATTTTTTGCTTTTTTCTTTTCCAACAGTTGTTCCAGTGTGTATATGTGGTCTATGCATGATCTTCCTGCCGTGAAACCTGCCTTATCCTCCCCGATTTTGCCTTTTGTCACTTGATCTTTTCTCGCAGTATCTTCCCATATAATCTTCATATTGATGATATTACGCTTATTCGTCTGTAGTTTTCGCATCGTTTTCTATCTCCTTTCTTAAATATAGATGTCATATATGCTTCCGACCATTCCTTTGGGAGCTGTTCTCCATTTATGGCTTTCTGAAATATCCATTGTATCATCCGGTGTAATTTTTTTGATCCGTATTTTATAAGCTCAGGTGATATACCTCCAGGTCCCGGTGCTTTCTTATTTTTGATTGCTTTTATGGCCGTTTTCATTTCCCTATCTGTTATTTCTATTTCTTGTTGTGGGGTATTTCTGCTTCGTCTTCGCCCGTTTTCTTTTCCAATGAATTGTGGTCTTTGTTCTGTTAACAGTTCCTGGTAATAGTCCTTCCATTCTTTGTCCTGTATATTTCCCAATTTAATTTTTTCTTTTGAGTTTTGTTTCAATCCTCTCAGTACTTTCCATGACTCCGAAGTTCTTGTATCTCCTACGTAAATTTCAATATTTAAGCAGGTTATTTTCCATTCATTCTTCATTCTTTTGTTGTGTTATTTGTTTTTTCAGTTTTTTATCTTTTTCTCTATATTCTTTATAAACTTCATCGTTGTTAGTAGTCAGCCATTTTTCTGTATAGTTGCTTTTTTTCTTCAATTATTCTTTTTGTTGATACATTTATTTCATAATAGTGCTGTTTATTTGTTATGTCAGTTTTCTCCAAGGGCTTCGAATGCTGCTTGTTTTATACACGCCTTTATATGCTCGTATATTTCTTCGATGTTGCCGTATCTAAATTCTATTAATTTTTGGTCTAGACGTTGTTGGCATAGTTCTCTTATTAAGAAAAGATACTTGACGAATAAATGTGAGGCGTAGGGCAGCGAAACCTTGAATGGATCGGCCATCGTTTGAATATTATTATTATTCGACCGATTTTATATATTTATTTATTATAAGTGCAAATAGCAAAGTTGATAGAAAGAATAAGAAAAATACAATATATATATATATATATATATATATATATATATATATATATATATATATATATATATATATATATGTATGTATGTATGTGTGTGTGTATGTATGTGTATGTATATTTAATATTTAAATGACTAATTGTAAACATCGATTAACAAATATTATACTTTTTTTATCAGACAAATATTGACAGAACCGTCTCCTGGTCCCTTTTCATATTTGTTTAACCTTAATCATCTCGTGGAATGGCTGTACACATTCAGTTTTATTACAATCCAGCCTAATAACGTAGATATACGTAGTAAGTATACAGATAAAAAGCAGAGGTTGCAGAATTAAGGTTACATTACACGTTTTTTCATCAGTGCAAACTCAGAGATGGATTGAGCTGATGATGGGTAAAAAGCTACAACATTTTGATTAACGAATACATGTTAAGCAATCCCCAGTTCCGCTATTTGTGATTATCTTCCTACGAGATTATATTGTTCACAACACCTCACAAAACAGTGTTATTCTGTCAAATAGCACGTTCTTAAGTTTTTAATTTTTAAAGTTGCAAAGAGAAATTCTCAGTGTTTATTTTCATCTGCTTATTTTTAAGATAACGCAAAGTGGCCTGCAAAGAGAGCAGTAAAAATGTTATATGTGTTATTGTTAACCCATATTTAACCAGTAACTCTAATTATCAGAAAACTATTTTTAAAAACATGTTTTTGGCAATAAATTACTGTAATTAAAACATAAATAAAAAAAAAATGGAATTTTTTATCTCTTATATAGACAAACGACTCGTTCGTTTTTGCACAAATAGCAAAATACTTAATTTTAAATTAACTAAAGTTCATGAAATGTTTGAAGCAACGCACATTTTACATCAAAGTGACATTAATTATCAGTAGTGGACACAGAATAGATTGATTAAAATTAAACAATCAAAATAAAATAAATCTATTTTACAAAATGTAACAAAATAAAATTTTTCTTTCAAACAATTTTTATATTAAATAATAATAAACAGTAATTATTATAAAATGATAAACACAATTAATATTTGGTGGAAGTTCCATTATTGTCAATACAACTTTACAATCTTCTTTTCATAAAAAGCCAGTCTGCAAGCAAGCAAGCAATTTAATTGAACCCAGCCTATGAGAAATGTTCACCCAGGTAGTACTATCGGGTGTAACAATTCTCTAACAAAAAGCCAGTCTTCTCATGTTATATTCAACAAGCTCCTCCCATGCCTGCTCAATTGCTTCCTATAGTTTTTCCGAGGCATAAAGTTTCTTTCATTTAATTTCTTTGTCAACTCTGCCTATACATTTTCGATGAGGTTAAGGTGTGGACTTCGGAAGGCCATGGAAGAACATTAACATTCTTTCAACCATTCTCGAACAATTCTACTCGCATGACCAGGACAATTGTTAAGTTGAAATATTAAGTTGTTATTGGGAAATCTCTGGATCACTGATCGCAACATTATGTTCTCAAGAATTGTTTGTAATATAATCTTGTTAATTCTTCTTCTATATGACAATAAACGCCCGGGCATCCAGCACTCATTTATCCCCATACGTTGACCGAAAATCCTCGACTATTTCTCAAATTATGAGTATACTATTCATCAAACTTATGATTTCTCGGCCTATAAACTCTTGTTTGACCACTATAACGGTAGACCAAAAGTTTTCTTCTCGGTTTATGAATTCATTACAAAATGCAAGTCGTCTCCTCTTGTGATCCTCAGCCAAAAAATATTTCCCTAAAGCTGCACAATTTTAACACTGTCTCTTCGTAGCTTTGCTTCGAGCTGGGGCAAAAGGAACTTCTCTCAGATAATCTACTAACACCTCATCTTGTTGCTATATGGAGATCTTCTGCCCCGTTGAACCACCCACCCGTAATATAGAGTAAAAATGATCCCGTCTTTGTTTGATTTTCCATATGCACATATGGCTCACGTTCAAATCTGCAGCAACTTGCCTTAGAGACCAACCTTCTTCGAGTTTGGCTTTTGTTTTTTGCGCGTCATTCAAATGCATATTATACCTTTTGGACGCATTTAATAGCTTTTTATTTTATTTTTCAATACGCGCGAAATTTTTGACAAGCACTTTGACATTTAGCAAATTTGTACGACACTGCGATTTTACAGTATTACAATGTAAAAATGAAGTTGTAAAGTATTCGAGGAATCGAATATTTTCCAACACTCTCGGAAAATTTTACGCACCTGGTTTGTTTTCAGTTTAGATCAGGCCGTAGAAAATATATGATCTTAATTCTAATTGCGACATTAGGAATTTGTTGACTTCGTAATAAATTTTCCAGCAATTAACATTAATACTTTCCAAAGAATTTACAAGTATTGGTCACCACCATTTTTTTCCTAAACTCTTAAACTATAAGTTGCAATGCCGTTGTCGTGTAAGTCAACACCAACCACATAACGATTAAGTGCGATAACGTTCGGCGGCATAACTTGTATATATTTTTTCCTATAGTATACCGCTTCACAGAACTTAGAGGCTCGACGTTGAAGACATTATTGTAAACCATTACTACAAAATTATCATCCAATCGAAACTAATGAAATTGTTTATTCTCTATCGAAAAAACCATAGTATGCACTTCGTTCCTTTTTACCGATACTTTTACTATTTTTAGGTTGACAATGATTTGTTCTATTTTGGTGTATTGTACCAGTAACAAAAAACTCTTAGATTTTAGATGTATAAATAAATTCTTTGGATTTTAGATGTAAAAAAATGAAAAAAAAAAAAAAAAACAGTATTACCACCGAGACCGTATTCAAATTTCTTATCATTCGATGCTCCTCCATACGGCACGCCATAAAATAAATAGCCATTTGGACAACAGATACACCACAATTTGAATCCAAACCTTACTTCTTTCCTTTTATAAACATTTTACAGGAATGTCTTCCTAAATAGGGGACCAGCTGTTCATCATTTAAATAAATTGTGTGCAAAAATTTCTCACTGCATGTTTCATTCGTTTATTATACTTATAAAAGGTGTAATTTTGGCATATTTATTGTTTTTATTTAGATTTAAATTATCAGAAAGATGTAAATTTTGTTTGATTTTGTAATACTACTATTTTTACATCTATATCTTCTTAATCCAAAATTCTTAATTCAAAAAGTCTACGAACTCGAAGAAGACATCAAGGACTTAAAATGGGACATAATTGGTCTAGCAGAGGTAAAAAGAAAAGGTGAACAATGCATAACACTAGAGTCCGGTAAGATTTAGGATTTCTAATTTCCAAGAAATATGCACATAAAGTAGAGCAATTCGTAGGAATATCTGAAAGAATTGCAATGATTGGGCTAAAGTTAAACGAGAACATCTCCCTGAAAATTATTCAAGTATACGCTCCAACTGTAGCACATCTTGATGAAGAGATAGACGAATTTTATGAGAAAATTGGAGAAACTAGCACGAATTATCACAGCACGTATACGATGATTATAGGAGACTTTAACGCGAAGATCGGACAACGACTTGAAAAAACCGAAAACTATATATAAACTATATATATTAGGACAATTCGGCTCTGGAGTTAGAAATGAGAGAGGGGAAACCTTGGTTAACTTCCTACAAACCCACAAATACAATGCAATGAACACATTATATTAGAAAAAACCTGAAAGAAAGTGGACGTGGCTATCCCCAGACAAAAAACTCGAAACAAAATAGATTACATACTGTGTAACAAAACAGATATCATACAGGACGTAACAGTAATAAATACGGCGTCAGTAAGTAGCGATCCCTGAATGGTTAGAGCCAAATTAGAGATAAAACATAATAAAAACAGAAATACATTTAGAAAAACTATAGAAATATAGACACAGATAAACCAAAATCTAATACAGAACAATATAAAAGCAAGTTAAAACCCGAGAAAGTATTAAATCTAGATAAACTTAGCTTAAATGAAATCAATGAAGTCATAACAAAAGAACTGTTACATGCAAGCTCAGAAGTGGCAACCGCTAACAGAAAACGAAAATCCAAAATGAGTGTAGAACCACAAAACATGCTGAAACAAAGAAAAGATCTGAGATAAAACAAAAGAGACACTAAGGAACTTAATCGAGTTATAATAAAACAGATTAAAGAGGAGATTAAAAAACATCAAGAAGACCGTATAGAACAAGTCATAGAGAACATTCACAACAAGAAAGACGTCATACTAAATGCGAGAAAAGAACGTCCAAGTGAAATACGATCATATAAATATCCACCGAAAGCTTCGAGAAGCCACTGGTCAATACAAGAGGAGAAACACATCCTTATAAAAAAAGATGGGAACCTGGCGACGACAGTTAAGGAGAAGTTGGTGACCTGGAAAATGAACATCGAAGATTTTTTCTCGGACTACCAAGGTAACCTTTCAGAAATAAATTGCATAATAGGGCCACCAATACTAGAAAGCGAGGTGAAAGCAGCTTTAAAACAGTCTAAGAAAGCTGTACTTCTGTACAACTCAAAACTTCCTGTAATATTTTGCGAAGCTATGATCTGTTCAAGATTGGTCGATTGATCGATCTTCTTTTAAGGTAATCGTCTACTGGAGGAGGGATGTATACGGCATCAACAACATCTACAAGAAAAGTCAAATAAAATAGAAATACAACATAAATATTATAAATACCTAATATGACAAATGCTGATATATAGAAAAAATATATTTACTGTTCACATTATTTTGAATTTCGTCGACAGCTTCCTTCATAGCATAATCCAATTCTTCGTGGTTTAGAAAGTTTTGGAAAACCAAAGTCACTAACTGAAACCTATTCACACAACACTACGAATTAACCTTGTGGTCTAAGTTCAAATTCACAACTGTCAGTATATTTAGCTAATCATCTCAAAAAGGGGGTTGAATAAGTTTGGAGAAATTGGGTAATCGAATTTCCCGACAAACTTAAGAGGATTTATTTAGATGAAGGCTTAATAGTATGTATTTGTTTTGATCAGGAGATCAGAAAAACCTCATATATGTTCGCTCTATCGTATACACTAAACAATTTTGATTAAACATGGTGAACCATCATAGCCAATATTTATCGCAATAACAGGGGAACCAACACCCGCTTACGATTTCAATAAAAACTTTAATTAGTAAGTCCACCTCTGCATGTTTTATGTATTATGTATACTTTTCGTAGATTCGTGACCCGAAATAAATCGTTTTGCTCGATGTAGATCTCCATAAAAACCGGTAAATTGGTCACGAAGTGAAAAGGTCGCGGTATTGCGTTATCGCTAGAATTTTATGGAGCACTTATACATAGAGAGGCTGCCTATTTGTGAAAAGGGTTTGTGAACTGTGATTTTAACTCTGGGAGTTAAATAAATGTATACCAAAGGACTCTTAAAGTAAAAAGTTACGACATTTGTTTTTGTCATAAGCAAATAAAAATGACAATGTAGAAAAATACTACACGAGAGATTATGTTTATTATTTAATTTGGGGAAGTAAAATTTGTATATTTGGTAGTAGGTACTATAGATGTAATATTAGAGTTATTCAAAAATTAACACTTAAAAAAGTCAGAGCCACAATTTAATGAAAAAGTCTAATAAAAAATCCATCAGTTGAGTTTAGACAAAAGCATTCAAATATCAAACAACTGCATTTTTAAAAAAAATATTTAAAAATCCTGTATAAAAGGTATATAATTAATTATTTAATTAATTATATTAAATTATTATTATTGAATTATTAAATTTTTTGTGATACATGGTATACAGCCAGCTACAGGAACTTAGTTTACTTGGGGAACTGCATTTTGCTCAATTTTATGGTACATTTCTTTATTATTTCGTCCACATATATGTATTATACTCCAGTCGTCAGAGAAGAAAATGCGACTGAACCTCTAAAAATTATACGAACACGCAGAATTTTGCCGAGGATGCCAATTTTAGGACGCCAAAAAAGATGCAAAAAAGTTTACGACTTTTACCCCCTCGGCTTTCTCCTAAAACCCCCATCGTAAAGGGGGAAAACGGAAAAAAATCGATATATTAATAATCTGCACGCCATAGAAAAAAAAAATGTTTTTAATAAAAAATTAACTAAGGTAATTTTGAACAAAAATGTTTATTAGCATTTTTTATGTAGAATGGACCGTTCTCTCAGAAACAACGCCAGAAGCCATCGCCGATTTAGAATATCGGTTACGAATGTGAAATCAATGTTCAATAAAATTGGTATCAGCTTGACGGTGAAAATTTGATATCTTTTGATCAGAGTGTCCTATCGACAAAGGTCAAGATGCATTTTAAAGGTAAAGAGTGCAGCCTTTGCCTACAATTTTTGTATTTTGCTATATGTATCTACATATAGCATGAAATTTGTTTTGAGTATTGGCAACAAATGTGAGGTATCTGAAATACGCTTCAAAATCGTTGAATTTAAACTTTCATATTACAAACGGTTTAAAACGTTAAAAACTACACTTTTTCATACAGTAATAATAGTTTTTCAAAAGCACCCAACTTCTGCTACAAATTTCTGCTACATTTCCCGTGACGTGTGATCGTTTGTAACGGAAAAGTTTAAATTCTGCATTTTTTAGTCGTATTTCAAATGCCTTTGAAATTTGTTGCCACAACTGTTGGGTTTTGAAGATTGGTATCTATTAATGGAAATTTTACCGGTCAATGAAAGTGATAAATTTAATAATTGAATCGGTGAGAAGAGAAATTGGATATGTCCATAAATAGAGATTTTTGACATTTTGACAGAAATCCATTATAAGTATGAAGACGCGCCGTTTTGTATAGAAACCGGACATAATCCTCATACTAATAATGCTTTTATGCGTATTAGAAATTATGGCATTGTGGAAAAACCGGATAAGTCCTGGACATGTTCACTTTTTCTACAAAAGCTACAACGCATGTCTATTCGTGCCCATATACATTTGTCATTCGTCACTGTGGAAGGTGTACAAGATCATAATCTCGAATTTAAAATTAAAAAAAGGCTAAATCTAACGTGTTGGAAGGCTGTTATCAATAAAAACAGGGACAACAGTATCCTGATTATAACAGTTGTACTATTCCAAGCAAAACGATTGGAGAACCATGCAGGTATGTTGTTATAACCTCAAATTTTGTTAAATATTTAATTATTACTAGACTTATTAAATTGTAGATGTAAGAAGAAATGCTTTCTTGCGATTCCTCGTGAATGTCGAGAAGAGATTTTTACAACATTTTATAAATTAGAAAACAATAATGCTCAAGACGCTTATCTTCAGTCTCTTACTGAAATATTGACAGTTTTCCGACGACGTCCTAGACAAAACACTAAAGATAACAGGAGAAAACCACATGAACACTCATTTTCGTATAGAGTGACAACAAATTCAGGAGTTTATTCTGTTTGTAAATCTGCATTTTTAAGTCTGCATGCTATAACGAAACACAGAGTAAATGACAGAAATCGCGGAACACTTATTTATCGAACAGATTTATAGAAACTGACTCCATTTGCGATAAAATACAATTTGCACAAGAAAGCTGCGCCTTTCACCTTTTAAACGCATTTTGATTTTTGTCCATAGGACTGACCAAAGGATATCGAATTTTTACCGTGGAGTTGATACTAATTTTATTTAACATTGATTTCGCTCGCATAAATGACATTCAAAATCGCCGGTCGCTTCAAGCGTTGTTTCTGAGAGAACGGTTCATTCTACACAAAAAGTGCAAATAAACACTTTTGTTTAAGATGATCTCAGCTACATTTTTTATTTGAAACATTTTTTTTCGACAGCATGCAGATTCTTGGTAAATCGATTTTTTTTTGTTTTTTTACCCATCTATGAAGGGGGTTTAGGGGAAAGCTGGGAGGTAAAAGTCGTAAACTTTTTTGCATCTTTTTTGGGGTCCAAAAATTAATATTCTTGGCCAAATTCAGCTTGTTCGTATGATTTTTAGGGGTCAAATCTCTTACTACTATTACTACTATTATTATCAATAATGTTGGACTTTAATCCCTTCCTTGTATTAGACTGTTGAATGTTGAAAATGGATTGTCAATCTTACTGATAACTCGATTGAAATTTTTTATATATATTCTTCACGACTTCACCATTTTATTACCGATTCCACTTTTTTTTCAATAATATCCTTAATTTTTGTGTTGGCACTTTATCGAAAGCATTTACCTTATCTATAAATGCTATATTTATTTTTCCCCTGTTGGTATTTCCTATTACATATAATCTTGGTTTTCACCCAGAGATTTTATTATAATATTTTGACTGAACAAATGTTGTTTACAAAATTCTCTTTTAAACTTTAAAAAGTAGCTTTAAGGTAGGAGAACACTTTCAATTTTCCATTTAAAATTTATAGCACCTACATTTTTAAAGGGTCTTCATTGTAATTCACGGAAACTTTTAGCAATTTCCTCTAACCCCACATTACAGAAAATATATTCACCCCAATATAGTTTTCTAATCTTCGAAGTGTCGAATAAATTCAGTCTCTAAATCAACATCAATCCACCCAAAGCCTTCTTTCAGTCCAAACACAAACAATTGGATCTCACTCAATCAAGAGTTTCACTTGAGGATCGGGTAATTAGTAAGTTGATGCCTTAAGGCGTTTCGAGGGCTTCAATGACTTTTCCAGTTTGTCGTTCGTTGGCGATGTTACGAGAACTTTCGAGATGAAGGGTAAATGTTTGCAGTTACAGTCAAAAATTTATGCTACCGTTTGTAAAATTTGGTGTGCATTTTATTTAAAAATACACAAAATTAAATTGGTTACAGAAAATATGGAAGATAAATATTTATTCAACTAAATACACACGTTATGTTTAAATAACAATAAGCAGTAGTTTACAGTGTTACTATATAAACAGTGTTGATCTTTACGTGTACGCGAGAGAAGTTTGGCTTTAAGTAATTTTTTTTATGTAACTCCATTGAGTACAGCAATCTGCCCATATGGGCAAAAGGTATTTATTTTGTTCAATATACTGACATGTAGAGAGTTACTTGAGTTAATAACCTTCTTAAAACTAATCAAAAATTAAAAGTTTTATTAGTTTGAATACACGTCATTAAGTTTGATTGGGACCTACAGAAAGGACTGTCGGTAGTAATCGTTTCAGTTTACGCCACTAGCTCATAGTATTCTGCACTAAAACGTTGTATGTCTTCTATGACGAATTATAGGGGGATGATATGACGCGCTATATTTGAAACCATTGCTAAATTCTATTGAGGTTTGATTGGAGGTTTCATAAGGCCGATGCTAGTGTGGGATACCAAAATAGCAGTATCATCTGCATACGTTGCCATTGTAGTTATTCTTGTTGTTGGAATGTCCGCCGTATACAAAATATATAGGATTGGGCCAAGGACGTTGCCTTGCGGGGAGCCTGAATATATATGATATATCTTTGTGTTTTTATCAGAATTTATAGAGCTGGAAATAACGATAGAGTAGGAGATTTTTGGGTTTATTTACAGTCCTGTACGCCAAACCTTGTCGAATGCCTAAGATATGTCAGGGAAAGCAGCTGAGTTTATTTTATCGTTTAAGTCTTTGTTTATTTGGTTAAACAGTCTATGTACTTGTACTATAACTCAGTGTTTGTGATTACAACCAAATTGTTATTCTAGAATTATTTTATTTTTATCTAGTATTATTTTTAGCCTGTTTATGTATATCTTCTCAAAGACTTTACTGGGGATAGGCAGAAAGTTTCTAGGCTGGTAGGAAGAAACATTTTTAGTGTTTAGAGTTTAAGGATCAATAGAATTTGTATACAGTTAAATGGTCTCTTTGGTCCCCTTAAACCGTCTGGTTTAGTTTGAGCTATCCAGGAGCTGCATTGCCTCAATATTCTCATGATGGTAAAGCCTTTATTGAACTTTGTTGTATGTATTTCTGCAACTTTTCATGTTAACAGAATATATTTTAACCTAATTGCTACATTATGAGATAACTTAGCATAACCAGTGCTTTTCTTAGAAGTTGTTTTAATATTTCTTCCTTTATCATGACCAGGTGATTGTCGGTTTCATATTATTAATTTCTTTTAAATCTTTACTAGGAGTTACTAAACGTAAGCCACCCTCCTCCTGAGGGACAATTTCTTTGAGTATATCATCATCATGTAAGTGCGGCTGGAATATTTCTTCAAGGTGAACAGCAGAACAGTCTGATCATTGTTGAGAACTTCTGGTCCAAGTACCGTCCGTTTTATAATTGGTTGGATTTGCATAATTTTTCTTTTTAATTTCTTAGTAAATTTCCAGAGCGAGTAATCCGTGAATCATTGGTCAACTCTCGTATGTAAGAGTTAATAGATTCATTTTTAAACTTCTTTCTTTTCCTTTTTCGTTGTTCAATAAAGTAGTTTGATATTTGTTTATGTGAGCTTTTGCTCGGAACCATTTTCTTTTAGCTTTCCAATTACCAGCAATCGAATTTCGTCAGGGTAGTTACAACCTTTTAGGCTTTTGTCATCTAATGTGCATTCTCAGGAAGTTTTCTAAATGTCTATAAATTTATCAACCTCTGTTTCCAGATTCTCCTTATTTCTGAGTCGTACTTTTAAATTTATTTTTTGATCGAGTAAAATTTGGTGTGCTCTAGATTCTCTTTAATCATCACTGCGTTACCTACTTTTTCATAATTGTCAGGATAGATAGCACGATATACTTGGTAGATATGGAATTTAATAAATTATTGTTTAGTAAAATGTGTCTCTGAAATAAGATATACATAAATAATTTATGTTTCCGATATTTATGTAGTACTATCTGAACTTTCTGTTGGTGGTTAAGGAATGCGTTGGAATCAATATCTTAATGGTGTTGAATTTTCTTGGTTTTGGGTATAGCTTCGTAATCGATGTATTCCAGTGTTTGACATTCATCAAAAGAGAACATTAATTTTTCTTTGTTCTCTAGTTTAGTTAGAATAAGTTCTGGTGTGTAGTCAATTGCAGGATGCAATTTTCCGCTTAGATAAGACAAGCTTAGACATAGAAGTCTAAGTCTGACAAAAGAAACATAGTATTAAAAAAAATCTAGAATATTGGAGATGTCATCAAAAAATCCCGAACTCTTTCGTATAGTCTGGAATGTCAGAAAATATATAAACACAGGAAGTTGATAGTTGAAAGAACAGTAGAGAAGAAGATCCTAATCTGAGCCCTCATCAAAAATTGGATATGACGTGTAGCCCCATTGTATATCAACGATGTATATCAAAGTGCGCTTAGTGCATTCGCTAGATTTCTGATATTTATTCACGGTAACTGTGATGTGTCAGGTTTGTATTTTAGAATACTATATGCATTTTGGCTCAATGCTTACCTATAAAAAATTTTGTCATCATATTGTGGTCATGTACAATGTGGCTAATATGTGCCCCTACAGGTTGCAAATATTTCCACCCATGGGTTGCAAATATGGACCGTATTTGGACCACATTTTTTCGATCAATCACTAGTTGCGTCTTTTTTTTTATATCAGCTATGCCTCGAAGCAAACCCAAATATCAGATAAAAGACATCCAACAAATTGGAGGTCTGAGAAAAGCAAAAAGTCGTGGAGAATGTTAGCAATAAAATAATGGGTTTGTAAAATGCCAGTCAAAGTTTCAACGTACCAAGATTCTTGAAAATTCAGAAGACTAGATGCTCAGATGTAGAGGAAATAATTTCAACTTTCCTTGGAAGAAAAACAGTATTAGGAAAAGAGATCTAAGTACAGTTGGTTTAGTACATTTCAACAATGAAAG
This sequence comes from Diabrotica undecimpunctata, assembly GCF_040954645.1. Classification (NCBI taxonomy): domain Eukaryota; kingdom Metazoa; phylum Arthropoda; class Insecta; order Coleoptera; family Chrysomelidae; genus Diabrotica; species Diabrotica undecimpunctata. The sequence continues at coordinate 141,879,830 of NC_092810.1, read as the reverse complement.
CTGCATATTTTGGATAACACGAAAAGACATTCGCAGAATAGCATACACAAAAACTTTGTTTCTTTAATCTCCCTACCTTCTAATTCCAGACATAAGCTTCAACTTCTTAATAAAACCCATATCTAAATTGTTAGGCAAGGCATTATTAAAGTCACAGTCTGGAGAAATTGCCGTTAATGGATTTAGAGTAACCGAAATATACCCTTTAGACATCGCGAAACTTCATTGTACCTGAAAATGATTTAGGAAGCTCTGATGCTAAAATCATCAAATCTTTCTCCAAAGAAGCAGCTAGTTGTTTGCAAGAGAAGCTAATTGAACCACAACCTACCTGCTCTAAATTTATTGAAAAAGAGTCCATGTAACCATCGAGGTCATGCTCCAGGCCAGGGAGACGTCTGAAAGATTTGTGTCACTTTTTGAAATATTTGAAATAAACTAATCCTAAAAAAAAACATCCACTCGTGAACGAAAAGGTTCTAAATCACAAATAATTATCTTATCTCCTTAAAAAATTGACTTACAAGATTCTCTCGCTAAAACTCCAAGCAAAAGACTCAGTAAAGTAAAAAGAAAATCACGTGGAAATTCAGTAAACGAGGGTTCAACATTGCCAAAAAAAAAGAAAAATCCAGAAGAAATCAAAAACATCCGAAACCAGCAGCGAATGCAATTCCGTAGCACCTGAATAAATTTTCTTAGTTGACGGTGATGTTGACCTTAAAAAAGGTGGGCAAGATACAATAGGCAACCAAGATGCAGAATGCATAAACTGTAAGGTTCAGGAGCTGAGAAAGACACTTTCGTTTGCGATTTTTGTACATAGTTTATTTATTTTTGTTTTACTAATTAAGTTACTAAACTATAATCTTTTTGGTTAAATAAAATATTTTTGTGTGATTTTTCTTGGGGGGCTCATATTTTCAACACACCGAACCATTTTAAAATTTGCATGTTTTTTCGAAAGCTTTTTTTAAATAAATAGCTGTGCAGTATTATTAATAAATGCTGAATGTAAGTTTATATGTCCAATTCACATAATTATCATGAAGGAAAAAAAATATTTGGAAAAAACTAAATAAGGCCTCCTAAGGTATCAAGAAATGAAGGAATATTATATTGTTTTCTGTTTCAAATATAATAATTAAAAAAAAGTGTAACAGTATGCTGCTTGCTATGGTATTTGATGCACCCGGCTGCTTTAGCAGATATGAACACGTTTAGAATGAACTTAGGTAAACGAACGAAAGATGTATATAAAGCTAGATTTCTTGAGCCATTATTGAGTAGATTTCTAACATATGAATTCAGAAATTTTTAGTTAGTCCAGCATTAATTGGACATTTCTTCAGTTTCACGTATTTGAAAATACATACATAGAATCTTTATTCATTTTCTAGTTGTTACCCAGGCCTACCACTCAAACCACAAAGTAGTTTTTTTGTTGTTTTATAGGTTGTTCTAAAACTTTAGTCGCATAAAAAAATTTGGCACAATTCTAACACAAAATAACAACTCAAAAGTACGCGTTGCCCTAAATATTGTTATCAAAAATAAACATTTTCTCTCCTTTCTACTCTTTATAGTCATTTTGAACCTCCGCCACAACGTTTCCAATTTCCCAAACTAAAAACATATCGAAAAGATAACATCTGCGATCATTTTTTACGTCCCATATAATCCGAACTCTATGAATTATTATCGAACTGTCTGCACGAGATTGATAGCTTTTCCATCCCTATTATTTCGATATTCCTGTCTCTTGGGATTTAATATCAATCTCAGCAAACGCAGGTTTACTAAAAAACAATCACACTATTATGTAAATTGCTTTTTTTGAAAATAAATTACAATTTAATTCCGTTTAAATAATCCACAAAGTAATTTGTTCGGCGAATTTCCAAAATGTTCTACATTGAAAGGCTGTTACTGTTTATTTTTAATTTTTTTACTATAATGGAGTACAAAAGACTGATATCAGAGAGTGATGGAAACATGAAACAAAACTGCAAATAACATCTACAGTCCATGTAATAAATTTTATTATCCAATATATTAAAAGCCAGAATGTGAAGAAATTTTCTCTATAGTGGTTTTACATAAACACTTACTACTTGGTAATTTTAAAGATATTAAGTAAAAGCTCAAAACATGCAATATCTTCTTCTTCAAGTGCCATCTCCGCGGCGGAGGTCGGCAATCATCATAGCTATTCGGACTTTTGAGACGGCTGCTCTGAAAAGTTCATTTGATGTACATCCGTACCACTCTCTCAGGTTGCGCAGCCATGACATTCTACGCCTCCCTATGCTTCTCTTTCCTTGGATCTTTCCTACATAATCAGTTGGAGCAAGGTGTATTTCTCTCCACGTGTAATATGTCCGAGATATTCTAATTTTCTTGTTTTTATTTTATTTAAAATTTCCATTTCTTTGTTCATCCTTTCCAGAACCTCTTTGTTTGTGACGTGTTGTGTCCATGATATTTTCAGAATTCTTCTGTACACCCACAGCTCAAAAGATTCCAGTTTTTTCATTGATGTCGCATTCAAGGTCCAAGATTCCATTCCATAAAATAAAGTCGAAAAAACATAGCACCTCGCCAACCTAACTCTTAGTTCCAGTTTTAAATCCCTGGTACATAGAATTCTTCTCATTTTGTTGAAATTTGCTCTAGCCTTTTCTATTCTTATTTTGATCTCCTGATTGTAATCATTTGTGGAGTTAATCATTGTTTCCAGGTATGCGTATTTGTCCACTTGTTCGACATTGGTTCCGTTTATTAGAAGATTCTCGTTATTTCTTTGAGTTTTCGATATTCTCATAAATTTCGTCTTCTTGACATTCATTGTTAGACCATACTCTTTTCCATACTCTGCTATTCTGGTCACCAGTCTCTGAAGATCTTCAATGTTTTCGGCTGATCACAGTGTCGTCCGCATATCTAATGTTGTAAATGGGAACTCCATTTACCTTTATTCCAGCTGAATATGAAAGAATAATATAAGAAAGTTAATCAATTAAATAAAAACAATGTGAATAGAATAAACTCTTACAGATGGCGTGGAAACCAATTATGGATTATTTGAAAAGCTTCTAACAACCTGATATTAACGAACTTTATGTAGGGTCTATTATGAATAGTGCAGGGTGACATTTTGAAAACAGAGTTATAAGCATTCCTCTCCGATTAAGAATGCTAAGGGGCTACGTATTTAACACACTATTATACAGTGTAGAGGCCTGGACTCTCAAGCATAACAATATAAAAAATATTGAAAGTTTAGAGATGTGGTGCTACCGTCGAATGCTGAAGATAAGTTGGGTCGAAAGAGTTACAAACTTTGAAGTAATGCGAAGAATAGGAAAAGACCCAGAAATTTTGTCAACGATCAAACGAAGAAAACTCGAATATTTGGGTCACCTGATGAGGGGACATAAATACGCATTACTTCAAAATATAATGCAAGGAAAAATAGAAGGAAAACGGAATCCAGGCCGTAGAAGAATGTCATGGTTGCGCAATTTGAGAGAGTGATTTGGCTGTACCAGTAATGAACTCTTTAGGTCAGCTGTAAACAAGGTCAGAATAGCCTTGATAATTTCTAATCTCCGATAGGAGTGGCACAAGAAGAAGAAGAAGACATTTTGAAATTATCCAGTGTAAATACCACTTATGACATAAAATCATTTTTATCATTATTTTAGAAAATAAAAAAAAGTTAGGACCCCTTAACTGTTAAACTCAAATGTGCTCATTTAAAATATAAATTTGAATGTACAGGATGATTTATGCAAGTCTATCATGATCCATCATCTTTATTTTTAATGCAATACCCTGTATATTTGATGTTTTTAATAGCTCCTTAACAATCTAATCTCAACGAGCTGTAGTATGTACAGTCTGTTATGAATAATACAAGGTGAAATTTGGAACGTACGTATAATTTTCGTCAAGAAATTAAATACAAAATCCTCAGTTTGATATATTGATCCTCAGTTTAAAAAATTGATGTGTGCTTTTTGCATTATCTGAAGCATGATAAATTATTAGTTTCAAAACTTTTTGTAGTTAATGTCTTGATGAAGATTATATATAATTTCCAAGATAGATAAATAGAACCTACACAATATAGTTTGTTGAGGCCAGCCTGTTAATAATGTGGTTTTAGACTTGTCTGAATCACCCGGTACATTTAAATTTATGAATTTCTAAAAAAGCACATTTATATTTAAAAATAGGCGGGTCTCAGCCAACAATTTTATTCCATAACTCGTTTCCACACTGTATAATAGAGAACTAGAAAGATTTAAAATATACAGGAAAACAAATAAAATATAAGTACAATGGGGATGAAAATGTACAGAGTTTGATACTTTTATATGTGGTTGAAATCTAGGGAATCATGGAGATTTATTCGTAATATAAAATTTGGAAGAAAAGTACAACTATATTAAAACTATTGCACCTCTGTGCGCGAGTAACTGAAAGTGGGAAGTATTTTGTATTTCCTCACATAAGAGAGAGAACTACGTCAGGCAGAAAAGCCATCACAATGTAAAACAGCATTTTATGGAACCAATCCATCAGCAAAGAAAATAAAAAGAGGATATATGAGACTATAGTAAAAAGTATCACTTTGTACAGCTGTGAGGTATGGCCACTGAAAGAAAGAACACTGGCAACGCTGAAAGTGACGGAAATAGATTTTTGGAGAAGAGCCGCAGGAAGATCTAGAAGAGAAAGGATTACCAACGAACGCATTAGAGAAATAATGGGAATCAAACGAACAATCACAGATGACCTAGCAACAAAACAAGTTATCTGGTTCGGACACATACAACCAATATCAAAAGAAACATTAAAATGGCAACCAGAAGTAAAGACAAAACGAGGTAGACCGAAAAAAAGTTGGAACGAAGGAATAAATAAAGAACTGAGAGAGAGGGCCATAGAAGAAGACCTTTAAATCAGTTCGAGCGACCGACGAATACCGAAATACACTATAACAATAGCTCTTTTGCCGAAAGTTCAAAATCTTTGCAAATATATATATATATATATATATATATATATATATATATATATATATATATATATATATATATATCACCCGGAAATATTAACAAAGAGGTTTTCCGTTATCTTCTTTACCGTAGCTTCTCAACCATGCCGCTATTATTTCAGTTCTGCTTGTAAATCTCAGAAGGTAGAAGTTTTTCTGGCAGACATAATTCTAAAGTTTAAGCTCTTCTAAGCCTTTAAGCCTTGTGTTGGAATACCATGTCGTGATTGCTTATATATTATTACCTAAAAGTTGGGTTGCCACTTCCGCCAGAGCAACCAGTAAAGTCGTGGTTTTTATTGTTAAAAAACAGTTAATAAGCTTCTAAGTCAGTAAAATAGATATCAAGCTAAATAAACAAAATACAGCAAGCATCAAGAGGTAATAATGGTGGTTCTCGAGTTAGATTTTGTACCTCCTTATTAACAATGATTTTCCATTCAAGAAACATAAGGCCGTGAGTGTAATCTCCGAACAAAATGAGCTGCTGACTTCGGCGTGCAAATATTTTCCTCGGAGTTATCATAAAAAGAAAATATCTGTTTATTTACGTAGCTAAAATGTCATCTATAGCTCTGAGCTAGCTAATACAGCAAATAGGTGAAGAGAACATAAGGAGATAATGACCAAAGAAAGAATACTGATTATTTTCGAATAGAAACGATTCCCGATAATATTTTAAAGGTTTATTGACTTATAAAATATACACAAATAATTTCTGATTTGAAGTTTAATAATAAATTCTTCGTAAATATTTGATTAAGGTATATAAATCTCATAAAACAACCAAAATGAACATCGCCGCTCCTTTGTTCGTATATATTACTAAATTGAGCTTCAAAAGTCACATAGTTATAAACTTCGATAAAATTGTTTGGTTTTAATTTCGGCAAAACAAACAGTAGACACAAATTAAACTTGAAATTGTTTACAAAATTAATTAAACTCGAAGTTGAGAATTGTTTGGCGTTTTAAATTAGAGTAAAGCCCAAACTTCTTTTAAGAGACAAGGCAAAGACCCAACTTTTTCTACACTACATGTCAGCTAGGATAAGAGGTCAACAAAAACTGAAAAGGTCAATATCCGGGCGCCCTGTAAAAGCATGGAAGAAGCTTAGTTTTCGTATTTCTTTGACACTTATTAAAAAAAGATAAGGACGAGCTTACAATGTACTGTCTCTACTTTTGGGGTGAGAGTGTCATTGTTGCAAAATAATAAAGGAATATTACAAAGCTTTCGGAACGGACACACATTTATTTTGGATATTTTTAAAATCGTCCACAAAGAGAAATTACAATTAATAGTCCAAGCAGTAAAGGAAAAAACTGTTTATTAATTAGTGAATTTTTGAAAACAGCAAAGCGTTATAAAGGGTAATACTTGGAGTAACCTCCAAGTGTTTGCAATTCCAAACTGTTGGTTATAATTTTTTATAGCACTTTTAAAGTGCAAAAAACGGTGTTTTTGATTATTTTTATTTTTATTGTCAAATCAATAGTTTAGGGTAGAAAGAGCACAATATTATAAAAGTACATAAATAAAGGTTTAATTCGAAATAAAGAGAATTAATTAAATTTAAGTTAATAGTTTATGCAAAATTAACGATTAAAACTCCAAAAATGTGAATTTTTGGCCATTTTCAATTTTTGAAATAACTTTTGTAGAAATTCTTTTTTTTAATCTAATTCTAAATAGATTCTCTTTTTGGTCGAATATATTTGCCGCCAACAGAAAATGCTACGGATGAGCATTGTTTGAGAGTGTATTATCAAATAAAAGTTTCGCTCTCAATATCTTGATCCGTAATACAAAAAAAAAAACGAAAAATTAATGAATATTATTAATATTAATTTTACAGTGTTAATAATAATTACAAATTAATGAATAGTGTTAATTTTTTTATAATATTAATAATAAATTAATGAATAAACTTTTTTGAGTGTATTTTACATTTAATATTTTACACAATACCCTTTTAATTGGACATTCAATTGTTTAATTTATAAATATTTAATATTGAGTGCACTAAATATATGTTATAAAATAAATTTAATATGAATATTTACTATTTAATATAAAAGAATATATCATACAGGGTGTCCAGAAACTCTTCTGACAAACGAACACTAGAGATTCCTCAGATAGTTTTAAGATAATTTAACCCAATTCACCTACTCCGAAAATGCTTCCTAAGTGGGCTAAAGCTCTATGAAGGAGGCGCGTTGTAATTAGTTTTTGTTTAATACCTCCAGAACGTTTCTACTTAGAAAAATGAAAACTGGTACGATTATTTATCCTCCAGAGTTGAATCGATTTCATTAATTGCGAATTTCTAGTACCGGTTATAGGTGACCGTTTTGGGAAGGTCAACGGTTATTTTAACGCATAACTTTTTTGTCTTTACCTTTTAAGCAGTCGTGAAACTAGATCATTAAATTTTCAAGTATTTTAGTACCAAAAGGAACTTCTAATTTTTCGTTTTTTCGTCATGAAAGTTAAATTAATATTTTTTGCACTAGTTGGCCGCGGACCTATCAACAGAAGTATACCCTATGTTTTTCATTGTCAAATTGTGGTCAGTTCGTGAAGTTTATCTTTTAGTTTTTTACTTTGTGGCATTCAAATATAACAATTTAAATTCAACAAAAATGGTTTTTACTAATGAGGAATACGCTGCTATGTTTTAGTTTATGGGGAAATGAAGTGTAACGCTCAAGTAGCACAACGTACATACCCTGAAAAATTTCCCAATCGTGATTTCACTCACTCAACATTTACAGATCTTCATCAAAGTTCAGTAGTCCCAACAAATAATGAAACAGGGCGTCATGATGATGTAACAGCAACACGTGAAGATGTTATTTTAATGGAAGTTGAGGAAAATCTAGAAATTACCGTTCGAAGACTATCTGCCATGTATCCCACAATTTCAAAATTTTCCGTAGGAAATATCTTACACAACGAACATTTCTATCCTTTCAGAAAAATCAAAATGAAGATTTTTTTCAGATATATTTTGTTTTGCGACAAAGCTATATTTACAAAAAATGAAATTTTTAATGTGCATAATGCACAATATTATACGTACATTTGTGACAATCCCCACGTTGTTTAAGATGTTAAGCATCAGCATAGGTTTTGCATAAACGTCTAGATAGGAGTAGTTAACGATTACCTACTTGGGCCTGTGGAATTGCCTGCTCGTTTAAATGCTGCTGATTACTTACCTTTTCTGCAAAATGTTTTACCTGATTCAGATGATGATGCACCTTTATATATTCGGCAAAACTACAAGAATGTACGAGACTTTCTTGATAATAACTATGAAGACCACTGGATTGGAAGAGGCTGTCCAGTTGCTTGGCCAGCAAGGTCTCCGTATTTTATTCCTTGCGATTATTGTGTTTATTCTGTTGCGATACAAAATCGTGCACAACTCGATGTACACGAGTTTGCACATCGAGTGCCGCCAACACCGAGCTGATTCGGTGTAATGCTGTAATTTTTTAAACAAATAAAGTTAACTCCACTTCTATTGGTCGTAGAAAACTTTTTTTTAATCTTTCGTCCATTTTTGTCTATACTGCTTGGACTATAAATATAAAGCATTAAAATAACAATATATAGATTTGTCATTTAAACTTTTTAAGTAGTAAATTAAGAAGACAAAACCGCCTTGTTACTTATTTATCTACCATTGAATGTCTAAATATTTCAAACTTCCCGTAATTAACCAACTCACTTTATAAGAGTTTTTAGGAGTTCATTTCAAGAATTTTATATGGAACCACACTTTGCAATACGAACGCAATCGCTCAAAACATTTTAAAATGAACGAGACATGAATGTTAGCCTATGTAAATCAGATTTATTTAAATTATTTTAAATAATAGAGTTGTGTTTGTGTTAGCAAGACAACCAAATAAAACACACAACCAAAGGGTACAATTATAGAGCATCCACTTACATCTTTCTCTTTATAAACACCAGGACGGATTATCAGAAGATCACTATTCTGAGAAGCCTACGTATGAAGAAATATGAGAACATCTTCACGTAGTGTTGTTTTGTTTAAGTTCTTTTTAAACCATAATTCTAAGTTAAAATATGTGCATTATTCGTACGCTTTCATTACAAATTCAAATCTTTGCTTAATACTTTTTTTAACTAGATGATTCCTTCGATCATTTTATCTTATGCATATGCGTCACTCATAGCTTTGATTATTATATTATGATACAATAATTGATATTGATACTTTTGTTTCAAAATGTAACTTTGGTTTTTTTTCTAAAAATACATTTACTTCTGTAATTTTTGTGTAGTGGTATCATATATTTGGCAACGTGAACTTAGAAAACAAATACACGTAAGAATTTTAAGATATATTTTTCATTAAATTGAGTGTGTGTAGTGAATATTAAATTAAAAAATTTCCTGAGCTGTAAGTAAAAATAAGATATCTTAACGTAACTACCTACAAAATATTGGCAAAATATTTGGAAAATTAAGTCGCTATATAAAAAGTTTTAAGGCTAATCTAATATAAATCCAATAAGCAGCAATGTTGTTATAACTAGGTGGCGATGTTGCCGGTGTGTGAAAAATAGACACAAGAGTAAGACTCGAAGAAACAGAACCTGCATTTTTGTTGTTTTGGATTCTGGAGACGAATAGGGACTCATCTATGATCCGTTATCATCTAGAAGTTAAAATGACGGAAAAAATACTTGAAACACTTTACTATAAGAAAGAAATAAACGCGTTGAAGGAAAAATATACCTCAAAAAAGTTGCCATTGATAACGAAAGTTAAGAAAAGGAAATATGACAGTGAAAGAAAAAACTAAAGCCCACACAGAAAGAATTGAAATACCAGAAAAAAAATTAGGAGAAAATCCCAGTGATACACGAAATAGTACAATAAAACAAAATTAAGAATGCAGATAAACCCAGAAGGATTAATAACAGATATGAATAATGAAAAGAATAAGGAATCAAGACGGGCAGCAAATGAAAAATAGAACTATAGATATAAAAGAAGAGTGGAAGCAAGAAAACAGGTGTGATGAAGGGATCCACATAATTTAAAGGAGCCAATACATATATAAATAGACTTTCCAAAGCAAGTAATCTTCGAAAGGAAACAACTCGTCAAACATATGATTTGGCAATGAAGATATCAGTAAGCATCATATAACATTGATGTCTCAACTTGTGGCTTATGTTGACGGAATAGTGAAAGAAGAGGAATTTGCGAAAGTTTACAACCCGGTCAGGTTTGCAATAAACCAATATAAAACAAAGTATCTAATATGCTTAAAAAAATATAATTATTATGGTACAGATAAAAATTGGCGACATTGTCGTCAAAGATATACAACACTTCAAGTATCTGTAAGTTTCAGTAAATGGAATTGTTTCAAGAATAAATAATAGAAGGATAAAAATTAACAAACGTATTCCGCAGGAAACATAACTTACTGGAAATACAAAGAATAGTTTTTTCAAAGATAAGCAGATCACTAAGAAGACAAAATTAAATATTTAAACTGAAATTAGACCAGTAATCATATGCGGTGCTGAAAGTAGGTACTTGACATTGAAAGACGAAGAAGGACTAATGATCCAAGAGAGAAAACAAATTCGAAAATAATTAAAAAAATAGGCCTAATAAAGGCTAAGGTAATGACGAATTTTTCGTCACACATTTATACATCAACAGATTTTTCAAAGCACAAATAATCAGGTGTATAAAACATTTAGAAAGGAGTCATTTAGATACAGTTATCACTAAAATTAAACGAAACTACAATTTTAGTATTTATTTAATTTATTCATCAAAATAAACTTAAACCCTAACAAAATTAATATGATTAAATAGGTATTTTCAATACCTTTAAAACGAGATATCACTTGCCATACGGTCCCATTACTGTATCACTATTACGTCACCTGTTACGACTAGTTGACAAGCCTACGTCCTCCAAATTTCACTATTATAAGTATAACAATTAAAGATACAAGCGGGGAGGGGACTTTTGGCTAACACTGTATATATAAATAGCTAGCCTTAGATGGACGTTAGACATGTGTCAAGAGCAAATGAAAATTATCTACACAGACTAACCCTAATAACGGCATCAATAGGAAAAGAGCGGCACAGCAAACTGGCAACGGTTGGCGACGAACAGAAACGACTGGCGAAGTCAACTGTAGAAGATTGAGGCTCAATCAGGTCTATAGTACCATTGATGATGATGGCAAAAAGACCACATAATTGAAGTCATTGGGAACTTTGTAGAAGAAGTCAGTTAACGTCAGTCAGAAGATGAAGAGTCATTCGAGAAGACGCAAAAACTAATTATAGAACCAAAGAATATTAATGAGGACTGATTTATGAATTGGTAGACTTCGAAGATGGTGGCAATAACTACGGTAGGAATAAAGATGCCACTAGGAATTATTTGCGTGTTTTGCGCAAATCTACTATTGCGCGTTTTTCTAGAGTCAGTGTATGCCTTAGTCACACGGAGAAGTGTCTCTCTCTCTCCCTCTTTCTCTATCTTCAGCTGCTCTGAGAGTTTCGCAGAATGAGTAGCCCGCTGGATTATGAATTTGGTCAAACCATCTGGTTGGTGATCGTCCTCTTGATCTTCTTCCCAGAACGTTTCCAGAAACAATTAATCTCTCTAAATAATTTAGATAATTATTATCGTCACCATTGCGAATCACCTAACTAAAGAAATGTAGAACTCGCTTCAGACATATTGTAGGCAGCCTTTTTTTAATGTCAAGGTATGCTCCCATTCCACATTTTAAAGGTATACATTTTCTGGCGTTCTTGTGTGCGAAGAGTCCAAATTTCTGCTCCTTATAAGGTATTTGGAATTCAAGTGCATTCACCAATCTCCCCTTGATATTTTGGGAGATAAATCTAGCTTTCCAAATTTTAGTTAGGCATTTCTTCGCATTTTTGCCATACCAATACGTCTCCGAACTTTTGCTCCGCAGTGCTATCATTAGTTATACTGGATCCGATATACTTTAAGATGTCTACTTTCTGGTATTCCTTGTTAGTCATCTGAATATTGTTGAATCTCTCTATCACCATTATTTTCGTCTTGTCTCTATTAATTTTAAGGCCAACTTTAATGCTTTCGAACTGAAATTTCGCAGGAAATTTAGCATTTCTTGTTCATTTGCTGCTATAGGTGTAGGATCATTGGCAAATATTAAATTAGATATTTGTCTACCAGTCACCGTTACTCCATCGACTAAAACCATCCTCATTACATGTTTACCATAAATATTAAATTAAGTCAGGTGACTAAATTCATCCTTGTCTAAGTTCTCTCTTTGCTCTAAATTGGATTAAGAACTTCTGATATAGTCGTACTGTTGCTATATTGAACTAACACAGGTTTTTAGTGTCACCGAGTGTATCGGTGCACCCATCTCTATCAAAATGGACCAAACATTTAACCAAGTTACACCATCGAATGCCTTCTGATAGGGTAGTCAATAAAGAATATAATAGGTATTTAAAATTCTCTCGATTTTTCGATGGTTAGTCTCAGGTTCAGGATTTGCTCATATGAACTTTTTTCCTTTACAAACATGCAACTCATACTCATATGCAACAAGATTTTATTTGCATGTGTTATTAGTGACAATGTACGGCAGTTTTCACATCTGGTAGTGGTTCCTTTTTTGTAGTGGAATATATATATATATATATATATATATATATATATATATATATATATATATATATATATATATATATATAATGGATGATATATGTAATGATCCTATAGATGAATTTAAATCTGACTCGTACCATAGGTAATTTTTCACATTTAGAAAAAAATTTAATATAACTCCTAAAAAGTTTTTTCGTCATTTAATAAAAAAAATGTAATTTTATGCATCAAAGATTTTTTGTGTATTAAGTTCATCGAGTAGGTATATTACATTTATAGCTTAAAGATATTTTTTTCTGTATTAAAACCTTTGTATGCAGTTTGACGAATATACGTGATAATTTCGTTTGCCATATACGTTCGCATGAAATTCCGTTACATTTTTTAATTTTCCGCAAATTCCCGATAAATTCCAAGCGAGAAGTTATATAGCCGGCGGCTGGAATCACCAGACACCGGAAGCGAGAAGCGCAGCGTTGCCGCTGTTCATAATTGCATATATTTCCAGAGTTGTAGTTAATTTCCCTATTTCGATTTGTAATCCTCCGCCATCATCACCCAGTCTAGATGGGAATTATTAACAGGTTTGTCGTTTAACCAAAGAGGAAAGTGAAAGTCAGTGAAGGAGGCTATAATTCTCATCTTGAAATTTACATTTATTCACACAGACAAGCGTATAAATTTTAGTAATTTATAGTGAAATGGCATCTCCATATATATGTAGAAGTATCAAATATGTGGATAGACTTACAGGTTCGTATAAGGCTTTTTAGAGACATTAGGCGTGTAACGAATGTTATTAATAAGTTTAAATCTCAAATTTTACAAGCATAATTTTTTATCGTAGGTAGGTAATATAAATGTCAAATTTTATGTTTTACAAAAATGTAAGCGTAGAATGATTAAAAATAAAATTAATTAAAATGCATTATTTATGTAATTTATTGCTGGTATGATTGTATATATATATATATTTTGAAATGATATAGAATATAGGACAAAGAAAAATAGTGATTAAAAATAATTTATAAGTTACACACTAGATAATATTAGATATAAAAAGTATTTGGTTATTTTAATAAGTTGTATACTAGGGAATATTATAAAAAATATTTATGTGAGGGCATTTTTAAGAAATTAGCATATAATAAGTGTAAAAAGTTTTTTTTAATAATTATAATATTGTGAATATATTTAGGTGAGCCATGTGCATAGGCAACCAGATATACATACTCTGAAAGTGACAGACATTTAAATAATTATTACGAATATAAAGTGGGGTTATTTGTTAATTTGAAATGTTTAGTTTACATATAGTTACGGATTTGAAATAGTGTAGTTTATTAATTTAGGTTGTTTAAATTTACACATAAGTTTATATTCTGATCTGAAAAGCCTAAATGTCAATAAAATTCTCGATAGAAAAGTAAAGAATTCTCTAGAATACAGAATTTAACCTTTGTTTACGGTAGAACCTTCTCGAATATGGTTATGTCTGTGGATTGAAGATATACTTTTTCGAGAACATTCATATAGAGGAAATAGAACAATTCGAATAGGATTTCTTGCCAGATGGTTCTGGGACATTGAAAAGGTATAAAGACTCGGTGATTTGGATTCAAAGAGTCAGTCAGCAGGTCAGTCAGTCAGTAAGCAGTCAGACAATTAGTTATTAAGAAGACAGACACAGTTAGTTACAGTTAGTGATTAGGAAGAAAGTATAAAGTATGCAATAATCAGTGATTTAGTATTAAAATTTGATAGTATTGGAAAGTATATTAGAAGAATATTGGTTGGATATTGGAAGAAATTAAAAATTATATTATGATTGGAGATTAGTATAAATCAACTTATAATAATTATATGGTGATTGGATATTGGTGTATTAAAAAGAAGAATAAATATAAATGCTATTAAGAAGAAAAATATCTTAAGTTGGTGGAAGCTGATAATTGGAAAAAGTAATTTCACAAAAACAAGGATAACCGAGGCTGAGAACGAAGACATTGAGTGGTGATTAAAATCTATATAGTGGAGAACAGTTCATTTAGGCATTCAGTGACAGAAAGGTAGAAAATTTTGTTAATATAACTTATTTAGTGTCATAAAAATTTCCATTTTAAAGATAGTTTGTTTAAAATTTACATTGTCTATATAATTTAATTAGTTTCATAAGAATTTCAATTTAAAGATAGTTTATTTTAAATTTACATTGGCTATGTTAAATATATATATGTGCGCTTCATAATAGATATAATAAAGATAATTCTAAAAAGTGCTTACAAACTAATTCTTTGAGAACCGCGATAAAAACCCTATATAAATATATTATTGAAAAACACTCATTGCTCATTAAAATATCATTCACTAATAACACATACATCACAATATATATATATATATATATATATATATATATATATATATATATATATATATATATACATATATATATATATATATATATATATATACATATATATATATATATATATATATATATATATATATATATATATATATATATATATATATATACAACTTGTAGTAAACTTGTAAACAGATGCAATTCGTTAAAAAAAAACAAGAGAAAGAAGGAATTATTTATAAACAGCTGTTATGTTACAGCCCTCTCCTCCAGCCCTCTATTTCTCGCTACTTCTGCACCAGCGATTTTAGTCAAACCAGTCATTTTGACCTAATTACCGCGCTGTTATTGCTTCTTGGATCTTAACAAGCTTCAAGTCCTCTTTGGTCGTTCTGGTTTCTTCCTTCCAACGGACACACTCTTTTCGGTCTTCTTTTTTTTATATTTTTTTTATTAAAGATATGCCCTGTAAATGTATGCCCTGAAACAACCATGTGCTGTGTGCATCTGGGTGCATAAAACAACATTCCACAATACAACGGGTACATAGAGTTGTAGAGAGAATCAATGAAGACTTTGAAAATAATAGGTAGTTCTCAGCATTATTCCTGGACATAAGCTAGGCATTTGATTAAGTCTGGAATAAAGGCCTCTTATGTAAATTAAAACAGAATTTAGCAACAAATTACTATATAATTTTAAGATCCTATATCACCATTAGAAACTAAGTATGAGAATGAATAACCAAGCATACAACAAATTCTTGCTGGGGTGCTCCAATTAAGCGTCCGATGATCGATCATCATTATCCTCAACCTGTATGCGTCCACTGCTTAACATAGGTCTCCCTCAGCTCTTTCCATCTGTCTCTGTCTTGTGCGGCTTGCATCCAGTTATTGCTAATACACTTCAGGTCGTCAGTCCATCGAGTTGGTGGGCGTCCTCTGCTCCGCAGTGCTTCTTGCTTTGGTCTCCACTCTAAAATACGTTATGTCCATCGGTTGTCTAATAATCTGGCGACGTGTCCTGCCCAATTCCATTTTATCGACGCGATTTTTTTGATATCGTTTGTTGTTTTTGTTCTACAGCTGAGAATTAAGTTCCTAAATTGTGATGTGTATCCCGTATTACTGTATGGATGTGAAACCTGGATTATGAAGGTTAACATGATGAACAAATTAGAAGCCTTCGATATGTGGTTATATGGTAGAATGCTCAGAATATCATGGGTTCAACACATTTCAAACAGAGAAGTCTTGATCAGAGTAGGTCAAGGTGAAGGCGACTTAATAAAGATGATAAAAAAGATAAAACTCGAATATCTAGGACATATAATGAGAAGAAGCAGATACAGGATAATGTAGTTGATACTCAATGGAAAGGTCGACAGAAATAGAGGAATTGGTAGGAAGAAAAACTCATGGCTCCGAAACCTTCAACAACAACATGTTTGTTTTTTATTTTGTACATGTTTTTGTTGCCTATGTTGTTCGTATTTCGTCTAAAAACTTTTAAATTTTTGTTTTCTTTTCTCTTTCTTTTTGTTTTCCGTCAGCTGTCTTCTTTTACCTATTAGATCTTTGGTATTTGGGCTTAGTTTTTCTTTATGAGTCAGAACGGTCAGGCAGCACTCCTTTTCCGTTTCTTTTAGAGCCTTCATTATGCCATTATTTGCCTGATCTACATCTTCTATTTCGTCTTGCAAGTCTTGTATGTGTCTGGTTAGTGTATCTTCATACATTGCTCGGATTAATCTGTGGTCGCTTCCTCTTGAAAATTTGTTGAGTACTTCGATGTCTTTTCTGTTTGTTATGATATAATCTATTTTATTTTTGATACTGCCATCTGGGCTCATCCATGTCCATTTACACTGAGGCTTTTTATCGAAAAAAGAGTTCATCATGAATAAATTTCAGCAATCTTTGCCCTCGTACAGTTTTTTCGCCATAGCCATACTTACACATTGCTACTTTTGCATCATCTTGTTTAAAACCCATTTTCGCGTTAAAGTCGCCCATAATTATTATGTAATATGCTGATATGGCACGTAACGTAGTTTCTAGGTCCTCAAAAATTTTTCAATTTCTTCATCCGAATGGGTAGTCGTTGGAGCATATGTCTGGATTATCTTAAGGTTGTATCTTGCATTTCGTTTAAAGATGAGATGCGGCTTATGCCGATAATTTCAACTATATTTTGTGTGTGCTTTCTACGTATAATGAATCCTACTCCACCATTTGAAGTGTCTTCTTCACCTCTAAAATGAACTATGTGTCCTGATTTAAGAGTAATTTAGGCTTTGGGCTTAGGATGGATCCATATTATACCCTCCATTATTATACACCAATAATATCATTTAACAAAAATGACAAAATAGCCTCAGAAATCCTACAAAATAACTTGAATAAAATATAACAATGTTATATTTAATAATAAACTGCATACAGTTCGAAAACGAAAAGTTCCGTTAAAGTTAATTGATCAATACTAAATGTGTATAAGTATGTGTCAAATATAACATTCTAAGTTTAAAAAAGGAGTACAATGCCCCCCTGTCAGTCGTATTACTGCCTCCCGGCATGCCATAATACTGGAATTATGTGGGGATAATACCATTGTTCAGTAAGAACTAATGTCTTATTTAAATTTAATTGTACTGTCAGTCAAATTCTAAGAGCAGTATTATAAATATCTGTAAATAATTATGTATAAATAATATATAATAATTAGTCAAGTATATTGTTATATTAATTTACTAATCGACATCATCAAGTTTTCTATCTACTTTCTATTTGAAGTGGTCTATATCTTTATATAGCTTTATATAACTTTATACCAATGATAGAATGCCCATCTTCGCATTTACTTTATTTCGTGGTGTATCTGCGGACGTTTGATTTTGTGTTTATATAAGTATTGTTGTGTGTGAATATACATCTAATTTGCAATCTCTTACACTATGAGTAAAATACCTCTAAAGTAAATCATCCATTTTTCCTGAACGAGATCATGAATATATAATATATTCAATAAACTGTCTTAAGATAGGCACATGTATAATAACCCATTATCATATTCTACGCCTCTGTTAAGTGTTCCGCTCGATACTTGATTCAACTTTAAACACCCTAACACAGTAACATTCTATCCTTGTTGTCATCGACTGAAACTATGCATATTAATAACAAAACATATAGAGTTTAGTGACGGCT
This sequence comes from Diabrotica undecimpunctata, assembly GCF_040954645.1. Taxonomy (NCBI): domain Eukaryota; kingdom Metazoa; phylum Arthropoda; class Insecta; order Coleoptera; family Chrysomelidae; genus Diabrotica; species Diabrotica undecimpunctata. The sequence goes on along the minus strand of NC_092810.1, from coordinate 141,861,479 downwards.
GAATTACTCTGCGGATTGAAGACAATAGAAAATGTTTCTCTAACTCTTCCAGATGTTATTGTATCACAGCATGGTAAATAGGCCTTGCACGGCAAGAAACCCAGAGATATAGCGAATATGATTTTACAATACCGCATTCCATGGGTGTCTTACTGTGTGTTTTTTATTCTGCCTGCAAAATCTGTGGTTACAATACATATTTTTCTTATAATTTTACTACAGCACTTATTGTAATAATACATTTTTGTGGTAAAAATTGGGCTTTCAAATTAGTTTTGCTTTATTTGTTGCCCTGTAGAATTCATTTACAGAGTTAATTAAACGCAATATACGAAAGGTCCAAATAATTGAAGGAAATCCTAAGTTCCTTCTAAAAGTGAAAAATGATCGACTCAAGTAATAATCGCGAAATTTATAATAAATCGTCTGAAAATTATAAGTCCTAAAAGCTCCACTAAAAAGGGAAAGGGTTAAGCGACTAAGGAAGTAAGTTGGTTTCGTTAGTAGAAAATAACAAAAGAATAAAGAATACTGTCAAAATTTTGGAAACTGTTTTGGAAAAAACGGTGTCCAATGGCGGCATCGGGTTAGAATATATGGAGAAGCTATGAGCATATTAACGTGTATATTAAAAACAGCGTTAGAAGCTGTGGATAACGATCATACCAATATGGTGGTGGGATCAGGGTCGGACTCAATAATATGAAAACTACTATACAATTATGAATAGTTATTCAGAAGATTTAAACATAATCTAAAGAAGTGCAATACATTTTTAATAAACTATGATTTATTTAATTAAAATTAAAGGCGTTGCCATTGGGTAGCTATTAAAAAATCATGATGTACACTAAATTCACTAACTGCGCGATTATAAAAACTGTAGGAAACAAATTAATTTAAAGGTAGGAATACAAGATGCACGTTGATGTAAAGTGTAGCGTAATGAATGCCACTGTTAGGCTGTGGAGAAGTGTGTTTAATGGAAGATGGAAAATGCCCTGCTCATTGGCAACACGGTTACACAAATAAGGGTACTACGGTATGAGCTTCAGTCTGGCAGAGGTATCTTGGTCATGGTTCGATAGAGCTAGACTACAAGAGATTCGCGAATGAGGTAAATACATCTAAGGGCCGGTTTCACCAACAACAAATAAATCACTGAATAGTTAATCGTCGAATAAAATTTATTAGTAGAATAAATTTTATTCCGTTTCAATAACTATTTGTAATCCACAGTTAGTTATTCGTCGAATAAGTTCAAAGTGTAATGATTTTCCAAAGACTGTACTCGTTGACACCTCTCTTGGCCTCCACCTCTTAGGTGCTTGGCCAAGCGCATCGCACTATTTTTCACTGTAATCATATACATAACCTATAATATTTGATATTATTGGATTAATTTGTCAAAATAAAATAATAATAATTGTCAATGTCAATACCCAATTTATATAAAAAAAATCTGTTTGTTGTGGTTGTAAATTATTGTGAATCTGAAACTTGTGAAAATGGACAAAAAACGCGAGAGGAGCAAAAATTATTTAGAGAAAGAAATGGAGAACTTTGATAATCTAAACCTAGTTTTAAAGTCCACATCATCAAATTCAACAAAAGGGTTTCTTCTTTGCAGCTGCAAGCGTGGTCTTCTCCTTCGCTGCTTATTTCCGTCATCAGAGGATGATGATGATGAAGATAATAATCTAAAATAAATATATATGTATACAAAATTCAAATTGTGTGATATAATTACGTTTACCTACAATACATTGTTGATAATTTCAAGTTAAACTAATGAATTTTCTTTATTATTGATATTTAAAGTGAGGTTAGCTGTCAACTTATTCGAAGAATAAAAATTTATTTAGCCGATATTGGACTAATAACTTATTTGGAGTTTATTCATAGAATAAGTCTTATTTGACGTTGGTGAAACGCAGATATGTCAGTTTTATTGGTCGAATAACTTTATTCATTGAATAGACTGCTATTTTTCGTTGGTGAAACCGGCCCTAAGAGAAGAAACTTTTGGGCACTACCCTATCTTTGAAGGAACAGGAAATCCGTGTAAATACAAGAATGGATAGAAAATAAGATAAGAGCGATAACGTGAAAGATATAAAGTGACGAGAACGGAAAGAAAATAAGACAAAAACAATACGAGAAAGATACACATGGTTCCTAGACAGGAACAAAACACTAAAAATACGACATATATACATAATATATAAAGAATAATTAATAAAACCAAATATATTAAAAAATTATTATTAAACAAACAACAATGAATATCTGCCGAATATCACAATCGAAATACTACACATGTAGAAATAAAAAAAAATATGTTACCGTATTTAACATTAAACTTTTAAGATATTTAGATTTAAAGGAGTTCTCTCAAGAATAGCACGCAAAAAGTATCTCGGAATTTGATTCTGTTATGGTTTAATTATATATAATTACTAATAAATAAGACAAAAATACATATACACTTATACAGTAAATATTATTAACAATTATTCTCCGGCTTTTTATCACCGTACTTATATTATCAATTGTCCATTGTCAAAGGGATAAAATTTACTATTATAAGACAATAAATGACTAACTAGAGTCGGTAGTATCTCTGATCATAAAACTTCGGCTTTTGGTTGATTTAAGATGAAACCTAAAAATACAATTAAATGCATCACTAAGCATTAATAACAAATTTATGTTTTAAATAAAAAATATGATTAATGAACTCAAAAATATTATAAAAAGCTTAGAAATTGTTTATTAGTATCTTTACATTCTGTATATTCATTAATTCTATTTTATTGGAAGTGGAAGTTTTAATTGCTATTTTGTAAACTTTTCAAAATATTTAATAATAACTGAAAAATTAATCGAGAAACTATACGTTACTTATAAGATTTTTTATGAATACTATTAATTTATTCTCTGAAGTACGGACCATTACTTTGTTTACATATTTGTATACTAACCTATTAAACGTTATTCCTGAAGACTTTTTATCAACATTGTTACTGCTACTGCAATAACGATGAGAACAAGAAACTATTATTATCACAATATAATATTACAGTTACTATAAAAGCATTAAAACTAAAAAATATTTTAAAAACAACAAACGTAAACAATCATACACGATCTGACACAACGATCATAACAATATGGCCGAAGTGAGGTCGTTTTTAGTCACGTGATGCCCTCTCCATAGATTCTAACTCAATGGATGGCGGACACTAATTCTCAGGATTGGAACATCTGAAACAAAAATTCTAACGGGATTACTGAAAGAAGTGGCCCTTACAAGACAATTAACCCCAAAAAAAAAAGTTGTAAAATTAGTTTTGACATGCAAAAATTGGTAAAAAGTCGATTTTTTTTAACTTTTTCTTCAAATGTCTGCCATTTTATTTTTTGATTTTAATTTTTGATTAAAAGTGGTGGATTGTCTTGCAAGGGCGCTTTCTTTAAGTAATCCCGTTGAATCCGCCATCGGACACTGTTCTTTTAAGATGTTAACTAAGGCGACCTCTAATTTTCTTTTGTTTAACTCAAAGATAAAATAATATTAAAAAAATCAGGTTCGTATGTAAACCTGTACGTACCTTTGTTTTTATCGAAAATTATTAATTATTTTAATATTAAATTTTCTACCGTTTCTCTTCATTTTACTTTTACCATTTTTGCCCTTATTACGAATGCTCTATGATATTTGTGGCCCTTGGGAAATTTGTCCTTCGATGCCTAAATCAAATCCGGTCACCATTTTCGATTAAGCGATAATGAAATCTTTGACGATGGATTCTGGCGATGGTCCAGCCACTATATTATCTCGTGTAATGATTTTGACTGAAACGTGATTTACCAAGAATTGAAATTGCGTAGGTTTTAAGCTGATTTACACTCCTATCTTCGGAACTATAATGATGATGATATCATACTATTATTATTCTAATTTGCTTGATTATGCGATTTGTTATTATAAGCAGTAATACGTGCTCTTTTTAATTCAGTTGTGTTTGTATTATCACAATCCTCTTTCGCAACAAAATAATGAAGCTATTATTATTAACATATTTGGCACACTAATACCAACAAGCAGTAATTATTAATATATGCATTTTATATACAGAGTGTTGTTCTGAAGCTATTTTCTTGTGGCATTTTAAATTAATTTATATTTAAATGGGAATAAGCCACAATTAAAGGTTAAAATACGTTTATTGACGTTTCAATTTCCACTTCGGAAATCGTTCTCAAAATACAAACATTAGTAAATTGTTTAAATAATTTACTAATGTTTGTATTTTGAGAACGATTTCCGAAGTGGAAATTGAAACGTCAATAAACGTATTTTAACCTTTAATTGTGGCTTATTCCCATTTAAATATAAATATATACAGAGTGATTAAAAAAGCATATAAATATGTTCTATACAATAGGTATAAATATATTTTTTACCTTGTTGGACTGGTCGATGAATTTCTTGCTTATTTTTGTCATTATGTGTTCTACGAGGTTGCCATGTTTATTTATCTCAAGATGATAAAATCCTCTCAATATTAACTGAGGTTTCCAAAAGAACACAACACTTTTTATTCATAAACATGGGCAAGTATATAAATAATGCAGTATACAGGGTGTTTCAAAAAGGTATGTCCTAAATTAAATCACGTATTCCGGGGACAAAAATAAATTGATTGAATCCAACTTACCTTAGTACAAAAGTGTACACAAAAAAGGTTAAAGCCCTTTGAAGTTACAAAATAAAAATTGTTGTTTTGCATTATCTCCTAAATTAATTGGCATTTTGTATTTAAAATGGACACATTACTTTCTTGTTCTGAAAGCATTTTTCATACAAAAGAAACAACAAAATCTAAGGGCACAGTAAAATTTTAAGGGGGTTGTGCAGCCCTAAATCCCCCCAAACTTTTGAGTACGTTCAAATCAAATGAATTTTGTGGCATCATTAGTTTAACACATTATTTTTAAAAAATTTTTGCCTCTTATCACTTTTTCGAAAACCTAGTTTTTTCCTAGTTGGCCATAAAATTACAATTAGTTTCTACGGATAGAATAATTACAAACAGTTCCATCAATAATAGTCAATAATTTGAAGCTATCATTTATTGGGTAAGTTGGATCAGATTAAATTATGATTTCTAATACTAATTTTTGTGAATAGGAAGTGATTAGTCTTATAAAATGAGTTCCCAACAGTTTTAGTATTTTCATAACAATTTGAACCGCAAAATTTATAGCTTAGGCTTACAGAGTTGGTCAGCAGTGTACATTTGTCTGTATGTAAAAAACGGCAAAACATGTAGCTCCCAATTTGTAAAAATATAGCTGTTATATATAACTACACGTGTTCTATAGATAGTGCCACTGAGACACTCCGAACACCACCATACATAAAAAGTTCAATATCCGGTTAGAAGTTAATACAGTTCTTTGTCAGAGCGCAGGAGAGATTGTTAAAAAATGTTGTATTTCCTTTTTCGTAAACCCGTAATGTGTGTCGCATTAGACCATAAAGAAATGTGTGAGTGTAAGCTAAATTAAAAAGGTTGCTTATCTTGTAATCTTATAATGAATATTCATAATTGAAAGTTCGTATTATTTACTTTAATTATCAATTTAGAATTTTGACACAAAACCAGTAACAAAAATTGTGCTTTTAGAAATTTTAATAATTTGAATATTGTGTAAAATATTTTGTAATTATATAATTATTATATTAATTTCTTCCTTCCTTTTAAAAATCTACTTTCTCGCTTTCTGATATTTTTGAAGAAATGCAACCTAAAATATATGAATTTTATTTTGTATTTACGAGTACATCAATATTTTTATTCTCCTGTAATTTTTTCTTTCACTTGAAGAAATTTTATCTTTAATCGTCTTGTTCGGCTTTTGTCATCTCGTCTCGTTATCTTTGTATGTACAGGTTGCTGCAAATTGGTATGTTTTGCAAAATATTCCGAAAACTAGATGATATAGAAAAAAGTAGTTAAGATGTCATGACTTCTTTTCTTGTGACTGTAATGATTGAAAAATCAAATCATCAACAGCTCCCCACATTAGCCAGATACAGGCCGATTATAAAAAATGACAGGGTTAAAGATGTTCTTTATCACAAAACATAAAAAACTTTATTGGCACTTTTGACAAATAGAAAATGGTTCAGTGCTTTGGCTTAAATGAAAATGGAAAATTTAATGAGGTTTTTGTTGATTCTGTTAATGACTGTTAATATCAACCGGCTTACTATGACTTTTGTATTTGTAACGCTATTCCCGCACTATTATTTTTAATGGTAAGTTCCCGTCGGATTTTTTTTTGTTAAATGAAACCTTAGTTTGCGGTTTTTGCAAAACAAGTTGAAAACATCTGTTTTTTGGGTTCTGTCAGATTCAATAATTTTTCATCATATCAAATGTCATTAGTTTTCATCATTTGTAGAATCGGTACTGTCATTCAGCTGTAGTTGTCATGATGGTTTACAGTATACCTGAACGCGTGGAAATAATTTTCATATTTGCCTCTCAGAACCGTGTTATTTACGAACAGCTCAAATATTTCATGAAAGGCATGTGGACAAAAATGTAAGTCACGTGTACGTCCGCGATTTAGTTGAAAAGTTTAGAGAAACGGGATGAGTGCAAAATAAAAAAAGGGATGCTCCAAGATTACTGAATGAAGCATCCCAAATTGAGGTCCTTGGAAATTTTGCAATAGAGCCTACTGCATCAACACGTCAATTATCTGCAATGACAGGACTTTTACATGAGTCGTTTAGAAATGTATTGAAATTACATAAGTTTCACCCGTACAAAAGACAAATTCTCCAAGAACTAGGCGATAATGATCCAAACCGACGAATTGAGTTTTGAAACTGAATGTTTGGGCAGCAATATTAGGCGATGCTATAATTGACCCCTTGTTTATACCAGGCAATTTAAGTGGCGACATTTATCTCAATATGCTGGAAAACACCATCGAACTTTTAATTGTGCATGAATTAGAGAACCAAAGGGACGATCAAGGCAACTTAGCTCTAGACGAAGATTTGCTACACTTCCAACAAGATGGAGCACCTCCTCACTATGTAGCTCAAGTTAGGCACTGATTGGATACTAATTGTCCGAACAAATGGATTGGAAGCAGAGGTCCTATTAAGTGGCCACTGAGGTCACCAGACTTACCGCCATCTGACTTTTTTCTATGGCGTTACCTCTAGTCAGTTGTTTATAAAACTCAATATGCGTCACTTGGAGAATTGCGAGAAAGAATTACGCAAGCATATCGCGCCATTACTAGGACAAAATTTGCCAAAGTTCGTGCAGAATTTGAAAATAGGCTGTATTATTGTTAACAAAACAACGGAATCCACTTTGAACATTTACTTAATTGACATTTTTAACAAATTTGTAGTTCAACAAAAACCTCATTAAATTTTGCATTTAAGCGAAAGTTTCACAATTATTGCTTCACCTTGTTTAATTATTATTTATTTAATTGGATAGCATTTTTTATAGTCTTTTCAATAATGTATCACAAGTAGGGATTTGCAATTTAAACTTTTATGGTTGTGGTGGGTGGGGCCTAGGGGGTTGATGGAGGTGAGTTCTCTTTCGTGTCATTTTAGTTCCCCCTTACTAACCTAGAAACGGTTTAGTTTCAGCAACCACAGCATTTTTGGTTATCAGCTTTTGTTCGTGAGATATAGCCCATTGTAAGTTTTAAAATTGACACACTGTATTTCGAATTAGAATTTGTTGTGCAAAAACTCATGAAATTATTATTTAAATATGTCTTACTATTATCACAAACTAAAAAAGAAATTTAAAGTGAAAATTTAGCAAACAGAAATGTCTAATAATTTCTAAAACACCCAAAAATCATCTTAAAATAATTATTTTTAGCCCAAGCGGGATCTGTCGAAAAGCAGACCATAATGGATATTTTATAACATAACAGTCGCACACCATGTGATTAATCCAAGGGCGGATTCAGGACCGATCTTCGGAGGAGGGTGCATGAACTTTTTCTGGGGTGGTACCGGAGGCATTGGAGAAATTTTTAAAAAATTAGTGTTAAAATAGTGAGTTTTAAGGCATTTGTTACACACTTTTAAGTGCCATAAACACATTCAAAACTAATCGTTATTAAATTATTTGTATTTGTCTAGCAACGAAAAATCAGCAAATTTTAGTCCAACAAGTGCAAAGAAAGAAATGTAGTTTAGTTTATGAAATTAATTATTAGCATAAATAAAAAGCAAATAATATTGGTCAAGTTTAGGGATTCACGTGGGACGTCACTTTTTCCAGCATTTTGTTCTACGGAAAAATACGAGATAGCGATTTTGCTGCGGGACGGGACAGCGATTTTTTTGCGGGTAAATAACTTTATTATTCGACTACCTCGACAAAAAATGTTCAGAATTAAACTGACCAAAACAATGACAAAGAAAGCAATCTTACTAAAACTTTCTTCGCCTTTTTCAAAGTCGACATGGTATCGGAAACAGCCTTAGTCGCCAGGTTAGCATCAAGAGATTTTGTTTGTAGAAGGCGGCTTTATGGTAATGTTAATTTAAGTATATCACTCAGTGACGTAATTGATACTAGAAACTCAGATGTGCTTAAAGCTTAAGAAAAGTTGATGCAAGTGTAGCAGTCTTGGGATCCTTTCATGTTGAGATAGATGTTAGTAATTTTATTTAAATGTAAAATTCCAGATCTGAACTGGATTACGCTTTCGTGGCGGTCAACCGATCTTGTTTCGCATAAACTTGTTCAATTTTTTCCGAGTTTCAGTTTTAAAACATCATTTCTCTTCGCTGACATGTTAAAAAATAATATTACTGACTCTATTGTTCCCACAGTGTTTCTGATGGACGATGCACTAATACAAGTTGAAAGAGATTTGTTTAAAATATGATTTAGGTAAGGACATCTAACTGTTTTTTTATTTCTGTTACTTTACAGACTGCTTCAGAGCTCATTTTCTCATAAGCGTCAATGAACTTCACGAATCTTGTTATTGTGTATGTATATCAAATTTGGAGAAAACTATAACCCTTTGAACTGCAAATATTTAAATTTGTATTTTTTTTTAAATATTCGTGGGGGGGGGCATAACCCCCATGGCCCCCTCTCTGGATACGCCCTTGGATTATTTAATTTTCAATTAAAAAAAAAATTTAAAAAATAATGCTTTTTGCACCTATATTTTCGCCTATAACTCGAGATATATTGCTCGTACAAAAAAACTAATAAAGGGCTTTTAATTTTACATAATATTTAACTAGACAAAAATTAAAAAATAGTATTTATTGTTTAAAAAATAACAATAATTGGGAAATAAGTGCAAATAGTTTGTCCGGTCAATTTTTCGGTCATCTTTGACATAACTTACAGCCTTTATATTCCGTCTAGAAAATCTTTGCAATACGGCTAAAACGTGTGCTAAATTTTTTTGTTAGGATCGGTTTAATATGTTGGCATAATAATAATTTTGCAATCCAGCGTTTGCAGAAAAAGTTGCAAATCTTCAAAATTATGCCGCGTTCATAACGAAGGGCTCCAGCTTTCAAACGCACTTTAAATAATTGAAATCCGTCACCTAGGGCAGCCTAGGGAATTTTTTAAAGGTATACACCATTTTTTCAAATTATAGTATGTCATTTTCAAATAAAAATACATTTTCAAATTTAATAATAAATTAATGTTTATTGTAAAACTGCTAAAATAAATTAATTTTAATATTTAAATTATTTTAAAACAGTAGAATTTTTTTCAAAAAAAAGCGGAATTTATATACAGAGTGCGGCATTAGTACGAGAAAGTCAATTTGCTGTTTTGAAATTAGTGGTCGTATAGAAAGAATTTTAAAAAAGAACTAGATGCTCCCAGCACAGATGCACCAAAAGCTTAATGAGGATAAAAAACGAAACAAATCAAAACATTGTAAAACGTTCAAAAATGTAAAAATATGCAGAGTATTCCGTTAAAAAAAAGATAAGTTTGTTCCAACCACTTAATATGGAAATCGACTTCCTCGCACTAACACCGCACTCTGTATATATATTTTAGCTGTTTTATAATAATTGTTAACTTATTAAATTTGAAAATGTATCTTTATTTGAACCTGACGAATAATTATAAAAAAATGGTTATTACTTTAAAAAATTCCCTAGGCTCGCCTGGTTGACCAATTTGAATTTTTCGAAGTGTGTTTAATAGCTTGTCCTTTTTTATATGTAAAAAAATTTCTACTATTTAAAGGGCTTATTTTGGGCCCAGCATAATTTTGAAAATCTGCAATTTTTTATAGCTGGAATATGAAGTTTTTCTAGCTTGAATATGAAGGCTGCAAGTTATATCTAAGGGGTCTAAAAGCTTTAAAGAAAAAACTCTATTTTTTGCACCGTTTTTCCCAAGCATTGTATTAGGACAGTATTTTTTAAACAATAAACATTAAATTAAAAACTATTAGCTTTTTTACTTTTTGTAGGAGCAATATCTCCCGAGTTATAGGCGAAAATATAGGCGGAAAAGCAAAAATGTTCGATTTTTTTCACAATTTGTTAAATAAAAAAATAAGCACAAGGTTTGCGACGGGAGTATATTGTGATTATTGATATAAGGTACATCCTGAAGTAATTTCATCAAAAAATAGACTTCTATGGAAAATTACCAATTCAAAACAGATCCCGCCTGGTCCATTTATAAAACAAATAATTTTTATTATCTTTTATAGTAGGGATCGGTCAATTTTTGCTATTGAAAATTGTTGTTTTAATTTATTTTACTACAAGTATTTTCAAATATATTAAAGCATTTAATCTACCAATATGTCTTTTTCCAATATATCGCCCCTTAGATAAGCCTGCAGTAGCGCCTCTATGACATGTCCACAGTTCCTCCCAAAGGATTATTGTCTACCTGTCAACTAGAAACTTACGTCTTACTGTGGTGAAGCGAAACTAGAACTTTCATATTTGACACGGGTTTTCGAAATTTCAAGGGAATTCAGAGTGATTGAGTGGATTCTCGTAAGACAAAGTAAAAACTGGTAAAAATTTCAAGGTTGTTTATATTTTAAAATACTACTAATTAAATAGGCATTTTAAAAATTTATGCTGGTTAAAAAATGTCCTTATTTTAATAATAATATATTCAAAAAGTATATAAAAATTCTATATTTTAATCAAAAACTAACGTTTGCTTATATAATAAAATAATTTATAAACATTAAATCAAGCAGTATTTGAAAATTAGAGAGTATATCAAAAATAAAGGCTAAACTAACTAATATAAACTAAATATATCATACTTATTATCCTGATATTAGTGAGAAATACATTTTACATTTGGTTTGTCGTTTCGATTCTTAATCCGGAAAACGAAACATCAAAACATATGTAAAATGTAACTATCATTATGATTAATTGTGGTTTGTCTTTCTCCTCAGTCTTAACCCACCAGGATTGGCCGTCGTATATCGTGCATGGTCGTCTTTATATTCTTCATCTTACAATTTGCCAGAGAGAGCAAGCACTCTTTAAATGGAATGTTGATGAGTAGGAGTATGTGTTGTTTACAGATGAATCGAGGTATTGCTTATATAGTTCAAATACACGTGTGATAGTTATTCAATGGTTAAGAGGACGTTATGGACGGTGCATTATACAACCTACTACTTTATTCAATGGAGCATCTCTAATGATTTAGGGAGGAATATCTCTTACAGCGCGAACGGAACTTGTTGCTTTACGAAGAGGTTCCTTAACAAGTCACAGGTATATTACAGACATTTTGTCTAACTACGTAGTCCCAATTGCTTCTTACATAAAAAATACTTTTCTTTTAAGGCATGATATTGCTCGACCACATGTTGCAAGTGTGATCCTTGATTATCTGGACGAGGTTGGAATACAAACCGTAAACTGGCCACCTTGCAGCCCTGATCTAAATCCCATAGAGAATTTTTGGGATATTATTTATCGCCAACTCAGGAGTTTACAACCACCGCCTATCTCTCTTGACGACGATAGACGATATGGTGAGAGAAGTTTGGGGGTGCAATTGATTAAGACCAAATACGACTCTTGATTTTAATTGTGTCTCTTCGATATGAAGAATTAGAATTAGAAGTGGAAGCGTTATTAATTAGAAGTAGAAGCGGAAAAAATAGATAATGAGTGATTTTGGGAAAGGAAGTTGTTAAAGAATATTGACGTTATGTTTTCTTAGATTTTAGTTGTATTAAATGCCAATAAAGTTTATGTATGTAGTGTTTTCTTTGCTTTAAATGCCAATAAAAACTTGTAACATTTAATGTTCTGTATAATCATTGATAATACAGGTATCGAGATATTTTTTTACGTACATGTTAAGAAAGGATAAAGCTATAGCAAAATATTAATAAGATGTAACGTCCGTTTTTAATAAATTCAAGAGGGTGTTGCAAAATAAGATGAAAAAACACAACTTTATTTTTACACCTCGTATATGGGTAAAGCGTTGATATTTTTAGAAAACAATAATTTATTAGAAATTGACCTATATTGTGAGAAAAACTCATCAAAATCCAGTCAACCATTCAGAAGAAAAATAACTTCAAACTGGTATAATATTTAATATTTAAAGTGGTGTGTTAATTTTAGGGAGAAGTATATATATATATATATATATATATATATATATATATATATATATATAAATTTATTTACGAGGATTCTCAACTGAAAGTTCCTTTTAATTTTAAAATACTTCCATTTTCCTTGCTGTCTCTAGTTAGTATTGAATATAAACCATAAGGTAAAGACCTAATATAATGCTGACTTTTAAAAACACAGATTTTGCTGAATTTGATAATTATTGTCGGTAGGAGTCGAAAGGTAAACATCCATTAGCTTCTGCGGTTTCTCCGCATTTCCATTACGTTTTAACAATGGAACAAACTTAAAATTAACGCATGTGTGTACATAATTTTACGACCCTCTTAATTTACTAAATACCCGAAAATTCCCAAAATCCCCGCTCCATTACCAAACTTTGCAGATTCGACTGGTCCCAAGAGGACGACGAAACTGTCTTCTACTAAAGCAAATATCTGAAGATAATATGTACGTAACAAATTTTAACATTCTTTAAGATATTTTTAAGATACTACTCGCATTTTTATAAATAACTATGCAAGCAATAAAATATAATCCACAACAAAAATTAAACTCCTGTAGTTGACTGTATACCATGTATCACAAACATTTTTATTAAAAAAAATCCTTTATAAAAGAAATATATATTCTAAAAAGACCCTTTCGGACTACATCACAGAACTTTTTCGTACTAATAAGTCCATCTTCAGTGCAGTTGCCAGGTATACATGAGTGAAGAAACTAAATATGCGGGTAAAAACCCTTTAAGTAATATTAAATGTATTAATTATTACCTATTTGTTAATACATTCAAATTATCTTGAAGTTTTAAACAAATTCACTGCATAAAAACGCAGGACTCCCAAGGGTTCCAAGACAAGAGTCCTTGTCTCAGGATCAGCAACCATTGGGAGTCCTGCGTTACCATTCAGTGAATTTGTTTAAAACTTCAACATCATTTGAATTTATCAACAAATATGTAATAAACTGGATAGTAAAAATAATAATATGTAATAATTAACACATTTAATATCATTTAAAGTGTTTTTATCCAAATATTTAGTTTCTTCACTCATTTATACCTGGCAACTGCACTGATAATGAACTTATTAGTCTGAAATCATTCTGTGATTCCAGGCCCAAAACGGTCCTTTTTAAAATAAATGTATACCTATTATAAAGGATGTTTATTAAATGATTTTTTTTGTCTCCGGACCAATAGATCCGGAGATATGTTATAGTGCCGTTTTGACTATGCCGCCATCTTTGTTTTTTCCCTCTACGTGTTCCCCGCCCCCTTCCCGTTCGTTTGACGCCTCATACGTTGCAATCGGACCAATAGATCCGGAGATATGTTATAGTGCCGTTTTGACTATGCCGCCATCTTTGTTTTTTCCCTCTACGTGTTCCCCGCCCCCTTCCAGTTCGTTTGACACCTCATACGTCGCGATCCGACGAGCGGTCGCGCCTCCACTTCGAAAAGCGTCAAAAATGAGCAGAATGGACCTTAGATTTTCTTATGGAGATTTACATGGGAAAATGACCTAATTTGGGCTCGAACTCTCCTAGCCCCTTTACTTCTGTGGTTTTGGAAATAAATAAAAAAAATCATTATGGTTTATAAAAGTAAATACACTTGCTTTAACGCCGGTACTGTTTTATTTTTTAGTATCTTTGCAGCTTTTTTTATACGAGAAAAGTTACGAACAAACAATATTGGTTAAAAGTTCCAAACAAGGCAAACAAAATGACAAATAAAAGCCATTGAGGACTATCAATTACAACATATTGATGTCAATCAATCAATCTCAGTTCTAATGTCGTTGCTGACGTTGTTGACCTAGTTTCAAAGTTTTCGACCCATATACGATTGGATAAAATGAATTCGCACTGGACAGATCAGTTGAACGCACTGGTATTATTGATTTGCATACATTCCGTTCAACTAATACAGGAATTAATGAAGTCATGTATTGCCCGCTGTATAGGATTTAAGCCAACTACCTATCAATATGGATATTTTGCATCAGTTTTTAGTGGATGTATAAAGGCGATAGGTCACAATACTTGTCGACGACACCCGGAGGAAAAAGAACATAGATAGTTGTAAAACTTAACAAATGAACATTAATAATTGAAAAACTTACTGACTAGACTTTAGAACTAATATCATTGGAAAAGCTTATTAGCTTCTTGGTCAGTTATTTTTATTATACTGCATTTAAAATATTAATCAACTTATCGATGTATTTAAAGTATGAGTGTGTTAGTAATGTCAAATTGATCAAACATGAATGTACTTTTCGTCTTCTGGAAAGCCGGCTATATGGAAGATGTCTATGATTCTAAAAAAAAAAAGAAATTAAACCTATTCTATCATTACACGCAGAAAATGGGATAATGTACACGACAGAAGGAAAAGCCGAAGCCATAAAATATAATCTGCAACGGCAATTCAGACTAAACTACCATCAGTATGAAGATATATATTTCATGGAATAAAGAAAGCCACAGATTATTAAGAAACCCAGAAGAAATAGGAATATTTTACATCTCTCCAAAAGAATAACTAAAGACCTAAAAGCAAAAAGGGATCAGATGGGATCATGAATAGGACACTAAAAAATTTGAAAAGGAAATTGATCGTAAACATCACTTAAATTATAAATGCTATCGTCAGACTAAGATTTCCTAAGAAATGGAAAGATGCTCAAGTGATAATGTATCGGAAGCAGGAAAAAATTCAACATTTCCTCGAAACTACTGACCAATCAGCCTACTATCAGCAATAAGCAAGGTTAAAGAGTGTGTAATAGTAGTTAAGTTAGTTCTATCTAGTAGAGCCCAAAAGCACAATACTCCAGATCAAGCAATACAAGTCAGAACTGAACACTCCAGCGAATTACAAGTGCTAAGGTTGACCAAATAAATCACAGAGTGATTCAGAAGAAATACATTACTACTGAATTACTAGACGTCAGTAAGGCATTTGACATAGTGTGGCACGAAGAACTAATTCAATAAAATCAAAACAAGAAAAGCCTTCTCAACGTTATGTCTGCGACTAAGGAAGGGTGGATGTAGCTTAAAGTCAGTGAGGTACAATGTCTTTGATGTTCGAATATTCACTTCACTCCGGAAATTTCGTATCCACTGAAGTAAGGAGTTACTTTGTTATGTGTGTGTTAAATCAAATTTCTGAAAGAAACATACCTTAAAAATATTTTGAAGAGTGAAGCCCAGAAACTGTATCCACCCTCAAAATATGAAGAAATAGATAAGCAGTACAAGGATGTAATAGATAGGCTTGTATTATGTTTTTGGAATGGTTTTGATTGACTATAACAAAAATATAAACAAAATTTTCAGCTAAGTTTCGTTTTACTAAGGTAAATCATAGTTTACAATATTGAATAATTAACAATATTTATTGATTTATTAATTTAATTTTTCTAATCGTTTAATATTCCAAGTTAATTTAATACAAACATTTAAAAATAACTGTAAAAAATTTTAACTTACTCGTGTACTTAATAGCTGGATTGGTACTTACCTAAAACAAAAAAAAAATTAACAATAAAACTCATAAAAAATTAAGATAAAAGCAATATGTCAAATTAAAGCATTCAGTAGCCAATCAATGTGCGGATCAAAAACTATTTAACCTAAAAATACACAAAAGTATACTTGAGTTTTTAATCTTATAAACAGTGAGAGTGAAATTTTTTCTCCTATTTTATAGGTTTGGACTGACAGTCTTCTAGGCGAAATATATATAGTGGTCAACAAAATTTCTATAACGCAGAAGAAACCTTCTAATAGTAAGTTTTTAAGTTCTTCAAAGTATTTTACATACCGAAAGGAACACCGGAAGCTTAAGAAAACTATAAAAGGGTTCCCCATGAGACACATTCACTAATATAAGGATTGGTTAATTAAAAGTTAGGTATTAATTTACAACTAAACAAAATTGGAAGTCAATTGGCTGTTGCCAGAACAATTGCCACGAAATTATCAAAGTAAATTAACGAAATATAATTAAATAATATAAGATAAGTGATGGATTCGACCGCTACTTGATGGAAGTTTATTTTATCTAAGAAGAAAACACCGAAAACTTTTATTTTCAACACTTCCACAAAATTTATTAATTAATTATCACTACAGTGCCTTTCTCAAGTGATCACTTGACGCATCTACATTCACTATCTACATTAAAATGCTCTTTCGTTTTTATTTTAAGACTGCATATTCTCTCTGAGGTTATCATATCATGATTAATGTATATTCTTTCCATATTTAATTTATTATTTATTTTTCATAACCTGTTTTTTGTCATCATTATTTTTTAATTCAATCAGGCACATGTTTCTTCCGATTTTGAACAGACTTGCATTCCCACATTTTTTTGGGTCAGATTGGCCATTGCTTTTTCAAGAGAATCGTTAGTATTGCAAGATAAACCTTAAATAACTATATTATTTTCTTTATAATATTTACCCATTTATCACAATTTCCAGTCTGCTTTCCAAACGTTTTTTTTTTCACTATGTATGAAAGTTTTGTAGCATTTTTTGCCTTTTTAAGATCCTCTATATGTTTTAAGTCTGATTTTATTTCTTATATTATTTTAAAGCTACATTCTTGGTAACATCTTAATGCAATTTACTATTTTCGTTGGAAATAAGCCACAATTTTACTTTAAAATTAAATTTATTAGACATTTTGATTTCCACTTCGGTTTCAAGATATAAAACACTAATAAATTAAACAAATTTTGTTTTTGTTGTTTGGTAACAAATTCTTCTAATAATTTATTTTTATCTGACTCATTTATATTAACAATTTAGAACTGTAAAGTGATCCCATAGTAAATAATGAAGAAGAAATAAGCAATAAAAAACTCATGATGTTATCTTGACATGGTAAGTATTTGGTCTTACATTTATTTCACTATGAATATTAATATCCAACAAAAATATGTAGTTACTAAAGGAGTCATCCGCTTAGCTTAATATTGAAAATGTTGCGTGTCTTTTTCAGGAATATTTATCGACTTCCGGTTATGTCTTGTGCCTATAGTTCTTCACCACGAATTCTGGTGTTGGCTAGTAGCAGTAAAGCACAATTTGAGCTATCCTCGCTTTAAAAACTAAGAAACCAAAAGTTTTATAATTAAGTCACTATCGTGTAATAAACTATTTTGATACGTGTGCAATTTGATCGCTAAAATGGTTTACACTTTGCAAGAAAGAATCGAAATTGTAGGTTTATACTACAAAAATAATAATTGTTCAAGAGCTGCTGCTAGAATTTTTAATGAAACACACCACAACATACATGCAACTCATAAGTATGTGATTGAACTGATGCAGAAATTTAGAGCAACAGAGTCAGTTTGCAATTAAAAACATAACCGACAGGGACTTGTAAATAACGATGCAATCCAAGTAGCCCTTTTAGGGTAAGTTAACTTAGAGGCTGCGCAATCACAGTTATTGTCAACAATAAGCAGACCAATCGGTGTTTCATCTTCTACAGCCTTCCGAGTCCTCCATAAATTTAAGTTTCATCCATATAAAATTAAATTAGTACAAGAGTTAAATGAAGAAGATTTTTATCGTCGTCTCGAATTTTGCGAATTAATAACACAATGCATTATTAACAATCCACAATTGTTAAACAATATTTGCTTTTCAGATGAACGATCATTTTCATTAAATGGTTTGGTGAACAAACGTAATTGCCGATACTGAGATGGGAGTGATCCATATAAATTGAACATGAATTTCACACACAGCATCCTCAAAGGTTAAACGTATGGTGTGGTATCCTAGGTGATCACATTATCGGACACTTCTCTATCATTGGAAACTTAAATGAAGCAACGTATCTTGAATTACTTAGGCAAGTGGTTGATCGTATTAGAACAATAGTAGAAAATGATGGTAACACTGAAGATTTGGTTGTATTTCGACATGATGGAGCTCCTTCACACTTTGCTCAACCTGTGCGAAAACGTTTCCCACTCGTTGGATAGGTAGAAGAGCACATACGATGGATAGGTCACCGGATTTAAAACCCATAGACTTCTTCTTACGGGGGCAATTAAAAACAAAAATGTATGCTACTCAACCAGAATATCTACATGATTTACGACAAAGAATATAGGATGAATGTCGACAATGAAATGCAGACGTGTTAAGCAATGTAAAAGAAGAAATTTTTCATTCTAAATGTTTGTAATAAAATTGTTAGTGAAATGTTTATTCTAAATGTTTGTAATAAAATTGTTAAAAAAATAACTTTTTTCAATCCAGTTTTCTTGCTTTTGTATTCATTTTTCTCACTTCAAGCATCACTTCAAGCATTATAATGTGTTATACATTTCTGAAATCTGTACAAAGAGGAGAATACAAATATCAAATAAAAAAAGAGGGAAGTAATTTAAACAAAACAAACGGATGATACGGGGGGTGAGAGGGTGCATTTCCCAGCAACCTTAAATATCATATAATGTCTCTTTCTTCATTAATTGATGTGCTTTTGCGTTTTACCTAAAACTTAGAAGTGTCAAAGTTATTTAGGGTGGATAGTTTTATCTGAAAAGCACTGTATATAAATAGTACATTTCAAGTTTAATTCAAACTTCATAGTTGATTTAAATAAAATTGAAAATTTTATGACTTGGCTTTTTACAAAATTTATTTTGGGAAATAAAATTTTTCAATTCAGCCAGCTCTATAAAGTGGTGGGATGCTCATAAAACTTATAGAAAATGTCTTTATGTTTGTTTTATCCGCTAGATCTTTATTATACGAGTCTGCATATCTTGCGTAACTTTTAGGAAAATTGGATTCATATTTATGGCTTTATTTAGATTTTTTAAATTATATAGACATGCAGAAATAACTATTAGTCAAAAATATACCAGTTTGTTAATAATAGTTATAAAAATTTAATTTTTTTTTGCTAAATGTGACATATTTTTAGTCATTATTTTAAATATACAAATGTAGTCTACAAAAATTATTATCCATGATCAAAGAAAATTTATTGTATTGGGAAGGGAATATAAGGGAATTGGAAAGATACATCTCTTGCCTGGTGTCTTCTGCATAACTCAAAGGTGGGTTTTGTTTCCAGTAAGGGCCGTTATAATTCTTTAAAGTAAGTCTATCAACATCGACATTGTGTCGCTAGACTTTATGACTTTTAACTTTTTTAAAATGTAATTTCAACAAATATATTATTTTGTGATGAGGGAACATCTACATTCTGCTGGACACCGCATAAGTTCTTCAACGCGGATTACGGAAACCTTTATATAACTTTCGATTGCTGTTTTTAATCCGCTACTGGACGTGAATAATATTATATTGGGGGTCTGTACAATGTATATCGGGGATAGTTTTATAAACTTCGTTTGATTTATTATACAGGTTGTTGAATTAAGACCGCACCATATAGGAAACATTTTTATTTTTAGTTTTATGAAAGAAAGTTGTTCTTTATAAAAAATTCTTAATGAATTAAGCCTAGAATACAATCATCAGATATTATATTTTTTCAGTCATATACGCGGTTTGTCAAAAAATATGAACATAAAATTCATTCAGATGAACTAAGTGGTTAAAAAATATTGAATAAGAAAAGGGAATCCACATTACAAGATCGATAAAGTACAATTATCAGAAAACGATTATTTTTAATTTCAACGCAACAGAATTCAGCATTCAATGGAACACAAAATTTGTTTAAATCAACAGGCTTAAGTTGAATATGTTTAGAACCATGGATAGCTACACCTCCATGTATTCTACTTTCTCTACAATATGAAGAGATAAGTTAAAAATTGTCTAAGTTTATTCTTTGTAAATTATCAGAGTTTAACAAGTGTTATAAAAAATGTCATACTTATTATCTTTAAAAAATGCATTTAATTGATCTATCTTATTAGTAATACCTTGTACACTTAAGTTGAACACAGAGCACGTTTAGTATCAAATAATAAGCTTAATCTTATCAGATTAATTCATAAGAGTTACTTAAATACATTCTAATTTAGAAAATACTGTATTGTTTTATTAGGAGTAAAAACGATACTTTTTGTGGCGAGGCTGTACGTTTGACGGACTAGCGTAGCGATAGCGAGTCGACATTAAGCCGAGGCACAAATAGTTATTTATTGTACAAGACGATAAAATTGTACTTTATCTTCGAGAGCGTTTTTTTAGCAAGACTTCAAGTTCAGGTGAAAAATAGAATTTCAAAGAAAATTGTAATTTTTAGCACAAAAATCGCAATTGTGTTGCTCCGTTGCTGGGGATATGAATTACTCAACTGTTAACTGGGATATGACTGTCAACAAATGTCAAACAAATGTTACGTTTTGGTTTTTGCAGAGAATATTGTTGCGTTTTGTGTACAAAGTGAATAAATACGAAATGGACGGAATATCATCTGTTGCAGAATCTTACATTGAAGAGTCAATAAGCAATAAGATTGCTGTATCCAAGTGTATACTTGGCGGACCAGAAAATCAATCCAGTACCTCGAATCAAGTGTTTAAGCAAACGAGTACAAGTTGTGATGCTCCAAAAATAGATATTTCTAATAATGTTAATTGTAAAATTTCAGATGTTTTTAATCCTTAATGTGTTTGAATTTGTAAATTTTATTGAATAAAAAAAAGTTAAAACATTTTATTATCTATTCTTGCTGTTTAAGTGTCACTTTATCTACCCTTGTGGTTAAAGTGATACTTTATCCACACTTTATCTATTCAAAACAGTTGTTATAGCAACACTTTAACATTAGCTATGGAAAAAAAGTCATTTTTACTCCGAATAGAACATACTATTTTTTTTTGCAAACGTTCCAAATAATTTTTATGTTAGTATGGTTACTTTTATTGATTGTCACTTTGACAAACACCGACCTTTGCCCTACTCGATGATTTTTGTGATCGTTTGTGCTTATTGGCACCCAAAAGTACGAGTATTATGTCTGATTCCGAAGATTTCAGGGCATCGCATATTCTTCCAAACATTTTGTTTACTGCAAAGACTCTAACCGAAACATTGTTGTCTACCAAGTCCAGTGTGGTTTACGAAGCTTTTGAGCTTGACTTTTATACTTTTGTGCCTGGGCGCAAAAGTGCTTTTACTTTTATGTCTAGGCGTAAAGTAACATTTTTATATTGTCAATCACGTCACAAAAATTAATACTTTTGTGACGTTTGAAAAAAAAAATAAAATGGTGTATTGTGTTGCATATTGGTTTTGGTCCAGTTCATATGCGTCTGGGATCATACAATAAATTTTAAAAAAGATCTCTTCATTATGATGTTTTAATTGTATAGATCATTACACAATTTTTTACATCTCTTACTTTCACTGTAATCCTTAACTAGAAAGCAACATAATTTACAATATCATTTCTTCACCGTTTATATACTTTTATCCGTTTACCAACTGACAAATGTCAGTAATTCATCACGTACAAAGATATTTTTATTTGCACGGCCGTTAATTGGATAATTTAATCTGATAAACGAACATGAATATCTCCTGTTTATTTTGCTCCATATCGGTTAGCATCGATCCATCAATCATGGAATAACAATGGTAGTTCCGTCGTTACCCGTTGAGAGTTATTTAGTAATTAGTCAAATTTGCATCCAATATTCTCTATTAAAATTGATCATCTTTTTGTATTGTTGACAGCTTTTGGGCTTTTAGTAAAAAAATTAGTTCATATTATATAGGGTGATTTTTTGGAAGTTCTAATTAGGCGTTTTAAAGAACTTCTTCTTTTTCTCCATACTTATATGTAGGCTTTAAAGCCCATTTCTTCTTTATTATTAGCCCCCTAAATTGTTTAAATTATTGCATCATCTTTTTCTTGGTCTGCCAATACTTCTTCGTCCATTTGGTGACTTATCTCATGCTATTCGTACTATCGTATCCTCTGCCATTCTACTAATGTGTTAGTTTCACTCTTGTTTCCGTTTTGTCACCCATCCATTTATTTCTTCTATATTGCATGTTCTTCTTATGTTTTTGCTTCTATCCTTATTCAACAGACTTTTCGCTGATATTCGTCGGAGTATTTTCATCTCCGTTGTTTCTAGTAGTCGTCTTGTTTTAGATGTGTCAGGTCTTGTCTCCGCCGTGTATATTAATATAGGTCTAATTGCTGCTTTATAGATTATTATTTCTGTATCTTGTCTTAGCTGTTTGTTCTTCCAGATTGTGTCATTAAGAGATCCCGCCGCTTTACTTGCTTTTGAGCTTTCTTGTCGTACTTCTTCTTCAGCATCTCCGTAACTAGTTATATCTATTTCCAGATATCTAAACCTTGCTTCCTCATTATTGTTTTCCAATTAATTTCGATTTTACATGGTAGTGGGTGGTGGAACTTTGTCTGATCTCCACCAATTGTTGAGGGAAAGCTTATTAAATTCCTTTCCCCAGCGGGTACAGTACGAAATATTTTAGGATCATGGACTGTTAAAGGTCGGGGATTCCTTCGATATATGTAAGCGGACTTCACGGGATGATTCTTTATGTGTTTGGTTTGATCGGGTTGTACTTAGCGAGAAATAAAGCGTAATCAATCGATACTACACATTTAATAACTAGAGAATATTTACAAAACATACAGAATATTTACATTGGGCGTGTTTTTGGGGCGCGCGAATATACCGAAACTAAATGCACTTTTTCACCGCATTTTTGAGAGTTAGAGCTTCTTAGCGTACCGAGTCCCGCACAGAGCCGCACGTTCGGCTAGCAACTTGAGAACACAAAATCACATCTGCGATAGTTTTGGCTTGAATTTTTATTTAAAAGTGTCGACCGGTCGGCGTCAGTTTAACCCAAGGCCCTTATAACGTATTTATGATACAAATACCCTGCAGGCAAAAAGTACAGTATGTAGCTTAAGATCCAAGCCAATATTTGCGAGAATAAAAAATAAACTAAAATTAATATAAAATGTTGTTTTTACAACAGTGGGTATTTAGATGTTGTCATACATTTGTTTTTTTTCTGCTGATATTATCGTATTGTATTTCTTGGCTGTTGTATTGAATATGTGTGGTATTCTTTGGAGCTCGTCTTCTGTATCGGCGATTAACGCGGCGTCGTCTGCATAACATAATATTTGGATTTCTTTGTTTACCTCACTGTAACCATGACCTTTACGTACTGCTTGTCTGACTCCGCTTTGTACTGGTATACACTGTGTTAGTTTTTCATTTATCTTTGCCTGTATTCGATTGTGGAAGTAGATGTTGTCGATGGTTTGTATAATATTGGTTGGTATGTTTCTTTTAAACAGTAAATGTAAGACGTCTTCGACTTGGATCCGATCAAAAGCGTTTGTCAGGTCTATAAAACATAGAACTCGATGGCCTTTTCTGTGATTTGCCTTAGTACAAATACGGTGTCTACGCAGGATCTTCCGGATCTGAATCCTTATTGTTCATCTGATAAAGTTGTTAGTTTATTGATTTTGTTGGTAAAGACTTTGTGGTAAGCTTAAGTGTGGTGTTCAGTAGATTTATACCTCTATAATTGTTGGGGTCTTCTTTATTTCCTTTCTTGAACATGGGTATCATTATGCTGTTTCTCCATGCGTCTGGTATCTTGCAGTGCAATATTAGTTTTTGTATAAGTTTTGTCATCTCTAGGGTTATACTTTCTCCTCAATGTTTTAGAAGCTCAATGGTTATTCCGTCTGGTCCTGGTGACTTTCTGTTTTTGAGTGGATTTTAAAGAACTTGACAACCAATTTATATATGAAAATTTAGGATGAAGGGTTTGTAGATGTGTTTAGTTAATCTTAAATATTTAGAGCCTCATGACACTTTCGGTTATGCCGGAAGAAGACTAAAAGCTCCTTATTTTAAATAAAACAAACAAATCAATTTTCACATTTATTACATATTTTAACTTACATGCTGTGTGATCGACACACAACATTATTACATTTAGAACACTTGCTTTGATACTTGCAATCTCTTTTCCTTGAGCAAATATGGTACCTTCCGTTTCTTCTTGGTTGTGGTAAATCCGGTTCTATCACGGATTTTTCTACGTTGTAATGATCTTTCAGTTCATTTAAAATCTGGTTGATACTTTCTTTTGTTTTGTTGGTTAGACAAGAGTGAATTATTGGGTCGCTTATTCTTCTTTTTAAGTGTGGGTCTAAAAGTCTTTTGTCTAACTTTAACAAAAACCATTGCCATCTGCCAACTCTAACAAAAACATCTGCCATTTCCATTTAATGTTAAGATGAACCCACATAACGAAAGCATTTACTGCCGCAATGTCAATTTGGATTGACTGTTGTATGTGTATTCGGCAATTTCGTGTTATTGTATCTGTTTTTTATAACACTATAATTTATTTCTAATTAATTGCGGAAAGAAAGAAATTATTGATGTAGCTGTTTCTGAGAAACGGTGGGTGCGCTAACCTTACGGTAAAGCTAGCATAGCCATAGCTATGTCTCCGCAAGGGAAAGGGGTAACGGACCATCTTGCTGGAATATTTTATTGCTCATTAATTGCTGTTAATTGATATATTAAATAAATCCCCAAAAGGTATTCCATCATCCCCTAGCTCAAAACACCCCCAAAAAACCAGGATATCGGCCAAAAAGCGAACCGCAAGGAATTGATTGCTAATTTATTGTCGAAGTTTTACGTCAAGAAACAAAGTATAGCTGCACTCGTTTCCGAGAAACAGTGGGTATGCTAATTTTACGGTAAAGCTAGCATAGCCATAGCTATGCCTCAGCAAAGAAAAGGGGCCCATCTTGGCGGCATATTTTTTAGCTAATTAATTGCTGTTGATTGATCTATAGCTGCAACCGTTTCAGAGAAACAATGATTATGTTAACTTTACAGTAAATCTAGCATAGCCGTAGCTATATCTTGGCGATGAATAAGGCTACAAAGCAAATCTTGGTGGCATATTTTATTGCTAATTAGTTGCTGTTGATTGGTATATTAACTAATCCCCAAAAATACTCCCTCATCTATTACTAACTCACATCTCCTAGCTCACAACACACCCCCGGAAAACCAAGATATTATTACATTTAGAACATTTATTTTAATACTTGCAATCTTTCTTCCTTGGCAAATATAGCACCTTCCTTTTTTTTGGTTATGGTGAATTTAGTTCTTCCACGGGTTTTTCTTCCTTCTACGTTGCAATGATCTTTCAGTTTTTTCAATACCTGGTTGATTTTTTCTTTTGTTTTATTCGTTCGAAGCTGGTGAGAAAATTCGACCCCCCGGTATTAGGCAGGTTAATAAAACTTAATTTAAAGGTTTGTTTACTGCCCCTAGATGATCGTGACTGGTTAATCTGATGACATTAGTTAATAATAAATTTTGTGCGACGGTATTTTTTGTGGATTTATTTTTTTTTTCTTAGAAAATTATATTTAAATATTTTTGCTTGTGTTCTTTAAGCCAAATAATACTTTCACTAAAGTATTTTCATTGCATGCTGTATTTTTAATCTGTTACGGATTAATCAACAAATGATGACCCGGACGAACGAACTCACGATCAAGGTATTTATCAAAAGAAATTAATCAATATATAGCATTGGATAAATGGAAGGATGTTGTGGCAATGGAACCGTGACGTAGCCGATGGCGTGACCCACATTTCGCCGTTGCTGGGACAATGCTCCAGTGCCTTCAGAGCTCTGGTTGACCGCCGGCGGTGCGTTTCTATGAAGGACACGATGGTATTAAAAGGGACAAAGGAACATATATGTGTCAATCATATATTTAACAATATTAATCAAGACGACTATTTTCTTTTTTGTAAAAAGCCAGTCTTAATAATATTTTTAAATAAAAATAAAGGCAATGTGCTGGTACAACAATGAATGAGTCCTAACATTAATCCTAAACAGTCGTGGACAATAGGACATAGATCTCATACATTATTGCCACTTATATATTAAGAATACCTAAATGGAAGAAAAGCTTACTAAATTTCTACCCAAACATAATTTACATTGTTTCATTATATTGAAAAGCTACTACTAAACTCATTTCTAGCTTAAATTACAGTGCGTGTCTATACAGGGTGAGTTTTAAATATAGAATGCCTCAATTATCTCGGAAATGACCTGAAGGATTTATGCAAATTATGGTTTTTCTGTAAATATAATGAAATTTTTATTTCAAATGAGTCCCTGCGTTTATTTTTTTTCTTTTTAAATACTCAAAAATTCTGAATATTTTTGAGCAGCCCAATCTGTTCTACCAGTCGGAAATTTCTTCGAATGTCTTTTATGCAGTCCTGGATGGAATTCAGATAAATTTTTCTTAGTTTTTCGTAAATTCTCCGTCTTAATTGTTCTTCATCTTGGGCTTCTCAGCCTCCATGATAAACCTTACTAGGCAGAGTAAAGCCAAAAAATTCACTATTAGACTAGCCTCGGGCAAGGATTATCGTTCTTGAGAATAAAAGGTATGTGGTGCTGTTGAAGCCAGTTTTGGGTGTCTCTTGTTTGATGGCAGGGTGCTAGGTCTAGCCAAAATATGATATCGTCATTAGCAAGATGTTGGTGGACAAACTGAACCAATTTGGAAAGGCACTTGACAATATAGTTTTGAATATTCAAAGCTTCACGCCTCACTTTTCCCACAAAATGTCGGGATACACCCCTGTTAGAAATTATGCACCAGACAAGGATTTTATCTGCAAATTTTGCTTTATGTTTGTATCTAACATTTTTCGGGCATTATTCTACATTGTCCATATAAAATCCATCGTTTCCCTTCATTTCAGAATTACTAAAAGTGAAATACTTTTCGTCATCTAAAATATTAATTTTTTCTGATCTATAGGAGATAGTCAATTCTCAGAATCTTAGGTGGACTCATATTGGCAACCTTTTAATATTTTTTTCCTTTGCAAAGTGTACCCACGTCAGTTGACGACAGCATCTTGTATAAAAATAAGTTGCGCTTGAGAATATTTGGGGCACATCGCTTTCGATATTTAATACCATTCTTCCTCAATTACAACGATACCGTTCACTTAAAAGATCTGTATTGACAAGCCGGTCTCCTCGTTGACATTTCAACCTCGTTTTTTTCTCTTCTTACCGATATATCTGACCCATGTAAAATAAATACTTCCACTTTTTGGGAGATTCAGACAAGGTATCTTCTGCTTGATTTCAGCTTTGGGTACCTATCCAACCAACTCGATTCTTTAGATTCTTTTAGATTCTTTTTCTTTCTCTAATTTATACGAGATCTTAAACAGAAAACAAACTACAAAAAATTATAGCTCTATAACAAACTTTTGTTTCTAAAGGCAACGATATTATTTTATTTTTGTTAATAATAAAGCCCATGAAATTTGTGCCAAAACTTTTAGGACATACGCTATTCTATTATACTTATAACTAATATGGAGTGAAGTTTTAAAAGGAAGGTAACAGCAGTTTAAGTGATACCCTTTTTACTCAACGTATACTGACCGGCAGAAAAAGTTTTATGCACTGTTTCATATTATATACTCAACATCTTTCATTTTTAAAACAAAAAATGGCCATTACTGATTGATTCCTTAGCATACTTTATTTAATTTGAAAGCTACAAAAGAAAATAGTGTAATATGAACAAATCTTGAACAAAAACTTGAGAAATACGTTTATATTCTTCACAAAGGATGTTTTGAATTTAAAGTTCTGCAAGACTTCAGTCTTGCAAGTTGCAAGAATTTAAAGTTCTGCAAGTATTGATTCTTACCCTCCCCCCCCCAAGTAATTTATCATGATTCTTGCAGTATGCGGCGGTGCATTAACAATATTATCATTCATTAAGATGAAATTGTCCGCAATAAATAGACCAAATAAAACTACTGCTTCTGCCAAAACATCCTATACCGGTTAGCATTCAGGGGGCCATTAATGAAAATAGATTCAGTTCAAACAAACCATGACACCACCACCGATAAAATTTCTTCTCTGGGACATACAAGCTTGGGCATATCTCTCATTTCTCCATCTCCAAACCCTCTCGGCCATCGCCAGACTTCAAACAGACCTGCGATTCATCAGAAAAGAGAATTCGGCTCCAATTCTCGGAATACTTAAAGTTTCGTTTCGGATATATAAACTTGAATTATTTCGTCTTGTCTCAAGGTAATAATTAGCAACATCTACTGTACATAACACCATATCTTAATGATTCACTTAGTCAAGATCCACGTTTGAAAAGCTAAATTACTCTTGAATTAAATTAAATTTTTTTGAACTGAGAAGATAAATAGCGACTACAGAAAACAAGAACATAAACGTCAAATCTGTTAAAACAATCATACAAGCATGCTTTGATTTATAGCAAAGTATGCCCTATAAGCTAGGATGATCCTTCTTCTACGTTCTGCATCGGTAATGTTGTCTAAGTAGATAAAGCTATTTACTTTTTCAAATTTAGTGTCAGGTAGGGTCGTGTTGCTCTCCGATCGGCTTTGTACTGCGATTCTTTTAGTGTTTATTGACAGGCCTATTTGTTTAGCATGTGAATTGAGCTCCATATACATATTCTCAAATGTTGCTTTGGTTCTGTTCATGATATTTATGTTATCTGCATGTACTGCCAGTTGGACTGCATTATCGACAAGTGTTTTGTTTCTACCTTCTGACGTTTTTCTAATTACCTATTTCATTGCTAAATTCAACAGTGTTGGTACCAGCCCATCACCCTGTATTATTCCGTGCTGAAAACTTAAAAAAGCTGTATTCTGGAACGGTTCCAATTTTCGATTATCAAATAGCACCGTTTTCCTGTTCATATACCATTTTATTGCATTTTTCTCATTTAATGTCGAAGTATTTATAACCAAATTATACAATAAATTTGCCATCAATTTAAAAAATGTGTTTTAATGAATTGGAATGAGTATTTTTACTTCTAGACAACAGTTTGTTTATGTTTCGTGTTGGTGTGGATGTTTCTTGGCATCAATACTCGATAGTTTTGTTGTTTTGGTTTGAAAATAGTAAATATGGGAACAGCTGGCACTAATCAGTAAGGTGTTCCAATAGAGTTTATCTATTTAAATATATTATCGTTGGAAACAAAATATTCGTGACAATAACAATAATGATAATATTAATTGTATACCGAGCTTTACCCAAAAATTTGGGCTTTTACCTATAACTTTATTCCATTTTGTGTTTTCAATACAACAAATAGATCATTCTGTATATTTTGAATATCCTATTAGCTCATAAATTTTATTTAGTAGGTCATTGTTATACAGAGTGAGTTGTAAGTATGAATCGCGACAATTATATCGAAAAAGGCTTGAACGATTCATATAAATTTTAGTTTGTGAGTAATTTTTAATACACCTGTGAGTTTATGGTAGTCTTGACATTGTTGTCAGATTTTCCATTTCTCTGGAAATATATTGAACTTTGTGATTTCAAATTGAATCACCTTGTTTATTTTTTTTTAAATTCTCCTGTGAAAATGAAGGTACTGAATTTTTTTAATGTAATACTTTTTATATCTAAAAGCATTTCGGAATTATAGCTTAATTTATATTATATCCGACCAAGTTAATATATTTAATAATATATTAAGATGGTTATGACTGCAACAATAAGCACATTGACATAAACTTAATATTAAATATTTTATTCCACATTCAATAAACTGTTATCGTTGGTGTTTATTAAAAGTCACAATGGAACGTTTGTCTAAAAAAACGAATTGAGATTTTAATGATATTAAGATATTTTGATACGCGTAGAGTCGACCAGAAACCAAAATTTCATAACAAGATCTATTGTAAGTTGGTAAAGAAGTTAATTAAACTCGTGCAGTAAATATTTATCCAAATCAGGATGCAGAAAAACAATACCAACTGAAAACAAATCTTCAGATGTTCGGATCATTTTAGAAGACGATCTAGACTTAAGTACTAGAAAAATATCCATTCAACCTGATCTTCGGCAAAAATCAGTAATGAGAATTTTATGCGTTAGTGAATTGCATCCATACAAAGTAAAGTTTGTTCGAGAGTTGTCAGATGAAGATTTTAATAAACGTTGCTATTGTCATGGAGGTTGCCAGTCTCAACGCGGCGGATAGACGAATCTCTCCCAGACATGACAGGGAAATACAATACCCGGGCGGATCAAAACTAACGGAGCAGCGTTGTACAGTGTGGTGTTTTAATAATACCTTGTTTCTTTTATAAACCGAATTACCACTGAAAACCAAAATACAAGGCGCTCAGTGTCCCGTGAGTTGAAAGAAAAAGGGCGCAATGAATTCCCGCGTTCAAGGCTAAGAATAGGTACAAACAATATAAGAAATATGTACGACGACCACAGGATATGTGAACTAAAGACTTAACTAGCAAAAATATAGTGAAGTATTGTGGAATTATCAAAAAAATTCAAAGAACGGAATAACAAGTAACCCTTAGCAGAAAACATAGGATATTGGAAAGGAAAAGAAGAATCTCCTCCTCCAATGTCTATGCAAGTTTGTAAACGATATTCAAATGACCGAGCCACATTTCTTAATATTTGTAAGTCAATATTATTAAAAGCTTCGCTTTTTCTATTTTTTTTTTAAGAAAACAGGCGAAGACGAAGTAGATCCCCACAACAAGAAATATAAATAACAGATAGCGAAATGAGAACAGCCATAAAAGCAATCAAAAATAAAAAAGCACCGGGACCTGGAGGCAGCTCACCTGAGCTTATAAAGTACGGCTCAAAAAAATTACACCGAATGATAAAATGGATATTTCACAAAGCCATAAATGGAGAACATCTCCCAAAGAAATGGACGGAGGCATATATGACATCTATATTTAAGAAAGGAGATAGAAAACGATGCGACAACTATAGAGAAATAAGCGTAATATCATCAATAGGAAGATTATATGGGAACATACTGTGAGAAAAGATAGAAGCAAGCGATAAAAGGCAAAATCGGGGAGGATCAGGCAGGCTTCACGGCAAGAAGATCATGCATAGACCACATATACACACCGGAACAACTGTTGGAAAAGAAAAAAGGAAAAAATAGAGATATACATTTGGCATTTGTGGACCTGAGAAAGGCGAATGGTTCTGTACCAAGGTCAGAACTATGGGAGGCAATGTACAAATTAGAAATACAGACGGAACTCATAGTAGCTACAAAATCTTTGTATAAAGAAAATAAAGTGTCCATTAAAATGGGAACAAGAATCATACGAGACTTCACCACAACAAACGGGCTCCTGCAACGTTACTCCACATTTCCAACCCTATTCAAAATATACTTAGAGAAAGCCTTGACTACTTGGAAAATAATGCGAAAGCATGGGAGTACCGTTACGAAACGAATACCTATATACGTTAAGCTTTGCAGACGATCAAGTAGTGACTGCACAAGACCAAGAAGACCTTACTTACATGATGAAAAAACTACAAAAAGAATATACCAAGGCTGGCGTACATATTAACCTCGCGAAAACAGAGTACCTATCTACAAGCGAAGAAGACATAGAAGATCTACAGATTGACAACAACGAAACAATCAAAGGAAAGGATAAGTTCATATACTTGGGGTTTATAATCACGAAAAAGGCAACAGAGGAAGAAATTAAGCAAAGATTAGGACAAACAAGAACAGCAATCCGACAACTTAACTCAATATGGTGGAATAGATACCTAAATATGAAGATAAAAACACAGATTTATAAAACATTAGTGCGAAGTATTATGACATATGGGGTTGAAAATTGGATTATAAAAATGAAAAACAGCAGTAAGATAATAGCAACGGAGGTAGAATGCCTGCGAAGATGCTGCAGAGTAACAAGAATGGATATGAAAAGTAATGACGAAATAAAGTAAAGAACATCAATAGAAACAGACATACTAACATATATAGAACAAAAAAGACTAAAGTGGTATGGACATGTAAGAAGAACTGGCGACAGCAGATGGATAAAGAGAATAACCGAATAGAGTCCCATAGGAAGGAGGAAAAGAGCACGACCCGAAGATCCTGAAGGAACGAAGTAGACGAAGCTAAGTAGAAAAGCGTTTAAATTTTGTCTATTTTAATCAGTAATTTTAGTTTCATATTCATCACTATTACAACTACCAAGTAATTTCTTGAGAGGACCTTATTTTTTATAAAGGTAATATTCGCAAATTACTTAATCGAACATATTATTAAAATCCATATAAATTATACTTCTTGAAATACCAAAAACATAAATTAGGCGTTCGTGTAAACTGAATTTATATACGTGATCTAAATTTTGAGCCATTTTCCTTGAGAATTTCTGGAAAGTGAATTAGAATTTAAATTAAGTTGGATAATTACTGAGCACATCACGTATACTCCCGATAATTTACTCCAACTTTGTAAGCTAATCCAAATTTATTCCAGTGATAAAGACACGAAAACAACTAACCAACTCTAAGTATACACATTGATAACTATCTCCAGCAATCAAGAAGAGTCAGTTTCACGCTGTTTACTAAATGCATCGACGCATTTGGGGTGTCCACTAATAAACACCAAAGCCAGTGTTAAACCTAACTAGTTGGATTGAGAAGACCCGGGGCATGGACGCAAACGGAAAATTATGGCCCTGATTGATTAAACTTTAATCAGCCTCTATTAGTATAGGCGCCTTTGTAACTAATTTTACATAATGTAGTATAAAATCATAAATCATAAAAAACTTTTTATAACGGCTAAATTGGTATTTGACAATATTTCCGTTTTTTTATTTTCCTTAAGTTTAAATAAGTATATGAATTTTCTGCAATAACCAAGTAATCCTAAAAATCCTCGAATTTCCTTTGCTGTTTTTGGTATAGGATAGTCTATGATAGCTCTAATCTTAGTTGAGTTTGATTTTATTCCTTCGCAGGTTAATATGGCCTAAGAAACCGGCTTCTTCCTTTAGAGATTCACATTTGTCAACTTGTATTATAATATTGTTTCTCGTAGTCTTTTAAATATCTTCTTGAGATTTATGTGTTCTTGAAGAGAAGTTAAGAATATAATAATATCGTCCATGTAAACTGGGCATATTTATCCTATAAGTCCTTTTACTACATTCTCCACTACTCTCTGGAATGTTAAGGGAGCATTTCTTAGTCCGAACGGCATTCTTAGGTAGCCATTTTTAACATTAAATGCAGTCTTCTGGATAACTTCTTCAGCCATTTCAATTTGATGAAATTAGCTGGCTAGATCGAGGGTAAAAAAATATTTTCAGCGTCCTAGTTTGTCCAAAATGTCTGTTATTTTTCGAATATGATGTGGGTCTTCGATGGTTTTCTCGTTTACTTCGCTATAGTCGACAATTATTCGCTATTTAATTTCTTCTGAGGCATCTGGTTTCTTCGGTACGACCCCGATGGGAGACGACCAAGGTGATTGACTGGATCTGATGATTCCTTGATCAAACATCGAAGTTATCGGCTTACGTACTTCTTCCTTATAGATGGTTTAATACCTATATGATTTAGTGTAAACTGAATCTTTGTCTTTGGTTCGTATGTGGTGTTTTATTTAATTAGTAAATGTTAACGAATCGTCTGGCTGGATAATGAAATATCTCTACAAACTTCCTGCACTTCCGTCCTCTGCAAAAATTCTTCTTCTGTATTTAGACGATAAGTTTTAGGGGAGGATTGACATCTCTTTAATTTATTATCTTCCGTGGGTAGGATGTCCGACGTGTATATATTTTTGAGGTTCATTGGTTGGCTTTTGCAGGGATCAGTTAATGTTACTTGGATATATTCATCGGTGTTATTGATTAGCTCGGTCCAGGCAATTTGATTATATGCGACGGTGAGAGGTTCTTTTAGGATGGCACCTTTAACTTCTTCTCTTGGGATAAGGATTGTACCTGATGTTTATTTTACTGGCAATCGAACTTGTGTAATTGATTGGGGCTCTAATTGGACTGTATATAAGTGCGCTTTGTTTGTGACATAGTAATTGATAGGAAGAATGGAATGCTCTGTAGTATGAGTCGCTTGGGTAAA
The DNA here is from genome assembly GCF_040954645.1 of Diabrotica undecimpunctata. Classification (NCBI taxonomy): domain Eukaryota; kingdom Metazoa; phylum Arthropoda; class Insecta; order Coleoptera; family Chrysomelidae; genus Diabrotica; species Diabrotica undecimpunctata. The sequence goes on along the minus strand of NC_092810.1, from coordinate 141,826,709 downwards.
ATTGAGATTTGTTTTCAGAAGTTTAAGATTATTGAGGTCGATAACACCTAAATGGTTCATATTTACTATTATTTTGGTAGAATTTACTTTCTGTATCAGGATTAACGAAATATTTCCTAAGGGTGCATCTGTCGTTAGCATAGGAATGCAATTCTATTACGTTTATTCTTTTGTTCTTGAACTCAAAATATTTACATCTTCACATTTTTGGCTTTCTTGTTCGTAGTAAGGGTAATCTTGGTATGTGTCATTTTACATATCTTCATGACAGTTGTTCTTCTCTTGTTCGAATTTACAAATTTACGGTAAATCTGGGGCTAGCTGTTTGTTGAAAGCAGAAGTTTCTTTGAGATTAAGGTCTATTAAAACCTGTTTGACATGTGGATACGCTCAAAGTTGTTCATTTATATGGTTGAGAAAGAACTAATTTATGTAAATTGGGTTGATTAGCTCTAGAATTGGAGTGGTGCATATGGAGTGATTTGTGGATTTTGTTGGAATCTTAAGGGTTAAAATATCCCATTTGATTTGGCCTAGAGAATTGCTGTGGTCATTGTGGCTTGGACAACTCAGGTTGCCCAAGCCACATAATAGACGCTATAATATGATTACACAGCCGTAAAGAATAATTCTGAGATTTTTTTATCTTCCTGAATATATTAAATAGCAAGAGCGAGAATCGATGATCTCATGGATCGGACTGTTCATCCTAGAGATTCTCTTAGACCTGCCAAAAATGTGGTTAAAGCTTGTTGCTGGAAAAATTCTTTTTTACTTCCTTATGTTCTGTGTGAAATTCAATGTGATTTGAAATATTATTTAGATGAATAACTTTTTCATGGAAATGATGAGGATTTTCGTTTGGGGCTTGACGAAGATTAACTAAATTTTTAGTTAATGAATTAATGAACATTGTTTTGCAAAATTTTGGATAAGGATTGCTTTTATTGACGGCCAGTCTTTACGGCAGTAGACATAAATAATTTCTTTGGCTCTTCCTTCGATTTTGTTCATGATTCCTCGAGTAAGCATATGATTTTGAAAATTTTCGCTACAGTATGATCTCACAAATGGTTTTTCTTCAATGTGTCTATATTATATATTTTATATTTTCTTGGGCAAAAAGCATAAAGATGTAGTAAAGCCGGGGTTGAGTGGCGTACAGAGTAAACTCGTATAGTTGTTTTTTCTTGTGAACTTCGATTCACATTAGTATCATTTTCGAAATTTCATATTTGTCTCTGAGTATTTATTGTAAGTTGAAAGTATAAAAAATATTGGATCAAGTGCTTGCAGAGACGAACTCATTAAGTTCATTTGCAAATGCAAGAAAACTTTATGATTAGAACTTTTAGACTTAACAGTGAAAACTCCACCAGTCCAAAGTGACCTCTTTACTTATTATTAATATTGTCACGTACACTAACCGATAACGAATATCCTTAATCCAAATCCCTTTCTGTATTAAGGTCTTAGTTGGACAGTATTAACTGATTATTTCGGCCTCCATCGACCCTCAATATCCGGTAGAAGTTCTGTTTTGATTGTCACCCTGGGCATAATACATCATCGACTGATAAGTATTTACCAGTTCGAAATTGACTGTTATTTTGCAAATCGAGTTATAAAGTGGTGCAATGGAAATTTGATAATAAATATAGAATCTTTAAACTATTTTATATTGCAGGTTTTATTGGATTCTAATTAGTTTAGTTTGTTTTATTGAAATAGGATTGCAATTTACATATATACCTAAACTTACTAGACATGGAAAGACGCGGACGCATACGACACATACGATGGATCAAAAATATTTATACCTGATATTAAAAGTAAAAAAAAATGAGAGTGTGTCACTTAAAAAATGGGAAAATAACAAGAGATAACAATCGATTGAGATAAATTCATAATGGAACATCGGAGCTAGCGCCATCGCAGAAAGAGTTGGAGCCAAGACGTAAGCACACAGTGCTTACTAAAAAACAGACAATCAAGAGTAAAAATTAGTTTTTTTGCAATATATTGGAAAAAAAAAACATGAAATAAAGCTCTCAAAGGTTTACCTCTAAAAATAATCAACTTGTAATTAGAAAATAATGGTGTGATTACACGCTTTATTAACGCCTTGTATAATTGGTATATGTCAAGATAATAAGTACATTATATGATCCTTTTGATCAAAACAGCCGAACCGTAGAAAGATTCGTGTGAACTATATGAATGTAAGTAGGTGAAAGGTCAACTAAAGGTTAAATAAGCCATGTTAGGTAACAATAGCGGTGCTCTTTTCCATTACTCACTTCACTTGACTTGATATATAAACCAAACTGAAATTCAATACGTGGTGTGCATATTTTATTACTTCATCATGACTAAATATAGTTATCATATTATATGGTTTGTCTTTTCTTACTTTTTAATTTTTAAAAGAAACATTTTATCAGAATTTTTTCATATGTGTAATTTTCAATGTACTATTTTTGATACGTTTAAAGAGTTTTGTGTTTAAGGTATTATATATTATCATCGTATTATGTATTAAAACGTAAAAAACATATTTTAAAGTAAAGTTGTGGTTTATTCCTAGTATGAATAGTAAATCATCATCATTGCCGTGCTCGTAAAGAAGTCGTAACTCCCGTCGATTCCTAGCAACTTCCCTCCATCTGCTGTACCTTAGAATCTTAAGGTCTTTTTCTACATCATCAATTCATCTTCAAGGCGGTTGTCCTATAAACCTTCTGCCCTCTGGGTTCAAAAATGTCAAGTTCTTCGTGTACTCATTATCATCCTAGCATTGTGTCCCTGCACCTGAATAAATTTTCCAATATGTGGATCTATGTATAGCTGGTATAATTCAAAGGCATATCTTCGACGCCATAGATCATTTTCATTTACGGCCCCAAAAATCTTCCGAAGTATTTGTCTTTCAAGAAAACCAAGTAGTATCTCGTCGGTTTGGGACAAAGTCCATATTTCAGCCCCATATATCAAAACTGGTCAATTAAGATCTTGTAAATGTTAAGCTTTACTGCACATTTTAGGTTTTTATTTCTCAGATATTTCTGAAGACTATGAAGGGTTCTGCTTGTTATTGCTGTGCGTCTTTTTACTTCGACGCTTGTCGTGTTCGATCCAAGATATACTCCATTCGTCAGAGACGAAAATGCCCTTTAAGCTCTAAAAATCGTACGAACAAGCTGAATTTTGCCGAGAATATTAATTTTCGGGCCCCAAAAAAGATCAAAAACAGTTTACCACTTTTACCTCCGGACTTCTCCCTAAAACCACCGGTCGCTCCAAGCGTTGTTTCTGAGAGAACGGTTGACTCTACGCAAAAATTGTTTATATACATTTTTGTTCAAAATTATCTTATTTACATTTTTTATTTAAAATATTTTTTTCTACGGCGAACAGATTCTTGGCCAATCGATTATTTTGCGTTTTTAACCCCCTACGAGGATGGTTTTAGTGGAAAGCCCGGGGGTAAAAGTGGTAAACTTTTTTTGTATTTTTTTGAGGTCCCTAAATTGATATTCTCTGCAAAACATAGCTTGTTCGTATGATTTTTGGGGTGAAATCTCTGAGGACTGGACTATAAATCATGGCTTTTATCTCACAAGTAGGTACTTAACCATAAGTTAATTTAAAATATTGTGAACGAACTTATTCTTCTTGTTTCACAAAAATATTTTCAAAACACGTTAAAATATAAAAAATTAAAGTTCTCAAAAAGCCAAAAGCTACATTAACATTTATTAACCAAAGGAAAAACCGAAGGACTGTTAAAAACTAGTTAAAATATTTTACCTTAGTCTGGAAACTTACCTGAAAAAAGAAAACGAATAATTAAAAAGTATTCTTAATACCTTATAATTGAAAAAAAAATAATGGTGAAATCATTTAAATGGTTATAACATAAATGACACAATTACCGAAACTAACAAAAAATAATTTTAATAAATTATTAATAAACTATTATAATAATAATAAACATTTAGTTTTTATTTTGCCTAATACTGAGGTGTTCATATATTTTATACAGGAGACATAGCAGGGATATTAGATGGTAGCTACTTGGTAGTTCGGGGTCTTTCCCGGGCTTCAGAAGGGCTACTGCCACTTTTGATTTGCGCCACAATTTTGAGATCTAGTAGGTAGACTCACATTTTTGTTTAATAAGTTAAGCACCCATTGTCTGGCTTTAGGCCCGAAGTGCTTTATCTGCTCCGTTAGGCTTTCATCCTTTTAATGATGTCCATACCCTTTTTGAGCTCTTCGTTAGTAAATTAATGTGCCTCTGTTGCGATTTGTATAAGCTTGTATACGTTTCTAATGCAACAGTTCTGTAAAGATAGGCGATATCCGGGTCTATCAATCAAAGCAATGCAGTATACTGAATTATGGCATTATTTGTTTTTTGCAGAAATCTTGTTTTTATTAATTTGTATCTCATGTTCATTCTTCGGAGTATCTTATTCCATACTACCAACTATGTAAATATTTTAACTATTCATTTATCAAACATGGATAAACTGAAAATTATCTGATAAAAGAATTTGATGCCAATATATATTAAAATGCGATTTATTCATTTAAGTCATATCTACTCGATCATGTATTCAGCTCACAACCATTCACCCTCGAGTAACTTTTCTCAAAGAACTCTATTGGCCTGCATTGCGATGGAATAAATATCACAAAAGCCACATTCTGTCTATTATAAGTTTAGAAAATTAATGGAAAGAGTTTCCGAGCAATGACCCAAAAATCGAACTTTTCCGGAATTATAAGATCATTATAAGACGGAGCAATGGTCAAAGGCGTAGAACAATTATTGCTTTAAAATTATGTCGGCAATGACCTCACCTTTGAAAATCTCCGTAGTTAACTTTTTTAACTCATAAATTATTAATTATATATTTGTTATATATTACTCGTAATATATTTGTTAAAAAAACAGTGATTTCTAAAGTTTTTGGATTTAGTAAGAACACTAGACAAAAAAGAGATAATAGTCCATCAAAAATTCTAGCTGAAAATCTATTTTATAGAAAAACAATGATTTCTAAAGGTTTTTACCACGGTAAGGTGCTACTTTAGATTTTTTCTTCATATAGATTGAGACATTTTGTCATTTTTACTCTCTGCTACATATTTCACTTAATACGAGTACCGTCTTTAAGAAAGCATTTTCCGTAACGCGAGTAATGTGAAATTTTAGGCATATTTCAAATGCATCGTATTTGTTGTCAAAACTCAAAATAGAAATTTCATGCTATAGGTTTTGAAGGTTCTAGTAATGGAAATCCTACAGCGATGGGCAAATAAAAGTGATAAATTTTATTAGTCTTATGAGAATCGTAAAAAATGGCAAAAGTGGGGCAACATTTAGTTATTTAACACATTTATAAAAACTGGCTTTTTTGCGGCAAAACACAGAAATTGCATACGAAAGCAGCACTTTTCACCTATAACCCAATTTTATTTTTATCGATAGGACAATCCCATCAAACAATATTGAATTTTTACCATCGAGTTACTTAATACAAATTTTATTAAAAAAATTGATTTCGTGCACGTACAACTAATTCCTAAAAAAACTGATACGACTCTTAGTAAGATTTAATCATTTTGAACAGTGTATTTGATTGGTCTGGCATTATATTATATTTATTATAACATACAAATAATAAAATAAACAAACAACAAACAATTGATTAAATATGTTAATTCATAAATTATAATAATTATTAAGGTCTAAATTTTGATATTATTTTGAATTCCTGCATTTTATAAAGAGTATATAAATGATAGTTTTTACATAAAATAGGGTTGTTGTTATGATTTTTATTATTATTAAGAAATAAAACAAACGACTTAACTCAACAATATATTAAAGCAATAATTGTAACCAAATTAAAAGATAACTGGGCACTACCAGAGGCAGCAAAATATTTTAACATAAGCAGACCCACAGTTTTTTTATTAATAAAAAATGGAGGGAACAAGAAACTCTTGAAGGAAAGCGAGGGTCTGGAAGACTAAAACTATACTAAATTTAAGTATGTAAAAATAAAATTAATATTTTGTAATATCTCCATCAGCATTGAGTCTTCGGTCCATCTGCGTGAAACGAACTATGAAATTGTCTTCTGTCAGAGAGCTCTTCCCAAACCTATTGTATACCGTGCTACAGCTCTTCAACATTTTGAGATATACAATTACGCCGATACAACCGTGTTATAATAACCTACCACATTCTCGATTGCGGTTAAGTCTGGGCTGTAGTTGGGCCATGGCAAGGTTTCAATGTTGTTATTCTGGAGCCACTGGTTTATTATATTTGCAGTGTAAACAGGACAATTATCTTATTGGAGGATACAATTATTACCTGCAAACAACTGTTCTACACTGGGAAACATGATGTTTTATAGACTATTTAGATAAGTCTGCCAACAAACCTGCCATCAATACGCCATATTATTCCCATTCCTCTAGATGAAATCCATGGCCATACATTGGCGATAAAATGACCAGCTGCTCAATATCTATCATTATATACAGGATTAAATCTATTATTATCTGGTCTATACACCTCAATTTTGCCCTTTTTGGAAGATTGAAAAATTTTCTCATCTGTAAATATTACCCAGTCCCAAAAATCTTGATTTTGTAGCTGATGGTTTAAAGCAAATATAAGTCTTGATTGCTTCTGTTGTGGTGTAAGAGCTTGTTTTTTGCTGCAGTTAGGTACCTAAGACGCGATGCTTAAATTCTGCGCCAAGTTGTCTTTTTTCCCGGAAACTGTGACATAATTCTTGCAGTTTGGGCATCTTCAAAAGGATTGTCTTCTAATCTCGCCGAAAGCGTACGATCTTCACGAGCGGTAGATATTTTCGGTCTTCCAGAACCTTGCTTTCTTTAGAGAGTTTCTTGTTCTCTCCATCTTTTATTAATACTAAAAACTGTTGTTTTGCTTACGTTAAAGTGGTTTGCTACGGCAGATAGTGACCAAGTATTTCGTTATAATTTTTGCTTTTGTTTTTTTGCTAGCATGTGGAGCCATTTTTTGAGGATGAACAAAATGAGTTCTTTGACAAAGTATTTATCCTTCAAAACACACTGCTCAATTTTCAACCAGCTGTACCTATTATTTAAAATCGCCGGTCGCATCAAGCGTTATTTCTGGAAGAACGGTTCATTCTACATAAAAATTGCTAATAAACATTTTTGTTTAAAATTACCTGTACAAATTTTTTTCTACAAATTTTTGGTAAATCGATTTTTCCGTTTCTCCCCTACGATGTTTTAGGGGAAAACCGGGAGGTTGGAGTGGTAAACTCTCTTGCATCTTCTTTAAGGTCCAAAAATTGACTTTCACAGCAAAATTCAGCTGGTTTGCATGACTTTTAGAGGTAAAATTTCTGACGAGTGAACTAAAGTAGAAATCAAAACATCAAAATAAACGTATATTTAACTAAAATTGTGGTTAATTTTCTTTCAACCAAGATAGTTCGTTTGAAAATACAATATTCTCGTTAATTAGGTGCTGTATTTAAAGCCAACATTTTCTCATTACCACTTGAAGAAGGCATCCAGATATAGACGATATTGTTACCTTGAGATAATAAGTGAAATATTTCTTTTTTGATCATAACAAAGATATTGTGGTTGAAATACAACACTTACAACAAAGCGCTTGGATTAAATCAGCAACAAGAAACCCTTTTGCAGATAGTTCAATAATGATCGGCACTTGCTTAATAGATCAATAAGGTGGCAAGTTTAGTGTAATGGATTTAACTCTTCTAATCAGCCACTTCATTCGATTCTTTGCTAAAAATTGTTCCACGACCATCTCATCATCATAATCATCATTCAATCTTCGCTTATCCACTGCTGGACATAGATCTCCCTCATAATTTTCCATCTATTTCGATCTTGTACCTCTTGCATCCAATTCACGACCACGACCATCTATTATCTCCTAATTACATAAACATACTTAAAAAATATATAAATACTTTATTTCTTGTTAAATTGTATTTACTTTAGGTTTGCTTAATAAAAATTGAAATAGTAGAAATGAAGTCAACAAGAAGGTAGAAAACTAGCACAAAAATAGGATAAAGTAAGTTGTAACCGATACTTTGGTTAATAGTAACTGCCCATTTTTTATATTACTGATACGACTATGATAACACAATGTTTAAAAACTAGGAAAACATTAATTTTCTTTGTCAGTTTGTCCGCCCGACAGACGGTTTGAAGTTCTTTTGGCCCAGAGCCATCCACATGCCCTAACCACTCACTAGATAATCTTTCTTTAACAAAAAGAATGATTTATTCGGCAAGGCATGCATTTAATTGCTATTATAAACTTCTAAAAAGAGATATGTTGTAAGATTTCAAAGAATTTAATGCCAATAACCGGAAAGAATCTGATACAGTCAATATTTCACATACCAAAATATCAGTAGCAGGTATTAGATCGACCCTACACCAAGAACCCAGTAAAATATTTACAGTGAGGTTCACAATTATTATGGAATAAAAAGTTTGCGAGAATAGTACACTTCAGAAACAAATCCTAAAACAGGTCGATTTATTTTTAAATTATTATGTTTTGAAATATATATTATACTAGTAACGTTATAGATGTAAATATTATGACGTAATCGATGATTTTTTTAAATGACGGATTTATGAATGATTTATTTTAAATAAATAGGGGTCGTGGGTCGTGTGCTAGCTCATTTGAGAGGTTATTTATTTATATGTATATTCAACGATATATAAAGATTATAGCACAACAAATGATAAAAAGTGTTTAAGGTACACAAAATGAACGGGGACACGGTACTCAAAATCGGAAGAGATCTGAGCATGGTTCTTTGTATAATTCTTACTAGCACAGACAAAAGAAAAATTGAAAAGAAGAAAAATTAAGGGGATGATAGCTATTAGAGTTAAATCGGAAATATGGGATAGACAGTAAAAAGAAAAAAAGTTATCAATTCAAAATCAGTCAATGATTCAATCAGTCATTCAATTCAATAAGTGATCAATCAAAAAAAGTGATTTGTATACAAATAAACAGTAAATAATCACACCTACCCCGTATGCTAATTTAGCAAACAGATTTAGTTGGACATATTAATTTAGATCTTACAAACAGAAATGTCCATTGACCGCAATCTCATGATTTTCATTGTAAACAAATTTTAAGTTTGTTTTCGAGTTTGAAATTAAAACTAAGTTCTTAAGGCGATAAATGGGAACTTATCAAAACTGAAAACTGATTACCCAAAAACAATTTGTTCTAAATAAAATAATCATTTTTTAATTTTGTTTATTCTATTTCAAGAGAACTAAAGTGCTCTACTATACTTGGGTCATGTGTTGTGAGGTGAAAGACATAAATTACTCCAAATCGTTGGAAGACGCCAGAACTCGTGGCTGAAAGACCTGAGGAGATCGTTTGACCGCTTCGAGAGGAGACGGCGCAATAAGAAGAAGAAGTGATTTTGCCCGTCGATGTCCAATCAATTGCCATCTGCAGTTACTCAAAAACTAAAAAAAAAAGAACGGCGCATGGCATTTGGGGAGTGCCAACAGAAGTGAATACTTCTTATAGCGCGTTATTACTATGTGGGTTAATGAAATTTTAAGTTTGCATATTACTGAATTGTTAATTTTTTTTATAATAAAACCACACTTGACGTTCTTTAAAATATAAAAAGTCTTAATGTTTTTCTTTAAAACTTTTGTATAACGATTTAAGTAACTTCTAAAATTTGTTAAATATTATATTGAATTTATTCATCATTTACATTTTCCGGAGTATCTTGTATTTATATTTTATTATTAATTTTGATTATAATTACATTTAATTTTATTTTACATAATTTCATTTAATTCTCTATAATTTTATTTAATTTCTAAATAATTTTAATAAATTTTATTTAATTGCATTTAATTTTATTTAATTTTAGTTTATTTTATTTTGGTAAAACGTTAACGTTAGTTAAAAGTCATTTTATTTTTATACCAAGTGTAAATGTAAATGTTTGTAAATCTTACCTTACACTTACAGTACCCAATCTATATTTCTAACAATTTTGCGAAAAAATTAATTACTGATGAAGTAGTAAAATTTCAGAGTAGTCAAATTTCTTTTCTAGCTGGCGTAGTTACCCAACCGGACAAACAGTGTAACTTGTCATCCCAGCCTTTTACATAGATAGATTTCTCTGCAAAAAGCAAATACAAGCTTTATACAGGGTCGAATATAAGTTACTGCTTTGTGATTTAAATAAAATTTGAACTACATGAATTAAATTATTAGTTTTTTTTTCGAATCCTTACAAGATTATTATAATTATTTGTAGAGGGTAGCTAAAATTATTTAATTTTTAATTAAATTCATTGACACTAAAACAAATAAAACTATTTTTCTCTTACAGTTCAAATTGCCACCCACCTGCCTCTTGGCAGTGACTATAACGACAACAACAATTTTCTTGAATATTTTGGATCATTTTTAGAGTTATGCTATGAATTTTCAACCCAATTATATTTTTAAAACTTGGATTTTATAATCTATCAGTAATTCATGTCGATTGGTAAGTTCGTTTTGTAAAAAATGCTATCTTTAAGCCGTAAGATGCAAAATATATACAATTCTATCTACGTTTACTTGTGTTGAGTATGTACCGCAGTCATCCAATAGGATTTATCTTTACTCCAATATCTGTAGTTTTGCCGATTTACTGTTCTATATAAACATAAGGTTCCTTCATCAAAAAAAAAAAAAAAAAGATTTGACGAATGAAGTGCGGATTTTAATTACATAAATCTTCCATTAGCAAAACTTCATTCAGAGATCATCCATTGATTTCCTGGACATAATGCATTTTATACAGAAGCTGTTTTTCTTTTTGAGTAAACGTAAGACAGACGTTTTAGAAATGTCATTTACTGGTGGACGACCAGCATTTGCAATATGTTTCACGTGTCCAGTTGTCCAGTTTATCTCTCGATGTTATAATTATCTCTGTTAAGCGGCTGATAGGTTTTCTTAGATCTGTTCGACTGAATAGAGATGTGGAAAGATCTTCGAGCCAATCGACTTCTATGAAATATATAATATACATTTGCAGATTGTGAATATACGATCTACGTTTTATTATTCTTACCAATTGTCCACTAGTTACCAAGAATATTTTTATGATCGTCTACTGTTAAGTTTCATTCCCTAATCAGAACCAACCAAAAAGTCTTAAATCAATTAAAATCAAATGTCATTTAGATATGTTAACAAAATTTAAATTTTTACTCTTCTAATAAGTATTGAAATATTCACTTTGTTTACATAGAATAATTATTCTAATAAATTTACAGTTTTCTCCTGAAGAACTCACAAAATCGTGACGAAATATTGAGACATAAAAGAAATAGAGTTTTATTTCATACAGACCGATTGCTGATACTATAAATCAATACATATATATATATATATATATATATATATATATATATATATATATATATATTAAAATAAATTATAAATTATTGTTAGAATTCTATATGTATATTAAAAAAGGTATATATATGTTATGACAATTTTTATAAATCGACACCTAAAGCTCAATAGGTAAACGCAAAATAAACATACCGAAAACTTTCTTTTTTTCTGTACGATAAAGAATGTAAGTCAACATTTAAAAATAGATTCAAAAGAAAATTAGTTGCCCGCCACTGCAAAACCTTGACTGTGATTTATGCGACACGAAATTGCAGGTGTAATTATTTTTCACTTTGTATGAGGAAGCTGGCTTTGCCTGAGTGTTGTAGTCGCTGTTTTTCTCTTTTTTATTTATTTTTTACTCGTTTATGCTGGTGTAATTAGAGGCAATTTTTCACTCCCTTCAATGTTAATCGCTATTGGGAGGAAATAAATAAAATTTGCCAATTTATGAAAATGAGCCATTTGGCAGATTCTGGTGTTTTGTTGGCAGTGTCGTCTCATTAAAATTGAAACCATAATTGGTTAATTATGTTAGTAAAAGAAAGAAAGGAATTAAGATTATCTTGCTCTTAAAGCATTAAAATATAAACATAATTATGAGGTAGGATTACAAATTACATAGAAGAAAAAACGTACTATGAGACAAACGGAACAAGTCAATATTTAACCCTCAACTGGCGTCGTGGTCTATTCTGTCCTTAACTGCGACCATTGCTGTCCATTGCTGCTGTCCATTTTTTATTTTTTTTTAAGTTTTTTTTTGTGAAACTATTAAAGACAATTCATTATTTCATTATAATTTGTAATCATTTAAGCTGGAATAAAACCATGTAAGCCCATTTTCTATTTATTTTTTATTCATAATGACAAATGCCAAAAAAATGTAACATAACTTATTTTTCAAGGTTTTCTGGCAGCAGATCATAATTTTTTACAAAAGAAATATAAAAAATAAAATCACTATTTCTTTCTTGATTTTTTCGTTTCATATAAAGAACAAGGAACTAAAATATACAAACTCTTTAATTATAATATATAATTATCAACAAAACTGTATTACTTTTGAACAATTTACAAGTAAGATTTTTCTAAATGCAATTTTTGGGTCGGGAACATTTGCCACACGACATTTTTGTTTTTTTTTGGTCATTCTTTCGATCACAGTTATCACATCTCTTTCGCTTCTGGTGTTATTTAATTCTCCCCTCTCTGCTTCAGGTAAAGCTTTCTTTAGTATTCTACTGATACCCATGCGAAGCTTCCAAGGTAATCGAAAATTGTACAATCTTATATTAAGGTATGGTTCTGTAAGTTGTCTTGCTCTTTTCTCTCTATGGCTTGGTTGTTTTTATAACATCCATTTAAACTATAACCGCCTTTTCTTTGATTATAAAAGCAAATGATTTTGTGTTTACCAGATTCTATGTCCTCAAATTCGGTATGGTGCATTGATGATATTAACACATATGCCTTCCCTTTTTTTTGAACGTAGGAAATTATAGTGTAGTCATTTGTAAAACCATAAATTGAAGATCCTTTAGCTCTGCTCCGACTTAGAAGGTGCTACAATAGGTATTTCCTTTTTGTTTCGCTTAAGCGTGCCAACATAGGTCAGTCCTTGTTTTTTAATGCATCCATGACTTCTATGGATGAAAACCAATCGTCTGCTGTGACATTTCGGTGTGAATTAGCAATTGGATTACACAATCTCAACACCGCTTGTGTTGGTTTTATGAAACATCCCTCCTTACCATAGTGGGTACTTGCGTCTGTTAGGGCATAATTTTCAGTCCATATTTCCGAGGTTTATTAGCTACGGATATGCGGAACCTACATCTACCGCAAAAGCCTATCAGCATTTCGTCGATACAACATAATTCTCCCATAGAAAAACAGTCTTGGCAATTTTTTACAAAACGCTGAAATTACCAAGACACTGCTGCAGTTCGATCATTAGTTTTACGTTTCTAATGTACGTTCTTCTCGATCATCTTCATAATAAAACCTAAAACCAAAGCAATAAAATATTTACACTAACTATTCAGTCAACAAAGTCTAGATGGCGCGGCCGGGCATAAATACTAAATTTGCAAGTTTTACATAGATTTAAAAAGTACTGGGGGTCTGTCTGACCCCTCCCGTCAGTTGAAAGTTAATACAATAATTTAAATAATCCAAAAATACCAGACTAAGTTCATAAGTTTTGAAGCTATTTTCTGGTGGCATTTTATTATTTACTATTTTTATTGTGGAGTAACCGCAATTTTAGTTTAACATCTTCATTTTGACGTTTCGATTTCCGAAATGAAAATTTAAACATCAAAATAACGCTTTAAACATCAAAATAACGCTATATAAACTAAAATGGCGAGGAGTTCCAAATAAAAACAGTAAATACGTAAATATAAAAATTAATTTTATAAATAAAATGCTACACCTACTGTTTTCTAAATGTTTATGAAATTCGCGTTTTTTGAGTTAATTCATCACAGAAGCATTTCAGCCTATATACTCGTATTGACTACAAACACTCATGATTATAAAAGAGGATAATTATACACATCTAGCTACTAAACTAATGCAAATAAAAAGAAGGGACACCATTTTTTTTTTAATTTTCACTCACACGTGTAATGACATCCATTTCACTTCCCCATTTTACTTCAACATTTATAACTCTAATGGTGAATGATTAGTTTTAAACAAATAATTCTATGGTATTATTGTTTGTCTGTTTATTACTTCTTCTATTTGTAATAAAGTTGCTGCCAATATTCGGCGCAGCTATAATCTCGGCACCATACTTCGCTATGTGTTATGCGCCATAATCTACCGCATAAGACGAAGTGTAGAGGGAACATTCGGCAATTATTTACTTTATTCGCACGCATCAGCAAATACCCGAATAGCAAATACGCCTATCCGCCCACTTGTTAGTTTTTTACATACTTCAAAGGACACGAATAAGCCGAATACACGCTGCATGTATGTGTCGACTGCCCACACTTCGCTCGCATCGGTGATTGTCTGACTGTTTAAGGACCTCCTCATTAACTCTGTTGGCTCAGGTTATTCTTAGTAGTCGTTTGTATAACCACATCTCAAAGGATTCCAAGCGTTTAATCATATCCTAACTTAGGGTCCGCGCTTCCACTCCATACAGTAGCATCGGAAAAATATAGCAATATCATTCGAAGGCGAAGGTCGATATTAAGATCGTGGCTGGAAAGTACGTTCCTCATTTTTACAAAAGTGGCGCAGGCTTGTCTGTGCGGCTTTTAATTTCTACGGTTGGATCCTGCCTGACATTAATATTACGGCCGAGATACACGAGTTTCTCTACTGCCCTCTACGGCATCTCCGACTTTTATACCGCCATCCTGTATAGTTTTGTGTGCTATATCATATAGAACTCATATATTTAGTTTTCTTGACGTTGAGTTTTAATCCATACTGATCACATGTTTGATCAATGAAAATTGTGCCCATTCACTGTTCCATTTTTGTGAAATGTAGCCCTATATCCAAAATGCACATAATCAAAAAAAATCGGTTACTATTACTTGCTGCTGAGACCACTGACAAATAGCTAATCATCGACTATCTATTCTTGATGTAACTGTATACGGTAGGGATGGCTTCATTGTATACGGAGGATTTTTGTTGTCGAAGTTTGACAGTAGTAGTATTGAGTACATCATATTGATTTTAAAATTTAAGACATTGTACACTGGCTACTACAAATATCATAGTGACACATTGGAGAAGACAAGATAGCGGGGACGTTTAAAGTTAATTGTTAAATTCAAATTAAAGATAATGTCTGACATGAAGGAGAATCGTATTTAGGAATATTTGCCACTTAGGTGATCAAGAGATACAAGGCTCATTAATAGCCCCAGAGACAAAGAGAATTTTGACATGATTACTACAATTTTTTAGCCGTTTTTTTTTGTAATTATATAAACTGTTAATAATAACAGTAGATTAATTTTAAAATTATAAACTAAAACGGTAATTTACTCTCCTTACTACATTACTACAAACAAATATTGCCTCGTTTCTATTTTCAGATAAAACTTTTGGTATTAAGTAAACTTTATTCTGAATCGGATTTCGTTTCCTAAACGTAAATCTATTTCTGAATACAACGTATGAGTATCTACTAGCGCATAACGTTTTGAAAACATACAACCTGTGGACGACAAATGTACCGAAATAAAATGCAAGAGTTCTGTCCTAGTTCCATGTATATTTGGACAGGAGAATAATCCTAGTCACACAACTCGGCAAGTTGTTGAAAATTTACGAGTACGGATTCTGTTAAAACAGTTTTATATTGAAAACTTTTATATACATAAAGAGGATAAAGATGTAAAATACCTTAATTATAAAAATAGAAGTGGAAACTTTTATATTTTTACTTTATTACTTTGTACAAAAATAAAAATACCTTTTTAGACTCGCTACCTTAACTCAAGTAGTTGGAGTGGCAAAAAATTGCAAATGAACGAAAGAATTATATTGTGGATTATACCTAGTCTTTAAGTTGCTGTATCACATATAAAAGGCAATTTTGTTATTTAGCTCTAGTTCATATAGACCAGGCAATTACTGATTTTCTAAAGACACTCATTGAT
Organism: Diabrotica undecimpunctata; assembly: GCF_040954645.1. NCBI lineage: Eukaryota > Metazoa > Arthropoda > Insecta > Coleoptera > Chrysomelidae > Diabrotica > Diabrotica undecimpunctata. The sequence continues at coordinate 141,810,536 of NC_092810.1, read as the reverse complement.
ACAGGTATCTAACAACTATTTTTGATAAATTTAGTGATAACAATGTAATTTTCAAAATATGTAAATGATTAAACGTAACTTTTTACTTATAAACAATATATAAACAATGCAAGATTGTTATTATTGTTAAATACTTAAGGCAAAGACCGGTAAATTATGTGGAAAAGTGACATAATTTTACTGAAAAAGCATAGACAATTCTTTAAAATCAGAGCTTGTAAAGTTATTTTTGTTAATTTGTTACTGAACTATTGCAAAAAAGCTTGAAAAGTCGATTTTTTGAAGATTATTAATAACTTTTCTAAAAATGCTCAACAAACTTATTTTCGCGTGAGAATAGGGACAATATCACAGGTATTTAGAAAGAAATCTGTTAGAGCCCGTTCTCACTATGTCTGTTTTCTCGGAACGTCTAAAGAGACGGATATGCCAGTGACAATACAATTTATATGACACTGTTTACATTAAGGCGGTTCCGAGAAAAAGACGGAACCGAGTTTTTAGACGGACGTTTTGCCATTTGCCACTGCGAAGAGCCGTCTAAACGCCCGGATCGGATGTAATGTGAACGGGTCTGCCAATCAGACGGCACCGATGTACTTCCCTTCATCATTTCGGCTTCTACGCTCATGAAAAATGGAGTTAGATACGTCTGCATTGATATCGCTTATCGAAAATAAAACTGTCTTGTGGGACAAAACGTCAGAAGGATATAAAGATAAAAACTTAAGATTAGCAGCATGGCGCGAAATATGTACAATATTAAATCCTGAGTTTGAACAACTTGAAGAAAAAGAAAGAAAAGAATTTGGTGAGTTTGTTTAAATTTTTTATTTACTAAGTAGGTAGGTATACGATGAAAGCACATTCTTCTTGAGATGAATATAGGTACTTATTCTATTTTTTTAGAAATTTGTGAGCTATAAGTTAATCAATGTATAGAAATATTTTTGTTTAAAGTGACATAAAGGTTATTTTTTCTTTTACTCGATATAAAAAACTACCTGTATTTGGATTTCTGTCAAAACTTTAATTTTGCCAAGTTCTAGGGATGTACAAATTTTTGTTAGAACACCGTGTAAGTATATAAATAATATGTAGGTAAAAACATATTCATAAAGCTACTTCCTGCCAAGGTATTGAACCAATATCAGATACGAAGTAATCGGCCAATACTGTTCGAATCACATTCGCATTAGGACCGAACACCTCTAGTTTTTATATTGGGATGTGTTATTTCATCTTTTTCCGTAGAAATTGGGTTTTGGCTATGCTCTAAATTAATATCGTCTTTATCTCTAACAAAGTTATGTAAACGTGTACAAGCTTTTTAAAGATCTATCGGCCGATGCAGTATTCTCCATTTGATGGCTAGAATACCAAAGGCACATTCAACATATCTTCTAGCGCGGCTCAAGCGGTAGTTAAACATTTTTTTCTTATGATCTAAATGTGTACCTCCATAAGGTCTTAAAAAATTCGATGTCACACCAAAGCCTTCGTCGCCAATAAGTACAAACTTATTTTCATCATATGTATTTTCATGTAACGTCTAGGCTTTGGTATATTTAATGAACCATCATTTAACTTTTGCCAAAACGTACTATTCTTTAGTATCGTAGAATCACATTCCTTCCCATATGAACCCACACTTATATAGTTAAATCGGTATTCTGAATCGACCACAGCAAGTAATACAAAATTATCCTCGACTTAATATACAAAGAGAAGCTACACCGGATATAAACGTCATACATATTAGAATAATAATTAAATAGATAACAATAGTAAAAAATTACTTACGCATATCTACTCGATATAATTTTTAATGTACTTTCCCCCCATTCTTGGTACTCAGCGACAAGAACTCCTTTAGTGCGAAAACTACAGTGGGAAACTAATCTGTCCTAATCTTGTTCCGGTAGGAACCAGCTTCCATATCGACAGGTAACCAGAGACACTAAAGGTGCAGACTTTTCTCTTTGTTTCATCTTTCTCTTCTTCTTCATTCTATAATAACATCAGTTTTTCGAATCCCCTTCCCCCTTTTCCTTCCGAAAAGAAATCAGACCCTCCCTAGATGTGTGCCGTTATTAGGTATACATCGTAGGACAAGCCCTAAGACCTTCTGCAAGAACATCCTTCCAGACTGCGCGGGATGTCCCCATGTTTTGTTCTCTAATGAACTCATCCGGGGATATTCAGCGTCGAAGAGGGGGTGGTTTTAGTTGGTAGGCGACCTGACAGGGGCGCACGATGGGGCCCCGGATTTCGTGTGAACTCTGTGCCATTCTCGTGTGGTCCCGCCTTTCTGGTTGAATCCAACAGTACTAGGGACACCTTCTCTAGTCGGTTTCGAACCTTTTCACCTCATTCCAAAAAAAAGTAATACAAAAGAGAAATACTCTTTGTAATTAAAGAACATAGAACCACTATTGCTTGGTTTTATAATTCTAATGTGTTTTCCGTCGACGGCTCCAAGGCAATGAGAAAAGTTAGCTTTTGTTTCAAATCCATTTGCAATGGCCTCCCATTCTCTCTCCGAATTAGGCAACTTCATGAAATCTGTGTGTAATCTGTTCCAAATAATGGCGCTCATTTCTTTTATTATTTTACTAATAGTAGAAACTCCTACCCTATACGAGTAGTGGAGTTCCCTAAACGAACACCCAGATGCAAAATATCTAAAAAAAATAATCTAAATAAGAATTACTCATTATTATGTATTAATTTGTTTGCAGGACAATTTGTCTCGGATAAATGGAGCAACATTCGAGACACATGGCAAAAATCTATGAAAAAAAAAGAAAGATGAAAAAAGATCTGGATCTGCCGCTAAAAGGTCCCGAAATTATGTGCACGAAGAGCAATTGATGTTTTTAAAAAAGGTTTATGAGCCGAGACCCACCGAAGAGTCAATTCAAACGTCAAGCACCGTACCGAGCACCGAAGAAAATGTAGAACATTGTCCGAGTAGTAATAAAAAGTTTTGTACACCGACTCGTAGGAGTACGAAAGACAAAGAGATCGATGACAAGATAGCTAAATATCTGGACTCTAGGAAAAAACAGGAAAAAGAAAATCCTAATTTATTATTTTTCAAAGGGATGCTACCTGCCGTGGATTCGTTCACGATGGATAAAACTTTAAGAGTTTCAAGCAGGAGTCTTACCTCTGATACAGAAAATTAAGGGCAAAATAGAGTAGGTTACCAAACATATGATTTTCAAAACACTGGCTGGCAAGATCAATATCGTGGGTACTATACACAAAATCCAGTTAACCAGCAGCCGACAGCTTTCATACCATCACCGTCGCCCACCTCTCAAACATCTTATCAAGCCAACCAGCAGTCGACAAATTTCATACAATCTTCATCACCAACTACTCAATCATCTTATCATTCTCAACGGATTCCACCTTTACCAAAAATATCCTACTCGATGTGGAGAACGATACTCAACTCTGCAAGCCATCATTTATATATGTATCCAAAAAATTCCAAATTCTGCCATAATTACTGACTATCTCAGTGCATGACATACGATAGAACAGTTATATACAAGTAATCCCATAAGTATTTTAATACTCGTAAAAGAACAATTACATTTGCCAAAAAACGCGAGGCAGCAAGTACGCTGTATATGGGTTGCATCACACATTGGACATCAAGAAAACGAACAAGTAGATTTTCATGTCAGGGAAACAATTAACAGTGCCTCTTAAGTATTGGTGAACTAAGTGTCTGTTTCCGACTACAAATCGTTACTTAAAGAAAAAGTGACAAATGAATGGAAAATCGAATGAAATATTTTACAATTAACTCTACACATCGTAAAGCCCTCAACCGAATCTTGGTGCGAGATTAATTTGAATCGCCAGCTGTTTGTTAACCTAACCCGTTTACATTAATGTAACACATATCTTAATAGAGTGGTCTAAATATATTAGTAAAAGACAAAAATATTCACTACCTAACAATATAAAAGCAGTCTTAGGAGCACATTGTAAATTTACAAACATGTTTAATTACTTGAAAGATATTAATGTTTTAAACACACTGTAACTATTACACAAATATACAAATTGCAAAATATGACATTATTACCTAATTGTAAACCTAGCAATTAATCAAAAATACTTTTTAGATTTGAGTATCTATGTGTTAACTATAGTACAGCTAAGAACCCAAAGTGGTTGATGATGATCAACGAAATAAAATAAAGTAAATTTTGCTATTGTTTTTGACTCGATTTTTCAACGTTTCAGAATCCAAGAGTCAATAAATAAATAATTTTCATAGTGAAAAATGACCTCAGTAAAACCTGTTGTAGTTTGCCACTGCTCTCGTTTCTTTCATGATAACTTACTCCGAAAAGTCGTTTGTCATACTTAAGGGTAGTTTTTAGTTGATTCTCGATTCTGCAAGAAAGTTTTGATTGATGTTAACCAGTTATCCGGACAGGCTCAATCCAATTACATTTCTTAAAAGTTGAGCGCAGACTCATTTTTTTGTTTTTATCGCGAGAAAGAAATTTCGAAGTTTGATGTCGTCTGTAGATACAGCTGCGGGCGATTTTGATAAGAGAGTAAAAATACTGGTCATATTTTAAGAGTAAATGACACCGACAAGAGAGAAATCAAAAAGATAATTTTTCATATAATTGAATATATTTGTCCCTATAGATTTTTTAAAGAAAGAAGGTATGCAAGGTATGCAATACCCTTTTTAAAGTTTCTAAACAATTTATGTCTTCCATCATTCCGAAAACATGCAAGGATCTTTATGTTTATTTAGAACATTGTGAATATAATTGAACGTGATTTAATTCAGAAACTTAAAAGCTAGATTGCAAAAAACAATCCGTGTTTAAACACGGATGTTCTTTTACTTTTAAATTATTTACTATACTTTGCCATCCATTGAATTTATTTCGTGAAAAATGCTGACGGTGTTTGACATCCAATAAAATTGTTGTTGTTCATATTCGTCAATTAATTGCAAGCACTGTTCGTTATTCCACTTTATTCTTTATGAAAAAATTTCGAATTAAACAATTTTTAAATAAAATTAATCTGAATATATTATGCAGGCACAACCGTAAAGGCGCGTACTGACTTTTGGACGGTGGATTTGCTCAGTTTGGACTTCGGTATTTGTGAATGTAGCGGGTATGCCCGTACACTGTACAGATTGATTTTAGTTAAAAATTGTTTTATCTCGCTTTTTTTTCTGTTTTAGTATACTATGTGAGTTTCCTTGTTTACAATAATTGCGGTAAATAAAATCACTCGCGCAATCTTGTGTGCGCGCACAGTGTGCATGCGAGTTAATGTGCTCAAGTCAGTAAGCCCCTTTACATTCGTAACTACTGTCAAAACTGAGCAAATTGACTATTAAATATTCTTTGATGTCGTTCAGAAATCGACTACGGACGCGTAGCATTCCTACTGGTTAACTTTATGTGGACACACGTACAGACCTAACCATTTTTGCGCAGACCGCGTTCGTTGGAATAAATTTATCAAGTCAGTACGCGCCTTTATGTATTTATTAGTGGTCGAACTCTTAGACCTATACAAAAACAAAATATGTTTTACTTTAGGATCTGTTAATAATAAACCCTAATCAATTTTGTATGAGACATCCTAAATGTGTTCCATTAGGTTTAAAAACTGTTGTATGTCAAACAAATTACTACCCAATTTCCGAACAGTTCAGTAGACTCAAACTTCTGTAACTTAATAGGAGCTCTCTGTGTATTTGAACATTCTCTTAAATTCGTTTAACTAGAGAAACTTGAGATTGCTCGATTTTAGCGTATAAAGCAAATTTCAAAGCATATGGTGTATCTTGTTTGCATTCGAATGTGAACAGCTTGAGATATTTGCTAATAAATTGACTAATCAGGTCGATTCCCTTCTAAATATTTATACTCAGCTGCAGTTTCATCTCGATTTATTCCAATGCATTGGAATTTGGATATTTACACGAATCGGGGTATGCTATTAACTTTCATGTTCGCGAAAGGTAATTATCAGATAAACACACTAGGAATAGGCGCAATATTATACTTCAGAGCGGATAATGTTTAACACATTCACGCTTTAATATGTAATTTTATAAAGTTCTAGGTTCGAAGGCGGCTTAAAATATCAAAGAGTGTACTTTACAAGATCGTGCCTTTTTTTTTACTTAAAAGAAGACTATTTTAAATATAAGACATAAATATGGGTTTGTACGTCGACTTTTTTCTTAAAATTATACTCTGGCAAGAAAATAGGGAGGGTGATTCATTGTTAAGAACCGATTTTTAAAATTGCCAACTGTTGGGAATTTATACAATTCCAGCGGCGTGGTTATTTCAGTATTTTTTAGCAGGAGTATCAGTGGAGACAGTCGAATATATTGTGCTTAAGATACACAAATCAGCGCAAATGAAAATGTGTTGAGTTGGATGAAGCCCAAAAAATATCATCCGCAGAACTCTACATTTATTTTTCTTTGAAAATAGGGCTCCAACTTTCACATCTATATTAAGTAAAATAGGTGAAATAGATAATTTTTCTAAAATGAGCCATGAATTATTATTGCGAAAAGCATTACAAGATCTTAACTTTCGATATATAAAACAATGTCGGAATTCCATTTTACTCGTATCAGATAAGGAGGAAATCTTAATTATCTAAAATAAGTTTATTTTAACGTTTTGACTTACACTTTCAAAATCATTTTTAAAATATGAAACATGAATTAATGTTTTGTATTTGGGGAACGATTTTCGAAGTAGAAAAACAAATAAAAACAAACTATTGGTAATGTTATGTGATTTTTTTAACAATTTATAACCTTACATTTTACAGATATAAAAAGTTTAGACGATTATTCCGCTAATTGAACACTTTCACATTACAACAATTTGCAGTTATGGAATGTAAGATATAAGGCCAATCAAATTACATAACGAACTAAATTACAGCTCTACAGTGTTTGTGTATTATCGAAAAAATCTTCAGATTAAAAGTATATTAACTTTTATCATCGCCTTACGTTTTACGACTACACCGCTGCGGGCTTATAAGGCGTATATCCAATAAAACAACATAGATTGTTTTTACAAACACGTGAGAACGGCTCATACGAGGATAATAAGCCACGTTTAGGCTTAACCGTGTACGGTAACCTTCTGTCAAAAAGAGATTCCGTGGGCTTTTATCTCCAACCAGATATGGACGTCACGTATGTACGCCGTTTGTCAGTTTTTGCTTCTCGCTGGGACGTCTCTGGTCTCTGCATTGTATCATACCCGATCACCCGTTTGATAGGCAAATACGCAGCATGCTGGCTTTACCTAACCTCGTATATATTGGGGGAAATGGAGTTTGGTGTTCGCAATTTCCGTTTTTAGATTTAATTTGATGTTGTTGGCCCTTGGGTAAAGGCAGTTGAATGTTAATTACTTTTTTTAAAACAAAAATACCTTTTCCTGCTGCAAATTACATTAAATGTTATTTCACAATAAAACTAACTGTGATACATAAATCAGCGATTTTCTTAAGAACGAATGGACTATGTCGTTTATGTCTTTGCAAAATACGAGTAAAAGCAACGCTAGTTTTAGAAAATGTGGTTATAGTTAATTAATCAAATTTTAATATATATTGGGCAGGTATTTGACACCAGTCTTATTATTGATACAGATTGGTTTCTTTTTAATAAGTAGCATCTTTAGTCTACAATTTTATTGTAATTTGATTTTTTTATTAGAATTTGTGTTTTTTCAAAAATAAAAGAATGGCTATTTCCAAAGAATGTTAGGCGAAGGCAACAGTGTTGGGCTTATTGTTTCTTATATGTACTATATTTGTGTGCAATAATGTAAATATGGATGTGTCTGTCCAATATATGATGACGTATAACCATTACAATCTACTTTATAAACTACATACATCTGATTGACTGTCTTTGTTGACAGTAGTATCTTTTAGTTTTTTATTTATAAGTACACACAAGACACTTATATTGTTTGCTTAGAATATTACTCACTAGGTGTTTCTTTGGAGGTATATAATTGAGTTTTTTAGACGTATAAAACTTTAAATTGGACTGACACACATTTTTTTAAATTAACATAAAAGTAACGTTATTCGCAAGATAATCTTTGTCATTTTATTTAAATATGATTTCTGGCATAGGGTTGTCGCGGCCCGCTCGAAGGTATTCCAATCTAGAGATCTGTCCACAAATTTTGAAATTATTTCTGGCTAATCAGCAAAGACTAGAAACTTTACATACTTTTACAGAAAATATTATTAAACCGCACAATATTGAAGACTCCTAACGTCAAATTAGTCGGTCACCAATTGTTTTCTTCAACAAATCCATTTTGACTCAAGCTGTGTGAGATGATGCTGTCTTGTTTATACCACAGCTCCTACACATCAAGGTTATTCAAGTAATGAACGAAAAAGTCAGTGATCGTGACTGTTTAGAGGTTATTATTGATTTGTAACGTCCTGGCCAACTTCGATTGGAGAAATACGGATCAATAATTCCACGAACCCATAAAGAACACCAAACAGTCGGTTTTTCTAGACATAATGATATCTTAACATAGAAGTGAGGACGATGTTCTCTCGAAATATAGCAGTTTCGCTTACAGCTCTTTAACCAACTTCTCTTCTTTTTCAAAGCCTGTCATCTATCGAAGACTGAAAATACTGCATTCAAACCGTTCCCTTAGGTTCTTAGGCCAGGAAATTCTTCATTTTCTCACATTTCGTTTTCTTTGAATTTTGTCTTGCTTAATAAGTTGTAAAAATGAGTATTTTTGCTCTCTTATCACATGTCCCAAGTACTAAAGTTTTCGGTGTTTGATGGTTAATATGATTTCTGCGTCATTTTCTAGTCTTCTAGTTCCTTTCACGTTGACAATCTTTGAGTTCATGATTTTCATATTTTTCTTAGTTGCGTTCTGCAAATCATTGTTGTTATCCATAATTAATATTGTATCGTATGTAAAACGTAAGTTATTTTGACGGACTCTTATTTTAAGTTCAACCAACAATGAGCTTCAACACTAATCAAAATTCGCCTACGGATATCAAGATGAACAGCAATCTCCTTTTAGCAGCACCCAAGCTTAGTTGTTAGCTAAACGGGACAGACACAACTTTAACTCTTGTGAACGATGGCAGATGCACTTCCTCTATGTTACGTTGTATAGCAGCAATAACTTCTTCTATACGCAATGTACGACGTCCCCAGGGTGATCGCCTGGGTCTACACCGCTGTCATTAGGCCAATGCTAACTTACGGAGCTATTGCTTGGGTACCAAAAGTGCTACAGGCAACAGCGATTAACAAAGCGGATGGCTTGCATAAATATAACAGGTGCCATGAAAACAACACCAACTGCTGCAATGGAGTTGATCATTGGCATCGCGCCTCTAGATATATATGTCAAAGAGGTGGCGCTAGTGACAATGATGCGACTGCGCTCAGCTGGTGCAAACCTTGATGTAGGAATGGGACAATTGAGAACTCGTTTCTGGCGGGGAGCGCTGGATACGTTACCACTGCTACAGGCAGGCTGCGACTCAATTGAACCAAAGTTTGTCTTTAACAAACCCTACAAAATTGAAACAAGACAGTGTATGGAGACAAACGTGGCAAATGCCTATTGCATATACACCGATGGCTCCAAAATGAAAGAAGGCTCAGGATGCGGGATATACTCCAGATCACTGAACCTAAGAATAAAGTGGGGTATGGGCAAAAATGCCAGCGTAGTTCAGACAGAACTGACTGGTATCTCCATAGCCGTAAGAGAGATCCTGAGGTGGGTTAAAGGACACAATAGGAATAAAGGCAACCACATTGCTGACCAATTATCTAGGAAGGCGGCAGGCCTAAGACTCTTAGGACCTGGGGATCTTTTTGGTTGGTCAACTACAACAATCGCGGAAATTGTCAAATGTCACTCCCATACGCAAACCGTAAAAAGATGGGAAGAAGGGAAAGGATGTAAACTTGCCAGGGTAACACTAAGTAACCTTGAAGAGTCAACATCAAAGAAGTACTTGGGAATGACCAGGAAAAATCTACGTTTGGCTGTTGGTTTTTTAACTGGTCATGTCAACTAAGCAAACACCTCCACACACTGTGGCTAGCAGACACACCTCTATGTAGGAAGTGTGAACGAGAAGACGAAACTGTAGAGCATGTCCTATGTGAATGCCCAGAGTTATCGTTAATACGAGAGTACGCGTTCGGCGAGTCCTGTCCCGCACCTGCCCACATAAGAGAGATGTCTCCTGGTGACTTGTCCACCTTCCTAGAAATGTCAGGATGGACAATGAGCTAAGGGTGACAGCTCCCTGAGAGGATGCACAATGGGTCAATTGTGGCCTAAGTGCTGTGAAACTTAACTCGCCCTCCCTACTCTACAGATACAGATACAGAATATACGACGTCTCTATGCATGCGTGTTATCATTTAGAGTAAACGTACTGTGAAAACGTTCTATTTATAGAAAAACCATAATACGTTTTGCTTTTTTAAATTTTAATAAAGCTTTCTCAGTTCACTACAAATATAATGAAGAAGTTTATAAGTAAACGACTACAATGACGGATTTCTATACTTATACTCTATACGGCTTCATTTGCTTTTCTTGTTGCAGACACTGTGACGTGCTTTGTTTAGAAAATGAGTATATATTTTATCCCTCTTTGGGTCGTCACTTAACAGTGCGAATTGTCGAAAAGGGATTAATAGAAATATACGAAAATCATGAAATAATTTGTTCGAAGGAAGGTTGGGAATAGCGAAATAATATTGGACTATTTGTTGAACTCGTAATAAGGAGTTTGATGTGATTCATATTTCTGTGTAAGACGGTAAATAAATTATTAATAAATTTCACTCAAATTACTAATATCGGACTGACAGGTGGTACTTAAAGGTACTACCACTACTTAAAGCTGTGTCCACTCACCTTGGGAAACAACTAAGTTTGGGTGCTGCTGAGATTGGTGTTCATATCGATTTTCATAGACGAATTTCGTTTAGTGTTGAAGCTCACTGTAGGTTGAACTCCAGAGAGGAGACCGCTAGGGTATTTAAAGAAGACCTCTTGAATTCAATAGAGAGTATATTTATTAATGGAAACATTTTGGATGTTAAAATGAAGAAAAGGAAGTTATGAAGAACTCATATTAACCATCAAAAACCGAAAACTTAAGTGCACGTGGTAAGAGGGCATAAATACTCATTTCTACAACTTATTTTGTAAGATAAAATTTGAGGAAAGCGCAATGTAGGGAGATAAGGGCTTAAAAATTTAAGGGAACGGTTTGGATGCAGTCTTACCAACTAGTAATCAGTGTATTAACGTCTTAGAAGACTGTGACTCCGGAAGCCCTGAAGAAGACATCAGAGAGGATGGCGAAAGCTCGGCGCAGTGATAATCGACGCGGATTAATGCGGAAGCCTGGTGAGTTTAATATTAATTTTTATAATAATATTGAACTTAGTTTTAGGTTTAATTGTACTAACCGCGGAGATCTTTCCGAACACACGCACACACACACACACACACACACACACACACACACACACACACACACACATATATATATATATATATATATATATATATATATATACAAATGCTATTCTAATTATCTTATTTAAAAAAAATTAAGATTCGTAAAATCCTTTTTCTACCCCTTGGATATCATCCACTTTCCCCTACTGGTAATAAAAGCAACGACCGAGCCAGTTGCGTATAAATATTACGTATGTTTCATTTGGTTTTTTTTTGTACTTAATATAGGGTCGAGTCATCGAGGGTTTCAAACGTGTCACTTTTAAATTAAAAAATGTGAAACAATGGAAAATATTTTGATATACAAAAAGGTATATTTGAAACCGACCCGCGAAACTTGATGTTTTAATGTGGTATCTCCATGAACAAAGAGAAATAAGAACAAATTAAAAGAAATATGTGAAATCTGGATATCTTTCTCGATTGACATTAGATTTCCCTAGAATTTATTAATCAGAGAATCTTATCCTATTATACAGAATAGAACAGAACGCAAATTATAAATAATACACTCTAGTAGAGTTAAAAGATATATTAAAATAATAACATTGACAATTATGATCGAAGGTAAAAATATCATAATTTTATCAGTCGAAAGAGGCTAAAATAAATATGGATACACCAAATATTTCATATGAACACATCATATACGAGTAGTTCACGCCGATTTGGTTATGAGAAAATTTTTCCATGAGTCCCCAATACATGAATGTGGGCAAGAAGCATGCAAGGACAAGAAAAAGATGTAAACTTCTGAAGCCGTGATAATATCTGAGTGATGAAGCTTGGGTACATTTCTACGATCCAGAAACAAATCAGCAATCGATGAAATGGAGACACCCTGGTTCTAAAAGTCCTAAAAAATTTCGTATTTAAAAATATGTTTTAAAAATATGCTTACTTATCCTTAAAAAGATCCTTAAAAAGTAATCATGATGGATTGATTTTCTAGTTAAAGGCAGAAGAGTAACTGAGAATTACTATTCAACGTTATTGACCACTCTGAAAGCAAAAACTGATGGAGGGAAGTAAGCGGACACTTTCGTTTTCGCAGTACAACATCCATTCCAACATCCTTAGCAGGTACCATGTATTCCGAAGACTCTTGCCATTGTCACAAAGTAACGAGTTTTGTCAAATTATATAAAAAATTTTCACAAAACTGAGGAAGGCGTTGATAATCCCCTCACCGAGCACCAGGTACTTCTTTGGCTCTTGCCGGTATCATATTCGTGTTCAGCGACCTCAAAAACCTCCAAATAACAAAATTTGACCTATTTTTATAAATATTCATTGAGTTTTTCACTAAATTTTTTAACTTCGAACACCCACTTAAAACTGCACTTTTAAAATGCATTTTTCTAATGCACAAATGCAGTTTCTTATTTCTGTATGATTGGACAAGGATTTTTTACAAAGTTTGTAGAGATTATTACGAATTAAATGTTCCTTTCTTCTTCTTCTTAGCCTTTTTTCGCCCATGTTTGGATATAGGCCTCTAACAACTCCTTCCATGGATCTCTATCCTAAGCAAAATACTTTCAATTTGTTCCGGCTATTCTTTTTATGTGGTCCATCCATCTCATCTGTGGTCTCCTATTGGCCGTCTACTTTTATAAGGTCTTCAATGTTGTAGTGTGACGTTTTAACGTTGGTCTTTTTGTCTAGCAGTTTGACCTGCGAATCTCCATTTCAAGCTCCAAGCTTACCTAGTCGTTTCTCTTTTTATCTGACAGTCGTAAACCTAACATTGTCAAGTTTCAAAATTTAACCTAGGTAGATATATTCCTGGACCTGTTCTGTTTCAATTCTGACCAATGTTTAGTTTTGAAGACATCTTCTAGGGCTAGATTAAAAACCTTTGGAGATATTACGTTGCCTTGCCTAACTCCTCTCTTAATGGGAATGGGATTTATGGGTATGTTCGTCTAGTTGTACTATCATAGTTGCATTTTCATATACATTATGTATTGAATGTTCCTTAGTTTACGAAAAATCTACAGAGCTCATTTTCCCGACTAATGGAAAAAACGGGTTTACTTTTAAATTATTAAAAGATATATTTAAAAAAACCTTAGAAATTATAAAATTATTTGAAACATTTAGAGAGAGTTCAAGATATTTTTTTTCCAAAGTTTTTTGTATTTAAACTAACCATAAACATAGAGAACTACCAAAGGATCAAAGAAATGTATAGAAGGAAAGACTGAACATTGTCAAACATTAACTAAAGAAGCTCTAAAAGCAGAGACAAAATATTAAAATAAACTAAATTGAAAGCCGATAACAATAAAAACAACAGAATTTAAAGTCGAAAAGTAAAAAATTTTCTTAAGCTATTCGCAAAAGAAGTATAAAAAGTACCTATGTATATTATATTGTAAATTTTTTGGAAGTATTATTTAGCTGATGACAATAATAACTGTTTCGTACAGTAAAACCGTTGCAGGTGTATATTTGCCGGTAATACCATTCGGGCACCTTATTCTTGTTACTTCACATACAAATTACACTCATTAAAACGTTTAACAATAACCAAGTCTCACGACATGAAAATGTGTTATGTGCATTTCACCATATAAATACGCTAAGATCAAACAATTAATGTGAAATCCTTTTTTTACTCAACCCACTTACTTTCGATAATAACAACACTTGTCTTATCAACAACACAATATCCAAAAGAAACTTGTAGAGTTTTAGAGTAACAATAATTTCAAATAATATGAGACCTTAACCATCTCTGCTGGTCAATTAGGAGATTTAATTTATCAGTACATGTTGTGAGACCGCTTCCGTAGGAAAAATGTGTCTGAGTCGGTTTTTTGTGGATTCTTGTTAAAAAATATCCTGTTAAAACACATTTAGCCGGGGTGCCGGGCGAAATGTTTGGCCAGAAATTGTTTAAACAATATTTTTAACAAATTCCAAAAACACCTTTTTTGCTCGGGAAAACATTTTCCGTGTTTTTTGTGCCATTTTAAACAAAATAATGTTTCTTGTAATATTTCTCTAAAGTTGACAGTTTTTGAGTTATAAGCGATTTAAAATATAAAAAATGCGAAAATATGCATTTTTGGGGCTCAGATAGGCTCAGGCTTTGAAAACTCAGATATAAATTATTATTTTTGAGGTTGCCAAGTATCCAAATTCAAGTTTAAACATTCAAATTCAAGATTCTGAAGACCAATCGGAGCTTATTTCAATTTAGACGGTTATTTTTTAATTGTTAATTATGGGAAAGGGCCTGCGTAGCGCAAGCGGTAGGATGCTTGACTCGCAAGCCGGTGGTCCGGGGTTCGAATCCCACCGCCGGCAAGAACATCTAGACATTTTAAAAATGTCTATAGGCCCCAGGTCGACTCAGCCTGAATAAAAATGAGTACCTTGGGTAAAACCAGGGGTAATAATAGACGGTTGAAGCGTAGCACTGGCCATGTTACCTTCCTTGTATACCGTAGGCCCTAGATATAGCAGACTACCCTGCTATACTCCCAAAGCCGCGACAGCGGTATAAAACGGGAGACTATTATTATTATTAATTATGGGAATCCATCCGATGTTCAATCCAAGGCGGCGGTGGCTTCACTGGGTTAAATTCGATAAGTTACCGACCACAAAAATGCACTAAAACAGTAAAAAATATTGTTATCAATAAGATTAACAGAGCAAATATTATGTCAATTTGCTTACTCGCTAACCTTCGGAATCACATTCCGATCTACGTCGTCTTTAAGAAGATATACTACAGTCATATACGTCAGACTACAGTCGCAAATTAAATTGTTAGCTAGAAAGAACACCACAATATCGTCATTCTGGCTTTACAACATTATGTAAACTGTAGCCTCCTCAAGAATTTTCCTCCAGTCTTCCCTATTTATATCTTTCTTCTATTAAACGCGTATCCTTGTTCCGAGTCTTCTTCTTCTCATCTGCCCAATAGGTCGATCAAGAAGAGTTCGGTGCCATATTGTAACGGTGCCGATGTCAAAATGACGGTTGTTATATCTTGTCCAATTTTAGTTATTTTGTTAAATTTTATAAAATCAGCCTGTACATAATTGTAATTTTTGTAAATATTTTTTCTTTAGATAAGACCACTCACTTATATATTATAACGTAGTGTAGTAATATTCTTTTATAATCAATTGAAAAGGTTCCGAAAAATATACCGTTCTTCTTCTTCTTCCTTTTTATAAGCAATTCTGCTTGTTCATTGGCGGATTAATACCTCTATGAAAGGTTGTCACTCCAACTTTTGCGCGGTCGTCTGATACCTCTGCTGATTGGTGACTTATCTCTTGCTATTTTGACGACACGTGTCTCCTCCATTTTGCTTATGTGTTATTCCATTCTTTTGTTTTCTATTTTGTGTCCATTAATTTTTACAATATACGTTACATTTTCTTCTAATGTCTTCAGAATTCAAAATATACCGTTAGTTAGGTAAATTTATGTAACGTGACATCTTGCTTGTAAATATATAAACTAATCCCTTAGGAAGTTGCCGAAAGATATGCCGTTAGGTAAAATAAGTTTAGTGTATTTTCTACCACCCAGGATAAGTATCGGCATCTACCTATTTAAATATTTCTTTAGTAAAAGGCATATCTTTTCAATTTTATTACATTTTCCGCTATTCAAGATGTAGCTGCAGTTCGATTGGTGTGTTTTCGAGACCTGTGTCTAAGGGTAAGATATTTTTTGTACCTTTTTGTATTTTCTATATTTTTATCTTGTGTGACTTCGCCTATTTGACTTTCTATTTTCTATCTAATTGATCCACAGTAATTCCAAACGTAATTCCAAGGTTAACTCCAAACATAGTCCCAGTTGGTTCCAAAGTTAATCTCAAGGTAGTCGCAGTTATTTCCGTTAGATTCAAAAGATCTTAAAGCAGTCTCAAATTGGGAATCCAGGTTGTTCCACTGGGTATATGAGTTTCCCCTAATTCAGCGGCCATCTTTTTCCTGATCTGACGGAGGCCCGCTTTGTATTTAAGATTTATCTGCAACAAAGATTAACATCCTGTGGATCTGCTTTACAGTTACAAGTTATTGTACAGTACGTTTCATTCCTATTATTAAGAGATTTGAGTGTTAAGTAAGTTAGACAATAATACAAGTGACTTCTTGTTAATATACGCTAATAGTGCATATATCATGCTTCTTTAATTCCACATTAATGTTAATTACTAATCTAGTGCAAGTCTCTATTAAACATGTTTAATCGAAATGGATTAACGAAACAGTAAATGTTTTTATTCTTTGTTTGCGTATTTATGTTTTAATTGAATGTTTTGTTTTATTTGCATACATAGTTAATCCATTGCAAATAGGACTTACGTTAGTTCTCACGTTTTTTAATAATATAAGATAACTTTATCGATATATAATATATTTGAATATTTTATCTCAGCACTGAGTTTGATTATTTTGTGGTATGTATGATACTTAATATTTTTGAATATATTTTGGTTAAGTAAATTTTACCATATTTTGTATAGTGATATTTAAGAAACGCCTTAATTTCTATTTTTTTCAACTAATTGTAGATGGAGCATAGCAATAATCAGAGAAATCAAACTGAACAGCTAATCTGTTCTATTCAATTAAATTGTGAAAATATATGAGTGAAAAATTCTGGATGTAAAAAATAAATATTATAAACTGACTTCCGTAAATGGCATATATTTGATTATTTTTTGTTACTTGCAAAAGAATTCAGCTAGTGACATACCCTCAAACGGTCTATATTTTTTATGTCTGAAACCCATAAACGAAAACCACGAAATCGTGCAGTTTTGTTAAAAATGTCGCTTCGGTATCTGCTCTCATATTCTCGGCAGATAGGAAATTGCGGATTTTTGTCCCATTGTGATTCATTCCCATTCATTTTTCTTTAATTCAATACCACGTGCGATGCGGGTTTGTTGAACTTCTTTCTTATCGTTGACAATACTCGCATAGATCTATGGATAAAATCAATACTTCTGCAGAATGTGTAATATTCTATTACACATTACTGTAGAAGAATTGACTTTATATGTTTAAACCAGAAATATTTAACACAGGTGCTTAATTAGAGTCAAATCAAACATCGTGTTGCTGTTAACATAGGTAACTACTTCTTATTGAAGTGATTTTATATATAAAAAAAGGAAAATAATACTGTGATGAGGATAGTAAACGAAAAATCGAATTTGATATTATGAATTTATATTAATAATTTTTCAAGTCTTCATCATTTACTCAACAGCCCTTTTTGGTTGAGAAGAAATTTAAAAATTGGAAAATCTTTTTATTCTTATTTCTTATATGTAGGCTTGGGTTTTCCCTTGGTTCTACTAGTATTTTATACTGGAATTTGTGTGCTTATAGTACAGTCCCTCAAGTATTTGGCTACCATTTTTTTCCAATGAAATGGAATTGGCGTGAAATTTGAAATGAACATAGAGAATAGCCCAGTTAAATAGTGCCGATACGTGCTTTTTCCCTAGATGGAGATTTTATCCCTTAATAGGTTGGAAATTTCTTTATAAAAAATAATTCTTCCATTCGGTTGGGGGACAAATTTAAGTTTAAATTTTATATAATAATTGTTTGTCTTGCCAATACTTTTTGATATTGTTCTGAAGCTATTTTCTTGTGGCATTTTAAATTAATTACTATTTAAATGGGAATCAGCCACAATTAAAGGTTAAAATACGTTTATTGACGTTTCAATTTCCACTTCGGAAATCGTTCTCAAAATACAAAATTAATTACTATTTAAATAAGAATAAGCCACAATTAAAGGTTAAAATACGTTTATTGACGTTTCAATTTCCACTTCGGAAATCGTTCTCAAAATACAAACATTTTTTTTTTGTATTTTGAGAACGATTTCCGAAGTGGAAATTGAAACGTCAATAAACGTATTTTAACCTTTAATTGTGGCTTATTCCCATTTAAATAGTAATTAACACTTTTTGAGATATTCGCACCTAAATGTGGTCGTTTTTAATTCAAAAATGCAAGTTTTTTGGCAATATTTTGCAAATATATCAAGAACTACGTTTTATAAAAAAAATATTTTTGAGAAATAAAAATCATTAAAATTAATTACTTGACAGTAAACATTGAAATTAAGCGGAATTTGTAATAAGTTTACTTTGATCATATGTCAACAATAGGTTTTGAAAGTTTAAACTGGTTAAGAAAGATTATTTAAACATTACAACTATTATAATCTATATAAACAATTTTTCTTGTACTAATTTATTAAAAAATATTAAAAATATATCCAATAATATTAAAATAATCATAATATCATCAGGTAACGTATAATGCATACGCAATTTTTTCTTACCTATAATTTTCATAAATATAAAAAGAGATATGTTTTTATCTAAGGGGTAAATTTTCGACAATGTTTTTTCGGGGGAATAAACAGTTTGAATATACGTAAAAGTACTAAGAACAACTCTTTGCAAGAAGTAAAATAGAAAAAGAAGTGATCGCTGTATTTAACACAAAAAAAAAGTTTATTTGCAACAAAAATTTGAAACTAACCTCCTAAAAATGATAATTAATAAAGGATGAATATCTAATAGTGAATTATACAGAATTGTAGTGAAGTAAAACCAGAAAATATCTTGAATTTAGAAAATTTTAATCCCTTTTTCCGATAAATGACAAAAATATATCGACAGAAGTATAATTACAAACATTAAACTGCACGATTCGGAAGTTTGGGAGTTAACAAAACCAATCGAAGTTCTAGATAAATTACTAAGGGTTCAAAGGAAAAAAACTAACAAGTAAAAGAATAAGAATGTAAGTCAAAACAAATTACCGTTTCATACTAGACCGTTTATGTGATACGATGCTTAATTTAAAGGTAGGTATAATATAGCAAGGTATATATTAACGAATTCTCACCACATCTCACATTTTGGTTGTAGTTTCTCCATAATCTTACGAACAGAAACATCTAACAGATTAGTATCGTGTTAATGGGGGAAGTGGGTAAGATACAGGAAGGGATTAATGTACTTTTTATGGGTTTCAAATGGGGATTCTACCCTACATAGGTATTAGGGTGGCTCTCCACGATATACGGTGTACGGTGTACATTAGTGTTTGATTACTATCTACCGCTATTCAAAGTTAATCAACCAAAATACAATTCCTGCGAATTTGATAATATTTGAAATAAAAATCCCTAAATTAATTCGAACATATTAAACTTTTGGAAATATAAGATTTATTATTGGTGTTCCGAACAGGAAAAATAATTACTTTTCTTGCTTTATATACAGCGTTCAAAAAAATCGTTAAATGAGAAAACCATAAAATAACTTATTTGTGCTACTTCGTAGTTAGTGATCTTGCAGAATGATGCAACAAACATAAATTAGCATTGACGATACCGTTTGTTTATATACTACATCCTTATACCTGTTTTCTGATTATGAACGTAATATTTTTTTAGAATATTAAATTGAATCATGTATGTTCTCTTTGTCAACCATTTTCCATCCACTCCTGAATGTAGGTATCTCCCAATTGCTTCCATCTTTCTCTATCTTACGCCAATCTAATCCACTGTTTGCCTGCCACTGCTCTTATGTCATCTACCCAACTTTTTTGAGGTCTTCCCATGCTTCTTGTTGTCGTCCTTGGTCTCCATTCTAGAATTCTCCGTATCTACCTGTTGTCTTTCTATCGGGCTACGTGACCTGTCCAGCGCCACTTCATTTTTGTAATTTCTTCCACAATATCTCTAATCCTTGTTCTACGTCTTATCTCGGTGTTTCTAATCTTGTCTTTTAGTGATATTCCAAGCATGATTCGTTCCATTACTCTTTGCGTTGTTTCTAATTTTTTAGCAGATTTTTTGGTAAGAGCTACTGTCTCCAAGCCGTAGGTACAAACTGTTAGTATGCATGTGTTATACACCTTTAAGTTTACAGGAATGGAGGTGTTTTTCAAGATATATGTTAGTTTGCCAAAAGCGACCCATGTCAGTTGTGTTCTTTTTTAATTTCAGCATCTTGATTTGGTTTTCCTAGTTTGATGACATGACCAAGATATACATAATGTTCAACATTTTCTATGGTATGATTTTGTATTGTTATATTTGTCTGGTCTCGGCTCAGTATTTTTGTTTTGTTGTAGTTCATTTTTAAGCCTACCGCTCCTGAAACTGCATTCAATTGTTGTAACATATCATTTAGTTCCTGGATATTATCGGCTTTTAAAACTATGTCATCTGCGAATCTCAATTGGTTTAAGTATGATTCTTCGACGTTGATAGCCTTGTTTTTCCATTCTAGTTTCTTAAAAATGTCTTCTAGAGCAAGGGTAAATAGTTTGGAAGAGATGGTTTCTCCTTGTCTTACTACCCGTTGTAGTCTTACGGGATGTATGTTCAACAAAGAGAAAAAGACAACAGTTATCGAATGTTACCGTACAGGCGTGAAGTATTCTGAAAAGCGTTTCTGATTTTCGTGACGAATATCCTGTCCCATAAATGAACAATTACAATACATGTTACAATGTTTTGAAAAATTTTGTTTAATTATTTCGAGATACCGGTAGCGTCGTTAAAAAGCTGGATATGGTCTTCTCTTTAAACGTGCAGTTGAAAATATTGAAATTGTTCATGTCATAGACCACGCTCTAAAAACATCAATTTCAGTAGTAGTGTAACAAATGAATTTGTTATAGGAATACGACATCCGTAAAAAACATCAGTGTTAAGAATCGATAGTAACATGGAACCTGAACATCAATAGTAACGATATATAGAAAAAAAAAAAAAAAAAGAAAGCATCAACGTTATAGAAACATCGATGTTTTTACAAATGTTAAATAATGCGAAAATAATAAATTATATAAGTATTATATAAATGTCATTTAATTGCTGAAAAACGTGGTATAACTATTTAACCTTAACCTAATATTAAACAACTAAAAATGATCTCTTGATCCCCAATAATGCTTATTAATATCTTGTAAAAATAACAGTTTTGATAGCAGCTTTCCTTTTATCCCATTTCTTTGCTGGGATTTACCATCATCATCATCTTCAGCTCGACAATCCTCTGTGGATCCTGGCCTGCTATAAGATTAGTCGCCATTCTGTTCGGTTTCTGGCCACGTGTTGCCATCTTCTGTTGCCGATAGGGATATTTCTTTTAGTATCCCTAAGTCGGTCTCAACTCCATCTAACCACCTTATTCGCGGTCGGCCTCTGCTTTTTTTTCCTATGAGTGTTCATGGCGTTAGCATTTTAGCAATTATGTTTTCAGGCATTCGTATTATGTGTCCGGCCCATCTAAGTTGCTGTGTTGTAATGAACGTTACGACATCTAGTTCACTAAAGAGTTAGTATAATTCAAAATTAAATCTTTTGCGTCTCTGCCCTTGATCGTTTATAGCTTCAAATATTTTGCGGAGTATCTTAATCTCGAATATTTCTAGAAGTCTTTTATCCTTCTGCGTTCTGAAGGTTTGTTGCCTGAAAATTTTGGCGAATTAAATTTTGACAGTTAAATTACGAGACGACAGTCGAGGGATTTTGTCAAC
This sequence comes from Diabrotica undecimpunctata, assembly GCF_040954645.1. Taxonomy (NCBI): domain Eukaryota; kingdom Metazoa; phylum Arthropoda; class Insecta; order Coleoptera; family Chrysomelidae; genus Diabrotica; species Diabrotica undecimpunctata. The sequence goes on along the minus strand of NC_092810.1, from coordinate 141,788,347 downwards.
TTTATAGTCGTCGCCATTGCCTTTGCTACATCCTTCAAGCCTAAAATTTCTCACTCGTAGGAACTCCAAAAATTGGGTCCAAATAAAGCTTCTGGACCTCTGCGTGTGGGACATTTTCCAAAACCAATTTTTTAATTTATTTACCTGACTGGCAACCAAATCTTGATTTTTCGTCTGGATTCATTATATCTGTCCAAAATTAATTATGCCTCAATGAAGTTTGTCAAACTGACAACAATAGAATTACCAGACACCTTCGTGACGGATCTGTCATAATTTTGTCGCTGAGACATAATTGACAGGAATAAGTATCAGTAGTAAACGTGGCGTTGCTATTACGTTTTATCAGTTAAAAATAGACTACAGAAATAGTCGGTTACAGACGATAATTAAGGCTACGAATAATATTTCTAATCAAAAAATTTATTTGAGACGACACCTCGCGTCCCAAAAGTCCGACACTGTTGCTCTCCTCCCTTTATAGTAACAACTAAATTAGGCTTTGTTGCTCGTAAAAGTTCTGGTTGTAAAGAAGGAGCATTGTTTTGCTTTTGATGTTATAAACATTCCTAAGCGTTGAGCACGGGAATGCCAAATATCCTCGGTCGGTTTGGATGGATTTAACCAGCATACTGAAATATATTTGGTACAGGTGTGTTTAGTGAAATTAGAATAAACATAAATAGCGGGAGTAACGTTGCTAAAATAACTTCCTTGTTTTATAAATAGTATGTAGAATTTTACATGTGTTTATTATGTTTTCCTGTTTTACGTATCTCTAAACTTTGATTCTTAAGCCGTATAAACGCTGGCGCTGTATTAGCTGTTTATATAACCAGTTATGAAATCATTTATTTTGTTTAAGTCGTGTATTAGCGAACTCCACAATATATACTGAATTAAACTTGATATTTTATGGAACATGTAACTTACAGATTGTTTTATAATACACTTTTAAACATTAAACACCATTATCAATACCGTCCTTCCTTTAATACATGTTGGAGATTTAACAGTGTAACAAAAAAACGGAATATTCGTAAAAATTGCCTTCATTGTATTAAGAACTTTCTAGAAAACAGATCTTTCGTGTCAGAATTAACAACAACTACTATTCCGAAGTGACGCACTACAACTACCCCGGCACCATAATAAATGAAGAATGGACCAACAACCAGGAGATTAGAGCACGCATCGGAAAAGCTAGATCCACCTTCAATCGGATGGGGGCCTTCTTCAAGAGTCACAACCTCTCTCTTGATACAAAAGTAAGAATGCTGCGATGCTACGTCTTCTTTGTCCTTTTTTATGTTGTTGAATCGTGTACCTTGAACGAAGATATGTGCAGAAAACTGGAAGCATTTGAGATGTGGCTATATCGGAGAATGCTAAAGATCCCGTGGACTGACCAAGTCACAAATGAGGAGGTCCTCAGAAGAATGAATAAGAAGCGAGAGGTAATGACCACCATTAAATCTCGAAAGTTACAGTTCTTCGGACATATGCGAAATGCGAAAAATAAATCAAAGGTTTCAATACCGCTTTAAAGTGACTTTTTGCAAATGCTCAAGTTTCACTAATGATGGTCTGATAAAGTTCCGATAAAATTAAAAACGTTTTGAAGACTATAATCATTTTGGATATTTTTATAATTTTATTAATTTTACAAAGATGCCAATTACAATAGAAGTTTTTTACTTCATTGTAATTTTTTTTGTTAAATTATGGTATAGTCAATTTTCCCTATATAAGTTTTTTTTTTTTTTTTTTTTTTTTTTTTTTTTTTTTTTTTTTTTTTATATTTAGTTTGATAGCCTTGGCCGAGCCAATTAGCCAGACAAATTTAAAGACAAACAATTTTTACAATCAGAGCAATTTTTTACAATTAGAGGAATAAACATATAATCATCCGTACAATCTAACATGCAATTAGTAATAATATTTTTTAATTGTTTTTTTTTTCTTTTTTAATTTTTTTTTTTTTTTTTCCTGCGCTAAGACATAACCCGATTCAACATCTCGGAGGTTTACATCTTCCTTTTCTTTTTTTAATTCTTTATTTAACTTACTTAAATATAAGTTAGTTTTAAGCAACAATTTATATTTAAAGTTTTTGATATCTTCGTAAATCGTTTTTAATATATTGATATCTCTAGAGAAGATCAAATTGTTCAGGTAGACGGGAAGTGGAATTTTTACCTATATAAGTTATTTTCATGTTATTTAGTATATAAAATTGGTAGACATAACTTACGAATGATAACTCCTTGGATCACTTACCTGTAACAAAAAAGAATCAAATTATATACAGGTATGTACTTTTTTATGTACATGTATGTACTTATTTCTAAAATTAATATTTTTGGAAACGGTAATTACAATCTAATGATAGTTTTGTTCTTGTTAAAATTATGCAAGTACTAAATTTGTAAAAATTCCACAGTAATATTTTGACTCTCAACTTGCCCAATTTTAAACTTGTAATAATAGAATAGTTTTACAGAACAAATACAGTAGCTTCTGAGCTTTGAATGAATCCAATAATTTCTCTTTAATTTAATATAATAACCTTATATTTTAAGATTATAATAATGTATTATACTATTCAATCTTATTATTTGGTACGTATGATGTCAAAATAGTATCTTGAATATCCATACTTATGTGATAATTACAGTACGTAATGAAAGATCTTATTTCCAGGAAACAAGTCTTATAAGAACAAACTAAACATGTATGACGTTGTTTTATCAGATATTTGATTAAAATCTTCATCGGTCAAACTTTAAACAATATCATAAAAGAACATTGAATATAAAACAGCTTTGTTTAAATTTATATCCCAATTTTTCACAACGGAGTTGCTGATTACTTCCTTTAGTTGTCTTTAATTTAATTTACCTGGTTCTAGTAGTAATAAAATAAAGCTGATATCAAGCAAAGAGGAAAGTACTGAGGAAAACTGGACGAGAACTAAAGACATAGTAAGGACCGTTCAAGAAACAAAATTAAGTGCAGTAAAAACAAGAAGAGACCAAGGGTGGATGACAGAAGAAATACTAAGACATGAACCAAAGAAGAGAAATCAGAATAAAGATAAAAATGAATACAAGAGTATCCACGCAATAATCAGGCAGAAGATAAGACATGCGGAAACACAGTTTCATAGTAAAGAATGTAATGAAATTGAACAACATGAAATAACTGAAAACAAACAGAAATAACTGTCCCAAAGTTTAGAAGACACAAAGGAATACAGATAATTAGATGTCAATGAACCTGTAAAAGAACAGAAAACCCGATGAAGTAAGTGCTAAAATACTAAAGTTTTTGGGAGAAAATTGAATTAAAGCACCATCGTGCAAACGATTGCACGCCACGGGAAATGCTTCCACGAAGACGATATTGAGTGGAATTTGTAGCTGTAGTTATGTAATTTCGAAAAACGTACCTCTGCAATCAAAAAGAAGCAGTTCAAAATATTTTAAATCGTTTCTAATGTAATGTAAAATTCAGCGTTTTTTAGTTACTGGTCAATGAAGTAGTAAATGTTATTGATCTTATGAGAACCGTAAAGATGGCCAAAATCGCGAAACGTTTATTTATTTAATAGATTTGTAGAAACTGACTTTATCTGCAAAAAAAATGCAAAAGTTGCATACGAAAGCTGCATTCTTTACCTATAAAACGCATTTTAATTATTGTTTTAGATAGGACACTCTGATTAAAAGACGTCAAATTTGCACCGTTGAGTTGATCCAAATTTTATTTAAAATGAATTTCGCGTTCTTAACTGACAGTAAAAATCGACGGTCGCTTTAAACGTTGTTTCTGAGAGAACGGTTCATTCTACACAAAAAATGCCAATAAACGTTTTTTTTTTCAAAATTATTTCAGCTATATTTTTTATTTTAAACATTTTTCGATGTAAATCGATGCTCTCCGTTTTCTCTCGCTACAAGCGGTGTATTAGAGGTAAGCCCGGGGGAGGAGTGGTAATCTTTTTGGCATCTTTTTGGCGTCTTAAAATTAACATTCTCAGCAAAATTCAGCTTGTTCGTATGGTTTTTAGAGGTTCAATGGCATTTTCGTCACTGACAACTGGACTATATTGGTCTATTTCGACAGTGATTTTCAAGTACCTAGTAGTGACAATTAGGTCTGTAGAAGCTGCTATTATTCGTAAATTTAACTCATCAAACCAAATAATATTTCTTCAGTTAAATTTTTAAGTTAAGTTTTTGAATTATAATGGAAATTCGACAATAATAAAAATTATATACATTTTCTTATATGGATTGAGTCGTTTTGTAAATTAAAACACTTTTCCTTTGTTCCTCAGTTTTATTTAGTACTCTAATACTACAGTCTGTCCCAAACCCTTCTTTCAGTGCGTCACTAATTTTGACGTCATATAGGATTTTAAGAATGTCGAGAATTATTGCATGACATTTTAGTTAAATCTGACAGTTGCAGGATTGTAATCGGCTAAATGTGAAAAGATTATTTTTTTAAAATGTGAAGTAAAAACTTTAAGAATTCAATTTTTTTTGGATTTATTATTATTTATTATAAACACTATGGAATTGGAATGTTTGTTTATTTAAAATAATGCTTCCTCCTATAGAATCTTTTAAGAGTTGACTGCGAGATAAAAAAAATTTACTGGAAATTTCAAGGCATCAAAGCAAACATTCCTGTGATAAATTTTCAAAGCATCGATTGAAATCAGTCATATTCGGATAAGTAATTTTCGGAAAGTTTCTGTGGCAGCCATTAGTTTAATTTTGTGAAGATTTATCATAAAATCGTGAAAATAGTTTAAATAGTGAGTTATTCTACTAGATTGGGTGTGTAAATGAAAGAGTGTTATGAAGTTTAGGTAAAAAAACAATGGACAGTTTAAATAGTAAAGCAGTTGATTTTTGAGTTAATCTACCAGTTTCGGTATGCAGATGAAATAGTGTTAATGGAGTTTAGTTAAAAAACAAGATACCGAATGTAAGTTTATCTTCTTTTTTTATGAATAACAAAAATGAATATTATATTTCAAACAATCCACAATCCGATTCAGAACCTAATTCATTAAAATCAATGATTACAGGGGATTATGTGGCTGGCATCAATTATATCTTATATTTTAATAAAATGTGGTTCTAAAAAGAACCGTTTTAATACATATGAATATCTTCTAATTGAAAATAATTTAATAATTTTAATATTAGGCTTTGTTCTTTCTCAGTATATCTCGGCATATTTAAAATATTTTTATGACAATAAATACAAAATTAAATTTTCACTGTAAAATGTCTTAAAATACTAATCTGGAATGACAATTATCATTTTATCAGTTGACATTATCATAGTACTGTCACTATTGAGACCATCTGCGTCAAATTATATTTATGCGCATCATTGATTGGATATCTATTTAGCGCATTCTAAACTCCAACCAATTATATATCCGTAAGTAAAATTCGCTTTAATATGCAAATACCTGTGAACGATACATAATTTTCTAAGTTCTATCATTGTTTAGTTCTATGTATAATAATCACAGACTTACGTTTTTTTCTGTCACTTCTAGCTTAATGCGTTAGAGAGAATTCGATCAACTATGACGCACTGAAAAAAGGGTTTGGGATGAACTGTACCTAGATATTAAACATATTCTAATTATTCAAACATGTGCTCTGGTGTCCCCTACATAACCTATATCTGTCGTCTATTATGTCATGTTCATTCACTTTACTGCCTCATAACATCATAAAAAGGATTAAGGGAAGTATTACAATTTTTTTGTTGATGATTGATGTACATTAATTTCTATTTTTTCCGAACAGCATATAAATTAATTAAAGCTACTACGTATCAAAAATCAAAAAGTTCTTTTAAAAAACATTTAAGCAAAATTATTTTGACTGGAATAAATTAGGTTAATCTCATTTAAACATTATGTTTAAATGGGATTAAGCCAGAATTTTTAAAATAATCTTTTTTTAAAGAGGATTTCCAGAGTGGAAATTGAAACGTCAAACAGCAGTTACACATTTAATTTCCATTACAATTAATTGTGGCTTTATTCCATATAAACCTAATATTTACCAAACATATTAAACCATTGAAGGTCTACTAAAAGCTTATGTACCACTTCATGTACAAGTTTACACCGCAAATATTGCTCAACTTGTAACATTATAACAAGTTAAACGCTTTGAATATGGTAAATAAATACAGGCTTAATTTGAATTTGATTTTTAAATAAACGAATTTGATATATTTGATGTGCTGGACGATTTAAGGGGAGTAAGGGGATAGAGAAGGACATTCGACAAGAAAGAATAGAAGAAGGTTTTAATTCAGGTCAGGAAGTGCTGTAGCGTCAATTTGGTCTAAATGACTATGTGCTTTCTTTTATTCTTTTATAGAATTTTCTGCTTTCGTGTCTGTTGTTATGTTGTAGGATTTCTTGTATTTGTTTTGTCACAGCCTCTCTTTTTTTTCTTCTGCATATTCTAGTCGCTTGTATTCTCTTTTCCTTATAAATTTCTCTGCTATTTCTTGTGTTTCTTTGAAGTAGGTTAAGCCTAGATTGCCTTTATTCCTCTACTGTAGTTCTGCATTCATCATCATACCATTCCGCATATCTTTGCCTTTTGGCTTTTCCGACAGTTTCCTGTGCAGATTCCATTATTATTGTTTTTAATTGTCTCCATTCTTCCTCTTCGATATCTTCCTCTCTGATTCCGTGATTCCGTTTAGTTTTATTTGGAGAGTATTTTGATATTCTTGTGTCTTTGTTGGACCTTTGAATCCTTCAACATTCCATTTTTAAATTTGGCTGTTTTTCTCTTTTGCAATTTTACCACCACAAGATAGTGATCTAAGCTAGAATTCGCCCCGAGATACGTTCTGACATTAGTTATGTCTGTTGCCCATCTTTTTGAAATGAGAATGTGGTCAATTTGATTGGCTTCATTGGTTCCTGGTATTTTCCATGTTCTTTTATGGATATCTTTTCTCTGGAAGTTAGTGCTGACAGTTACATAATTGCAAATTGTGCAACCCCAAGTCCATTTTGACTGGTTTCATTATGCAAACTATGATTCCCAAATATGTTTACGAAAGTTTCTTCTTTCCCCAGCTTTACCTTTGAGTTGATATTGGTGATATTGGTGTAAGTGCGATAATGGATTTTCGTAGTCTTTGTTACTATAAACCCTACTCCTCTTTCACCTTGTCTCATTTCTTTTCCGGAGTAGTATAGTGAGATCTTATTTTTACGAATTTCTCCCTGGCACTTCCATCTGTTCGCACATTCCAGGTTCCAAATTGTAAATCCATAATCATGTCCATTTTTCTTTGCTGAGTTCGTCGTTGTGAGATCCGTCCGTTTGTTTCATTAGCCATTGTCTTCGCAACAAATGAGTTTTACAGGGAAGGGTTGTTAGCCTTGCGCTCAACGCTTATTCATCGGAGGACCAAGGCTCCCTTCTTCGTCAGCTCTGACCCCACCTTCCACTGGGCTTGGTTACCCAATCTCCAATGGGATTGCTCAGGTTACCGATGTGTACCAACTTGGAGATGAAGATATGAATTTAGTAGGAGAGGCTGAGTGATGCTAACAGGATACAGCATCATGTATTGCGCTTCACTATCCCTTAACACACCAATTAGTTAATAAGATACTTAAAAAAATAATAAGAAAAAATATCTGTGTGGAGAGACGGACATGTTAAAATAGCTGTCATAAATTTGTCAATATAATGTTGGATATTTTAAGTCATACTTTATAATAAAATATAATTTATGATAAATATTGTATAAACAATTAAGAATCAGAATACTTTTATAAAAAAAATTGTAGGCATATTAAGGCCAAATTTTAATCTTCTCGCAAATACAATTAACTCTTTGACACAAATTATACTTCTTGGAGCAATGTACCAAAAATCAACCGACCCATTTTCCAGATCCGAAAATAAATTGAAAGGAGTAAGGAATAGGAAATATCATTAAAATTAATCTTGTCTTTAATCCAGCAATTTAACTGAACCGGTAAGTTATCTCTGTCTGATTTTAAGCTCTTAGATAAAGTTCTTCCAAAAGTTTAATTGCTTCAAGAAGGCCAGAACTTAAAGAGAATAATTGATACCTCTCACGTTACCACGTTGGCGCTGAGAACTTGGTTTTGTAAAATCCTAGTGGTTTTCGGTTCGTATAATATTAATTCGGTTCGTTAATAGTAGTTAGAGCAAAACTTATTTCACAAAAAAAAAGCCACTGATAGCTTTAATATTAAAATATTTCGCAATTTTTATCTAAATGTTATATCTACATTATATAAACGTTAGATATATATATATATATATATATATATATATATATATATAACTGTTTTGGATGGGTTGGAGTCAATAATAGGGCTATTGGTTAACTATTTTTTTATTCTCGAGCTTTCAATTGTGTTTACAATTATTATCAAGAGCTAAAAAAGACAAAATACTTACAAAGTTGAACTAAAAAGAAAAAACAATTTTTGTTAACTTACCAAATAAAAATTAGTTTGGTAAGTAAAAATCACTGCTTACATCTTCAAAATATTTAATAAAAAAATGTTTTAATCTAATAAATGTTTCTCCGAAAATTTTTATAATTTTGAAAACATTTTTTTAATATAAAAATAATTGAATTTATAAATAAGTTCAAATAGCAACCAATTACAAATAGCCTCAATGTCATAAATGCCAACATAAAATTTTTATTTTTGACAATTATATTGCCAAAAGTAAAATTTCGTTTAAACATTCTTTTTGTTTAGTAACAAAAAGAAGAAGATTTATTCACCGTTGACAGATGTCTGAAAGAATGTGACAGATATATGGAGAATTAAATATGACATTTTACAAGTTTTATATATAAATCATAAAGAAAGAATATAATTATAAATTTTGCTTAAATTTTGAATTTCAGATCTTTTGTTTAAGCTATTATCATTTTTGCTAATACAAACCATTTCCAAAAAAGTCCTTTTAAATTTATTACTTTCACTACATAAAATTTTAATGTTATCAAAATCCATAATATGGTCTTTATCGATTACATGTTCTGCCAAAGCACAAGATGGTTTTTTAATTCTGCAATCACTTTTGTGAGAAATAATGCGATTTGAAAGATTTCTTCCGGTCTCACCAACATATTCAGCCTCACACTGAGTACAACTAATACTGTATACTAAATTCGTTTTTTCAAATTTGTCTATAGGATATTTAGTTTTAGAATATAAAGATGAAATAGTTTTGATGTTCTTTGTTGCTATTTTTATATTGTCAATAACCTTTAGTGTTTGTATTAATTTAGGTGTTAATGATGGTATAAAAGGTAGTGAATGATAATAGATGTTCTGATTGTTAGATACAATGTTTTGAGATTGAGCAAAAAAATTGCAAATTGTCTTAAAATCTAACATCTATTCATTTTCCTTTTGAAATTAAAAAATTTTTAGCATTAGGACCTAAATTTTCTTTATGTCCTTCCAAATCTGATATTAGAGTTCCTAATTTACTTTCTGATATTGAATCAATAATCAGACCACTTAATGATAGTCAAAAGGATGTTGTTAGATCTAAATGTACAAACGTTATTACAAACTTTTTGCATAAAGAAGTCAAAGATCATTTTTTAAATAAATACTATATGCAAACTAAACTTTTTCTTAAAAACCATCCTGAAATTTATATTGTTAAAAGCGATAAAGGTAACGGAACTGTTGTAATGTACAAAGAGGATTATCTACAAAAAACTGGAGAACTCTTAAATGATACTAAGTATTACACTACACTTAGAAGGAGTCCTGTTTGTACTTTGCAACAAAAAGTAAATTGTCTAGTATCTAAATTAAACATAAAGAAATTTATTGATAATAAAAAAGCAAAAGAGCTCAAAATTTATAATTCTATTGCTCCACGGTTCTATGCTCTGCCAAAAATACATAAACCAACTTTATCTATGAGACCAATTGTTTCATCTTTATGCCCTCCTAATCTACCAATAGCACAGCTCCTCACTGACATCTTAACTAAGTCTTATAATTTAAACAACAATTTTTACATTAAAGATTCATTTGATTTTAGTTCTTTCATTAATAATTTCCAATTACCACAAAATTATGTTTTAGTTAGTTTTGATGTAACATCTCTTTTTACTAATTTGCCTTTAGATTTAATCATAAGTAGTGTTGAAAAACATTGGAATGAGATTTCACAACACACTAATATTGACTTATTACATTTCAAAACACTTATCAACTTTGTTTTTGATTCTAATATTTTTATATTTAATGGTGTATTTTATAAACAAATTTTTGGTAGTCCTATGGGATCTAGTCTTTCACCCATTCTAAGTAGCTATGTCATGGATGATGTTATCAGTGATTGTATCAGTAATTGCACTTTTTTCATTCCTTTTATTAAGAGATATGTAGATGATTTAGTTTTGGCACTTCCTAAACACAAAATTCATGAAACAGTCAACATTTTCAACAGTCATAATCAACATATACAATTCACAGTTGAGGAAGAGGTAGATAATTCTCTACCATTCCTTGACATGAGAATTGTAAGAAATACAGACAATATGTTGAAAACCAGATGGTTCAGAAAACCCATATGTAGTAATAGATTTATAAGCTATTACTCTCACCATCCAAATAAGATGAAAATGAACCTTATAACAGGATTAAAAGAACGTGTTTTAAAACTTTCTCATCCAGATTATCTACAAGAAGATCTTCAATTATTAAAAAATATTCTAATTGAAAACTCTTATCCTACAGATATGCTACATAGGATGCTTTTTTCTAATATTGGTAATATAAATAATTTAACACCATTTTTTGCTCAATCTCAAAACATTGTATCTAACAATCAGAACATCTATTATCATTCACTACCTTTTATACCATCATTAACACCTAAATTAATACAAACACTAAAGGTTATTGACAATATAAAAATAGCAACAAAGAACATCAAAACTATTTCATCTTTATATTCTAAAACTAAATATCCTATAGACAAATTTGAAAAAACGAATTTAGTATACAGTATTAGTTGTACTCAGTGTGAGGCTGAATATGTTGGTGAGACCGGAAGAAATCTTTCAAATCGCATTATTTCTCACAAAAGTGATTGCAGAATTAAAAAACCATCTTGTGCTTTGGCAGAACATGTAATCGATATATATATAATAACGGATTTATTACGGCTGTCGCCGCTTCTCCGCCCCCAATTTCCATCTTTTTCTGTCATATGCAGTTGCCTCTTCTAAGTCTCTTGCCGCCATTGCTTCATCAATATCGTTGCGCCAACTTCTCCGTGGTCGTCCTCTCTTTCTTCTTTCAGGAGAGATCCATTCCAGTACTCTCCTAGGCCATCTGTACTCTGGCATTCTTTTAACATGTCCGAACCAGATTAATTGTTTTCTTTCTATGTCATCATTGATATTTCTCTCCATTTTCATTTCGTTTCTTATTTGTTCGTTTCTAACTCTCTCCAGTTTCGATCTACCGCAGCTTCGTCTCAGATAATCCATTTCTGTCGTCATAAGTTTGTTTTTATTAGCTTTGGTGACGTCCCATACTTCCGAACCGTAAAGTGTAATACTTTGAACTATACTACCGTAAATGTGTTTTTTGGTTTCTCGTCGAATTGTTTTTTGCCAGAGAAGAGAGTTTAAGGCACGGGTCGCTGCTCTGCCCTTGTTTATTCTTTCCCTGATTTCATCTGCGCTATTTCCCTTCTTGTTGAAAATGACCCCCAAATATTTGCAGGATTGCACGCCTTTGATTTTGTCGTCTTCCAAGACTAGGTCACATATTTCATCTGTTCCCACTGAGAGATATTCACATTTTGTCATATTCATGTTTAGACCTGCCACCTCATATTCTTCTTGCAGTTTTCTTACCATATAGCTAAGATCGTAGCTGTCTTCGGCAATTACTACCTGGTCATCCGCAAAGAAAAGTGTATATAGCTTGTTTTCTTCCACCGTTATTCCCATGTTTCTACATTTTTTTACCCATTTCACTAAGGATCTGTCCAAATAGATTTTAAATAAGGTGGGTGACAGACAGCAGCCTTGTCGTAATCCTTTTGTTGTTTGAAAAGGAGAGGTGATTTCTTGTCCCATTTTAATTCTCGCAAAGTTTTGTTCGTAATATTTTTGAGTGGCGTTAATAAGAATTGGGTTTATTTTCAAGTTACCCATTTCTATCCATAGTTGGGAGATCGGTACACTGTCATATGCTTTTTCCAAATCTATTAAAGCTATATGAGTTTCTCTATTTCTCTGCACTCGTTTTTCCATTGCAATTTTTAATGTGAAGATATTATCCATAGTGGAGCGTCCGGCCCTAAATCCCGCTTGTTCTTCGGGTTGTTTGTCTTTGATATCATTTTCTATCAGGTTTCGTAGTACTTTTGAGTATAGTCGGCCTATAGTAGCAATCACTGCGATCCCTCTATAGTTTTTAGGATCCATCTTTGTGCCTTTCTTGTGTATTGGAGAGATATACGATTGTCTCCATTCTTCTGGAACTTCTTCTCCGTTTAAGCATCTTTCGAATAATTTTCGGATCATCTCAAACAGTTTTGATGATCCATATCTAATCAACTCTGGATGTATTCCGCCTGGGCCTGGAGATTTTTTTAATTTCATTCCCTTAACTGCTTCATTCACTTGTTCTATTGATATTTCAATTCTTCCTTCTACTTCCACTTGTTCATTTGTCTGTTTAAACCTTTCTCTTCTCTCTGTTAATAAGTTCTCAAAATGCTCTACCCATGTGTTCTCTGGTATTCTATTTATTATGACTTGGTTTTTTGTCGTTGTTCTCATCGTTTTTATAGTTCTCCAGGCTTCAGAGCTCTTTGTCCCTCCTATATGGTTGTCTAGGTAATGGCATTTTTGTTCCCATGTACTATTTTTCTTTTTAACCACTTCTCGTTTGACTTCTTTATTCAAGTTTTTATATTGTTGTTTTGTACGTTCGTCTCCCTGTTGTAATAACTGTAGATATACTTCCTTCTTTCTTTTTATCTTTTCTTCCACTTCTTTATCCCACCAATATGGTTTATCTACTCTTCGTACCTGTGGCCCTAAGGCTTCTAGCGCTGCGTCTTTCATGCAGTTTTTTATATGTTCGTATTCATCCGTCGTTGATCTGTGTGATTCCTGTAGTTTTTGTGTTAGTCTCCAGGAGTAAAGTAACTGTGTGCTCTCGTTATCTAGATTATCTAAGGTGTACGTACATGTACGTACATGTAATCGATAAAGACCATATTATGGATTTTGATAACATTAAAATTTTATGTAGTGAAAGTAATAAATTTAAAAGGACTTTTTTGGAAATGGTTTGTATTAGCAAAAATGATAATAGCTTAAACAAAAGATCTGAAATTCAAAATTTAAGCAAAATTTACAATTATATTCTTTCTTTATGATTTATATATAAAACTTGTAAAATGTCATATTTAATTCTCCATATATCTGTCACATTCTTTCAGACATCTGTCAACGGTGAATAAATCTTCTTCTTTGTGTTACTAAACAAAAAGAATGTTTAAACGAAATTTTACTTTTGGCAATATAAATGTCAAAAATAAAAATTTTATGTTGGCATTTATGACATTGAGGCTATTTGTAATTGGTTGCTATTTGAACTTATTTATAAATTCAATTATTTTTATATTAAAAAGATGTTTTCAAAATTATAAAAATTTTCGGAGAAACATTTATTAGATTAAAACATTTTTTTATTAAATATTTTGAAGATGTAAGCAGTGATTTTTACTTACCAAACTAATTTTTATTTGGTAAGTTAACAAAAATTGTTTTTTCTTTTTAGTTCAACCTTGTAAGTATTTTGTCTTTTTTAGTTCTTGATAATAATTGTAAACACAATTGAAAGCTCGAGAATAAAAAAATAGTTAACCAATAGCCCTATTATTGACTCCAACCCATCCAAAACAGTTATATATTTGTTCCAAACGAGTCACAAGTACTTCTTTTTTGTTATTATATATATATATATATATATATATATATATATATATATATATATATATATATATATATATATATATATACACTCATGGACAAAAATATCGAATATTTTGGAATTTTTCAATTTTTTTTTGTAGTTACTATTATTTCAAAATAATTTTAGATTACTGATAATACTCATATAGTAGGCTGATGTACTCAACTTGTTTAAAATATTTTTATGTTTATTTTGATGTTTATTTAGTGGTTAGTGTCATTGGTACTTTTTATCATAAAAATTCTTTTTCACGTAAAGGAAAAATCATACTAATTCGGTTATTTTTAGTTTAAATTATTAGGTTTAATTAAATATTGTTTTGATTTAACTAAGTTTAAAACAAGTATCCCACTAATTCGACACTGCGATGAAGTCCAAGTAGCACATATTGTAATTTTGTACGAGGAAGGATATGCACAAAAAGATATCGCACGACGTCTTAGTAGAACTGAATCTATAGTTTCAAATACTTTTCAAATACTCTAAAAAGTTACCGCGAAACAGGAAATTTTGTACGAAGGCCTGGTCAAGGACGCCCAAGGTGCACAACCGCAATTGATGAATGTTTTTGGTTCTTAATTCTACACGATATCGTTCATTGGCATCGACGCACCTTAGAAATGAGCTATTTAATGTTAGACAAGTTAGTGTGAGTTCACAAACAGTTAGACGAAGATCAAAAGAAGCAAACTTAAAGCCCAGACGCCCCGCCAAAAATCCACGTCTTCTCCAAAATCATAAAGCTCGTCGTTTGGAATTTGCAAGAACACATATTTAGTGGAATATCGACAACTGCAAAAACATTATTTTCACTGTTGAGACCAGAATCCTATTATGGAAGCCAGATGATCAAAACTACGTCTACAGAAGAGTTGGAGAACGATTCGCCAGCTGCAGTCTCGCCCAGACAGTTAGTTTTGGAGTTGATGGCATAATTCTTTGGGAAGGTATTAGTTGGGAGGTACGTACCGCACTTGTGGAAGTGATTGGACGGATGACTTAGTGGTTCTTACGTTTAAAACATCCTGGAAGATCATGTTTTGTGATATGTTGGTTACATTAAATATGAAAGATTCACGTTAATTAATAGTGAGTAATTATCTTGATGAGGTCCAAATTCGAAGATTGGATTGGCCACCGTTTAGCCCGGATTTAAATCCAATAGAATACATGTGGGACCACCTAAAACGCAGCATGCGACAAAGAAATCCCGTTCCAAATACGATAGAGCAGCTTCGGCTTGCTGCACAGGATGAATGGAATGCAATTTCCCAAGGATATGTCCAAAATTTACTTGCAAGCATGCCAAGAAAGATGCAAGCAGTTACAAGAGCTAGAGAGGGAATACTCGTTACTGATCATGCACTTCTTTCAGTTAAAACGACTTGTTTAAGTAATTTAAATTATCATTTAAATTTAGAGTAAAATAACCTTATTTACCTAATATTAAACATTTATTTTTTTCACAATTTTCTCCGAATAAAAACTTAAAATTGTTCATTAAACATTGTTAAAACAATTTTACAATAAACGACTTGATTGACCAGAATTTATTTTGAAAAATTATTTGAAAATTCCAAAATATTCGATATTTTTGTCCATGAGTATATATATATATATATATATATATATATATATATATATATATATATATATATATATAGATGTGATAAGTCCGAAAAAGAAAGCTTGGATATCTAGGCCACATATTGAGACACGATAAGTACCCTCTACTGCAATTGATTGTCCAGGAAAAAATAGACAGTAAGCGAGGGGCAGGCAGAAGAAGACACTCGTGGCTTCAAAATCTGAGGAAGTGGTTTGGGCTCACATCTGTCGAACTATTCAGAAGCGCCGCAAACAAGATCAGAATTGCCATGTTAATAGCCAACGTTCGCAACGGACAGGGCACTTGAAGAAGAAGAAGAAGAAGAAACAATTGATACAAACAATTGTACACAATCCTTGTTTTTGCAGTAATTTAATAATTTAAATACAAAAAAATCAAGATTTTTCTAGGTTATATATAATTTGAAGTACGTGAATTAGAACATTCAAAAATTGGGCGAAACACCTTTATAAACCTAAAACATTTTTTTTTGAGGTTTAAAGGTAAAATTGCACAAAGCCTTACTTATAGCCACATAAAACGTAAAAAATGAAAAAAATTTAATTCTGAGAGTTTCCTTATTTAAACTAGTGTCCTCTTTAATTTTCATAAATAAACTTATAAACAATAAATGTGCTGATTCAGTCTCCTTTGTTGTTTTAAATGATGACTTTATCTCCATACTATTGTCATATCTAAAACTTTAAAACCAATAATTCATAAATAATTTTAAATCACATAAGTGTTGTACCATTATTGTATATGCAAATTACAATTAAATATTCTATATGTCTAAATTAATAATAAAGTATGTATTTCACAAAAACGGTGGATTATGAATTATTGTTTGAAATATGACAACATAAGCAGACGCAAAATAAATGGGCCCCATTAAATCCTTTTACCAAAATGGTATAAATTTCCGAAACAAATTTTCCATAATTCATGCTAATGTCTTTATTTTCCTGTAGCCTTGTACTAAATATATATCGGAAAAGTGGGTAGACAGTAAATATATTAATGCAAAACAAAACATAGGGAAAATCCTAATAGGTTTTCCGCGTTTCCCGCATCATCCTAATTAAATTTTCACAACGGTTAGGAAAATGTCATTGTGCAGTCTTTTCACAACCCTACAAAATAATTTTATAAATTGCCGTGTTTGTTTCGAAGAGGAAAACAAGATGTATTTTCAGATAACACGTTCGTTTTTATTTAACAAAGTGTACGATAAATTCCGTGAGTATTTCATTAAATTTCTTTAACAATGCATTGTCTAGTGCGTTATTTAGGTGTAGGGATAATAACACTGGGTAACAAAAAAATATATAATATTTTGTCATAAAAATGTTATTCACCATACTACATTATAAGGAAACAATGCATCAGTCGAAAAAAATACAAGCTGCAGTAATCGATATCAGTTCTCAACCATGGTTCTTTGACATTGGGCAATGCACAGCCCTTTAAGGCATAATATCACCACAGCAGAATATAAAGACTTCTTTAAACATTTATCAGAAAAGTTCTTAATTGGAGGTGACTGGAATGCCAAGCATACAGACTGCAGGTCGAGACCATGTACGGCAAAAAAACTCAGACAAACCATAGCTAATACAAACAGCTCTTATCTACAGGGAAACCCATCTACTGGCTATCAGATCCAAATAATATTCCAAATATGTTCGACTTCCTTATCCTACATAGCGTAATCTTAAATTATTTTAATATACAAGTATTCTGGGAGCTGTCCAGTGACCATATATACTCCTATAATTGTCACACCATCCACGCACATTATAAAACGTCCAAATGTCCCTAAGTTGACAGCACCAAAAACCAACTGAAACAAATTTGATTCTAACATAAATAAAAATATAAAATTTGATATTAGATTGAAGCAACCAGACATGTTCGAGAATGCCGTGCTTCTTCTCACCCAATCTATACACGCAGCTGCTAAAATAGCTACACCTCCAGCTACACCAACATACCCGTATACATAAAACTTCTTATTGCACAAAAAAGATAAGTATAATGTATAGATAAAAATGATAATTGTTTTTTTTTCTATTACGTAAGGTTTCCTTGTGACAGGCAAATACAAATATAATATTTTTTACCTATTTACAACTGTACATATATGGATTTACTACATGAACAGATGATTGTGAGCGATTTTCTCTAGTATTTTGCTTCTGATGTGTCCAGAAATAGTCAGCTAGCATTCTCGCACTCCGTTTTTACAAACATCTCTAAAATTTGGTGGGAAAAAGTCCAAGTGGGTATCAAGGAAATGGATTTTAAGAGACATGTTGCAGTTTAAATCACTGTAGGCTTTTAGTCGAGCGTTGACATATTTAATGTAGTTGTAGTCTTTGTAGTTTCACAAGAAGTTTTTAACCACAGTTTTAAAATAGGTTGATGCGCTTTTTTTTAAGTCATTAAGTTTGCTTTCGAAATTGTTATCTGTTATCAAATCTAGTATTTGTGGACCTACAAAGATGCCGTCTTCGGTTTTCGCATAACTTAGTTTAGGAAACTTTTCTTTTGAGTACAAGAAATCTTCAGAAGATCTACACATGAGTTCCATCTGTATCTATCATCTTTATTTTATAAAATTAGTTTCATATTGCCATATATCCCTTTTATCTTTTCAGTATAGGCCAAAAGGACTAAACGGAATTAGTTACTGTTATGTAGTAGAATAGCCTTAAGACTAGCTTTGGATAAGTCTATAAATAAACGGCATTCTTCTGGTGTATGCTTACGACCTAAAGTGTTCATTACTGCTGAAATATCATTACAATCCACTAATTATTATCCTTCTTGGGAAAAAAATCTTTAAAATAATCTTGCCTCTTTCTAAAGTAATATAGTATTTTTAAGAAGTATGTTCCAATCCTAGAGCAGCGATCTCAACAGTTCCGCTTCTTTTTTTTAGGTAAAACCGAATCACAAATCAAATCATTAATTAAGTTAATAAATGGAATTCAGTTTCTACCTTAAAACTAGGATCTTGTATATCAATATTTCCTTCTTGATCTGGCGAAGGATATGGGCTGTCACAAATTTCTATATAATTGGACGAAGTGGTGTCACTTAGTAGTTCTTGATATGAGTATCAAGTCTGATCGCTTAAGGCAAGTTGGGCTATTTTAAAGTATGTTTTGACTTACTTGTTATCCCTGTTGTATTTGTTGTAACTGTTTCAAAAGTTTCAAAAATTTATTAGGTATTATAATTCCTAGTAAATATTCGAATCAATGTTGCTCACGGCATATATCTGCCGAGTGCATCTAAATTAACTCAAGGATCCAAATATAGTTCCTAATAGGTCCGACTTTGGCCTCAAAATCCGAGTGTTCGTAACCTCCTGGCAATTCATCTCTCTTTTCTGTCTCTGAATGTCCATCATACAGGATGAAATTTTGTTTGAGTGGTCTCTTGACCAGGTAAGCTGAAAAATTCCTTTTTGCCAGAACTCTGTTTATTGGCCCGAGGTTATCGAAGTATCTATGAATTTATGGTAGGTATGTGTTCTAAAACAAAAATGTATAGTTGGCCACCATTATATGACACTCTCAGCAGTTCGTAGGATTACGCTTATTTGGTATAAGTGCCTTTTGTGGAATATCCCGTTTGCTTTGCCACCCCATCCTATAGATTTTTGTGGTGGATAATATGTTTCTGCTGTCGATAGATTCAACGTTCTGAAATCCCATCCTGTGTACCTAGACTTTCTACATCGTGTCTACATTTTGTATAGTACCTATACAAAATTATATCCTTTCTACAAGCCAATGGATTTGGATAAATCAGTTGTACCAATTTTATATTTTTTTATTGAACAGTGAAGATTATCTATGAACTAAGTAACAGTGATGTGATTTATTATTGGTCTCTTAATTACATAAATATCTTTATAATATATAAAATATCTTCTATACAATCAAATTTTTTTTATATGAACGAATTTCAAAATTTTGGATAAAGTATAATTTTATTTTCATATAAATATTTCTCATTCATAATCTAATGCCAAGATTATGGCTAAAATTAAATAAAGTTTAATTTTAGTCTCGTATAAGCACTTCTAATTTGAAATTTTATACCTGAACAGAGATTTTTTATTTCTTTTCCGGGATGACGTTATTCTCCTAGAATCTTTTAATAACTTTTTGTTCGTTACAAAACAATAAAGGTTAGCTTTGTTTTAAATTTTTCATTTTATTTCTTTGTCTGAGCTCGTTTCCTTACGAGGGTAAACTATTAAAGTATGGTGCCCAATTCATCAAACAGATTGAATACTATTTTTAAAAAAACCAAACCCAAACTCTTCTCGACACGAGCAAAAGGGCACAGATTATTTGTGTACACAAGTATATAGTTTGCTTACGTTACATTGCTAAGCAAAAGTAACAGTCTAAAGTATGATCTGTCGATTCCTTCCAAATCATTGCAACTGCACACAGCATGTGGCGAGAACCGTCGGGCCATCCAGTCAACAGTTTACAGCATGTTAGACAACATATGCGTGGGGTCCTTTTTCTCTCTTATATTGTATTTAACATATTTTTGAAAAAAAAGTTGCAAATAAAGAACGGAAATTATCCTAATCCACAGCATGCTTGTTGTAAATCAATTAATAATGGCTGAGTCCTCGTATATTTGATTTTTTCTTTAACTGTCCCTGAAAAATGTCTCTTTTTATTTCAATTTAACCGCATTAATAAAAACTTTATGTTGGAATTATTTGTTAATACTATACAACGTAAGTATCAAGAAGGTTAAATAATTTATTGCGGTAATTTTATAAAATAGCTTAAAATATTAGAAAGAGTTTTTACACGAATACATAAATTGTTGCTCCGCTTTCCTGATAAAATAAAATTGCCTTTGTGCATTGAAAGGGTTCCGAATATCTGTCAATGTAACGTATTTACATTCAAGATATGTCAAAAAACATATATAAATTATGCATATGTGTATATACTGACGTGCCATCTCACATGGAACGGATCTATAGGATAATCCGGGCACGAGGTACATAAAAAATTCGAAAGCACTTTATAAAAGCTTCCTTCCTATTTTGAGAAAGAGCGTGGGAAGGCGGAGAATATGGAAGGAAAATCGATTTCGGAAAAGGGATACATGTATATAGGGCATAAGGTAAACCAAAGTAAATTCTGTTAAGCCTATAGATACACTTGAACATTGTAATTTTATGGTTGACGGAACTTCTATATTTGTCATGTCCCAAAAATGTGGTTTTCACTGACGCCTTACGCCGCGTTTTCGGTTAAAAAATTGTTGCGGAATCAATAAACGGAAAATGGATTTCAAACTCGTTCGATTGGTTTGAAACAAGAAACAGCATTTTAAAATAAATTTTCTAGTTAATACAAGTAGTTTGGTTTTTTATTTACAATGACTTATTACGGATCTGTAAGAATTAATTAATGGATTTATTATTGATTATATGACATACGTCTAATTTTGCCGAGAATATTATTTGGGGACCCCAAAAAATATGCAAAAAAAGTTTACCACTTTTATCCCTGGGCTTCCCCTTAAAATCCCCCTCGTATGGGGTAAAAATGGAAAAAAAATTTGATTTACCAAGAATCTGTATGTCGTAGAAAAATGTTTCAAATAAAAAATATAGCTGAGATAATTTTAAACAGAAATGTTTATAAGCACTTTTTGTGTAGAATGAACCGTTCTTTTAGCAACAACGCTTGAAGCGACCGTCGAGTTTGAATGTGTCACCTGCACGAAATCAATGTTCAATAAAATTTGTATCAGCTCGACTGCAAAAATTCGATATCTTTTGATCCAAGTGTCCTATCGACAAAAATCGGGATTCGCGAAGAATTCGCGAAAGCGAATAACAAGGGTTTTAAAACTGTCACTTTCTGTTGCCGTGATACCAAATTGCGTATGCAATTCAGTAGAAATTTAATATTCTAAAGCGTTTTCTGTACTTTCCAGACAATTCACAACAAGTGTATTTCTTTAAACTTGAAAAGAGATTATCATAATATCTTAGAGGGTTTGAAAATGAGAATTTACTGAATAGAAGAAAAAGGATATACTGTAACCTTTTAAAAATAAATAAGTAATAAAAATCAATAATTAATAAGATCATATTATAATACAGTAATAAAAATATTAAAGAAAAATATATAACTAAACACTTAATACTTTTCCAAACAGTAACAAATCAATAGAATAATATTTTCACAAAAAGTTTTTAAGAAGTGAAATATTCTTTTATATTGGAGTTAAAATTGGAATATTTTCTTGTCTGGTTGTCTGAAGTGAAGTTAAGCCAGCTTGACGGATTCACGTTAGTGACTGTAATACACGCAATATATTACATACTTTTGTCAGAAATTCTCTTTTAAAAACTGAGTAAACTTTCTATATTGAAAAAAACATTAGCAGGTATTTTTAGCAGTTTCGTTGATAACACATGTATTCGTCCTAATTTTATTAAAAATAATTTTTTTTCAATAACCTTTTCGGTTATTATACTTATCCATAGATACAATCTGAAGGAACGCGATCTGACAGAACGTGGCGCGGTGTTTTGCATCAGCGAAGAGAAATAGAAAATACATAATAGAAAAAGACAAAATATAAAAACGTGGAACACCATTTTTACCCTCAATATTTGTGATTTACGACAACTGGGATAGGGCATAAACTATCTATTTATGATCAGCGCGGCCAGTACCGCCGATTGCCGGTAAATTGACACAGTTCAAAGGAAAGTGAAAGCTGATCTATAGCACGTACTTACCCCATCACTTCTAGGAGACAAGCTCCATTGGTGTAGATATCAAAAAGTCAATATTTATTAATTTTACACTAATATAAAGTGTCACCCGTTGTCTCTTTTCTTTTCGTTAATATTGATTTTTTCTGTTTCTCTTTGTCGACGTGATCAGCAAAGAACGTCTTTCCACGAGTTGTCAGATGACGGCCTTTGTATATCCATGTGTAATATTTGCTTGTAAACTGGATTTTACTGAAAAGTATTTTCGCTGTTTTTGTTTCTCACTTATCGTATTTAAAAAACACCAAACTCAAAAGCTTTCCGAGTAAAATTATTGTTGTTAATATATGTATAACTTTTTTTCCTGTTCTTCCATATCAAGGATCTGCCGTGAGTCTTTAAATATACAACTTCGGTAAATGTTTCAACGTGTGCCTATTTTCGATCAACCAATGAACTTTACTTTAAGTAGTTTACGCATTTTACAGATATCATTTATTAATAACTTGGTTGTTGGTGTCATTGATCTGCCTTGTAGTCTCTTATCGAATGAAGGTCTTCTTCATTCTGGTATTGTATTTGTTTGTGCTTTCTCCTCAACTCTTGCAATGTGCACACGTAATCTTCATGTTATTTCCATTATTGTTATATTTTTCTCTCACTTTTGTTCTTTCTGAAATCTACTCTTTTGGATCAAGTCCATATTCCGGTAGATCACCTCAAATCTTTAACTGGTATTGGACATAAAGGCCTACGATTGTGTTTTATTTATTTGTTCAGGAAAGACATTGTTCGAACATTTTTCTTTTATCTTACATACTTGGTAGTTCATTCGATATTTTTATATCTATGTCAATTTGTTCGGTTTCACCAGTAGATCTGTTAAATAGCTGCTTTCGTCGGGATAAAATAGAGGCGATATTGCATACCTTTGTCTCAAGACTCCGTTTATATTTATCATTATTTCTACTATGCTATACTAAATCAGTGGAGTGCTTTTATATTTTTTACAGTAAACAAGTATATTGTGATAGCCTCCCAAAGAGTTAAAAGCTTTTTGGTAATCTGTAAATACCAGTTACATTTAAAAAATATTAAAATTTTTCAATATATATGTTCAATACTAATCACCTACACAATTTTATTTCCATCACTTATTTTATCATCCGAGGATTATTGCATGTATTATTTGCGTTAGTTTCGTTTTGTAGGTGGAATGCCGGTCTCTGTACCGTTAGTGTTACCTTTAGCATCAGCTGAGTTCATTGTTACATATAAAGACAGAGAGCGGAAATGGTATTGCGCCCATGTACTTATCTAGGAATGGATGGACATGGGAGATATGTACAGTTGACTTGATACAATAAGAATTGCATAATTCTATATAATTAGACCGTATTAACAAGATTGGAAGTGTGTGGGATAAAGCGATAGTATACTTTTAAATCAATATTTTGCAATAACTTATATTATTATCTTAATTAACACATTTCATATTATGCTAAAAATAATTATAAATCTATTTTTTATGGATTACGAGTACGAGTACAACGAAAGTAACAATAAAATCTAATTCTTTAAAATAGTTACAGAGTGTATGGAATTTTGCAAAAAAATTTTGGCTATAATTTTCGATGATCACTCACATTTTTTACAGGAACTGTTTATATACCGTAAGTATGTCGGTGGATGGTTAAGGGACAATTATTAGTCACAAACGTTTATTATCTGCCTTTCTTAATTTACTAAGTATTATCCACCCTCCCGTAGTTAAGTATCTAACACGACATCTTAAGCAATAGAAGGAGAAGACAACATTCTCTTTCTGGATGTTAAGAATCGCAAGAAATTTTTTTTCTTAAAGTAGGAGAATTTTTAATAAATGAAAACTTTAATCCAACAAACAATAATGCAACAATACCAAAATCAACCAACAGTTCTGCAAATGTTTCTACTTTCAAAGTTTCTTTTCTTGAATCTGTTCGCATTTAAACTGATGTGTTATTCTGATCGCTAGACTCGCTTTGTTTTCTGTTAAACCATCTGACAATAAGTTCAATATTAATACTGTATGTTCAATATTACGACAGTAAAAAGTTAAGAAAAGCTCAACTCAGGGTATCTGGGAACACGTAGATTTGATCAGTCTTTTCCAGAACTGAGGAGCTCTGCGGAGATGAACGATCCATTTCCTAGCACCTCTAGAGGCAACAGAGACAACTAGTAACACAGGCCTTTGTGCATTGAATCATACATGTATAATAACCTGGCTCACAAGGTACAGTCGCTCTCTGTCGCCCACGTGCGAAACTCCAATCTGGCGCGTCTACGATGGGGGTTGGCATCTATCACTTCATGCTGTACCGCAGTGAATAGATGGATAAGTTCAGATGGAACCCAGTTCTGTGGGATATAACAAGGACCCTTATCCAGGGATACGGGCAAAGACCACAACGGTAGGCACGGTGCGGCAGAGAAAAACATCTTCGGTACGATGTGGATGGCGGAAGTGGCAACCCTTGATTTTAGGGATACTATAAAATCAAGCGGGTAGCGGGTAGGAACTCCTTTGGAGTCCCTTGGATTCTATTGGACAGTCGCATCAGGAAAAGTGAATCAATTCTTGCCCCACGCAGATTCCAGGAGCTTCTTGACCCGGGAAGCTAGCACCTGCTAAGGGTCCCTTGTCCAGGGTCACGGATGAAGTCCAGAGCGGCGTCCAAGGCGACGAAGAATACTTCCGATACGGCGAAGATGCTGGAGCTGGCAACCCTTGATTTTAGGGGTAGTATAAGATCACAAAGTCGCGATGATTTAATTCTGCGCCAAGTTGTTGTCTTTCTTCCCGTACATCATTCTTGCAATTTTCGCATCTTCAAAAGGATTCTCTTCTAATTCCTCCAAAAGCTTACGTACTTCATGAGCGGTAGATATTTTTGGTCTTCCAGAACCTTGCTTTCTTTCGAGAGTTTCTTGTTCTCTCCATCTTTTATACATATTAAAAACTGTTGTTCTGCTTACATTAAAATTATTCGTTACGGCAGATAGTGACCAACCATCTAATTTCGTTACAATTCTTACTTTTAGTTCTTTGCTAGCATGTGGAGCCATTGGAGGTTAAACAGAATAAGTTATCTGACAAGTTTCAAGATTTGGCAGTGAAAATGACAGTATGTATATAATAAGTATTTATCCTTTAAAATACCTGCTTAATTTTCTACAAAATACGCTTTAAGAGTCGTATCAGTTTTTGTAGGAACCAGCTGTACATCAAAATGAAGCCAGTCACGTAAACGTCAATGATATACACAAGCTTATCTATGAAAATAGACGTATGACATATTACGAAATGGATTTACTCACTGGGAATGACCAAGAGTTCAAGTAAAAGAATTGTCTCAAAAAAAAAATTAGTTTCTGTTTGGGAAACAGTTTTTTTTTAGTTTTTGGACCACTTGAGCATAGGAAACTCAAAAACGAATAATCCTAAAAGATCGAAGGCGATAGTGAAGAATTATGGATTTACTAAAACGGTAGATTTACTAAAAGAGGAACACCAATCGTCACTTTAGGTATTCCAAAGTAAAGAAAAGTAGAGAAACGCCATCCGTCTTCAAAAAGATTGTCATATTTTCCTCTATACCAAATCTTGTACCAAAAATTCCTGTACAAGTTAAAATATAAAACACAAAACAGTTTTTAAATAGTTTTAGTTAAAACACAGAATAGCTACAGCACATATTTCGCTGAAACATTGAAACAACTGCTAATTTCAGAAACAATTGTTTTTGTCGTATGCAGACAATAAAGGACATAAAAGTCACTCAAAACGATTAAACGTTAATTTCAGTTATTTTCATACCGTATTTCTTAATTTTTTTTTGTTACGTTGCCATCAGCATTCCCAGTTCACTGTATCGTCGAATATCACAAAATTAAATAGCTGATTAATGCAATCTAGTGGACGTTGTAAGAAGAGTCCTACATAAAACGGGTATGTGTAATAAAAAAGATGAGGAAATAAAAACAAAGCCGCTACTTAAATATTAATAGTCCTACAGGTGTTGTTACACTGCTGCAAATTGTATTGTCGACGGATCGTCAATATCAATTCGATATTTCAATAATGCATAAACTGAATGCGTATCGAATGAAAATGAAAATGAATATAGGGTAGCGCTGATAGTGATTGATGTGTTTATTGATTATCTGTGTCACTACTGGATTATATTCCTAAACACGTTTACGATAAAAGAATTTGTACATGTTTGAGCATGATTAATTGAAACTTTGTTGTATGTACTGAAATGTTGATTTTTAAATAAATGATTACCTAAATTTGCGTAAAAAGCAAAATATCCGAAAATAGCTCAATATTTATATAGGAAAGTCCATTAAAAAAGAAGTCGTTAATCTCCGTCTTCGAAGAAAATATCGGTATTATATAAATGCCACGAAGAATAGATAAAAAGTTGGAGAAGTGACATTTTTACTTATAATAATAGCGCAAGCCAATATATTTGAAAGTTATAGATTCAATGACCATACAAAACATTATTTCACGAGAATTAAAAATAAAAAGCTTTTGTAATTTTAAAGTTTAACTATCCTATATCCAACTATATTTAGAGTCATTATTGAAGGTCTGCAAGGTAAAATTGAAGGAAGAGGAGCTCCAAGACGAAGAAGAATATCCTGGCTTGCTAACCTGAGAGCATGGTATAGAAAGACCTCAACACAGCTATTCCGTATAACAGCCAACAAAGTCATCATAGCCAGAATGATCGCCAACGTTTGGAACGGACAGGCCTAAGAAGAAATTGAAGGTCTCTGAAAGTTCACGGTAATATATTGGTGGTGGCAAATCTATCGCCGAAATTTACAGGGATTGTCTGAAAGAAAGGAAGGACACAAACCTCCCAACAGTCAGCTGACGCCAATACAGAGCTATTTTTCACTCATATACATACATTCGAGTTTCTACAAACCCAAAAAATACCAATGCACAGTTTGTCTAATTTACAATAATACAAAAGATATTCATCTAAAATACGAAAATCATATTTTGGAAATAGATTTGTCCATGGCATAAAAGGAGAAGAACAAACAAGCAACTGATTCTACGATGGCTGTTTTTTACATATCTAAACTAGCTGTTTGTAACTTTAAAATTGCGGAACTGAAGGGCAACAAAATTGTGCAATGCTGCATCTGGGATGTACCAGAAAAAAGTATCTGGGTCACAAAAATTGTCCTTGACAATAGACAAAAGCTGCACGCATTTGCATTGCTTAAATGGACAAAGCTGAAAGTGAGATTGACCAGTCGTTTATAGTTACTACTGTTGCCCGCAGCAAAAAAACACCTACATTCTAGCCTTGTACGAAGATCCGGTTACAACATTCATAATCATCATCAATTAGCCTATATTTGATGGGCTAAATTTTTATTTGTCCACTGCTAAACGTAGGCCTCCCGTAAAATTTTCCACCTATTTCTATCTTGAGCTTCTTGCATTCAGTTTGTGGTGATGCGCTTGATATCATCCGTCTGTCTAGTCGGTGGCCGTCCTCTGCTTCGTCACAACATTGGCAAACATAAAATCAATTAGGCATAAATTTCTGATTAGAGGTCATGACTAAAACAAGAAAGATGCAGCTTATTCAAATAGAGAGAGCTTAAAAGAGCTCTCCGTAGATGACCTATATACTTACGGTATTTCCGAGTTTTCCAGACAGTTCGCCTAGGAGTCTAGCTCTTTTTCTTACCCTGTCTAGGGTGTCTTTGATGTCAATGTCCCAGTCGAGAGTCCTATTAAAATTAACTTCCAAATAAGAATTAACTTCCAAGAGCTTCTCCTTGAAGGACTATCTGGTTCCTTCCAGCATCACGGCTGTGAGGGAATTTGAATAAGATTGATTACATTTTGGTATGATTGAGTTTAACTCACCGTTTGTTTTTAATCGGAGGATAGTTTGGACTTTTGTACTTGCCGGGCAAGTCGTCTGCCTTTTTTGGCATTCGTAGATTTCATGTCTTTTTTGGCAGCAACAGCTCCAGTATTTGGAAGATGGACAGATGATATTAATGGCATGAGTAGCTTCACAGAGTCTGATTAAGCCATTTTTGTAGATGCCGTTGGTCAGAGCATGCGTGAAGTATTCTTCAGAGTCGAGGAACATGCAAACTAGCCTGGTGGGTTTGTCCATTTTTTAAAAGATAATTCGGTGTAAGGACTTGAAAGGAAAGTCCATTTCCGTGAGACTTCAGACTAGTTCCTCGATTGTTATGGCTGGATCAATATCAGTTACGACGAGATGGAAGGGTGATGGCTTCGATATATTGGCTTTAGAGTTTTTGAAAAGGAGTCTTAAGTTTTTAGGCTCGATTGTGATATTTGGATCACCCGTTTTGTTTTGCAATCTCTTGGCCATATCTTTCACATCCAAAGTTTTTAATGTCCCGAAATAAACCAAGTGATCTTTTGGAACTATTCTAAGGTTTATCATGATACTCTTCAGAAGCTCCTGAGTGTTGACTAGTAGGACTAGCTTCCTCTAGGTATCATATGTTTGTGGTATATTAAATATTTTATAGTAGAAGCGTGGCAGTCGCTTCTCAGAACTAGGTTGAATATTTGAGGTTGTCTTAGCATCAGGATTGGTTGATGGCTTTTGAGGTTATGGCAACCTCATTTGTTAGAGGGATGGTTCTTTTTACGGGAGCGATGACTATGTTGGTGGCAGTTTTAGACCTGAAGCTTGTCCTATGTTTAGAAGTGACGGATAATTTTGCTCATAGGAGCAAATCGTGGTCTTTCTCATCTTATTGGTGAAGATTAGGGCTTGAAAGATTGGAGTTCAGGTTTCTGACTCTTTTGGTGAATCAGAATACCAGATGAATGCCTCTTGAAGGGGTGATGTTAATTTGAGAGGAAATTATCCTGCTCATGTTTTGTTTGGCTTGGTTGGCGTGGAGATTTAAACATTTCCTGAGACGATAGTGTCTTTATCTCAGGAGTGAAAGCTTTCCTTGGACAAGGCCCATTAAAGAAATTTTTGGAAGAACGGATATTAATGTGGCTTTTCCTACTAGACTTTGGCAGACTTACCAGCGACAACGGGAGAACACCGTTAGAATTAAGAGTCATATCCTTCGTAGGAAGAGCTTAAGTGCTCGTCAGGCACTCAACAGATCTTCGCGAGCTAGCTAGCAACGCCTCCGAGAGACGTTTAGTTGAATGATCTTGGCCGTGCTATAGGACCACTACCCAAGATGTCGCTCGATAGACATACACCCTAAACGTTACCTTATGTTGCAATGCTTTCTGTTTTGTTGTTGAAAATAACGGTTCTGAGAACCGTTATTTTTTGGGAGTTCTGGATCTGCAAAAAAACTGCTTTTTTGCAAAATATCTCCGTAAATTATTTATCAATTTTAATTTAAAAAACGGGAAAATAAAGATATTCTTAATATAAAAAAATGGTAGAAATATTGTTTATGTAAAATATAAGCGATAACATTGTGGCCTAAAATTATTATGTCTTAAAAGCATCAGATATCTGCGAAAAATTTTGCCGTGAAATCGATGATTTTTGCATAACCAGACTGGGCTATATATTTTAACAATTCCCATTAAAATAGTAATTATTTTAAATGACACAAGAAAATAGCTTCAGAACAATGCTAAATCTTTTATTTTTAATAACGAACATCTAAACAAAAGTTGTCAAGAAATGAGTTAATATCTAACAAATGAAATGGTTGTCAAACACAGAAAGGGTTATATATTGGGTAGGCTAATTTACTTCAAACTACAACAGTATATAGCTGTTGTGTATTATATTGCAAACCCGACACATCCTTTGATGCAATTCAGAGGCGTAGCCTGTTTTGCAAATAGATGCTAACAATAAAAAATAGACGAAGTACAAATTATATTTAATTTAGACAAAAATTTAAAAATAAATTCGTGACGCTAAAGTGGAAATTAATCAAAAATTACAAAAATATGAACTTCAAGTATATCACACTTTTTTTAAAAGTCATACTAAAATTTTTTAGTACCAATTAAATTTAATAAAAAATACAAAATGTTGCAGATTTCATTGATGAATTTTTTACTTAATATCTTATAGAATCCCCTCAGCTTCTTGCTACTACCTGTAATCTTCCAGGCACGTTTCAGAATCAGTAAATGGTATAAACTGTTGATCCAAAGCTCTTCAACTTCAGATCAACGAAGTTGATCACGAAGTTATGATCACGAAGATTAAGCTGTCATTTGAAAACGATTCATTTAATAATGAGCCATACATGAAGCGCCAAAGATAAAGGGTTTAAAAGCGAAACGATGTCTAAAAGTCGCAATATTTCCGGTTTTAATCAACGAAAATTATTGTTTTTTTTTAATTTGGGGTACCTCATGGCATAGATTATAAAAATGCATTTAGTTTATTTGTGAATTATTTATTTACCCAAGTAATGTGTTTAAACAATTTAAAATAAATTTTTATTTTGTAAAATTTTACTTTTTTCTTTTTATTTTACCACTACTAATAATAATTTCAATTATAATTAGTAGAAAAGGTTATCAAATAATAAGCAACTTAAATATTTATGTATTATAGTTATAAATAATATGTTTGACCAATAAATTTTACACAAATTAATTTTTTATTTGAAAATTAAATTTATACATGTTAATATTTCTTGAATTATACTTAGTATTTTTAAAACTACTGTTTCTCGAAAATATTAAAAATATACGCAAATTAATTGTTATAAATTTTGTATATAAATAAAAATTGTGGAATTAATCTCTTTATATATTTAACATACATAACATTTTATACATAAGATTCTCTAATAATTTCTCAATTCGAAGTAAGAATAAACCCATTCACGGCAGTAAATCCACTCACGCGAGATTAAAATCTGATTTAAATGGTCAAACTAAATTGTTTTTGTACTTGAAATTGTACTGTTTTTAATAACAATTTTTTGTTTCATTGAAATATTAAATAGCATTTTTTTTGTGTTTGATAATTTTGCAGAAATAAGAACTCTCGAAATTCCTGCAAACATAGCTTTCCAAATACAATTTTCGACTCCCACTTATTAGTAACATATACCTTCCACCTTAAAAATCACGTGTCTCAAAGTCTCAAACAAAGCCTCGTTAAAAATCTAAAACAGTATTTTTCAATTTGTAGATTTATTTAATATATGTTTGTCCGTACAAATTACAGTTAAAAGTTACTACAAACGTTTATCTTACCCTCAAAAAGTTCGAACATCTGTATCTGTTGTTATAATCAATCAAGCTGCATCTCCCCTACCGCCCTTATTAAAGAACCTCTCCTGTTTGAGTTTGAAAAGTCCCCCAAAAACCGCGATTTCTACCCTCTCATGCACCACGCCTATGGCGAAATCAACCGTCTGCGACCCCAAAGTTGGGGGTGGGTAGTTCACGTGTCATACAGAGGTGGGGAGAGAGGGTATTTCACGAAGAAAGTTCATTATGTCCCTTATCTTTTTTCACATGTTTGACATTCTTTGGTTAACTCACCACCAAACTTGAAGAGGGTTTCGCTTGAATAAACTCAATACTTAATAAGAGATGTCATCGGAGGGTTACTGTCTGGGATTGATTTGTTTTTATAGTGTTCAATTAGTATATCTTTTTTGAGGTCGCGTGTGGCACATATATTTAGGGGTAGTTTATCAAAACTTCCTAGTGGCGGTGACACGTCAATAACACGAACATGCACGGATTTTCGAATGAAGATTTATTTACTGGAAAAAATAAAGGGGAGAATTTATTTGCTCTATTTATATCCTGAAATTTACTTTTCGCCACACAATTTTTGATATCTAAACATTGAAATAAAAACACCTTCACTAAATCTATATTAAAATTCACCAGAATAAAATTGCAAAGTCAGCAACGTATTATATTAAAATGTACAGTACCTGGACAAATTATTAGAAAAAGCATTAAAAATCTGCATTTTTTAAAATTAATAATTTTTTTCAACAGAAAGTTATTTTTTCGCAAACCAACATTTAATATAGTATAGTAACATTATTGTATTATTTTACCGTTGGCAACACCGCCCTATCTGCCATTTCTACACGGAATTGTGTCCTGTCAACTAGTGTGCATTTTATAACCTTAAATACTCTCTCAACATTTGAATTCTAAATGGTTTTGACCCGAAATTTTATTGCAGAGGTGAGTGATTTATCATTTTTTTATTATTTTTTAGATTATATACACGTGCAATGAAGTTATTGGTATAATTAAGGGTATTATAGTTTTTCAAGTTTTGACAGAAAAAACGAAGTTTGTTCGGAGACGTTCCAACGAGAAATACAAGCCCGACTGCATTGTACCCACCATCAAACACCCACCGTCACTCCATGGTCTAGTCTGTGGTATCCGGCAAAGGTACAGGCCATCTCTACGTGGTGGAAAACACGATCATAAGACCAGTACCGGAAAGTACTCGAGACGAGACTTTTGCCATAGCTGCAGGAATGGTTTCCTGGCGAAGAAGAACCCATATTTAGGCATGATGGTGCTCCTTGCCACAAAGCTAAGAGTATTTCAACTTATTTAAACCAAAAAAAAAATTAAAGTTCTTGACTGGCCAGGCAACTCGCCTGATATGAACGCTATTGAGAATGGGTGGGAACTACTGAAAAGAGAGATTGCAAAAAAAGAAAAACATTACTAATAAAAGGAAGTTACTTGAAACGCTCATATATGATTGGAATCATAATGCTTATCTCCAGGAAACTATTCAAGCTTGTATCGAGAGCATGCCTCGACGTGTTCAAGCTCTTTTAGCAGCCAAAGGCGGACATACAAAATATTAAATTTATCCCTACTTTGTAAAAAGTATACTTTTTTAATAAATAAAAGTTTTTTGTTAACTTTTTTAGTACAGTTTAATTACCTATGAGTTAATATTCACAAGAAAGGACAAAACAGTAATTTTTGTCAAATATATTCATCGTCATGAGAGAAATAACTTCATATAGTTAATTTTCCTTGTTTGATATAGAAAAGAATATAGATAAATAGAAGAGAATGTTAAAAGTAAATATGAATTTTTACCAGAACATTTTAATATACGTGTAGAATAAATTAAAATATAATAAGATTAACTCTTTTATCTTTTGCGTTACAGAATAATGTACGTATGTTTCCTTTCCGTTTTAGCGTAGTGCGACTAAAAAATGAGTAACTTAACACCAGAAAAAGCAGCTCAACGAATAGGTAAAAAGAAAGGATTGCACATGCTAAATACCTTGTAAATGCGAACATTTTTATTAAGGTTAGAGAGTTTACGACCGTTAAATGTTAAACTTGCTAATCGTTAAAGAATAAGTGAACATTAATCTTATGTGAAAAATAGAGATTGTAACATACACGGTGTTACAAGATTTTAACAGCCTATAATTCAGGAAGTAATGAATATTTTTTATTTGAAAATTGGGAAATGCCAATTAGATCTAAAACAATATTAATTGATGTATACATGATTGATGTATACATGCCATCTGTGATGTCATCACAGGTTAGTGACGTCATTACAATGGACAAATTAAATGGATCGTGGGAGTGAAGGTTGGGTCAAACGAAAGGCTTTATGTCAAATTCAGCGGTGTACCACAATGAGGGTATTAATTTAAATAAGTACGCTAATTTTTCAATTGAATTTTTATTTTCAAAAATGATGTTCAAAATGTGAAAAATTTTTATAGGCGGTGTTCAAAATGACTTCGTTTTGCTTCAACACAAGTGTAAAACCGTCTAAACAGTTCACGTGTACATGCCTCATGTATCATCTTTGCCGCAATCAGGGTAGATGCTTGTCTAATTTTAGTTTTTAAATCTACTGCATCTGTATATTCTTCATTATAAACGATTTTTTTAATAATCCTAAACAAAAAAAATCCAACTGTGATAGCACAGGCGATCTTGGAGGCTATTGGACGGGTCCGTTAGTTCCAATTCATCTGTTTGGAAATATGGCATTAAGGTAATTGATAACAATACCGCCATTATCTGGAGTTGCACCATCTTGTTGCCTTACCATTACTCCTCTTTTGCGTAAAGGAATATTTTTCAGTAACAAAAGTAGCTTATTTTTCAGAAAATTCAGATATTTGAAGGCGAGTTCCCTTAACCAGTGCAGCTTTTCCACTGACCAATAATGGGAGAAAATTTACAATCCCAGTATTAGAAAAACGAGCTTTGTTACTCCACAAAATTCTAGTTAAAAGTCATGATTGTCTTGCATCCTTTCTCGCATTATGACGGTGAAGGTTAAGTCTTCGATCCAAATCGGTGGGTTGCATTTCATAAAACAAACACAGTTTAAATCGATGGTGGGTTTTTAAAACCCTTTGAACTGTATTTAACGACACACCAGTTTCTGCAATAATGGACCTTACGGACACATGTGGATTAATCACTACATATGCTAAAACATTCACCAAGTTTTGTT
This sequence comes from Diabrotica undecimpunctata, assembly GCF_040954645.1. NCBI lineage: Eukaryota > Metazoa > Arthropoda > Insecta > Coleoptera > Chrysomelidae > Diabrotica > Diabrotica undecimpunctata. Next base: position 141,753,332 of record NC_092810.1, on the reverse strand, counting down.
AGGTCTGTATTGGTTTGTCATAATCTCTATGTTTACTGTTCGGAAATGAACCTTGCCGCAATTTCTTCTCAACCTTAGCAAAAATTATATAAGACAGTGTTCTTTTTTTGGGAAAACGTTACATGTATAAGGTTTGAGCATTTCGAGCATTTTTTTTATATTTACTATAAATCTGTAGGAATATTACTGTATGAACTCAAGATATTTCAGAATTCTATTTTAAAACTAGAGAGAACACAAGAAATGACATTAGCTCTTACTGTTTGTAGTTATCAATAAAGGATTTAAATAAAATCTCAAGGACAACTTGCTTTTCTTGTGAATTTGTAAAAACTATAAAAATATTTTCAGGATAATTTGAAAATGATAAATGAGCCATTTAATATTATTAATACATTTAATAAATAAATTTAGCGTATGTATTAACATTAATGCCCTTATTTTGGTACACCGTAAATTTGGGATAAAAACCTAACATGACTTAACCTTCACTTCCATGATCCATTTAATTTTTTCCATTGTAATGACGTCACGATGCCCGCGATAACCTCATGAATACATCAATTGATGATAGTATTGTAGGTCCAATTGACATTTCCTAATTTTAAAATACAATATTCATCCCTTTCTGAATTATGGGGTGTTAAAAACATCTTGGAACACCCTACATGCTGCTTGAAGAGAGAGTTCCAAGAGAGCTTAGAAGAACAAATTTCATATATAATTGTACATAAAACAAAGCAGGAACTTATGGAATCGATCACAACATGAAAAAATATTAAAGCAATAAGAAACCAAATAAATATGGAGCTTCTGTGATACGGATATGTAGCTACATCTTGCTACATCTGATAAACTATTGACAGGAGTTTAATATATTCTGAAATGTGCAAATCGTACAAATCATACCACAGTTTAAAACAGGTGACTGTAGTAATTGCCAACACTGTAGAGATATCACTCTATTTAATGCAATCTATTCAATATACTCAAGACACTACTAACATTATATTAGAAATATTATAGAAGCATTATAGGATAACACGGTTTTCGAAGAGACATGTGTCTACTAACGAATGTTTTTATTATCAAATAAATTATCAAAAAACGAAGGGAGTGTAACTTAGAAGCACATATTACATAGATTTTGAAAAAGCCTCTGTCCGACTAAATAGATAAACACAAATTTGTAATAGTTGACATTATTAAAAAATACGCTCCAATACACCTGATTGGAGCCCATTAAAAATATTTGTGTATATGATATAATAAAATGTATATATATATATATATATATATATATATATATATATATATATATATATATAATGTGTGTGTGTGTTTTCTGTGTGGTTTTCCGGCTTTGACTCTACATTGAATATAGGTCAGTGTTAAGTCAAATTAGTTCCACTTCTTTCTGATATTCTACGAGAAATTTTGATTGCACAACTAAAACAATTGTTCGGAGTGAACGAAATGATGGAGTGATAGAACCTTCTACCAGTCCACGGTCTAACCGGTGGTCCTGGTTAACAAAAAAGACGGAACTACGAGGTTCTGTGTACACCTGTTTGGTCATTTGACATTTGACCATTTGTTCAACAATGTTACCAAGGGAGATAGTTATCGTCTGCATTGGATTGACGATACGTTGGATACATTGACCGAAAGTAAAGTGTTTTCTACTTTTAATTTGAAGTCTGGATACTGGCAGGTAAAAATCCACCCAGTAGATAAAAAGAAGATAGCCTTCGCCACAGAATCTGGATTATACAATTTCAATTCAACAAATACGTTCACAACCACAATTCAACGTTATGCCATTTAGACTTTATAATGTTCCTGCAATATTTAAAAGGCTTCAGGAAAATGTGTTAAGGGAGATCTTTTTAATCAACTTAAGACTGGGTATGTATCATATAGTCAGTAAAGACGGAGTAGCCGTGGATAAGGTAAAAGTCGATGACTTTAAGGAGTGGCCAAAACTGACTAACAAACATCAAGTGGGAAGTTTTCTTGGTCTATATACTTAGTATCAGAGGTTCATTAAGAAGTTTGCACATATCGCTAAGCCATTAAACCGAATTACAAAGGATGCAAGAGATTACTGCTCAATAGAGTAAGAGTAGCCTGATAAGTCGGAAAGCTTGTATTATTGAAAAAAGTGTTGTTGCTCCAACACAATGTACAAGTTTACAAGAGCGTTGTGACAATGGTAAAAATTCATAAGTTGGGCTTTGAATTCCGTTCTCATCCACCTTATTTTCCTGATTGGCCCCCTTCGATTGTTATGTATTCCCAAATCTAAAGACATAACTCTTAAATAAAAAGTTCAGCTCAACCAAGAGATAATTCACAAAACAAACGCATATTTTGAAGAAATTCCATAATCGTATTATTCGGACGGGCATAAAAAAGTTGGAAAATTGCTGGAGTCGTTGTTGATGTACTAAGGCTGAATATAACGAAAATATTTATTTTATTATGTTAGCCCAACAAGTTCCTCCTCATGATATACGATTCGTGTATATATTATTCATAAATATAATAAACAATGAGTATATGAACGTGTAACTAAAATAATGTTCCTTCCTATATAGCTTAGTTATGAAGACATCATGCTCTGGAATAGTAGCTGTACTAAACGCTGAGATACAATAAGTACTTATTGTATGAAATTGCATGGCAAAAGTTTAACTTTATTCCTGCTGACTCGTTTTAAATTAGATTAAATGGTAATACACTGCGGACTGTTTACGGCTGGGAATTTTTAAGACTTTTATATTCAGACCACCAACACCTGAATGCTTTTCTGAAGATTCATTTACATTTTATGGCTTTATTCTATTTGAAAGAGAATTATATGCTAAGTATTAACACGTCGCATGCTTAAAGCCTAACGATATGCTACTGCTAGGTGCTGAGAGTATTTTTTTTGTAAATCGTTATAACTGCAATTGGTTTCTTGTTGGCAGAATACATTTATAAAGTTTTTGCTAAATTTTGTCTTTTTTAACGCGTGACGCTCATAGGCGTCGTCAGCACTAGATCATTAAAGTTTCATCCATATGATAAGTGACTCACATGTGCGTCTTTGATTTTTAAATTGCAGAAAGTCATTATTGTCAAAAGAAACATTTACTGGAAATTTTAATAGAAAACATATTACAATAATAATATTAATAATTACAAATTATTATCATTATGATACTGTACAAAACAATTTCCAACACAAAGGCCAGGTTTTTCAGGACAGAAGCTGCACTCAAATATCGTGTCTTTTCTTAAATTATTCTTTGAACATACCTTACATCTTTTTCTCTTTATCCGACCTTTAGTATCAACATTTAAAATTTTTGAAATGTTGTGCTTGTCTGTTGTTTGTTGTTGTTTGTACACTGGAGTAACCAATACTGTTTCAGAATTTTTTAAAAGATGTCTGATAATTTCTAAACTATATTCATATAAATTCATTTTTCTACCAGTGTACGGAGTATAACTTTTGTACAAATAATAGGAATTTAACAACAAAACTTGAAATATGTTAATACCTATTTTTTTATACCATATTAGCGTCTTTCGCTCACATGGATAGTAAGCGAGCATTTGATCTTTGCGATCAACACCACTCATAAACTCATTATATTTGGATATAGGTAGGGGTTTTATTTTTATTTGGTTTCTTTTGTTTTCAGTTTCGATAAGATCATTTTTAAATTCCGTGGATATGTACATAACTTCTCTTTTATCTCTCCACTTTTTCCAAAACTCTCCACACTCTCCAAAAATATCTTCTACAAGAAGGCAAAAAAAATCATATGGAAGACCAGTCCCTGGAATGTCTACTAATAACCCAGAAGATTTGGTAAAATTAAAATTTTGCATTCCAATAGGATCGTCTTTCCACGAATCCTCACTTAAATTTGGCTCCTCCTGTATATTTTCATTCCTATCTGCATTTCCATGTAACGCTTCAACCAATCCAGAATAATCATTTTCTTCTTCAAAATCTAAAAAAAGAAAATAAAGCAATTATACAAGAAAATATAATGCTGCAAAATAATTCTGTTGATAATATTCTAAAAGGTTGATATTAGAAATAAACATTTCAAAACATGTATACAAATGAAGTTATGATATAATTTTGAATTCATTTCTCAAATCTCGTATTGGAATCATATCTGTACTTTATAATAAACATACCTGTGTCTTCATCTAACAGAACTACACTATTATTGGATTCACTGAATTTATCTTCACTAGATGAATTATTATTTAATATAGGTATTATATAATTGATCAGTACTATATTTTGATCTTTTACAGTTTGAATTATTTGCATTCATTTTACCACACGAATCTTCGATCTTTTACAATGTGAATTATTATTTGCATTTATTTTAACAAACGTCAATAGTTTGATAGTTTGACAACTAAAAAGCATGGCAACCTATTATGTAGGTACGGAATTCTGTAATAGGTTTTAATAAATAAATAAAATAATACAATTATTGTAATAGATAGATACGGATTTCGGTTGTTGACTGTGATAATCAGCATTATCTTTTCTAATAATATAAATCCAAAATAAAAAAGTCTAATAGCAAAAAATAGAATAAGGTTAATTTAAATTTAGAAAATATATTAATTTAATAAATTTGATATGGCAAAATAAAGATAATACAGAATCTAAATTTAAATAATTTTATGAATTAGTTTTTGTACTTGGAGAAAAGATTTTCTTTTTTGATTACCGGTGGCTTTTCTTTGTTTTTTATTTTTATAGTGTTGGTGCAAAACCGAATTATTGTGAGTCCATCTTTGGAAGCCTTACTTGCACTGCTCATTTCTTCTCTTAGGGCATAAGTTATGTTAGATAATGCTTTCGTCGAAATAAAAATAATCCCGACTCATCTGCGTTAAAATATCTAGCGGTGAGTATCGCTTCAATAAATTGAGCAGTTTTTCCTTTCAATCAGAAACCACTAAGTAATTTTCAGCAGCTGTTTTGTCATATACAAATTTGAAGCAACTATTTTGTCGCTTTTAAAATTTCTCAAGCCTAGAAGAACTAGAAGCCTTCATATCAATGCTTAGTTCACTTGAAATTTCTACTGCTTTTTTTTGAATAATTTTACCAGAAACAATATTATTTTTTAACCCCAATTTACGAAGCAAATCGAAAATAATTTGATTCAATACGGCACCCGAGAAGAAATTACCGAAACACAAGTGAAATTGAAGAAGGTAATGGAAACATTCTAAAATGAGAAAAAGAAAAATATAAGTAAAATTGAAGAAGGTAATGGAAACATTCTAAAAGGAGAAAAAGAAATAATTAAGGACATAGACAGAGTATTTGTCATTATGTATATAAAAATGCCTTGGCCGGTCTGCGCTTTTGTGGAGGAAGTATTCTGGACAAAACACAGGACCAACCTGTCACTTCTGGAACAGCTTCATATAAACGACAGGCTAATAAAAAAAGTAAACCGAGAATACCTCAATTACTTCGGCCATAAGAACGGGAACTATGGAACTATTGGTAGTAGAAGGAAAGGTAGAAAATGTTTTTGAGAACTGCTTGATAAATAAGTTAACAGAAAGTTTTCTCTACAAACTTTTCCAAAAAGTAAACTTTTATACACAAGGGTATTTATGCTAGACAATACAAAACATAGGTATCTTGAAAACTCACATGTGCGTCATCAGCATATGACTGAAGCGATATCTTGACGCTCATAGGCGTGATTAGCATGCAACGTGTTAAGCAAACTTGACTGCAGTGAGAACTCAATTTTTTTCTATTCTCGACATTGTGTACAAAAAGGTGTTTATACAGTAACTCATAATATAAAAGAATAAAAATGTTAAATAACTGATACAATCAATTCAAATTAACATAAAATTGAGTTTCTGTTAAGGCTTTAAACAATTTAATTGAATTAGTAAATTATCAAGGAGCCTAATTTTAATTATCATATTTTAGATATGTTACATTAAACAAGCAGATACTTGATTTTTCTTTATTTGATATGCAGGGTTGACCACTCAAACGAATCCACCTTGATATCAGCCATACATGATTTTTTTTCATTATAACTTTTGTTTGTGATAAAGTATAAATTTATTAAAAATTTTACACCTATTAAAAACTACAGTAAAGTCTCTTGTAAAGTAAAGTGTTTTGCTAGTGTAAATATAATATATGAACTTTTTCCGTTGCATAAAAATATGAATTGAAAAAAAAATTACAAAATGTTTAGTTATTTCAACTATTATTGTTAGCGATTAACACCGATATTAAATAAATATTTTTTAAATTCATTCGAAAATCGAAATGGTCTATCCTATTTGGTACAGGAAATAAATTATTAAAATGATCCAGACAGACAACCACAGTTTTATGGGATTATGACTGAGAAAATATTTGTAAATATAAATCGGAATAATTGCTGATATTGGGCTGATGAAAATTCTTAAGTTTTCCACGAGACACATATCCAACAGCCATTGAAATTATATATATGGGCAGGAATTTATGGGAATCGGTAGATCGTATTGTCGGGTCATTCTTTTTGCAACAAAATTTAATCAGAAAATCATATCTAGAATTATTAGAAGACACAATTGTCCCATTTTGACAGATATCATCGAAAATGACAACATATACTCAGAAGATGATTTGTTTTTCCAACAAGACGGCGCACTTCCCTATTACATCATAAAAGTATTGCGATAACTGAATTAAAGGTTTCCTATGCAATAAATTAGACGAACAAGTTTTATTGAATAGCCAGCAAGATCGCCTGATTTAACTCCTTTGGACTTCTTGCTATGAGGTTATTTAAAAAAAAAGATTTATATTCTTGCTTCATTGAAATAATTAAGACGACAAATAGTGCATGAATGTAGTCTAGTAACCCCACGTTGGTGGATATCAGTTTAATTAGGGTAATCAGGTCTCATTTAGCAAATGCTAAATGAGACCAATTGTGTCGCGAATTCCTCGGCAGAATGTAGTAGGATCTGGTTACCCATATTGAAAGAGGAAGTTATTAAAAGGAAAATACCACTATTAGTAAGTCAGTAACATATAGAGAATACATCATTTATGTTTTTTAAATAACAAACATATAAAATCGGAATTTGGCGTTTATTGAAGGTAAACTAAATGCACGATCAAATACTTACCATGTCGGGATAGTATTATGAGGTTTTTTTCCTGGTTTTTCTCTCATACTTTACTATGGAATCACTAACAGGAGAATTTTACTGTCATCATGGCATGTATTTGTCTTTTTAAAGACGAATTACATGTTATGATCTTTTCTAACGGATATTATCAAGTTAAAGTTGATTTCATGTAATCGAATGAACTATCTTATAAGTAAAGTCGTCCCAGGAACGCAACTCAACAATATTGGCAATATCATTTTAAAGTCGTCTACTTTAAAATGTATAATATATGTCTGAATTGTCAATATAGATGAGTCAGATAAAATTAAATTATTAGAAGAATTTTTCACTAAGTAACAAAAAACAAAATTTGTTTAATTTACTAATGTTTGTATTTTGAGAACGATTTCCGAAGTGGAAATTGAAACGTCAATAAACGTATTTTAACCTTTAATTGTGGCTTATTCCCATTTAAATAGTAATTAATTTAAAATGCCACAAGAAAATAGCTTCATGAAAAATTTTAAATTAACACTAGCAAAACTCAGGCGTTACTTTAGTTTTTAAGAAGTGAACACTTTCGATAAACTGATACCTATTCACAATTAGAGTTATTCTACACATACAAATGATGTATGGTAAACTAGTATATAACCTACTTAAAACTAAAGATTTGTGGTACTCTAAGGGAAGGGTTTGACAAATGACAGATATCTACTATATCTACTATTTGACCTCGCCTCTTCTGGTTGTGAGGATGACGTAAAATTTTAGGAACTAATTACGCCACGCTTACGTCTGTTACAGATCTTACCATTATGATTTGTTTATTATTAATCCCATTTGTATAAAACGCAATATTTCCTTTTGTAGACCGTAAAAATCATTTTTTATTTCTTTCAAAAAACGTTCCCAGTGATCATTTGTTATTGTTTTGTGTATTAGTTGACATGTATTCCAGTTAAGCTTTTTTACATTTTTCTTTTACCTTTAGTACTCCATCTGTGCAAAACCGTAGTACTTTACCTCAAGAATGAATTATTTTTGTTTATTTCCCTCTCATCAAAAACTTTCTTAGATACTTGACTTAATCTTTGTCCAACGTTGTTCGACTGCATCATTTTCTGTGATATATATGATTTTGCTTTTTCAGTTTTTTTTGGAACAGGTTTCTTGTGGAGACCTCCTGTAGGCTTTTAACTTTTATCTTTGTGGTGTGTTTTGCTTTTTGTTATTAATATAAGGTTCACAGAGTAGACCTAAAGTGTGAATACGCCTAATTATCTCTTAAATGGACGTTCCGAATTTGACAAAAACAGGGATACTCCTATTTTACAATATGAAGATTTGAAATTTGATGATTTTAACGTTGCCAAATTTACCATTTTTGTGATATCATTAGTCCCTTTGGTGTTTTAAATACATCACCCTGTATATTGCACTTTTATTGAAATCTCCACGTCAATACCAGTTCAACCGTATACAATCCTTTCGATTTTATGTAGTCAGGAAAATCTTAAAAAGATAAAACAACTATACTTAACCATACATTTAGTTTTTGTGATCTTTGAGTATGGTTTTCACGTATCCAGTGTGAATTTACCTTATTCCAATATCTTATATTTTTGAAAATTTACATTCTTCCAAAGTATAAATATTGCTTCGTCGAAAAAACGTCGGATTTCTCGTCAGTTACAATTTTATTCATCATCACCTTACTAAACTGCAATCTACAGTCGTACCCATCTTTATTTGATTCTTGCAACACCTGGATTTAGTAGGAATTAAATGAATTCTTATGTATTACTCGCAAGGCTGAAGAGTGACCTACAGCATATATTTGTAAAGCTCTGCGAGAGGATATATATGGATCTTCAACGAAACTTTGTATTAAATCTAAAGTTTTATTATAATTTATAACAGTTTTTGGTCTAGCTGTTCGAATGCCATCTTTTACTCGTCCAATTTTCTCAAAGTGCTTTAAAAATTTTTGTACCAAGGAAGCGTAAAAAGTCATTGCGAAAGGGACCTAGATCAAACCCAGTTTGGATTTACAAATGCGCTGGGTATCCCTTAGGCACTTTTTGGCCTAAACGTACGTCTCTAAAAATGTCGCGACCAACGTAAACATATTTATATGGCTTACATCTTTTACGAAAAAGCTTTACGAAAATAAAGGGATTAATGATAAAGTAGAGATGGACGTATCATAAAAAACTTGTATTGGGAGCAGAAGGCAGTCGTAAAAATCGGTGGAGAATTAACCGAAGAATGTTACATTCAAATATTCAAAGAGGTGTCAGACAGGGATGCATTATACCCCCGGTATTATCTTTTATCTACTAATATATAATTTTCAAACATTACGCTTTATATTTTGCTTTGTAAGACAAAGACTTTGGATGTCTGATTTCTCGGTATCTGTATATTTTCACTTCTAAGTTTTAAAAATCTTTTCTGTTACTTTAAGTAAGATATTATTTATCTGGAAATTAATTAACCAAACTTATTGTATGTGTCTATGTTATAAACTTACGATTTTGATAAATATTTCACTCTAGTTTAAATAATTAGTGGTTAAACTGAATTGAAATAGATTAAACTGGTTTAATAAGAAATCAAAAATTGTTTAGTGTTTCTACTCAATAAAATATACCTACATATATCATATAATTGAAAACGCAGTGGCAGTATCTAAAGAGAAATTAAAAATTTTCTTGCTCTTAGTAAAATTATACGTTTTACTCGTTAATGCTTCATTGGCGGATAAGTAAAACTAAAATTATCAACCACAACGTGCAGTTATATCATCAGAAGACTTCCGTTTCTCCGCCCATGCAATGTACATACATCATTCTAGTGGAGTAATATTGTATCACTCTTTTTATTCGAAAGGATAAAAAGAGTAAGCATCCGTTGAAAAAGTCTCTTCCTCTTTAATAAGAAATAGGTAGTAACTCGAAACGGTAAAAAGAAGAAAAGCGATGATAATGTCGAGTCTCTAAATGAACGAAAAAACTGTATGGAATGTGTGTTAATGCAGGGACGGCCCGTGTCCTTAAAGGTAAATGACCCTTTTAAATACCCAAAAAATAAACAAAACAGTTATTAGATTATCTAAACAACACTTGGTATACTATTCAATAGTTATATAAGTTATATAATCACAGTAAAATTAATGGTTCTGATACGAAACGCATTACAAATTACATTGTACTGATGTATGACGTTTCAATTTACACGGAAATCGCTGAAACCCATATAAATATAACATACTTTTAAATGTATATACTTATAAACATATTTATCTTAATGTGAGGTACATTAATTCGTTTTATCTATAATATAAAAATGAATCACAAAATGTGTTGGTAAGCGCATAACTCAACAACGCATGGACCAATCTTAACAATTCTTTTTTTTAAATGTTCCTTGAAGTCTAAGGATGATTTTTACGGTGAGAAAAATTTGAATAATTTCCGGAAAAACTCTAAAACAGCCCTTTTCTTTTCCCATACAAATATTTTCGGAGCGGTCTGTTCGGTCCGGTGAACACTTTGAAAGAATTAATTCAAACAAATCTTCCACTATTGAAGGAACAACAGAAGTATGTATTTGATACACTTATGAAAGTAACAAATGATAAAACAGGAGGGATTTACTTCTTAGATGCACCTGGTGGTGCAGGAAAAACTTTTTTGATTTCATTGATATTAGCAACAAATCGCTCACAAAATAAAATTGCACTTGCACTCGCTTCGTCGGGAATCGCAGCAACTTTGCTTGAAGATGGTCGAACAGCCCATTCAGCACTAAAATTGCCATTAAACATGCAAAGCAACGAAACTCCAAACTGCAACATTTCGAAGAACTCTGCATTGGCAAAGGTTTTGCAACAATGTGAATTGATTGTTTGGGATGAATGCACGATGTCACATAAAAAATCTTTGAAGGCTTTAGATAGAACCTTACAAGATCTACAATAGATCTACATAGATTTTCGTCAGACATTGCCAGTGATTCCACGATCAACGTCAGCTGATGAACTCAATGCATGTTTAAAGTCCTTCAATTTGTGGAAACATGTCAAGGTATTACACTTAAGCAAGAATATGCGTGTCGAGTTGCAAAATGACCAATCTGGAGACATATTCTCTAAACAACTCATTGACATTGGTAATGGCAAATTTCCTATAGACACTTTGACTGGTTGCATTAACTTTCCTCAAAGTTTTTGTCAGTTAACTCGATCAAAAGATGAACTTATTCAAAAGGTGTTTTTAGATGTTACTCAAAATTACAGAAACCATGATTGGTTTAGAGAACGAGCTATATTGGCTGAAAAAAACATAGATGTAATTGAATTAAATTTCAACATTCAAGAACAAATCACAGGCGAATTAAGGATATATAAATCAGTTGATTCGGCTACTAACCAAGATGATGTCGTCAACTATCTGCCTGAATTTTTAAAATCGCTAGATTTACCAGGATTGCCACCTCACAATCTTCAATTAAAGGTTGGATCGGTAGTTATAATGTTGAAAAATATCAACCAACCGCGTCTTTGCAACGGCACACGGTAAGCGATAAAAAAATTATTGAACAACGTGATAGAAGCAACTATAGGATACTTTCCCTGAAAGCAAAGTATAAAGGAGAACACGTTTTGATACCACACATCCCAATGATTCCAACTGATGTAGCATTTGAATTTAAACGACTACAGTTTCCAGTGCGGCTTGCTTTTGCTATGACCATAAATAAGTCCCAGGGGAAATCATTAGATGTTTGTGGTATTAATCTAGAAAACCCATGTTTCTCACATGGTCAATTGTATGTTGCCTGTTCCCATGTTTTGAAACCATCAGATTTGTTCGTATATTCACCAGGTAATCAAACAAAAAACATTGTATATCATAAAGCACTACAATAAAAATAAAACAGATTTTTGTTAATAATTATGATTCACTTGATTTACAATAAAGCGATTACTGAAAATACTTACGTTTATATACGTTATACGTTTTATTTCATTATTCTTTGTTACATCGGTTATTAACCCTATGTTAATAATAATAATAATAAATAATTAATTATCTCTATGTTTTATCATTGAAGCACCCACTTTATAAATATTTGTCATCTTTAGGTTCCCACTATTCCTTTAGATTATTTTTCAATCAGGTTGGAACCTTAAGTTCCCCTCTTAGTTTAAAGCCCTCTGGCAGACATCCCAGTCGGGGTTTTAAATGGGTCCAAAAGGGTGGCCAAAGTTCGTGGAAGCGAAGATACCTAGGGCACCCGAACTGACCCTCACACACCGCCCTATCATCATGGTGACGGTCTGTTCACGAGAATTAAAGAAATAAACTGCCACATTCCAAATCTATTTGACAGAACGGAGTCTGTCGGCTCCGCTAGTAGTAAATAAATAAATAGTAATCTCATACATAATTATTCCATTTAGTTCTGTTATGAATTATTGTATAAATTTTAAACTTCATAGGACCTTGGTGGATCATTTGGTGTTTGGTGCTGTTGTTTGATTTTCTTAGAAATTATCTGGTTTATACATTGATTTTCTTTTACAAGGTTGGAAACCGTTTTTCTGTTTTCTTTCAAAATATAGTCACCACGCTGCTTGAAGATAACATGGTCTTATTTTAGGCCAGTGAACAAAAAAATCTGAAAAAACTTTACAGGTTTTTTAAGGTTCTAAAAGGTTAATGAGGGATAGCTTATGACAAATCCTTAAAGATGTACATATGCACAGATTTTGCTTTGTTTTCTTTAAACAGTCAAAAAAAGTACAAAAATCATGTTTTGCCTATAACACGTTTCTTATTGATTTTGCAGAAAAAAAGTTAAAATAAAAGTTATAGATCTTGAAGAGTTCTATTTGCGAGCTTCTAAATAAAAATACATAATTAATTAATTCACCGAGATAATTGCAAAAAACCATTATTTTTACAGTAATTCATAAATGTTAATAATTTTGATTTTTCCATAATGATATATAACATAACTACTTGAAATTCTGACAATGAAAGAGGTAATGAAGTGTGCTAAATCTAAGGTACATCGTTTGTAAGTTATTTAATTTGTTTAACAAGGAGTGCGATTATTAACAACTGTATTTACCCAAACAGTGAGTCTAGATATATATATATATATATATATATATATATATATATATATATATATATATATATATATATATATATATATATATATATATATATATATATAGTAAATCACAATCGATTTTTTGAGACTTCAATTTTTAGGAATATTAAAAAAAAATTATCAACATTGTTATTAAAAAAATCGTTTGAAAAAGGGCCGACTTTTTAACTTATAAAAATTTAAAATAATTTTAATTTTTTTATGCCACGTACTTTGGAGGGTCTAATAAATGATCACTGGTATCCTTTGGAGATCGGTAAACTTATCACACCCGTAGGTAAACTCACCACCAGCAGTTTTGTCCCAAACGCTGGTATCTAGTACGGAAGATTGCCTGTTACCTGTTACATTTCTTGTTTATTTGGAAATCTGTAGAATTCAGAAATTATTTTAAGCTAATTGCTTTAAAATTTAACTGATATGTTTATTTTGGGTGTCCCCCGGCGAGTGGCTTTGAAATCTAAACGGATTTGAAATATGAAAATTTAGCTGCATAGGTTTTTAATAGTGAATTTTTTAATGAAAATATTTGTGATCATGAGCTATTTCCGATTATATCAAAGTCCCCAACTTCGTTAATTTATTTGCATTTGGACTTAAATTATTCTTTTAAATTATCAAACCTAAATTATCAAGCGGTTTGCAAACATTTGCCTTTTACGGCGTTCAGGTAGGCCAGTTATCAGTTTGCAAGTCTCTGGGTCTATTTCAAAATCTCTGCTTTTATTGCAGTGAAGAGTTTGTACTATCTACGTGGGCATTTATGCTAATTGGTAATGAGTTACCGTGTACCCATTTCCCCCCCCCAGTTTTTTCTAAAATGTATAAGATATGGATAAGATTCGTATACGTATACGTAAACAAGTAGACTAAACTATTTTGTTCCTAAAAACTGTCAATAATGAACACAGACTGATACTTACAAGTTCCCTTATAAATATTACTAATAGTAAACTGAAACTTGAATAGGTATACATTAATTATACAGCTCAGGTAGTGAAATTTGGTTTTTACGATCATGGGAACTTCCAAGTAGCTAAAACTATAAAAAAATTGAGCTATTACGAAAAAAGAAAGACATTTTTACAATTAGCGCAACAAAATATTTAAAATTTGTTATAACTTCTCCAGTGCCATTTTTTTTTGTTTTGTTTGACCTTTTATCATCGAAATATTATGGTGATGTAGAACCGGATCTGAAATAGCCAAACAGACCAATCTAAATATATCAATTATGTTCTCTATAACAATACGCTTTTGACTCTCAAAATAGTTTCTATTTTTGTTTGTAGGCACTGACACAGCAAGTGTGTAACTTCTTCGAGAGCTACTTTCTCCACGAGTGAGATATTACGTTCTATGATTGATGGGATTTCTGCTTGGACAACGTTTATTTCGGTTGCAGTAGAGCACTACCGACGGTTAAAACAGTTTCTGGAGTTTATTATTAGAAATGTATATCTTAAGAGCGATAATAAATTGCCTTTTAATGTAAAAATGATGCTTCCTACACGGCAGAGAACGAAACTTTAATGGCTCATTAATGAAAATGATGTAGTATATGCAATAAACATAGATTTTTTTAGTTCAAATATTTTTATTACTTTTATATATAGAAATGTAATTACCAAAATCTAACTAATCCGCGCTATTATAATAACTCAGATTATTTTATTACCATTTTAATCAAGATAAATGTTGGAAACAAATATTGAATATTATTGGACCTATTCAAATTCCAGACACAGATGCGACATCTATCTAAAGCCCTTTTTATATCCAATTTCGTTTATAGACCTCCCCCTTACTTCCATTTTTCTCTGTTCATTGCGATTTTCATCCATCTTGGACTGGTACGTTTCTTTAAATCATATGCCCACCGCATCCTAGATTTTTATTTGAGTCGTTTTATGTGACAGGGTCTCTAGTGCAGCACTTGTTTGTTACATATATTGTTCCTCTGCCTAATTTTTTGGTCCTGTTTGGTAAAATCAAAACAACTATTGGTTATAACAACAACTTACTATCTTAAAATATTCTGTCTTAAAAATGATTTCCGGAATGGAAATAGAAACGTCAAATAAAAATTATAAAATGTAATTGTAACATTTTCAAGTAACAAGTTCCGTCAGACAATAAGAAAAGTGGTTTTTGCTGCTGTTAATGAAAGTATCCTAAAAAATTAGCTGGTTATCTATGAATTTCGTCACTATAGTTTTTCCAACACGTTTTCCAATCCAATACCTATATTTATCATCAGACAATTTTGTTTTCGTGTTTTTCTTACAATTTTTAAGCTATTTAATTAAAAGAATATATTGTATGATTAAACTTATCTTCCGTTTTTCCTGTCCGACAGGTGAAAATTTTCGGGAAAATTAGAAGAAAATTACCATTTTATACCTTTAAATACTACCATTTTTCCCAATAAAAGTTTTTCTCATATATTTTGAAAATTATAACAATTTTCATGTTTTCAGAAAACACATATAAAAATGATTTAATATACATGGTGCTTAATTAAAAAAACACAACTATGGTTCATTCTGCTGTCTGACTGATCCTATATAATCGAAAATAGGTTTAAAATATAAACGTCATTTATATACTATCTTTATCAATTTTGTTATAAACATTTTTTTCATTTTATTTTTACGACTACATGGATACATGGATGGCAGAAGAAATTCTAGAACTGATGGACGTAAGAAGATCTTAAAAAAACCGCAATGAAGTAAAATATAAAGAAACCCAGAGAACCATCCAAAACAAAATCAGGAAAGCCAAAGAACTGAGGGAATTGCTAGCTACTTGAGTTTTAGGCCTTTTGACCTTGTTTAGACCTGAGCCTCTTCAAGGGATGAGGTACTTCTTTTTTTTGTCGGAGCAGTGGGGGTGTGGTAGACGTCAGTTACTGAATTTCTGAGTATTGAGAAGTAGTGGACTATTAAGGAACAGGGGAAAGTAGAAGGTGGCGTATGTGTGTGGACGACAGAGGAGCGCAAAAGAGGAAGTGGGGAGCTTTGTCTAGCATGCCAGTTCGGTAGTTCAGGGGTTACAACAACCCCTTACTAAAGGAATTACTAAAGGAATTACTAAAATTACTAAATTATTAAAAAACATGACTATTTCTATGTATACAAAAAGACTAAGGAAGTCACACATATGAAGAAAAAATTCACCACAACAACTCTAGTACATTATACCCAAATACTATCTAGCCCAGAAAATGTAGGAAATATATGGGAAAATACATCGAAGATCTTTTTGACGAGAGAACAGAACCACAAATAAATATAGTACAAGACACAATACTTACTATATTAACATCGGAAGTTACAAAAACAATCAATACGGCAAAGCCACGAAAGGCCTCAGGTCCAGATGAGATATATGTAGAGATAATAAAACTTATCAATAAAAAAAATCTTCAATTCTTAACACTACTATTTAACAAAATATATACCACTGGAATCTTCCCAGAAGACTGGCTTAGATCGACATTTATACTCATACCCAAGAAAAATAAAGCAAATAGATGCTTACAGCTCAGATTGATTAGCCTGATCAGCCATTTTCTGAAAATTTTACTCAAAATCGTACATCAACGTATATACAGAGAATGCGAGATATCAGAGCGACAATCAATTTGGATTTCGTATGGCGCTTGGTACGAGGGAGGCATTATTTAGCCTCCAGATATTACTACAAAAATGCCGAGATCAACGAAAAGAAGTGTTTCTCTGTTTTATCGACTACGAAAAGGCGTTTGATCAAGTAAAACACATAGAACTCATAGAAACCCTAACACAACATGGTATAGACCATAACACTGTAGCACTTATTAAAAAACTATATTGGGATCAAATGGCGTCGATTAAAATAGACAATCTTATGACAGCAGAAATGTCAATAAAAGAAGAGTTCGCCAGGGCTGTGTACTTTCTCCACTATTGTTTAATATATATTCCGAAAAGATCTTCCAAAATGCCCTCGAAAATATTGAAGAAGGAATAAAAATCAACGGAGAATATGTAAACAACTTAAGATACGCAGACGACACCGTCATTATTGCGGACAGTGCTGAGGGTTTGCAACGACTTATGAATGCCATAACCAGAGAGGAAGATAGCTTGCGGCTGAATATAAACACAAATAAAACAAAAGTAATGGCCGTTACACGTGCACCAAATGCCGATATTAATATTCGTATCTACAACAAACAGATAAAACCCGTACAAAAATTCCAGTATCTTGGTTGCTGGATAACAAACGATCTTAACTACGAAGTTGAAATACGTGCTCGTATAGAGTATGCTAGGTCCGCTTTTCAAAGAATGAAAAAAATTCCTAATAAACTCTACCTTATCGTTGGATATCCGATACCAATTTGTAAAAACATTCATTTATTCAATATTGCTATACGGAGTGGAAACATGGACTCTCGGAATCACAAGTATGGGACGTGTAGAAACCTTTTAAATGTGGGTTTTTTGAAGAATGCTGAAGATCTCTTGGACAGAGCACGTGACCAAAGACGAACAATAAGGTACTGAGAAGAATGTGGACTGAGAGAGAACTCCTAAATATTGTAAAAACCAGAAAACCGAGTAATCTAGGACATATTTACAGAGGAGAAAAATACAACTTCCTATGACTGATAATGGAAGGGAAAGTGGAAGGAAGAAGAAGTCCAGGAAGAAGAAAATGCTCCTGGCTGAAAAATGTAATAGACTGGACAGGCATGGACACACATTTGACACTAAGAATAGCTCAAGATAGAGAGCAATTTGCTGTAGTTATAGCCAACCTTCAGTAATAGAGAGGGCACCTTAAGAAGATTTTTATGACGGAAAAATTTGTCATTAACACTAGCAGAACATAGGCGTTACGTTTAGTTTTTAAGAGGTGTAACACATTTAACAAATTGATACTTTTTTATAAGAACTGAGTTAATATGAAAAAAAAATCATGAGTGCTTGAATTTTCCAGAAAAAATACCTGTTTAATGATGTGCTACACATGGTTTATTCCCTATTTAAAATTAAAGGTTTGTGATACTGGAAGGGACGATACTGACTAAGGGGGATACTTACGATCAATGCAAGAATGTAACAAAAGAAATAAATGAAGCCTGCAGAAAGATGTTTACCCGACGAACTAGAACAACTGTAGAGGATTACCAGACAAAGAGAAGAGAAGAAAAGAAAATATAAACAAAAGAAAAAAATTAAATAACTTAAATAAAGAACTTTAATATATAGAAAACCTAAACAGAGAGAAATAATTCAGAGCATTCTATAAGAAATTTAACATCAACAGAAAAGAATTCAAAGCAACCACAAGACAATGCAGAAGTCAGAATGGCGACCTATTAACCAAGGAAAGATATATTGAATAGATAGGGCGAATACTTAATTAGGAAATTAGTATAGAAGAAGAAGAAAAAGAAAACCAGGAAGACGAAAGAAATAAGGTAAGGGGGACATACGAGAGGGAAGAGGAACCACCAACGATTCTTGAAGTTAAAAATGCAGTTAAAAAGATAGCCAAAAACAAATCACCCGGAATAGATAATTTCCCAGCTGAACTATATAAAGAAGGTGGCCACGATACCATAATGGTATTACAGCAGCTTATAAAAGAAATATGGACTCAGAAATCTCACGCCAATTATTGAAATATTGGAATACTTTGCACCATACCCAAAAAAAAGAAGATATCTTTGAATGCTCTAACCACAGAGGAATTACGCTTCTAAATGCAGCGTATAAAATATTTTCCACAGTACTATGACACCGTATGGCTTCATATGCAGAACGGATAGAAGGAAAAGTCCAGGCTGGGAAAAACTCTCTTTGATATACCCATTGGTCAGAGAAGGAGAAGAAGACCCAGAAGAAGGTTCCTTGATAACATTGATGAAGACATGAGATATCTGGGAATACGTGCTAGACGGAGGAAGACGATAGGTAGAGACGACTGGAGAGAAATTCTTGAGGAAGCTAGGACCAACGCAGGGTTGTAAAGCCAAAATGATGATGATGATGATACTGGAAGGGAGGATTTCGACAAATGACAGATGCCTATATTGTTAAAAGATCCATTTGAAATAAAAATAGACCATTTTAGCATTTTCACAAAATCCAATAAACGTTGTCAAATATTAGGGTCTACTCTTTTGAATAGAATATAACGCTTTTTCAAAATCCGTAATTGAAATATGAGTTTCTAGGTAAAATTATTCTCTAGGCGTTTTATTATGGAAAGATTTTCTGTCTTTTTAGAAACCGTGTTGTGTTTTTCTTATACGGGTTTCTATATTTTTGTAATTTATTGTTAATAATTTAAGGTGTATTTAATAGATTGATTTCAATATACTAATATTATAAGCACTGAATGTATATTAACATTCTTTAGGTATTGGATACCACAAAAAAAGAATACATTATATAAAATCAAAGAAGTCGATAAAATAAATTAATTAAAGAAAGATAAGCAATTTGCCAAATATAAAGAAGAAGAAGCAGAGCAAGCAATGTAAGTCATACATAAGAAAATTTAAAACAATTTCATCACAGTTTCCACAATCGATCTTTATGTAATACCAACGGAGCGATATTTATACCCACACATTAATTAGCTTTAGTGGTACACTTGAGGTAGCAGGTGTAAGTCTCTAGTTCCTTTACTATTATTTGACAACTTAAACTCTTCTCCATCTGTCTGCGGATGAGAACTTTATTCCTATTTATTTTTCCTATTTATGTAGAGTCAAGTAAACGGCTTCCGTTTTAAACCGAACAAATTGCTTAAACAAACAGAAATAAAAATGAGATACATCTGTTTTGTTTTTGGATCGTATGTAGGCCATATTTATACGGCAACTTAAATATAAGATGAAATCGGATGAAATACCGCAATGCCCTTTTTAATTTACCGATTTAATGATTGTAATGTTGGTTCCTTATACGAGGAAAAGCACAAACTTTGGTAAATTTAGTCAGGTGTTTTAAAAGCAATTGTCTTTGGGAACGATAAAATATCGATAATAAAAAATAACGGAAAATAAGAACGGGAGAGAAAAAATGATAATAAAAAGTATATATTTACTGTTTTACTCAAACAAAAAAACTGCCAAAACTTTTATTTAATTTAGTAGATATCCAAAAGTGGATACCTTCTTTATCCTCTTCCTTTTATGTAGACATGGCTCTATCTGTTTTTAAATGTGCCTCCAGTAAGTCATTCTATCATTTTCGTGGTTTTCTGAATGATCGTCTTCCTATTAGAGCTTCTCAGTCAGACAGATGGTGACTCGTGCGGTATGGCATCGAGCATTATCGTGCATTAAAATAAAGGCATCACCAATAAATCCCGCGTATGGAACCCCATGTGCCTCCAAAATGTCTCTGATGTAATGATCTGCCGTTAAACCTCCTCCACGTTCTCCATCAGGCACAAGAACCAACTCGGTTTTCCCATTCATGGAAATGCCTACCCAAAACATAAAAGAACCGCCTCTATATGACACAATTTCTCATATACAATATTGAGCAAATCGCTCTCCTGGCCTTCTATAGACTTGACACCTTTTATCGTTGCCATGTAGACAGATCCTTCTTTCGTCCGAGAATAATAACTGACTCCATTGATAGTCGTCCCAATCCAGATGTTGGCAAGCAAATTCTAATTACCTTTGATTCTGGGCTGCAGTTAGCTTAGGGCCCGTAGCTGCCCTTTTTGATGTCAGGTTGGCTACCTTCAGTCTCCCTCTGACTGTCCAAATGGTGATAACCATTTTTCGAACCTCTCTAAGCTCTTCTTTGAGATTAGCACCAGTCAAATGTCGGGGATTTCGATACAAAAAATTGATCATATCTCCGTTGTTATTCGTTTACGGCCTCCTCCTTGTCGACGGAAATAATCACCAGTATCTTGTTACCGACAATACACTCGGGACACAACAGATTGGCTTAATTTAGTCGATTTGCCGTGACCCTCTGGCTCAGTCCTTCTCTCAATAATGCTACTGCTTGAGCTGCTTTGACGGAAGTGATATCAATTTGTAATGCAGTTGAGAGCTTAAGTTACTGATGTATTAGTGGGTTGCTATGGAAATTGATGCGTATGATGTTAACCGAACGCTTTAAGTTAGTTCGTGTCGATTTCAATAAGTCAAATTCTGACCCCCTCTCGACGTGTTGCATTATTTATTTGTAATACGTCATATGATTTACCAAAAAACAAAACTTTTTAAAACTCAATAATGGGTTAATGATTGTACACTAAATATTATTAAATTTTCACTTTTTATATTGAAACAGGAGACGTACTTTCTTAAAATAATGTTAAGTCAATTATTTTGCACTTAAGTGTATATATATTTTTCTAAACTATGTACTATTTACCTATGTAGAAGCATATATTATTACTATTTACTTTATAAATAGTCAATTAATCAAAACGATGACACGTTGAAACTTCGCTGAAACCTGACATCTAAATATCAACTTACTTCATAATCAATCCTCATAAAGCAACAAGCAACGTCGGTGTACCGTTTCCACAATTAATAGGTAAGTCCTAAACGACAGGATGATATCAAAATAATAGCCGCCATATTGCGAATTTAATGTTAACCCTTTCGCAGCCTCGCAGCAGGGCGATAATCTCACGGGTGACATTTTAGCAACACTGATAAATGAAAGTATAACATAAAGGTAATTTAGAACGACACATATTCATTATTTCTGAAAAGATAAGCAAAGTAGATTACGTTTTTTAATTACGACTAATATTTAGCGGCTTTTTGGATGGAATAAAATTACCAATTTAATATTTTTAATAGGTAAATAAAGATATACAAGTAGCGAAGGACACCATAGAATTCTGGAACAGATATCTGGAACTTTGGTTACCTATGACTTATTAATAGAAAAAAAAAAAGAAAGTAAGAAGTAGCAAAAGAGCTGAAAAGGACTAATAAAGTAGAAAAAAATACCTGTTGACCTAAAACTTTGTAGTACTCTTTCTTAAATTCAGAGAAACCTGAGTAACCAATTACAAAATCGTAAGGTTTTTTAATAAAGAAAATAAAAGGCATAATATTAAGAGAAAAAAACTTTCTGACCGCTAATTGAATACTGTTCTGCCTTACTAAGAATTTATTACCTATTAAATTATGAAATATGACATTTTATATAAGTATAAGCAATGTATAATATGCAATTTACATTACATTAACCGATTTCATGCTGAAGACAAGTTGGAATTTTTCTACACCTAAATTAATAATTTTTATTAATGCTGCTTATAGAAGTTTGGACTTTTTTATCATTATTGAAGAATCAGTTTAACACAAATTTTATATAATCTGAAAACATATTACCATTCTAGCAGTTCAGCATCCAAACTTACCTGAAACAATAAAAATAATAAATTACATAACATAAACTGTTAAATTAGCAATATAAAATTTCAGCTGGATCCTATTTTAGAAACGGCGGTTGGGGTTTGTACTAGAAAAAGTTATGTCCCTCAAATTTGAAACACAAAAATTTTGATTTTTAATTTAAATATCATGTGGCCTTTGTATTACAATATCACAATATATATACATATATATACATATATATATATATATATATATATATATATATATATATATATATATATATATAGAAAAGAAATTTAATCTTTGCAGATAAGTTAAATAGTAAACTCTTAAATTTTGGGAAATCTGCAAGAAAGACTCTAATGAGTATCAATTGTTTCTCCGAACGTTTTCTTTTACTTTCTTTTCCGAATTAATTTGGCTTCTTCAGGGCTGAAAGAGAATAAATTATAATTAGCTACCATATATTATCTATTAAAAACATTATTGATCTTACCGTAACTTAGAATTGTAGAGTTAGAATATTAATAAACTTTGCTAGTAACATAATGGTGTTTTTTGTTACTATGTGCAAAAAAAGTTTTTTTTTAAGGTTTGAAATGTATGGTAGCTTTGAACTTAAAACGCAAAGGTTTACCCAAGGTTAATCGAAAAACCCAATGTAACTACATTTAAAAGGAGGTAATTCTTTGAATTGTCGGCAATAACTAAATTTTTGATTGTTAGAAAGTTTAAAAGTGAGGTTCTATTTTAGCCAGAACGCATGCGCTGATAAATTCAAGTAGTTCTTATGAATCTTTATATCGTTAAGGTTCATTCGTAAAAACGAATGTTATCTTTTTTAGTTAATGAAAATTAATTATAAAGGTAGGTTAGTTGTTAATGGATATATCAGTCAAGTTAGTTATCTGTGATGTTGTATTGTTCTTGTTATCTGATTTAAGTAAGACGTGGTATATGAGACATGGTCAGGATAAATAAACATGAATCATACATTAAAAACAGAGACTTTAACAGATCCCAGATATGCAAACATGCTTGTTACAATGAACACAAAATACAATGGAAAGATGCATCAATAGTCGTAAAAAAAAACAGACAGTAAAAAAAATTCAAAGAAGCCGCTCTTTTCTTAGTTGGTGAAGCAAAATGTGGAGCACACTCATCAACAGAATGTAGCAGGCACTGGTTAACAATTTAAAAAAAAAAAGTGACCAACAAGAACATTATCACATTAATGAATAAATAGAAGGTCAGAGACAAATAATCTACAATTATATATAAAATATAATACATAATACATAAACACACAAAAATCATGGTTATTTACTAACAAGATCGGCGCCTGGTAAGTCACCTGTCAAATTAATAAGCAAAGTTTTGTGGGTTTACCGCATAAAAATAAGATATTTAACTTAAACATACCACAAGAAAACAGTTTCGGAACCTCTGTATTCCTAGAAGCTCTTCTATTCGTTAATATTAGTAAAATAATCAACTAAAATTATTCCGGAACTTAAATATGTCTGTTTTATGATTTTACCTCACAGGTTTCAAATTGAATTCTTATTCAACGCAAATAAAACTACATTCATTATGTTATGCTCATATCTCAATGGACTTCACGAATTGAGGTTTATATATCCCTGGAAAAATTAATTTAAAATGTTGAGAAATGCCATAATTTGACTTCCTTAATATACAGTCCTAGTTTTATTACGCAGAAAATCATAAAAGTAATAAAAGTTGATATGAAAATATTAAGCATTTTTGCTGAAAAAATGAAGAAAGTTTTTGTGTAGGTGAGAATTAAGTGGGCACTTAAATGAAAGTTATTTGCTTTCATACATCTAAATCCATAAATGATAATAAAATTTGGAAATAAAAGCACCACTATAAAAAATATGTCGTTAAATGGTTTATAGATCTTTATATACCGGGTATTTACTATCTTCAGAATTTTAGTTTTTTGTTGTCTAATAGTGTCGTAGTATATTTTATTCATGCCATTTCTTTAACCTATTTATAAGGGTTGCATAGGTCGTAATAAGTTCCTCGAACTTTACTCAAAGAATTAAATTTTTATCTCTAATATCTTCTTTCTTATCTCATTGTTAATGCCTCTGTATTTCTGAGTATTGTTTCATAATATTCAACAGCTCACTGCTCATCCTATTCTCCACCTATCTGATAAAATACATGACCTAATTTCAGATTTTTCAGGCTTTCTCCTCATTGTTTTACCTCGCTAACCACTATCGCATTCTACTTGATTTTCGAGATTTCCGCTTCCATCTGTATGACTCTTAAAAATCAAAAGTTACTAACAAAAAACCTTGGGTGGCGCAAGCCCCCCAAAAAAATTAATAAAAGGCACTGTAATTTCTTAGTTATTCGTTCAGAAACTCTTCTACTGAATAATATGGTCTTTCAAATAGATAGGCTTTTGTCAATTTACGGAACTTAAAGGAAAGAAGTTGTAGATTTAAGTTGCAAAGGGAGATGGTTATATAATTTTTTTAAATAATAGTCTCCCGTTTTATACCGCTGTCGCGGCTTTGGGAGTATAGCAGGGTAGTCTGCTATATCTAGGGCCTACGGTATACAAGGAAGGTAACATGGCCAGTGCTACGCTTCAACCGTCTATTATTACCCCTGGTTTTACCCAAGGTACTCATTTTTATTCAGGCTGAGTCTGAGATGTCTAGATGTCTAGATGTTCTTGCCGACGGTAGGATTCGAACTCCGGACCACCGGCTTGCGAGGCAAGTATCCTACCGCTTGCGCTACGCAGGCCCTATAATTTTTTTACCGAATATAATATAGATTTCTTTACTAACTAAAAAATGTTTAAATCGGTAATATTTTGTATATCTTTTGCTTTCTTTTTTATTTTTAAGAAAATCTTTTTCTACTCGCCTGGGCTAATACAATTCGTAACTAAAATAATATTCTAGATGTTATATACAAAGACACAAATTATTATCTTACATTTTTAGAAAGATAATTGTAAACATAATTGGAGTGGCTCGATGAGACATATTTATGTTTTTTTGTTAATTTAGGTAATGATTTATATCCATTTTAATTAAGATTCAAGTTCGCGTTCTGTATTACCGATGAATAGTAATTGAGTGCATTCTGGCATAAGGGACAACAGAAAGATTTTGATTAAATTCGTGAGAAATACAGCAGATCGTAACATCACTAATTAGGAATTAATATTACTTCTAATCGGTACAACTTGCGGCGAGACACCATTTCTAAGAGACCTTAATGGATCAGGATCTACATGCATCTGTTGTGAGGAAATGAGGTTTTGAGATGAATAGATGTAACTGATTATCACTCCCGGTCTTTATACATATATTCCTCTATATCTCTTACTCTCACCGAGTATCTATGTCTGTATCTAATGTTTCATTAAAAACAGATCAGTGTTGGTATTGTTCCCGATCTTATTCTTGGCATTCTTATCAGGTAATCCAAATTTAAAGCGAAGCAAATTTTTATTTAAATTTACACCGACTTGAAGTTGCAATAAATGTTCTTATAAATTACAAGTCCAATTTCCCCACAGCAGTCGAACCAACCAGCCAGCAGTAGACAATGGCGTACTGGGAGAGATTTTTAAAGAAATTAGTTAACTACCTAATTAATTAATTATAATTTCAAATTTTAAGAAATATGTTATACATTTCTGCTTATTTGAATTTTAGTAAAAATAGTTGTGTTTTAAACACCAGTAAGAGATTAATTGAAGGCAAAACATGTACTGCAGTTTTATAAGCAATTCTTTAAAAAATTTTCGAGTATTCTTTGACAGTTTCGGTCATATATGATTAAGATACATTTAATAAAAATATGTTCAATATTTTAATGTGGACGTTACCAAAATACTTTTTTCAGAAAAAAAAACTTTGTTTAACACATTATAAGTGAATAATTAATAAAATGAAGTATATTTTAAGTAAATAATTAAAAAATAAATAATTTAAGTTGAAATTTTTGGAATTTGAACAAAAAATAGCTTCCAATTAAGAATTACTTACGACGTCGTATTTTAATGTTATGTTTAAAAGAATAATTAAATTAATAGCGGGTATTTTATCCTGAATTTTGTAACCGTCGTGGACTGCTCTGCATTAAATCTTAAATATATACTTAAAGAATTGCATTTGCATCTTCTTGTACTACAATCCGTAGCTCTTTTAGTGTCATAGAAACAGGATTTCTTTTCCAAATACGACGTTTTGAGGTGTCCCCCAAATGCTCGATCGGATTTAAATCCGGGATGTCTGGTGGCCAATAAAATCTTTCAAATTGAACCTCATCATGGTAATAATTTACTATTCTTGCGATATGAGGACGTGCATTATTATGCATTAGCATGAATATGGCATTTCCAATATGGCCGGAAAATAGCAAAACATGATCTTCTAAAATGTTTTCAATAATTTGGAGAAAAAGCGATATTGTTCTGCAGTCTTCTTGGACATAACACAAGCTTTTGATGAAGTGTGGTTTTTAAGTTTGCTATATAAAATAAAACAACTACCATCTGAATACTATAGGATATTCAAATACTACATAACAGACAGATATTTCCAGATAAAATACGCTACGATAGTAACAGCATTGAGACCTATAAACTCCGGCATACCTCAAGGTAGTCTGTTTGGTCCTGTCTTATATCTATTTTACACGGCCGACCTACCCACTTCTAATTAATGTTCTTTGGCAACATTTACTGATGACACGTCATCCTCTCGTTCCACACAAATTCCATCAAAGCAGCTAGAACTTTGCAAGTCCACTTAAACACCATTCAGATGTGATTAAGAAAATGATGAATCAGGATTAATGAAAGTTATTTAAGCTTTTACAACTAAACGTCTAACATGCCCACTTGTACAACTAAACAATCAAGATATACCGTAATCCCATAGTGCAAATTACCTTGGAATTATGATAGACGACTTACTTGGAGAAACCACATCTTCAATAAATGGAAACAACTTGAATTAAAATTAAGATAACTTTATTGGCTACTTAAAAGAAGATCTGAGCTATTACTAGAAAATAAATTCTAACTGTATAAAGTAATTCTAAAACCCATCTGGACCTATGGCATTTAACTGTGGGGGTGAGCAAGCGAATCCAATATTGAAATCCTGCAGAGGTTCCAATTGAAGGTCCTTAGGCAGATTGTTAATGCACCATACTAGGTGCTTAATGTAGTCATACATCATGATCTTTTAGTAAGTGTTGCGCGCAAAGAAATAAAAAAGTGTAGTGATAGTCATTTAAAGCGGTTAGAGGTTCACCCAAATTCTAGTGCGGTAAACCTACTGGATAACAGCAGAAAAGCGAGAAGAGTTAAGAGACACAAACCTTTGAAATTACCAGATAGATGACACTAGTAAATTGTTAATAATATAAGAAAAAATTCTAAATATTAATTGTAGTTACATTCAACTAGGAAGGTATCAGCACTGGCAGGTAATCTTCGTTCATGCTAATTTCTCTGTGTGAATTATAAAATTTGATTATTGTCCAAAGATGACAGATTGCGCAAATCTTTACCTAAAAAAAATTTTTTAATGTAAGTACATGTCAGTTGTCATTCGTACAATCACTTCCACAAGTTCGGTATGTCCTTTCCAAGCAATACCGCGCCCCACAGCACTTTGCCGCCACCATCAAAAATAATGCTCTGTATGAGGTTATAACTGGCATACCGTCCCCCAACTCTTCTGCAGACGCAGTTTCGTCCATGTGATTTCCATAACAGTATTCTCGTCTGTACTGTGAACAAGACATTTTTACAACAGTATTAACTGCTCGATAGTCCAATTATTAACACATCCAATTAAGTTATCTCATATTTTTGTCCATAATGGTATAAAAAAAATTATTCTAGAGCATCTTAAGAATCCACAAGGAAAATAATTCCTGCAGCTGGCTGTATACCACGTATCACAAAAAGAGGTTAATCTTTGTATATGGGTATATTTTGTAAAAACCCTTAAAAGGGGTTCCATCATCAGGTTAAAATACAGGTTACCATGCCTGAGCCACCAAAATATTTGGGTAAAAACCCTTTAAAATATATTATGTTACCAAAGATTGTACATGATGTTGATAATGTTATTTGATGTTTAATATTTTAATTAAATTTTACTTCAGGTAACATACACCCATGCTTTAAGTGAGTTCCAGTGTCCGGAGAGTAAACCTCTTCAAACGGACTTCAGCTGGTAACTAGTTAGGTTATTGTCGCCGACAATATACCATTGACCCAATAAAAGCAGCTACTGAGCAATCAATAGAAATGTTACATATACTTTTAGACAAAATAAGATATGGACTGACGAAAAATTACCGAAGGAGTGGAAAGATTGAAGCCAGAACTAGATAAAAAACTGAGAAGTAACCAAACAGGCTTCCGTGACAAACGCTCCACCATTGACCACATTTGCAATCTTAGAATTATCTTGGAACAAACAAGTGAATGGAATAAACATATATATGTGAATTTTATCGACCTTGAATAGACCTTCAACAGTGCAAATGTAACGGCATAGAAAATGCAGTCAAACATGAGTGCATACTGTCCCCGACCCTAATTCTTATTATGATAGATTGGGTAATGAGAAAAATAACTGAAGAAGAATTAGATGGAATCTATTCAAACAGCTAGAAGATCTTGAATTTGCGGATGACTTATTATGCCGACTAACTGATCACCGTAGTCGTATGCAAATAAAAATTGACAAGTTGGCATCGGACTTCGACAAGATTGGACACCAAATTAACAAAGAGAAAACCAAACTCTTAAAAAATAATAACCACCCAAATAATAAAATAATGAAAAACGGTAAGGAAGTAAAAGAAGTAGACATATTTGGGATCAATCTTAGAAAGGAACGGGAGGTGTACAAAAGATATAAAGACGAGAATAATAAAGGCTTAATATGCATTCAACGCCTTAAATAAAATTTGACAAAGAAACGAAATATCAGAAACAACAAAAATTAAAATCTTTAATAGTTGCATCAAAAGTATATTACTTTACAGAACAGAATCATAGATACAAGATGAAACCATAAATAAAAAACTGCAAACTTTTGTAAACAAATCTTTAAAAAAATCCTGAAAATATACTGGCCCAATAGAAGAAATAATACAAAACTATGAGAAAGAACAAAGCAAACTAACATATCTACTACAGTCACGGAAAAAAAAAGAAATGAATTGGCCATACTTTTGAGGAAAGATTAAAGCAACATACCGAGACAAGTACTTGAATACCAACCAGGGGAGAAAAACAAACAGAGGAACACCAGACAATAGATCAAGATCAATAGAAGAGAATGGAAGGCACTAGTATACAGCTTATCCAGAGAATAAATAAGAACGAAGATGCGCTGACCCGGCCAGTCAGCAATATTACACTTTTGGTCAAGAATCGAAACGCAAAAGTGCCCAATACTCCACAAGGGAGAATGGAACTAGAGACATACGTGTATAATTTTCGAACCAAAAAGCTTTTTTAGTTAAAAAATTGTGGTCCATGTCCATCATTTTTCATTTTTTTTTAATTGTAAATAGTAATTAATTTACTTTTTTTTTGAGAATCACCTACTTTTTTCTGTTCACGTGACCGCAATTTATTTAGATACTAGTTTGTTGTTGTCTGTATATGCCCATTTTTAATGAACAAATACAGTTTTTTTAAAACTTATTATTTTGTTATGATTTTATTTTATTGGCCATTTTTTGCTTGATATAGGTAAGCACGTTAATCTTAATATTTTGGTTTGTGTGATGATTTGATGTATTTTATAATGAGTTTGATTTCCTTATAAATCGCTGGTTAAGATTTATTACCACGGATGTATCTGTGTAGTTTCGTAGTATACAGTATTTCTTACGAAAGCTATAGACACAGACAACTGAATTAGACAGAGAGACTCATTAAACATTATGCTCTACGATTTAGTAATGGTTAAAGATATCAAAAACAGTAGCAAAAAAATACATAATGAGAAAAAAGTAAAAATACTATGTTACGCACACGACGCAGTACTGATAGCCCAAGATCAAGATAGTATACAAAGACTATCATTGAGGATAGATTAAATACAAGAGCAGAGTTTAATATAATGATTTCAACTTTAGAAAACCAAAACAACAAAAATCAGTAAAAAATCAACTAGATGCAAATTAGAAACTGTGTATATTTAAAGCTGTTTATGTCTGTTTATCAAATCTGACTAGTGTAGATAATACTTGATGATGAGTAAACATGGAAGTAAAATAACATTGAAATCATAATATGCTCTACCCAACCATTACAATATAAGTAATTACAACTGCTATATAATATGGCAATAAATCATTTAAGATTTCAGATCCCAAAAAGTGAGAGGCTTATTGCAAGTAAAATTTTTATAAATATAACACTAAGATGTAATATTTCATCCATGGTTGGGGGGTCAAGGGTGTCGTTATAGTAATATAAGATAATTAGTAAATGTATACTTGCATAGGATCAGCAATAATACTATTATTCTTACATCTAGCTACTATAACTAATCATTCTCATAGCCTAGAGCATGAAATGCTTCTTTTTTTTACTTTTTCTAAGATATCATGAACCATTAGCCATCACAGTAAAGTAAGTAACAACACTTTCTTATACCTATTATATAAATCTACTCAGTTTTTACTATAATTACTACATAAGCAATAAATCGTGCAAAACGTATAGAAAAAGCTAGCTAGTGAAAAAATTCGTTTGAACCAATTTTCTACGCACGGTTTCAAGTCTTTCTTATGAAACATATAATTTATAGGAGATAAAACTGAAAGGTCTAATAATATATTACCAAAAATCCTCCACCTCAGACATACGAATTTCTACGCCTGTGACTTTGAACAGAAGAAGTAAGATCAAAATTAATGGGTAGCAATGTTCGCAATAAATTATTTTTAGTCTGCACCACCAGACAACTAAATCGATAACCCTGAACGAAAACTGAAACTTTCAATTTCATGATTTTACGCAGAATTCGACACTCAATATAGTTTCTCAATTATTTTTTATCGGCTTTGGGCGAATACTTTATGACTACCAAATTCCAGAGATAAATTTGTAATAATTGAATATGTTATACAAGGTGTAGCAGGCTAAATGATCTAGGGCTTAAAAAACGACGAAATATATTAAAAATATTTTAAACAAATACCGGCATGACATTGGATTAGTATAACTGCTGACCTTACACTATCCAAAGAAGCCAGTATGTGTTAAAATGATTGAATAATTGTTGCATGGGAGGTCTCAAGCTCATTGTATTTAGAAAGAGATAGATCACATATTGCAGGAGGAAAGGTCCTGGAAGGAGGTGTGACTGTTCGTGTCTGATCAAAAAGTTTTGGGAATTGAATATTATGGAGAAAGAGATATCTTCCGATTCTCTCGTAAAAGGGAGGGTTCGTCCTTTTTTTATTTATATAAGTTTCTTTGAAACGTTGAGCGATAGTATGATGGAAATTTTTGTGCGATTTTATCGCACATGTGGTTGATGAGTATGTTAATGACAAGTACATTCTTCCAAAATTTAAAAGGGGTTAACCGGTTAAACATTGTAGACTTTTAATGGGGTAGTACAAAATGCTCCTGTAGCTATTCTTGGTGCTGCATTTTCTATGACTTCTAATTGAGCAAGAAGAGTCTTCTTTGCAGATGAGTATACAAATGATCCATAATCGAGTCCATAATGATCCACAATCGAGATCATGAATCCATGATCGTACTAGTGATTTGTAAATATGAATTAGACTTTTAAAATCTAATCCTCAAATACAATTGCACAGTGTTCGCATTCAATTGAGACCAGATTGACAAGATTGCTTAATTTGCATAATATGGTATTTCCAACGTTTATTATCAAAAATCATTCCCAAAAATTCCACAAAAGTTAAGTTCTTTGCATATAACTAAAGATCTCGATTTGTATTTGTAGAGTGCCGTTTTTTCAAAATACAACACATTTGGTGTTGGTTGTAGAAAATTGTAATCCCACGTTTTTGACCAGTTTTCAATGTGATTTATTGCACATTGCAAGTTTTTCTGTGTATAAAGAATTTTTTTTTTCTTGAAAATATAACCAAATTATTAGCGTATAATCTTGCCTTAACAAGTTTTGGAAAATTTTCTAAGATTTTTTTTATTGCTACTAAGAATAGTGTTTAACTAATAATGGATCCTTAAGGTGTTTCATTTGTTTGGTCCTTGGTGCTGGATATTGTACCATTTATCTTTACTTTAAATTGACTCTTGTTTTCTTCCCGGAAACTGTGACATAATTCTTACAGTTTTTGAATCTTAAAAAGGATTCTCTTCTAATCTCTCCAAAAGCTCACGATCTTCATGAGCGGTAGATATTTTTGGTCTTCCCGAACCTTGCTCTCTTTCGAGAATTTCTTGTTTGCTCCATCTTTTATTAATAATAAAAACTGTTGTTCTGCTCACGTTAAAATGGTTCGCTACGGCAGATAGTGAGCAACCATCTTCTAATTTCGTAACAATTCTTGCTTTTATAAAACTCCATTCGCTTAGCTCGGGCATATTTTGACAGATTCATTGTCGGAAACCTACAACACAACAATTCCTACTTCTCAGTATTAATAGCTCAAGTATCCTACTATTGCAGACTTCTTTCTTTAAAAAAAGAAGAATTATTCTAAATAGTGAAAGTGTATACTAAACCCATCAAATTTTGGGTAGTATATATATATTTAAAAAATATATTTTAGTTGTTATAATTTGACATAACTATTTATTATATGGAGCAGATAAATAAATATTGATTGTCGGTAATTCGCAAAGTTCTATTTTATTTACCATTTAGTTTGTTTACTATTAATATTGGCTATATGTACGTGTATTTGGTTGTATAGTAATTTTCAGCCACTTTTAGTCTGTCAAAAAGTAACAAACTTCGCAAAAAAGAAATTACTAAATTCACTAGACAGTTCGGACTGGGACCGAGTCTAGTTCTTTGCTAGCATGTGGAGCCATTTTTTGAGGTTGAACAGAATAAGCTATCTTGCAAATTTTAAGATTTGGCAGTGACAGTGACAGTATGTAAATAATAAGTATTTATCTTTCAAAATACACTGCTCAATTTTCTACAAAATACGCTTTAAGAGTAGTATCAGTTTTTTTAGGATCCAGCTGTACAGCTGTTTTTCAATTTTGTTTGATAACATGTGTGTAACCTGCATACAGTCTTACTATGTTTAATACAGTTTTAGCCATTTTGTACGAATAATATTCGTTATGAGGCTCAAAGCTCTTCGATCTTGAATCCATCAAATGCCTCCACAGTCGTAACAGCAAAATCTTTAATTAATTCTGAAAAACATAGTTAACACTGAATAAACAGAATGATGAAGATGATGAAGCCCTGAGGTAGACTTCTATTCAGTTTTTTAGATCATAACCCATAAATATATGCTTATATGCAATGAAAACACTTTCATTTCTGATTACTACTGTTCAAATGTTTATTTACTGTAGGTAGTATTATTACATACGAATGTACGAATGATGACAATGTGCAAACATCCAGATCCGGAGGATCTACAATATAATTATATACCTAACTGTTAAAGCATTGGTTTTGACTGTCACAAAATTAACCCGTATGCAATCAGTTATACATTACGCTTGGATTTCTGACAGACAATAGAAACAAATTGTTTAAATGCGTTTCTGTATTTAAATAAAAATTGTATAAAATGTACTTAACGGAATTTATCAGAATGTCAATGATATTACAATACCAAGGAATCTTCTCCATACGAAGCACTAACGATTAAAAGGGTAACTGGTGATAGCTTAGCAACCAAAACTTATCTAACTAATATCTAACTATACAAATTAGTAATAAATAAAGTCATCATATTCTTCCGAAAGTTAATATAAAGAGGAAGGAGATGTAATTCCCACGTAACTGCTCAGCACTATTAAAGCAAATTGATAAGACGGAGCAACTCCTATAAATATTTTCTTACTACAGTTTTCATCCAACAAAGTTTTTAAAATTCCGGTTAATTTGTATTTACACCAAGTTCATAATTAAGAACTTATGTTGAGCAACATTTTATACACGCCGTACTATCATAAAACACACCTAATAATTCTTGTTCTAAGACTACTAAAGTTGAAAGTGGTGATTCCGTAAAAGCAGCCCTGACATAAAATTGAAATTTGTTGCTATAGCTATAGCTAAAAGTAGGACGGTTTTCCACAAGTTCGTCGCTTATATTTTCCTTATAAAGTATTCATGTAATGTTCCTGGTACGTGTCTATATCGGAGTGGCATTATGTGAGAATTTATGACGCTCTGGTTAAATAAGGTTGAGCACTATTTCCGAGCAAATGCTATTAACACCCATATTATTAAAAATATAAAATAAGCCATCAAATAAACTCTAGCTTTTAATTAAATTGCTTTTTGTAGTATTAATGCAATAGAAATATATCTTAATTATTTAATATTTTGTATTTGGAATGAGATGTATTTCATATCAAATCATTATCAGTACCGGAACTTGATACAAGATAAGATATTTTTTTATAATTAAATAAGTTATTTTTCATTTATTTCGAAGTCACATGTATTTTAATATTCAACATGGACATTTTTACCAATTAGTCCAGGGGCCAGGATTGTTTCCTGGCCGAGCAAAGTCCACGGAGTTTCAGAGTGTATTCTTATGTATTTTGATCCGCTGAATTTGAATTTCAAACTTGGTTTTGCGTCGAAAGTGACAGGAATTTGTTATAAATGTAAATCGTAAACTTACAGATACAAATGAATTTTGCACAATGCAATTTGTTCCTACAAAATAATGTTTGATAAACATTGAATTAGGGCCTGCGTAGCGCAAGCGGTAGGATGCTTGACTCGCAAGCCGGTGGTCCGGGGTTCGAATCCCACCGTCGGCAAGAACATCTAGACATTTTAAAAATGTCTATAGGCCCCAGGTCGACTCAGCCTGAATAAAAATGAGTATCTTGGGTAAAACCAGGGGTAATAATAGACGGTTGAAGCGTAGCACTGGCCATGTTACCTTCCTTGTATACCGTAGGCCCTAGATATAGCAGACTACCCTGCTATACTCCCAAAGCCGCGACAGCGGTATAAAACGGGAGACTATTATATAAACATTGAATTAATAATTAGAACCGAAGATATTGCAAAATTGCTACAGAAACAGTGCAAAATTACGGCATTTAGACGTTTTCTTTGTAACTCGGCAGCATTTTAACTAAAATAAATTTATAATAGCTCAAATTAAAGGAAAAACTACTTGCTTTATAACTAAACCATAATTATAATCGAAATATTATTTATAACAATTATAAACTGATATTTTTTACAAACAAAGGCGTATAATTTGTTTATAAGGTTATTATTTAGCTAATAAAACTTTAAATAATAAGTTTATTTGGCGTTTCGATTTCCACTTCGGAAATCTTTCTTAAAATGCTTATTTAGATTATAGAAAAGCAAGTTACATAGTCGTATTATATGATCCAAATTGAAGAATTGTATGAATGAGATGTGAACTATGAGAGTTATGCGTGGATCGGAATAAAATAATTTTATGCGAGAAGCAAATGTGCATACGTTTTAAACAGTGGAAGTCACAGGTCAAAATGCGCCTAAGTGGCTACCTTTCTACTTATCATATGTCAAGAACATAAAGTTAGAAGATAGACCTTTTCATCAGACTTTTCATTGTACGTTTTGTATACGAGCTGGAGCAGCGTATAGTAGCAAAGACATACTAGTACATGATTCATCCCTACATTATGGAGAACAAAACGTTTCTAGGCGTACGTACTTTAAAACTGTTTTATGGCATTAAAAAATGTATTTAGACATACTTTTAATACATAAAATTCTTCGTCTTGGATCGTGTAATATGACTATGTAGCTTGCTTTGCTATAATTTAAAGTTTCAGATTCTTAGCTGGTTCAAATGAAGTAGAACATTAAATGGAGAAACATTTTAAAACAATGCAGTAAAATATAATATCTTGGGATAACATCCGATGAAACTTTTAATTAAGTCACATATTAAGCAACTACATCTGACAAACCAAAACGGGCTAAATTTACTAAGATATCTATTAAGTAAAAATTGGAGGACAAACAAAAATGCATTGTGGCTGCTGTAGATAACGCCGATTCACTCAAAAATAGATTACGGATGTATTGCATGCTCATCTTTACTAAGCGCTTATTTAAAACTGATAAGAATGATCATGAAATATAAGAGATATCAAGATCATTAGCGGCCTCTATTATAATCAGATAGCTGAAGAGTGTCAGATAAAGTTGTGTCCTGTCTCCTACTTTATTCAACGTATACTGTATGGTTAATAGGTGGTAGAAGTCAGTGAAGAAAATGGATTGTCCCTTAACACAATTTATGGTGATTACAAAAGCCCAACGGCGCCGAGAAAGCCAAACAATACGCGAAGAACAAATTAAAAAAGGTCAAAATATAAATATCTTAGAACAAAAATTAATGAAAATATTGTGTACACAAAAGATATTAAATCAAGAATAGGACAGGCAAGAAATACTTTCCACAAAGTAAAAAAAAGTATTTTGTAGCAGGGCTATTAAAATTTCTTTAAAAATAAGACTTCTGAGATGCTACATGTTCTTCGTATTATTTTATGGGTTGGAGACTAAGATAATAAAACAAATTTTCAGACAGATTGAAAGCCTTCGAATTATGGACAGAAATATACAGAAAAATATTACGAATAAGTTGGGTGGATGGACAAATGTCTAGATGTTGAGACGAATGGATTAGGACAAAGAGGTTTTAAATTTTAAATACTACTAAAATTGTAAAATTGCAATATATAGGACACGTCATAAGTGACGATCGTTTGGTTTAATAGCACTTCTACTGATATCTTTAGAGCAGCGGTATCGAAAGTGCCAATTGCCAGGATAATTGCTCACCTTCTTAGAGTAGATAGCACATGAAACAAGAGTAGAAACATTCAGAATAGAAATTCAGATTATTAAAAAAAATCTATGGCAATCAATGGCAATCGCTGTGACATGTTTACACGTTTCCACCTCTATATTCATTTCACAGTAGGTACCAATTGTCGCAATTGTCACATTGACATTAAAAAATTCAAACGAAGTTCTGAAAGAATAAACAAATAATTAATAAAATGCCTATTACGTTGTATAACGGCCAAGAAAAAGTGCAACTTATAAAAGGTACTTTTAGGGTCATTCGATACGCGAAGTAATTGATTTATTTATTGTTGTCTTCGAAAATAGACCCCCACCAAGTGTTACAAGAGTTTAAAATACCATTAAACATTTTCAAACTTCGGGATGTGTAAACAGTTGTAAAAAGTGTCATGAAGGTAATGAACCACGTGTTAGACCTGTCGATGAGGAGCGTCAAAACAGGGATATTGATATTTGTGCTTTTGTGGAAGCTAGTGAACCCTGAAATAGTGTACAAATTGCTAGGGAAGTTAACGTGAATTCTCGAACTATCCAGCGAGTTCTCAAATGGAATAAGTATCACTGTTTTAAGATACAACCAACACAAGAACTGTTTCCGAACGATAACTTTAGGCGGATGGAGTTTTGTGAAATTATCTTAGATAAACAGAATGAAAATGTACACTTTTTAAAAAATATTTTATTTTCTGACGAATACTATAATTTCATTACATAAAAAACACAATCCATCCGTTGCAAGGTATTATTCTCGGAAAAATAAGCACCTCAGTGTTGTAGTGCAAACGCAGCATCCGCAAAAGTTAAATGTTTGGTGAAATGTTGGGATGTTAGGCGACCATATTGTCGGTCCATTTTTTATCGATGGAAATCTAAACGGGTCCAAATATTTACAACTTTTACAGAATGAGATCATTCCGGCAATTCGACGCCTTACCGTTAATTTTCAGGAGGTTTATTCCCAACAGGATGGGTGTTCGGCTCACAACTCTAGAGCAACTATTGACTTCCTCAATCAAACGTTTCCTGATCGACTGATAAGTACACGTGGTACAATTAAATGGCCCACTAGGCCCTGTGACTTAGTGGCCAATTTATTTTTTTGGGCCTATAAATGTTTTCTCAAAGAAAACATTTATAGGCCTCAGTTTAAAAGGGCCACAAACCTAGTCGAATTAAGGGCAAAAATACATCATTTCTCTGCAAGCATTACACCAGCCCTACTCCAAAATATGACGAGAAATCTGTATGACAGATTTGGTTACTGTTTAGCACAAGGAGGTGGACTATTTGAGCCCTTAATTCATTAATCTGCTTTCCTAATTTTTATTTTTTGTTACGGACATTTTACGAAATTTGTAGGTTCTTAATTAGGTAGTATTTTTTATGTTTAAGTTTGGAAGAATTTTATTGTTTTTTTTTTATTTAAAAGTACAAACGATTTTTATTCTGATTTTTTTTCTTCCTTTTGTCTTATTGTTGTAAGCTTTCTCCATAAAATTTGTACAATTTTCAGTCACAATAAAGCATATTACTTATTTACTTACTTATTTATTTGTATTGCTATTAAGGCTAAAAAATAACCAAAAAATTAGTTTTAGAACATTATAATAAATATACTCTAAAGATGGTATTGCAATAAATCTTAATTCCTATGGTCAAAAAAACAATGTCGTTATCTGTATATAGGAATAGAGAGATATGAACGTGACAAATCTGCAAGCGGTGGATCCAAAAACTGTATCCACTATAATACTTATAAAACTCTTGTTTAGCCCATAAATCAACTATTATTTAAAAAATCGATACTTAACGACAAGACTTTTTAAATGAATTTGTAAAGTGTTTCAGCCAATAAAAGATATTTTAGTGGAATGACGCGAATTTTTTGAAAGCCTTGAGAGATGCTCAAATAAACTTATGGTCAAGACCGAAATGCGTGGTGAAGATCCACATCTTTCACGAGGTAACCCTGTTGGCACAAAACATTACGCAAATAAACTGGAAGGTCAATAAAGGTTCCTCAAAACTTGTAGCAGCATCCTCAGTACAACTATGGGTCGTATAGGAAACGATCCTGGACCGGTCCATCATTGTACATTATGAGGCACAGCGACAATAGTTCAAGTGCCTCATATACTGCGATGTAGAAAGGCAGGGGAATTCACTGCATTATTATTACCAAGAACCATCGTGGAAGTCGAAATAAATGAATCTTAGATGCTATGCTATACAACTATTTCTGGGCTTGATAGTGAGAAATATGCAATCGATCACGTTAGGTTGGAATCCAGGCCTGATCAAGGTTTATTTTGTCTTCAAAATGCAATTTGAAATGGAACTGCAATAGAATGTCAAAAGTGACTATTCGACAAATGAAGAAGGAAATTATTTACCAAACGGAAAAAAGGACGAGGAGTTGTATTCGTTAGATCCCATCACGTGCCATTGTCTATGTTGAAAGCTACTGTCGTACGACCGTAGCATCCACGAAGGTATTCTCCATATCTGAATGATCTGCGACTGCCGCTCTACAGGAGGATCGACGGTTTCTCGATTCGATCCTTGATCTCGTGGTAATGGTATGTACCCGAACAACACGTGAAGTTCACTGGTGGCTCTATAGTCCTCAAAAGCTCACCGACAATTTAGAATACTTTAACAGTTCGATAGTTTCTTACTGGAAGGTGTATTATTTTCTTACATGTATTGAATATGAGTATTCTAATTGCGGTGTACATGTTAGATTTCACCCAGATGCCAGCCCTTTACGTTTCGACGAGTGGTCGAGCACACACCCCACAAGGTGTAAGAACACCGTCGGAATGGCGACTCTGATGATTTTGCTACACCTCGCACGTTACCTCCTGCGGAAACAATCTTATGTCTTGTAAAGACGTTGATTATTTCCGTCGAGAAGGTTTCTAACGGCGAAGTGCGACTTCGACTCGGCCACCGAGTGAGAAGTGACTCCAGGGACTTTTATTCACTCCTAACCGTCCGTGGAATAGCGGAACACTTTGCCAGTTCGGCGCGATCTGCGATAGGTATAATGCAATCTGTCTTTCCTTTCTCAAAGATCGATGCACGCCCAGGCAGGAAATGTTCACTTCGAGTCGACAGTTTCTTTCGTGAGGTGACAAGTTTATTATCAAACTTTTCTTCACCCCGACGAAAGAATGACTAACAGTCGCTACTCCGGCTCCTACACCTTCTAGTGTACCAATCTTGAATAATAATAATAAACGTTGAATTTTCAAATGACACTCGGCCAACAAGGTCTAGCGGGGCTAGTAGTGTAAGACGACTAGATCCCGATCGGAAGATGTGCTGCTAAACATTTATACACTTCGTGTTAGCAATAACGCTGTTTGTGATTGGCCGGTCAGAGTTACAATCTGCGTCATGATTGGTCCCTTCTTGCGACACCACAAGCTTAAGGACGCAGGTTAACATGTTCTTATATATCGATATATTCATTAAATCCTATCTTTTCTCACATATATCTGTATTAATACCAATATATTTAATTCCGTAAAAGAAGCTGCTGTAATTAACTGATTAAATAATATATTACTCTACTTTACACTATAAAATTGTAGAAAAAAATATACAATCTTTTCTGAAATATTTTATGTTAATGTATTTTACCGAATTATGACAGCAAAATATAAATGTTTTGGTGGACCACAACTCAATGCTTAAAACTATAGAGCCATCGAAAAAAACCGTAATTAGGGTAAGCCATGAGTTCTCAGTCCCTCGATATTATTCTCGCCCATTTTTCTCTTGCGCCTACATTCGTGACTATTACATCCGTAGCACTGTTAATCTCGTAATAACGATACCGTTTACAACTTCGATTTTGCCGACCGATTTGCGGCTATTGTAAATACAAGCTTCACCACAAAATCATTTGTTGTGAACTCTACTGTTCGCATTTTTTCTCGGTTTCTGCAAATAGACATTTCCTAGTCCAACAAAGGAATTTAGAATTTGCGTTTATTGAATATCAGAACTGTAACACTTTTCTTAAATCTTAACAATAAGCAAATGTTATGTGAATCTGAACGAATACATGAATTTCTTCATAGAATTGCTTATTTAA
This sequence comes from Diabrotica undecimpunctata, assembly GCF_040954645.1. NCBI lineage: Eukaryota > Metazoa > Arthropoda > Insecta > Coleoptera > Chrysomelidae > Diabrotica > Diabrotica undecimpunctata. The sequence goes on along the minus strand of NC_092810.1, from coordinate 141,711,367 downwards.
AATTTCTTACAGATTAATATAACCAATTTATTAAATACCTATGTAAATACGCTAGAATTCGTAATTATACAAATGACCTAGACATCCAAACACTGATTATAAATTACTTTATTTTAATACAATTTGGTATTGAGGCTGATCTTGGAAAAAAACAATAAATTACTAGAATTTCAGTCATATCTGCTTAGGTTTTCGTTTTTTGTTCATTTTTTAATCTGCTAACCTATAGGTGTTAACCTCCAATGGGAGCTCTAAGAGATTGAAACACATTATAATAATAAAAATGTGAAAAATTTTTACCAGGAGGCGAAAAGGACCAATTTCCAAGGCAAAAAAACAGAATTACTACAAGAGTAAAAAAGGGACCTAATAGGAGATAAGCAAGGGAAGCTAGATAAATGGCAGAAGTATTTCAGAGAGTTGCTTAATGAAGACGTAGATGGAAAGGATGAGGAGCAAGTGGAAATGGTAGGGGAAGTCAGCGAACTGAAGGAAACAATGGAGATTCCCACCGTGGAAGAAATAAGAGAAACCATATATAGCATAAAACACAATAGAAGTGCAGGCAACAATGTTATTCCTGCAGAACTAATCAAAAATGAGAGCAAATATTATGTTCCATTCATAAGAAAGAAGATAAAGCAGGGTGCGAAAACTACAGGAGTATCACTCTTCTGGATATAACATGTAAGGTACTCGCCAGAGTCATATAAGAAGTAGACTAAAAAGGCACTTAAATGAGCAGGTTGGTGAACACCAGAGAGGATTTAAAAAAGGCAGATCTACCATAGATAAAATATTTGTGTTAAAAATGATTCAGAGCAGTACGTAAGAGCAACAGTTAAAGCTAAGTCTTCTCTTTATAGATTTAAAACAAACTTACAATTTTGTAATAAGAGAACTTGGAATTTCGGAAAAATAATTAGACTAGTAAAAATGACCTTAATGAAGACCGACAATGGAGTAAGGATAGAAGGAAGCCGAAGAGGAAAATTTGAAGTAAGAAGAGGACTGATGGAGATCCGCTGTCCACAATACTCTTTAATGTCTTGCGGGAGGCAATAGAGAGTGGAATACGAACGAAAGGCCTTTGTAGACGATGTAGTGTTAATGTCATGAACTAAAGGGGAACTACTAAGGACTTTTCCAACACTTTGAAGCGAAGGCTAAACAGTATGGACTGATTATTATTGAGCAAAAAACAAAGCATAGGGAAATGGGACAGACCACATATAAAGAGACACAACTGGGGACTACCACAAACAACGAAAGTAAAGAGTATTATAAAGGTGGAAAAAGCCAAGAAATTCAGAAGCGGATTTCAAAAAGAAGGAAGACGATCGAAGGTCTACACAAAAATACTTAATATACTCAATTACTCATTAGTGTCAATATTTTTCGAGTTAAAAATTTTTCATTTTCTATGCACTTTGGAAATGCATTTTCCTTAATGCAATTTCCACCATGAACTTTATTCACAAACTTTCCTGACCCTTCCCCGAATCGAATGCAAAAAGTTGCAAATACTACGGAAAATTGGCAAGCTTAGGACCTCGACTATTATTATGGTGCAACTAATTTTCATTTCTGAGATGAGAGTACTGAGAAGAATTACAGAAAATACGCTAAGAGAACGAAAGAGAAGTGAAGACATTAGAAGAAAATGTAACGTACCTTGTATAAATGAATGGACACAAAATAGAAAAAAGATAGGAATAACCACATAAGCAGAATGGAGGCAGAATGGAGCAGAATCGTCAAAATAGCAAGAGATAAGTCACCAATCGGCGGAGGAAGCATCGGACGACCGCGCAAAAGATGGAGTGACAACCTTCCATATAGGTATAAATCCGCCAATGAGCAAGCAGAATTTCTTATAAAGAGAAAGAAGAAAAAGAAGAATAAGAAAAATAATCATTTCAACCTTATTTTTAACACTCATTGAAAATACTGAGTATGTATAATCTAAATCCCAACTTTCTACCTAATCATTCTAGAATAACTTTGTTTTTTGTTCAAATTCGTGTAGAGCTGTCAAGTTTTTAAATACTAAAAAATATTTTGTCTACAAGTAATAGCTTAAAAGTTAATCTACTTGATGTAACGTTAAAAATAACAGTGATTTTGAAAAATGATTTTTGGTTTTTTGATACATTTTGATAGTTTAGCTCTTAAACTTTCATTGGGTTTACGTAGAATTACCGCATCTTCATTATTTTCTGAATAACGTTATTGCAAAAAAGTCTCTGGGATAATCAAATAGCTTTTAAACTAATTAATGGAATCGATCTAAAATTTTAAACGTTTGTTTAGGACCACAATGCCCAACTTTGGGCGCAATAACAAATCTCTAGATTGATTTTTACAATAGTTATAAACAATTAACGATTTTGCATTATTTTGCAGTTTACGAAGCAACAAAATAATTTTATAACTTTTAAAAGCTGTAAAACAAAACTGTTCTAAAAGATAAAGTATTGTTATTCTACCTCAAATATTCAGCTTTTTAATGGTAAGCAAAAAATCGAAAAATGCCATTTTTTACACTTAGAAATTAAAAAAGAAGCCGAAAACGTATTAGTTTTCTTTATATATTCCTATAATAAATAAAAACAAATCGGATACCTGGATTTATCACAGTTCCGAACAGGACTTTTTTGGCTTATTTCCTTTTATGTTGTAATTAAAATCTTTTCATACTACCCTTAAAAGAACACCATCATTTTTTGTTCTTTTAAATTGAAAATGTATATTACTTAATAAAAATTTTTTTAAAATAATGTAATTAATTTTTATTGCGCATACAGAAAAAAATCATTTTCCTCACTCTTCCCATTCTATAAATAGCCTGTCATTGACAGAAAACGATTGATTTATACTTTGTTACCCTCAAACATTGTTAAGGAACCCCTCAGTTTTTGGGGTGCGAAGGGTAAGCGTGCTGATTATTTTTCTGTAATCATTTAATCGATGGTGGGCAATAATCTGAACTCGGGTTAATCGAGAATGAACAGAAATGGAACGAAGAGTTGTGTTTTTGCAAGATAATTGATAGGTTTCTTGATAGAAATCAGTTTTGTGCGCAGCAGTTCTGCTTATAATAGCTTTTTATGGGCTAACGTAGTGATTGGCAGAGAAAATGAACAAAATTGTTCTTTTTCTGAACTTCTTCTGACTTCCATATATTTTTTGAATTGATTATAGTCTTTGGGTTCGTCTATTCGTATGGTTTTAATTGTTGTTTTTAAATGTATTACAAAATATTTAAACTCTCTCTTCTAATTATGTTGAAATATCACTAATGTTTTTTTAGTGAGTTGTGGAATATTTCCTGTATTTCTTCTTATAAATAATACTATTTTAATTTTTCCTGTAGTAGCTCTTAAGTTTTTGTTTCAGAACAAACTTTACAGGTCTGTTTCGTTTTCAATGCAAGCGCAGCTTGAAAAGTAGTTTATTAAAAATACTTGAGTAGTTAATTAAAATATACTTCTAAAGAACTTGTATTCATTTTGTTCATAAATTTGTAAGTTCACAAATAAATGTAATATGAATTGAATTTTTTAGACCTCAATATTAAATATAATGGTAAATAAAAACTTTTTCAAACTCAAAACATCTTAACGAAATTGAAGTATCGAAAACACAATTATACCTATCAATAAAATAGCAGGGCATTAGGGAGTTACTGTTGTGCCCATTGCTTGTCCTTATAACCGCTCAAGTATATGCACATGTTTATCCGATACCAAGTAATAAAATACATAAATTGCGGCACACAAATTGTGTATATGTATACAGTAAAACTTCTGCTATCGGACACCCCTCCACAAGGAAAACCTCTGCCGAACGGACAGTTTTTAGGTCACCGTACATTTCATATGTGGGTAAATAGGAAGACACCTCCGAACAACGGACCCTTTTCACAACGACTCCGGACAAAATTTGCCTTCAGTTTTTTAAGAAATATTGTAATTTTATCTGCCAACAACGAACTACGAAAAATTGTTGCTCCGAAATTCCAAATATGTACCGGGTTTTTCATTATATTTTGCCCCTTACTTATTTTCCTTAATTTAAAGGAATACAAAAAAAAGTTTCAAATAAAAGTTGTATTATTTTATCTGTACCAACCAACAATGTAGCAACAGCCCAAGTTTTGTATACAGGGAGTGCCCAATAAAATGCATCTTCAATATTTCAAATGGACACCCTGCATTTTTTTATAGTTTTGAGTAGCCCTGCATTTCCTGATTACCAATATATAACATTGTGTAGCATTAGTTTTGTTCTATAATGGCATATGGTACTACAAAAGGGTAACCATAGGTGGCTATGCAACTGACATTTCAAAATGAAACAATTATTAATTTATTATAAACTGCCAGTCCTCATACCGAAATGGGTTATACTGCAGATGAAAAAGTAGATATATTCTTAATTTATGTAAAAAATAATAAAAACAAGCAAGCGGCAAGAAGAGAATATAGGTTGATTTATCCAGATCGACAGACTCCTTCTGCAAATACATTTTTATATAATTATCTTCATGTCATAAATGAAAAAATGTTTGAACGGAAGAAACGTACTATCGTAGGAAATGATGATGAAGCTTTACTTTGAAGGTAAAAATTAAATACTTAAATAATAGATTAAAACATTTTTATTTTAGAAAATTCCGAAACTAGTCTAAACAATGCTTATAGTTGTGTTTTAAAAAAGCACAACTATAAGCCGTATAAAATATTACCGGTACAAGAACTTCCGATGTTCATAAGAGAAAGCGTTTACAGTTTTGTCAAGACATGCTTACAAATTTGAACAATGATCTTAATTATTTTTATAACATTTTATGGACAGATGAATCAAATTTTGTAGCCTTAACTTTAACCTTCAATTGTAGCCACCATTAAAGGTTACAGTACGTTTATTGACGTTTCAATTTGTGGCTTATTCCCATTTAATTTATATCCCATTTAAATAGTAATTACTTTAAAATGCCACAAGAAAATAGCTTCAGAACAATATGAGGACTTAATAATTCGTCCTACATAGTAGCGTTAATAAGTTGTAGCATAAAAATACACAAAAATATACAAAAATTACCATTAAACAACTATAATGCCGCAGCATCACGAGTAACCACCACCTTATCTACAGGCCGTCTTTACATGTTGGTGGTGAAATCCCCCACGTACTCGCAATATCTCCCGGATCCCGTAGTTTGAGTTAACGACCGTAGAAATCCCCTCGAAAACAGTTATCGTCCTATCTTCGCCGTGGAGATCGACGAGGAGCAACGCAACGTTTCGTTTCAAGGTTACTGAACCTGCTTCAACAGTCAGTAGGATAGAAAGCGTGGCATGGCAACAATGTAGACAGTTAAACCTGCATGATATTTCGCATTGTCTTTTGTATAAGAGGTGCTGATAGATTATATGGATTTTGTAATACGTTATAAAGCTGAAAAGCTGTTAATAAAAAAGACCATTTAGGTTTTAATGCAGGTAGTTACATAATTTATTAAAACTATCATAGAATTTTTCTACGATCACAATTAAACTCTTCGTTTTTATTGAATATTTTCTCTATTAATTTTAAAGTTTCTTCATCTTGTTTTTTATATTGGATTTTAAAAGGGTTTTGGATTTTTTAATATTAAAAGGTATTCATAATATATTCAGTGTAACAACATTTACAAGTCGGGGACCAGTTTATGCATAAGTACTACCAAAAATTTTGTGGATAATGTTTAATATGCATCCAATATCGTATGTAGGATTCCACAACTCTATAAGCAATTATGCTTGTTCAATTGTGGGTTGATTTTTTTTCTTCATATGTCCTCTACTCATCGAAGGTTGGCAACCATAAATGAATTGATTTTCTCAGGGCTTTCTTGACTAGTCTCGCCTTCTCCATTCTATGTATATGATTATTCCATTCCTTTTTTCTGCTCAATGCTCACTCGTTTACCTCCTACACGTTATATATTGCTGTGATCTTGCTTCTAATATATTTAGTCTTCTTGTACTGGCTTTATAAATTCTTTAATTTACCTAGTCTTAATGTGTCTGTTTAATATATTTGGCACATAGTGTTATTAAAGTAGCCCTTTATTCTGACGACTGTGTAAAAAACTTCTTGATAGACACACCAGCGATGGTGAATTAGTTAAAAGTACAATACATAGGTAAAACTATGAGTATAGAACAGGATTCTATAAGAGAAATAATACTGGCTGCATTTCTGGTCCTGGGCTACGCAGATGACCTAGTCACCTAAAAGCATGGCAACTTTAATAGCATAGTCAAAGGTAGAAGATAACCCACTATAAGCATAATATGGTCATCGTATTCATGTAAGTATAAAATCATAAAATTTAACAAAAGAAGTCATTTTGACGGATTACGTTCTCTAAACCTGATGGTACAAATCTGAATCTGGTGTAATTTAAGTAAAGCAAAGCCTCTTGGGGTGATACTAGACTAGCAGATTACATGGAATTAGCAGATAGAACGAATATCTAAGAGAGTAGTGACTACTTTAATGGTACCAGACGCATATATCAAAAAATGTGAGATTTCAAACAAGACATGATCTATTGGATTTAAACATGGAGGTAAAACCAATAATAAAATAGGCATTAAGAGAGAGCTCTCTCTCTCTCTCTCTCTCTATATATATATATATATATATATATATATATATATATATATATATATATATATATGTATATAATATATATATATATATATATATATATATATATATATATATATATATATATATATAGTTTCGGATAGATATAAACTCATACACGGAAAGCCAGCGAATGGGTCCTGCTATTTAAATCGCCACCTATTTTTGTAGCCTTAAACGAAAACGACTGTGGTTTTCTGTCTTTTTGAGCTGTACGAAATGTGTATCGTATTAGATTCGATTTAAAATTTAATAAGTCATAAATGTCATCCCATTAATAACAACATTAAATAATGTGTTTAAATTTTTATAATATTTCTCGTTTAAAAATAATTTCATATAAATACAATTATTATTTTTAAACATTATATTTAGTTTATATAATTATAATTATATAATGTAATTAAATTTTCTATCTAATGATATTTATTTATGTTTTATTAATAATATTTGGTGTGAATTTGACAGGTTTTTGACTTAGAATGTTAGAAGAAAACATAATAATTTATTGAATTTGTTTAAAATATAAAAAACAAATCAATAACAAATTTACTTTATTTAATTTTAAATATTTTTTTAATAACGGATTGATTACGGCTGTCGCCGCTTCTCCGCCCCCCAATTTCCATCTTTCTCTGTCATATGCAGTTGCTTCTAAGTCTCTTGCCGCCATTGCTTCATCAATATCGTTGCGCCAACTTCTCCGTGGTCGTCATCTCTTTCTTCTTTCAGGAGGGATACATTCCAGTACTCTTCTAGGACATCTGTACTTTGGCATTCTTTTAACATGTCCGAACCAGATTAATTGTTTTCTTCCTATGTCATCATTGATATTTCGCTCCATTTTCATTTCGTTTCTTATTTGTTCGTTTCTAATGCTCTCCGGTTTCGATCTACCGCAGCTTTGTCTCAGATACTCCATTTCTGTTGTCATAAGTTTGTTTGTATTAGCTTTGGTGACGTCCCATACTTCCGAACCGTAAAGTGTAATACTTTGGACTACCGTAAATGTATTTTTTGGTTTCTCGTCGACTTGTTTTTTGCTAGAGAAGAGAGTTTAAGGCACGGGTCGCAGCTCTGCCCTTGTTTATTCTTTCCCTGATTTCATCTCCGGTATTTCCCTTCTTGTTGAAAATGCCCCCAAATATTTGCTGGATTGCACACCTTTGATTTTGTCGTCTTCCAAGACTAGGTCACATATTTCATCTGTTCTCACTGAGAGATATTCACATTTTATCATATTCATGTTTAGACCTGCCACCTCATATTCTTCTTGCAGTTTTCTTACCATATAGCTAAGATCGTAGCTGTCTTCGGCAATTACTACCTGGTCATCCTCAAAGAAAAGTGTATATGCGTGTTTTCTTCCACCGTTATTCCCATGTTTCTACATTTTTTTACCCATTTTACTAAGGATCTGTCCAAATAGATTTTAAATAAGGTGGGTGACAGACAGCAGCCTTGTCTTAGTCCCTTTGTTGTTTGAAAAGGAGAGGTGATTTCTTGTCCCATTTTAATTCTTGCAAAGTTTTGTTCGTAGTATTTTTGAGTGGCGTTAATAAGAATTGGGCTTATTTTCAAGTTACCCATTTCTATCCATAGTTGGGAGATCGGTACACTGTCATATGCTTTTTCCAAATCTATTAAAGCTATATGGGTTTCTCTATTTCTCTGCACTAGTTTTTCTATTGCAATTTTTAATGTGAAAATATTATCCATCTTGTAGCGTCCAGCCCTAAATCCCGCTTGTTCTTCAGATTGTTTGTCTTTAATATCATTATCTATCAGGTTTCGTAGTACTTTTGAGTATAGTCGGCCTATAGTAGCAATCACTGTGATCCCTCTATAATTTTTAGGATCCGTCTTTGTGCCTTTCTTGTGTATTGGAGAGATATACGGTTGTCTCCATTCTTCTGGAACTTCGTCTCCGTTTAAGTATCTTTCGAACAATTTTCGGATCATTTCAAACAGTTTTGATGATTTGAGCCTGAAGTTTTTCTTAATTTCATTCCCTTAACTGCTTTTTTCACTTGTTCTATTGATATTTCTATTCTCCCTTCTACTTCCACTTGTTGATTTGTCTGTTTAAGCCTTTCTCTTCTCTCTGTTAATAAGTTCTCAAAATGCTCTATCCATGTGTTCTCTGGTATTTTATTTATTATGGTATTCTATTTATTATGGTATTCTATGTATTATTCTATTAATTTAAAATATACTTAAATTTTAAAAATACAGAAAATATCTATGAAGCTCCGCGCTAGTCTACAGTACCGCCTACTTTTCCACTTTTTTTTATTAGGTCGTTGTTAAATAAAAATATGTCAAAAATTAAGGGATACAGATACTACGGTAATGTCTTCAAATATTCTGTGACAAAAACGCATCAGTTAGTATTTTTCACATAGTTTTGATCGTGGACTATTAAACATTTGTACCTACATTTCAGGACAAAAAAATAAATCTTGGGGACCAAAAAAACAAGAACTCTCTGAATCTGAGATGGTGTGATAATATAAACGAAATATCCTTAAAATTTATGTTAAAAATGGTGAAATTTTTAACAAACCATACATACCAAAACACATATTAACTCCTGCTTGATATGGTATTTGTGGAAGGTAATGAAACTTACCTGTAACAAAAAAGTATACATTAAAAATGAATTAAACTTCTAAACATGTTTTATAAATAATATTTTTGTAAAATAACAATATATTTAATAATAAGCAATATGCATTTTGTTCTAAATATTTTTCCCTCTCTTTGTAACACCACTGGCTGAAGTTAGATTTACAGGAATGAATTTCAGTGTGACAATTAAATTCCATGATAACCAAGAGCGTTCAGATTTGAGTTTTGGTGACTGTTATTATAATTTATTTAAGTAATTGATCGTTTGTATGATGGATTACTTTGCCAAGATTACGTAGTTATTTTCTTGTTAAAGGGTGTTAGGACTTTCATCGTTATTTCAGGTTTTTGAAATTGCCATCAAATATAGTTTCCTTAATGTTTATATATTCGTAATATATTTATATATTTCTTAATGTTTATATATTTTATGACACAAAATATTCTCGTGTACATTTAACTACGTTGTTTGTCAGCCAGTCTAATGCCAGTGACAATATTGTTATTCCTCTTCTAATTTCGCCTGATGTGTATTAAATAATACATTTTCTATATTTTTCCACAAAAGCGCCGACTGTATTAAGTTTCAATTATAAAACAGTCTCAAAAAATACAAAACGCAAGAAAACAATAGATCATTTATAACTCTCCGACATAATGATCTTTTTTGGTGTTGGCATTTTAATCTTTAAAACTCCCCTACGCTAAGCGTTACAAATGGTAACCATAAGACCAACATTATGTATTTTACCCTTTATGCAAAAACGATGATAAACCACTGCGTAGAGATTTATTTTCCATTAAAAGTCTCAATGGCGTGAATCACGATTATGTCAATGGACGTGCTGAAAACTGAAAGTTTCGTATTACCTCAAATACTCAGATAAAGCAAAGTAAAATATAGACAAACGTACATATTTTCTCTTAAAATGTAGTATATATAAATATAAAAGTAGTATATATATATATATATATATATATATATATATATATACATATTCATCACTTAATATTTACAAAAACAATATATAAATACATATTAAACACACCGGTCCCATTTTCGTTTTAGGTCTCCGAACTACGAAGAACTAGGACAATAGATAGGTAGGTTCAAAAACTTACTTAGGAAAAAGTAGAAACGCGTACGTCGAAACAAGAAACGGGAATCAGAAAACAACGTATTAGAACGGCCCGAAAGCCATATGAGTAAAGGAGAAACAAGAAAGTTCTATCACCAAATAAACATTATTAAAACAGAATTCAAGCCCAGAATTAACAAGATGGTAACTTACTTACCCACAAAGAGGATATTCTGTTACGATGGGTAAGACAATTTCGAACTTTCGGTAGTAGCAACAGAACTGTAGTACCGAAATGAGGAATTTGTGGAACCATAACTAAAAAAACCACAAATCCCCAGACAGCTGTGATAACCCAGCAGAATTATTTAAATACGTTCAAGACCAGATCGCCAAGGTGATTAAAAAAATAATTTGTAAAATTTGGTTCAAGCAGCAAATGTCTAAGTACTGAAGCTTAGGCTTAATATGCTCTTTACACAAAAAAGGAACCAGCTTGAATATAATAATTACCGCGGAATAAGCCTCCTAAATACAGCATACAAGATATTGTCAAACATCTTACATGAGAGATTGAAGCCTTGTACACAAGCGTTCCTAGGAGAACATCAGGCAGGTGTTAGGCGTGGACCTTTTCTTTATATACTCAGAACAAATTTTCAAAAATACCGCAGAAGTCAGGGACGAAGGTATTATAGTGAATGGAGAAAGACTAAACAGCATTAGACATGCGGACGACACCGTCGTGTTTGCGGACAATATAGAAGGGCTTCAAATATTATTGTCTCGTATAACTGAAGTAAGCTAACTATACGGTCTGGATGTATGTACTTATTTATATATAAAATACCAAATACATGATTGTTAGTAGAATTCTTATATTAAACACTCAGCTCACACACCAATAAAGTCGTCCTAGAAACGGATCTCAAAAATATTGACAATATCATTCTAAAGTCAGCTACTTTAAAATGTATTATATATGTCTAAATTGTCAATTTAAATGAGGCGAATAAAATTAAATTATTAGAAGAATTTTTTGTATTGCCAGGTAACAGGGAACAGAATAAAAAATTGTTTAATTTGTATTTTGAAAACGACTTTCAAAGTTGAAATTGAAACGTCAAATTAAATGTATTTTAACCCCTTTATCAGGAAAAATAAAAGGGACTTTCAAATATTGTATTTTTTATAATAACTGAGTTTTGAGGAATATAGTTTACCAAAAATTAGTAAACACAGCATCATTTTGGTTGTAGTTTTATAGTTTAGTGAAGGTAACAGTTTGGTGGTACATATTTATACCACTTTTAATATACCTAATTTTTATGAAAAAAAAAATTTTATGGAAATGTACTATTGTTATAATATTGTTTAAAATAACGCAAACATTGAATATATCAACCATAAAAGAAACATTTTTTAGCAACTAAATTGAATGGTACGAACCTAAAGTAAATTAAACGACTTAATCTAAACGATCTTTAGAATTTAAGTTTATATAGGTATTATTCTAAGAAACTTAATTTTCAGCCAGAATAATCACAAAAAAGTACAACACACTCGAGACATAATATTCACATTCTGCGCAAAGAATATGCGAACGTTTTGTATCTGTTTAGTACTACTTTTCATATATCGCGTAACCTTTCTACGGTAAAAAAAGTCGATCTACGTTCCGTTATTAGTTATTAGTTATGATACCAATGAAGAGCTATATTTTAAATCTGACGTTGACTTTTTCCTTAAGTAGGATTATCGTAACGTTGTCTAATTTAATATATATGAATTGACTATTGACAGTTCTAGACAATAATAACAAAACTCCTCCATCACCTTTTGCGTTGCTAAGAACTTCTGTAAGTAGACTAAATAAACTTTAAGCTTTTCAACAGTGAGATTTAGACTTCACATTGACAACAAAATACGTTAGACTGATCTATTCGCTCCGTGCGTGACTGACGCGACACCTACCGCCTTCATCTGACAGTTTTGGACCTACCAATTTTCAGGTTAAACATATGACATATGTTTGACATTGTTAAATACAGGCGAAGTTGACAATTATTAATAAACTTTTTAGTTATATTTTTTCAGTTTATGTACAAAATAAATGTAGTATTAAAAACTGGGTTTCTCAAAATTCATGATAATATATCTTTTTGACCCCAAACGGAAAAGAAAGGGAAAAATCTAGTACTGGCAAATCAAGTTTTTCACGTGAAAGAGCATTTAATTAAAAATAGTAATAGTGAAAGTTATGATATAAAAGCTAAAGTCATCAGGCACTCTGCAGTTAGCTTGAAGCCTTATAAAATATCGTTTAAGGTAAATTATTTAAATATTTCTTATTTCAATTGCATAAAAATGAGGTTATGTGATATTTACTTTTTCATATTATTAGCAGGGATCCATCTTTTTCTTTTCTCTAATTTATATGTAATCTTTGGGAACCTATAAAAACTACACTTACTCTTTTTGCTATCATTAGCACAATTAAATACGCAACATGTATTTGCACACATTTTTGATAAAATGTATGCATAAAAAGATTCCAATTTTGTCATGTTTCGCCGTTACGCACGCTAGCATCGTTTCAAGGTACCCCTACCATGGTCACGCACGGAGCGAATATAAACCAAATTTTTAACTACATTTAAAAATATGCTAAGAGGACATTGAATTTCAAAACTTGTTAAAACAAATTTTCTTAATTATAATGACCTTTGCGTTCAATCTGCAAAAAATAAAAATATTCACAGAACTGCAACTTTAAAATATTAAATACATTTTGATTATTTAAAGCGTTAACTAGGTACTAAAATTATACAATAACTTGTATAATTAAATAGTATAGAATTGAAAAGTACCTAAAGAATTTTAAGACCTAACATTTAGTGGTACATATACATACCACTTAATATTTCATTACTAGTTGGACATAAGTTTATATATATATATATATATATATATATATATATATATATATATATATATATATATATACCACTTTTTAAACAAAAAAATCTTCTAGTCAAATATTAATGAAGTTTCGAATATTCATATTGATCCTATTTTGATAGCATTGTATTTCAAAATTCTAAATTGGCATGCGTAAGTGTAGCCTTTGACAAAACCATTAAGGTTAATTCGCACCACTAACAAACTGAAAATCTAAACTCGAATAGGTATTTTTACCGATTTAACAAAAAAAAAAATTGCAAAAGATCGGAAATCAGTAGATCATTTATTAATTTTATAATAAAACATATTAATATTTACTTTTACTTCAATTTATCAATATAAGATTGTTAAAAACAGTGGAAAAAAAGTGCCCGAAAGCTCACGCTTGTAATATATGCTCGGTGGTATCATTTGTACCACTTTTTGACGTCATTTTCGTATTTTCATTAAAACATGGTATTACTCATTTAAAATCCACAATCTTACGCAGTCACTGCTCTTGTATTTCGAAAAGCATTTTGTTTATTTTAACAATGTACGAATATTCAGTTACGGAAAAAAGCAAGTGGTACAAATATGCACCACTAATCTACATAGGGTTAAACTGATAGCCAATTAAACTGATGAATAATTGTGGTCAAATTCCATTAAATATGTATAAAAAATATTATTAAAATGTTACAAGAAAAGAATATAATGGAAAATTAGCCACGTTCTTGTATTTGCTAATGTATAATAAATTTCTAATGGTCTAAAAATATTTACCTATTCATTTTTATAATTGAAATTATATTCACCATTTTCTAGTGGGATTATAACAAACATAAATAGATTTTATAGTGATTTATTGTTACGTCTAAGAAATATGGGTCTATGCAATTGTCTAGACAAATTATGGCAGTACTAAGTATCAATACAACACTACGAAACTATAATTACGTCCAATAAAACATCATTATTTAAAAATATGGAACCTAAATGAGCAATATGTAGAAAATCAATAGATACAACACCCACACTTAATTTTCTGCCTACATGTCAGTGTGGGATGGAGACAACGACGGTTCCAAAGTCGACTGAGAATTGTGAAAGTTTTAACGGTAAAGTTAAAATCACTAGTAAATTTTAAGTTTGATTTAGAAGTAAAATTCAAGGTTTTAATTCTGACCGAATAATTGTGTTAAATTTTACAACTCAGTTCAGTTGTATGAGATTTAACAATCTTTAATATTTTTCGTAAAGAACCGACAAATTGAATAATTTTATATTTATAACTGTCTATTCGAGAAAAATAGAGAGCGGTATGGTAAAATTTTCTTTCATAACTTTTAGATGTCATCATCATCATCATTTTCAGCGTACTCTAACGATTATGGTGCAGCCTCTCTTACACAGTCGTTTTTCATTTCTGCCCACGATTGTCTAGTATTTGCTTTTTTGTGCCATGTTTTACCGCCTAGATTCCTTATGTCATAGTTCCATCTTAAATTTTAACGTATTCTTGGTCTCTTGTGACTTTAAGTTTCGCTATTATCTCTTTCTTTAATGTCCAAATTTCGCAGCCGAATATCATGGTTGGTAGCATACACTGATCAAATGCTTTTTTTTTCATGTGGAGTGGCATCTTCGATTTGAATATGCAAACCATAGTCCCAAGCCAGTTTCAATCTTCTGTTGATATCTGGGAGTAAGGAGCCAGATTTACGTATTAATTGTTCCAGGTATACATACTCGTCTACTGTCTGAAGTACAGTATTGTTTGTTATTACATATTGGACATCCACTAGCTCGTTGTGCATGGTATTTGTTTTTGCCAAGTTCGTATTTAGGTCAACTTCAGTTGCAGCTGCTAACTGCATTTAAGTCGCTTATAAGCTCTTATAGTTCTTCAGGATTATCAACAATCAGAACGATGTCGTCTGCAAATATCAGATGGCTGAGGTATTTTTCATCAATGAATAGGCCATTGTTCTGCCAGTTCATTTGCTGAATATATTTTCTAGAGTAACAGTGAAGAGCTTTGGTGATTAATATCATTAATCATAATAATATCAATATTAATCTCCTTTTTGGACGCCTCTAGTAGTGGGAAATTCTCAGGTGTTTTTCCCTAAAGAATATATTTGCAATAGGCATATTTTGAAGTCCAATATAAAGGGGAGACTAATATTGGAGTCTGCTCTCCAGTTACAACTATTTACTGCTCTTATGTTCCTTTCATAGTAACTTCTAATCTAGAATAATGCCTAGATGTTTAATTGATAGTAGTACTTGAAAAGTCATATCTTGAATTGTTACTGAAATCGGTACTTGACTGTTTTTTTTTTCTGGAGAATATACATAACTTTGTTTTTGACTTGAAATATATAAAACCCCTAAAGTTCTCAGCAGTTTTTTAGTTCAAAAGGGGATGTCACATAGGTCTTTGTAAATTATTAAATCGTCTGCACACTCTAATATTTTGACAAAATTTTGAACTCTATTTTCTATTTCGGCTGTGTATATCAGATATAGAGTGGATCTTAATATACTGCCTTGTGAAATACCGATATTAACATTTCTTTCACATATTATTTTATTCCCTGTTTTTAATGAGATTGTTCGGTTATTGTACAATTTTATAATTCGTTTAGCTTAATCCATATTTAGACCAATATTTTTCATCTGATTATATCAAATGTTAAGGTTTACATTGTCATAAGCGCTTACTATATCTACAAAGAAAGCAACTACTGATTTAGAACTCAAAAAGAAAGTGTTGATAGCTGTTATTAAATTCCCCATATTTTCCATTGTGGAGTGTTCTTTTCTAATCAAAATTGATATTGTACCTTATTACCTTATTGTAACCTTATTAGTTTTAAACCACGATTCTAATCTTCTTTTTATCATGCGTTATAAAGCTTTTAAAACGCATGACGCTACATATAAGTATTAAAATAACCGCATACCTCTTCTAACTACTTAAGTAATCTTGAGTTTCTCATATTAAGTTAAGGATATTCAGCAAATTGTGTTTTTGTCAGGTTGTACAACATTATATAGTAAATATTGTCTAATCCTGGAGCCGAATTTTTATGGAAACTTAGGTTAACCTCTAATTAAGGTTAATTTCTTTAATAAAGTTTCTTCGTGGTGATTAAAAACCTTATTGAAACAGTAGAAGTTTGTAAGAAACATAGACAATAAACAAAACACCTCTTTAATTTATCTTTAAGATAAAACTGACCTGGACAAATCAAAATTTTATCAAGAGTAATTACAACGAGATTAGATAAAAATAAGACCTTTACCAAACAGAGAAACAATATAATATCACAGGATTGAGTAAAATTGGATATTGTTACTAAAGTACTAAATTAAAATCGGAGAATAATATCAGCTATACGATATATGATATAACACAATAAGTTTATATAACACAATAAGGTTATAAAAACAGTAACAAACTACAAATTGAAAGGGGAGTCAGGCAGGGCGACAAGATGTCACCAAATCAGTTCATATCATGACCTAGAACACGCATTAAAAACCTTTAAACGGGATTAAAAAGTTATGAATATTGATGGAGAACTACTACTCCACCGATTATGCCGATTCCATAGTTCTAATGGAAGTCGAACTTAGATCTTGCTGCCAACTATCCAACTGCTGTTGTATGCTGCCAACTATCATGCAGACACTTTTACTAAAAAAAATTCAAGACTAACGTCAACATAAACAAAAACAGAACTATCAATGAAGCGTATCACGCTTTAAAGACAAGATCAAAAACGAGATCTACGAACCAAAAATTAGGTAAAGGAGTTAAAGCAAAAACTGTAGTGGAAAACAACTACATTTTTACAAAAATTGTATCAAGCAATAACTAGAAAGAGTAGATTAAATATACTCTGAAAAGTTTTAAAACATCTATATACGTACTTTTAATTATATGTGCATAATAAATATAATAAATTACTGTCATGTAATAGATACTCGACAATTAATTTAAATTATATAACCATCCGGAATATAAAGCACTCTAATTTATTAAGCTCCTGAACTACGAATTAATCTTCACCAACCACCGGAGGATCGTCCGGTATTCTCGAAGCATCTCCTGTGCTAATTCTGGCGTGACAAACTGGATCGATATGATCGTCTTAGGCCTTGGGGAGGACTTTCACTGGAAAAGGAGAACCTGAAAGCGAAACAACCACTTACATCGGCATACGTATAACTGGAAGTTCTTGTTGACCGAAACTTTACTACTGCCGCCCTATTCTTATTGGTAATTTTATAACTTGTAGTTAGAGGTATATACTTTTATTTACAAAGTTTGTACACAAAGAAAAACGTAAACTGAGTTAGTTAGATCTCATTTTATTATATTCTTAACAAGATGGGTCAAAAGTACTAGTAATTTTAATTAATAACATAAATAACAAAACATTTTTTGTGTCTGTATGGACAATATAACGGAGTACTGATTGACAACAAAGATTTTTTTATAAAAATCGAAATCTTTATAGGATTTTACAATGAATGCTCTGGTAATATAAAACACATTACAAAGCCCGTTCACTTTTAGGATTAGACATGAGTCTCTACTAGTCATCACATTCATTTACAAAAATTTACTATTTTAATGTATATATTCCATCAGATACCGAAATCACTGCCAAACAACTCGAAACGTTAATTGAACAAATTCCAAAACCCAGAATAATAGTAAGAGACTTTAATGCACATAGTACAACATGCTACAGATAAAAGAGGTGATATTATAGAAAGATTTTTAAGTTTAACTAACTTTGTCTTGCTTAACTCAGGGGAAAAACTCGCTTTAACTCAATTACTGGTAAACATTCCGCTATCGATCTCTCTACATGCGAAAGCTCGCTAGCTTCAAATTTAAACTGGGAAGTACTACATTATACTTATAAAACTTTATACCCCACTTAGGACCATTGAAAACTGATATTGATTTCATCGTTGAAAAATTCACTACATTGATTATAAAAGCTGCAGAAGAAACTATAGATAAAACAAGCAGGCCAAAACGTAAACAGACGGTCCCATGGTGGAATGCTGAATGTCAAGATGTACTGAAACTTAGTAAACATCCTTTCAACGTAATAAAAAAATACCATATAACTTAGTTAATTTTAAAAAACATAGAGCTAAGGCGAGATATATAATCAAAAAGAATAAGCGTGAGTCATGGAAACAATATGTATCCTCAATTACCGATGATACCCCCGCATCTGAAGTGTGGAACAAGATCCGCAGAATTAAAGGTATTCCATATACTTACAAGATAAACTCTCTTAATATGAACGGAAATCAAATAACTGATGAAGCACAAATAACAAATGTCTTAGCAGTTTCGTTTCAAACATACAGCAATGACACTATGTATGACCCAATATTTATTGAACATAAAAGAAACTCAGAACAAGAAATAATCATTACAAATACCAATCATCCACTGAACTCATCACTAAGTATAAATGAACTAAATGAAACACTTCAGGACGTTAAAAATTCTAGCCCAGTACCTGACGAAATATCTTATGCATTCCTTATAAATCTTCCAGCAAATGCTAAACAATACCTTCTGGATAATAATATCTATAATCTGTTATTCTATACGAAACAATTCCCAAAATCTTGGAAAGTAGCAATTGTAATTCCTATTTTAAAACCTAATAAAATAAAGACGGATCCAAATTCGTATCGACCTATATCTTTAACATCTACCTTGTGCAAACTAATAGAAAAAATACTTAACAAACGCCTGCAATACTTCCTGGAATCCAATAATTTAATATGCAAACAACCAAGCGGATTTAGGAAAAACAGATGTACAACGGACAACTTGATTAAACTATAATCAGTCATACATGAGGCATTTGCAAGTAATCTTCAAGTACTGGCCGTCTTCTTTGATATAGTAAAAGCCTACGATACTGTGTGGAAGTATGATGTCCTAAAAAGATTAAAACAATGGTGTGTGGACGGAAATCTTCTAGCTTTTATCAAAAATTTTGTTTATGATAGAAATTTTAGAGTTAAACTTACTAATCATTTTTCAAGTTCGTATACCCACGATAACGGAACTCCCCAAGGATCAACACTTAGTGTAACACTTTTCTTGATTGCAATGAATGAAGTTGTTGATAACATTAATAGCCCTGTCCAAATTGGTTTACATATATGCAGATGACCTTGTTCCTTATGTAAGCAATAAAAATAGCCGGATAGCTGCAACTATTCTGCAAGAGTCCACCAAATCTTTAGAAAAGTGGTCAGAGAAAACATGTCTTCGTTTTCTACAAACAAAACAAAAGCAATATATTTTTCAAGAAACAAACAAACAAGTTGGCCAAAATTAACACTATAAAATCAAAATTTGCAGTATGTAGAACAACATCGATTTTTGAGAATGATATTAGATAAAAAACTCACTTGGAAAACCCACATTCAACAACTTTTGCATGCAAAATATGAACATTCTCAAAGTATTAGCCAATCATAATTGGGGAGCTAATACCACACAATTCCTAAATATATATAAAACACAGATTCTTAACAAGCTAGATTATGGATCAATAGTCTACAGTTCAGCTAAAGATAGTTTATTAAAGCAATTGGACATCATACAAAATACCGCATCAAGGCTTGCACTTGGAGCCTACAGGACCAGTCCAGTAGAAAGTCTGTATGTAGAAGCTGGTAAACCACCTCTTTCAATTAGAAGACACGGACTAAGCCTAAAATATGCAGCTAAAATTGGAGCAAATTCTAATAAACCTGCTTATTCGTACACATTTTTTGACAATTTTCATTTAATTTTTGAACAAAAACCCTTTCTTTCTGCATCTTTTAGTAAAAGAATCACAGTTTCAATTTTCCGAAAGTTATTTCCAATGAAATAAACTACCCTTCCACTTGGATCATAAAACTCCCCAAATGTAATACAAATCTTCTACTGTATCCTAAATCTGATACTTCATCACATATAATTCTACAACGGTTTCAAGCGATTAAAGACAAGTACAAAAGATATTACCAAATATATACAAATGCGTCAAAAACTTCTGAAATGGAAACGGTAGGCGCAGCTTTCATTGACGAAACAATTAAACATCAGTTCCAGCTACCTAAGGAGTACTCCATATATTCTGCCGAATTATATGCCATATCTAAAGCCCTACAACATATATCAAACCAGCGCAAATTGGAAGCAGTCAATTTCACAGAAGTGCAGTAAAAGGAATATTAAGGGTTAACCCAAACCATCCAATACTATGCCAAATTGAAATTGATCTAGAAGAACTTTACAGTAAGAATAAAAGGGTAGAATTTGTTTGGATTCCATCTCATGTAGGCACAATAGGTAATGAAAAATCTGATCGGGAAGCTAAAGAAGCCTGCTATATGAATAGGCCAGATAAAGAGCTCCTAGAAATTCATCATTCCGATGTTCAAAAACACCATCAAAGAATTTTCAATGAAAATATAACTCGAGAGATGGAAAATACTTGACGACAACAAACCACAACGCATCAACCCAAATTTGCCACCAAAAGGGATAATGCCGCAAAAACGACGAGATCAAGTCCTACAACACCGCTTGAGAATAGGACATACCAAGTTAACCCACCAGTACCTAATGAAGAAAGAACAACAAAAACTGTGCTATGTTTGTAATATTCCTCTGACAATCCAACATATTATTGTTAGTTGCCCACTCTATCACCTGGAACGACTTCAAACTGATTTACCAAGTGATCTGATGAAAAGTTGGCTCTCTAAAAATGAGACAAACAAGTTGAATTTTGCAGAGAATATCAATTTATGGGACAAAAAAGTTTGCCACTCCTACCACCTGGTTTCTCCCCAAAATCTTCCACATAAAACATGTTTTAAACAAGAAATGTAGCTGGGATAATCTTAAACAAAAATGTTTATTAGCACTTTTTCTGTGGAATGAACTGTTCTCTCAGAAACAACTCTTGAAGCAACCGACGATTTTGAATGTCCGCTACGCGAACGAAATCAATGTTCTAAATAAAATGTGTATGAACTCGACGGTAAAAATTCGCAGTTTGTCTAGGACGACAATTCTTAGCGCCACCTAGGAAAAAAATCTGAACTACCAAATGCCATTTCAACCTACTCAGTCAATAATATTTTGATTTTGAATCAAAACCTTTAATTAATACTAATAATATTAATTACATATTAATATAATTAGTAATACGATTAATTTGTTCGTAAAATTGCTAAAAATATTGGTTGCTATAATTTTAAGGAAAGATTTATTAAGAAAAATAATTTTAAGCTTTATGTTATATTTACTTGGTGTAGGGCTAGTCTTTTCACTTTCGGTTAACTATTTATCCGACACATAAAAAAGTAGCGTCTTTTTTTAGCGAATAAATTTATCGCAGAATAACTTATGGCAGATAAAATGCTAAATATTTAAAATCCGTAAACTAATTTTCGAAACCAAATTCAGATTTTTGCTTTAATCTGTTCTAAGGTCTAAGAATTGCAAGGCAAAACGGACGTTGATAAAGATGTTATTAGAGACATGGGGAATCAAAAAATTGCATTCCACAACATATCTCCTCCACTAAGTAAAAACCCTTAGCAAATTGGTTTCTAGTACTCGTACAGAGTATATCGGAATAAAAAGAAAAAGACAGAAGAAGGGAAGAGCCCTTTTAGGGAGAAATACGTATAAGCTGATAGACAGACGCACTATACGTGAAATCAAATCTTAACTGTCTTTTTCTTGTTAAATATTTGTTTGCCAAATAAAGTACTATCTGAATACTAATTACTATCAGAATTACTTGTGAAGACTTATACTTATTAGATTTAATGAAATCGAAGAGTGTGATTTCTATGAACTTACTGCGAGAATAAAGTATTTAAGGGAGAATCGACCATTTTAATTTTTATAACAAAAAAGACTTCTTTTAACAAGTTTAGATTAAGCAAACCGACAGTGACTTATTTATGAAAGTTGTACAACAGGCCAAAATAATATTTTATTCTCGTCCTAGCCTTAAAATAGAAGGAAATAAAAAAAATTAGAGTGTAGTGGCTCTAAATTAAAATTGATTGGATCCCTCGTCGCATGGCAACTGTTGTAAAATGCATTTTAAAGATGAAGAGTGCAGCATTTGTATACAATTTTTACATTTTTTCGAAAATTGAAGTCAGTTTCTATAAAGCTATTAAATAAATATACGTTGCACGATGCTTGTCATTTTTTTCAATTCTCATAAGATCAATAAAACTTATCAGTTCATTATTAGAGCCAAATCTTCAAAAACTATAACATGGAACATCGATTTTAAGTTTTGGCAAGAAATATGAAGCATTTGAAATATGCTTAAAAACTCTGAATTTAAACTTTCACATTACAAATGATTTCACATCACAGGAAATGCTTTCACGAAGACGCTATTAAGAGAAATTTGTAGCCAAAGTTGTGTAGTTTTATATAACGTACTCGTGCAATCAAAAAGAAGTAGTTTTAAACGTTTCAGATCGCGCCCCCTACGAAAGGAGGTTTTCAGGGAAAGTCTGGTAGTAGGAGTAGCAATCTTTTTGCATCTTTTTTGGGGTCCCAAGATTAATTTTCACAGCAAAATTCAGCTTGTTCGTATGATTTTTAGTGGTTAATTATCATTTTTGTCCATAACGACTGGAGTATGAAGTGTATTCTCAAGGTAAAGTTTAAAATCATGTAAGTAAAATTACATGTAACTTATCATGGAATGGACTA
This sequence comes from Diabrotica undecimpunctata, assembly GCF_040954645.1. Taxonomy (NCBI): domain Eukaryota; kingdom Metazoa; phylum Arthropoda; class Insecta; order Coleoptera; family Chrysomelidae; genus Diabrotica; species Diabrotica undecimpunctata. The sequence continues at coordinate 141,688,201 of NC_092810.1, read as the reverse complement.
TCCCCTAATAAAGTCGTCACTGGAATATAAGTACCAAATAAGTAGGTACTCAAATATATTAGAGTCATCTACATATGAATAAGGCAGATAGAATTAAATTATTAGAAGAATTTTTGTGTCACAAAGTAACAAAACAATTTTTTTTAATTCATATTTGGAGAAAGATTGGTTAAAAAGTATCTAAATACATAAAATTAAATTACTTTGACTTTTTCCATTGCAGATGAAATAAACAAAGAATATCAAATTTGACCACAATTTCGGGAAAATTGGACAATAACGAAAATGTCATATATCTCGAATTTTATAGCATCCGTACTAGATTGCTACCCTAAATTGCGACGTGCCGTACAAAATTCTAAATATTTTCGGTTTCGGTATAAACAGAAACATAAAGTTTTTCGAACGAGAAGGATATGGACATAAAAAAGGTTTAAAATATACGAAAGTTTCCCCTGTTTCAGCCAAAACGAGTAAATATTTTGTGTAAACGGCTCAATCAAAATATACATAAAAACTGCGAAAGCAAGTAAAATGTTTTTGGTCGTTTAGTTAAAACAGTGTTGATGTGTTCTGCTCTACAGGGTGCACCACACTTCACGAGATCCTCCCCGATATTTTGGATTCATTTCACGGACTATTCTACCTTGCAGTATTTACATTCATGTATCTTCGTTTCTTGTCAAGAAATAGTCTACTTGACAATACTTTTGTCAATCTTGGTACGTGATAAGTTGGAATTGGCTCCTTTCGAACGAATGTGCAGAATAACCCTGAAAATTTAAAAGAGCAAATAATGCAGACGGGGTAGGAAACGACCAAAATCAAAGGTGTTTCGATCAATAACACGGTATCGTACTACTATCCACAGATATTTCAAGAAGATATTTAAATCTAAACACATCAATTAAGTTTATTAGTAAAGAAAAGAGTCTGCATCCAAACATGATGTGAATCGTAGCTCTGCGAAACACGCAACCTCTCCTCGGAACCACCGAAAATTGTAATACTAATTCGGACCAACTGACAGAGCCTGTAGGGCACTCAAAGACTAAGTTAGATATTTTAGAAATAGCGGCAGTAAGCGGACAGTGGCAGTTACAACCATTACCTCATTGTCTTTGATAATATCTTTAGCATTTTCGGACGAAATGTTAGAAAGAAAATTTTAGTATACTTATTATTATTATTACAAAAATAAAAATTGAGGAACTATTTCCTATAAAAATCTTATAAAATAAATTATAGGAGATATTTTGATTATATATCTTACAAATGCTTAAAGCTATTGACGTAACAAGTACTTATAACTTTTTCTAAGTTCTAAGATTTTCCCGTTGATGATTCAGAATGTGGCCTTGTAATTTTCCATCGATGATAAGTAAGATTTCTTCATAGATTTCCGGCAAGCGTACGACAGCATTAATAGGGATCAGATGTGGAATGCAATGGCAGAACTTTCAGTTCCAAAAAACTTATCCAGCTTGTTAAGTTATGTGTGAATAGCTGTAGATCCAGAGTACGGATAGGTAACAAACTCTCAGAATCTTTCGAAATAAGCAGTGGCCTGAAACAAGGAGATGCGCTGTCACCTCTCCTCTTTAATATCATCCTGGAGAAAGTAGTAAGACCAGCACAACTTAAAACAGAATTACTGACAGTAAATGGACCAAAATTCTTACTAGCATACGCAGATGACATTGACATGCAATGATAGACTTTGGGATCCAAACTAAGTTAGTTAAGTTGACCCAACTAACAATGCAAAACGTAAGACAGAGGGACGCGTTGGCATGTATCTTCTTTAATATTGCCTTGGAAACTGCAATTAAATCAGACAATTAAATATTAGAATAAATGGAACTATTTTTAATAGATCGACGCAAATTCTCGCATTCGGTGACGATATAGTGGGCAAAAGTGAATGATGACTTGTGATAAACGAGGAAAAAACCAAATATATGGTGGTTTCTAAAAACTCCCGAAATATCCAAGACATAATTCAAATTAACAACTATACCTTTGAGCAAGTCAAAGAATTCACATATCTTGGATCGCTAGTAAACGCAACAAACACGACAAGCGACGAAATAGAAAGACTCATAGCAGTAGCAAACAGAACCGTTCACGGTCTCCAGAAACATTTAAAAAATTAAAATATAAAACGTGCAGTAAAGCTCAATATATACAAGACCTTAATAAGACCGGTTTTGATATATGTGGCTGAAACGTGGACCTTATCTCAAAATAATGATAGACTTCTTGGTATTTTTGAGAGAAAAATTCTTAGAAATATTGTTGGGGCCGTAAATGAAAATGGGCTATATCGTCGCAGATACAACTTTGAACTATATCAGTTATACACCGATCCAGATATTGTGAAATTCGTTAAAGTGCAGCGACTTAGACGAGCTGGACACATTGTTAGGATGTCAGATCGCGAATACACGAAGAGATTAACATTTTTAAAACCAGAGGGCACAAGAAGTAGAGAACGATCACGAAGGAGATGGATTGATGATGTGGAAAAAGACCTACAGAAGATGAAGGGAAGTTGCCAGGAATTCGACAGAAGTGGCGAATTCTTTGGGAGCAGGCCAAGATCCACATATAAACATCCAATTAAGTTAATATTTTAGAAGACATATACAATATTTTGGGAAAGTTGTAAGATCTTTACCATACACTAAAAACTTTTCAGTTTTTTATTAATAGATAAAATGAATTTCCATTAAGGAACGGTCGAATCCATCGCTATTTATTGCTATTTTAAGATAATTTACATTAAAGTTTATTCGTTTACCGAATTCCCATCAGTAAACATGAGCACGTGTTGATATTCGCCGTCTCATTCGTCAAGAGGCTATTAAATCTAATTTATTACCTTAAGCGAGACAGATTCTCATGTTACAGATCCCAACTTGCGAACATTTTAAATTCAAATTGTATCGTGTTGATTTTTAAGTTAATATATTGTGTTATATTTATGTTATTAGTTATAGTTACAGATAGAGCGAGATAGAGCGAGTAAAACAGTATTGCTACCTGGGAACTATTATAAACGAACAGTGGAGCAATGTACAGGAAATAAAGTGCCGCATAGGAAAGGCAAGAACGGTCTTTAACAAAATGAGCGCCATCTTCAAAAGTCACAACATATCCCTGCATACAAAAATGAGACATTTGAGATGCTATGTTTTCTCTGTGTTGTTGTACGGGGCGGAGGCATGGACGCTTACAGACACCACTATTAAAAAACTTGAAGCATTTGAGATGTGGCTTTATAGAAGAATGCTGAGAATATCATGGACAGCAAGGATCACGAACAAGGAAGTTCTAGAAAAAATGAAGAAGGACCCAGAGATTGTGTTTACGATCAAACGCATAAAATTGCAATATCTGGGACACGTTATGAGAAATCAGCACCGTTACTCCCTGCTGCAGTCTATATTGCAAGGTAAAGTCAAAGGTAAGCGAGGACCCGGTAGAAGGAGAATATCATGGCTGCGGAATTTAAGAACATGGTTTAAGAAAACCTCAACGGAGCTGTTTCGAGCCGCAGCGAGCAAGGTCATGATTGCCAATATGATTTCCAACATCCGAAACGGATAGGAACCAGAAGAAGAAGAAGTTATAGTTAAGTTATTTACTGGTCGTGTTATTTTTTAGAGTTTAGTTTAATTGTGATATAATGATTAAATTTCAAGAAATTCTTACACTAACAGTTTCAAAAGTAAATATTTTTAAAAATCATATGATACATAGGTCGTACATCAGTACGACCCTGTTTGGCTTACACGTGGTTCTATTGACGATTGGGAATTTGTAGAATGAATAGGGTTTAGGTATTTGAATGGTCTACGGAAAATTTTTGCCCATTAAATGGTATTTTAAAGGGAAGTCGGGAAGAGTTAAGAGGATCTGGGCCTTACTACCTTTTGATTATTTTGTATTTATAAATATTAACGTGCAGGCTGTAAATGTAATTAGCATTTAATAAATCAACTTATTTAATAAAAACATTACAGTAGTTTACACTTTTTATAAAATCTCCTCTAATTCCTATCTTTAATGTTTAGAAAATCAACTAGTTTTACATGTTTTTTACAATCTCTATATTTCATAAATTAGTAATTTTTTCACTTATCAATGTAGCATGTAATTTTACTTGTTTTGAGTTTTTAACTGCAAATTTTAATAAACAAATCCAAACTTTACATGACTAAATTAATTTTTCAAATTAGAGCTTTTTCATTTTTTGCATTTCTGAAAAAATTCACCATAGAAATGTATATTTTTTACACCATCAGAAAGAAGAAATTTCAACAAACAAAAATCCCACCGACTTTTTAAAACAAGCACTTTGATGTGAACATTTTCGATTGAAAATTAGGGCGTAAAGACAAATATTTTATATTTTAAATATTTTTATTAAATATTTTAAACCAAAAAAATTACAGTTTGCTTGTGGCATAAAAAGGTAAGGTAAATGTTTTAAACTTTCAAAAACAAAAACAAAAAACAAATTGCCAATAACTCCAACTTGTCAACATATGTGTCTCTAATTAGTATTTTTATTTTAAAGTACTATTTTAACGCGTAGTGTTATCCGGTCAAAAGGAATAAGTAATGTTCACTTCGTGTGAATGTCAACCTTAAGGCGACAACCTTTTGTTATTAAAACAATGACGTGTTGGTAGTTACACACCTTTGAATTGCAGTGTTAACAAGAAGTCGTTAAAAGCATGGATAAATGACGCTCAAAATAACACAGACAATGTTTGCACAGTACTGATACGAACGTCATACACCTGGCTTTTCAATACAAAAAAATGGAGGTGTAGCGACAGTGTAACCACAGGTATTCTCGATGAATATTTAAGACGACAAGAGCAACAAGACAAAAATGTTGCTTTAAACTTTAGAATTCCTTAAAGATTTCTAGATCTCAAAAAAATATTTCTTTTGTTAATCTTTTATACATTTGTTTGCAAAAATTAAATATACAATTTCTTCAATAAGAATTTATACGACATCGACTATGAGTCAAATGGTTGGTATTGTATCTCAGAGGTGGTGAAGGTACCTGAAACTTTGACCAGAACGTACTAACAAATCTTACTTCCACGTACTCATCCTGACCTCTGTGCAATGCATGACGTATACTGGATGTACGTTTTGTAGCTCACGGAAGAGGGTTGATAGCGAATTTCTGGAGAGTTTAATACTGTCAAGAGGTCAAAACTTTGTTATTTTTCATCCTTCTATTCCAAGATTAGACATAATTGGCTCAGTGTACTAAAAAACTAAAAGCTGTAAGAACTTTAACAAGTGATGACTCCATAATTAACCTACCAGCAAATTAGGGATATGTAACTCTCATAATGATTAAAATTCAATATCAGGACAAAATTGAACAATTGAGATCAATTGATAACAACAACTTAAATATTCGGGAGTAATTATGAGTGGCAAAAATAAGAGAAGTGAACAAGTAACGAACTGAATACTAGCCGGCAACAAAACATACTGGAGATATCACAGGCTAATGAAGGACGAAAACTTATCCAGAAATACAAAACTGAATATATATACAGAGTTGCAATCAGATCAGTAGTTAGATACGCAACTGCGACAATGTGCGTCACAGATAAAGATGAAGAAAAATTAAGAATATTCTTAAGGAAAATATTGCCATCCATTTTTTTTAAATGGAAATCTAATTTTTTCTGATAAAATTAAATAGGCAATGCAATTTTAAAAACGTACGTTTAATATTAGTAACAGTCCAATTAAGTTTTAGAATTAGTTTAGAATGCGGTGTATCTCAAAAACTACTAACTTTAGGCAATAGTGACACATATCGCCGGTCTTAGAATTCGATTGTCTATTTAATTTTGACAAAAACAATAAAGGTTTTAATTAAAAAAAAAAGTACTTAAAGAAGTCGTTATAGTTGCGATATAAATTAGTCGGTTTCCGCGTGCCTTTGTCTTCTATAAATACATTTTTCTATCTTTACTTATTTGTGCTGGTGAATTAAAAACAAAATTTATCGAATTATTTCGCTTTCGTTGCTTAAAACATAGCAAACAACCAAGGAAGAAGCTCCAACACACACTTCAAAAGACACGGCGACATCATTAGAGTTCAACTTCAAGGAAAACACGAAAATCCTTGGATAATTTAATTACGTACAAGAAATTGTTGCTTGAAAATTAGTGTTCTCGGCTCTAGACCTAGAATTTCCGCACAGATATTTGCATAATCTCTCAAGAACTTCAAAGTATATTTAATGTTTGCCCGCATTTTAATCGCACGTACTTTCAAGTGAATCGAGAGAAAAAGAGTTGAGCTTGTTAACAGAGTGTTTATACGTATAATAAACAAAAGGAAATGCAAGACGTTCACAGCTTTGTTGACAGACGAAAGATTGTCTAAAGTCTTTATAAATATTGTTTTATGCAATGAAGACTCTTTTCGTACTACAACATGATAAGTACGATAAACATAATTAACCTTAAAACTAACTTGCTTCTTTGTACATAACAAGAATAAAAATTCTTATTTGAAAGTAAAATTTACTGTGACGAATAATGTTACTGATTTAATTTTAATTTATATGAGTCACCCTTAATTCATTTAGAGGGTACCGCAAAAATCTGGCAAGAATCTGTTCTTGTTAAACTCATCAACTAATTCTGTGAATTAAATATTATTTTATTTGGGATTAAACCACAACTGATTGAAATGCTGGCTTATGGCTGCGAAATCGCAACTAAACTCGAAATAAAATCAAAATTACTTAACCCTTTCACGGACAAGACGGTCCTGGCCGTCGGTTTATTATCGGTATTCTGGGACAAGACGGTCATAGCAGTCGCTATTTGAATCGCTCTCAGAGTCAAGGCGGTCCGGACCGACGATAAATATAAGTGTTTTCTTATATATGAGAATACGGTGTCCTATAAGAATACTTCTAATTTTGTGGGATTCCCACAGTAGTGCACGTAGTGGGAAATCGGTGTAAATCGGTGGACGACGACACTCGAGAGGAATATTACGACTGTAACTCCCTATTTTCGTTCATGATTGAAAAGGTGGAGCCTCTTTAGTACAATAATTGCAGAATAAATAAGTTTTAAAAAAATGAAATTTAGGAAAAAACGAAACGATCTGCATTTATCAGAAAGTAGTGGCAGTTCTGATGATAGTGTGGGAGGTAATAAGGAACAAAATGCTAACATGTTTGGAAATAGCGACAGTTCAGATGATTATATCCCCATACCAACACAGATGAGATTAGTGGTAAGTATAAAATATTTACCTGTACCTATTTATCTGTACCAACATAGCAAATTAGCAAAAAACAAAATCCTATGTACATATATGTATAATTGGTACAACAGGAATGTCACTTCTCAAATGAGCATGAAATAATAGGTATCATTTTGAACCAAAGTTATGCATTGGATTTTCTGAATTATTATTTTATTTTATCAAAATCAGACCTTAGATTTCACTGCCTGTCGCGGTACAATGACTAAGGTCTTCTTTTTCTTCAAGTGCCCTCTTCGCTACGGAGTTTGGCAATCATCATTGCTATTCTTATCTTTGAAGCTGTTGCTCTAAATCATTGGTTAGATGTGCACTGGAACCAGTCTCTTAAATTGCGTAGGCAAGATATACGCCGTCTCCCCACGCTTCGTTTGCCAATGACTAAGGTAGAGTTGGTTTTATGAAAAAACTTTTAGTATTTCATTGAATACTGAATTTGTGTGTAACGTCTATTTATATTTTAGATAGTGCTGATGATAATGGTGATAAAGTAAGGCAATTACCAACATTACAAAATTTCAGTAGCTCTGAAGAGATTGAAAATACAGATGAGGAATTTAATGATGTGGAAAATTGGGTTGAAAATGTGATACCAATTCCCGAATTTAATTTCGATAGAGATTTAGCGGGTGTTAAACTTGATTTACCAGAAAATGCCACAACTGTTCAAATTTTTGAAATGCTTTGAACCGAGTAAATCATGAATATGATATTAGAATCCACCAATAGATATAGCAACAAACTTTCAAGAGAATCCAGACCTAACAGAAAGTATAGTAGAAAATGTGTGTGGAAAAACGTGAACCTAACTGAGCTATAAAAATGGGTCTGTGTATGTTGCAAGGACAAATAAAAATGTAATCTATAAAAAAGTTTTTACGTATGATTCATTATACTATCATCCTATATTTTCTGCAACAATGAGTGGGCGACGATTCGAGCAGATTTTAAGATGTTTTAGTTACGAGACAGAAAATAGAAACAGTAGGCTACATAAAGTGGAATAGTTACTAAATGGCCTACTTACAAATTTTATTTGTAAGTAGGCGATTATAAGTAAGTAGGTCATTTTCTTCAGGAGTTATCTCCTGAAGAAAATTTATGTTTAGACGAGTCGTTATTACTATTCAAAGGTAGATTACTTTTTCGACAATATATGAAGAGCAAGAGGGCCAAATATGAAATTAAATTCTGTAAATTCTGTAATTAAATTGGTAACTGAGTTACCAGCTGAACTCCGTTTGAAGAGGTTTACTCTCCGGACGCTGGAACTCACTTAAGGCATGGGTGTATGTTACCTGAAGTAAAATTTAATTAAATATTAAACATCAAATAATAATAATAACATTATGTACAATCTTTGGTATTTTTATATATTTTAAAGGGTTACCCTAATATTTTGGTGGCTCAGGCATGGTAACCTGTATTTTTAACCTGATGATGGAACTGTTGTTCCAAAAACGTTCGTGTTTTTGATGTAGCCCTTTTAAGGGTTTTTTTATAAAATATACCCATTTACAAAGATTTAACCTATTTTTGTGATAAGTACGTGGTATACAGCCAGCTGCAGGAATTATTTTCCTTGTGGATTTTTAATTTTTATAACAGTGTAGGCTTATGCAAAAAATTGTTACAGAGACGAACACATTGCACAGAAACCTTATGTTATAATAGACGAGACAATCCAAAAATTGTAACTGGCGCGAACCTAAGAAAAGGACAGGATATATGGAGAAGACAAGACCGTGCTTATGTATCAAAATGGAAGGATAAGAGAGATGTCTGTAGTATATCCACTCGTTACCATCCGACAATGATAGAAACAACCAACAGATTTAACCAGCTCAAAGTAAAACTAAAAAATATAACTGAATATAATCACAATATGTCTGGTGTTGATAGAACTGATCAACTAATTTCATTACTCATGCCACGAAGGACCATTCGCTTGTATAAAAAAGTTTTGTTTCATTTGTTAGATGTAACAATTGCCAATGCCTACTTTATTTATCAAAAGGTAAAAGAAGACCGCCAAGAATGATGTATGAGTAGCTTAGATTTTAGAAATTATCTAAAAAGTTTTATTAATGTACCTCTTGTCTAGACTGACGGCAGGAGTTATGTAAAAGTGGGTCCTGTACATGGAGGTAAATGTAAGGAAATAACTCGGAGGAATGATGAACAAATTAGGTATCCTCATTATCATGATAATGAGGATGCCATAAGAAATGATTCCTGTATCTGAAGAATATACACGAAAGAATTATTATTTACGATGTCGTCAATGTTCTAAAAATAAAATTCGAAAAGAAACGTCTTGGCGATGTAAGGATTGTAATGAAAATCCACCATTATGTCCTGGATTATGTTTTTAAAAGTGGCATCAGGACTTAGACTAGCAAATAAGTTTTTTTAACTTGTTTTTAACAATTTCTTATAGTATGGGTTGTGTTTGTATTTAATATATTACTGAAATACCGTATTTCATTCATTTATTATTCGTAGTTTATGTTCAATATGTATTATTTCATAGTTACCGTCAATACTAATTTTTGCTCTGACCATCCTGTGATCGCTACCTGTTGTGAATATGTTAAGAACTGTTACATCTTTAATGATATATCGTTCCGTGGATAGTATCCATGTCCACTTTCGTTGGGACTTCTTTCTGTAAAAGGGGTTCATTGCGTATATATGCTTTTCATCTAGGTAGTTCATCAAAGTAACACCTCTATAATTTCTCTGACCATACCCAAAATCACCTATTTTCCGCTCCTAAAGGAGCATTGGTAAATTAAAATCCACTTAAAATATATTTTTTATTACCATACGAGTATCATTGTTCGATTAAGATTATTGCTTAATTATTTTGTAAGGTTTATTACCCCGTGTCTAAAATCTCAAACCTTTATAATACACATATCTTATAAATCACGCTGTATAAAACTCATATAATCTCTATTCTTTGCCAGTCATCTTTGAACTATAAAAAGATCAATCACTATACCATCAACGAAGGGAAAAAAGTGTATCAAATTACCTGTTCCTTCTTCCTCCATTTTCTGCCCATTTTATTTTTTCCTCGTAGCTTCGTACGTACAGTAGCACTGTAATAATATTTACCAGGAACAAGGATAATAGACCTACTTTTAAAACTATCGAAGTATCGGTAGGTACACAGTAAAAATTTAGAGTAAAACTGTTTATTATAATCTTTCATTTTTTTTAAAGTACACTGTTGTTCTGTGTTAAAACTCAGAAGAAAAGTAGAATATCACAATATTTAATCGTAGTTTGAAATTTAAACTGGAACAGTTTTTATATGTTTTCTATCGATTCTATTTCAATTCTGTAATATTGTGAGAAAAATTGGTTCTGCATAAATTGAGGAGATTTTAATAAAATAATTAAAATATACAGGTTGTAAAAATGAAGATAATGGACTGCTAGACTTGCGTGAATCATCCTGTACATTTAAATTTATGTTTTAAAAGTGCACATTTATTTTTAAAACATTTACAAATGCAAAGTGCAAATTTAATTGACAGGTTTCAGCGTTTTTATAATTTTTTAAAATAGTGACACAAACAATTTTATTTCATAGGTGGTTCAAACACTGTATGTAGGGACATTAATCAATTGTCAACTTTTAAAACCGGAATTTAAGTTAAAAAGTATAAAGGGGCCTCATTATTTAGGTCTGTTTTGTTAATACCTGGGGTATTTCGTTGCATGTCATAATTAACTCCTCCCAAAGTGCTTCCAAAGTTTGAGGAGAATACTCTAAATTAAAAAGGGTCCTCCCCATCATGTTCCACACGTGTTAAATTTAGAATCAATCTGGGGATCTCGAGGGCTAGGACAAAAGCTCGACTTCAGCCTGTTCAAAGATGTCCAAGAGCACTATTGCCATGTGTGCCCTTGAACAGCTAAAGGTAGGGTAATAGATGAGGTTTCAGAATTTCTTTTAAGTATCGCCGAGCTGTCGAGTTCCCGTTCATGAAGATTAAAGGTGACTTTAAACCATATGTAATGGCAGTCCACACTATAACCCCAACAGTGCGGTGCACGTCTCGTTAGACAAATAACTGTGGATTTCGTCTTTCACCACGTTGTTTTCTGAACCAGGCTGGGCTATTACGCATCTCTAAAGAGAATCGAGATTCATTACTAAAGGTCAGCTCCATTATATACCTGGCCTCGAAACCATCTGCACTATTTAGGACGATTACGTCGATGTTCAGGGGTAGCAGCCCGTGTGGCCAAAATGAAAAAAGACCACAACTGCGAATTCGACGATAAATTGCTCACATTTTAAATATTTTTTGTTACTTGTTTATAAGTCTTGTAAAACATCAATTTACACCTTTGATATTGCGTTCAACGTTAGGTCTTGTGGTGCAAAAAAAGTCTCAAAATATCACAACAAAAATATGGAATTTATGAATCCTACTCTATTTTTATTAGCAACGATATAATAAAAATCATTGCGAAACCTGTTCAGGCAAGACTTTATGCTGATGACTAAATTATTTACATCAAAGGTAAGAACGTTAATCGAAGTATGGCGTCAATATTACAAGAACACTTAAATAAACTAGTAAATTGCTTCAGGAGATAAAAAATAAGATTGGATCGTGGCAACCACCCGAGGTATCCAGACGAAAGCAGATAATTATTTCCCGTTTACGATTTGGACATACCCAATTTTCTCATGAACATTTGTTCAAGAAAGGAGAACGTTCAATTTGTGATGAGTGCGGTTCACCCCTTACGGTAAAACATGTGCTAGTGGAAAAACGCGAAAAGTCCAATCGTCACAGAATTAAATACCATTTACCAAACAGTCTTTAAAACATTTTAAACTCAAAGAAAATTCAATAAACTATGATGTTTACAGATACCATAGAAAAGAGGAAATGATACACCATCAACACGTATCATAAAAAGTCATTTTTGAATAAAAATATTTTTGCAAAATTATTGTCATTTTTAAATGAAATCTGTTTCATATTTGAAAACTGACGAGGTCTTTACACGAATTTTCAAAAAAGTTGTTATACGACAATTTGGAGCAAAGTTAGTTTTTCAAACTTTGAAAAACGAAAAAACAGAGAAAGTTCTGATAAAAAGCTAAGAAGCAAGTGGAATTTGTTTGAGTTAATTGACAATTTAATTATGATGTAGATATGGCAACGCCATCAAAAGTTATTTTAACATGATATATTAAAATATTCTACGACACTTCCACACTAAAGTAGCAACACCTAACAAAATATTTAGTATACAACAATGCGACAACATACTGTGTTTATGTTAATATTCATGAAATTTAGGTTCCTTTATAACCTCGTTGGGTAGGGTAAGCAGAGAAATTGAGAAATTCCAAAGCGTGAGGCTACATGTTACGTTATACAAACACAGCAAAATCGATAAAACATAAACTGTCTTTTGTGGTTATCTTACAACAACCAACCAATTTATTACGTTCTGCTGAGACCGCAAGAGTTCCCATTAATATAATGTCTCGGGGCGAAACACAGAAGACAATGAAGTTGTATAAGATAAGTTATCTTTTAAATTTTCAACATATTTTCATATAAAAGTGTAAAAGGTTTTACTAGCAATAAACACACAATTCGGTCGTTGAGGACATCTACACTAAAGATAGGATTAAAAATAAATGTCTAAAACAGACAAATTGGAACATAGACTAGTGAGTTTGGATCAAAATATGTCTTCAAAAAAATATTCTGGTTTGGAAAGAAATAGAGAGTGTTAAAATTAAAATTATTTTTTCGTTTTTTGTTAATAATTTCACTGTGTATTTATACAGTATTACCAAAAGCGACACAAAGCCATAAAACTAAACAATGAAAAATATTTTACATTTCGACATAGCGGACTTCCAGAAACCACATTATACGACGCAACTGTTAAGTGATTTTGATTAGGAAATATGTTACTTAAAATATTAATACTTTTAGTTAAATACTAGTTAGTCTCGTCGTCAGAGATTTGACCTCTAAAAATCATACGAATCAGCTAAATTTTGTTGAGAATGACAATTTTGGGGCCCCAAAAAGATGCAAAAAAGTTTGCCAGTCCTACCCCCGGGTCTCCCCCTAAAACCCCCTTCGAAGGGGGTAAAACGGAAAACATCGATTTACCAAGAATCTGTACAACGTAGAAAAAATGTTTTAGACTTTTAACTTACAACACTAAATTTCTTGGTAACAAATGTGAGACATTTGAAATACGCCAAAAAATGCCGAATTTAAACTTCCACATTACAAACGATTTCACTTCACGGGAAATGTATTCACGATTACGGCATTTGGTAAAAGTTCTAGCTCAAGTTGAGTAGTTTCGAAAAACGTACATATGGAATAGAAAGGAAGCAGTTTTAGACGTTTTAAATCGTTTGTAATGTGAAAGTTCAGCGTTTTTCAGGCACATTTAAAATGCCTCGCACTTGCTGCCAAAACTCTACTGTAGTAGTGAAGTAAACAGTGATCAGTGCAGTAGTGTCTGGGGGCTTGGGAGGCCGAGACCTCGGAAGCCCTGAAGAAGACATCAGAGAGAATGTCGAAAGCTCGGCGCAATGGAAATCAACGCGGTTCAACCCGAAAGACTGGTGAGTTTAATATTAATTTTTATAATAATATTAATCTTTGCTCTAGGTTTCTAGGTTTAACACACACACATATATATATATATATATATATATATATATATATATATATATATATATATAAATGTGTGTGTACTTTTCAGAGCGTGGCCTGCAAGCAGAGATACGAAATGCAAATATATCAGACAATATAAAATATACAGTCAAAATATGGTAAAATAAAAATGCAGAGACTAGATGGATGACAAGCACCGTACGTAGAGTATTAAAATACGAGAGAAATCTCGAACTGACTGATGCTAGAAAATACACCTACCCGATTTCCTTTGTCTTTCAGGCTTGTGACGTAGGAAAGTGGATTTTACAAACATCAGACTAATAAGAATTTTAAATTGCCGAAAGATTGAAAAAACCGTGGTTTCCAACCAATGGGCAATTTTTCCAGTGTTAAGAGATGTGTCCGGTACGCTGATTGGCTAGTGAATTCCAGCGTCCGGCGTCAGGATCATGGTCATTACAAACTAATCATTTTCGTACCTCGTGCCTATAACGATAAGAAGGCTTTGTGGTTGTCTAGTAGTTATTCTGACTTCACAGTGTAATGTTGATTGAAAATGTAAATTTAAAAATTAAGAAAAAAGGAATATAATAACTTTGACAACCGTGTAAAACAAATTATTTTAAACGCATTTAGTTATCATCTAAATTTAAAGAGTGGTGAAAGGTTAGAAGTTTAATTAATAACGTAAGTGCAATGATGGGAGTAGATTCTAGTATACGCAAAGATGCCGCAAAATGAGGACTAAGACCCGCAAAGAAAAACGAGAAAACGTACCAAAAGTAAAGTGAACAGCAGAAAGTTCGTTTAGTAGCAGTAGTTCATACGCGGCTCCGCGCCATCGTGCATAGTTTTTGCTTTAAAAACTTACTGCCGACATGTCACGCACAACAATGTGGAGAATACTAAATTAAATGAACTTTGTTTTTTTGCAAACGAGAAGTAAAGTCGTCCATGATAAAACGGCCAGATATTCAGAAACGGAGGCATTTGCGTGAAATAACCATTTCAACAATAAATTTTGTTCCCAAGGCTACACCGTCATTTATTTGGATGAAACTTAGGTGAATGTCGGACATAGTGTTTCCAAAGAATAAAAGGACCTCTCAGTGACTTTAGCCAGAGATGTGTTTGTTAAGGGGTTGTCAACAGACCTAAAACAGCCGACACGACAAGGCTACCGATTTGTTATAGTGCATGCGGGTAGTTAATTAGGCTTTGTGGAATGTGCTGCTTTTTAGTTATTAGCAAAAATAAAGGAAAAGCTGCTTCTTAATCTTCCACAGAAATATGTTGTGGTCGTGGACAACGCTTCGCACCATTCGATGAGAGAAGAAGTGATTCCGACAAAAGCGTTTAATAAAGATTAAATTAAAACATAGTTGATAGTGAAAAATATCTTTTTTAAAGAAGATTATTTAAAATCGGAGCTTGTGGAAGTTGTAAACACATTCAAAGAAGAAATCATAAAATATAAAATCAACGAGATTTTCAAAGAGAAAAATGTTGCCATTCTGATACTACCTCCATACCATTGTGAGTTAAATCCAATTGAAAATGTATGGAGTCAAGTTAAAAGACATGTTGCCTCACACAACACAATTAATAAGAAATGCATTTGGTATAGTAACAGTGGACAACTGGAAAAACTATAAAATTGGTATACTGGTAAAATTTTTTGTTATTGACAGGTTGATGGACGATATTGATCCTGTGGTAATAAATGTGACGGTTGGCAGTGATAGTGATGACAGTGGAGTAAATTATGTGATAGTGTGAAAATCGGCGGACACAAAGTGCCAAATTCGAAAAGTATATAAGTGATAGACCGGTAAAAAGTAAAAATTAGATAATCGTCCGAAAAATTTCAAATAATATAATGGGAATGCATGTTATGTACAAGGAAAAAATTTTATATAAGTAATTGTTGTTATTATTTAAATGCAAATGAAATAACAGTTGAACTTGCTTTTTATCTTTTAGTTAAAATCGTTATATTATCTAATTATCTAAAGCGTTAAAACAATAGATAACTATTTTAAATATTTTTATCATACCTATAATAATTACATACCTATATCTGCCAATAAAAGAAACAAGTAATTATAATGCATTATTATGTATTCAACTATACGTATCCGCTTATTAGTGAAATTAAGTTAACTTCATCTACACAGCGTTAAATACGACTCTGATTAGATTGACTTGTATATCGGCAGTCTAGTAGCAACACGTGACTGAGAGCTTCGGCATCACTGATCTGCATAAGCCAAACATTCCGTTCTTAACGTGAAATAAAATACACATTTCTTATTTGAAACATTTTTTTCTACGACATAATATAGATTCTTAGTAAATCTATGTTGTCTGTATTACCCCCCTACGAGGTGACTTTTTGGGGGGAAGCCCATGAGTAGGAGTGGCAAACTTTTTTGTATTATTTTTGGACTCCCCAAATTAATATTCTTAACAATATTCAGCTTGTTCATATGGTTTTTAAACGTTCTGTGGTATTTTCGTCTCTGACAAAATAGCAATCTTATTTATCTAGTGAAAACATTAAATCAATAAAAATTAAGACTTACAGCTCTTAATCAATATTCTGCATAAGTAGAACTTACCTAAAACAAAAGAAAATATATTAACAAAAAATATATATACAGCAAAATTAATTAACAGTTAATATACATTTGTAAACTTTGGATTGCAATCAATATTTCTCAAATTAAATTATTAAACTACAAAATAACCGTTTATATTTAATCGTTATTATAAAGCTTACCGGCGAGAGGACAAAAATCTTTTTTTCTCAAATAGCTGGCATACATATGTATGTGCGCCAAACGTGAATAATGTTTCTTGTGACGAGGGTTACTTAAGTGAAAAGAAAGAAAGCGAAAGTGGATCTCAAGGGACAAATCCGAGCAGAACATTCAGAATATTTGGATCAGAACAATTACAGTACTATATAATTCTTGACAAAATCTAAATAAATAAACGGGTTAAAAATAGTTTTGTAACAACACACCACTAAACGTATTTATAAATACCTATGTATTTTAATTAGTCCATTCTCTCACGGTAAACTATAGTAAGACCTCTAAATTTTAAAGAACCACACCGATTTCATTGCAGATGAGCTTATCCCAACCTAATCTTTAAAAGCTATGTATTAAAATAGTTTTTTTGGAATTTTCTAAGGGTGAAAACTATCCCTATTCATAAAAAATTGAAAACTGAAAGTTTGCGCAATTTTCTAATCCCGAATATGATCAAATATGTGAAATAAAGATTTGTTTATCTTATGAAACAGAAACATATTTTTTCTGTATCCGTCCCGAAATCTAAACTTTTAGCCCAAGCTGTAGTGAAAAAAACATACGTTAATTAGTAAATTTTTGAAGCCAGCACAGCGTTATGAACGGCAATGCCAGGAGTAACCTGTAAGTGTTTTCAATTCAGACATATAATACAAGATGCTGCAATACAGTCTCGTTCCCCCAGTGCCCCAGTACTACAGTGAAAACGGTTATCGTTTCTCGACCACGTGACTTTCTCATTGGCCATTTAGGTCAAGGGATTGATAAACCTGACAAATTAGAAAGAGTTGGGATTGCTTTGTGTCAGTTTATTCTGTAAACTGACTCTGTACGGGCTGGTATTGCAACGATCAGTATATCTTGTATTATAATCTTTCTATATTGCAACAAACTGTCGGTTATAATTTTTTTGTGACACTTTTGGTGCAGTTGTGCGGGTGTTGTTTTTGATTATTTTTATTTTTATTGTATCAAATCAACATTTTAGGCCAACGACACACCCAGAAATTTGACCGAAACGTTTACCGAGGCGGTTTTCTAGACCAGTACACACGTAACGATTTAACCGAAGCTGTTTTCTACTTATAATAGAGAGTGCTATGAACAACTGCAGGATAGACTCTCGATACAGAATGCTCGTACATAATATTTACAAGAAAGCTACAATGAAAATACAAATAGATGCGAAAACAAAAGCTATACCAATCAACACATGAGTTCGCTAGGGTGATGTTCTTATCAAAACTATTCACACTTGGACTGGAAGACGTGTTCAAAGGGATTAATAGATAAAGGGATAAATGTTAATGGAAGAAAACTTAGATACGCTGATGACATTGTAATATTCGCTACAAGTTTCGAAGAACTACAGACCATGATGACGCAACTATTTCAAGCTTCGGAAAAAGTAGGTCTTAAGATGAACTTGGAAAAAAACAAAAATATTGACAAATACACCTAATATTAAAGAACTAACGTTGAACGACATAAATTTAGAAACAGTAAGCGAATAAATCTACCTGGGACAGATAATGAAAGTTAACAAACAAAATCAAACTGCCGAAATTACCAGAAGAATAAGGTTAGCGTGGGCAGGATTTGAAAAACTAGTTGGATTTTGAAAAGCACTAAAATAGAACAATATTTGAAAAACAGAATTTACTATCAGTGTATCCTCCCTACACTCAAGTATGGTTCACAGACGTGGACACTCACCAAGTCTAATATGGATAAAATAGTAAAGGCACAAAGAGCGGTGGAAAGATCAATACACGGGTGAGACTTATAGACAAAAAAACAAACAAATGGATTAGAAGCAAATCCAAAGTAAAAGACGCAGGAGAACATGCTGCCAAATTAAAATGGAGCTTCGCAGCACAATGCCCGACTGAAGAATAAAAGATAGAACCACGAAATACAACAATGGAGACCATGGTTAGGATAGAGAAGCAAAGAAAGACCACAAATGAGATGGGCTGATGACATTAAGAAGATCGGAGGACACAAATGGAAGCAAGTGGCGCAAAATAGAAAACACTGGATTGATTTGGTGGAGGCCTATGCCGAAAGATGGATTACTTAGGGCTGAAGAAGAAGTTTAATCAAGACGGAGTTTTTAGTTACTTCAGATAGAAATAGAAAGATTTCACTTTCAAAATTATTGTGATTTATTAAAATGAGTGATAAAGAAGAAGTATTGATGTCGACTCTTCTGAACTACAGCTAGAAAAGAAAAAAGGAAAACTCGGAGCATGTGGACACACCCAATTATTCAAGAAAGAAAAGATAAAGAGCTCTTCAATAATTTGTTCTTTGAGTTAAGGAGTTATAAACATTATTTTTTTCTTAAGCAAAAAGCATTAAATTGTAGCTCTTTTAAATACAAATTGAATGAGATTTGGTAAGATCCGATCAGTCGATTCCTTTTTGAAATACGTTTAATTGTTTATCAAAATTGTTAAATGTTAAAATATAAATTTTGTATGGTCAGAACTTTTTTTCTTCTCTACTCTGACGTCGTTGAGCGCGAGAACGGCTGGTTGGATCGTGACTTTGAGGGGTCTTTAAAAAGAGGTAGAGAAGAGGGAGAAGAAGTAAATCAAAAAGGGCTGGGTCACAGGATGAATTGTCGAGAAGACCTTAAGCTTATAGTTCCTAAACGACTTAACATATAAGACCGTGCGATATGTCATATGACAGGATTTAGCGAATAGAATTTAATGACAAGGCAAAATCAAACATGGCAACATGTCAAAAAGGCTTTAAACACGTATCTTTGCTACTATCGGGTCAATCGTGACGTGAGAAGTATTATATGACAATAATTATCTAATCGAATACAATGACAAAGAACAATCAAACATAGCGATACGCCATTGAAGACCTTTAGCTAATTTTAACTTGAATTAGGCTAAATATTATTTGATATATTTTGATGTCTATAAAATCCCCGAGAACCCCTAAAAAACAGTTTTTGGATTTTTTAAAAAAGCACACCATAGGGACAAATCTGAAAAAAAAAATCAGTGATATAGTTTTTGACTAAATACATAAAATAAAAAAAAATTGGACCTGCAACTACGTCCAAAAAAAGATATACGCCTTTTTTGAAAAAACAAAATGAACTTTTATGTGTGGGTGTGATTGAACTCCACCTAAAAAAAAAATAAAAACGAAAAATTGACGTTTTTGTAGGTAGGGGGCAGGGGGGGGGTTGGCGGGCTAAAATTGCCCTGAGCCTTATTTTTTAATCGCATAGAACGTAAAAAAATAGAATTCTAGGAGTGAGAGTATTTTGGCTATCTCAACGGGGGTACTTTTTATCACGGAGATGGTACTTGAAGAAAAAGAATATTGAACTCAAAAATCTGTGTTAAACTATTTAACCACTTATGTGAAACTAAACAAACATCTGTATATTTCAAAAAACGCCTAAAGATTGTAAAAAAAAAGTAATACGCACATAAAGTCAAAATTGCATTATTATAATAAAAATAAATATAATAACTCATACAGGGTGAGTCATAACTATTGGGACATAGACTAAGGACAGGTTATTTGGACCAAAATATGGCTATTGGGCCAAATATGCCTTAATAAAATGTTGCTGAGAAAAAAGATACAGGGTGTTAAAGTTAATTTTTGTTTTTCGTTTTTTGCTAATAGTTTCCCTGTATATTTATAAATTGCTATCAAAATTGGCACAGAGGCATAATCTTAGACAAGAAATAGTATTTTATTTACAATTCCACTATCAAATACCAAACTAATAAACAAAGTCGCAACTAACGTAAGGTTTCCGTTTTGACGATAAATCAAAATTAAACACACTTTAACTTAAAAGAACTCACAAAAATTCAAACTAAATGTTCTACATGGTCTCCTCCGATTTCTATGCCTTTTCTAATTATTTTTATAAAGGATTTTCGGACGTTAAAAAAATATTATTCTGTCCACTTATAAGATTAGCTGCTTTTTGAATGTATCTCCAAAGTTCGTCTCGTGTATTAATTTCATTGGCATAAACTAAGGACTTCATATGTCCCCAAAAATAAAAATCTAGTGAGTTGTACTCAGGACTTCTTGGTGGCCATTGAAAATCACTGCCTCTGCCAATCCATCGTTGAGGAAATACGTCATTAAGATGATTTCTAACAGCTAATGAAAAATGAGGTGGCGCTCCATCCTGCATAAACCACATTTTTCTTCTTACATCCAGTGACAGATCATCTAAAATATCACTAAGAGTATTTTCCAAAAAGAATAAATAAGAATCTCCATTTAAATTCGGAGGAAGAACATAAGGCCCTAGTAGTTGGTCGCCTATAATGCCACACCAAATATTCAATTTAAACTCATGCTGAAAATGTCTAGCTTTAATAGCATGCGGGTTTTCTTCTTCCCAATAATGACTATTTCGCCAATTAAAAACCCCTCGTCTGGTAAAAGTTGCTTCGTCGGTGAACATAATATTCTTAATAAAGTGTCTGTCATTGCGATGTTTATTCAGAATACGTTGGCAAAACTGTAACCGTCGTGGAAGATCTGTTGGAAGTAAATTTTAAAGTGATAAGGATGGAGGTTCTCTTTTTTTAGAATTCTAACAATAGACGACTGACTTACTCCTGTTGCTGCTAATAGATGTCGTGAACTTATTTCAGAATTTTCATCTACTCGAATCAAAAGTTTATCTTCTGATTAGGTGTGATTTGTTTCGGTCGACTACCCCGATTTTTAGTGTGAAATGACCCAGTTTCACTTAAACTACGATATAATCTTGCAAAAGTTTTGTGAATTGGTTGCCTTCTGTTTGCATATAACATTCCATACCTTCTGGCTGCCGAGCGACTGCAAAAATTTTCTTGTGCGTATACGCAAATCATATCTCGCATTTCTTCATTAGTAAAATGATTGTGACGAGGCATTTCAATCAAAAAAAGTAATGATTACTTTTAAAAAATGCAACATTACACTACACTGTCACATCAAAAATAATTTACTCTGAACAAATGACATTTACCAACAACAATTATCTGACAGTCCAAAGCATACTTTTCATAAATGAAATAATATTTGAAATCCTTTTTTAAGACTCTAAGCAGTTCGACTGCGTTTTTATCGAAAACGGTTGAAATTATCATGTTTAAACAAGAGTACCAATTTTACGTAAAAATGATGTTTACGTCATATTTTCTAATAAAAATTACTAAAAAGTTTCATCAGAAAAAGTTTAGACTCAATTTGATCATTAGGAATGATCCACGTGGCGCCCTCTATGACAAAACGTAAAATTGTAAATAAAATACTATTTCTTGTCTAAGATTATGCCTCTGTGCCAATTTTGATAGCAATTTATAAATATACAGGGAAACTATTAGCAAAAAACGAAAAACAAAAATTAACTTTAACACCCTGTATGTTTTTCTCAGCAACATTTTATTAAGGCATATTTGGCCCAATAGCCATATTTTGGTCCAAATAACCTGTCCCTAGTCTATGTCCCAATAGTTATGACTCACCCTGTATAATTATACCAAATTATGTTTTGGATAGGTTAACAGTAGTTTAAGTGAACTACTAAATTTTAAATTTAAATTCCCAGAAACAAAATAAAAAGACTTTTTTTCGTAAACTGTTTGGGGTTTGGTGATATAAGCAACCATCATAAATCTCGTGATTTCAGGAATAAGCTGCTTTACTAAAACCCGGGAAAAGCCTTCAGTGTTGAATATATTCAAGGAAGAGTTATGGCGAATTTAAAATGCTGAATAGACGTAGACTAGTTGGACGAAAAAACATCAAGATTAAAATGTTTGTCTTTGATTTGTTTATAGGTGAAGTTTTTGAAAAACAGATTGTTTGTCTTTTAAATTAATTTAGTTTAGATTTATGTATAAAGTAATATTAGAAAACTTTGGTTTTTATGTAATCTATATACATACTTCCGATATACAGATTGATAGTAAATTTTTTAAATTGAGGGGGTTGGAATTAAAAGGATTTTAAGTGCCGATTTTGTAAAAATCATGTTTTGCTGGTTGTAGAAGTATTTAGCTGAATATCGTATATAAATTATACGGTTTTTATAAACTGCGCCTGTAAGTTGTCATATACTTTATAGTTCAGGAAAATAAGTATTTCTCAGGGCATCCCAATAGGTATTTGATGAGTTTTTTTGTTAATATTTTTTATCTATAGTAAGCAGACCTATATATGTTTTCTGCAGAAATTTTGGAGTGGTTTTTTAATTATTAACAATTTACTGCAAAAATACGATTAAAACAACCTTCAAAATTCTAAACCTTTCGAAACCTTTTTAAACTAATCTCTTGTTCCAAAAAATAGCCAAATGTTGCGAAATCATTAATTGTTTATACACTAAAATGCAAAAAAAATGCAACGCCATACGACGAGGTGGCTTTAGTGATCATTATGTTATATTGACACTTAACATTTTGTTTACCTTACCATGATTGATCATGGTTCTTAGCGTCGAAGATTATGCGAAAGCCGTTCCTCTGGTTGAAGATGGGCGAAATTATGAATATGTGGCTAGAGTACTACACACTCATCGTTCAACCATCTAAAGGGTAGTGGAACGTTTTATATGAACTAAAACAAACAAGCGTAAAGCGGGAAGTGGCAGAAATCGGAAAGCTACCGCTTTAAATGATCGTTTTATACGAGTCAACGCCTTGCGGGATCGTCATTTACCAGCGATGCAAACAAGAAATAAGCTTAAAGAGGTTCGAGGAAATAATGAAAGTGTTTTTTGCTAAGTTGCAGACCAGCAACTGGGCCCAAATTACTTCCACGGCACAGAGTGGCTAGACTACAACTTTTCAGGGAACATTTATATTGGAATTTAAGACAATGGAGCAATGTTCTTTTTACGGATGAGTCGAGATACTGTCTCCACTCATCAGATGGGATGATGGTAACGAGTATGGCATCGAACTGGAGAGAGATTTGCAGAGTGCGCTGTCAGTCCCCACTTTAGCCATGGAGGGGGTTCGGTGATGGTATGGGCAGGAATATCCCGAGAAGCGTACACTGAATTGGTATTTATTGAGGGTTCGTTAACTGCAAACCGGTATATTGATGAAATTTTAGCGAATCACGTAGTACTCTTTTCTCAATATATCGGCGATGATTTTCTAACTGGCCAGCGTGTTTGCCAGATCTAAACCCAATAGAGCACGTTTGGGACATACTTGGTAGAAATAGTAGAGGCCGCGAAGTCGCACCAGCCTCAATTAACGAACTTAGCTTGGCTCTAGAAGAGGAATGCAAAACATCCAGCAAGATGATATTCGCAACCTCATAGACAGTATGAGCCGACGTGTACAGGCAGTTATAGAGGCTAGGGGAGGCAATACATAGTATTAAGTTATATTTTAGTAGTTTTTCTTCGTTATTTGCGTACTTATGTTAAGTTACATTTAAGTTGTTTTTTTATGATTTGTTATTGTTATCATTGTTCATTAAAACCAAGATCATGACGTTGCTTTTAATTATTATTTAAATACAGTGCTTCTGGGATGTCCATATGACATTCCTTCGATATCGGTCACCAAAGGCCCCATCGTGGTATTACAAATTAATACAAAAGATAATGGTAATAATAGGAAAATTCGTAAATTGTGGGTGGCAAAGTGTCATTTCGCTCCTAAAAATGAACTAATCCATATTATTGCATGAAACAAAAAACATATATAAACAATACATAAAAGATATGGTTGCAACCGAAAAACAAGATTTTACGAAAATCCGCTAACGGAATTATTCCACAGGATGTTTCAAAATTAGGATAAAAAACCACCTTTCGATTAACCCCGTTCCCCGTAATTAAAATTTTATGAAAAAACTTACTATACTAAATTAATATATAAATTTTTACACAGTGTGCTAAAAAAGTATTAAAATAGGTCTAAAAATAAAAAAATTGATATAGTTTGAATTTGACCAAAATTTTTTCTGTTGGGTTTTTTTGCATCTGAGTGTAGCTTTTATAAAAATTCGGTTACAGTTTTGTGATTGCTCTACACAATAGAACTTAATGCTTAAAAACTCTATTTATACTAGAGGTCATTTTTTTGTAATAACATAAGAATTAAAAAATAAAGATAATAGTAATAAATAATAGATAACGGTAATTCTATTGATACCGCATGAAAGGTTGAAGACTTACTTTAAATATGAAAAACTATGTACTGTAGACTAGCGTGAAGCTTCATAGTGTTTTTTGTATTTTTCAAATTTAAATAATATGTTCAAAATTTAATAACATTGAAAAAGTAAATAGGCTCTTCCAATATTGTGTTCTTTCTTTCCAATTTTATAAAAAGCCATATTTAATATGTGCTGATTTAGAAATCTCTTCCAAAATATAAATATGAAAATTCAACTTAAATGTTTTACTAATAACTCTTTTTGTCACACTTGAATACAATTTTTGAGCTGATAATTGTAAAAATCGTATATTATATTTATATGAAATAATTTTAAACTTAGAATACTTAGGTGTTTAAATAAGTAGGTCTGTAATTGTGGTTAATCGAACACGTTAATCGTAGAAGAAATGAAATACCATTTTAACTACATTCATATATAGAATACATAGAAGAAATCAATTACCATTTTAACTACATTCTAGAGGAAGGGCTCGTATCAATTAATAAAAATAAAAAGCCTACCTTTTTTAACAAGAAAAGTTAGGATTTTCTTGATCTAACTATAAGTACTGAACAAAATTATTAACTAGTATATGTCGAAAGGGCCATTGAGCTCGGATCACAGACACATTAACTTTACTTTATATACAGGTGTATCAACAAAAGGATATTAAATCAAATTGGGAGCAAATATATGAAATAATATTAGTAATGTCAAAACATGTTTGGATATTAAAGAGGAGAGTGAACGAATCAGGGAAGAAATACTCACATATCAGGAGAACTGTTCGATTAAAATAAAAACTAGAAACTGGAAAAACTAATAAAATAAGTAAGGACGCTATCGAATAAAGCCAAAGATTTGGAGAACTGGAAAACATTAAGGAAAACTCTTACTGAATACCACAAAGAGATAGAAAGCCAGAGAATTGCAGATATATCTGCGACTACTAGAATCCACAAAATTCTTTTTAAGGATCTGGCACAGAAACCATGCTTACTTAATAGACTTAACGGCAACTTTCTCGAATCTAAAAAACAAATACTAGTGCTCTTACTACAAAACACTTCCCATGTTCAACAATTATTGATGAGCAAACTCAGACTGAAACCGTAGAACGACCTAAAGGCCCTAGCAAAACAGAATAGGAATTATGTGCAATAAACATCAAACCGGAATATGTAGAGTGGGCTATAAATCACTTTGTACCATTTAAATCTCCAGGGGAGGATGGAACAATTCCTGCAGTTATTAAGAATTGAACATCTTATGACCCATACTAATAAAGATCTTTAGGGCTAGCATAACACTAAGTTACATACCAAAGACTTGGATAACTATAAGAGTCGTGTAAATACTGTTACGATAGATAATGACGCATCATATGACTCAAAATTGTAAACATATTTATTACTAATATCCTTATTCATTCGAGTATTTTCTACTAAGAAGATCGACGGGTCTCCCTCGGCTAAAAAAAAACCAGTATGGCGTGACCTTCCAGTCTTTTCGCCAAGGGTCTGGAAGGTCGACATCCTTCGACGAATTTCTAGATATATGGGTCCCCCTCCTATATAAAAAACCTGCTTTTGATGGAATTCCTTCGATGGAAGGCCATCGATTCTTCGCCGTAATTCTCGATTAACGGTTATTTATATATATATATATATATATATATATATATATATATATATATATATATATATAGATCTAGCGGTTAATGGGGACTCCATACTAAAACTCCAGGCGAATATACATCGTGTATATTATTATCTGGGTAGCGCTTTATGTGGACTCCGACCAACACGTCGGATTAAGTGGACTCTGTAATAGGTTAAAACACTTTTGGGATCCGTATACATTTCTTTGCGTATACAACTAAACTCCTCCGATGTTGCCAATAATTTGATTAGTCGTAGATTTTTAAATTTTACAGCAGGTACGTTTTGGAACTTCAAATTTATTTAAATATCAATCAATTTAGTCATCGAGAAATTTCACAAATAGGTACTCGGTTAATGTAGTTAAATATTTTATGGTGGTTATTTATATTACTTGCTTTAATTATTTTCAAACTTAAAAAAGTATTTATTATAAGCTTGGAAATGGCTAGTTTTCGTTTTATTTATTATTATTTTTTGTTAAAATGAATATGCACTTAAACATTTAGTCTCTAAATGTACTAACATCGAGTAGAGTAGTCGTGTAACAGTTTAAGAAAGTAGAAGCCATTCGGTAGGATTATAATAAACTACATAAAATTAAAAGAAACTCTGTAAACAGGAGATCTTTATAATTTTTCAATTCCTGCAATCTATGACGTGCAATATTTGTTTCATAAAGTAGTTAAATTTAAACTATAATAATTTATGGGAAACGTTTGAAGAAGTAATCGCTAACCTTAATTAGAATACGGCACAATAAGAAGATGAAACTTACTGTATTTTTACTTATTATATTCACAAAAAGAATATCCAAAGTAAAATTTAACACGTTTTTATGGAGTTGTAGTGAAATTTGACTTCTTATTACGATACCGGATCCTGTAAAATTTTAAATACATTAAATCTCCCGTAAATTATTAAACTTCTTAGTAATTAGGTACAATATACCGTTCACAATTATGTGATAATGTGTAGGTGTCAAGATTGCACGGTCATGTGCCATAAGGTTTCATCTTTCATATAAACATCGATAGTTTTTAACTTTGGGTGTATTTGATTCCACCGTGCTGTAACCGATCCGACTTGAAAAGTGTTATTTTACATAAAATTAGAACGTTGGCCCTAATAATGATCTATAAATATACATTGTTAAAAATTGTATACATTTATCAATTTAAAACATTCTTTGTCGTCTTCTGATCTTCATCTCCATTCGTTCCTAATTAAGCACATGTTATCCACAGGATACCTCTCTCATTTTTAAATGATTACTCTTTTTGCCTTTTGCCATGGATTTCTTTATTTTGTTTATTTATATCGTTTTTACTCATAACAAATATTGGGTAGACTATTGTATCATTAAACTTTCTCCTTATATGTCCGTATCATATAAGTTGTCTAGTTATTTTAGCGTATATAATGTCGTATGTTAATTCCATTTTGTTTAACAATAAAACAGCAAAACTTCTACAAAATTATTTCTATCTTATCACTACAGCTGTTTCGGAGAGTGCCTTTCTCAAGTCTCAAGTTTCTCGAATCCATCAATCATCCATTGTATTTCTTATACTTTCATTTAAATCCTCTCCAATCAAAGATTTTGAAGTAGCTTTGCACCATAGTCCATTTTTGTTGCTTTTTGTCACTGTTTCTCCTATCTCTTTATCATTATCAATACGTAGCGCTACAATACTCGGTAGATCTTCGCTGACTACAACTTATCTGCAAGTTGATCGATTTTCCACGAATCTGCAATCAAATGAAATGTTCATTTTTTGAGATATGATTGGATGTTTTCTCTCCATTGTATACTGACATGCCCAAGTGGCATTCTTCTGTGCTAACTTCCTTCCACACCAGTTCTATAAGTTTGACATTTTGGCGTCTATGCACGTGTCCGATATACCTTAAGGGATTTATTTTCCTGAACAATATCGTTATGCGAGATTTCTTTATTCAGTATGTTTTCTTATTGTATACGGATTTGTAGCGATATGATAATGAGTTCTGAAGTTATTTTCTCGTGGCATTTTAAAGTAATTACTATTTAAATGGGAATAAGCCACAATTAAAGCTTAAAGTTAGTTTATTGACGTTTCAATTTCCACTTCGGAAATCGTTCTCAAAATACAAACATTAGTGAGAATGATTTCCGAAGTGGAAATTGAAACGTCAATAAACTAACTTTAACCTCTAATTGTGGCTTATTCCCATTTAAATAGTAGTTATGATAATGGGGTTAAATAAAAATTTCTGATTATTTTCCTTTCAAATATTCGGAGTGCTTCCTTATTTGTTTTAGTCATTCTCCATGACTCACATCCATGTATTAAAATAGGTCTGAAGTTTGAATTATGCTTTGTATTTCTTTAGTGGCATTATTACTAACCGTGATTAGTGATCTAAGATATTTAAAGTGTTCCATACTTTCGAAATTGTAGTTGTTGACTTTAATGTTTTTTCTAAATTGATTGAATTGGTTGATTGGTTTTCTGTTGATTCGCTTGTATTTGGTTTTCATTTCGTTGATTTTAAGTCAAACATTTTTTGTGCTCTCTTCACTTTATTGAAGTTTGTGGACGGAAGAGTTTCTCATTAGAGTTATGAGTTCTATATCATTAGCATATGCTAGGAGTGCTTTGTCCCTTGGGCCGTTAATGGATTACATCTTAAATAGGCGTTATTTCTATTTTAGTAAGCTGTTCATTAATTTTTTGATTATTGGAATCGAGAATCTGTATTTTATTCGACTGTTTTATAACACAAAGTTTCTTGAAGCATATTTTCATCTTTAGTTTCCAGTATCATTATTACAAGGATTTTGCTGGATATGGACATAGTGAACCCGGTGGTATGTACATGATGTTTTCATAACCAACGTTCAAAAATTTTTCTTACTGTAAATTTTTGATTATTTTACTAGGAAATATAGTGTTGTTTAATAATAATAAAGTTCAAGCAACAATTCCTATATGCATTAACTCGGTAATGATAATTCTGCTCCCCGATACCAGGTAGAAGTCCCGAAAACATTAAAACTGCTACACTCATGCTTCTCATTATCCAACAATTAGCCAGTCCAGAACTATACGCCCTATGATGGTACTGATATTGCTGCTGCTCCTCATAAGTGCATAGAATATGCAAGGAAGGTTTTGACAATTTAATAGGATTTTGTGTGTTAGAATATTATTTCTCCGAGAAAGTGAAGAATATCTATTTGCTATCCGGATTTAATCCATAAATTAAATAATAGAATGCTCTAAAATAATGCTAGTAGCAGCAAAAAAAAAGCGGTCTAATAGTCATCATCATCATCATCATCAATTAGCCCTGAGTTGTGCATTGTTGAACATAGGCCTCCTCTAGACTTTTCCATCTGCTTCTGTTCTGCGCCTCTGCTATCCAATTGGTCACGATTCTTTTGAGGTCGTTGGTCCATCGCTTTGGGGGTCTTCCTCGGCTTCGCTTTTCAGCCCGTGGTCTCCACTCAAGCAATTTTTTTGTCCAACTGTTGTCTTTCATTCTTGCAACATGTCCTGTCCATCTCCTTTTTTGTTTTTTGTAATATGTTCGATAATGTCTTCCACTCCGGTTCTTCTACGAACTTCCTCGTTTCTTATTCTATTGCTTAAGTTTCTTCCAAGCATTTATCTCTCCATCTTTCGTTGTGTCCTTCTCAATTTTTCGGCTGATGTTTTTGTGAGAGTTAAGGTTTCTGCTCCGTATGTGAGGACTGGTAGAACGCACTGGTTAAAAGCTTTTCTTTTTAAATGGATCGGTATATTTGTTTTAAATACGTCTCTCATTTTTCCGAATGCAGCCCAACCCAGACTTATTCTTTTGAGTAGCTCGCATGTTTGGTTTCGCGTTAACCTTATTTTGTGACCCAAATACACATATTTTTCTACAAGTTCTATGGGCGACTTTTTGATTTCTATTAGCTCATTGGGGACGATATTGGTCATCACATTTGTTTTTCCATAGTTTATTTTTAAACCGACTTTCTGGGTTACTTGCTGTAGTTGTTATAGCATAACTCTGGCTTCTCCTAAGTTGTCTGTTATGAGAACAATATCATCGGCATATCTGAGATGATTGAATATCTTTCCATCGATTCTAATACCCTTTGATTCCCACTCTAGCCTTTTAAATGCGTACTCCATAACTGTTATAAATAGTTTTGGCGACAAGGTATCTCCCTGCCGCACCCTTCTGCCAATTTTTATCTTCTCAGTGCAATGGAGGTTAACGGTTGTTGTCGCATTTGTCGCATGTCGTATATATTTCGAATAATATTTGCATACCTTTGATATATTCTGCATTCCGATAGTGCTTTTAAGATAGCAACTGTTTCGACTGTGTCAAATGCTTTGTGGAAGTCGACAAAGATAAGAGCAAGGGGTCTGTTATATTCGATAGACTTTTCAACTAGAGTTTTAAGGCATTGCAAATGGTCGTTTGTTCCGTGTCCCGCTCGAAATCCTGCCTGTTCTTCTGATTGATAGAAATCGAGTTTTGCTTCTAATCTGTTTGTCAGTATTCGAGTAAAGAGCTTGTATAGGTAGTTAAGCAAACTAATTGGCCTATAGTTTTCGAGATCTGCTTTTCCCCTTTTTTGTGGAGGATGATTGTAACCGAATTTTTCCATTTACTTGAAATGTTTTTACTATGCAGACATAGATTAAAAAGTGTTTGGATTCGGGACATTAAAAGTGGACCTCCTAGTTTAATTGTTTCAATGACTACACCATCTTCCCCCGGACCTCTATTATTTTTCATATTTTTGAGGGCATGTTGAATTTCCTCTCGTGATATATCTGGTATATCCTCCGATCCTACATTATGTACCTTTTGTATTGGTTGTTCGATGAGCTCTGGAATAAGTTGACTTTTATATAATGTTTTATAGAAACTTTCCACTATATGTAATATGCTTGGTCTATCTGAGATAATATTTCCATTTTTGTCTTTAAGTTGGAAGATTTCTTTTTTGTCATTTTCTATTTTTCTCCTCAATGCTTTCATGCTTTTGTTGTCTTCTATAGTTTTTATAATTTTCTCGTTGTTGTATTATCTAATATCCCGTCTGATGGCTTTAGAGATTTCTTTATTTATGTTGTTTATATCTTGTGAGTCAACATTTCCTTCACTTCTCAGTATTCTACGATCTTCCATTTTTTGTTTCGTTTCATTACTATTTTTTGTTCTTTTCCATGTTTAGGGCCAAATTTTTCCTGAGCTTGTGTTAATGTATCTACTATTTCTTCGTTTAGGTTATTTATGTCTTCTCTTGTTATATTTCTGAGTAAGTTACTGGTGATATATTTTTCAAACTCAAGTTCATTCGTTGGGCGCATCCAAGGTTTGAATTTTTTACTTTTTATCATCTTCAGTCTTTCTTGCTTAATATTGACTTCTACAGTTGCTCGGACCATTCTATGATCGCTTGCAACCGAAAATTGATTTAAGACTGTAACATCTTTGACTATATGTTTTTTGTCAGTGATGATGAAGTCGATCTCATTTTTTGTCTTACCATAGGGGCTCTTCCAAGTCCATCTTCTATGGATCTTCTTATAGAAGAAGCTATTCATTAAATATAGATTGTTTTCTTATAGAAAATTTAAGAGTATTTCGTCCCTTTCGTTTCTACCTGGTGTGCCAAAATTTCCGAGGGCATTTTCAGCTGGGTCAGTGCTTATTCCTATTTTGTCATTAAAGTCGCCACATATTACCGTAAAATGTTCTTGGTCTTCTGAAACAGCTGTGTACAAGTCATCATAGAACTGTTCTATTTCTTCGTCAGCGTGACTCGATGTTGGTGCATAGACTTGAATGATCTTTATGGAGTAACGGGTGTTTAGTTGTAATTTTGCAAGTATAACTCTTGTGGAAACTGCTTTTACTGATATGATATTCTCAGTTAGTTTTTTATTAATAAAGAGCCCAATGACTCCATTCCCATAGTTTTCTCCGACATGATAGAAAATGTGACCGGATTTTAAAGTGGTTAGGCTTTCTTCTTTCCTTCTGACCTCAGCGACTCCCACAATGTCCCAATTGATTTTATCAAGTTCAGATTCCATTTCTATGAATTTTTCTTCTGATAGCAGGGTTCTTGCATTGAAAGTTGCAATTTTTAGAGATATATATCTGTTAGATGGTTTTCTAAAATATGTCAGAATTTTGCCCCCCCAGAATCCGTGGACTGACTGATAGTCTGACTGATAGTCTGACTGATGGTCTAATAGTCACTAATGAGAAAAGCAAATAAATGTTCTTTAACATACAAAAGAGAGGATCGAGAGTAGGGCATAACGGAACAATAAAGCCATATAATTTTGAAAGATTGCAGCGTCTTAGATGCCGTAGGTAATGTTGTTACATAAAAAATAAAAGGGAATATTTAGGTAGCTAACTGATGTTTATGTATATATAACCCTCTTTATTAGACCAGGATTGCTAGAAAAGCCATCAGAGGTATTTTCCGACTTACAGAGGTCCGAGTACTAACCAATACCGAACAGAGCTAATTCCAAGATCAAACACATATATAAAGATAGCAACGTCGTACAAGAAACTAAATCTCAGTGCTAAAGTTGCGCTGGCTTTATCCAAAGACTCTATAATAACTGCATTGCCAAGTTAAATTGGGAGGATGCCCCAAGAGAAAAAATGCCTTTAAGACTTCCACAAATGAAGGAGGAGGTAACATATGGTCAGATTTAGGAATAATGAGACCTACAATCAATACTTATCTGTTGTGGAATATCAAATCAATTACATGTAATTAAACGAACTGGGCTTAAAAAAATATCCAAGGAAAGGCACTTCAGAAATATTGACATAAATTTTAAAAACGTCATTTACCTGGCTGTATTTTCAATAGAAAAGGGAAGACAAAAAGAAGAAAAGGCAATAGAATCTTGTTCCGTTCTGACTATACGATGACGATGATCTTTATATAACATATAAGGAGAAAGAGAGAATAATGTTTATGTTTAATTTAGAACTCTCAGGTTTTCTCCCTTTTGAATTGGGTATG
Organism: Diabrotica undecimpunctata; assembly: GCF_040954645.1. Classification (NCBI taxonomy): domain Eukaryota; kingdom Metazoa; phylum Arthropoda; class Insecta; order Coleoptera; family Chrysomelidae; genus Diabrotica; species Diabrotica undecimpunctata. The sequence goes on along the minus strand of NC_092810.1, from coordinate 141,654,465 downwards.
TATATGTATTACCATAGAAAATAAAAGCAAGAGAACTATAATTATAAAACGAAAAGATTACGAAATGAAAAGATTATATAAATCCCTTATATTTACACAGACTGTTTTACAAAAGGTGAACAAATGAGCATAAACGGACAGCTGTTTTACAAACTTAATATTATTAGACGCATTTAGGATCAACTTCACTCAAAATATGATATGCTAAAATACGATACGACACGAAAAAGGCAATGACTTTTACAGCTGATTGCCACATAAATATCAATGTATTGTAGTTGTTGACTTTAATGTTTGTTCTAAATTTATTAAATTGGTCTCTTCTGTTGATTCGCTTGTATTCGGTTTTCATTTCGTTGATTTTAAGTGAAACATTTTTCGTGCACTTTGTTAAAGATGTTTGCGGACCGGAGAGAGTTTCTTATGAGATCCATATCATTAGCATATGCCAGGAGTGCTTTGTACCTTGGCCCGTTAATGGATTACATCTTAAATATGCGTTATTTCTATTTTACTAAGCTGTTTATTGATTTTTTGACTATTTGAATCAAGAATCTGTAGTTTATTCGACTGTTGAATAAAACAGACTTTCTTGGTGCATATTTTTATCTCTGGATTTTTGTTTTCCGTCTCCTTATTACAACGATTTTGCTGGATATCGACATAGGGAACCTATTATGTTTCCATAACCAACGTTCGAAAATTTGTCTTACTGTAAAGTCATGATGATTTTACAAGAAAATATAGTGTTGTTTAATAATAATAAAGTTCCAGCAACGATTACTATATGCATTAACTTGGTACTAATATCTCTGCTCTCCGCTAACAGATGGCAGTCCCGAAAACATTAAAACTCATGCTTCCCATTTTCCAACGATTAGCCAGTCCAGTACTATACGCCTTATTATGGTACTGATATTGCTGGTGCCCCTCATGAGTGAATAGAATATGCAAGGAAGGTTTTGGCAATTTAATAGGATTTTGTGTGTTAGAATATTATTTTTCCGAGAAAGTGAAGAATATCAATTTGCTATCCGGATTTAATCCATAAATTATTAGAATACTATAAAATAATGATATTAGCATAAAAAAAACGGTCTAATTGTCAGTAATAAAGCATATAAATGTTCTTTAACATACAAAAGAGGTGACGTAGAGTAGGGCATAACGTAACAATAGACCCATATAATTTTAAAGGATTGCAACATTTTAGATATCGTAGATAACGTTGTAACATAAGAAATAAAAGGGAATATTCAGGTAGCTAACTGATGTATATATAACTCTTATAATACTTTTAAATTCAGAGGTCTAATACGACTTTCTTAAATCAGGATATATAAAACAGTGATTAAACCAGTGCTAATGTGTGGATATGTGGCCAGAACGCTAACAAAACAATGTACGTAAAACTCAGGTATTAATTAGATCAGGATCGCTAGAAAAGCCATCAGAAGTATTTTCCGACTTACAAAGGTCCGCGTACTAACCAATACCGAACGGAACTAATGCCAAGGCCAAACACATATATAAAGACAACAACGTCGTGTAAGAAGCTAAATCTCAATGCTAAAGTTGCGCTGGCTATATCCAAAGGCTCTATAATAACTACATTGCCAAGTTAAATTGGGAGGATGACCCAAGAGAAAAAATGCCTTTAGGACTTCCACAAATGAAGGGGGAAGGTAACATGAGGTCAGATTTAGGAATAATGAGACTATCTACCGACCCATCATATTTATCAACACATGCCTGTTCAACTACCTGCTATCCTACCTATAGTCAATACTCATCTGTTGGGGACTATCAAATCAATTACATGTAATCAAACAAACCAGGCTTAAAAAAAGTTATCTCAGGAAAGGCACTTTTAAAACGTTATTTACGTGACTTATTAAAATTTAAATTTTTAATGAAAAGTAAAAGATTAGCCATTTGTTATGGGGTTCAGAGAAGAACCTTCACGATGTTAATTTTTTGAGATATGATTGGATGTTTTCTCTTCATTGCATACTGAGACGCCCAAGTGGTATTCTTCTGTGCTAACTTCCTTCCATAACAGTTTTACAAGTTTGACATCTTGGCGTCTATGCATGTGTACGATCTACCTTAAGCAATTTATTTGCCTAAACAATATCGTTATAAGAGCTTTCTTTATTAAGTATGTGTTCTTCTTCTATACGGATTTGTAGCGATATGATAATGAGGTTAAAACAATTTTCCTATTATTTTCCTTTCAAATATTCGTAGTTCTTCCTTATCCGTTTTAGTCATTGTCCATGATTAGCATCTATGTATTAAAATAGGTAAAAAGTTTAAATTATGATCTGTATTTCTTTAGTGGCATTATTATTAACCGTGATTATTTATCTAAGATATTTAAAGTGTTCCATATTTACGAAATTGTAGTTGTTAACTTTAATATTTTATCAAGATCTATTAAATTGGTCTCTTCTGTTGATTCGCTTGTATTTCTTCTTAGCTTGACGAATTCTTCTTTTTTCATTCTGTGAACTACTAGTGGGTTCTTTTTACGGAATTTTTTCATCACGTTTAGGTAATCATCAACGGTATATAAACGTTGTTGAAATTTTAGGGCATTTTCAAAATCTCCAAAATCACTACCATTGGGTAAAAGCTATGACTAGGAAAGAAATAGCGTAATGTAATTTTTTCAATGGTAGGATGAGTTTCCAAAATCATTTTTAGAATCAACTATTTTAATGCTGCGGTTTTGGCCGCCACAAGAGTCTGACCACAAAATTACATGTTTTGCAGAAGTAACATTTTCTTCAATGTGTTTCTTAAGACCAATGCCTACGTCCTGGGCTCCCCGACCAGCTTCACCTTCTATCCAAATATAACAATGACCTTTTTTATCCTTGGCGCTATGGATACCAAGGTTGTAAATACATAATTGACGCTTATAATATACAATATTTATTAGAATTCTCGAAAGGGGAAGAGTTTTTCTTTAAATCAAAACAAAAGGTTTCCAGTTCTGGTTGATCGTTGCTTATCTTCATGTCTAGCTTTCTTTCTTCGAAGTGCACATTTTTTCTTTTTTTAACGCTTAATTGTTCGTTATCTGCGCAATTTTTAATTTCTAATTCGAAACAATCACATCTACTACAAGTATCTTTTTTCAACTTTTTTCTTTGAAGATTAAATCGTGTTAAAAACATTTTTTTGTAAAACGAAAATTTAACAAGGTCATTGTCTGCTTCTTCAATATACAATTCATACATTTTACTTAATGTTATGTCTTTTGTTAAGTATTCTCTTTCTGTGTTAGCTCTTCTGTAATGTAACTATTATAGAAAAATTTAAGCAATAACTGCCACTACTTCTTAACCTAAACGCCTCAACAAGTTGCCAACGTCACCATTGTTAACCACGTTTATGTACATATGTTGCCAAATATTCGATTTACAATCATTAAAACGCTCGCAAGGGGCGCTTGGTCCAAAACTAATACACAAAAATTAGTCGCTTGCTCTAGTTATGCAAAATTCAAAATCCAAAATAAAAAGAAAGGTACTTAATCTTTTTAAATATATCTGGTTATCCGTTACTAACAGGTTAATGGGATTTATTACGTAGATAGTTTATGCCTTTTTCTATATTCTTCTTTAAGTTCCATCTTCTATCGAAGGTTGGAAATCATCATGGCTATACGGACTCTGTTGACTGCCGCTCTATAAAGTTCTACACTACTGCATTCAAACCATTCATTTAAGTTTTTAAGCCAGAATATTCTTCGTCTTCCCACATTTCGCTTTCCTCGGATTTTGCCTTGCATAATAAGTTGTCATCACATGTCCTAAGTACTCAAGTTTTCGTCTTTTGATAGTTAATAATATTTCCGCCCCATTTCCTATCATTCTAGTTACTTCCACGTTTGACATTCTTTGAATCCATGATATTCGTAAAATTCTTCTGTAACACCAAAATTCAAAGGCGGCCAACTTATTCAGATGGACTTGTTTTAGTGTTCACGCTTCCAAGCCATAAAGAAAAGTAGGGAACACGTAATATCGAAACATTCTCAGGCTCTAACTTTATATCCCGAAAACAAAGAAACTTTTAAAGTTTAAAAAATAATGCACGTGCTATTTCAATGCGTGTCCTAATTTCTTTTGTTTGGTCTACATCTGATGTTATCCTGTTGTTCCTCTTTTCCACCAGAAAGCGCCATAATCCACAATTTAAGAAATTGGGGCTGGGTCTAGTGATGCATAACGCCGTTCATATAGCAATTTGTTGTCACATGTTTATAGTTTTTCAAAAAATGAACTCCGATTTAAAGATTAAAACGTAAAACAAAATATAAAAACCTATTGAACCTTATTCAGAAAATTTCAGAAAAGAATAACTTTTGTGAAAGATTGTGGGACACAGTCATATTTTAAGATAAAAACTTCAATTCAGAGAGTGGACATTCTTAATAAATGTATAATCCAATATGGAAGCATGTTTATGTTTTACAGACTTAGAAAGCACTGAGCACACAAGTATTTATTTTTTTATGTACTAGGTCGTAAAATAAGTATACTCAAAACAAATAAATATTATCTACCAAGTATTCTACTCCACTTTAATATCAATGCATCAGATATATTATAAAGATTTCGTCCTAGTTGTAAATTAATAGGAGATAAAGCCAAATGTAGAGCATATAGTGAAATCTGAATATCTTAGAATAACTATATCGAGCGGGAACATTATTGATGAGCAAAAGGGAGACCCATCGCTGAGAAAGTGACAAAGCAATTGGCAAAAGCAAAGGGTACTTTGTACTAAAGTACCCATACTCTAAAGCATAAGCAGGTCTTTTCGTACTCTTTTAGTAAGTGATAGATTCGACCGTTACTTGATGGAAATTCAATTATATAAATAGAACCTAGAATACGCCTGTAAAAGTATGTAACCTTTGATCTCTGGGATAAACCCATCTCCTGAACAATGGTGCCGATATATGTAGGTAAAATTTTCTACACCTATTTTAACCTGTTTATTTCCTCATTATCAATATATATGAGTTGTAACCGATACCACAAACTCATTTACTTATAGAGACTATATATTGACTATAGTTATTACTATACAAATCTGACTCGAAATATCGTCTTAAAATAACAGTAACAGCAAAGTAAAAGATTAGTCATTTTTTATGAAGTTTAAAGTAGAAGCGTTCACGAAAATTGAAGTACTAATAAGACCACCGCAATCGGGCGTACCCTGGGTAATGAATAATTAAGTAATCGTTAATTCTTAAATCACCCGTTCAATATGTTTTTTGTTAAATCGGTGCTTTTTAGGACCAACTATTCTAATTATGTGTATAAATATTAAGAGTATATCTAGAGATGAAGACACTCCACTTTACATAAAAACTTATAATGAGAGAAAACAAAACCAGTCAGCTGAGAGAACCTTTTAACGATGTTGAGCTTGGATCCGCTATCCACGTATTTAATGAACAATATTACGGCTCCTGGCTGAGGATCTGAGCACAAAACTATAAAATTTGAACTAAAAATACAACAATGGCTAATATCCAAAGTCTTTAGACAAGCAAAGCAAAGACAAAGTTGTTGCCTTGCTTAAACCTGGCAAAAACTCCAACGACCACAAAAGCTATCGGCCAATATATCTATTTATTTTGTCAGCTATACAGAATACTTCTGTGCATGATCCTTAATATAAACCGATAATAGAAGAAAAACTCAAATTAAAAGACAAAAGTGGCTATATATGACAGGTTAGATCATATATGTCACAAATACTAAATCTTGCCCAACACAGCGAAGAGAAGTACGAAAAATATCAGGTATGAGGAGTGGTATTTGTTAATCTAAATGCCGTTTATAAATAGTTATTTAAATAACTTATAAAATATTTAGTTATAAATTAGTCAGCCAAATTCAGGGAATATTAAGACTCACATCCATACATAAGCTCTACAATATCGTAGCTATCAATCCACCTAATATCCGAAGATAAGTAGCTACAGAGCAAAAAAAAACAAAGTCCAGATTCGTGACATCCACTCCACGAATACCAGCCTATTTTATGACTAGAATCAAGGAAAAACTGGCTATATCAACACATCTGCAAGATATACAAACAAAAATAAGCTGCTCCTCTCCATCTGATCCCTCGAACGGAACTTCCTTATGGTAGTTATCTTCCTTAAATCTTGCAGGAGGACTCTTGCCTGCAAACACCGGTTAACTTATGTGCATGTGGGGTAGTACAAGACTTATCACACTTTCTTAGTTAACTTTACCGTTCAAATCGCTCTTTTTGAAGGGACAAGGTTTATTTATGTGAACTGAACATGTAAAGTACAGTCAGTAAGCTATTACTTATAAAGATTATTGCAAATTTGACACTAACTCCACTTATATTGATTACATATTACTCCTAAATACGAGATAAAACATTCAGAAATATGTAATATTGGTGAAGTGGCATAATTCATGTTAGAAAAATTAATCATTCTTCCCTTTTTTGTGCACTACTACCCATTTTAACAAAAAAATATCTATTTTAGCACTTAAATATTTATTTTGAGATAACCTTCTATCCAGAATTAAAAAATAGAATAATAAGAAATAGAATCCAGAAAAAAATAAAATAATAAAATAGAAGAAATAAAATAATAAAAAAACTGTATATAAGATATGATGAAACAATAAAAGAAGTTCTTATTAACCGGATTCTTAAATAAAACGTATAAAGACATACTCACGTTAACAAAATACATTAGGAAATTTTCGCATATGAAAAAACACATCCAACTTGGTAATGAAATCCTTTTGTATCTATAAATCTATTTTTAGAAAAGCACGTACCTACCAAAAACAGGTATTTGGTAGTACACATATCTGTTACATACTGTAATGCGTATGAATGATAACAAAAGTAAGGAGTCTATATGAACCGTTTAGAATATACGCTGGAAATAAACGGCTTAATCCCATAGTTGCCAAACTATCAGAGCTTACTTAAACCGATATACGTATGGTTCCAATATACACGGAACAAGATCTGAACGACCCCTATAATATATACACGTGAACTAAGCGATATACATTCATGATACAGGGGTACTTAGGGGCTCCACAAAATTTTTAAAAATTGTGAAACTATACATGTTGACGAATCGACAGAGCCAATATTATGGAATGGTCAAGTGAGCTCCGTATATCGGTGGCCACTTGACCACGGAGCTCACTTGAACCTGAATTTTAACATGGGCGGAGTCCACTTTATGCCGTAGATATATATATATATATATATATATATATATATATATATATATATATATATATATATATATTTATATATATATATATATATATATATATATATATATATATATGAGACATTTTAGTTAAAGGGACAGTTAGTTTTTGAACATCGCGTCGAGTTTTTAAAATGTAACGCTTATATAATTATTAGTGTGAAATAAATTACTTATATTGTACAAATAAAGACTTTAAATAAACTTGTAAGTGTTATAAGTGTAGAACCTTTGATAATAAATAAAAACAATAATTTCGATTAATAAAAATATAACAATACATAAAATATGACGACAATACAACGCCCTACCTAAATCCAACAGGCCGATCTTACATCATTTCTGTTAGAGGCAATAGAAAAAATTCTTGATAGACATAAAAATAGGAGCGTATGAAGAAGGAAATTCAACAGAAATAGTACTGGATGGAGTGGTTCAGAAAATCAGTCACTGCATTTTTAATGAAGATATTGCATGAACCGCCTTGTAATATATCTCCATATATTTCCCAACGCTAAACCAAGGTACTTAAAACTATTACTTTTCACAATCTTTTTACCATTCTAAGATATAATCTTCTTTCAGTAACTCTATCTTTAAATGCGTATTCCAAATCATCTGTTGTAGTCCTACTAGGTTTTTTCTCCAGAGCTTGTCTCTACTGTTTTAGTGTCTGTTCTAAATCCCTTCCACTTTTTTCTGCCAACATTACATCATCAGCATCAGGAAATTTTACTATGTAATTTTGCTATTATTTGATTTAACACTAATGAGAATACGTATGGAATAAGCACTGAGCCCTGCAATCCTACTTTCACATGAAATTTATTAATCTCTCACACACCTTTCGTAACATTCCACAGAATTCTGGGAACTCTATCATATGCTTTCTCAAGATCAATAAATACCATATGAGCGTTTTTTTCTTTGTTACTGTATTTTTCCATCAACTGCCTTATAATGAAAATTGCATCTGTTGTTGATCTACCTTGCATAAAGCTCGATTAAAAATATAAAAACATCAAAAGAAACCAAATTTTTTACTTCTCATCGCACCCACGTACTTGTATTTTAAGCGCATCATCCATACACAGTTCAATATACGAAACAAGTAAGAGTCAAATACCTATTAAATTATCTAATTAACGATTTACTTTATTTAACAGTGATTACCCAACTGTGATTTAACAACCCGCAGACGGTCTTAACAGGACACGACCCAGAACCCTTCGTTAGTTAAGTGCTTCCAAGTCACACACATTCAACACAGACAGTCAATGATGTTATTAAAATTAATGGGCTTAAGGTTAATGAATACAAACACATGTTGTCTACCACCCTTGAAAAATAATGCTATACAACATGTCAACACGTCAAACGATTCAGACACTATCGGCGAATCTCGCTTTAATCAAACTAATTAACATATAAATTATTCATTACTTTACAAAATTGTGGAAGCCGAAGTACACTGAAAAAAAAATTAAATTGGATTTAAAACTAGTAGAAATATAATGGTAAAGGAGATACTTTTATGCGGATGATGACTGAGTTTGTTCGATTTACCTATCTATGGGCGTTGAGACATCCTATGTTTGACACAGGCCTCCGTCGCTCCTCGATTTTCTCTGAAAAGTTTGTCGTCCAGATATTCCCCTTTATATTTAACAGCATTATGTTGATAATTTGTCTTTCAATGGCCTTTTTTGTCTTGTCTATTTGCTCTATGTTGACTATAGACACTTATTAAAACTTAATACAAACTTATTTTAAGTAAATAATATGTATAGCACGCATGTCCAAAACGTAGTCGATTTAAAGTTCTCGCACTTGGGTAGTGCCACTTAAATATAGTTATCCTTGAATATTATAAACAAAGATTCTTCTTCTTAATCACTATTAAAATAGTACATTTTCCTTTTTTTCAATGTACTCATTTTGTGCCTTGACTATTGCTATTTTACATAAAACTTCTACTTATCGTAACTTAAGAAAGGTTGACATAATGCTTCGTCACCGCAGCTTATCCATTATATACGAAACAAATATTCAAAAAGAATCGATAAAATTCGCCGAACGTAACGAGGTAATTTTGTCCCAGAAGTCTGGAATATTTCAACCAGGGCCTGATTAATTTTGAATTCTATGGCGATCGACCAGTGGATCGCGATCAACCGTTTGGGCACCGCTGGTTTATATTGTTTGCAAGTTATATAACGATTGAAATATGGTTCCATATAATATTATAGTATATATTACCATATCTACAAACAGAACATAGGGCATGCATAAAGAAGTATAAAAACGTCGATTGTAATATTAGCCATTTTCTAATTCTTTTAGCCCATATAAGTTTGGCTCACATGTTTTGGTTTATTTCCTATAATACGAATGATGACAATATGCAAAGATCCAGCGGATCTACTGTATCTACATATTTAAATAAAATATATTTATAAATGAGGTATTTATTTTAACTAATATTACGGCACAACTTAAACAATCCTAAAATAATAGTCGATAAACAGTTTGTTATTAAATATTGCGGTGATTAGGAAATCAATTAAATTATAATTTTGTAAAGAGCAGATACTTTTTAGTTTTGTAACATTAACTGCTAATTGATGACAAAAAATAAGAACGATGAAAATGTGCACATATGCTTATACGCCTTAAAATAAAACGAGTTAAAGTTTTTTCTACAATTTGTCTATACAGAAGTGCATTTTAATTTAGTGGCTTAGTATGCAATTTAGGTTATCTTTCCTTCAAATAGATTAGATTAGGTGGTTGTTTATTTGTTTGCCAAGTAAACATTTCCTTGAATGAGAGTTTATTACTATTTTCACCAGTGGTGTAATCTGTAGAAGTAATAATTCGATAATGTTCTCAGATTTCAAATAAACTATAAAACTAAATAATAGAAACAATATAAATGTGTTTTTCAGAAAACCTATTCAATATGGCTACATCCTCCTATTTAGCTTAGATTTCATTCGTTTGACAAATGTTTATTTACATTTTTAAAATTTTTAAAACGAATATTGTGGTACAAACACAACTACGCTTAAATTATGCTTAGATTTAAAAATGAAGAACCGTATTCATGTACAGCACGCAAAAGTATTTTTATACTTAGAATGCAAAGGATCTATATTGTATTTTTTATTGTATAAGTTTTTTTCAAAATCGGCGTAACAGACTCCGATACGTGCTCGCTGTAATTACTGCGCCAAAAAACTGTGCAAACTTTGTCAACTGTGCAAAAAACAAGAATCAACTACTTTATTGAAATAATAAAAGGCATTGATCAAATTGAACAAAGTTTTAAAAAACTTAAAAAAAAAAGAATCACCATGTGTTATTTGACTTAAAACATTCCACCTTTCTGTCCATTTAATGCTGCCTTTTTCACATCTTAAAAGTATTTATTTGCAAAACTTGAAACCTTGGAAACTAAAGCTGTTTGTTATTTTAAAGAATTATTACTATTTAAATGGGAATAAGCCAGAATTAAAGGTTAAAGTACGTTTATTGACCTTTCAATTTCCACTTCGGAAATCGTTCTCAAAATACAAACAATGTTTAAATTAGAAAACTAATAAGTATTTTAGAAAAATTTAAACGCAGAATGAAAGATTTTATCGAGGGCCGAAAGTCCCTTAGAATAAACCAAAAAATTTTTGAGTGAAATATTTGAAATTAAAAATCACACTAAATTTTGTTTTCTTTTTCACCCCTGTAACTTATTAAAATAAACATTATAGAAGCTTTCAGGGACTTTCGGTCCTCGGCAATAATGTAATCTTTCATTCTGCGTTTAAATTTTTCAAAAATCCTTAGTAGTTTTCTCAGGATTCGAAAAAAAATGAATGCATTTAAAAAGAATTGGCCCGAAATTTTGCAGAAATATAATGCAGAGCAAAATCCAAGACGAGCGAAAACTAGAAAGACGCTAAATCTCGTGGCTACACAATCCCCCAAATGGTTTGGATGCAGTTCAATGGACGACCTAACCTCTGACGTCACAATAGCCGGGAATTTTAACAACCTTTCCAAACATTTCTAATTTGTGTGTATTTGTCCCATAAGAAGTTGGAAATATTGTTTTTTTTAATTGTTTAAAGAATAGGACTTTTGGTTATGAACATTCATTCTATGTGATTGGCGATAATTTAAATATTTTTTAACTTCGTAAATAAATTAAACGATTTCTAGATTTATTTTGAAATAACCTCGATAAAAACAACAACAAAATACCTTGAAATACAGTAAAAAATAATCAAAGTTTAATCAAACAATAACATAACCTTAAAATATGAACATTCATAGCAAATATCTTAATACTTTATATTCTTACCTCACAAATTTACGAACAACAAATAGTACCAATCACACAGAATGAATGTTCATAACCAAAAGTCCTTCTTTATTCTTCAATTAATTAAAAAAAAAAACAATATTTCCAACTTCTTATGGGACAAATACACACAAATTAGAACCGTTTGGAAATATTTTTAAAATTCCCGCCCATTGTGACGTCAGATTTAGGTAGGTCATTATACAATTCAATTTCCGATGAGAGCGCAACTTAAAGAAGAAGAATGTGTCCAAAAAAGGATGCAACCTATACTTAAATTCATGTGACTGTGTTCATTTATGCTTCTGATAAAAATAGAAATTACAGTTAATTAAAATTATATTTAAGATATAAATAAAGAGCGTAAAATGCAGATCAGTTGCTTTAATTTTAATATGTTCTCTTTTAAACGACCACTTCTTATTTACGACCACATTTTTATTCCGAGGATGGTCGCTATTGAAAGGATTTACTGGAAATATACATCGCATACGTCAACGTCAGTCGTTGTAGTTGTTGTTATTACTATAAACACTAAAGTAGAATTATGAATTTGTATACAAATTTTCGATTTTCTCGAAATGTTACCAAAACATGACTTTGATTTTGATCAGAATTGATTATTTACTTAAACATCGACTTTCAATATTCTGTGAAAATGTTGCGGATGCTGTTCATATGAGATTAAAATTATTTCTGCACTACCGTCGAGAATAACACATATTTCAGCCCATGGTAGTTATTTATATAATAAACTATTTCTCAAAGTTTTATGTCAATAAAAACAAAATTATAAATTTCTTGTACGAATAGGTACGAATAGCCGTTGCACGGCTTTCAAAGTATCGATTCCATCCTTTCGTCATTTAATGTGCAAAAGAATCAGTGAGAAAGGAATAGGTAAAAAAAAACTAGATAAAAACTATATGAAAACCCCGCTGTCTGTAATTTATCTTAGACTATTTTACATTTACCTCTGTCTCTAACAAATGGAGCCAATTTTACATCCTACTTCTTTATTGTCATTGGAAATGAGTTTAAGAAACTTTTGTTCGGGTATGACCCGTCTGCTCGATGTTTTGTATGTTAAAATATTCTAAACGTGAACTGTGTATGCCAACTTCTGCAAATTCGAGAGCTTTATCACCGCGACGAAGTTTGAAAAGAGTCCTAATTAGAGCAACGACAATACTTGCAGCATGTATGACAATAATACACTACTGTAGTTGTATGTGTACATATTTGAACGAGAGGTCGTATACAGCGTTTTGAGGTTTTAGTTTTAAAATTTATATTACAGTTGAGTGAATATTTAATATAATTTGGAATAACAGTAATTGAGACACGTTCATGTTAGTGAGATATACACTAATTAATAGAAAACAGAAACGTTTTTGGAAAAACTTTTCGAAAAGTGTTGTATGATTTGAATTATTAGCTTAACATTTATTTTTTAAATTTTATTTGAGACAATATATTTTATTAATTAATATTTAAATGGGAATAAGCCACAATTAAAGGTTAAAATACATTTATTGACGTTTCAATTTCCACTTCGGAAATCGTTCGGAAATATATTTTATTTTATAATACCTCAATGCTTTTCTTTACCACTTCTTTCCATTTGTCTCTTTCCTATGACTATTCCTTTTCAATTTCTTGCTTTCTTTACTATTTTTCATACGTTCTTTTCTAAATCTCATTATTGGTTTTTATTTACGTTAAATAAATTGCGAAGGACACAGTTTCGTAATTTGTTAAACAGGTTATTTGGTATACACAGTTGTGGCAATATCTATATATCACTATATATGTTCTTGTCGATTCATCTTGGCCAATTGTAACAGTTTTGGTTTTACCTGATGTTCATCAAAATCACATTGTATTTCTTTAACTAATCTATAACGTCTGATTTTAACCATCTAGCGAAAGTTGTTTATTGATGATTTTACTGTGGTATGGTACGTTATCCATGACAATCAAACATGGGTGTTCTAAAAAAGGAAGTAATTGTGTACTTATTCATTAGTAAATATTGTACTATTTATTTCACCGTGATAATCTGTAGTCAAGGATAAAATAATAAACTGGCGTCTGAAATAAAAATTTTTGCTGAACCGGCATGAACCAGATTAACGGCCAGTTTCACAATCAGTGGTTAACCCTAAGCCCCCTTTCAGACGAGGATACTGTATCCGAGATACTGTATGCGAGATACAGAATTTTCGATGGCGGCTGTATCGGATTCACGGGCATGCTCGTCAGTGTAAAAATAGTAGCAGTGCAGTGCGGTTATATTTTTGGATTATGGATGTAGAAGAGTGTGTTATGCTGTGCTAAACATATTAAATAAAAAGAAACTGAAAAGACGACGTAATTTGTGGGTTCATCCTATTTTAGAATTAAGAGAAACCAAGGGAACGTATAGTTTGCTGTATCAAGATTTATTGCAAGATCCATCGAAGTTTTTTAATTATTTTCGAATGTCTGTGAAGTCGTTTGAAGAACTTCATAAAATTTTGGAAATTCAATTGAGTAAAAAAGACACAACTATGCGTAGAGTTATTTCATCAAAAAACGGCTTTCTATGACTTTTTAAAGTTAAAGTCTATGACTTAAATTTAAAATAAATATGTGTACTTATCTCCAATTTGTAAATTGTTTACCTCGCCCTAAATAAAAAATGACCGTATTCCTTTCACAATAATGTAGTTTGATATTCGTTAAATAATCAAAATTCCAATTAGAAAACTTTTAAAACTAAACTGTATACGTATGAAACAAAATATTAAAATATTCTACTATGTATTTATAATAAATACACGTTTATTTCTTACCATATTCATTTTGCTGTACTGCAGTCATGGCCTCAAAATTGTCGCTTAGAATTTTCGACCCAGCACTGCTGCTTTTTATTTCTATTGCAGTAATCTGGCGATGCTGTATCCCATAGACAGGGATTTGATTGTACCAAACAAATAAATTTGTCGCTATCAAATACAGTACGCTCCATTATTTAACTATATTCAGAAAACACCGTCTTTCTTTCGTTGCTCATTCACAATTATTATTCGACAGAAAATCGCGCGTCTATGGAATGTGGTGCAAAAGTATTCGTGTCTGAAAGCGTTCATTTAACGTAATGTTTCTTCTGTATCTGGGATACGCATTCAGTCGTCGGCGACAGGAAAGTCCGAGATACTGAATTCGGTATCTCGCATACTGTATCTCTCGCGCGTCTCGTGTGAAAAGCTCCATTTGAGTCTATGTAATATCTGCATCTCGGATACGCGTATCTCGGATACAGTATCCTCGTCTGAAAGGGGGCTAAGAGTTAAGTAACCTTTACCCCTAGTTTCACTGACAGATGCCGTTTCACATTCACAGATTAGGTTATGGTCACTTAACCTTAGGTTTCGTTTTATTTTTATTATGTTGGTAAGAAATTATGGGCAATAATCAAATTTTTATGAAATATTGTCAGTAAATATTATGGACATTGACCAGTATAGATGAGTTATGACCAGTATAGACACATTGGTCACGTTTGATCGAAAACAATAAATATACAAATATTATTCTCATTTTCAAGTTCTCTTCTAGTGTGGTAGTTTGTTCTAAGTAGTGGTTGTTTGTTCTTCCACGTTAAAATTAAAATTATAAAATGGAACCCACAAAAATGTTCAAGAGATCTATCTTTAGAGATGTATCTTCAATTTGCTCCAAAATATTTTCAACTGTGTTCTTTGAGAATCTAAACCGACAGAATTTAAAATCTTCATGGTCTAGTTCTTCAAAATGATTTGTTCTGTGCCTAATAATTCTTGGTCTGCCAGCTTCCCCATCACTGCTAAAATCATTTACATCATATAAATCCATATCTGATTAATTAATAATTTACGTATCTGTCTACACTCTGTCAATTTCAACAAAACGAAATTCGAAATTAGGTTAGGATATCCTGTTCAAGCTCTAAACCACCGCTTTTACTTTGGGTTAAAAATTTTTTAGGTTATCCACAACCGGAGCTGTTGCCCTTATATTGTGAAACCTATATTTCAGGGTAACCGCTGGTTATCTCTTCACCGCAAGGTAACATTACTTTGTAAAACCTGCCGTTAGTCTTTTTCCATCATAACCACCTGGTTTACTACTTATACTTTTGCTGTTGTCATCTTGCAACAACATCATTTTGTTTCCCCTAGAAAAAATCCACGTTTCGTCCAACTTCGTGTGAATATGTACTATATCTGTTTTCCATGTATTTACGTAAGAAACACGCTCGTTGTGCTGCTATATGAGTTCTTTCAATAAAGCTCTTGGGATAATGATTCTTCTTCTTCGCGTGCCATATCAGAATTATCCGACCTTGGCGATCACCATTGCGAAGGCTTCTCGATCTTCTGCAATATGGAATAATTGTCTTGCATTTGATATCTGTGTCCATCCACGAATGTTTTTTAACCAAGAAACTTGTTTTCTTCCTACAACTCTACGGCCCTCTATTTTGCCTTTAAGGATCAGTTGTAATATTTTATATCGACTTCCCCTTACTATATGTCCTAGGTAAGACATTTTCCGATGTTTAACAGTCTTTAGCAGTTCTCTATCTTTGTTCACGCTCCTTAGTACTTCATTAGTTTTCTTTGCTGTCCAAAGTATCTTTAGCATTCGTCTATGAACCCACATTTCCAATGCTTCAATTTTGTTCATGATCGATACTTTTAGCGTCCACACCTCTGCACTATACAAAAGTACGGAACAAATATAACACTTAACCATTCTTTGTCTTAGATCTAAACTGAGATGATTATTGCAATGAAATGACTTCATTTTCATGACTAATTTGTTGAACAAAAGTCCGTTTAATTCTACCAATGGTAGTTATTTAAAAATCTTGTTTTACAATTTTAATATAACAAATCTTGCAAAAAGCAAACATTCAAAGAGGGTTTAAATAGCATCAATAAAGTCAGATTTCAATGCGGTGTATACAAAGACAAAACACTGACGAATAGAACAAAGACTAAGCAATTATTACATCGCTTTTGCATTTATCTGATTAAAACCAGGAAAACATGTTCTGGTTTCTGGTAAACATGAAAGTTTAATCGTATACAACAGAGTTTTTATTTTATGACACTTATTTTATGACGGCAATTTTGTATTATGATGTTACTTAATAGTTATTTAACCAACAAGTGTATTAATAAGGGCGATTAACAATTGAGATATATTAACGCGCGAGCGAAGCGAGTGCGTTAATGTTCGAGATTGTTAATCGCCATTTTAATTCATGAGTATAAAGATATCTTAGTTTAAATATTTATTTACTTAACGATATACAACAATTTTTTCAGCTTTCATTGACTTTATTCAAAGTTTCCTTAGTGGTAGTTTTATTATAGTAAATATTAATATTCGAAATGGTACAATTACTAAAATTAAAGGAAGATATTGATAAATAATTATCTGCTGTATAGCATTTTGACAAATTTATATTTAAGTCTTCTTGGACCTCTGTAAATTCTGTGATAGAAGAAGTTAAATTCTGGTGGAGTTAAATTAAACTCTTCGTCAATATCCATCCTTTGATTTTTCAAATACACAGAATTTTAAACAATAAAGTAAATAATGACATATAATGACAGATAGTACTAACATCGGCTACTTCATTTTAAATTAATTTTTTAGTGGGTTTATAAATAGGTATATGTTTGGTTGCCTACACCACAGGTCACTGCCAATCTCAGAGCCTTTAATTAATTTATGCAAGCAATGTATGTTGTGTTGCCTATAATAAAATCGTTCATTAATAGAAAATCATTCATTAATGGGGGTCATTAATCAATGATTTTGAGGGTGTTAAAATTGATCATAAATGGACGGTCAACGGAAAAAACAATTTAATTAATTTAAAGTTTAGTTAATATACAAATTATGAAAAATTTATAAACATGAAATTTATAATGAGAATTAATAAATACCGAATAAATGTAAACCCGATAATAAAACCGGAGCCCGATTGGAAGAAGAAAGAGAGGAAGACCCCGAAGGTCATTCAGAGATGAAATCGACGAGGCTATGGAGAAAAGAACCCTGCGAGATGGAGACTGGAATGACAGGGAAAATTGGAGAAAACGGTTGAGTGAAGGAAGACAGTGAAAACTGTGGAAATCCTTAGTAGTAGTATAAATGTAAACGAAAAGGGTAACTGGTTTATTTTTATTTAAGTATTTTATTAACTCATTAACGCCCAAATTATTTTTATTTGTTTAAATTTTAAAATTATACGTAAACATAATCAATAAGTCAATAATGTTTGTTTCTGAATGTTGTCTGGTTAAGCAGTAATCAATTACATATTTTATACCTTTTGTTCTTTGTTTCCACTTATATTTGTGGATTACTGTAAGTTTAAAATATCCATTTTGTATTTTTATTAATTGCTGTTTACATTCCGATAACACGTGTGCTGTTGTCATTAACCTTGTCTTCTCCGTGTTCTCCTATCACTGAACTTCACTTTTTTCTTCCAACTTATTCATTAAAGTCACTGAGTAAGAATTTAAATCTCTTGATTTTATTAGTTCTTCAAAGAATTTTTGGTTTGACGACCACAGAGGCATTACCAATTTAAGGAAATACGTGCCCCTTCCCATAACAGTTGGCCCACCTTTGTAATTTGCAGTTTCAGTCGATTACCACAAACAAATTATACTCTGCATGTTTTTATAAGTTCCCATATTAATTAATATGGCATTTTTATTAATATTTATTAAAAACATTACCCTTATGGTTTCTTATTTATTTTCAACAATAAAAAAAATTTCACTAAACCCTCGTTATGCATTCACTTATGTCAACATACAATGATTTTTTCATAATTACGTTAAATTTTGTATCTTTGGAAAAATGACATCAAAACAATAATATTGTAAGTCAATGTCAAATATATTTTGTAGTATTGTACACTTCCCGTCATATAAAACTGGTACACTTTTTTTTCCCAATGTAAACCTGGGTTCAGACTGGATACAGTGGTTCGTGAATTAATTCGCTGTTGCCATCACAGATAACGGAATTGCACTAAATCTAATTAAAAAAAAATAAAGTTATTATTAGATAGGTATTATTTTTATCATTAACAATAAAAAACCGTATTTAATAAATTTAATAACCAGAGATAGGGTTCAGCTAATATCCAAAATATTTGAAGGATCTTTAAACCTAGATTATTGGCACAGGGAACATTGGAATGCATCTGCTGTACCTAATTTTGTACTTCAATTACCTACCGAACACGAACTGTATTTTGTATCAATAAGTTTAGTCACAGGCCAACTACCAAAATTAATTTATTATTTATTATATGAACGATAACATTAACAAAAACTAACATTATACTTTATCCTACGTAGATTATAAAGTGACAGATCCAATACCTCACTGTAATGTTTTATTATAATAATTTAAAGTTATGTCTAGATTGATTTTATCTATCACTATATTTGAATTGAAATATTTTCATAAATTATAATAAAACACAAATCAAGGCATGAGTACTTAATTGAGATAATGAAAAATTACAAAATTAATATGAGAATTTTTTAGGGTGCATGTTTAAACAAATTTAATGTGACTGACTGATCGAGAATGCTCGATGTTTTAGTTTTTAGAATACTCAAAACTGGCGGTCTGTCACACAGCCCTGCTTTTAGCTGATTTCATATAATATTTTCGTTGAACTGGCAACAGTGCCCTAGAAATTAGAATGACACATGTGACAAGATCAACTTACACAACTTGAAAAACATGATTTTCGGTAATAAGAGTTGTACCAGTTTTTTATGACGCGAACGGTACATGCCCGGGTATCTCTTATGGGAGTGACAGTCCTCTGAAATTTGTATTTCCTAAGGACACCAGAGGGCGTAGCATTCATAGCAAAGCTTCGTGACTGCGCAATACCGCAACCAACAAAACAAGTACGCCATTTTTATTGTGGTTTCGACACAGTGTTTCGAGTTGTATTATTTGCGATTAAATAATTGTTTGCTTTTTTGCCATCATATTTAAATAATTACGGTTTTTAACTGTTGCGTTAATGGTTGTAATAATTACAATAAGGATGCTCAAATGGATATTTTTCCAAAAGATAGGGCGGTAAGTAGAAAATGCTGATATAAGATTTTATTTATTTTTTAATAATTGCCTTAAAATGTCCGATGTTGTCCCAAACTTCTTTCTTTCACGTTATGATGTGTATTAGAATTGTTGCCGATATAGAATTAGGTAAAAGTTTTTTAGGAATTAAAATTATCGCCATTAAAAATGTGGCAATTCTTCAATGTTTCAAGAACTTTTTCTACAAAACTTTTGTTTATTTGTCCTTTTGTAAAGCACCTCTAGAAATATACTATGTAACATTATTTCACAGAAAATATTAAAAACAAACTATTTATTTTTTAGCTTTATGATATTTGGATTAACAAAGCATAGAAGACTTGCACAATTCATTTTGGACCAGAAGCCCGCTATGTTGGATTGAGATATAAGTCCACCTTGAAATGTGATGCTATTCCTTCTCTGTTTCTGTGTTGTAATTTATAGAAACTACAGAATAGCCACTGTTTAACCAACTACATTAAAATACATGTAATTAATGTTTATATAAAAACGTAAAAAAGAAAATAAAGTAGAAAAAGAACCAACGTTTGTTTTATTTTTGTAATCCAACCCTCAATATTAATCTTTATATTTGAAGAATTACGAGAAGATTTTTTAAAAAGATGTTGCTTTCCTAAGGCCGCCAGATGGCGCATTGTCCAGAAATAACCTACACAGTTTCCTATCTATTCAGTAATATATATTCTTTATCTATGGTATTGTAAAGCTTTTTGCCGTTTGTGGATTATATAATGGCTCGAGGTAAAGTTATCGATGAGAAAATTTGTTCAGATTGTAGATTTTTTAATTCTGAAAAATGCAATTATTACAAAACCTAGAAATGTACGAAAAACTAAAATAACCAAAGCAGATCGAAGGGTAATAAGACGAATTATAGTGAAAAAAAAATCGGTTGCCTGTAAAGTCGGTTTTACGGGCGAAGATTTTACGTGACAACGTCTTTTTCTCGGTAGAATATTTATTGATATGAATATTATTAAATTGCACAATATGAACAAGGAATTGAATGAAAATAAGAATTGCACAAATTTTAACTATAGAAATATATTTTGTTTACTAAAACATTGTACATGTAAACTTAAACTTAACTAATTTCTATTTGAGTGATTTTGTTGAGGATAGGACGATGATAGGAGAAATATGAAATGAAAGGAAGTGTTTCTGCTGTAATGTGTCTTAAACGCCAAGAACGCTCGAGAAAGACAGAGACACAAGCACGCACCGATTCAACGCGCCTAATTCTCTAGTGCTGCGCGCGCAGCGGACCGATCATGTTTGAGTGGGAGAGAGACGCAAGGCATTCGCCGGTCCGGCGGGCCTCTCTCTCGTTCGGTGACTCACTGTAACAGACGTGAGCGGGCGTTACACTTTTTCATGAATGACTCCGAGCCAAAACCTAATTTAAGACGTTGTCACGTCAAAATCGACGAGCAAATTATATGGAGTCAAGCGTTTTATGGAGTGATGTTATTGGAAGATATGTTTCTAGATCAAAATGTCACCAAGAGGCCCACAAATTAATATTTGGTACTTACAAAGTAAATGTTATAGTTGAAAAAATTAGTATGAATTGTTTTTAATAAATTTCATTTTATTTTCCGCTAAGGAAAAGCCACTTTTGACATTACAACAAAAGAAAAATAGACTAAGATGGTCAAAAGAGCATAAATATTGGACTCAGTCGCAATGGGAATACAATGGAGTGACGAGTCCGGATTTGAAGTGTGTGTTGAAGACAGTAGGAGTCGCGTCATTCTCAGGAAAAATGAAGCTTTCCATCCCGATTGTCTGAAGAGAAAAGTCAAATTTCCTGCATCTGTCATGATCTGGGGCAGGATGTCGTCTAAAGGTGTGGGAAAGTTACATTTTATCGATGGGATTGTAAACACGGACAAATATTTGAATATTTTAGAAAAATCTCTTTTACCGATTATGGAACACCGTTTAACATCAGCGGAAGATTTTGTCTTCCAATAGGACGTCGTAGGTTGTCATATATCAAAAAAGAGTTTAAAATGGATTGAAGACCACGGCATACCACTTCTGGAATGGGTTTCTATAGAGACTTTGTGGCGCGAAATAAAAAAAGATTTAAGAAAACATCCTGCCAGATCCGTCAACGAATTGAAGAAAAAATTGCAAGAAATATAAGATTCGTTTACATTAGAATTTTGTCAGAATTTGGTACAAACTATGCCTCGAAGAATTATGGATGTCATTAAAAATAAAGGGAATGTAATTCAAAGTGGTAAACTTTCACATTTTTTTTGTTAATATAACATATTCTTTGCATTTTTTAAATTTATTATTATTATGTTAAGTAAATAGTTTTCATTGCGTTATAGAATATTTTCTATAATTAGGAAAATCAAAAATACTTTTCGATGCATTAAGACTTCGAAAATGTACGCTATTCTTTTATTTTTGTTCTCTAAAATTTAATTTTCTTATCAATCTAATGTTGGGCCAACTGATATGGGAAGGAGCTCGTATACCTACCTACTATTACCAGGTCTTGTCCTTGTAGTTTTAATTCCATTGTGATTTGTCCCTCGTTTACTGCAGCACACCAGTTTTTTATATTCTTTATATATTTTTTTCTGATAGATATAGAACCTTTAGCTTCTGCTCGATTTTTTTTCTTGACTCCACTACCTATATAAAAGAACATAGTCTTCCTTTACTTCGTTTCCTTCACCCTTCTTCTTTGTCTCACTAATTACTACGATATCCATGTTTATGTTAATAGTTTTCTAAATTCTTCAGCATCCTGTGATCTTTTTCCTTCAACGTTCCAACAACAAATTTGTAATGTTCGTCTTGAATTGATTTAAGTCTATATCTGGGTCGATATCGAATTTTTTGCAATTTGAATTTTTTCCAGAGATTGGGAAGGAAACCGTATATAGTAAAGAAATAAAAACTGGATATAACAAATTAAATGAAAATACAAATTATTGCCGTATATAAAATTCTCTTTTAGAATTTATTAAGCTTTTATTAGAATTTTATAAAAATCTGTTTTATGTTTAAGTTTATAAATGGACATTAAAATGGATGAAACTATTGAGATAGACACTATGTTTGGTGCGACCCAAAAACGTCGAAATTTATACTGCAATAAATGAAAGAACAAGTTTTAATTTGGTGTTATTGAAGCAATTTGGGGCATCTCCAAACAGTTTGGCACTGTCCTATGTAAATTTAATGCTGAATACATTCACTTTACACCCGAAATCAAGATATACGTTGGAGCTCGGCCCCTTATTCACCAGTTACGTCTCCTACTCCCACCAGACAATGAATACCGAATACATTTTTGTTAAATACAGAACCGTATTTATCCTAAAAGTAGTCCAGAGTATAACAAATATTCCGAAAATATTTTTTTCTGTTTTCCACCGTTGCGTGCCTTCTATGGCACGCAGAATATTAATTTTGTTTTTCAAGCTGGAATAGGTGGAGAAAATAATAAGAACTCGTTTACTTTACCCCTCCAGAAAAATCGAAAAATCCCGAAAAAATAAATTGATTAATTTTTTCCATAAAAAGTTATTGAATTTTTCTATTATTTCGTAAGAAATATTTAAATTTTAAATAATTAATGTACACTATTTATAGAAATATATAATATAAATTATAAATTAATAATCCAAACCGACTCTCCCGATTAATTCGGTTTCACTACCTATACTATAAAATATATGGCCTGATTTTAGTGTTGTTAGGTTTTCTTTATGTCGCCTTACTTCACTGACTCCAATTATATCCCATTTTACTTTTGACATCTCGATTTCCATTTCGGTGACTTTTTCTTTAGATAATATTGTTGTGGCACTGTAGGTACAGATAAAGAGTGTTAAAGGTTTTTTCGTCTTTCGCGTCTCCCCCAGAATCCTTGGAACAGACTGATAAATCAGTGTTAGACTTTCGATTTCTCGCTATACTCACCTGGGGTACATCCGTTTTTGTTTTAAAATCTGACATTTGTTGGGAGGTATTTGTATTAAAACACCACGCTGGCAAGTCGGGTTGGTGAGTTTTTAAGTTCAGTCGCTCATCGCTTGTACCGCCGCTGTTTGAAGCCGGCAGCTCCGGGTCATACGCTTCTAGGTTTGTGATCTTATACTATCTCTAAAATCAGGGGTTGCCAACTCCGCCATCTTCGCCGTACCTAAAATATTCTTCGACGCCTTGGATGCCGTTTTGGACTTCATACGGGACCCTGGACAAGGGACCCTTAACAGTTGCTAGCTTTCCAGGTGAAGAAGCTCCTGGAATCTGCTGAGGCAGGGATTGATTCACTTTCCCTGATAGGACTATTAAATAGAATCCAAGGGACTCCAAAGGAGTACCTACCCGCTACCTCTCTTTTTCCTTTACTAGCCTAAATATATATTCAAAATTTAAACGAAGCTTTATGTATGAATCAAAAGAAAACAAATGCGACTGGATCAAAAATTCACATTAGTCAACTAAATAATTGCATTTTCAATATTCATCTTGCAAAATGAAACAAATATTCATAATTTAGTTGTTAATTTTTGCAATACATTATTGGCTCTAATTTCTAATTCAATAATTATGTATTCGTTACTGAAAATGTTTAATTAAATATTCTTAATATTAATTTTAATTTTATTATTTGTATGGGGCTGTACAGAAAATATTGTATGCAACACATGCATAAAGACAATTATTTTACTTATGGAATATCCGCAACAAATGCGGTCAATCTTTCCTTTCACAACTATAAAAATACAAACTTTAGACGCAAATAATAAAAGTGTTTATCCTAGCTTTGTTGAATACTGAGATAACTATAAAATAGTCTTAACGTTTACACCCGTTCTTTTTAGTTTTCTAACATTTCAGTACACTGTCTAATATGTCTAAGGAAAGTTATCTCATACTTGTTGGAAAGACCATTTTCATTAATTTGTCCGTCTATTGAGTTATAAAACTTGGTTCCATTTTCCTTTTACTATCTTCTTAATGTCTCGCTTTTATTATTGAACTACCGCTATAACTGAGGTTATGTGTAACCTGATCCGTAATATCCTTCTTAATTACGTAGCGAATAGCACTTTCTCCTTCTTAGTCCCCTTTGTGCGTTACTATTTGTACCGCAATTCTAATACGGAATATGCTGTGTTTTTATTCTTAATAGGTATGTCCCTAAACAGATATCTTCTAACGAAGAAATAAAAATAATTGTGAGTGTATATATTATGTTGTTAGATTTACCATTTTCTGATATAATTGGTCACTTTGTTTTTTTTTTTTTAAATACAACACCCAGTATATATTATCTTATTCAAATCTCCACTGTAGTACCAGTTCAACGTTTCACTACTTTCGATTTTATATAGTCAGGAACATCTTAAAAAGATAAAACAACAGCCTAAAAACGCCTAATTCTTTGAATAAATTTTTTGATTACAACTATGTGTACAGAGTGTTGTATTTAAAATGCTACTAATGATATCAGAAAAAATGGTAAATCTGGCAACATTGCAAGCATCAAATTTGAAATGTGCATATTGCAGAATCTGTTCAAAATTCAGAACAAACGATCACCTACAACAGTAAAAACCTTAATAGAAAAATCGATAGAATATAACAGATCACTGGTACTTATCTTCGTAGACTTTCTCAAAGCCTTCGATACCGTGGAATTAGAAAGCATTATAACTACTCTGAACAATAGTAGATAGACTACCGACTTACAAAGTTAGTACAAACATTGTGCCAAAACGCCACAATGCGTGTAAAACTACATGATACCACCAGAGAAATTCATATAAAGCGAGGTGTGAGACAGGGCGACACTCTCTCATCTAAATTATTTATAGCGGTCCTCGAATACGCCTTTAAAATGCTAAAGTGGGAAAAAAGAGAAATAAAAATAGACGGGGAAATGCTTAATGGCTTTGGATAACTTGATCCATTCTGCCACGATAATGTATTTGACTACTTGAATTTGTTATTGATGTATTAACCTATTGCATTTGTTAACAAAATAGTACTTCGCATAGAGGTAAATTAAAAATATAATGTAAACATCAGTTTCACAAGAATCAGTAGATTGACAAGAAACCATACTTTCATTCCTTCCATTCAAGGCCCTAACCAACTTAAAGTGAGTATTTAGAACCAACAAGGAATTACATAATATAGAGATACTTTTCAAGGTGCCTTTCATAGCGACTTTATTACAACACAAGACAGGCAACGGCTAAGAGATAAATATATAACATAAGGATAGACAGTGGGAACAATGCTAGATTTATACATTCACATTACTCATTCCACCCTAATTTTTCTTTTAGTCCTTTTTAAATATTCCCAAAAAATTTGGTTCAGCCTAATATTATGACGAGATATATATAAAATAGAAGATTGACACTGAGGAAGAGGTATTTGTTCTTTTATCAGACTTTCCAATAGATACTTAATAGCAGCATCATTATATATGCAAACGAACATACCATGATTTATATCGTCAGTGTTACCATTATAATCGCAAAGTTTTGTTTTACTTAAATTAAATCTATGAAGATAGGCTTTCACAGTAGCATAATTAACAAGGCATCTAACAAACACTGAATATACTCTTCTATTGAGAATCTATTGTTTTTGATTGGCATTCTACCGAAAATGCGTTCTTAGAGAAAAACATTTGTTAACATCTGTTTTATTAAAAAATGATTATCTTTTATCGTTTATAAATTAGGAATTTTCAACAATCGACCGAATAGAACAGAACAACTTAGAACGAGATTCTATAGCATACACAATGAATAATGCGAGAAAAATAACAATGTCATATATAAAAGGATTATTAGAAAAACTAACAATGAACAAAGAATTGTATTTATAAAATACCTTGTCAATTCGATCAGTTTTATTTAGGTGAAACATCAAGGCCATTAAATGTTAGAATAAGTCAACATCAATCTGATATCTATTTTATTAAAAATAGAGAATTTAGTAGATCTCAAATATGTAAACATCCATGAGAAAATGAACATAGGGTTCAATGAATTGATTCAAGTATAGTCCGAAAAGAAACAGATGGTAAATAAAAATCAAAGAAGCGGCTCTAATTATGCTAAATGAGACCAATTGTGTCGCAAATTCCTCGGCAGAATGCAGTAGGATCTGATTACCCATATTAAAAGAAGAAGTTAATAAAAGGAAAATACCACTAGTAGTAAGTCAGTAACATATCGAGGATACACCATTTATGTTTTTTAAATAACAAACATATAACATCAAAATTTGGTGTTTATTGAGAGTAAACTAAATGTAAGACCAAATACTTACCATGTCAGGATAGTATTATGAGGTTTTTTTCCTGGTTTTTTCCTCATGATTTACGATGGAATCACTAACAGGAGAATTTTACTGTCGTCATGGCATGTGGCTGTCTTTTTAAAGACGAATTACATGCTATGATTTTTTCTAACTGATATTTTAAAGTTAAAGTTGATTTCATGTAATCGAAAGAAATACACTGTACTCATACACAATGAACCATCTTACAATAAAGTCGTCCCAGGAAAGCAACTCAGCAATATTGGCAATATCATTTTGAAGTCTTCACCTTAAAAATTTATAATATATGTCTAAATTGGCAATATAAATGAGTCAGATAAAATTAAAATAGAAGAATTTTTCACCAAGTAACAAAAAACAAAATTTGTTTAATTTATTAATTTTTGTATTTTGAGAGCGATTTCTGAAGTGAAAATTAAAATGTCAATATAAATAATATAAAAAAACATTGATAACCAATTAAACTATTAAACAATTTAAAATTGAACAATTAAATAAATAAAATTAAATTTTATCATTTACAAATGCCTTTCGATTTGTAAACTCTTCTGTCTTCTAACCACACTTAATTTGTGGTTTATTCCCAACGGAATACACGATAATATATTACTTGTTCCAAACGAATAACATCTTTAAAAGATTAACTAAGATGATTAAACATTAAGAATTAATGAACAGAATCATTTTTACTTTATTTTATATTCCAAAAGCAAACCGTTCCGATTCTGCGACCAACATTTCATGAAAAAGCACCCTCAAACTTCAAACATTCCCATGCTTTCAATTCTTCCATTCGAATATTATTTCCTCCTTCCCAAGAAACGTTTCCGGAAAAAGATAGGAATGGGACCGGAGAAAATTGCGTTATGATAATTTCTCCAGAGTAATATTTAATTTTTTGTTTCATGCTTGAGTTGCTTAAAAATTTTAATATTGCTGGGGGTATGTATTTAACTTACAACTCTCTTCGTTCTCTATTTTGAGTGTTTTAGGCAGATTTTATTTGAATATCCAGAAAACAATAAGTTAACGTATTATTATACACGTATTTATAAATAAGAATATGATGAACTTTTACCAGAGAGAAATAATGAGGATAAAAAACAATAATATCCTGTGAAAATAAATGTGGAATTTATATTACTCAAATTTACAATGCTAGTAACAACGTATTTACGATCATCTGGACCTCAGGAAAATGAAGATTTAAACGAAGATCCAAAATTTAACCTTGAAAGCCCATAATAGGGGGAGTTGCCAATATTGTACCACTTAACATATTTTTTTAATTAATTTTTTTAATTTGAATAATATACGTCATAGTTATGTATTAGGATAAATATTAAACATCTACACACACATAGTAATTTTGATTTATGATAACTTAATATCATTAATTTTACTGTTAAAAAATTACCTGGACCTCAGGGGTAAACTATCGTATGTAACATTTTGCTAATTTTACAGTAGAGCCGATTTAAGTTTTTTTAACTATTTATGAGGCAACTGACGAATTAGTTATTCTTCTTTAAAATCATTTTGATAGTAAGATAATATTTTATTGTCTACCACTACTGAAAAAAATATTCTTATAATATTTCAGTTTACCGTTAAGGGATGGGAGCACTATGGGATAGTTTACCCTTAAAAAAAATTACCTTTTACCAAATACGTTCGCATAAAATAAATGGGGAAAGACGGTATACCATTGAATATTTCACAGGTTTCATAAGGTTATATCATACAAAATAAGTAAGAATTGAAACAACTATATTATTTTATAAGAAATATAAAAACTAAAATTCAGTATTAAGTATTGTTTAATAAACATTCACTAATATCGTCCACACCAGTATTATTGCTCTTTTTCCTCAGAATATTCAGCGATGTTATTTCCATGTGGTATATTCTTGTAGAAATGATGAAAACATGGAGGGATCCACTGCAAACTTGTCTGTAGGTCATTAAACTTTTTAGATCATATGGGCCGTAATTTTTTACTTACAGGATGAATATCTGTTGGCCAGTTCGTTCTTGTAAAAGAGAGTCCCCGGATCTGACGATCGTACTTGCGGATGAACAACTTCACTAATGAGAAAATCTTTATGATTAGAATTTTTTTTTCTGTTTATTAAAGGAGCAGCATTGTTGACGAACAGTGATTTAATATTTTTAAAATCTTCTAACCTCATATCGTATACTTCAATTACATCTTTAAATTTACACTGTCTGACAAATTGCTGCCAGACCCAGGGAACCATCATGGTGTTTGTTTTATCAATTTTCTTTTTGGCTCTCTCTATTACAGAATGGACTCCGTCAGTCTTCATATGAGTGTGTCCGTTTAATAAAAATTTGTGATTTATATATTATAAGGTTGGGACACAGCGAATAAGCCACATATACATAGCAACTATGGTGAAGTTTCTATTTTGGCCTGTACAATTATCTGACCATATCGTAAGTTCCTTTATATTTGAATTCAAGTTAGCTAATGCCCACCTGAAAATGCACGAAGAAATTTTACAGGCTCCACGGATCCCAACTGTTTCATCCTACATTGCACAATGACTTTTTCCTTCTGTTGCGTTAAATATCGTGAGGTTTAATGTCCACAATTCTCTTAAATAAAACGACTGAGTATTTGTCAGCAATGGGGTTGGTAAACATTTTTGTAAGTCAACCATTATGGTAATTTTCTTTGAATCAATTTCCTTAGATATCAGTTCTTTTTAGAGTATATCGGAGACTGGCTTCAGTAAAATGTTCATCGTATTGTATTTGGATGACTTGGTTTTCGCCTTTGTCCTCAGTAGTTTTAATTTTGATATTAAAATGATCACATGTGTCGCATGTATCATTGGACGGTTGTTTGAAGGATAGATATTAAAAATTAAAATTTTTTCGTATAACCATTTTTTCGCAATAATCCCATTAGTGCTTTTGCAACACCAAATAGTGCTTTTCGGTCCTCTCTCGGCTATAATGACTCTCTACTGTTGTAAATGAGCTTATGTGTGACCGTACTCCTTGGTAAACAATTTCGTTAATTTTATTTGCTGGTGGTTTCTTTCCTCTATTATTCGGTTCAACTATTTCTATATCCGTTATGTTTGCTAAAGCGGTTCTCAGAAACATATCTAATATGCAGAGTGTATTTAAGAAGAAATGTTTGCAGACCGGTATTTTAGTATCTCTTATAACAAAAAAATAAGATAACGTTACATTTCTCCTTGGAGCATTTAGGTTTGTCGCCAACTTTAAGACACTGGTTTTCTTTCAATATTGTTGGATACAAGTTTCCGTTTAAAATTATCAGAATTTTCTGCCTATCATCATGGGAAATTCTTTCACTTTTTTTTGCATGATGGCAGACACGGTGGCTTTATTGCTTTTGCTGCTATTAATGTTCCTTTTTTTGAAACATATTCTTTTCCTGCTAGCTTATTTTTTTTCTAATGTTGCACTTCCAACTGCCAAGATCACGCACTCGTTTCTTTCCCCTTTATTTTAATGGTACATTTGATGCGGTAGATGTATTATTTGTCAGGTTATCCTCCAGAGAAGCAGCATCTGCACCAGATGAATCTGCAGATTCTTTATTCATCTCATAATCGGGATCTTGGTCTGAATCATTAACATCCGAATTTATGAAATCATTGCTCCTAATATCAGTCGATTCTTCAGTCATAGAGTTGTTCAATTCTGGCAATATATTCAATACATTGTCCTCATTTTCACTAGATGCTGTGTCTTCTCTAACAGTCTGTAACAAAACATATTTATGCATTTTCCTTTAATAAATACAAATTTTATTTTATTTGCCATCAGCGCATAAAAACATTATAAATATGTGTTAGAAATAATTTTATATAATTTCATACCAGGCTTATTATGAAAACAGTGATCACACAAATGAGATGACCTGTAATCATATAGGTAACTCAAAGGAATAGTTTACAACCAAATTTTATAATGATTTGTAACAAAATATAAATATTTTTATTCAGGCAATTTGCGAAACATTACCAAACATAAGTAAAATATTTTTGCTTAAAAGAGTAAATTTCTTAATACTCGAGAATTAGAACGAGTTGTAATTCAATATCTAATAAATTGTTTATTTATAGAACTCAGCAAGAAAGACAAATTCCTAATAGGAATGTTATTTTTGTATATTACCCGTAGTAACCCATATAGAGGGATCAGTGTATGGTAAAATAGTGGAGCACCAATTCTCAAATCATTGTTCAATCGCATACGCTTAAATATAAATATAGGTGGAACGTAAATTCCTGAAGCACTTGTACAGCAAACAACTGTCGTGTCGACTCCACGTTCTCCACTGGATACTGAACCAACTTGCCTTTTACCTTTTTGTGCTAGAATCTCTTGGCATTTGTTCTACACAGTGCTGACACCCATTTCGTCAACGTTAAATATGCCAGTTGCATCAATATTACTCTTATCAACAATTTTTTCCAGGTCCATTTGAGGTTCTTTATTAAAATTATGTGGTATTTGATTTCTCTCGACGATTTGAAATGCACGCCGTCGAACATCATTGATCGTGAGGTCAAACACCAACGTCTCCAGTTTTAAAATGTGATCAACTAGCTCCTTCTCCATTGCTGTTGGTAACACATTGTGTTATTTATTTAATTTTGAAAATAAGTAGGTTTTAAATACCCAATGGTATCTAAAATTGTACCTGTACAATATAGGCAACTCGGCGTGGTATAATAATATAGGAAATTTGCATTTTATGTAAATAAACTGCGAGTCCTAATCTAAAAATGGTTGCGGCAAAGGGAAACTCAGTTTTATACAACTAAATATATATTTATGTATCAAAATGATTTGCACATACCTTTACAGATGCTGTAAATTTACGTATGGACCTATAAAACTATACTGAAACACCATGAAATACAAAAAATTGATAAAACAAAATCGACAAACGTAAAAGGTGTAAAATGTCAGCACTTAACTCTAGGTAGGAACTAGTTCCACTAAACGAGATAAGAGTGCTCTGGCTTCCTCATAAAGGATAAATACAGTGGAGGTACAATATTGGCGCCGGTGCAATTTTGGCTACTTTCCTCTATATATTTTATAGTAAGAGAAAACTTTTAACTGACTCAGCCTAAATAAGATGTGGGAAATTATGACTGACATCCGTTACTGTCCAGATATAATTAAGGCAATAAAAAAGCGGTACTACCGGAGAAAACCTGTAATAAACAGTGGAGAGAAATACACCTCAGACCTATTTGAAGTATTATAAACTCTCCTTGTAGGGAAATGTCAGAAATTTTATTAGATATAGAAACCTTTGTAACTATACTGACTTAAGCTCAGATTATAGGCAAAATGTTTTTTATACTTTACCTATTCTAGGTATTTTTTGCACTTTTTGCCTTTTTTTCTAAATTCCGTCTATTTGTGCCTTTTTTTAAAATTGTTTGTTACTACTTACGATAATATTTATAGTAATATTACTAAACCTTCGTACAATAAAATTTTGGGTCAATAATAAAATATCAACGGTTTGTTTATAATAGATTTTTAGGAAAATATACTTGATCGAGAGTTGAGGCTTAACTATTGGGAAATCCCTAACCTTTTTCTCTTATTTAATAAACAATTATCAGTTGTACAGTTGGTTACTGTATTTGAGTTTAGTTTTGTGGAGTGTGATTTATTATTATTTGATCAGTAAATACTTACCACTACAACATAGAAACAAAAGAATTTGTAATTTTCATCTATTTTTTCACTAATAATTGTATATTTCTCTAAATGAATGTAAAATACATTATCAGTTAAAACCGTATTTTTGCTTCAGTGCTTCAAATATTGGGAGAACTTTCTCAGAACAGTGGATTGTTTAAGTGAAAACTTTCATTCCAAAATAGTTGCAATTTCGTAAAATACATATACTTAAGTAGGCAGTCCGATAAGTACTTAGCCTCACCGCCCGATGGCGCTACTATCTCAAGAGAAATATCCTAACGTGTAATATATTCTCAGAAATGGCTAACGTCAAAATTTCAGCCGAATCAGACTCATAGTTTTGTTTCGGCCGCGTGTGAAAGCGGGCGTGTCCGCGGATTGTAGAAAAATGGAAAAGTGCAATATCAGTAGGTGATTTAATTCTTGTTTTTGAAAGATAAATCGCACAGCGAAATCAAAGAGCACTTGGATGTTGTGTACGGTTACTCTTCTCCTTCGAAGGCAACCCTTAAAAATTGGTTTAACGAGTTTCAACGTGGTCGCACGTCGGTTTTTGATGAGTCATGCTCAGGTGCTCCGAAATCGGTTACCATGAAGGATATCGTGACAAAAATCCACGATCTCATATTGGTAGACCGCCGACTGAAGGTGCGCGAGATAGATAAGACAGCAGTCATATCAAAAAATCGAGTATTTCATATCCTGCGTGAAATTTTGGGCATGAAAAGGCTGCTGGCGTAATGATTGCCACTTTTGATCACTCCAGACAGCAAGTTTAACCGTGAGACCACTTCCGAGCAGTGTTTGACGCTATTTAAGTATAATCCGAAGGAGTTTCTACCTCGTTTCGTAACCATTGACGAAACATGAATCGATTGGTACAGACCAGGGACCAACAAACAGTTGAAACAGTGGCAGCACCCGGGGAAGGTGTACCGAAGGAGGCAAAGACTGTCTTATAGGCCGGAAATGTGATGACCACCATTTTCTGTGATTCACAATGGGTGGTGATCTACGTCGACTACGTGTGGAATGTCAAAACGGTCACAGGGCTCTACTACGCCAAATTATTGGGCCGATTCGATGCAGAATTGCATAAAAAAGACCCCAGTTAACGAAGAAAAAACTGTTCTTTCATCATGATAACAGACTCACCTCTGCCGTCGCGATGGGGAAATTGGTCGAATTCGTCTACGAACTGTTGCTTCATCCACCATATTCTCTAGATTTGGCCACGTGTGACTTCTTTTTGTTTTTAAACTTAGAAAAGGCACTGGCTGGTTAGAAATTAAAGTCAAAATAGAAGGTCATCGCAAGCCTACTTTGCAGACCTCGAGAAAACGTATTTTTAGACAGGTTAAAGAAGTTGGAGCATCGCTGGATCAAGTGTATAAAGTTAAACGTAGACTATGTCGAAAGATAAATCGACACTTTTTCAAAAATTTTCGTTTTTCTTTTGTAGGATAAGTACTTAATAAGTACTAATTCGAAGACAATTAGAACAAATGTTCTAATTTTTTTAAATATACATATTTTGTTTTGTATATAGTAGTATTATATTTTCTAATGCTTTTAAAATTATAAAAGAGAATCTAAAACTACTACTGAAAGCGCTACATATGGAGAAAGCCCTTTGATTAATTTAATGTACGATATAAGAAATTCTTTTAATTGAAAATATACAAAAATAATATTTTGATGTATTTTAAAAAGCCACACAGTATATATAACTAATCGTTACTTTCTATTAAGCATATTTTATGCTAAAAAGTTTAATTTCGTTTTATTTATAATTGTTTTTGTTTATTTCGTATTTATACAACTAGACAGCTTCATGCCATCATACCCACCTGGTAAATAAAAAAAAATAATTACACTTTCGGTTTCTTGTAATCAATGTCACATCCACTTAATAATACACACCTGTGCAACCTTGTATAAATTAATAAGATTCCAGGAACCTACATATCATATGCAAATGTATTTTGCATGATTAAAATAGTTTTTAATATTTGCTAGTATGTTAAGGTTGGTGTACTTGAAAAAATCAATGTCAGATCAAAATATGGTTAGGTTGGGGATAGTTATTCTTAAATAATTCCGTAGCTGTACGTAAATATGTAAAAAAAAACGAAGAAATGTACATATTATGGAATTTGTGAAGAATACAAAATTAATCTTTAAAATAGAAACCATCATTATCATACAAACATATACAGGGTGATCAACTTTTGTGACAAAGTCCGTTGTATCTGGTATTGTAGGAATACTAAAAAAAGTTATTTACAAAAAAATTGTAAGCTTCATATTTTAAAATTAGATACAAACATACAAGGTCTTCTATAACACAGTACCACATCAAAGATATTTTTTTTAATGACTACTCTGATTTTTTTTTTAATTTTTAGTTCAACGCGCTGTATAATTAGAAAGAAGGACGCAAGCAACGACCTGTAGTAGGCTTAGTTTTTAAATGATTGTCAAAATTGATAAAAATAATTGACTTTGCTAATACTTTTAAATATAATACAGGGTAAGTCAAAACACAAATTTATTATTTGATTAGTATTTTTAAATGCAACACCCTGTATTTTAAATTATCATAAACTTAAGACAATATAGTTGAAGTATTGTCTACGCCTAAATTGGTGTGTATATTTAAAATACACAACAATTTAAAAGCCAATGTAATAAAAGATTTTAAAATAGTTTACCAACCTTCGGCACTCCTAATTCTGAAAAGATTTGGCTATCTTTTAAAAATACCTTGATACAGATCTTGACTGACTGCGAGGCAGCCCGAATCAACCAAACCAAAAAAAGTGTACATGTCTGAAGATACTTTTGACCTCGTTGAAGAACGCAGAAAACTCAAAATTGATGGAATTCAGAAACCTCTTAGGCATTCCCAGTATCGACAGGTTTTTAGAGCTATTCAGGCTGCTTGTAGAGATAAGAACAAGCATAGAGAGAAAATCTGCAGAGAGATTCAGCAACATGTCTACACAAATAAGACTAGTAACACGTAAATGCAAGCAGAAATCTTAGCGTAGGAAAACGGTGAAGGCTATTTACAGACGGATTTGATGATGGATGACGGATATGACCATTCCTACCAACCAAACTAAATGTATGACAATAGCAAAAGATCCGCTAAGATGTAAGGTAGTGGTTGAGAACAATTCCATAGAACACGTGATGCAATTCAGATATCTGGGCATAGATATATCAAGCACACACGATCCAGTAAAGTACCCAAGGAGTCAGATCAACAAAGCATCCGCATTGTCGGGATGTCTGCGGGAGATAGTCTGGTCAAATCCGTATATGCGCACAGATAGTAAAATTAAAATCTACAAGCATACGACGGATGATGACATATGGCATAGAAGTGCGCGAAGATACCAACAAAACGAAACAGATGCTAAGGGTTGCCGAAATAAAAACCCTAAGAACAATAGTGAGCAAAACAAGAAGAGACAGGGTGAGAAATACAAACGTCAGAGAGCAGAGCAAAATTCAAAATATTGTAAGATGGGGAAGGCAGCGTAAGAGGATGTGGTACAATCATGTAAGACGAATGGATGAGACTAGACTCCCAAAAATTGCCCTAGAAACCAACCCGCCCGGTTCAAGACCCCCCGGAAGACCACCTAAAAGATGGAGGGATAGTTGGCAATCTACATCACAGGAAATTAACCAGAGGCAGCTTCAGAATTAAACCAATCGAAAGATCTCCAAGAAGTAGAAGAAGAAGACCTTATCACTGTCTTGGATATTCTTACTTGAGCCGCTGTAGATATGTTTTAACTTCTTAATAACTTGTTTAAAGCAAAGATACAACGATTAATACTCGCTTGGATTTCTTGGTACATCTAGAGGCTGTTTACATCTCATTGTCCTTTTTTATAGGATCGGGATATGATCTCCTCCTTTTTTGCTTATCGTTTGTTATTTGGCTCCATTCTGCAATATTTTTCACAAATAATTTCTACATACAAATAAATATATCCTTTAAATAAATTACGCAACGATGGATTGTTTTGTCTGTAAATTACTTCGGCAAAACTTACTTCGTTAAATTCCTTTTTAAACAAGGAATAAAACAAATTTTTTAATTAATAAAAATAAGTCGATATGAATATACAATACGAGTATGTAAACAAATTTCTAATATTTCTCTTTTATAACACTGTCAAATTCTATTCTAGTGCATTTCGTTACCATTTATTTCATATTGGATTATTTTAAACATGATACATCACGTTCGGGTATTCCCAAAATGATCGTGTGTGTTTCGCGATAACTTCCGGTAAGTAACTGCATCATGCATAATTTAGATAATAACTAAATATATATTATAATCGAATTATATGTAACACCGTGAAATAATTTTCAATATCAATTTTAAAGGACAAAATGATGTGTGTGTGTGTTTGGAATTGACTGTGAAACCTATGGTATTTAGGAAACCAATTATCCGTATTTTATCCGTTTCGTATCTACTGATTATATTTTTTCCATATATATTTTGTTAATATTGTTTTATAGATTTTTTATTATTAGGAATGCATTAATCGGTGCGGTGGATCGCGCAGACGTGTAATAAAAAAAATTATTGAAACGCAATGAAATTCCAGACTGTAACGACAAATTGCTCGACCGCGCACTACGTGTAGTACTAAACGCAGTCCCATATGTGTTTCTTAATAAAATAAAATTAATTAAAATAAAACAGATTAAAATAAAATAAAATAAAATAAAACAAAATAAAATAAAATAAAATAAAATAAAATAAAATAAAATAAAATAAAATAAAATGAAATGAAATAAAATAAAACGAAATATGAAATTAAAATTAAAATTAAAATTAAAATTTTTTCCAATTCAATATGTACAAGTTTTTTATAATTTTTTCTTTATAAACTACCTACCT
Organism: Diabrotica undecimpunctata; assembly: GCF_040954645.1. Lineage (NCBI taxonomy): Eukaryota > Metazoa > Arthropoda > Insecta > Coleoptera > Chrysomelidae > Diabrotica > Diabrotica undecimpunctata. Next base: position 141,616,590 of record NC_092810.1, on the reverse strand, counting down.
GCTATAAACTGTTTTTTATAACATGTTCTATAAACAAATTTTTAACCTATAAAGGGTGATCGGTTTTATTAAAATATTTATTTTCATAATTATTTCCATAAAAATATTGGTCTGTAATTTATTTCTATTACAATTTACTATTTCACTCACTTTAAAATGTATAATATATGCCTGAATTGTCAATATAAATGAGTCAGATAAAATTAAATTAGTAGAAGAATTTTTCACCAAGTAACAAAAAATAAAAAAAAACAAACTTTTTTTAATTTATTAATGTTTGTATTTTGAGAACGATTTCCGAAGTGGAGATTGAAACGTCAATAAACTTATTATAACCTTCAATTTTGGCTTATTCCAATTAAAATAGTAATTATTTATTTGTTTGTCAACCAGTTTTTGCGAATAAAGATATTTCTATTCTATTCGAGTTTCTTCCCAATATTTGTCATGGATACGAGTAGACTAATTATAAGTTTCATCCATGTAAATTATGGGGCGATTTTCTTTCCTATAATGTTTAATATTAACTAATTTTTTTTGTTATATGTCGTACGGTATAAACTCCTTTTCCGTCACATAAAAATGTATTAATATACGATGAGGTTAACCTCTGTCACAATCGTCTAAGTTGGATTTTGGGGTAGATTTCATTCATTTCATCATTTTGTCGTTAAGTATAGAAAATAATGTAGGATATCGTTTTATAGTGTTTAAACTTACTCTCGTTGGTAAGGCAGCACTTTCTGTACTTTTTTTAAATCTTTAACAAGCTTTTTGTACCGCTTCTCGCCACATAAAAACAATTACATTTGCTCAAGTAAAAGAAAAATAATATTTTTAGTCGCAGACTGTATAAGGACCTCACTTTTAACGATCACGAAATAAAAATGATGGAATTTGGTTGCTATTTACTATCCACTGCGCATCGGAGGTGAAGCCTAATATCAAAAATATTAAGGGCCGATTGTTCGAACGCTAATCAAAACCTAATTGTAATCAAATATTTAATTAAAATCAAATACGTCACATTTTGAGGCAATGTTGACTGATTTACTTTATTCAATTTTGTTATTTTGCGTTTTAATTTAAATTAAAGCATAATTACACTATTTCTGATGTTAATTTCATGTTTTTATTTACAAATCAGTAATATTAATAAGCAATTTTTAATAATTTTGACAGCTGCTGTGACGTATTTGATTGTAATTAAACATTTGATTACAATCAAGTTTTGATTAACGTTCGAACAATCGGCCCTAAGTGTCACTCTAAGCAGTAGGTATTCAAATTCACTTAATACTCACACCGTCTGGTTTGTGGATAATGTGTCTACTGATTTTGATCGGGTATAAATTGTAATATTTTTAAATATATCTATTCTTCTTCTTCTTCTTTTAGTGAAGACTACACTTATGAATGTCGGCTATAACTATTGCAAATACGTCTCTATCTTCTGCTTTTCTTAAAAGTGTCTGTGTGTTTAATCCGGTCCAGTCGCGAATGTTTTTCAGTCAGGATATTTGTCATCTACCAGGACCCCCTTTTCCTTCGATTTTGCCCTTAATATTTCTAAGTATGTACCACAAATATGCTGTCTTTCTCCTTTTAATGGCGGTCAAAAGTTCTCTGTCTCTTTCCAGTCTGTGCAACATCATTATGTTCGGAAAATGATTGGTCCATGGTATTTTCCGCTAAATAGCTATTGCGCTTAAATTGTTGTCATCTATAAGTTTAATCAGCTCGATGTAAACTTAATCTAACCCAAGGGCTCTGCCAGATTTTAATTTGTTTATAGCATGTTGGCCCTCAGATTTTAATATTATTAGAGCTTCCTGATTATAAATTTGTTGGTTCCTTTCTTGTGAAAAGATCTTCAATCTGTTTAGTCCACACTTGTTTTATTTTAATTGAATTATTAATAGGTCTATTGTTTTTGTCAATTAGTCGATTGGGTGTGTATGTTCGCGATTTTCCAGATAATGCTCTAACTTTTTTATATAAATTATGATGATCATGTTTTTCTGCAATTCCTTCATTTCAATGCATGTTTCCATCATCCACTAGTTTTTGTTTCTATATTTTTTTCTTTGTTCCTTATTTTCCAGTATTTCTTGAGTAATCTAAGGTTTTGGCTGTCTTCTTTTTTTTTATTGTTTTGAAGCTATTTTCTTGTGGCATTTTAAAGTAATTACTATTTAAATGGGAATAAGTCACAATTAAAGGTTAAAGTACGTTTATTGGCGTTTCAATTTCCACTTCGGAAAGCGTTCTCAAAATACAAACATTAAACAAAATTTGTTTAATTTACTAATGTTTGTATTTTGAGAACCTTTTCCGAAGTGGAAATTGAAACGTCAATAAACGTACTTTAACCTTTAATTGTGGCTTATTCCCATTTAAATAGTAATTTCTTTTTTTGTAGAGTTTCATTCTGTGTCGTTATAACAGAATCTTCGATTTTGCTCCACATAATGTGCACATTTCTCAGTGTTGATTTATACTAGCACGTATTTCGTTTAGATAAATTCGTATAGATCTTTTACTTAACCGAAATTTATAACTAGAGTTTATAAAATATAAATGTTTTTTAGTTAATATAACCCATTATGATCGTTGACAAAGATGTTACAATATGGAACACCCCGTATGAAGATATGATTTAATTGGTCGTTAAATATCCTCTTTGTAAGAGGAATGGCTCATATATTTCTACTTTATGCACGAGTCTACTTACCCAAAAGCATCATAGTAATATAATAGTAAGCCTGTTACCTTTTGGAGTATGCGAGAAGGATTATTTTAAGCAATTAGTTATGCCTGTTTCTCTATGTGAATATATAGCTATTTAGTGCATATTGCAAGACAGGCTACATTAAGGATACTATGAATTTATGTTTCGAAGTTATGGAAACAACTTTTCGGTTTCAGTAAATAGAAATTACAATATTATCAAGAAAAATAACACCTACTAATAGTTATATAATCCCGACAAAATATAATTGGACTGATAAAATTATAAACTATAATGTAAGTTGGTTGCAAGATGAAAAATCGTTCTTCTTCTTAGGATGATCCGGTTCGGAGAATGATACTGTAGCTGAGAATAAAAAAAACGTAAAATTTCTATTTCACCGATTTCACACAACATAAAAGTATGATACGATAAGACAATCAATCAATGACACCATCATCGAATAATATAATCAATAAAATTAAGCGAACTTCGATTGTGAACTAATTTTTTACGAACACATAATAGACCTGGTCATGAGGTTTGCTTACTTGAAAATAAGAAAATTGTTAGATATTATGTTTATATGGGATTAAGTCACAATTACTTGTAATGAAAATTGCAATTTTAACTTATGTTTTACGTTCTACATGAATTTTTATGGATATTTGCCATATTCCTCCAAATTGTACCAGAGGCTGCTATTTATATATATTTCTGGCATAGGCAACACTAAGTACTGCTAACTGATATCTGATACTTGCAATGGAAATTTTGACTTTTTTAAGCGTATAAACATTAAGAACTGTTTTTTCAAAATAAAAGACATTTAAATGGTATTTAAAGTTATTTGTCAAAAAATTTACTAAATGATTTGATTTCTAATCAGAAAATGTATTGTTAGATGCATTTTCTGATTATAATAACAACAATAAGCAAAACTAATATACAGAGTTAGTCAAAATATAAAAGAATTTGACAAATACTTTTTAATATGTCAAAAGTAAATTAAAAAACAAGAAAGGAATTGAATACTTTATTCTTATATTATTTACAATCTCCGCAAATACTAAATTGGTGTTCTGCACACATATTTTTTTTCACCATAAACACAAATATGGCAACCTTTTCTATCGTTACTTCTTGGACAATAATAATAATAATTGTTTGTACCTCTGTATATGTACGTTATGATCTGTTAATACGTTTATTAATCAAATTTTGTTCTATCAATGTTTTATTTATTAGTTTATTGCTTAGTCGTCATTTGTCGTAAAATCCGACATTTTATTTTTATAGCAAGTGTTAAGTTTTATATTTTTGAAAATAATGTAAAAATAACACTTGTTTAATGATTAAAATTGTTTACAGTAACTTTTAGTATTTTAAAATATGAAATTAAATTTGATATTACAGCTCGACGGGCAAAATAACTGAAAGCCTCATATTCGCATATATTTACATCTATTGAATGGCATTGGCAGCTTGCCATGTTTAGGAAAAAAAATTGACGCATTGTTGCACCGGAATGATGAATGGCCTGATTACCACCGACCTCTGTTTATCACAATATTCATGCTGCCAAATGCTCCCAGTGACGTACAAAAATAAAACGAAGATTTATATAAACATAACCATAAAGAAAATTAATACTTAATATCATTTTTAATGGAACGAGTTTGAAAATATTTCTTAATGTAAACACAGCTTAAAGCACAGCCTTTTTGGAGTGGGCCTAGTTTTCATGATTGTTTTACCTGTTTTTTCCTCCCTTTCTAAGCGTTGCCATTTTTTTAATTGTACTAAAGTAGTGCGACGAATTTTTTTTTCCTTACGCTTCCTTTGTATTATTTGGAATAGTGTGCTTCCCTCTTGCTGCTTCATATGTTTTGCACCTAGTTAGGATATGCTCTACGGAGAGTGTTATTTGACATTCTCACATTCTCACACATTGGAGGCACAGTCCGAGCAAAGAGGCGTTTATGTGTCAAGTCACTGTGTTCCAGCCGCAAACGCGCTATTTTTACTTGGTCGTGTCTATTCGCTGTGGGTTGGAGCCACGGTTTCACTAATTGTTCCATTTCCTTGAGTTTACCTTGCGATGCACTCCACTTATTCCGCCACTCACTCAACATTTTATATTTTATTTCTGACTTGAAGTCACCAGAAGAAACCTCATTAATAAGAATGGAGTCTTGGCTAATGGATGCTAAGCGGGCTAGTTCATTGCTTCTTCATTTCCTTGTATACCTGAATGTGATAGAGCAAACATGAAGTCAACAGTGATCTTATTATTCTTTAGAGTCACGAGTGACAAGACTATGACTCGTGACTCTCAAGTATGTAACAAAATCAAGCCAAAGTACTTAGTATACGTAAGTATATGTAAGAATAAAGGGCTTTTTCCAAAGCTTATAAAACCACATCTTCATTCGAACACCTTAGTATCGACTTTAAAGGGCCAGTGCCTTCGAATACCAAGTAACATTATATTCTTACGGTAATAGATGAGAAGTCCAAATTCTCATTTGGTTTCTCATGCAGTGAAATTAGTACCAAAATGTTAATCATGAATTTAAATAACTTATTCATGATATTTGAAACGCTGACATACATCCATTCGAATAGAGGAACTCAATTTCTATCAGCTGAAATCAAAGGGTTTCTTAAAGTCAGAGAAATTGAAATAAGTAGAACTTCTGCTTATAATTCTCAAGATAATAGTCAAATGGAGAAGTTGAACTCTACTATCTGGAAAGCTATTCAACTGGCCTGTGAATTACATGAAGTACCTATTGAGACTTAGGAACAATACCTACTAGTTGCGCTACCTTACATTAGTTTATTATTATGTACCGTAATTAACTGTACGCCGCATAAAGGAAACAGGTCGATCTCCAAATATGAATACAATACCGTCATGGCTAGCAGAATCAGATCATATCTTGATGAAAAGGCTCGATCGGAAAAATAAGTACCAGCCTACTGTAGAAGTGGAGGTAGTAGTGGTAAATCCTGAGTACTCTTTTGTTAAACTGAAAGACGGATGGAGACCACAGTGTCTAATCGTCATCTGGCTCCAATTGGACGTGAACAAGGAATACTAGATATACCAGTTCAAGAATTAGTGTTGATAGAGGACCCACATGAATTACATTCGAACCTCAACGATTTCTCATGCCATTATACAACCACGCAAAACATGCACCCCGAGCAGAGCGTCTACATCTTCCCCTCCACCGGATTCATTACTTCTTGAAGGACCCACAGCTTCAGTCTCAACTCAGGAGCCTTCTTCAGGAGCTCTTAAGATCTGAAAGAGTTCGTCATATATCACGGTATTTGAAAGACTATAGTTTAGAAGAATAATACGATGTTAACCTCTTTGCTATTACATTGGCTGTAGACTTCGAATATTATAGACAACTTTATCCTATCAGGTTTGTCAGTGTTTGACATAAAAGTCAGGTTCACTGCCAAGTTATTCTCCTATTGTTTTTAAATTGATTATGTACAATTTTATGTTAATTAAAAATTTATCATATTGGTTTTACTTTCTTATTTCAGTGCTAATGTTGCATAATATTAACTTTTAAGAAAAAAACTGCTCAAATCTGTTCATAAATATATGTCCCTGTGTAAAATATATTTTAATACAAAGCCTTTCTAAATTAGAATAATTTCCGATCTATCCTGTTAACTAATATTTGTTAAACCAGTTCTATTTAACTTGTGGTAACAATTGCCAAATATGTAATCAGTTTTTATTTACTCCAATAGGCAATTTGAAAATTATGCAGTTTATCTTTCAGTCGACTGAACTACAGTGGTTTCGTAATTTGTACCTTCGCAAAATTCGACAACTAAAATTATAGTTTAAAAATGAACTTAACATAGTGTAATTCAGGAAGAATTACCTAACCTGGTTTAAAACGTTGTAATGGTCTAAATAACTGAACTTTTGTGGTAAAAAATTTTACTTTAAAACACAGTCTAATACTTACTCGCGTTATATTAATAGTCCCAGCGCTAATTATTGTTGGTTTTCTTTTTGAATTCGGTCCTTTATTATTGGGACCCATAGTTTAGTGTCGATTTCGAACCATTGGGAGTAGTCGAGTTGGTCCAAAAATGTTCTAATATTTCTATATCTGTTCTAATATCTGTTCGTAATAAAAATCTGCACAACTTTTCTAGATAAAATGTTCTGATTGGGATGGGAAAGATGTAAATAAACGTAATTATCCGCCACGCTAATGATGAGTCTAAAAGGAAGAATGTGGAGAAAATCGACAAATCTAAATTACTGTGTTTTAATGGTATTTTAATTTTGATGGTTGTAAATGTGGAAACTAAGCTGAACCGCCATGATATGTGGTCAAAAGCATGTGCCTGGGCTATCTACGTTGCTACCGTGAGCAGAAACAAATTTTTAAATTTGTTAAAAGTTATGCAATTCGATGATAGAGAGACAAGGTAAGAACGGCGACAGCAAGATAAATTTACACCATATAGAAATAAATATCTTCGAATTGAACGGTACATTCCTAAAATACTTAACTACAGGCGTAAATGTCGATATTGATGAGATGTTGTCCCTGTTTAGAAGAAGGTCTCTTTTTAAAGTTTTCATGAAAGATAAACCAGGAAAGCATGGGATTCTTATTAAGATGATAGCAGATTGTAAATCTCGTTACGTTCTGAGAATGGAGGTTTATTCTGGAAAGGTGGAAAGCACAACACCAAAGTCTAGAGGACCAAAAGACATTGTAAAGCGTCTAGTTGAACCAATAAAGAATACAGGTCGCAACGTTACTTCTTCTTCTTCTTTTGGCATCATAACCCTGGATGGGTATTTGCCTGTCTGGCTATGTCCTTCCATTCAGATCTCTCTTGGGCCCTTCTCATCCATTGTCTTATATTCATGGTTTTCAGGTCGCCTTTCACGCCATTCAACCATCTCGTCCTGGGCCTTCCTTTTTTCCGCCTTCCTACCGGCTTCCACTGTTACATCTTCTTTGTCTTTTTTGTGTCTTCTTGTCGCTGAACATGCCCCAGTCATGACAATCTTTGACTTTTCACAAATCTTGCCATGTCATACCCTTCATTCAGTTCATTAACCTCGTAGTTTCTCCTGAGTCTCCATTTGCCGTATTCCTCTTGCACCTGGCCATATACTTTTCTCAGTATCTTTCTCTCAAATGTCCTGAGTTGGGCTTCCTCTTTTTTCGTCATTACCCAGGTTTCACATCCATAGGTTACTACGGGTCTAATCAAAGTTCTGTAGATAGTCATTTTGGTTCTTTTGTCTAATAATTTCGATGTCGTTCGTATGTACGATTTTCACTGGAAATACGTGCATTAACTTCGCTACTTACGGAATTCTTCTGATTAATTTCTGTGGCCAGATATGTAAAGGCATCCACACGTTCAATAGTATAGTTGTCTATTGCTATATTATTTTCATTCTCATGTGTTCTTTTGATAGCCATGTACTTAGTTTTTGTTTCGTTTATTTTAAGCACTTTTTTTGTGCTTCAGGATCAATTTCCTTAAACTATTTAACCTTAACAGCATGGTTAAAAGTGCGTCTCCCTGTGTCACCCCCATGTTGATGTCTCACCCCCTTTCCTGTCAAACAGGAAAGACAGTTCTCTATCTACTCTAACTACGGCTTTTGAACCCTGCAATGTCATTTTTATGAGGCTGATATATTTTTTTGGTATACCTAGATTTCGAAGGTCTTCCAGCATTTTGACTCTATTCATACATCAAAAGCTTGTTTAAAGTCGATATACATATTATATAGTTCTATGTCGTATACATAAGATTTCTCTTGTATCGTTCTAAATATAAATATGTTGTCTGTAGTGACTCTGTTTGGTCTGAATCCATTTTGATAATCACCAATTATATTTTCGGAGTATTCTGACAATCTAGTGTAGATAATGCCAGAAAGAATTTTGTATATTACATTTAGTAATGTAATTGATCTGTAATTCTGGCATTCTGTCTTATCTCCTTTTTTATATATTGGCTGCCCATTCCTTCGGCATTTGCTCCTTGGTCAATACCAACTTTATCAGGTAATGGATTCTTCCCCAGAGTTCGGGTCCCCCATATTTCAACAATTCTGCCGAAACTTCGTCCGTTCCTGGTGCTGTATTATTCTTTAGACCACAGCGTTACTACATATCGCTATTACACTTCCATAGACTTAGCAGTAGAACTATATAAAGATTTCGGACTCACTATGATTGGTATAATGCAACTAAACCGCAAATATAAACCTAACGTTATCAAAAGAACTGAAGATAGGAAACTATACTCAAATATGTTCGCCGTTACGGATTCCCACTCCAAAACTCCACCAGTTACCCTTCTCGCCTATGCTCCTAGGATAAAACCGACAAAAACACAAATAATTTTTTTATCTGCACAACATGGTGATGACGTGGTGAACAACAATGCCAAGAATAAGTCTGATATAAATCTACATTACAATGCTACCAACGGTGGAGTAGACGCAATAGACCAAATGGTCTATATTCAATATTCAATTCAATATTCTTTACAGTATTAGACATTGCTTGCTTAAACGCATTTTCCTTATTTATATTTTACCACCCACAATGAAACATAAAAAAACATAATAGAAGGGTTCTTTTCCTCCTGGATCTAGGCATCGAACTAATAAAGGCTGAGAAAACGAAAGGCAGAGAATCTAAAGGGGTTGCATCTTTACATTGTAGTTGCAATTGAGGGTATCTTGGGGCAAAACTCTGACGATATACGTCACACTACAAATACACGGTTTTTCATTTGCGTTAAAGAAGCTGTTAGTAGAAATGAAGGTGTAAAAAACTGTCAAAGCCAACCACAGTGTCTGCGAAGTACAATATATCTATGTGGCAAAAACAGTGAAAAAAACTAATATCTGTTTTAATTCTAGGGATGCAGCAGTTAAACATTAAAAGTCAGATTAGCCTTCTTATTTCAGATTGTTTTTTAATAGTTCGTTAGTTTTGTAAGGTTTGTACAATTCTTTATATTAATATTTCAGAAAATGCTGTGTTTACTAAGCGTAAGGTTCTTAAATTTAATCAATTTTTAACAACTGTCAATAAATATATAAGGAATTTTCGAGGTGGATATTTGTTACCCACCCTTAGGTATACATGGAACCTACATATTGTTGTGCGTTTAAGGGTTATATAAAATAGTCAATTATGTAAAAAACAAAGCGTGTTTCAAATATACCGGCTTTATTCTAATGTTGACTGATGCATCAGTTGCATGAGTCAATTTTATATTTAATAATATAAGAATACTTACATATCAGTACATGGAATTGTCTCGATACATTAGATATATTATGATGGTGCTTATATTTATTTTTGGAGCTTAACCCATGCTTTCAGGCTAATTGAACTCAGCCACAGTAGATAATCTCAGCTGTTTGTTGAATGAGCTAAGTTATAATACTTGTCAGCTATGCGTTTATATTTTTTAAGATGTATATGTATATATGGAAGGTTTTATTTTTCTAGATTTTTAAGCCATACTGTTTTTTCTCTTCATGGATCTCTCCTTTGGACTGTGTTGGTGTATAATTTATTTTTCTGGATGTCCGATATATTTATCATATGTGCATTTATTTTGTTACAATATTATTATATATCCCTTGTTTAAAGATTATTTTTGGTACAGGTTAACGACAAGCTCAGTTTACATATTTAATTGAGTTAAAGGACTAGATATTTCCGAATTATGCGTAAAGTGGCCGCTCTTATAAATGTAAGTAATTGAACATTAATATTAAAGGGATTATTAAGATAGGCCATATATCCCGCCGGACCATCCCTACCAGTTAACTGTGATGGAGCAGAAATGAAAACGCCGGCTTACTCTCTATAATATGCGGCCCTTTCTTGATTTTATAGTGTCTAGCACGCAAACTATTTAAGAGATTTATGTACAGCTGGTTCCTAAAAAAACTGATACGATTCTTAAAACGTATTTTGTAAAAAATTGAGCAGTGTATTTCGAAGGATAAATACTATTATTTATATACTGTCACTGTTACTGCCAAATTTTTAAATTTGTCAGATAGCTTATTTTGTTCAACCTCAAAAAATAGCTCCATATGCTAGCAAAGAACTAAAAGCAAGAATTGTAACGAAATGAAAAGATGGTTGGTCACTATCTGCCGTAGCGAACCATTTTAACGTAAACAGAAGAATAGTTTTTAATATTAATAAAAGGTGGAGAGAACAAGAAACTCTCGAAAGAAAGTTAGGTTCTATCTAGAAGACCAAAAATATCTACCGCTCATGAAGATCGTACGCATTTGGAGAGATTAGAAGATAATCCTTTTAAAGATGCGAAAACTGCAAGAATTATGTCATAGGTTCCGGGAAGGAAGACAACAACTTGGCGCAGAATTAAAGCACCGCGTCTTAGGTACCGAACTGCAGCAAAAAAACAAGCTCTTACACCACAACAGCAATCAAGATTTATATTTCCTTAAACCATCAGTTACAAAATCAAGATTTTTGGGACAGGGTAATATTTACAAATGAGAAAATTTTTCAATCTTCTAAAAAGGGCAAAATTGAAGTATATAGACCAGATAATAATAGATTTAATCCTCTACATGTTGATAGATATCGAGCAGCTGACCTTTTTGGCGCCAATGTATGAGTATGGATTTCATCTAGAGGAATGGGAATGGTATGTCGTATTTATGGCTGGTTTGTTGGACTTATCTGAATATTCTAGAAAACATCATGTTTCCCAGTGTAGAACAGTTGTATACAGAAAATAATTTTATCCTCCAAGATAATTGTCCTGTTCACACTGCAAATATAATAAACCGGTGGCTCCAGAATAACAACATCGAAACCGTACCATGGCTCAGTTGCAGTTCAGATTTAAACACAATCGAGAATGTGTGGGGGGCTATTATAAAACGGTTGTATCGGCGTAATTTTTAACCTCAAAATGCTGAAGAGCTGTGGCACGGTATACAACAGATTTGGGACGAGCTCTCTGAAAAAGACAATTTCATAGTTCCTTTCACGCAGATGGACCGAAGTCTACAAGCTGTTATCAATATTGATGGAGATATAAAAAAATATTAATTTTATTTTTACATACCTAAATTTAGTATAGTTTTGGTCTTCCAGATACTCGCTTTCTTTCGAGAGATTCTTATTTCCTCCATTTTTTATTAATACGAGTAGAACAAGTGTGGCTCTGCTTATGTTAGAATGTTTTGATGTCTCTGATAGTGCACAGTTATCTTTTAATTTGGTTACAATTTTTGCTTTAATATACTGTTAAGTCGTTTGTTTTAATCCTTAATAATAATAAAAATAATAACAACAACCCTATTTTATGTAAAAACTATCATTTACATACTCTTTATAAAATGCAGGAATTCAAAATAATATCAAAATTTAGACCTTAATATTTATTACAATTTATGAATTAACTTATGGAATCAATAATTGTTTGTTATTTTTTTGTTTATTTTATTATTTGTCTGTCATAATAAATATATAATGTCAGACCAATCAAATACACTGCTCAAAATGATCAAATCTTACTAAGAGTCGTATCAGTTTTTTTTTAGGAAGCAGCTGTACATTGAAAATAGTTCTTAAATATTATTAAAAACTTCAATTCACATCAATTTAACGTTTCTACTTTAAAAATATATTTATAGTGTAGTGTGCATATTTCAATTCTTTAAATCAGGTGTACCTGAACAGATAAAGGAATCTAATAAGTAAGGTTTATTAAACTTTCAGCAAAATGTATTTTGATATAAATCGTCCCTAAATAATTTAATAAAAGGCTAAGAACTCTTCCTCTTTCCAGCGATGGTAATTGTTATATTTGATAATTCCTATATTTTCATGTTTTGGGAGGTCTAATGATCAACAGCTAGTTGGTTTGTGTTAAAGTATTACTGGCACCAATATATTTCTATTCGTCTTCATCACATTCATCTCTTTCGTCGATACCACATGATTTTAGATTTCATAGATATATACTCTATCATTTCCAAAGTAAAAAATATGATTTTTTTTAAAGGTTTTGCTTCTTCAGTTTGATATTCAGTAGATATTCTGTCAACAATACCAACAAACCTTTCCCTATCAGCAGCCGCTCGAAAGAGATAAGTCGTCAGCCTCACCGCTCGATGGCGCCACTATCGCAACAAAATGTCAAAATTTCAGCCTAATTAGACTTTTGGTTTTTTCACCACGTCTGAAATCGGGCGCAATCGCGGAATTTAGAAAAATGGAAAAAGAGCAATATCGGTCGGTCATTGATTTGATTCTTGTTTTTGTCCTTCGATGGCGATCGGTTTTTGATGAGTCATGTCCAGGTGCCTCGAAAACGATTACCATGGAAGATATTGTGACAAAAATTCACGATCTCGTATTGGCAGACGGCCGATTAAAGGTGCGAGAGATACCTGAGATAGTAGGCTTTTAAAAAAGACCGCGTGGGTCATATCCTGTGTTAGCACATTCCGGACAACAAGCGCAACCGTGAGACCAGTTCAGATCAGTGTTTGACGCTGTTTAAGCGCAATCCGAAGGATTTTCTGCGTTATCTTGAAACTGTCGACAAAACATGAATCCACTGGTATACTCCATAAACCAATAGACAGTCGAAACAATGGACTTTACCCAGTTAACATGTTCCGAAGTAGGCGAAGGCTGTCCTGCTGGCCGGAAAGAAAGATGTTGACCACCATTTTCTGAGATTCACCAATGTGTGATCTACGTCGATTACCTTGAGAAGAACATACCGGTCAAAGAGCTGTACTAGGCCAAATTATTGGTCCGAAAATGGCGAAAAAATAGTGCTCTTTTTTTACAGCTCAGATTTTCCAAGAATTGGACTACGAAATGCTACCCCATCCATCGTCTTTTCCAGGATTGGCTCCGTGTGACTTTTTTTGTTTCAAAACGTCACTCGAAAAAGTCACTCGCCGAGCAGAAATTTAAGTCGAATGAGGAGAGCGTCGCCGTCATAGAGGCTTACTTTGCAGACCTCGAGAAACGTATTTTTCAGACGGGTTAAAGAAGTTAGAGAATCGCTGGGTCAACCATATCAAGCTAAATGTTGCGAAATAAATTGCCACTTTCCTAAAAGTTTCATTGTTCTTTTTTGAAAATTCTGGAAAGAATTTAGTTATATTCACTATTAGTGTGAAGTCAGCTCACAACGTATTTAAAATTTTCTAACGGTACAACTTCTTCTTTCAGCATATGTTGATTTGGACCTATTTGTATTTCCCTATTGTTACGGACTTAGTTTTGGTAATATTGATATTAGGATTTCTATATAGACTTTTTCGTACAACAAGTTAATAAGTCTGAGCGTTTTCCAAAGTTTTAACTGATAATGCTGTGTCATTGGCGTACTTAATATTATTTATTATTTCACCGCCTATTTTAACAACTTTCTGTCTATTGCTCAGTGAATATGGTCCACTTTTAGGTCGCAGTACGGCTAAGAAACTCTTTTGTTAATGTATATACGTTTACTGAAAAAATTTGACATAATAAATACGACGTCGCATCGAAAACTCGCTCTTGAATTAGTAAAAATTTGAAATCCATTTCACAATTGCACCAAATAAGCAGAGAACAAATTAGTGCTAGTTTAAAAATCTATCTCATCGTAAAATAGTAATGTATTTACTTTTGTAACTATTGTTTATTGAAATTATATACTAAAAAAAATAAATATATAAAATTATTATTGTTTTAATCCATCGATCACTTCACATTACTCCTCTAAAGGATTACAAATTGTTCAATTTGTTAATCACGATCTACACCCTCATGAAAAATAAATTTAATTAGTCTAAAGTAAATACTTACTCTGTATTCCCCTGATTCGTTCCTCTTCTTAATGCCATTCCAGCACGTGCCATACCACCTAAAAAAATAATTCATTAGCGTTGTCGAAATTAAAAAAAAATTAAACAAGCTATTAATATACATAGATGAATCGGCTAAGTAGTACTTAATTATAAATTATATCCGATAACAAGCAATAATCTATTAAAAATTTAAAAAAAATCTTGATCCCTTCTAAAAATAGTTTATTTTTAGTTGTCGTATTAGAGGAGTATTTTTAGTATGCTTGCCTACACATCGGTTTTTGTAGGGTAAAAACGACTTATCGGTGCCTTATATTTTTAAATATTATATATATTATTTTAAAAGTTAATTTGCTACATCTTGATGACAACGATGATAAAGGGATTAAAAGAAGTACATATAACTCACTTTTATGTGTACTTTTTAACATCTGCTAATGGCCTACGATACAGTGAAAATACCAAAATTTTGAGAAGTAATTCGAGACACTGATATAAATCACACGCTCAGAAAGCACTACAAAACTTATATAATGGGTCAACATTGCTAATTAAAATAGGTAAGACCTATTTATTTATCGTTTTCATCTGCAGTCCTTTTAAAAAAATTGTTTGTTTTTTCTTATGGCAAGGAAATGTTTAAAATTAATGCTCTCGCTAACACAAAGTTTCTCGTTTTCTTTTTTTGGCCTCATTTCAAATTTTTTCCCTCTATTTGGTAGGGACTTCCTGAATCACGTGGTACCACAGAGAATACAACTGCAGTAACTATGGTGAACTCCACACCTGCCTGAAAGTACTTCAGCTTACATACATCCTACATCCAAATAAGTATCTACGTCCAACTACAACCACACTACAACTACAGCAACAAGTTATTTTTTTTTAACTGGAATCTATTCAACTACAGGAAACCAACCATACATTTTAGCATAAGTATCATTTTCATATTTTGTAAAGCTTCAGGCAGGAAGCCATTTTTTTTAATATTAAAATTCATTCTTATGAATAATAAATATAATAATAAATATAATTAGTTAATAGCATGTTTTATGTGTCCCATCCAAACTCCTTTTCTAAATTTGCCTTTTTAAGATAATACCTACCTACGCCTGAGAGACTTAAGCTGGTTGAAGCCAAACGATTGGCTCTCAACATTAGTTGGAGTTTTATTGTTACAACTAAACAACATTATTATTACAATTCTCGTCGTATTTCTATTTCTTAGGGACATTATGACATTATATATGTGCATTATCATTCGGATTCGTCGATAAAAACCAATGAAGATTAACACAGTTATTCTTAAATCTTTTACAAAATTTTAAAATAATTTCTTTGATAATATTTAAGTTGTTAAATGTGCTAACTCACAGTTAAACTTAAAGCGGTATATTTGTTCCTATTTTCAACCCGTTTTGGATAGAAACAAAAGATCTAATTATACAATCAGCATGAACGATTCAAGAACAAAAGCTAAATGTGGATCGATATCCACAGAGACTGCTGACGTTACGCTGGGCCCTAAATCCACAAACAAAAGTACTTTGAAAAAAGCTTATTTGTCATGTCTCCCTGCAAAGAGTCAAACAAATACCCCGCCCTAAAATAAATAAATAAGAAGAGCCGAAATCCTTCCCAACTGTGTAAAAACGTAAGCTCTTGATTTATTACTATCTATCGGGCTGAAGTCTTCTGCACAACACAATTTATTTCGCGACAATCAAGTTTTTGTGCATTACAAAATGAATGGCTTATGAAAACAGAAAAATTGCATGACATAAAGCACCAATATATCGATTACTCAATATGATATCTTGATAAGCGCTTTTATGAAAAGAATTCTTTTTATCATAACTATGTGCATTACACCAATAGACTATAACAGTGTTTTGAAAAAAATAAGCAACAGAGAGGTATAAGCAATTTAACTCTTTGAAGCCCGATTTTTATTAAATAAAAAAACAGGATTTTTGTGAAATTTATTTATTTTAGTATATTCAAAACAAATTCAGTCAAAATGAACAATGCTGATCCTGAAGTATATCACGCAGGATGTGGTATTTTTAAGATACCAGCAGGAACATAGCTTAACAAAAAATTAAATGAGAAATAAAAACCAGGTAGCACTTCTTTCTTCCTATTTTTTACTATTGTTTTGAATGGAATCTTGCAAAACAATTTTTGTCGTGTTTGAGACAAAATCCGACATTGCAAGATGAACATTTCCACTGTGTTCTGCTAACATTTGTTGTCGTGCTGCAGTTGGAACATCTCAAAGAAGTAGTTCTTTGGGGCATACGAGAAGACTTTGAATGGCGCAGTTCCAAGGGAATATGCCTTTTGAATTTACTCATAGGTTTTTCTGCTGATGTTCACAAAGAGCAAAAATTCGTTCAAAGACATACTTTTGAATTGGCTTCTAAGTTGAAATAGAATGAATGCGTTTACGACGCAAGCATCCACAAAATAAAAAAATATTCTATGCCACCACTTGTGTGACTTACGATTCACCTCATAAAGACTTTTCAGCATGTCAAATTTGTCAACATATCTCATATGTGAGTTTTAGAGCACTACCATTTGTGGACATGAAACGTCATTTGGAGTAGCGTCTTTTTGTCTTCCCTTTACAACTTCGTTTGTTGCTGGATTTTTGTGATTTGCTAAAAGAATCATCCACTTCTGCGATTCATCAAATTCAACGGAGATAGTCCATCTGTTGAAATACGGTAATCTGAATCCCCTCTGTTCATTTATATGTCAGTTTTGAACTCTGGTAAATCCTTTGTTTTTTTCTGAACGGCTCCATTTGCATAAATTCCGTCCGACAATAAAGATCTCTGAAGATCAATACAGTTGAAATAGTTGTCAAAGAATACTCGGTGGTGTTTATTTACTAATACCCTTGTTAGATCCTGTACGACTCGTCCTCAGCTTTTTTCGGTGGAATTTCCCACTTTACCGGTACATATCAGGAACTCGCACATGAATCCGCTTGAATCTGCTCTAACCCATACTTTGTAGCCATGTACTGTCAGACACTGCTTCGACCTTTGAATCGTATCATAGACTTATTAATCTCTTGAAACTCATGTGAAGCTCTTCAGTGCTGCAAGAAACGTTTCCATGAGTTTGGCCAGTAGAAGTCGCACTTTGTAAAGTTTGTCAAATCGGGGATCAGTCTTTTTTGGCTGCACTGTATTATCAACTAGATGTAAATTGCCTAGTAGCCAAGCGAATTTGTTACGTGACATAGCTAAAACTGATGAAAGGGTCTCGTGATTCATCTGATATCCTAGAACTTTACGTGGTATGGCATTAACATTTATTAAACACGATTTTCTGGTACTGCAAAATTATCTTCGCAAGGTAGAAATTATGAATTGTTATACAACAATAAATTGTCCACCAAAAAAGTCTTTAAAACCAATTTCCTTTAATTTAATTAGGACTTAAACTATGATTAAGATTTATGATAGGATTTAAGATTGCAGAGAGCTGCAACCAAAACCTAGGGGGGTTGTGTGGAAGAGTGAAATGAGGACTGAGAGGTTTGTTTGAAAGAGATGAAGAATAGTCTAAGGTTTGGAGGTGCCGACAAGAAGTATGGACAACAAAAGGTATAGTGGGTCGGATTAGAAGTTTGGGTTTACTAGAGAGAGATAAGGACTGATTGTGAGTGTGATGTGTAAACAGAAAAGTTTTTTGGAGTGGATTAAAGAAGATGAGTATTGGGCGGACAAATAGTGATAAATGTAGATTTTTGTTGTAAAAGTGAGTAGGGGATGAAGATTATGAAAATAGTTGGCGATGGAGAGGGAGGAAGTCTCGATTGAAGGATACATGACGATTGACGCAATTTGGGCTTTTTTGTTTTTCTTTAAGAATTTCAAGGTCTTCGTATAAGTCTAATTTAAGAAAATTTTTTTGGGGGATGTTGTGAATAAGTGAAACGTCTTCTGGGATATTAAGGGTGTGTTTGTGTTCTTTAAGATGTTGAGAGAAAGTGGAAGTATTTTCTCTTTTAGTGTGTTCTAGAGAACGTGAGGATAGTGATCTGCATGTTCTACCTATGTAAGAGGCATTGCAATCTGAACATTTTAATCTATACACTCCACTCCGATCCATATAATTGATGGGATCTTTGGAATTAGATATGTGTTGACCCAAATTGTTGGGTACTTAAATGACACATGGATGTTTTCAACCGACCGTTGGATGAGATTTCGAATATCTCCAGAAAGACTTTCATGATAGTATGGAAGTGAAACGTAATTGGGCTTGGTGGTGAGGTCTCTGGGGAACGCATTCTCCTGCAGGGTCTTAAGGCGTTTTTTACGGATGAGTTTGTTGATGATGTTGGGATCATATCCATTGTTGACTGCTATTTGTCTAAGTATGTTGAATTCTTTTTTGTAATTTATGTCTGAAAGTGGAATGGTTTCTAAGCGGTGGATGTAACTGTGAAAAGCTGCATGTTTATGTGACATGGGGTGGTTAGATGAAAATGGAATTGTGTGATCAGTCTGTGTGGGTTTCCTATAGATACTGAACTCGAAGTGGTCAGTTAATCTGGTAATGGTGAGATCTAGAAAATTGATTGACATGGATGATTCTAGTTCCATAGTGAACTTGATATTGGGGTGAATTTGGTTAATTTTGGAAAGTAAATGTTCAGCTGAATTGGAATTACCTGAAATGAAGACTAAACAGTCATCAACATAGCGGAACCAATGGAGTATTTCAGGGTTTTTCATGATCTGTGTGGATTCTAAATGATCCATAAATACATCAGCCAAAAAAGGAGAGAGACAGCTACCCATGGCTAAGCCATCAGGTTGTCTATAGTATTTGTTGTTAAAAACAAAGAAATCTTGTTCTAAACAAAGTTGTAGAAGTTGGATAATGGATTTGGTAGTAGATGAAGTAATGGAGTTGGCTCTGAGAAGAGAATTAACCAGATTAATTGTTTCTTGTTTAGGGACAGACGTGAATAGATTGCTGACATCAAATGAAAGCATAGTAATGTTGGGGTGAAGATTGATGTGTTGTAAATTATTGACTAGATGACTAGTATTTTTGACTGAAAATCGAGGGCTGAAGTTCGTCATGTTGTTAATAAGATTTAATATAAATTTTGATAAGATGGAGACTGGAGTGTTAATGAAACTAACAACTGGACGAATGGGAATGCCCTCTTTGTGTATCTTAGGTAAACCGTACAGCCTGGGTATCAAGGGGTTGCTTGGGATTTTATAATATGGGGCAAAATGTTCTGAGAAGAAATCTGTGAAATGTTTGATATTGTCTTTTAATTTATTTATGAACTTTTTAGAGGGGTCTGTTGTAAGTAGAGTGAAGTTATTGTTGTTGAGGAAGGTTGAGACTTTATTATGATATGAAGTTTGATCTAAGATCACTAGACAGTTACCTTTGTCAGCTTTACTGATAATTAAGTTGTGGGATATGATTTTATTCTTAATGGATTTGAGGGTCTTGAGATGTTCATTACGTTTATTTTGAGAAAGATTCTTTCATGTAACTTATATTAATTAATTTCATGTACTTATAACTTAATTAGTTTTACATTTACCAGGTACCAAATGTTGTTTTTTGACATACAGGGCCTTCTATAATCGAGTTATAAGTTAAATTTCACATGACCATTATACTACAAAAGTTTTATTTCATTCATGTAAGAACACGTTCATATTTTAAATATATTCATTCATTTTCCACCAATATCAAACAAAATTTCTATAACTCAACCTTCTACATGTGTCTATTTTCTATTTCCCAAGTACCAAATGTTGAAGAAACATAAAGGGCCTAAATATAAAAATCTCCTTTTCATTACACTACCACACACATACATAGTTGGTTGCCCAACTATAACCACATTATCTTCTCTCCACATTTCATCTCATACACATAAAAATCAATTTTTAAAAAAACAACAACATTGATGGTTGATACTGTTATATTAATTTAATATCAAAAAATCTATTACTTTAACAAATTTAATTAACGTTGGCTTTTGTCTTAAGTAGACACATACAGTTATATTGACTACTCTGTTACTTGTTCCGTCCTAACTTGTCAACATTGTCATTTCAATCAGTTGCTTCCATTAAGTCCTCGTAGACACACCGTCTCAGGACTTGCAACTTCAACGTGGAGTCATATGTCACCATGTTACCTAATCCAACGGTAACTTTAACATCCTAATAATTTTTTAAAATATAATGTAAATCAAATGTAACTAATTATTTGTTAACGGGTTTTTACCCATGTATTTAGTGGCTACATTCATGTACTCCTAGTAAGTATTAACCACACTTTACATTAATCTTGGTCAAAATTTTAACTTCACGTTCTTTTTAATTAAGTGGTTATATATTTTATAGGACACTGATGATGGAATAATGGATTCCGAAAACGTTTTGTCTAAAACAGCCCGTTTGGGTTTTTAAAAATATATACCTTTTACAAAGGATTTTAATAAATTTTTTTAATATATGGTATACAGCCAAATACAGGAACGTAGATTCCTTGTGGTTTTTAAAAATGCTTACTCTATAAGAATGTTAGAAGATTCGTGTTTGTTAAAGATAGCGAATCAAGTGTCTATTGAAGGAAAATTTTTAGCCCAGGAAGGAAGTAAAGGTAGAAGAAATGAACTAGTCAGAAGGAGGTCAATATTTTTAAGTAGTGAAGAAATTAATTGAGGTATAGGTTTTATGATGAGGTATTGGATATTGTTATTGGTAGAAGACGACATTGTGGTAATTAGGGAATGAACGGATTAAAGGGATTTTCCGATGTTGATGCAGCATACGAAAGTAGAAGACATCGTCGTCTTAGAGTGAGAGAAGGTTCATTGGATTCATGGTATAACCATATTTTTAATGTAATAAATAACCGGTCAAAACATTGTTTAGGTTTTGTTTTACATTATAATAAAATATAAGTCTTCAAAAAGAATATGCGCCTTGGGTTAGGTGTATTAGATTTTTTTTAATTTACAACCTTTCACTTTTTCATCTTCTAATAAAAAATTATCATATCTTGCATAACTGAAAGTGATACAATCCATTACACTAAATATTTATAAACAAGCATTTTTACCAAAAATATGGCCATTTTCATAAACTACCATTTTCTTTTGAGCACTTATTATGCAAGAACATTTGATCGAAATTAAAATTGTAAAAGCTGAAATAATCCCTCAAAGTAATCGCCAAAAATTTATTGTTAGTTGGGTAAATTTTAGTTCCGTCACGTCTCGTTTGAAAATATTCCCAAATAATACTCAGACTAACCGTATACCCCAAGTTAACAGTATATTTCTGTTTTAAATATTTTCCTATAAAAAGGCCTACTCTTTAGGGTTAGAAATTAAGTCGTGAAGGTCAGTTATCGCCCACTGCGGAAGAAGTTGCAACATTTGTGCCACCACTTCTGTTAATTAAATTACCCAATTTAATTTGGGTTCAAGATTTGACTGGTGTAACAAGCAAATTTCTTCTCAAATTAAGACCCATATTCGTCGCTACCCCAGCAAATGCCTTGGACTTAAACCTTCATCATAAGGAATTTGACAGTACGGAAGCTCAACACATTGCTGACAGCTCTATCTAATTCATCGTCTCTACTTTTCTTAAGTAAAGTTATTTCAAAGTTAAGAAAGTTATAAACCAAACAAGAGACAAAATATAGTTGCGTCATAAAAACCTTATTCGAAGCAGTGCATATTTCTTTATCTAATATTCTTGTGTACAGTCCACAACATGTTTAACTCAAGGTAGATTAACTATAACAGTAAATTTTTTTGTTGCTGTTGCATATTTAAACTTAATAACGTATTTTCTTATTTCCCAACTCAGTTAATCCATTAAAAAGAAGACTTAGTGAGTAGGAAGTTATTCAAAAAGTTTAGCAAGACAGTTCTCATGTTGTTATGGTTATAACTTTATCAAAATTTTATATGTTTGATAAGATTGTTTGTATGAGTTTGTATTTATTTCAATACTGCACATGGATAATTTATTTGGTTGGGCTAATTAGAGACAGATCAGAAAAAACAAGTTATCACTACGTAAAGCATCATGAATAGGGAATAATTTTCTATTTGTGTTTCTTTTAAATGCAAATGTTGTAAGGACGACATAAAATATCAATAATATATTTTGTATTTTGTAAAATTTTTTTGGATATTAATGAAATAACGTACATAACTTCATTTAAAATTGATGTCTTAACTATGAAAGCTCAATAAGTAAATAGAAAATGATTTTGTTAATAAATTTCAAATTAACTTAAAAACCATTAATAATTTCAATGACAAAAATTTAAAAAGTGTTCAATATTTTCTCTACACTTTTATTGCTTTTTGTTTATGTTTTCTGGTACAACAAAAGCGTGCTTAAATAAAGTGTACTACAGTACATAATGAATCATAACTTCATCATAAAATTTTATCAAAGGGAAACTCAGCAGTTTCCAATTTCCCTCATTTGCAATACTATCATCAAACAAAATGATCCTCGAACGTGCAACATTTGTTCCAAAATCCCTAAAATAAACAAAACCTGTTTTCATACCCTCCACGTGTATCGTCCCAAAAAATCAGTGGCGTAGATATAGATAACTGTTTTAAATATGATTATTAAAAGATAAAAAGCAGTATGCTAGGTTGCCAAACTTTTATAATTTATTATAAAGTAGAATAATTATACTATGTAAAGATTAATTTTTTAATCAGATTTTGACAGTTAAAAATTATTTTAAATCTAAGAATATATTACTAAATGTAAGAAAAGGAAATGGCAGGAAAGAAAACGATAATGGAGAACGTCTGATTGAATCATGCGAACTAAACAACCTAAAAATCACCAACGGATTCTTCAGACATAAAAATATTCATAAATATACATGGACGCAAGAAACACGAAAGCTGAAATCGATAAGACACGTAATAGTCAAACCAGATACCACGATAAGAATAAAAGATGTGAGAGTCGGAAGAGGAGGAGAATGTAGAACTAACCATAAAATACTGACAGCAAAAATGGGCATTAATTAAAACATAACAAAACACCCTCTACAAAAGAACCGTTGGATACATTATAGTTTTTAAATTAAGTTTATTTAAAATCATTGACTAAAATTTGTATACAGGGTGAACTACAAAACGAAATTACAATTTTCTAAATTTTTTTAAATAGATCAAACTGCATACTTTCCAGTTTCTAGCCATAAATAAAAAATATAGTTGAATCAAAATTTGTTACCGTTTCAAAGCGATAGTTTTTAGGCACCTTATCGTGTTTTTATATCAGTATAAAGTTATTATTGTACCAGTTAATATTAATAGAATCAGTATTCAGCTGGCAATGATACGACAGGTGTTACTAAAATCGATGAATTCCGGTGACTAATATAACTCAGCGTCACCCGCTTAATCCACAGCACTGGAAGTATTAGCGAGATGAAACCCCTCATTGTATTTCAAGCACTTGTGGATTATTGCCGAAATAAGATGACATTATGCCAACTGCAATTATCGATTTCTGAATAAAACCTGTGTCTGCGCTTGCCATTGTTATTGCTACCCCTATATCTTCGCGAATAAAGGGCCAACAGGGGTGTTTTTCTGCCTCTCCTAATCGTTCCCATGGTGAGTGAATGGACGTTAGTTTCATTCATTTTTCAGACAAGACTGTAGGGAGTAAACTGGTCTGTTGGGTTTGTTTTATGACTTTGATAATTCAGTTCTTTTAGAATTGAAACAGCAATTTTTGGCATCGACAATGGAAAATTATTTACACTCCACTTATTATATACAAAGATAAACGTATTATAACCTCTACCGAATTACACATGACGTGATGTGTTTGCATTAGATATTTTTTTAATGTTTGTGTAGGATATGTGACATTGTTTGATATTTGTTTTTCAATTATCACATTATTTAACAACACTTAAGATATAGTTTCATTTAGTTGCATAGGGACTTTTATAAAAAGGATTAAAACCATAGTAAAGTTTTCCAGAAAAAGTAACGTTATACCATATTCAGAATATTAATTATGACAGGACATTATGTGACCTTGACTAACAATTAAAAACAATATTTTAAAATAAAATAAACCCAATAAACACAAAATAAGGAGCTAATAGAAGAAGGTTTGAACTTAAATTTAGGTAGTTAATGTTTTTAAAAATGGTATTATTTATTTGTGTTTTTGATACTTGAAAATCGTCATTTTTAGTTTTTTTTTCAGTTTTAAATTTATAAATGATTAAATTTGGAAAAAAATTGCAGAGACCTTTTTTGTTCTGATGAATCAAAAAACTTAAAAAATTGGTGTCTAACGAATGTGATTATACAAAAATATTTCATGGGAATATTTTTTCAAACGTATCCGAGCTTTTTGCTATAAAGCAAATACGTAGGAATAACCGACTTGGGCTAGAATATCAGAACTGGCCTAGATACTTTTGAAACAATTAAAATTGTCTGTGGGGTTCCACAGGGCTGCATATTGTTACCACTGTCTTTTAATCTGTACTCTGAGCATATTCTCACGGAGGCTTTGCCATGATTGATGTCGGAATCACGGTCAATGGAATTAAGTAAGTGATTTGAGATATGCGGATAATACTGTGTCGATTGCGAGTTCTGCGGAAGAACTATAGTTATTAATTGACAGTGTTACTGAAGAATTTGAAGAATATGGCTTAAAACTTAATAGTTTAAAAACTAAATATATCATAGTCAGGAAACATCGGTAGATGACTACATAATTACAGCATATGGTAATGAAATAGAAAAAACCAAGAACATCACTTATCCAGTTTCAAAAATAAATGACAATGGGGATATAAGCAAAAAGATAAATATTCGCATTATAAAGGCCAGAGCAGTGATTTTCTGACAGAAAAAAGTATTGTGTGAACGCATTATTAATACCGCATGATAGAAACCATATGTTTCGTATGATTCCCAAGTGAACATCCTTTAACAAGCCAGGCAACTCGGCTGTTAAAAACCTATAATACTCATTGCCAGTAATCGTTTGGAAAAATAAGATCCAGTATCGCATGACCGAACAATGTCTCCTATAAAACTCAACGACCACCAGTTCTGGAACGTAACTCGAAATAAGTGAAGATTTTAATGGGAGTAATAATGATAATTGAAATGAACCAGGAACAAACGAGGCACACGCTTTGTTGAATTTTGCCAAGAGAACAACCTGGCGGTTCTTAACACATGGTTTAAATTACATAAAAGACGTCTATATACGTGGAGGTCTCCTCAAGATTGCGAAGGAAATATTCTGAGGAACCAAATCGACTACATTACAATCAAAAGCTTCCGTAATGGTATTCTAAATGGAAAAACATACCCAAGCTGTGACATAAATTCACACCACAATCCTGTAGTCGCAACTATCCGATTAAAATTCAAAAGAGTAGACAAGGCTAAACCCAGTCAGAGAATATCATGGAGTAGTGCTGACCAAGGACAGCAACAGAAGTATGAAGATATAGTAGACACGCAGTTAGAGTCTAAGACAATAGCTCCCACTAAGGAGAAGACAATAAAAGAAAACATTGAAGACATGTGGGAGAAAATTAAAAATATTGTCTTGGAGGCAGCAGACCAAAGTATACAGAAAGAAAACCGTTAACATAGAAAACCATGGATGACAAACGAAATATTACAAATTATGGAGAGGAGACGGATGGTAAAAAACAAAAACCTAACAAGATACAAAGAACTTAACAGTCAACTAATGCTGTCAGGAAATTAACATACCTCTGCAACATTATATATGAACATGGCATAATACCGCATGACTGGCTAACATCCACATACATAGCTCTTCCTAAAAAACAAAAAGCAAGGAAATGTGAAGACCATCGAACTGTATCGTCATGCCTCTAAGATTTTTATGCGAATAATTTATAACCGAATTCACAATAAGTGTGAAGAATACCTGAATCGTTCTCAATATGGTTTTAGAAAGGGTACAGGCACTAGAGAAGCAATTATGGGATTGACACTGATGGCAGAAAGATATCTTGAGGTTCAAAAACGGGTATGTGTGCTTTGTCGATTATAGAAAGGCCTTCGACCACATCAAACACGGAAAATTGATTGAGGTGCTAAAAGAAGTAGGGTTGGACTGGAACCACACACGTATAGAAACTGGTGGCGCGTCACCTTTTTTTAACGTAAACGTTATTTGTGTTGATTTTCAACTGTTGACTTGGACTCGCCACAGTTTAAGCCAGTTCTCTAGTTTAAGTAGGTGATTTTGCAATACCTGGGATGCTTTAGTTGCTGTAGAATTTAAACCATGATAACTGTGTTATCGGCATATGTAGCGATTGTTGTATTGGTCGTTATTAGTAGATCTGATGTGAATATTAAGTAGAGGGTGGGTCCCAGTATGCTTCCTTGTGGAACTCCGGAACATATTGGAAAAAGATTAGTGACTTCCTCACCTCTTTTGACTTGAAAGAATTAATCTGTCAGGTAGGATCTTAAAAGTAAACTTATTGGGATGAGGAAGGAAGTATGTATTTAATTTTTGAGATAAGAGATACATGCCAAACTTGGTCGAAAGCTTAAGAGGCTTCTAAAAATGCAGCAGTACAGTAATTTTTGTGTTCGAGCGAATTTCTGAAAGTCTTACCACCCTATGAATTTGCTCGATGGTACCATGTTGTTTCCTAAATCCAAACTGATAATTCGGTAAAACATTACTGTCATATAAAATAAGCTCCAGTCCTCTCAGAAAAAGCCGTTCAAATACTTTGGATATAATAGGCAACAAGCTAATTGGGCGATATGAAGATACTTCTGTGTGATCCTTATTAGGTTTTGGAATAAGAACAATTTGAGCAACTTTCCATTGGAGTGGAAAATAGCCTGTTTTTAATATTGAATTAAATATATAAGTAATTAAACTTACGTCTTCGTTGACTAGATTTTTTAGTTCAGTAGATACATATGATAATTATTATATTAAAGAATTTGCAAAAACATGAAATCTATAGTTCTTCTCTACAGCATGCTGGGTATGTAAAACCTTGATATCAAAAGAAAGGTTGTGATGCTTTCTAGAAAATATAATACTAATATACAGGGTGTTTTCCTCCTTAATACAGCATACAAAATATTTTCGAGTATTTTATATGGTCTTAAAACAAAAATAACCATATACAAAACCCTTATACAACCAGTATTGACATATGGGTCGGAGACATGGACCATTTCCCAAGCAGATGAAAACCTGTTTATATTTGAACGAAGGATCCTAAGAAGAATATTCGGTGGCATCTGTGAAAATTGTGTTTGGAGAAAGAGGTACAACTACGAGATATATCACAGATATAAACATATATTTGGTGGTAAAGACGTAGTATCCCTTATAAAAATAGGAAGACTAAGATGGGCAGGACATCTGGCAAGATCACAGCAGAACAACCCTCCTAGAGAAATCCTTATGCCATAACCTGTGGGAAGTAGAAGTAGGAGTAGGCCAAAACTCAGATGGAGGGATGATGTAGATGAGGATGGTAGAAAAATAGGCGCAGCAAACTGGCAACAGTTGGCAATGGATAGAACTGACTGCCGTAATAGACTTGGGAAGGTCGAGGCTCTTTTATAGGGCTGCAGCACCAATGATGATGATGTATATACAGGGTGTTCTATTAAAAAAAATGAGAAAATAGTTTAA
This sequence comes from Diabrotica undecimpunctata, assembly GCF_040954645.1. Lineage (NCBI taxonomy): Eukaryota > Metazoa > Arthropoda > Insecta > Coleoptera > Chrysomelidae > Diabrotica > Diabrotica undecimpunctata. The sequence continues at coordinate 141,588,188 of NC_092810.1, read as the reverse complement.
CACTGTATATTGTATCGCTGGATGTTAAAGATATTAAATTATTTAAAAATAACACTACCCTAGAAAATCTTTGACATATCATTTACATATTTATTACTCGTTTTTCTCAAAAAAATTTTAAATATTTAAAAAATTAACAACTTTAGGCCTATAAACCTTGTATAAAACTGTTCCTATTTTTAAAAAATGTATTCAAAATTGCTTTAGTATATACGATTTTCCATTTAAAACACACAACTTTGGTTTATTCTAACTGGCCTTGTACAATCAAAAATAAATTTTAAATTATAGACGTCATTGATAGACGTCAGTTTTGTTTGAAACATTTTTTATATATTCAATAATTCAGCCGTAATCCAAGCAACCAGAGTTTTGGCACACCCTGTATACATACATTGCATTAAAAATGCAGTTGTATTTTAATCTGAACAAAAAATTTAATTTTGGAAATAATGTAATTTAACCGCAATTCCTTTGGAGTATCTTGGAGCTGTAATTGGTAGGATCACAAAAAAAGCAGCGTGCAGCACTTAGAGCTCGAGGCAGAAAAACTCGTAAGGTTAACTATGCTGTATTTTAATTAAAACGCTAAGAAAATTTTTACTTTGAACAGAATTAATGTTCGTGATAGAACGTGGCTCATAACAAAGTAAAGGATTCATTTTCTTATGATTTTTTTTTATGACATTTGTATAATGAACTGCTTTTTCTATTATAATGTGGTTAAATAACTTCGTGAAAACGATGTTATTCCTGAACTACTGAAAATTTGAGATAATGAACTACTCAAAAAGTTGAGGTTTTATAGAACGAAGAATACCAGATAATTGGAACACTGCGATTAGAATAGAATAGAAATATGCTTTATTGTCACTGAAAATTATTGAACAATTTTATGGACAAAGCTAAAAAAAATCAGTTAAAAAGTACAAAAAGTATAAAAAGTATAAAACAAAAACAAATATAATAAAAAAACAGAACAATACAATTTAATTAAGGTCAAATACACAATAAAGGATATAAAAGGAAGATAAAAACAATATTATTAAGTCTCGTTTGCCAAATGTATAAACTTTTATCCAAATATAATAACCTACAGATTAACAACTAATTTTAAAATCTATCTGTCACCAAGACAAGCAAATTTCTGGAAAAATTTCAGTACAGTATTCAAATATACTATATAAATAGTATATTCAAATGATAAGAAACATTATTTTCAAATAAATATGGGCTGAGACAAGGAGGAGGTCTAGACAAACCTTGTTAATAGTTATATATTGACAAAATAATAAGACAATGCACATATAAGTAAAGCAAGAAAAAAGCTTGTGGGATATAGAAACTGAAGAAATGTAGACACTTCGAAAAGAATACTTGTAGTCGATACAGTCATTCTAGCAAAAAACGAAAAGCAATTATAAAAAACTGGAATATATGAAATTAGATTATAAACGAATATAGAATGATGATGCAATTATTATAGTAGAAGATAATCAGGACAAGTGAACAAGAACAATGGAAAACATGATATAGAGATCAACGATAGGATAAAAAAACCCTAGTCCTCTATCATGAGTCTGTATTAACTTTTGGACAGGAAACATGGGTATTAACAGAGACCTAAATGAAGTACAGCTGGATCCTAAAAAACTGATACTACTTTTAGTAATATTTGATCATTTTGAGCAGTGTATTTGATTGGTCTGACATTATATTATATTTATGATGACAGGCAAATAATAAAATAAACAAATAAACAACAAACAATTGATTACATATGTTAATTCATAAATTGTAATAATTAAGAAAGGTCTAAATTTTGATATTATTTTGAATTCCTGCATTTTATAAAGAGTACATAAATGATGGTTTTTATATCAAATAGGGCTGTTATTAATTAAAAACTCCCATATACGTTGAAAGTTATTGGAAACTAACAATATTTGAAGAACAATTGTATCAAAATAAAATACCACCAATTTATACACAACCTCCTAAGACTCTCTTCTCTAGGATAATAGAAACATATTATATGGATTCAAATCTTCCAGGAAGTATGATCAATAAAATAATTAAAGATAAGTGGCCTGCATTTCAATATATTTTTACTGACGGCTCTAAAATTCAAAATAAAACGGGTTGTGCAATATATCACTGGAATTCTGATTACAAAGAATCATGTCGATTGCCCAATGAAGCTTCAATATATACTGCCGAACTATCAGCTTTATTTCTTGCGTTAAAATATATAGCCTCTAATGGTATGAATAATTATATCATTCTGACTGATTGTAGAAGCATTATGGACAAACTCACTTCTATCAAAACCACAAAAAACCTAAACCATATTGAGATAGAAATAAAGAAGTTACATTATGATATTATTTCCGCAGGTAGCTCGATTATTATTTGTTGGGTAAAAGGACACTCTGGAATATTAGGAAATGAAGAAGTCGATAAATTAGCTAAATCTGCAGCTTTAACCAAACATAATATAAACAACATACTTCTTGCAGTAGCAGACATAGATAATATCAGTAGAAACAACTGCAAACAAAGATGGCAACGTTTATACAACCAAAGTACAACTGGAATAAACTTTAGAGCTTGCCAACCACTAATACCCAATGAGAGATGGTTCAAATATGAGACAAATAGGTTATTTATAAAAACAATAAACAGAATAAGATCAAACCACGCACTCACTCCTGCATACAAATACAGCATAGGTATTACTGATAACCCCTATTGCTCCTGTGGTAAAGTGGGAGATCTGCAGCACTTTATATTGGAGTGTGGACAGTCCAAACAAAGTATCAAAATGATGTATGAAAAACTAATTGAGCTAAATTGTTCATTGCCTGTCAATTTAAATACAATTATTTTTTCAAATAATAAACAGATATTAAAATGTATCTACGAATACATAACATCCTGTAAATTTAAATTATAACTAGTTTTAGGTATTCAAATCAAAACTTGTAAATATGTCAAAAATTGAATGTGTATACCAACATATTACTTCCTGTAAATTTATATTATAAATAGGCTTAGGTAATAAAATCAAAAATTGTAATTACCACAAATAGTCTGGCTAATTGGCTATGCCAAAGCCATTATACAATAAAAAAAAAGGGCTGTTATTATTTTTATTACTATAAAGGAATAAAACAAACGACTTAACTCAACAATGTATTAAAGCAAGAATTGTAACCAAATTAAAAGAAAACTGGGCACTATCAGAGGCAGCAAAATATTTTAACATAAGCAGAACCACAGTTTTTCTATTAATAAAAAATGGAGGGAACAAGAAATTCTCGCAGGACAACAAGGGTCTGGAAGACCAAAGCTATACTAAAGTTAGATATGTAAAAATAAAATTAATATTTTGTAATATCTCCATCAGCGTTGATAACAGCTTGTAGTCTTCGGTCCATGTGTGTGAAAGGAACTATGAAATTCTGTTCTTCAGAGCGCTCTTCCCAAATCTGTTGTATACCGTGCCACAGCTCTTCAACATTTTGAGGTATAAAATTACGCCGATACAACCGTTTTATAATAAGCCCCCACAAATTCTCGATTGGGTTTAAATCTGGACTGTAGCTGGACCATGATGTTGTTGGAGGATAAAATTATTTTCTGGATACAACTGTTCTACACAGGGAGACATGATGATTTCCAGAATATTCAGATAAGTCTGCCCAATAAGCCTGACATAAATACGCCATACCATTCCCATTCCTCTAGATGAAATCCATCCCTATACATTATATACCTATAGAGTATTAAATCTATTATTATCTGGCCTATACACCCCAATTTTGCCCTTTTTAGAAGATTGAAAAAATTTCTTATCTGTAAATATTACGCTGTCCCAAAAATTTTGATTTTGTAGCTGATGATTTAAAGCAAATATAAGTCTTGATTGCTTCTGTTGTGGTGTAAAAGCTTGTTTTTTTGCTGCAGCTCGGTGCCTAGGAGGCGATGCTTTAATTCTGCGCCAAGTTGTTGTCTTTCTTCCCGGAAACTGTGGCATAATTCTTGCAGTTTTTCCACCTTCAAAAGGATCTAATCTCTCGAAAAGCGTACGATCTTCATGAGCGATAGATATTTTTGATCTTCCAGAACCTTGTTTTCTTTCGAGAGTTTCTTGTTCTCTCTAACCATCTTCTTATTTCGTTACAATAGAGAATAAGTTACAACAGAATAAGTTATCTGTCAAATTTTAAGATTTGGAAGTGACAGTGACAGCATGTAAATAATCAGTATTCAAAATACTTCAAAATACTTCAAAATACTTCAAAATACTTCAAAATACTTCAAAATACACTGCACAATTTTCTACAAAATGCGCTTTAATAGTCGTATCAGTTTTTTTAGGAACCAGCTGTACCTTTGAAGAGCCAAAGACATAAATACGTATAAAATATAAAATACCAGGATAAGAGAAGACTTACAGATGGAAGATGGAAGACTTATTCTTCAGTTAAAAGTTGGCGTATTTTTTGTTCAAAATAATAACAAAATTATCCCCTATTTCCAAGTTTCATTAAAACATAAATTAAAAATAATATATCAAATATTTCCGCCATATAAATTCCACCTGTCCAACTAATTATGCAATGTCCCCTGTAGAAGTTCATAATTGTCTCAAACCTTGGAATTTGGTGACACATGGCCCTTAAAAAAATTTTCGGTATCGCGTCAAGTTGTTTGCTTAGATTGCAATAAATCAGAACTTTGTTGGTCTTCAGTGGAGAACCATCTAAATGAAGCCAAATGTTCATTTAAAATTTTTTTAAATATTCATATCTACGAATATGAACATTATTTTCTGCAAAGTTTGTGTGTTTTTTGTTTTTGTTTTTTGTTTTTTCTTTTTTGGTTAAGTTAGTTTTAAATAAGGAGTAAAGTGTACAGTAGATATGATAACATCGATAACATACTACATATTGAGTTGTAAGTTATGAACTATATCTGTATTTCTTATAAACTCAATGTCATTTGTTATATTTTAGAGAACTGATGAAGCTTTAGAAATATAAAGCGAAACGTCTTCAATAAACTTATGAAGTAGTTGACTTCTTTTTTTATTTGCCAACCTGAATGACCGATTAAACCTCTGAATTCACTAGTTGAATACTTTAGAAATATAAATTGACGGTCGTAGTCTTTACAATATATATATATATATATATATATATATATATATATATATATATATATATATATATATATATATATATATATATAAATTAAACCAAAAGTTAAGATTAATACTATTAGACGCATTATTATTAAACTTAACAGGCTTCCGGGTTAAACCGCGTCGATTATCACTGCGCCAAGCTTTCGACATCCTCTTTAATGTCTTTTTCAGGGTTTCCGAGGTCTCAGTTTCCCGAGCCCCCAGATACTACTACACAAGAAATCTTCATGTCGAAGGTAATCGGATGTCGTCATCTATTTTATTAAGACAATTTGGCCTCTTTTCAGTTTCTATGGCTTCTCCGATAATTCTTGGTTTATGGAAGTGGATGGGGGCTATGGTTATGGAGTTTTCAAAAGCAATTTTGTGACCTGTATGAAGATCTTGTTGACCTAGAGCTAAAATTGAATCAGAATTGCGATCAGAAATGGAATGTTCATAAATCCTATTTTGGATTCTACGATTTGTTTGGCCTATATACGATCGAAGGCAGTCTGCACAAGGAATTTCATAAACTCCGTGTTGTTCATTTGGAATTTTGTCTGCGAATGATCAGACAAGAGATGACAGTTTTTGTTGCGGGGTAAAGATTGTCTTTATTCCTCTTGATTTAATAATTTTGTCGATTTTGTCAGTGACACCTTTGATGAGGGGAAGAAAAATTTTCGTATGATGAGGCTCTAAGTCTTTTGGGTTGAGATTGAGTGGGAGATTGATGTCTGTAGATGCTCCTATTAATGTCATTTTCACGGTAGCCATTTTGGTTTAGGCTTGTTTTAAACTAGAGAGCTTATCGGGTCTACTAGCATAATCGCAAGATGATGAAGAGAAGGATATTAATAACTGAATTAATTTGTAAAGGTGGATGATGAGAGTTGGCATGCAAGTAACGATTGGTATGGGTACGTTTTCGATAAACAGAGTAATGAAAACCTTGGGATTGGTTTTTCTTTGCGATAAAGGCAAGAAACGGTAGGGATGAATCAGCTTCCACCTCCATCGTAAACTAGATACTAGGGGATTAAGAAGATATGATTAAAAAGACACAAAAGCATCCCTGTCGTGGAAACCAATGACGAATGTATTATCAACATATCGTAGCCAGAATGTGGGTTTGAGCAATGACGTGGAGAGTGCTCAGGTCTCGATGTGTTTCATAAAGATATTGACAATTACTGGATATAGTGGGGAGTCCATTGGGGCACCATTTATTTGTCTGTACAATTAATTTAGGAAGTGTTGGACATACAATGTTTAATGAGAAATAAATGGTTTTCCTGGATACTGTATTTAGTTTACAGAATGTTTAGACTCTGTTTAGACAGAATCAGACTGGCAATTATATTGATTGGTCTTTTCGTGTCTGGAACTTTATAAACCTCTTCTTTGAAAGAGTTGATGTAAAAAGGCCTTATTTTTACGCACGTGAAACATTTATTTTTATGCTTAAACTGTATAAAAACTAAGGCTCTTTTAGGAGTATTTAGAGTTTATAGTACCTGGTAATTTGTTCACTTTTTTTCCTCCTGTAAATTTTTCCTTCATAGTCCATTTATTTCCTTCACCAACACTTACACTTCCGTCTACCCCATACATTATCCTTTATAACCCTCACATAACCTCAAATTTGTAAGACTCACTGGGTCAGCTTGTGGCAGTTGCAGAGTTCCTATTGATTGGTTGGAAATAAGCTGGTAAGCATGGATCAGTATTGTGGAAATAAGTTGTTTTGCATGTAAAGATGCTTTTACCATTGGTAATAATTTTTTTTGTATAAACAGATAAAATAAACCACTTTGGCTACAACAGAATAATGCATTGGCACATCTAACTCAACTTTGATTTTTGTGTGACTTAAGGCTGTTTCAATTTAATATATTTTCCCCTTCTATATTAGTTTTCAAAAATCAGCATAAAATATCAGTAAACATAACGAAATTTACTGGAAACATTGGTGTTGATCCCAACACCAAATGTTTAATAACGTTTTAATAGAGTTTCCGAAAATTAACAAAACAACAATTTTCAACTGGTTGTGTACATTTATTATAAAACAAAAATAATATGAAATACACTTTCGTTCTACTTGTTCTCGTTAAAACTGTTGTGTGGCAATTATTTTTTAGTTTCTTGTCATAGATATAAAACGATAAGTTAAATTAACCTTGATTGTTCTTTATCGACCTGATATGCTTTGAAAACCTACAAAATTAAAACCTAATTTTCCTCAAAAGTTAACCCAACTTTGGACATGCAACAAATAATTACGGCAATCTAAGTAATCAACCTACACAAAACAAATTTACGTAGTAGTTTATTACGGCTAATTTGATACTTAATGTACTGTTTTAGCTGGAATGTAGATTATCACGTCAAAATTGAACGTATTAATCAGAGAACAATGTCAATTAACATTACGCAGTTGCGGTACAAATTTCAACACTATGAGTAATGATTAATTCAAGAATTTGTAAGTAGATACGCATTATTTATAAAAACATACATTGAAAAATTGCGTTATACCGATATACAATGAGTCAATGAGGACATTAGAGTAAGTCTTATGAAAAATATTTGAACTAAAATATTTAAACCAAATTTTTGTTAATAGGACAAAAAACTGTAAAAAGTATAGAAAGACGACAGCTTTAATCAAAGTTATCTTCTTCTTGCAGTGCATATCCGTTTCGGATGTTGGCGACAATCATGGCATTCTGTACTTTGCAAACTGCTGCTCTGAAAAGATTTGTAGTTGTTGTTTAAACCATGTACGTACGAATATTTTTCAGCCAGGATATCCTTCGCCTTCCTGGTCGTCGTTTTCCTTCTCCTTTTCGTTGCAGAATTAATTGCAGCAGCCCATATCTTTCGCTGTTCCTCATGATGTGACCGAGGTATTCAATTTTGGTTGTTTTTATTGTGGTTAACAGTTATAATGCTCTCAAAAATGCTAATGGTTTTTTAATCAAAGATATAATGCTGTCAAAAAGAACGGGGAAATCATTGAACCAAAAAAAACCAAAATCTTATAAAAATCGATATGTTTCCTTCTACAGAAATAGGGGACACATGAAAGGTAAAAAATATACAGCAAAAAAACGTCTAACTGAAAGATTTATGTTATTGGGATACAAAAATGAAAAAAAAAATGAGATTAAATCGCAGTAATGAAGGAAATTGGATAATGCATATTTTTCCCTACAATTTATGAGGTTGCAGACAAATATTGATTCCTAAACTTCTAAAGGGTGTTTTTTTAGAGGTATAAAAATGTAAGTTGATAACACTTTTTTAACTGTTGGCCATTTTGACAGCTGTGCCGGCCATTTTGACAGCTCTCGAGTGATTTATGTTAAATTTGGTTTGGCATTTCAGCATGAATAGACTTGACTCCTGAGTAACGCTTCCAAATTGTACAAATTTATTTTGGAAATTGTGGTTCGGTTCGAAATACGTATCTCGCACTACGTACATTTTATGGTGTCAACATACTAGTCCATCAGAGCAAGTAATTCGATTAACCATGGAACGTTTTTGCACCGCGTTTATTTTAGATGATAGTATGCATTCACAGACACTTCGTACAGTGCGCATAGAAAAAGTTGTTGCTGCTGCAGAGCGTAGCATTCAGGAAGATCCGAATCAGCCTATCTGCCATCGTGTACAGCAGTTGGATACTTGTTAATCCAAAATCAAACTCATGCAAGAATTGAAGGTTGCCGTTGAGATTACCGTTGATTCCGATTTTCATAAGCGAATTTTGTTTAGCGATGAACTCACTTTTTGTTGAATGGCTATGTCAACAAAAAAACTGCCCTATTTGGAGTTAAGATAACCCTCAAATGTAAGTTGAGAAATCATTACATCCAGAAAAACTGACTATTTGGTGTGCTTTATGGTCTGGTGGAATCATTGGACCGTAATTCTTCAAAAACGATGCTGGCTAGAACGTTACAGTCAATGGTGACCGCTATAGAGCCATGATTACTGCCTTTTTCATTCCCTAATTGAATCACCATGATGTGCAGGAGCTGCCATTTCAGGACGGCGCAACATATCACACAGTTCGTGCTACAATCGATTTATTGAAGGAAACGTTTGGTAACCGCATAGTATCACCTTTTGGACCGTAAATTGGCCTCCAAGATCGTGCGATTTAACACTGCTAGACCATTTTATGTGGGGATATGTGAAGGTGCTAGTTTACGCCGATAAGCATGAAATAATTGACCACTTGGAGGATAACATTTGCCGCGTTATTGCCGATATATAGCGACAAATATTGGACCTCCAGACTAGATTACGTCAGAGTCAGCCATGACGGTCATATGCCAGAAATCATATTTAAATTTTAATGTCAATAGATTATCTTTCGAATAAAGTCAATTTCATGTCAATATATAAAAATCATCTTTGTTTTATTTTATTTCAAAGTCCTATACCTCTAAAAAACACCTTTTATATTATTATTTTATATTATTTATTCATTCTTTACAATACCACAAGATTTGGGATTCTATTCTGTGCATTTTCATATAGCAGATCTCAAAGTGGTTTAATTTTTTGGTTTCAGGTTGTTTTTTGTCCCTGCTTATAAACTATATAGCAATCTGTAAAGAAAATCGCAGCATTAATGTGGGAATATCTATGTTATGGTTACAGTAACAAAGTACGTTCTTCAGTTGTATGAATGTGCTAATTGTAATTATTTATTCTAGTATCCAATTTGTTTCTTCATCTCCTACTTTTTCCTCTTTATAAGTAATTCTGCTTGTTCATTGGCGGATTAATACCTCTATGGAAGGTTGTCGCTCTTTCTTTTACGCGGTCGTCCGATACTTCTGCCGATTGGTGACTTATCTCTTGCTATTTTGACGATTTTTTCTATTTTGTGTCCATTCATTTATATACTGTACGTTACATTTTCTTCTAATGTCTTCACTTCTCTTTCGATCTCTGAGCGTATTTCCTGTAATTCTTCTCAGTACTCTTATCTCTGCCGTTAGTAAGTAGCCCTTGCGTTGTGGCTGTGTCGGGTCTTGTTTTTGAGGTATATGTCATTATTGGTCCTACACTGGCTTTATAAATTCTTGACTTCATCTTAGTGTTAATGTGTCTGTTTCGCCATATAGTGTTATTAAGGCATCCTGCCAGTCTATTTGCTTTTTATACTTGATTGCTTTGCTTTGTTTCTTTGTCCAGGTCTTTCCCAGATATTTTGTTTTCATTACTTGTTCAATACTGATGACATCAACTTATATTTTAAATCTGGTTGGTTCTTTGCTGACTACTATTGTTTTAGTTTTCTGAGATGAGATTGTCATATTAAATTCTTTTGCTCTAATGTTAAATCTGTGGACCAGTCTTTGCAGACTATCTTCATCTCGGGCTATCAATATTGCGTCGTCTGCGTAACAGAGTATTTTGATTTCTTTGTTTCCCATTCTGTATCCTCTTCTTTTGTTAACGATTTTGATGATTTCATCCATGATCAAATTGAAGACCATGGGGCTCAATGAAACCCCTTGTCTTATTCCGCTGCCTATTTCTATAGGTTCTGTAAGTTGTCCATCTATTCTGACTTTCATTTTGTTGGTTTGGTAGATGTTTTCGATAGTTTTTATAATATTTACTATAACTTCTCTATTATGCAGAACATGGATTACATCTTTGGATCTTACACTGTCAAACGGTTTATTTAGGTCTATCAGACACAGAAATGCTGATCTATTATACTCTAGTGATTTCTCAGTAATTTGATTTATAACGAATATTGTATTTGTACACGATCTTCCACTACGAAAACCTTGTTGTTCATCTGCTAAACTTATCGTTTGATTTATTAGCACTTATAAAATTTTGGTTGTAAGTTTTAGCGTAGTATTTAACAAGTTTATACCTCTGTAGTTTTCGGGCTGTTTTTTATCTCCTTTTTTAAATAGTAGAATAAGTTTGCTCGTTTTCCATTCTTCCGGTATTTTATTGTGTTTTATAATTTTATTAATTTGCTCCACAATATTTCAGTAACTCGTTTGGTATCCTGTCTTTACCTGCTTCTTTTCTGTTCTTTAGGCTTTCGAGTATTTTACGAACTTCCTGTATATTTATATTAAGTTTTTCAGTTTTGGTGTTTCCGGTTCTAGCGTCATTTGTTCTTCTTCTGCATATAGCTTTTTTAGGTAGTCAATCCACGTATCCTTTTCTATGTGTTTTGGTTCTATTAGTTCCTTTACCTTCGTTCTTTGACCTCTTATGAAGCGCCGTATTAATTTTTGCAGACCGTAACAATCACGTTCCATTTCTTTCGAAAAGCGTTCCCAGTATCATTTTTTATTTTTCTCACAAGTGCATGTGTTTCGATTCTAATTGTCTTGTAATTATGGTATGCCTCTTGTGTTTTGGTTAACATATAAATTTGTTTTTTAAGCCAGCTTATTATTAATAGTCAGATCTTATTATTAATAGTAAGCCAACTCTATGAGTTGGCTGGCAATTGCATGCATACTGATGTGAGTGTTGTTTCCAGTATATACATACCGTTCACCAAATTTAATAGTTTTAAGTATGTAGTTTTTAATTATTTAAATTCACCCACTTCTTATTGATACGGTTATTAGCGCAAGTACTTCAAAATTCACTGAAGATGGACCAATAAGTCCGAAAACGTTCGTTTTGAACAAAAAATCAACTATTGTAATTCATTTGGATTTTTAATTTAATTTTTTAATTAAATATACACCAATTACAACATAAGTTTTCACTTCAACGTAAAAAATTTTGAATTGTTAACTTATTAACAATATCTTAACTAAATGCCTGATCATAAAATGCAATAAAATGCAATTTTAACCATAACGTCAAATAAATCGTGTTTCCTATGTATTATTGAATTTCAGACTAATCCAATAAACGTAAAAAGTTTGTAATTTGCACAGATATTTATCGCTTGGACCAGCCAACCGCCGTGTTGGAAGGATGCCCAAACTTAAAATTGTTAACTTATTCAGAGATTAAAATGTTAGCCACGCAACAATTTACAGGATAATAAGAGAATTTGAAGAAATACACATGCAATTATTTACCGAAAATTTTAAGTAGAAGGCTCATATGCAAATCGGTTCAGAAAATTGTGTCGGGATATAGTGCAAAATCCAAAAAAAGAAGGAAGTGTAAAAAATAGACTAGGCATAGCGTGAAAAAATGCTTGCATATCCGAGCTTTGCGGCGAAGCCATTTTGTGAGAAACAGATTTATTGTAATTACATAATACTGAAATATATTTTTCACTCGAACATCCTGAAATGAAAGTTAGCGATGTACTTTACACCTCTTAAATTGAAAACTATCCAAACGGAGTTAAATCTAAAACAAGAGCAAAATTTACTAACAAAGTTTTAGATTGCTGTGCCATTTCTGAAGGTGGGTGCACAATTTCTCAATCATACGATATATTGATTGAGCTCGGGGAAAAGCTTTATATCTTGAGCTTTATACTCAAAAATTTTATATCCGAAGTTGGTTGTATTATTATCCATCATCAGCACCAGAAAATAATAACTTGGCCTGATCTCGCATCGAGCCATTTTGCCAGGAGAACTTGCGAATGGTTGGAGCAGAATAACTTTAATTATTTATGTACCAAGAGAAGATACCCAAATGTCCCGATACCTCTCCCACCAGAAAAATTTTGGCCGGTTCTTCAAAACTCTTACGAAAACGGTGTTTATTCTCCTAGTCCCTCCATTGCTCTTCCTCCCCTTTTTTACCGATAGCTAAGCCAATCTTCCTCGTGTCAAAATCGTTTATTGTCGTACCAGATTTAACATCGTGGCCAATAGGGTCCCTCTTCTGCGACGCCTTGGATACGAGATTAAACCCTAAAGTGCCAGTATTGAAATTTTTGTGAAAACTAATTTAAACTAAAACGTAATAAGGCGAGGTAAAATTCGACAACTACGTTGCTAATTTTTGTTTTCAGCCGATTCAAGAAATAAGTCACCAAATGAAAGTATTGGCAGACCAAGAAAAAGATGGTGCTATAATTTAAACAATTTAGTAGGCTAATATTGAAGAAGAAACAGGCTTTAAAGCCTACATACAAGAAGGAAGAAGAAGAAGAAGAATAACGATATTTTAACTGAGATTTTAGAAATTTTAAGGAGAGACTGACAGAGATCTATCCTATGTTCTACTTTGTTCAACATTTATATCAAGAAAATGTTTAGAAAATGAGGCAAAAGCTATTAAAATCAAGATCAACGGCGTTTCAGTAAATAATATTCGTTACAACGTAACAAAATTAATGAATCTGGTGAATAGTTTGGGCTTTGCTTAACGAATCTGGTAAATATTGGGAAGACAAAATAAATAGTGATAAGTAAACAAGAGTGTAATACGCCCCAGAGTCAATAACTAACGATGTGGCGCTACTTTCGCGCTTTATTAATCATTTATTTATTTAAATAGTACTAAATTTGGTTCTCTTCACCTGTTTGGTAGGCAATTCACAACACCGCCGCCCCGTGTGTTCATCTATAATATTTGGAGTTCCGATTGCATCGGAAACCAATAATCATTGACTGGACGGGCGCAATGTTTCGACGACTTCAATCGCTAACCTTCCTTATAATTGTCATTATGACAAGGTTTTATTCAAGCTTGAAATAAGTTAGAATAAAGAGACCTATGTTAGATTGTAAGCAAACCACTGCAGAAACAAACTTTTTATTACTACTATTGTTACTGAATAGATCGATCCTAGACGGTAAATATGCACATTATCGGTTTCCGAAATTCACTTTTTATTATTTTCACATTGAATTCACATAATATTTTAAAATCTTTGTTTTTCCTTCATAATTTACATTTTATTTGGCTATTTATTATTAAATAAATATCTTACAGGGAGCATCTCTTCGAGATCCTTCCCTACTTTAATTGAAGAATTATTATAAACAAGCTATCTTAGCGAGCATCTCTGCAAGATACGTCCATATTTTTATCTGCCTATCCTACTTAACAAGTAAATACTTATACTTGTTAAGTAGGATAGGCAGATAAAAATATGGACGTATCTTGGAGAGATGCTCGCTAAGATAGCTTCCTACTTAACAAGTATAAGTATTTTCAGTCGGGAACTTAAAACATTTTTGTTCAAATCTTTGATAATATTTGCATTTTTTTCTCTGAGTTAGAATATTGTTCTAGTATCGAATCTAATTAGTAAAAATTTTATTATTACACACAATCTAATTAAATGGTTCGACCGTTGGTACAAATAAATAAAATATCAAGCACAACATGATTTATATCCATTAAATAGTTAAAAATGTTTGTTAAATTGAACATTTTTTAACGAAAGAATTCTTTTAAATTCTTTTAAATTTGAAAATGTCTGCATATTAAATATTACTTTGGATTTCCGTTACGGAAAACTTAAAACAAACTATTTTTAAAGTCTTCAGATGGCCCCAGCAGTCTAAATTATATGCACTCCATACCGTGCTCTCCAACTTAATTTAAAGTCTGAACAGTTTTACTTCGAGAACGTACACTTTTCCATTTTCCCGAAGTTTTAATGGTATGCATTCGATAATGGGCATTGCCAAGAATCAATTCGTGTAGTTTTCGAGACTTTTTCGAGGGGTCTTCATCAAAATTCTAAAAGGCTTAATGCTGTTTTATGTTCGTAACGTTGCTGCCATGCAGACGGGTGTAATCGGTTTATATTTTTTTCGCTAAAAATTCAATTGAAGTTATTTTCTAGCTAATATTATTTTATTTCTGCTAGAATTCAAATACTTTAACACGAGATGAATAATAATGTAATAGACGTAAATAAACAAGCATACCGATATTTAAAAAACAGTAATAAGAATTTTAATTTTTACGCCCATTTGGCAAAATTTAATTTCCCTTTTACTGCTATGCACTTAAAAAAATGCAAGGAATATCAATTATTACCCTTAATCTCTTCTTCTTAATCTTCCTCGTGTCCATCGTGTCTTTTTTATTTCAACTTTTTTATCTCAAGTCCTCTGTCACACAGTCCTTCCACCTTCTGTGTTTTCCTCTACCTCTTTTCCTCCACTTTCTAATCTTCGTCCTATATAATTCTACGTCTAACGACCAAATGAATTTAGTCTTTGTTCTTGAACCTTTTTTGGGACTAGGCTCTTACCCTAATCAAGTCGTTCCTGATCCTGTCCTTTCTAGTCTTACCCTATATCCACCTCAATTTTATTTCAGATACCTTCATCTTCTTTTCCTGAATTTTCTTTACAGGGCACACTTTAGCGACGCATGGCTCACCACACTATTATATAAATATCTTTTCTTTCAGTTCTTTCCCGATTTTTTCGATCATAAAATACTTCGCTCAATCGCTTTCAGTTATACCAACCAGATCGTATTCTAGTGTTCCATTTTTCGTTATGTAGGAAATGTATTAAAATTCTCCTGCTTGTTCTAGTTTTTCCCTGAGCAATTAGATGTCCCTAACCATTCATGTTTCTTCCAACCACATAACACGATATCATCCGCAAACAGCATTGACCAAGGAGCCCCTCCCTTACCTTCTTTATCAGTATATCTATAAGAAAATCAAATAGATAGAGACTCAGTGCAGAGCCTTGATGTTAACTAATTGTCATTGAAAAACTTTGGATCAATCTGACACAAGTCCTTACGTGTGGTGTACACATATCCTTCACAGCTTGATATAATTCTCAGTAACCATACGTCTACATAGCTCTTATCTAGGAACTGTTTCGCACACCTTTTCAATGTCCCCTTTATCTTTATACAGTGCTACCTCCCCCCTTCATGGATTGAATATCCTGTGTTGCTCATATGTCCTACTCATCATTCGTCACAAAACGTCAACCCCTTCCGCTACAATGAATCTTCCAAACCTCCAAAGGTGTTCCATCAGGTCCTACATCATCTTATTATTCCTCATCCTCATCACTCGTTATCCTCGATATTACATCCTATGGTGTTCTTTATTTAGTAGCTTTCTAAACTATTTTTTACCATCTGGAACAGGAAGGGTTTTTCTAACACCGTCCAAGTGTAGCTGAATAAATATTTCGGCTGAATACAAGTAATTAGGTATAATTACTTCAGATTATTCCTTCCTTCCTCCGATGGTCGGTCAGATATCCAAGCGGGTCAAGCGAGCAATTCTCATTCGCTTCACTGTCGAATGATTAAGTAGATGTGCATTCAAACACATATATATATATATATATATATATATATATATATATAAGTCATATATATATATATATATATATATATATATATATATATATATATATATATATATATATATATATATATATATATATATATTAAGCGGTGGTTCTTTTTGATGTATAAATTTAAATAAACTACTTCTTACTCAGTAGAAATGTATTGCAATTATTCGATTAAATTGTTCGATAGATTCTACATACAATTGCCATTTATTTGCTCTCTGCTTTTGTATAAGAAATATTAAAACTTACAATACGTGATCAGATGATTTACCGAAGTGGCTGCTTCGCCCGGCAGTTGAAACGTAAGAGAGAGATTGTGTGTGCAATCTTTCGCAGAGTCAAATTTTGGACAGCGCAATGTTGCAGCGAGGGGCAAGACGTAAGAGAGCTGTTGCAAGTTTGTATTAAGTCCGAACACCATCTTTGTTTTATATTAACATTCTTTATTGTGTGTAAACTTTTCATCCCCTCGAGTGTTTCATACAGCTTCAAACGGTCTTCCCTTAAAAGTAACTATAGCGTGCTTTGCTTCTCTCTTTGCTACCTTGTTAATATTTTTATCTTTTCTATTTTAGACCTGCCATACCCCTTTTTAGCCTCTTTCTTCTCCCAAACTTTCTGTTATACTTCATAGTTCCACCACCATGTTCCTTTTTCCATAGTTTGCCCTTTGCCAGATGTTTTTTTAGACTTCCTCTCCGACTCGCACTACAACATTGCTGTTGGCTTTCGAGCAGTCATTTACCGTATCTTTTATCTCAAACTCTTCCAGCACTTTTCTCCTATACCAATTAATACTAACATTTTTGAAATTGACATAGCGAGTGGTATTTGTGAGAGAAGTGTACAAGTTTTCGAAATATACTGCCTACTACGTTTTCCGAATTTTGTAGTAGTGTTAGTAGTGTAGCGTAGATGCATATCATAATCATCTTGGCATACAAATTTATATTCAAGGCCATGTCGCTCGTGTCGAAGAGAGTGGGTGTGGTTCTTTCAACCATATAGAAGCTGTGTATTATTTTTCAAATCCAAGTACAATTAGATAATAATGTTTAGCTACAGCGTCTTCAATCTTTGGGCTTGAGTTCCCAAAAAACTGTTGAATGCAAGAATGCAGGAGAAGTGACCTATCGGAAGACCGAAAAAGCGAAGGGAAGATAATGTAAATGAGGACGCCAGAAATCTTCTTGGCAGTCGATCGTGAAGGAGAATGGCTACAATTGAGCTGTAGTTCCATAGGATGGATGTATGGCATGGTTAATGATTTGGTCACAACGAATTATAAATTCATGCATAAAATAACTACAAATATACTAGAGAAGTCATCATCATCAAGCCTTTATTTATCAGGTCCACTGCTGGACATAGGCATCCCTTAAACTCCTCCATTCTTTGCGATTTTGTGCTTTTTGTTGCCAATTTTTCGTGATACGCCTGATGTCGTCAGCCCAACGTGTAGGTGGTCTTCCTCTACTACGTTTGTCTGCTCTTGGCCTCCAATGTGTAATTTTGCTCGTCCATCGTCAGTCATGCATTCTCGCTACATGGCCAGTCCAATTCCATTTTAATTCCGCTATGCGTTCCACAACATCAACAATACTCGTGATTCTTTGCAGATCTTCGTTTCTTATTCGGTTTCGCAACGTCACTAACAGCATAGACCGTTCCATTCGTCTCTGTACCACTCTCAATTTCAAAGCCGTAGTTTTGGTTAGAGTTATAGTTTCCGCCCCATAAGACTAGAGAAGTACTGTTGAAAAATACTAAATCCACTAAAGACTCGGGTTTAAGCATTAAAAAAACAGTCCCCTTGTGGTAAAGATTAATTATCTGCTGTGAATTGACTTCCACTAGAAACCACCTATATCAAAAATTATGCTAAAAACATAACTGTTACATTACCCGTATGTTTAAAAACGCGCAATAATCACCTCTTAAAACTCACCAAATTTCATTTCATCGGTTTCAGAGCAATAAATAAATCGTCAGTTTGTAAGAAAAATTTCAACACCCCATATCTCAGAAACAAAGCATTTGCGAATCATCACCTTAGGCTTTTTTTTAATTGCCGTATTGTCAGATTCCATTAACAGCCTAAGAAGGTATCCATTGAATTCTGACAGGCAACGGTGGGGGAAATCTTTTTTGGACATTTACGTCACAAGACACCCTGGTATTTTTCGGCCGCGTAGGATACTAGGCCAGAAGACTCCAGGGTAGTGCTGGATTAACTGTGTTCCGGCTAAAACCTTAACCACCGTTCCAGAGAGGTGGTCTTGCCACTCAATTAACAACTAAAAAAAAACTAAAAATTTATAAATAACCAAACCTATTACCGTAAATCAGAAAATGTTTCAGATGTTAGGCCATAAACTAATAAATAATATTAACCATAAATTTCAGATCCCTGACTCAATTTCTTCCTCTGTCCTCCTGCTGCTTTTTCTTCATCACCTTAAGCTAGTCGCACTTATTAACCACCCTGTATACTATTTAAATATATAGGGTATGCCAAAAGAATCAGGACGGTCGAATATTTCGAACCATATACATCGAATCAAAAAACTGAAAAACATGTAATATTTGTGAAAAATATATAGAACGGCACAAAACACGACCCCACAACCCTAGTGCAGTGTAACAAGGTTTTAACTCGGATTTCCATATATTAATGAAATTGTGGAATTAACCTCTATTTACCATTAACTACAAAATAAACCATATTTACTATATAACCATAGCCGAAGTGTGCATTTACCTTGGTGTGGAAGCCACCCCAATTTCGTACAATTATATTGAAAATAACCTCAAGAATAGAAAGAAACAAATTTTTTTTTCGATAAATCATTCCTTTTAGATTTATTCGTGATTTAAAATTTAAATTTTTCTAATGTTTTTAATCGCTTTGTCACAAATAATTGAAAAACCTTACATTTTATTGAAAAAAATGTAAGGGCCTTGGGGCAATGATAACTTTTGATCAGCATGACCAACGCTACATATCTACAAAGTTTCAGCCAATAGTGACAAATTTTAGAAACAAATCCTACATGACGGCCGGAGGTGGCCTGCGGATTGGGGGTTGCCCACCGCTGGCATAGACCAAACCGCTCAATTAAGCAAATGTTAGAAGACCGATGTGTCACCGAAAGAATCATAGTGTGAAAGAGAACAGTGCGACGCATATTGCGGAAGTGCGAGATGGAAGGTTGGGTGAAAGAACTTTTAACTGAAAAGCTGTTGCTACATAAACTTATCCTGAACAACCACTCACCAATCAAAATGATGATGTAAAAATAATTTTGATAATAAAAAAATTTTAAAAATGCAGTTTAAAAATCCAACATTATAAACAATCTTATTAAAATAAACACACTTATTAATATAAATAGACTTTCCAAGAATTTTATGTATGTATATATTATTATATATTATTATAGGAGAGCTGGTTTAATAATTATTTTTGAATCAAATGCGTAATCCACTGAAGTTCTGCGATGTTACTAAATCCGTCCTCTCTAACATTGAGATTAATCAAGTCGATGATTCATGCCAATTTTGTTATTAATTCTCGGCTCATTTAATATCAGCTCGTTTGGAAATTTTTAGGATGGTCATTTAACAAAGTAATTGTACAAAAAGAAACAGTAGATTCTACACTTGAAAATATTGCGATTTAAGCCAAATTGCTTTAATAAAATGTTGATATTAAGAAAGATACAGGGTGTTAAAGTGCAAAATTAAAATTTTATTTTTCGCTATAACTTTCATGTTTGTAAACATTTATGTATAAAAATTTACAACTGGGTAATTTTAAATATGAGAAATTATAATTTGATGCACACTTTGATATATCTGATAGAGGGCGCTACTTATGCCACATATCTGGTATAAATTTGCACTTAACTTTTTTGCTCTTTAAGTTACCTGTATTTGAGATAACAAATATTAAAGATTCATTATCTTAACAAAAAAAAGGTATACTTGTTAATAACTTCAAAACTCAACAGTTTTCGAGATAATCGCATTTTAAAAATCAGCTGCATATTTCTGATCTAAGGCAATTACTCCAGGCAACGAAGAAAAAATAGACAAAAACATTAATACTTCTGAATTTTGGTATAAAATACCTTTAACTAAACTTAATAGTGAACGAAACATCAAATAAAATAAATATATCAGCAGAATAATCAATAATAGGATTTGACAAAATAACAGAATAATAGGATTTTACATCAAAAATTTTATGTTTTATGTTAAATTAAAGTCATAATCAAAACATTTTGTTTACAAATCAAATTAAGAAATAGTTAAACTAAATAACAGTTTTTGTCATAGTAAGTGTTCGATATGTCCACCATATTCTTTAATTCATTTGTCAATATATTCCATAAAAGATCGTCTCATATTAAATAGCATCATTGGTTCTAAAGAAACTGCTGCAGTATTTATTTCTTCCCATAGTTGGTTGCGAATGTTTATGGGATTCTTATAGATACGTTATTTTAATCCGCTTCATACACCAAAATCAAGCGGATTAAATTCAGGGCTATGTGGTGGCTATAATGTATAATGGATGAATATATCGATGACATTACTTATTTATATGATTACGTTACAGATTATGAGTAACTATAATTACATCTCGAACAAATGGACTATTATGATTTACTAATGAACTAATATTATGCTGAACTAAATTGCCTGTGTGTTTACTATATTTATAACAATATCGGTTATTAGGAAAACGATGATGTTTTTGTAAAAATGCTGTCTTTCAGGTTAGATTTGTAGCAAAAGTATTATGAAACAGGACACATATGTGTAATTAAATACCTGTGCTCTACTTTCTATTTGTCCTAATAAAACTGAGTAAACAATTTACGTAATGAACTAAGTATTCTTTTCGGATTTTTTATGAATTAAATAATTATATCAATATCTCACCACATTGCCAAGGAATATGACTACCACGACCAATCCAACGTTCAGAAAAGTTGTATTAAGGTATGTTCCAACTGTCTTCTTTTTAGAATGTGGTTGTGTACCATCTTGCATAAACCACATATTTTGGATTTTTAGCATTTTATAATAAAGAAAAAGTAATACAACGCCATTATAGAAGCGATAGCAAAGGGAAATTGTAAACATGATGACGGCCAACGTCTGACTACGGACACGGCACCTAAAGAAGGAGATGAAATATCTTTTCTCCAATAAGATATTGGACATATAACACACCATTTTGTGATGTTACATTATCATCTTTGAGTTGTTTTAATAAGAATAAACTATGAATTATGCGTATCTACAGGTATTCAGTGCTTTACCGCATAAATATCAAACTAAGAATTATTGTGCAACTGACTTATAAAATGCATTTATCTCGAAAACGGTCGAATTTTCAGGTTACTATCAAGTATACCTTTTCTTTGTACAAATAATGTATCTTTAATATTTTTTAACAAAAATAGAGCTAACTTAAAGAGCAAAAAAGTTAAGCGCAAATTTATGCCACACATGTGGCATATGTGGCGCCCTCTATTAGTTACATTAAAGAAAGTATAAAATTATAATTTTTCCTTCGCAAAAGCATCCAACTGTAAGTTTTTGTCCAAAAATATTTACAAACGTAAAAGTAATATCGAAAAATAAAATTTTTAATTTCCACTTTAACACCCTGTATCTTTCTTAATATCAACATTTTATTAAAGCAAGTTGGCTTAAATCGTAATATTTTAAAGTGCAGAATCTACGGTTTCTGTTTGTACAATTACTTAAGGACCACCCTGTATATATATGATTTTTTATTGTTGAAAGTGAACAAATTATTTATGAACTAAATTTAAACGATATATTCTGGTAAATATTGTGCAGGTTGGCATACGAGGTCTGGCTATTAAATATCGAGACTGCACCCGCAGAAGGCGTCCTAGAGGAGAAGAGTGGGAAACGAATGCAGCATTGGATAGCTTGAAGTGTATCTACGAGAAAAGAACGTGTTTTTTTCTCGTGCAGATAACAATGCGTGATTAAAAACATGAGCAACGGATTAATGTGAAATTTCTCGTTAAATTAAAAAAAAAACTCCGACTGAGGCTATAATTTATTGAAAGAGGCCTGTGGTGAGAATTCTCTATCTCGTGCGCGTGCTATCTCCGTGATCTTTTCGACTGCGGCAGCCTCGGCAAGATCATGTGCTAATCTCGCTGTTCCCACGTTAGTTTGGAGCACCCTCAGCTCTCGAGTCCTGTTTCCTGTGTTTGCCATGTCTAAGCCTTGGACTTCTTTCGCGCTCTCTTTTGTACTGTTTCCACTCGCGCATTCTTCTTGAGATTAGTCAGTGTCACTCAGAAAATAACCGACTGGTTGAACTTTGGGCATATTATTGAATTCGCCGCATGCCCAGTTAAGTCGCAGTTGAGGCATCTGGTTTTTTCTTTCTTGCATTTCAGAGCTATGTAACCCTCTTTGCCACATCGGAAGCAACATCCTCTTCTGTTCTGCTCCTTGAAGTGCCATTGTTTGTGTCCAAAAGCGAGACATTTCAGGCATCTCGGTATTTCTAAGCTTTATTCTATTACTCGGCAGGCTGTGTAGTCTACTGTTCAAGATGTTTTCGGCCGCGTCTTCATCTACATCTATCACGGCACTCATCATCCCTCTTACTTCGCCTCGTGTCTCGGTCTAAATTTTTATGATGTCACAGGCCCGCTCTTTGCCAGCTGCTTCCTCCGTAACCTTTTGGATCTCCTCCTTCGTTGTATTAAGTGGGATTTCCTGTACCAAGATTCTTCTCTTCACGATGCCCCCTTTTGCCACCGCTCTCGACACGCATGTATTATCAGAGAGGAGTTTCTTTACTTCCTCCACCATTTCCCATCCTCCGCCCAACTCCAGTGATATTCCTTGGTCTCTAGTTTGTTTGATACTTTTTATGTCAATGTCCTTTCTTCCTGTGAGTTTGTTTTTTACTTCTGTCATTAGATCCACAAAGGATTTTTCTTTGGTTTTGCTAATGATTACGACTCAATTTTGTTCTTTGGGCTTGGTGTTGATGTTGGCTCACCTTCTTGTTGTTTTTTTACATAGGAGCGTGATCGTCACATCCCTGTCTCTTGAGTGAATATATAGATATCACAAGTGTGATATCTACATACTTTTATATCTACATAACAGGTAATTTTGTCATCCTTTTTACTTCGCTCCCGCTTAGGCATTTGATATCGGTTGAGATGAATAATCTCGTAGACAAACCCACACCTTGCAACTTATATTCAAGATAGTTAATACATAGCATAAAATATATCAGATATTTGCAGGACTCAGATATTACAAATAGTCTCGGGTGTTCAGACTATTTCATTTTTGTCTCGAACATTCTAGTCCGATTAAAATCTTTTATAGTTATTAGATATGGTATCAAAATAGTGTTAAAATTTCATGAAGCAAAATTTTCTTTGACACATTTATAAAAGAAATGTTAACAAATATAATTTTTGTTCATTGCTACCTCTACAATAAATATTTATTTTAAACAATAAATTTAACATTCACCTTTCGAATCAACTTTCTTTGGCAACTCGATTAAAACCCAAACTTACTTGATTAACCACATGTTCTTTATATATCGAATAAGTCGTGCTCTAACTGGAACTAATCAGACCAATAACAATTTCAAACTCCGGAAGGAAAAGATAAATTACGATTCAACCTTTTGTCGTTTTATTTCAAAAGATGTTTTCTTTCATTTTATTGGTTTCTACTCACGGTCATTACGCTGGTCTTTGCGGAGCAGACTAAACGAGAAAGCGTAGAGAGAATCACCAAGGCTTTGTTTTTATGCAAGCGAACGAAAAGGTAAACGCTCTTTTCGGGAAAGTAATTTAAAATATCCTCTTTAGCACTTCAGCGTACTAGGTGCTATTTTACTGAAAAAAATATAGTTTGTTAACGTGGTACTTGATGGTAAATAAGTATAAGTTTACAGCTAACATTTGTACAAGACTAGACCAACTAGAGTAGCTGTCATATTCTATATATATATATATATATATATATATATATATATATATATATATATATATATATATATACTATGTCATTCATTCTAAACAGGCAACTATCAGCAAGAACCAGTGACATTCTAAAATCAATCAAAAATACAGACTAAATAATAAAACAGCTCCAAATAATGACGTAGTCAATTTTTCGTACATTTGTCTTAAGTTTTTAAGTTATAATGTTCTTTTTCTGTCAGCGCAACGTTTACTTTGGATCTTTCCCTATACGATCAGATGCAAAAGTTCATATTTTCTAGAGTACCGCGTAATGTGATTGAAGCATTACAGCTTACGTGTTTTTATTAGATTGTTGTGTTGGTTGATTTAGCTGTCTAAAAGTTTTTTTTAATAAGGTCTTGTTTTAGAAAAGAGGCCTGAGCGGATCTACTTTAATTATCGCATAGACATGTTGATCTGGAAACAAGGCTATTAAAGACTGAATTAATTTGTGACTGTAAGTGATGGAAGTTGGTACTTTTTCTGTAAACAAAGTCATACAAAACCTTGGGAACAAGCCATATAATATAATAGATACCACGAAAATCATCCATACTCAAGAATCAGATACTCATAATAAGAAATGCTTTCTTCCTTACATCAAAGGTGTCACTAACAAAATCGACAAAATTCTTAAATCAAAAAGAAAAAAGACATTATTTGCCCCTCAACAAAAACTTTTTTATCTTGTTTGATCCGTCAAAGACAATATCCCAAATGAACAATAGGGAATTTATGAAATTCCTTATGCAACTGCCAATGATCTTACATAGGCCAAACCAATCGTATAATACAAAATAATATTTATGAACATTCGTCAACACCGTCCGTCCGTCTACCAATCCATTTCCTGCCATCAAAAATGGATGGTTTCTCAGTCTAAGCAGTAAAAGTACAGTGAACAGTGTAGTGAAGAGGGAGACCCCAATGAAAACTTTAGAGAGGAAGTCGAAAGCCCGGTCCAACCCGGAAGCCAAGTGGGTTTGATATTCATTTTTGATCTTAGCTTTAGGTTTAATTATACTAACCGCGAAAATCTTTCCGAATATATATACAGATACAGAAAATTTTTATAATTATTATTACAAAATTTAAGAGAGTTTTAAAAGAAATATGAACATTATATTTCCACTTAATAGATATTGATCGAAATGATATTTCCCCCTAGCCCCCTCCACATTGTGGATTAATGTTCACAATGGAAAGTTATACCATGCGATAAACCCGAAAAACTCCCTGAGATTTTTATTTTTGGAGGATGCTAAAGACCACCAATTTTTACAGACATAAATTCGAGCAAGCCACTAACTTGGAGCAACTGAGACAAAAGATAATCGAACTTAGCCAAAATATATCAGCAAATAACCTTAATGCCATGAGAAAGGCGTTGTATAAAAGATTTTTTGGTTTCTGTTTGGCATAAGGTTTGTGTGAACATTTAATTCGGTAAGAGTTTTATTTAGTTTATAGTTTCTAACTTTTTGGAATTCTTTTAATTTAAGTAGTAGTTTTGGAATAAATTTTAATTATATTTAATCTTGATAGAACTTATTTTATTTTTCCACCCATTCATTCTAAACTAAACAAAAAACATTATTTCAAAGATATTATGTGGAAAATACCAAATTATGTCTTATTTTTAATAAAAAAACGTAATTTTTCGCCTATTTTATTCTGATTCTCCTGTAAATGAAAAGTCTATACTCATATTACAGTTAATTTTACTCCCATAACCTACGAAACAAATTCGTTTGGTGGCCCCGCTTACAAAACGAATGTGCGACGTGATTTTGATGCGACCATTTATTATTGTTTTGAAGCTATTTTCTTGTGGCATATTATGAGATTATTAAAATATATATATATATATATATATATATATATATATATATATATATATTATACTGTGTAAAAAACTTAAAACTTCTTAATACTTCTTAAAACACATTGTAATTAACATTTTCCATCATCATAAAAAGTTAAATTTCAGATCTGTCACAAATAGAAATTATCAAGAATGTAAAATAAAAAAAAATTTCTTCTTATATTTTATTAATTTATTATTTTAACCTAAGCTGTATTTGGAGGTGTTTGGCCTGCTTTCCTTAAATTAAATTATAAAAACTGTTCACAAAAAATGTTGCGGTCACCGTTGAATAACCTTGGCAAGACTTGAGTCATTGTAAAACATGATTAAGTACAATGGTTTCAGTTTATTACTTTATGGTAGTTCTTTTGTTGTAGAATAATCTCGAGACGATATCTACACGGCATGATCTACCTATACAATTTTCAGAAGAAACTGCTCCTATTTTTTGACCCTGGTTAATGACGCTGAAGAGTCATTGTAACAAAATAGTGCCAAAATAATGAGGTTAGTGGATGTTTGCAAAGAGAAACAATAATATATTTTGAAATTTAAATCTCATTATGTCGTATTAAGTGTAAGCTGTTGTTAGCTTTTAAATTTTTTATTTTATTTTTGCATGTGATACTTTCACATGCAAATATTAATGACTAGTGAATAAAATTACTTCCTCCTATACTAGGTCAAGCATGTGCCATATATAATTTCCAATTTGTCTTTATGACTCTAAATGATCTGCCAATGTGTGAGTACCAAATAGTTATAATGTTAGAAATGAACATGGAGAACTGATGACGCTCGTGCATAAATTACGAAAAGCACATTTTTTGACCACGAAGTACAACAAAAATATATATTCAATAACATCCGTGGACAAAGATCTAGGATAGATTAATTTATAACCAACAGAGAAATACGTCGATAAACAAATCGATCTAAGATACCACAACTTATCGCAGCAACAGAAGTATTTCAGGAGACAGGAAAGTAACGAACACTAACGTATCAAAAACGAAAAAGTCAGGGTTTAGAGAGGAAGTGTAGACAAAATGTGAAGACAGTTGGAATACGACTTTTACGAAACAAAAAGAGACGACAAACGAAGAAATAAACATTGAGGGGGGAATGGTAAGGGAAGAATTAAGAAAATTAAAGCATGGAACATCACCAGGATAGGAAGGCATATTGCACGAACTCCTAAAGTACGGAGGACTAGATTTGACCAAACAAATATTAAAACGAATCCAAAAAATACTAGATCAAAAACGAAAACCACATGCATGGAGATCATGCACCGACGCTATATTTATAATGAGGCAAGCGCAAGAGAAATTACTATATTACAACAGACCGGCATATCTATGTTTTGTGGAACTGTACGCATGAGAAATATCTCAAGGGATAATTAAAACTATCGAAAATATCAACCACATATACAACAACCACAAAAGAAAAGTAAAAGTAGAAGAAGAGCTAACTGGCCCATTTGAAGCTGGTAATAGATTTATTAACCAGGGAGATTAGATATATTAACCAGGGAGATTCCCCGAGCCCTCTATTTTGTTCAACCTGCTAATGGATGAAATAATAAAAAAAGTCTTCTTTTGGTATCTATTATTTTCGAATGTTGGCTTTCATTCTGGCTATAATTATATTATTAACTGATGCTTTAAATAGATTAGTTGTTGTTGTGGAGAACCACTTCCTCAGGTTTTTTAACGATGATGTTCTTCTTCTCCTAATTCCTCGCTTTTCTCTTTCTCCTTTTAATCGTATACATCACTTCTCTTTTTTCCCCATTCTTCATAGTACATTCTCGTTGGTTATCTTGTCCGTCCATGATATCCTTAGGATTCTTCTGTATAGCCACATCTCGAAGGCTTCAAGCTTTTTCTCCATCGATTCAGTGAGTATCCAGGATTCAACTCCGTAATATAATATTGAGAAGATATAACATCGTAGGAGCCTTACTTCTATTTCCAGATTAAGGTTGTGGCTTTTGAACTGTTTGGCTATATTGTTGAATGCACTCCTAACCTTCTCTATTCTACATTTTACTTCCTGTTAGTGATCCCATTGTTCGTTTGCTATTGTTCCAAGATAGGTAAACTGTTTTACCCGGCCCACTGGTGTATTCTTAATAAGCATTTGGACGTCTCTAATTTTATTTTTGCTGATAACCATAAATTTAGTTTTTGATATGTTTACTTGTAGTCCAAATCTTTCACTTACTTCATTTACTTTGTTTATTAGTTGTTGTAAACTGTTTAACTGTCTGTAAAAATAACGGTGTCATCTGCATAGCGGATGTTGTTTAGGCGTTATCCATTTAAAAGGATACCATCTTCGCCTTTTCTAAGGCTTCACTATATAATAAAAAAAAGTAAGAACTAAAAAAGGATACCAAATTTGAAAAAAAAAAACAACTTAAAATAATCTGCTATGCAGACAACGCATATACAGCAAACTGTTGGATGGATTTTATTGAAATTTGTAAAGACATACTAAAAATATTTCTTTCGCGAAATATGAAGGTCCTATTTATAATATAATTATGATAAAAAAATCACAAAACAAGGTTTTTTTAAATATTTGTTTGTGATTTGTAGTAGTTTTTCATTTTAATGAAAAATTAAAAAAAAAAATTAAGAGGAATATAATAATTTTTTTAATATATTGTTTAACAAAAAGTTAACACCTCTTTTGAGAATTCACGCATAAAATTTCTAGTTATACTTGAAAGTGATTTATGCAAAAGAACTACGGTTATATACTTCCACCCAAATGTCTTTACTTTAAAACATATACCACCTATACGGTCTATCAAATATAATGAGAAGAACACCTTCAGAAATTATAAAAATAATCACGAATTAGATTCCAGTGTTCTACAAACTGAAGAGAAGTAATCCACCTCAAAAAGGCGATTATTATATGCCGCTTGGCATTGCCATAGTAATCCAACGGGATTACGCGCTCAGACCATCTGAGTTTTCTGATAAAATAATACCTAATATTTACTTTACCATTTCAGTAAGAGCAGGTCGCTCTTTGAAATTATCAAAGATAGAGCAATTGGTAGTTCATTTGTAAAACTTAATTATGTTTTATTTTTCACATAACAAGTTTTGTCTGTCTAACGAATTAGGCAGCTCGTTTATTGCTCCCGGTGGAAATAATGCAGTAGTGGCAGAATTTTTGCACTGGCATAAACTAATCGGGTCATCAGCGCAAATTTGCCGTAGGGGTTGATTTCCACGCCGACACTATTTCATGTGGATTATATATGCTTAAAAATTAAATTCTTTGAATTAAGATGTTAAATTAATTTGTGACGGTGATTTATAATATTTCACACTTCATCGTTCGTTAGTGTTTGCAAGTTTTCATACTGTTATAGTTTCCAATTAATTTAAAGCATACCATAGTACTTATCAATCGCTGAGCTTGTAATCAAATCGAATATTTGTCAGATACTTTAAATAATGTTAAATATTCGTTATATGTAAGTAGTATGATTTAAGTACTTTGCACAATTTTTAAATAAATCCTGTCCTGTAGTTATTCCTTCACATCAAAGCGTTTACATAAACTTTAAATTTTATGTACGTTAGTTATTCACAATTAAAATATATCACAATTTTACTTAAAAATATGTTTGCTGTGACGTTTCCATTTCTACTTTGAAAATAGTTGTCTGAAATATTGTATTTTACTCTATATTGAAAGTCTGGTTAGTTCTCATTAAATATGGTAAATACCATCGAAAAACCACAACAAAACAGTTTTAAAATGCTCTTTCAAAATGGAAATTTTTTGTGGAGATTGAAGTTACCGTTGAACTTGGGACCTAATAAATAAAACCACGTTAACTGCAGCAAAATTGATGCTAAGAACTAAAGAAAGGATAGTCTTAATTAACTTCTCTTTATATTTTCTTCTTTCAATCATAAGTTTTAAAATTTCTCAACTTAATTCATCCACTTTTTCTTAGTAACTGAAATGTAGTTATTTAAGATACCGAATCACTTAAGCTTAAAACCACACGAAATGAGTTGCTTTGAATTCTGAACAGCATAAAATCAACAAAATTATTATTATTCTTCTTACCTCAGGCGAGAAACTGTAACTGCCTTTAGCACCTGGTCGTGAGACTACATTTTGTTATAAACGCCGCCAAGAACTCAAAGATTTATCCCATTGCTATCAGTTTTGGTCTACTAAAGTTACAGATTCAAAATTTAGTGCCCATAATTAGTTTTTATCTCTTAAAGTTTCCAAATGTTTTTTGATTTTAGTTTATTATCGTTGTGACGTTCCATCCGTTTTATGAATTACTTTTAGATCTCCTTTGTGGACGGCATGTCGCAGGTTTTGGTTCATCAGTGTCTTGGTTGCATAAGATTTTCTTTTCCTTTCATCTGCATAAAATTAGCACGATGGAGTTAATTATAAGGCATCCAGGGCAGTCTGTTCGATTCTAGCTCGGATTCTTTATTGATCCGTAGACTCACACGTAGTTCTCCATCGGCCGCCAGGTTGGATCCTACCATTACGCAGCGCTCCACACTTACTCTTTTGTTTTCTTTTTTAAAACGGACTTAGTCACCTTAAGGTCCCCACTGGAGCAGTTCTAGTTTTCTTATAGACGCAATGCGTCTTGCAAAAGTCTGTTCCGAATCAATCTCGAGTTTTGGTCGTATAATAGTAGAACTGGTTATTATTTGTGGAAAGCTACAAAAAAACTAAAAAGCTCAATTATCCACTCTCCGCCCATTAGACTAAAGAATGTTAATTGGACCGGGAGCATTGAAGAAAAGAGAGAGAGAGATTTGCTAAACATCTTAAAACCGCATGCAAACCCAATGAAAGCCAAAACGGTGAACAAAGTTGGAAAACACCAGTTCAAGTAGAAAAACTAATAAAACAAACATCCCCTAAAGAAGTAATGGATGAAATAAAAGAAAACATCAGCTCATAAAAAACTCCAAGCTGTGATTTAATCACTGCTGAGGTACTAAAAATCTACCTCGTAAAGCTATTGTGAAACTTACTAATCTTATTAATGCTGCCTTAAGATTATTGTATCTGCCCAGATTATGGAAAATACTGGAATTGATAATGATTGCTAAACCAGGAAAACCTCTCAAGTATCTTTGTACAGACAAGTACCACTGCTTCCTATAATGTCAAAGGTATTCGAGACTCTTCTGCTCAAAAGAATGAAAATAATTATTAAAACAAAAAATTTGATTACGACACATCAACTTGGCTTCAGAAATAAGCACGTGACAACTGATCAAGTACATAGAATAAGAAATACCACTGGAAAATCATGATACGGCGATTTTAGAAGTAGATGACACTGTAAAAGAGACAATAAACAAACTACAATCAGCAAGCAACAAAATAGACTAACAAAAATTAGACTAACGAAAATAAATCTATCCACGTTAACTTTACCAATAAAAAGATACAAAAGATAACAGTTATAATTAATAATAACCAAGTACCATACGCAAATACGGCAAATACTTAGGTACTTATATCATTAGATGCATAACTACGTTGGCAATTTCATGTTAAGAAAAAAAGGTGAGAAAAAGCATAATGCTTGTGCGTTACGTGCATTTCAACCTCGTGCGTTATTTATTATAGGGTAAACTCTTAATTTTAAGTAACTTTACTAATTTCGGATAGATTAAAATTCCTTATTGGTCATTTATGACCACTTTATAGAATAGCTTTGTATTCTATATATTTTATATATTAGTTTTCTATTCTATATAATCTATTTTATAGAATAGTTTTTGATTGCTGCTACTGTATTCTTCTAGTTTGTTACCACATTCTTTACAGGATCGTCGTTTTGCTAGATATTTTATTTTTCACTCTTTTTCTCTGCTCTTTAAATTGTTTATAGTTTTCATATGTCCTATTGCTTAAATGTTTTCTCCATGTATCCTTCTTTAATTGTATTTGACAGCCTAATATTTTCATCTGTCCTATTGTGTCTTTCAGAGTTTTTCATATGGTCCCATAGTGTCCCAGTTTCTTATTTCTATTTCTTTATTAATTGTTTTAGCATATTTCTTAGTTTTTATTTTCTTTTAGTTTTGTTATGCCGCTTTTATTATCTTATTCTTTTGTAATTTTTATTTCCTCTTTTATTATTGCTACCAGCAGGTAATGGTCGCTGTTTATTTCGGGTCCAGGTCTCCCTCCTACATCAGTTCTTTTCTTACTGTTTTTATTTTCTGTCAATATTATAGTCTATTATGTACTTTTCTTCTTAACTAGGCTATTCTCTTGTACACTTCTGTAGATTTTTGTGTTCTTAGAAGGTATTAGTAACAATCGAGTTATGTACCAGACAGTAGTTTATTATTTTATAGATAATAACTAATTATAGTTAAATACGGGCCTATTTTCACGAGTTCTTAGGTCAAACTTCAAACTTAGTTAGTTTCAACAAAAATTGGTAAAAACGTTTCGACTTTTTCTATATTAAACCAACAGAATAGTTTTTACACAAGCGAAATAAACTTTCCCAACGTTTACATGTTTAAACGGTGTTGAAAATACTTCTTTAAGAAAAAAGTTTAAAACAATTATCTGTATCACGTACGAAAATAAAGTACGTTCAAACTTCTGGATACTACGCTAATCTCTTTAAGACCTACACGTCCCTATCATTTAGCTTTAAAATTGATCAAACCAGTGGCGTGATAAAAAAATTTAATTTAGTTATGTATGTATTAAAAACAAAAAAGCTTAGAGAAAAGTTGTCCAGTGAAAAATGATAAGTACCTTAAAATAAAAGTAATATCGGTTTAATAGCTTAACAAACTGATAATGTGATTAGTTCGCTCTGTTGGTGGTTCGGGCGACATTTTATTCAGAAATTTTCAGAGATGTATCATTCCAAATTCAATGTGGAGTGGTCGTGTTGAATTGGAATTGACCAGTGAACCGAGTCCTGGGTAGTACGGTAAGATAGATTGTTCCAGCTCAGTGATCATCATTTATTTATCTCCACTTAAAGACGTTAAAGCATTGTTGGACTTTTGTTTCTCGGTTTTTTGGCTTTCTGTATATATTTTTTTACTATTTGGATCGCCTTGAGGTATCATTATTTTAAAGTATGTGTACTTTTAGTATATCCATCTTCTTTTGGAGCTTAAATTTGTATTTGTTACTACAAAATTGTTTTCTTTGCAGAGTTTCACTAAACCATCATTTCTTTCACTACATACCTCCCGCCAGAAGTTTCTAAAATTTACTCAGGTGTTCCTCGCCGTTCTTTGCGTTAAAATCAACTAAAAGTAGTCTTACCTCTCTAGTCCGAATATTTTTGAGTATACTGTGTATTTCCTCATAAAAATCTATTTACTTTTCAATCTTAGCTGCTGGGGTGCGTACATCTCAACAATATTTAAGGTCAGATGAGATGTTCTTTACATTAAAATCAACGAAATGATGGAAATAATGGATAAGAATTATAACTCATTGCTCATAATATAATCATTATTATGGATGCCCTAACTACCCTTCCACTCGACCTAAGGACTCTATTGTGGCTCATCCCGAGGTTAAAGTTATCCTTTCAGTCCAGCCTATATATAATAAAGTCTATTATAGCCTGTGGTAACACTTCTTCAAAGTAGCAGAACTTGATTTGATAATTCTTAAATGTATTAGGCCTAGATGCTCAGTTGCACAGAAAGTGGACAGACTGTTAACGAAAAAAACGAAAAAGGCGAACCTACTTGCCGCAAAAAAATATATTGCACTAAGTAGAACGTATGAAACGTAACCAATGGTACGAACAAATGGATCTTAAATATTCAAAGGCGTTTATAGATGAACCTTCGAAAAAGTGATCCAAAAATCTATCGTAGGATACAAATAGAAATGATCTGCGAATTATCGTAGGTCTCCTAACAGAACATTGCCGCTTCCAGAGGCATATGAATTAAATTGAACCAAAAGGAAATGCGGATTGCAGCTTTTGTCAGGCTTAAGACCAGACGGCGGAACAATTTTTATGCAGCTGTCCAAAGTTGGCTAGAAGATAGGCCCAATACATTTGAACATTATTAACTCAACCCCTACAACTTCGTACAAGTGTCACCAAAGGCAATAATAGATTTTGTTAAAAAGGCTGAACTGAAGAGACAAGTATAACCTAGAGATGACCCACAATAGACCTCTTTCGTCTTGTGGAAGGATAGTTAAGCGTCCACTCATATTAAACCAAACTTAACCTAAACATTATAACGTGTAGAATTAATGGATGATGACGGCTGAAAAATACTCTTTACTTTATTGTATTAGGTATACCAAACCATAAAACCATAACCATAACCATAAAAAACTTATTAGTCGACTTTCAAAACCGCTGACCAACAAACACTGAAGAAACTAATCTTTTTTTACTGGATAATCACTCTTCTTAAGTTATGTAAATAATGTAATCTAGTTTGTTTAAAGCTTTTATAAAGCAGATGGTAAATTTGCGGATAAAACAAATAAAAAGCATATTGGATAAACTAAACCAATAATTCATATTTTATTTAAATCATATACGTGTCGTATTTCCACGGAACCGATAGGACTGAAAAGTAGGTTAACAAAATCATTGTTATACTCCATAAACAGATTATACCCACACTACCTATTGTTAAAAATAGTTTTCTGCAAATCGTAAATCTAAATACACACTAGCAAACAATTGGATACATTCAGATTTTATTTACTGTGTCAATTTAGCATTTCACTTTGATGTGTGGGTACGGTTTCTGTTGGGAGTTAATAACGTTTCTCCGGAAGAACGAAACATTCCCGTCATTCTTTAGCAGACTTTATGCAGTTGTATTTATTTTTGAATATCGGCCTGTATGTTAGCGCAATTCGATTAATGTAATTGGATGGCTGTAACAACTTCCTT
Organism: Diabrotica undecimpunctata; assembly: GCF_040954645.1. Taxonomy (NCBI): domain Eukaryota; kingdom Metazoa; phylum Arthropoda; class Insecta; order Coleoptera; family Chrysomelidae; genus Diabrotica; species Diabrotica undecimpunctata. The sequence goes on along the minus strand of NC_092810.1, from coordinate 141,552,835 downwards.
AAGTTAAAACAATGCGGAAGTATTCCAGATAAAACTGATAAACAAGGAGAAACCACAAATATTAGAAGGCATAAAATACCTTCAGAAATCAAATAAAAAGGTAGATACATGTAAATAAAAGCCGGTATATAGATTATTGCAGAAACCTGGAAATAACACAGTTCAGAATTATATACAGACATTTTAAAATATGTATTAGTCTCAGAACATAAAAAAACATGCATTCAAGAAAGCAGAAACAATCATTTTACGAGCAGAAGTAGAGAAGGCTCTCCATCAACCAAGAAGTCTTTTAAGTATTACCTCCCCAAACCCCCTTTCAGCAAAAGGAAGCAAAACTTTTATCCCGCCCCCTTCCATGTTACATAAAAATTGTTATATTCATTTTTTTTAATGTACCTATTCTGTTTTTTTTATTGACTCATGAGCGTTATAATTCTAAAAATAAGAAAATAAATTTAGGTAGATGACTTTAACATACATAATATATAATTAAACAAACCTTATTGAGAGTGTATTCAACATAGAGTAGGGTACAAATATTATAATCTTAAGTGAAATATTACTAACAAAACAAACTTCTTTTAAATGTTTGCTATACTCAAACGAAGAAGTGCTGCATAGAATAGGCAAGGAAAGAGAACTTTTTAACACAGTAAAAGTTAGAAAAACATCATACCTAGGCCACATACTGAGAAATAATAAGTACCAATATGCCCAACTTACAGTGAAAGGAAAAATCGAGGGAAAGAGAGGCCTAGGAAGGAAAAGACTATCGTGGCTCAGAAACATCCGACAATGGACAGGGCTAAATTTTGAACAGCTAATAAGAACAGCTGAAGATAGAGAAGATTTTAAAATTGTAGTAGCCAACCTCCATTGAGGAGAGGGCACGAAGAAGAAGAAGCTATTAATTTCATATCAGTGTGCATTATTAACTTTTTTATTGATCTTCTCGACGTGACGATTTAGGGACTTAACGGAAGCATTAACACGTTTGCATGTTCGACTTCGACGGTAAAATTGAACAGCTTCAATTTTACCGTCGAACAAAAATATTCGTAGGGTATTTGCACGAAATCTTTGAGTGAAGCATATTTAAGCGTAGACCTAAATTGACTGCAAGATTGAGAAATTGCAAATTATAATATCCAAAACCAAGTCATCAACTGTTTGTTTTACTTTTACTGGTGGTAAAAGAAAGCTGTTGTCTAGTAATCTAAATAGACCACTTCTTAAAGGACAGCATTTCATGTCTTTACATTTTACAATTTGAAGCAAGTATTGGCTTTCACGCACATGTTCTAAATACCATTTAATGTCTGGGAAATCAGGAAGATGTTGCTTGGCCCAACATATTGTGCTGTAAAATGTTAGCCATTATTCTCCATTGAACTCCGTACTTCAGCTAACACATTTGTGTGGGTAACTACTGCTGACGTAGTCACCATTTAACCCTCCTCCACACCCATGTCAACAAAATTAAACAAAGCAAAGACCCCTGCCCCCAATAATGCTTACGTAATACTTGAACAGCTCCTAAGAAACAAAAAATCCCAGAGATAGATGGCATATCAGCAGAGACTGAAAGCAATGAGCGAAATTGAAATGAATTTAATACTAAATATATGTAACATGATATTGATCAGAAGTGAATGGCCTGATGAGTGGTGCGAATCAATCTTTATCCCTAGCCATACAATGGGTCATTAACAGTAGGCAGCAATTATAGAACCATTGCCCTTATTCCTCATGCAAGCAGTTACTGAACACCAGACAAATATTAGAACAATCGAGGGAACACAATATACTAATGCTACTGTTTTGTGGATTACACAAAGGCTTTTGATTTAGTAAAAAGGAAGTACAATGGGATACTCCCTCTGCACTATAATGAGAATATGGGAGTATCTAATAATAAACTAGGTACTTATGCAATACAATTAGGCAATAATAAATTAATTAAGTAAACCTAATGGATACAGCAAGCTAACAATATTTACAGTATCACTACGCCCTGACAACCTGACAAAGGCTTAAGGAATGAGGAGGAGGAACAATTCCCTTACAATTTACAGTTTTTAAAAGAAATAGTGATTCTCGAATAAAACTCGAAATTCGACTACGTTTATCAAAATGCTACGTCTGGTCGACTCTTCTATATGCATTTGAAACGTGGACCCTTAAAACATCAACCGTAAATAAATTGGAGGCCTTTGAAATGTGGATCTACCGGAGAATACTCAAAATTTCATGGACATCGCATACCTCAAACGAAGAAGTGCTGCATAGAATAGGCAAGGAAAGAGAACTTTTTAACACAGTAAAAGTTGGAAAAACATCATACCTAGGCCACATACTGAGAAATAATAAGTACCAATATGCCCAACTTATAGTAAAAGGAAAAATCGAGGGAAAGAGAAGCCTAGGAAGGAAAAGACTATCGTGGCTCAGAAACATCCGACAATGGACAGGGCTAAATTTTGAACAGCTAATAAGAACAGCTGAAGATAGAGAAGAGTTTAAAATTGTAGTAGCCAACCTCCATTGAGGAGAGGGCACTTTAAGAAAAAGAAGAAAAGAAATAGTTTAACACTCTATCAGAATTTCCATATACCAGTTTCAAACACTACAATCACAATTTTACAGCGCAGTTTTCTTTCAAAGAAAGTAAGTTATCAGGCGCATCAACAGATAATATTAATAATTTCAAGTTCTTACTGGATTCAAAAAAAAAAATAAAGAACAAGACCCTAAAAATCATACGAACAAGCTAAATTTTGCCGAGAATATCAATTTTGGGGCCCCAAAAAAGATGCAAAAAAGTTTACCACTTTTACTCCCAGGTTTCCCCCTAAAACCTCCTTCGTAGAGGGGTTTCGCGCGCGAAATGTTGACCAATCATAGTAAAAATTGGATTTTTATAGGCCAATCTTCAAAACCTATAACATAAAATTTGAATTTTAAGTTGTGGTAGCAAATCTGAGACATTTGAAATATGACTAAAAAACGCAGAATCTAAACTTTAACATTAGAAACGATCGCACGTCACGTGAAATGCCACCAAAAAGATAGTTTTGAGTGTTATTTGTAGCAGAAGATAAGCTGTTTTGAAAAACATTTTGGTGTAACTGAAAAAGAGCAGTTTTACATATATTTTAGATCGTCTGTAATATGAAAGTTTAAATTCAGCGTATTTTAAGCATATTTCAAATGCCTTACATGTGTTGCCCAAACCCAAAACTAAAATCTCATAGTACAGTTTTTAAAGATTAGGCTTTAGTTATCGAAACTCCACAGTGGCCGGTTAATCGGTTAAAATCATAAAAATTGGTAAAAAAAGTTTATTTATTTACTACCTTTACAAAAAAAAGTTTATTTGTGGCAAAATACAAAAAATTCGTACAAAAGCTGCACTCTTTATCTTTTAAACGCATCTTCATTTTTGTCTATTGCACAATCGGATCACAAGATATCGAATTTTTACCGTCGAGATGATACAAATTTTATTGAACAATGATTTAGCGCACGTAACTGATATTAAAAATTGCCGATCGGTTCAAGCGTTGTTTCTGAGAGAACCGTTTATTCTACACAGAAAATTATAAATAATCTGAAGGTGGGTACACATTTGCGAGAGCCGAACTGTTTGCGAACTGCTCGTGAGCTGTTCGCGAAGAGTTTGTTGAAAATATGTTTATGTTCAGGCTATCCAATACCCTAAGTATCTAATAACAAACCGAGAATTAATTTACTTCGTTATTCTAAACATTTCGGTATTTTGTTTAGATTATCTGTTATTAATTTCTCTCGTTACTTTTGAATAAGCCGCGCTCGTTCAGCAATTTTGTTTAACCGAATGATCTCATCGCACACTTAGCAGAAACAATTTATAGACACAATTTATAGTTCTGCGAACATTCTTTGTGTTCGTCCCAAAAACCGACAGGCTGTGGTTCCTGACGAGCAACGAACGAACAGCTCGCAAGCGGTTCGTTCCGTCGTACAAGTTAACGAATATAGCGTTCACAAACGGTTCGCGAACAGTTCTGCTCGCATATGGGTACCCGCCTTGATGAAAATCTTTGAAATAAGTTGATAAGATTCCATCTAAGAACACAAATTTCCATAAAATAAATCATCAAATAAAAATTTATAACTAGGTATTTCATAAATATTTCTTATTAAGTAATAAATTATTGATGAGTTTTTCTGATTCTTTATATCAGAATGGTTTACATATATCTCTTTTTATGGGTTGCTAAATATCCTAAATATTGCTTTGACAATATTTATAAGCTTTTCCGTGTTTCAGTATTAAATCTCAAGATATTAAAATGTTCTAGTTGAACAGGAGAAGTGGCTGTTTTTCCAAGCGGGAAAAAGTTAGAAATGGGATAATATTTCAACTCAATATCAATTTAATCTTGAGTTATTTTTTTATTATCTCCATATAAATTTCCGACGAAAATTTATTGCTACCGAATCTTTAATAACTTTGTTATTGTATTAAGAATTGCAATTTTAATACGGAAAATTCCAGTTTTTATTTCGTTTGCTTATTTTCTTTTGTCGTTTTTTTCCGAGTTTTCTTTGAAATTTATACTAATGTCTACTGTAATGAAAAAGGTTGTAAAAATCATGAATGTGTTGCTTGTGTGAGTCCATTTCAAAAGGTAAAAGAAATAATAAATTAGACTTACTCACAATCAATTTAATTTAACTATCAGATGACCGGTTTCGCTTTCTACAATATGCAAAGCATCTTCAGGTCACGATACAAAGTTAAATCAATGCTGAAAATAATAAACCCATATTAGGGTGTTGTCTAATAAAGGTAAAACAAAGATAGGTGATATAAATTATATAAATTACAGTAATTATGCCAATATTACATGTCTGTGGTTTTTCAAAATGAATAAAATGTTTACGCAGACAAGGTAAGACCCACAAATTGGTAAAATAGTCTATTAAACTGTAATGAATTAATAAATAAACAATTAAATAAAACATTACTTACATGCCGATACTCTATTAATTGATGGTTGAAAGAACATGGTTCAAACTATCTTGTATTGTTGATTAGAGAACTCAAGTCAACTATTGTAATTGTTTAACAGTACACGGGGAAGTTCTTGAGGAGACAGATTTTATCCAATGAAGTAGAGATGGGTAAATGTAATTGTTTGTTTGATGAAAGTAATGTTCTATACCATTAAGTTCTTTAAAGTTATTTAAATAACGGAAGAGATGGACCGGTAAGGTGACCACCCAGGTCACCAGATTTCAATAAAATGGATTTATTTCTTTGGGGTTATGTTAAGAGCGAAGCGTATAAAACATCTCTAGCAACAAGGAATTATATGAAAGAATGAATCCGAATTGTATTTCAACGTATTTCTTTACAAATGCTTCGTAATGTAAGCATATTCTTTCAATGACCGCTTTCATGCATGTATAAATGTTTTGGAAGGTTATTTGGAACACCTTCTCTAAATAAGATGAGCTAAAGTTATAATTGTTTTTTTATTTTTTTTTGTATTGGTTATTTTGTTTAATTTTCCGTTAGTTAATTTTTTTTATAAATTGTTTTCGTTTCTGTATCGTTATTTGTCACGGGCAGCTCTTTTTGACAGCAGGCTCAGTAAACGTCAGGATTAATTAAAATAGAAATATATTTGATAAAAATAAATTACAAAATAAAATTATATTCGATAGGCTATGTACATAATTCGAATGCAAATCCTACGGGGAAGGTGTCGGCGCACAGCTCAGCGACCTTCTGTGATCCTGCGAAAAATGAAATGCAATTAATGTCATAAAATTAAAACGACAATTACGATGTATTAAGGACGTGTTAGAGGAGTAGAGATTGCAGAACGATCAAAACTCGGTCCGGCGAGGAGCGGGAAGTAACTAATCAACATTTAGCTACGGAAAAGAATAGGTCTGTCCTAGATCAACACTCCAAGAGCGGGTAAGGAACTGCCACTATTCGTAGCAGATCAGAATTCTGGCGGAACTGGATTCTTTCTTGCAGCGTACGGTACTTCATATGGTTGTCGGCCTTCCATCTCTTCTAGTGCGTATCGATGAAAGTGAAACTCAGTGGTTGGAGTGTGTGTACGGAGCGTTGACGGGACGTGGCGATGGCTGGCGATGCACATCGTTACATCCCCTTTTCTTTAGAAAAAAAAATATAGCATACATTTTTTTTGTGGCGTGGAGTCTACAATGGCATGATCCCATTACGATATTTTCTGTGTCGGTTAGGCGATAGCATTCGTAAACTGGTCTTGGATGACTGTCAAGAAGATGCTTCTCTCTGTAGATCTTGGGCATGGTCCCACAAAATCAATTGGAACATTGTGCCGAGGCTTTTCTATAGCGGATAGACATATTTTACTAGTTCCACTTAAGGCAATTTCTTATAGTTGCTAATATAGTGTAATATTTGAGCATAGCTAAATAGCTTTGCGCTATTTGGTAAACGGTTGTCACAATTCTTAAATGGCCTGGTGCTATTCGTTTCTGTTTTTTTTTCGGTTCTTCTTCGGATTTGGTTCCTATTGGGATCATATTAGGGTTAGTTTATCCATGGGTTCTTCGTCGGATTAGGTTCCTATTGGAGTCCCATTCGGTTTTCGTTAGATCTCCGCTATCTATAGCGGACCTAAAGTCTCTTAACCTTGATCACAGATCTTTGGCAGTGCCTTTGGAATCTAAGCCGACCTTTACGGCCTCAAATTGTAATTCCCCTTTAGACAGGCGGTATATCACGGCGTACGGCTGTTAAATACCTACGAAAAATAAAATACAATTAATAACATAAAATTGAAACGACAATTACGATGTCTTAATGCACACGCGGCAAAGAAAAGAAGGACGGGTTAGAGAAGTAGAGATGGACGGATCAATCAACACTCGGTCCAGCTAGGAGAAGTAACTAATCACCACTTGTACACGGAAAAAAATAAGTGTTGATCTGTCTCAGATCAACACTCCAAGACCCTGTAATGGACTGCCACTAGATCAACACTCTATCCGAAGCAGTTGGACTTCAGTCAACACCCAAAGGTTCGGTAGAGTTTTTACCAGATCACCACTATGGCGAAACTCAATTCTCTCTTGAGACGTACGCTGTTTTATAAGGTTGCCGGCCTTCCATTTTCTCTGCGCGCACCGATGGAAGTGGAATTCGGCGATGGGGGTATGTATACGGAACGTTGACGGGACGTGGCGATGGCTAGCGATGCACATCGTTACATATTTCATCATTAAACTAACATACAATAATGGTAAACTCTCAGTTTTTGACAAATCAATCATGGCCAATTCACGATAAATATTTGGTAAACGTTTAAATACTTACCTAATTAATACTTTTATAGAAAAATAAAAATATCTAAAAAAACTAATAACCAAAACTAATAGCCATAGGGAATACTTCATAAAAACACAGTGTATCTCATTTAAAAAACCTATCTTTAATGGGGTAAAATATTATGGAGGACTCTGTATATTTGTATCTAATTTTAAAATGCGAACCTTACAGCTAACTCCTATTTTTGTAAATAACTTTTTTTGGTATCTAATATAATAACAGTAAAAAATGGACTTTGTTAGCCTGTAAAGAAGCATTCGAATTAAGGATTTATGGAAGGATATTAAAATATCGTAAAAAGTTAGAACTGTTTATAATAATAAAAGGAATGGGAATTAGTATTAATTTCATTAAGAACAAAACTGAAATACTGTGCTAAACCAATCATAAATCTCAAACTGATTATTTTGTAGATAATCTCTTATAATACCATTCTGTTAACGTATGTGTACTATTTATATAAAACTCTTAAATCAAAGAGCTGGGAGATCCTATAAAAAGAAGCCTTATTTCCTATAAGCAATCCGATATTTCTGTGGGGGGAACCAAGAAAAACATTTTGTATGCAAACTTACTGACTTCAAAGAACACGTTGGCCTCGACATACCTTTTGAAAACAAAAAAAAAAACGTAAAAGCTGATAATATTTTTCTTTCACTTACTACTGGAAAGCCATAAATATAGGGGATTTTTAAATTGCTGCAATGCTCATGTTGCTCGTTATTTTTTATCTTCGATTTTTCTCAGAAGTACATAAACGTGAAACACTGAAAATATTTTTGGTTTTTAAATTTCTAAAGATGGTTTATTTTTTTAAAAAGTAAACGAAATATGACACAAAAAATATAAATAGAGATCTTTAATAATGCTTTTTAGTCGATTTGTTTTTCTCGCATTCGTGCTCTCCCAGGAGGCCAGTAAAGGAAAAAAAAAGCTGAAAAAATGTTATACAAGTTTTTGAAGGTTGTACAAGGTATATGAGTGATAGCTGATGAGAAATCCTTGAAGACATACAGCTGATTTTTGTATTTTTGCTCATTTTATGAATAATCATAAAAAGTGAAAAAATCATTTTTGGCCTATAAAACTTTTCTTATACATTTTTATAGAAAAATTGTTCAAATCAAAGTTGTAGATCTAGAAAAATATTGAGATATATTTTTCACTGAGCTAATTACATCTAATTTTGGATAATTACCAACCCACGAAAAAGAAGAATATAGAGGATTATATAAAATTGAATTCAAAAAGTTTAATAAAAGTAAACAAAACATAGCAAAGAGGACCTAAAGGCTGTAAGAACTTTAAAAAATGACGACATCATAATTATCCTACCAGCAGACCAGGAGAATAACAAGGGGCTTCATGGATCAGAGTTGTTAAACACATTCTTGAATGAGATAAACGCCAAAGAAGAGACAATAACAGTTACCATGGAAAGGAATATAATATAGGTAATGGATTTTGACAAGAGCTATGACCTTGTAAATAACAGGTAAACTTGTGTACTGCATCGGCATGACTCATAGCTCTTCTCTTTAATTCCATTACTTCTAATACACTACCTTGCCTGGATGTATTAATCTCAGAGAACGATATTGGATATGAGACTCAGGTGTATAGAAAACCAACACACAGCAACAGAAATCTGAATTAAAAAATCAAATCACAAACATCAATATTAAAAAGGGAATAATTAAATCCTAATAAAATAGAGCCAAAATTACTTGTTCTAACGAAAATTAGTTCTTAGAGTATTATTTAATTCTTCAATATAATTCTCTCTTATTTGTCTAAGATCATCCAAATCCACTATAGGCGTTTTAAAAGTCGAATATTTTAAATGTAGCCACAGAAAAAAATCGCAGGGTCAAATCACAGTAGCGAGGGGGGAATATAATAGGCGTATTTAAACTTATTTATGACTCTATTGCCGAAAAAGTCCATAATAAAATTCAAATTTTGCAGCGTTGTATGAATTCGAGTCCCGTCTTGTTGAAAATTCATCATTCATCAATTGATTTATAATTGGAGTTAAAATTTCTTGATGGTATCGTTTAACATTTAGAATCCCTTCAAAAAATATTGGTCCTACATTACGTCGCTTACATATAGCAAACTCCAAGTTTCTGTGGATATAAAGACGTTTTAATAAAAGAATGCGGGTTATCTGCACTCACATTCTGAGAATTTGTGTACCCAGAAAGATGAAACCTTCGTCAGTAAAACAGGTTTTGCCTAATACATCATCATCATTATTATTGAGATTGTTCAGAAACCAATTACAAAAAGCTAGGCCATTGTGGATACTCGTTTAGGGCGATTTCATGGAAAGCTTGTAAACAATACGGATGAAAATTTAAATCTTGCTTAAGAATACGCTGGCAAGTTTCATATGAAAGATCTATTTGTTGATGTAAATGCGGAATTGATGTATGTGGTTGACCTACAATAACTGTTTCAACCAGTTCGATGTTTTCTTTAGTTCGTACTTTAGGCCTACCTGCCCCTGGCTTGTGGTTACGCTTCCCGTTTCTCAACATCTACAACGAGACGAATAGTTCTGCAAAAGACGTCATAATGAACCGCAACATTGGGAGGAAATTCTTCAACAAAACCTTCAAACGTATCTCGGTTGGAGTAAACCCATTCTCCGTTAAGTCTTCGGCCATCTCTAAAATACATTTCTAGCATAAATCGCTTTTGTTCATCCGTGAAAACTATTTTTAATTATAATTTTGTTTACTAAAACTTAAAAAGTCAAAATTGACGTAAACTGAGAAGTATATCTAAACCATCAAGCAAAAAAACAGTCTTATTGCTCGATGATCTGAACATACTCAAAGATGACGTACACTGACAGTATATCTGAATTAATGATAGGCATGCGCTGTATAGGTATCTCTTTCCTTCCTCCCACTATGATGACAATAATTTTGGATCGGTGGATCGTAATTGCATTAAGACGCCACAAAAAGATAGCTTCAGAACAATTTTAATTTTAAGATGTATTAAAAAAATTTTAACATTTCATCAAAATTGTTATTAAAAAAACAGTTTGAAAAATGGCTGTGTTGGGAATTTGTCTTTATTGTACAGCGCCAATTGACGGATTTGTAGTAAACTGTTTTTATTTGCGAAAAAACAACTCAAATTCTGTTCTCTCGTTATCTGCTAAATTATTTAAATTTTTTCCCTAATCGGTGACAGTTTGTTTTCTGAAGTTTTAATATGACATAATCTATAGAACAGTAGCAACGGGAAATTTTGGGTAACATTATAAAACTAAAAAAATTAACTAAAATACATTGTGTTTAAATTAATATTATATAAAAATAATAAATATTCGTAATAGGCTGACTTTTTAGCTTATAAACATTTATAATAACTTTGACATTTTTAATGTCACGCGCTTGTAGACAAGCTCATTAAGAGCTGAATAACGAATAACTGAAAATTGAAGAGATCAGAAACGAAGATCTAAAGTTTTTTATCCATTTTATAGATGGCATATACCGAGCGGAAGTAAAAAGGTATACCCCTTTAAAAGTGATGGTAGCTACTCTTAAAATAACGCATGTCTGAGCTCTGTTTTCGTCATGAATGGAACTTCAAATTGGAGCGCGCTGGAAACATTTGCAATATCTTGGTTTCTATGGAACGCAGAACTTTGATTTTTTTTTAATTTAAATAATAAGAACTGTTGTGCTATTTTCATCTACCGGAAAAATAAAAAAATCTCGGAAAACTGAATTAGTTAAATTTTTCCATAAAAAGTTGAAGAAGTTTCTCATTATGTCTTAAGAAATATTTAAATTTTATTGATTATTGTATAATATTTATATAAATTTCTATTAATCGTACAAGTTATATATTTAAATTTATAAATAAAACTTTACTTATAAAAAATCAAAAGTCAATAAATTAATCTGCAAAGTTATAAAAATGATTAAGTAAACTTAACATAAGTTTTTTACCTCTCGGACAAAGTATAAAGTTCATAATGTATAAAATCTAGGAATGGCTAACTACCGAAACATGCAACATTTTGTGTAATTTCTGATAAGAGTAGCAAGGGTCGTTGATCTCTCGGTAATAAAAAAGATACACGCATATCTAAACGAAATATTTTAACGACGAAATGTTCACTATTCTTGTAATTTGTGTTATTAAAATGTTCTAATTAACAATTCTTTGAAATCAAAACAACAAATTAAAGATAATTGTGTTACATAATAATAAAATTGAGTTTCAGAAAATTAGCTCAACTCATTTAGTCCAAAATAATGGTTATTAAAAAATAACAATTAAAATTATGTCTTGATAAACTAGTTATTGATATAACAACTTATAGGGACTGATAATTAAAACAATTAGAAATGTTTAAAAAGTTTTCCGCTTCCTTCCTATTTATTACCTATTTATCTTCTGTTTATCTGTTGCTAGGGTAACTATATTTTCCTAATTTTAATTTTTTTTTTGAGCCATACAGGGTGGGTCATAAGAAACTGTACATTCTACTACCTTGTATGGGGAATAGCAAATGATCATTAAAACGTGTTTACTCCCATTGTGTAATAATATACAGGGTAAGTCGTGAATTTTAAATAAAAATTTTCATTCGTCATAACTTTTGATCCCGAAAAATGTGGGCCAAAACCAAAAGGGGGAGATAGGTAGCGTACCAGGAGAAGTAAAATGAGGCTAAGGCTAACAACACTAAAAGAAGTAGAAGAACACGTGTTTTGCATTCAATACAGTATAAGTCATGGAAGAACGTTACATACTCCTACCTCGCCAAAACCAAAAGGGGGAGATAGGTAGCGTACCAGGAGAAGTAAAATGAGGCTAAGGCTAACAACACTAAAAGAAGTAGACGAAAACGTGTTTTGCATTCAATACAGTATAAGTCATGGAAGAACGTTACATACTCCTACCTCGTATGGAGGATTTTGTTGTCATCTCGTGCCTTTACGATTTACGATTGGCCAATTGACTTGAAAATACACATATCGATACTAAAGAAAAATGATTAAAAAGTTTGCATTTTCCAAGCCAAGGCAGTCTAGTCTTGCTATGGCCCCCACATAGGGTCTCCTATATCCTGGGAGCCGCCCCCTTCACGAGGCTATGCTCCCCATTCGTACTTAGACTCTTTTGCTGGGACTTTTCCAAACTGAGTTTTTATTGTAAGATATTACAAACGCAGAGGAAACTTCGATTGGGCTCGAAGTCCTTTGCTGAGCACCTAGGAAGCAGATATGAGAGCAAAGAACCATTAAAACGTTGTTGCTCCCATTGCTTAATAATATATACCTAGTGCAATTCGTGAATTTTGACTAAATTTAAATTTTTAATTTCAATTCGTCATAACTTTAGAACGGTAAGTACCTCATATTTTAATCAAACGTTACATTGCTATCACCTAATCAAGTGATTTATTTAAACTAGAAAAATATGGAGTTCGGTTTAAAAAAAAATAGTTCATTTTGTTTATAGAAGCAATTTATTAAGAGGTTATGACGCTAATAAATATGCTAGCATGGAAATTGGGGAGAAAAAGAAGAAAGTACTGTGTATATAATTAAATTTTAATTAATCTGTTAACTTTAATATTTTGTAGTACTATAAAAAAACAAAAAAAAAGTAATAATACAGTTAACGACGAGTCAAATATACAGTAAAGTGACTAAAATATTTACTTAGTATCACAATTTCCTTTTAGATTTTTTTAAAAATGTACGTCTTCTATACTGAGTGGCACAAGTAGTAAATACATCGGTCAATAAAAATATTAAATAGCAGTTAAGTGGCTTATTAAAACATATTAAAAAAAATTTAAGTATCAGTTAAAGTTAACGATCCACTGGTGTTAAGTATAAGTATAGATTAACGACGCTCTATAAAACCCGCCACTAAAATATGCCAATGGGGTAAGATAATTCAGAAATTTTATACACATTATACAAAGTTTAGTTACAGTAGTAAATGGAGCTTAAATGTCGATAAAAAACTATTGTTGCCTAAAGAAAGAGTTTTTTATAAATACGAAGCGTATTAAATACCCAAAATTAGTCATAGAAACCGCAAATATACAGTGAGGGACAAAATTATGAAATAAATTCATGGTTTCAAAAATAGACGACTTTGAAGACAAATCCCCAAACCAGTCGATTTTTATTTTTAAATTATGTTTTTATAGCGTCTAAGGAGATGCTCCTTGGGATGTATATACAATCATTCTCCATGAAGACCTGACAATCCCGTTCATAAAAGTCAATGTACAAAAAACTGGAGAAGATAGAAACAAAGTAGTTTAAATCTCATGACTTTTTCATCTTTTTATAAGATGGAAAAAAAGATCATTCTCTAAAAGCATGAGATACAAACGATTCGTCAAGACAGTGACCAAATTACATTTAACTTCATTTAACTATCACCGCTTTCGCCAACACAAGATGCAGCTTATTTCCACAGTGTTAGCGTTTATCACCAGGAAACACTGCGATCCTGATAATTGGGGCTGGAAAAAGCATGGAAAAATTTAGATACCAATCAAAACTATAGCACACCCCGAACTTCTGAAATTTATTTTCTGCAGATGCAAGGGAAACTGTGAAAGTATGTATGGTTGCCGACAAGTAGGCCTCAAATGCAATGTGGCTCAACTGTTCTGGTAAAATCTGCAGTGACATCATAGAAATATTAAAATTAATCGAAAAATTCGAAGATAAATCACTCACAATGACGCCAATTCTAACTTCCGTTCTTCGCTTGTTAATTTACGAGATACAGCGAGAAAATCCTTTGCCCCCCTTTTTCCAAGATGCGTAATCTCAATGTAACTTTTCAATGGACTATATTTAAACTACATTGTATCGGTTTTTATTCTTTATAATCAACACATAATAATTTAAATTAAAAAATACCTTTCAAATATGTATAATAGTTAAGCATAATTAAAGCGATGGTAATGGCATTACCAGCATATGGACTACGGGTATGTTATTAACTAATTACAAAAACATCAATTAATATTTTTAAACCACACACTCGATTATTATTCACCGAGAATATATTGTGGTTATTCTATTTATCGATATGATGTTAGAATGATTAAAAATGCTAACCATAGTCAGCTGACATACCATTGTATTGGTATTTTGTTGAAACAACTTTTTAGTGGACGGCCTTGACAGTGTTGAGAGCAGGCGGAGATATTGTGTTATTGTTAGTATTTATTTTACTCTTTAGAATTACTAGAAAATTATTATACCGAAAGAATTATTGTAGAAGATAAACAACTAATATATTTGTTATTAATACAGTTAATATGTTTTAATGGGATAGTAAAGAATAAAAAAAGCTTAAAAAATCTTATACAGATTTTTGTAGGTTTTAAAAGGAATCCTTAAAACTTAAAACCCTAAAAGGAAGCCTACATCCTAAGTACATCCTAAAGGTGCGTTTTCACCAAAAAACATTTACAAACATCTACACACAAACATTTGCTAGCGTTTGCCAACACATATGTTAATGGCATAATTTGTCAAAAACAAGAACTCGAGAATTTGTGTAAGTTTGCAAACATTTGCCATCGTTCCGTCTTGTTTGTACAAAATGACGAAAAGAAAAGTTATATGTGCGACTAGTTTTAGAATCATGTTTAAGTTAGTGAAAAACGAGAATATAAAAAAAAAGAAATCGTAGATTTTAGATGTCAAATTTTTTAAAAAGGAGAAGTTCAATAGAACTTCTAAATGATCCGTTTACACTATTTCTGTTTTCCACACTATTCCACACGAGGCGTTGAATTTTTTAAATTTATTGTAGTATAGCTTATGACTGGCATTCCATATTTCTGGTTTTGTAAAATTCAATTAAGTCCAAACATTTCTCATTATCCCACTCCATTTTTTTTGTAAAAAACAAATAAGTCTAGACTAATCGCTCACCGAAATTCCTTTCTACTATGACAGACTATAAAAACTAGTGTCTCCACCAAACACGCACGAACAACGAATCCCTTTGAAGTACCGACAGCCGAGCCGACGGAACCGTGCCAAACAATTGCAAACGTTTGCAGTTGTTTGGGAGCGTTCTGAAATCTGTCTACACCAACCAAATAAAATTGTTTGCTAACAGTTGTAATCATTTGCAAACGTTTGCAAACATTTTGCGCGCTTGGTAAAAACGCACCTTAAGACGTACAGCTGATTTTGCTTTGTTTTTTTTAAACAACCTAAAAAGTGAAAAAATCATTTTTGGCTATAAAACGTTTCTTATACATTTTAGAGAAAAATGGTTCAAATAAAAGTGTTTTTTATTTAATTAATGGCTTTGTTATGGCTACTGTAATGGCTAATGTATTTGCCTACTTGAATTTGTTAATGATGTTTTGACCTATTGCATTTAACAAAATAATACTTCGCCTAAAAGTAAATTAAAAATATATTATAAACATCAGTATCACACGAATCGGTAGATTGACGTGAAACCATACTTTCATTTGTTACATTTAGGGCCCTAACCAACTTAAAGTGAATATTTAGTACCGATAAGGGCGTACATAATATAGGGATACTTTTCTCGCTAAGGTGCCTTTCATAGCGACTTTATTACACAAGGAAGGCAACGGCTAGGAGGTAAATATATAACATAAGGATAGACAAAGGGAACAAAGCAACATTTATACGACATTCACATTACACATTCCATCCTAAATTTTTCTTTTAGGTCTTTTTAAATATCCCCAAAAAAATTGATTAAGCCTAATATTACGATGAGAGATATATAAAATAGAGGATTGACTCTGAGGAAGAGGTATTTGTTCTTTTATCAGATATTCCAATAAACTTAATAGCAGCATCATTATATATGCACCCGAACATCCCATGATTGATATCATCAGTGTTATCATTACAATCGCAGAGTTCTGTTTCACTTAAATTAAATCTATGAAGATATTCTTTCACAGTAGCATGATTAACAAGGCATCTAACAAACATAGAATTTACTCTTCTATTGGGATGACTTCTTGCAGCAAAAGACGCAGTAGGTAAAACACGGTAAATGTTTGTACAAAGGTTGTTACTTTTGTTACAGAAAGCATTCCATTCAATTTTCCAGTTTTCTTTTAATTCTTGTTTACGCAGCGAGACTAAATCACTTCTATTGAGATAACTAAGTTCTAATCCATTTGAAGCCGCTTCCTTATAACAATCTGCTTTGGTGTTACCCGAGAACCAGCAATACTGTTTTTGTAGGTATATTATGCTTATGCGCATTATCTAAAGTAGACATCGCAGATTTTCAATTCGACAGGATTACTATTTGTTGATCCGACATTTTCTTCTCAATAGTGAATTCCAGAGCTTGATATATTGCAAACAGTTCTGCAAAATAAATGGAACATTGTTGATTCAATTTAAACATAATGTATTCTTGATTGTTTTGGATATATACCGCACAACCAACTCTTAAAATGGATTTTGACCTATCTGTGAAAATCCTATATGGCTTATCAAATTTGGCAAGTTGTTTCTGAAGTTGAATGGTATTGTTATCATCAAAAATAGGGAAATAAACTTTAGTTTGAGAATAAAGAATATTGAAATTAGAATGGAAGAAATTAGTTACAGCTGGGATTTCTAAATAGGAAGAAACATTGGGAAATTCTATAGCTAAAGTTGAAGAATTTTTGTTATGCCACCATTTGTCAACTAAGTTAGACACCAAATAAAAGTTGAAGATCTTAAAAAGTTCTTTACTTTGCGTCTAAATTAAAATGGTAAGTACATAAACAATCGACTGAGATAATTGCCCGGCTCAAACCTTATTTTTGGAGTAATTTATAAATATTTACAACTTTGTTTTTTTTTTTTTTTAATGGCATGTAATATCACTAAGTATTTGAAATTATGGCAAATAATGAGTTAGGGCTAATAGTGTCTTATAGCATTTCCAAAAAATTGTAAATTTTTGCAAATTTGAGATAAACAAATTAAACTGTTAAAAACTATTCAATGAATCGTGTTAAAAATTTTATTACATATTATTAGAGAAAGTTATTCTAGAAAATTTAGTAGAACTCAAAAAATAGGAAATAATTTTTTACCAGGACAGTTTTTACCAGATATGTAAGAAATAACAAGAGTTAAATATTAATAATATTTAATATTTATTATTCAGGTTATTTTTAATCGGCGAGAAATACAACCATTCATTACTAGACCAATTTATATTTCAGTCGTCAGAGACAAAACTAAAAATAATGCGAACAAGCTGAATTTTGCCGAGAATGTTAATTTTAAGCGCCAATAAAATGCAACAAAGTTTACCACTTTTACCCTCAGGATTTCTCCTAAAACCGTCCACTACGAGGAGGTAAAACGGAAAAAATCGATTTACCAAGAATCTGTACACCATAAAAAAAATATCTTAAATAAAAAATGCAGCTGTGATAATTTTAAACAAAAATGTTGATTAGCATTTTTGTTTAAAAGTTGTTGCCACAACTTAAAATTCAAATTTCATATTATAGGTTTTGAAGGTTGATCTCTAAAAATCTAAATCTCACTATGACCTGTCAATTAAAGTAGTAAATTTTAATGATCTCAGGAGAATAATTGTAAAAAATGGCAAAAATCGCCCAACGTTTATTTATTGAACAGATTTATAGAAACTCACTTCATTTTCTGTAAAATACAAAAATTTCACAAGAAGGCTGTGCTTTTCATCTTTAAAATGCGTTTTCATTTTTGTCGATAGCACCATCTGATTAGAAGATATCGAATTTTTACCGTCGACTTGATACACATTTTATTTAATATTGATTTCGCGAGCGCAACTGGCATTCAAAATAGTCGGTCGTTTCAAGCGTTATTTCTGAAAAAATGGTTCATTGTACAGAAAAAGTGCTAATTAATATTTTTATTTAAAAGTATATCAGCTACATTTTTTATTTAAAACATTTTTTTCTGCGGCCTTCAGGTCCTTGGTAAATCGATTTTTTTTTTTGAGTTTTTAGCCCTCTACGAGGTGGGTTTTAGAGGAAGCCCAGGGGTAAAAGTAGTAAAGTTTTTTGCATCTTTTTTGGAGTCTCAATATTGATATTCTAGACAAAATTCAGCTTGTTTGTATGATTTTTACGGGTCAACAGACGACTGGATTATTATTAAAAATTAAATATTTTTCGTCAAAACTGCATAAACGTGTTTAGCAGTTGAAATTTAATTTGTTTTTAAGATTTTTTGAAAATTTTTTGATTTTTATGACTGGTCCAGATAATTTGACTGAATGGATCTCAATAATCCGGTGCTTATTTTCTTTGTTTAGACGTATACTACTAACCTATGGAAAACAGTTTAAAACAATTACATTTATGTAGACAAAATGATTTAATAATAAACAGCACTTTCTAAGCTTATAAACATTTACCATAACTACATAGAATTTTGTTCACTTTAGAACAGTTTAGATCATTAAAGTTGTTAATTTTCAATTTAATTATTAACGGTTTATTATTGTATAACGGTTTTAAACAATGAATATTAACAAGTATATGTACTTATAAAGCAGGACATTGTAAATAGATATCAAAATGAAAAATTTTCCGTTTTACTAAAAGGAAAGTGATAACATAAGCTATACGTAAAAGTCAAGTTCTTAGGATCCCCATAGACTCGTAAAATATACGACAGTACAGATTAATAATATCCCAGGGAGCAGTTGTCACGAAGAAGTCTCAAAAGTAATTTAAGAGAAAAATAAGCCCGAAAATTGTACGATTAAACATCACTCAAATGTTTAACTATTTATAAAGTCATTTTATTTTTTATAAGTAATTAAAAATATTATATTTCACGAATTTGCGACTGTTTTGAATTATTTCTGACAGTCGACAGCCAAGTCCACTTTAATAAGCATAAGAAGTACGAAAGTAAATTGCTCAAGTAATGAAAATATGAAACAAGTAATTTCTAAATTGAATTAACAAAATCCTTTCTGTCCTACAACAACAACAAAATGTCCTAATCTGAGACGTGTTATTAGGACTTGATGTCGCTTTGAAGGCCAGAAGTTCCATGGAAGGACGAAAGATTTTATTTTTATCAATTTAGTGGTGCTTCTATTGCTTCTAATGCTTGGTTTGCGGTGTTATACACAACACATCCGTAGTCCAGTTTTGATCTAACTAAAGCTCTATATAAATTTCTTAGAGTTGGAAAATCTGCTCCCCAATTTTTATGTGATACAGATTTCATAATGTTTATTCCAGCTTGGCACGATAGTCTTAGCGAGTGTATATGACTTGTCCAATTTAATTTTGATTTGCATCCCTAGGAATTTTATTTCTGTTATATGTATATTCTACTAGCGGACCAACTCGACATCGAGTTTTTTAAATGAAATTTTTATTTTGCGAGAAAAATATACAATATATACAATGACCGGAAGTAAAAATATTTTTATCAATAACTCAAAAACTATAAATAATAATTTCGTGAACTTACATTTTTGAACTCTACGTTGAATTCTCTATTGATTTGACTAATAAAAACGAAACCGGAAGTCGACCTCAAAACCGGAATGCAATTTTTAGTTCATCAAATGTCGACATGGATATCATTTAGCAGTTAATTTTGCATGCTGATCACGAATCCGGTGTCAGATTTGCTCTATCTTGACGTTTTATGCGCGTTTCGGGTCACTTCCGGTGTCGGATCGCAACCGGAAGTACATTTAGATTCGTCTCGACGAGACCTTTCGATCCATATATACATTGTGGGGTCTAAAACTTAAAGTAAATTTTAACTTCCGGTCATCTCAAAACCGGAAGTGAATTTTTGTACCAAAAGTATATCTTGACAATCTCATACGTAATACTAATAATATTCCGAAAAAATATTTTAATTATCTAATATGGTTTTTGATTAAAGTGGTGGACAAGAAAAGGGCTTAGCGTTTTAGTATATAAGATAGGAGAATTGCATAAAAATAGATTTTGGAGCTTTTGTGGATTTTGATTTTCGTGAAAAATGTATAGCTTTTGTTTTTATGGTGGAAAACTTGAGTCCAATGTTGTTAGACCACGATTCTATAGACTTTTAGAAAAAGTTTTAATTGTGCCATTGCAGTACGATACAATATTGTTAATAGCAATTAAAAATAGCGCTACGCTTAGATTTGAGCCCTGTGGAATTCCATTTTTCTGTAATTTAGATTCAGAAAAATGGTTATTGATTCAAACTTAGTTATGCACTAGTTATACACATTATATGCATTGGCTTTAGTTTATAGGAGTATTTGAATGCTTGGTAATAATTCTTTCTTAATATTAAAATCAGTTTTATGAATATTCAGGATATTTTAAACAAATCAGGAGGATTTAGTTCTGGTGAACAAGGACCATACATTCCAATCCACCGATTATAAAAATTTTTAATTATATCATTTCCAACGACTTCGGCAATAAGGGCAGGGGTCCATTTTGTTGAAATAAAAATGTATTCCTCTCGGCCAAATATTTCTAATAAAACATGTTCAAACATGTATCAGCAAATATATGATAAACTAATTTATTATGACAAAACACTAACGTTAAAACCGACTTTTCCTTACTTTTAGATCCCCTGAACTAAGTGGGGATGAGTCATTCCAGTATAGTTTATTGTGTCAGTTAAATATTTATGCACTGGATAATATGCGAGCTTCGTCGCTAAATATTACCTTAACTATTACCTATTACCTTTTAATATAACCTACTCTACGAAATGAACATTTTTACAAGATATAACAATATGTTATTTTATAAGTTTACAAAATAAACTCATTTTAAAGCAAAATTTTGGCTTATTCCCAATAAAAAATAATAAATTATATTGTCAAAAAAACTAGCTTCAGAACAATAATAAAAAAAGAAAGAGAGATAATACTGTTGTATCGGATAAAAAATTATAAGTGGTAACAAAAAAGATAATAAAATACAGTGTGTTCTATTTCGTGACAATTTTATTTATAATATGGAATCAATACTTTAAAATTAATAATTCACTTTGAGCCAACAATAAGCAGTTATTTAAGCATTTACTTTATTGTTAGGTAGGTACTGATTTAATTTTTGCTAAATAAATCTCTCAAGAAATTAGCATCCTCATAATAAAATGTTAAAATGTGTTACCATTGTTGCGAGTGTTTTATTTTTAAGTGGCTATAACATGACGTCAACTATAAACATTTTATTGAAAATAGGTATATAATATGTGACATCACGTGAAAGAGAATTAAAAATTTAAACGAAAAATATCAAAATATATAGGGTGTCCCATATAAAAAAAAACAAAAGTTGGTATTATATTTCCTTAGCGAGACCCCCTAAAAAACTTTCTCCTACGCCACTGAACTCTTTCATAATGTATCTATCAAAAATTTCTATTTTTTTAAATTTTGCTTAATAAAGAAGATATTTAATCCTGGCGTTTTCGACATTTTTCAATTTGTCCTGTACCTCGCTAATGTGGTGAGCTATTGATGATTTGATTGGGCAATCGTTACCTTAACGAAAAAAGACGTTATGAATTTGGACACTCTGCACATGGGATTATAAGAGGAATCTAAATATTAGAAAATATACAAAGTGTTCTATTTAAAAAACTTGTATGCTTTACCAGTTATTTATTAATTACCCTGTAGAAGTCGGCATATTTCACAAGCCTAGAGAATATCCTTTGACTACATTTTTTCTAGATAATTTTTTTGGATATTCTGTACCACAATGGAATTATCGACCAATGTCGCACTATTAAACTCACCCTGTATATGCCAAAAAATCAAAAATTAAAAATAAAAATTGATCTGTTTGGAGATTTGTCTTCAAAGTCACGTATTCTAGTATTAATCTATTCCATAATTTTGCTACACAAGTAAAACTAGTTTATTTAATTTTTAAAATGTTTGAGATATAAGAAAAATGTTGCTAACACGTTACAAATTATTGTAATAGATATAGTTTATGATAATATTGTAGAAATCGTGTCTCAATCCGTGCAATTCCATGACAACTAATTCGAATAACGTGCTTCGTAGTGTGAACAATTTATATTTTATACGTTCGTTTTTCAAAGCAAATAACTATGAAATCGTGATCAAGATTAACTATCCACAAATTAAGGAAGTACAAATATTAACTATAAAGATATCGAGAGATTAAACATAAAAGTACACAATTTCCTATCAACCACAGTTATCAATCTA
The DNA here is from genome assembly GCF_040954645.1 of Diabrotica undecimpunctata. NCBI lineage: Eukaryota > Metazoa > Arthropoda > Insecta > Coleoptera > Chrysomelidae > Diabrotica > Diabrotica undecimpunctata. The sequence goes on along the minus strand of NC_092810.1, from coordinate 141,530,196 downwards.
AACACCTTATCTCTATTTTGTTATACTAGATTTCCTGTGTTTCAAATTCAAGCTTAATTGGAACGACATGCATTTTAGGGAAATCCAATAAAATGAATAAAATGTAATGTAAAATTTTTCACTTCTTTTCTAAAAGTATTTTTTTGCGAGGAAATATAAAACCCTATATTATAAGATATACAAAATATCTGTATATTTTATTTAGTACAATCTGTATTATACTTTATTTGCTTGTAACTGGCAGCTCATTACAAATCGAGGCTTACAAGCATGGGGTTCCAAGCGACAGTTTGTACAAAATTTGTTTTTTAACACAAATCTATTGTTCTTTGAATTCTGCATAGAATGGTATTGAAAGGTCTGCCATTCGTTGACAGATAGCGCCACAGTCAACAGTGAAATATAGTTCCAAGTGCACAAAATGCTTTAAGGTTAGAACGATATGGTTCCATGTACTACAGTGAGAGTATTGGTGAAAGTTAGATGTCAGTTTTATCAGTTAAAATTATCATTTTCTTGTTTTGCAATGTCCTCTGTATCCAAAAATAAATCTTGGGCAGATCATTGTATCTCCGGTTAGGACGATAGTAGAGGAAAACCGCCTACACGTCAGCCCAACGTGTAGGTGGTTTTCCTCTACTACGTTTGTCTGCTCTTGGCCTCCAATGCTCTCCAATTTTGCTCGTCCATCGTGAGTCATGCATTCTCGCTGAATGGCCTGCTCAATTCCACTATATTATTAATCGTTATTAAAGATTGTTGATGAACAAGGCAGTTTAACAAGATGATGATAAACAAGAACATTTAACACAATAGTTCTTTGTCTGAGAAAATACCAACAGTTTCTAAGTTTAGCAGCAACAAATTAAAACGATGATGCAATTGTAACGCATGGACTGAACTGCTAACTGATGATACAGACTGTATGAAACTTGTCACAACTTCCCCTTACTCGGTCGGCAGGTAGGCAGGCACCTCAAAGATAATTTGTCTAATTCGTAAAAATTAGTAATAAAGAATTATCTCCTAATGAGACAAAGTATTGTATGAATGTAATAGTATATATATATATATATATATATATATATATATATATATATATATATACATATGCCTTATAAATCCAAAGTTGCTGAGAACTTGCTTCGTGAAAAAAATTAAAGAGCGCAAATAAAATACAGGTAATTATCAGATACAACTTACAAAATTCGTTCTTCCCATTTTCTTTTATTACTGTTACAATTTTTTAATTTCATGTAATTTTTCAAAAAAAAACCTTATTGGTTTCATTTACATCCGTACGGCAATGGTTTAGAGCCTTGACGGTAACCCTTAACCTCTATTTGAAGATTTGCATTTAGAATAAGTTGCCAGTTGCACACAAATCGACTTTAGACTGTACAGTTTATGGATGTATTAAAAAAGAGGTTGGATTAAACCCTTTTTTTATTCGGTATTAGAGAACATAATTGATATGCGTTTGCCGATTGATTTAACTTTATTATGATCGAACTTTCGAATAGTAAGCAAGAAATTTAAAAGTTAAATATCGTCATCAGGAAAGCCAAGATATTAGTTCAATGATCTGAACAAATTAACTGATCTTATAATGCTCTCATTATGATCTATCATGCTTGTAGATTGAGACATAATTTATTTAGAATTATTTATTTAGACAGGGTGAGAAATATAAACGTCAGAGAGCAGTGCAAAATTCAAGATATTGTAAGATGGGAAGGCAGCGTAAGAGGATGTGGACCAATCATATAAGACGAATGGATGAGAATAGACTCTCAAAAATTACCCTAAAAAACAACCTGTCCGGTTCAAGACCTCCCGGAAGACTTCCCTAAAAGATGGAGGGATAGTTGGAAATCTACCTTCCAGGAAATTAACCAGAGGCAGCTTCAGAATTAAACAGATCGAAAGATCTCCAAGAAGTAGAAGAAGAAGAAGTTTTCATTTAAAACTAGATCACAAAAGTCGAACGTCTTATCTAAAATATACAACAAGCAAAATTGAAAAATATCTCGGGTTAAATATAAAACGAAAATAAATAACTATCGTAGTAAAGAGATTAGATACATTACAATATAAAAAAAAACAAAAAAATGGGACCCAAACAGTCTAAAGCATCAGTTAGTAAAATGTAAATAAATAGCATAATAAAACGGATTTATTTATTCGATTGACAATATTTTGATACCGAACTGCAACGAACTTAAACAACCCTGCCAATATTGATGTTTGGTAGGGCGAGTAGCTTGGCGGTCAGCACGAATAAGGAGGTAGGGAGTCTTCAGCAAGATTACCATCCTCCTGGTGGACAGAACTGGAGCATGGTTTTTATGGCTTACAACAAGAAATATGGTGCTTTATAAGACGTCAAAGAGCGGACGTAAAGAAATTAATAGACACGAAATACATTGTAAACGATGCATGGATTGACTATCTAAAGAAGTTATATATAGAGGAACCACAAATACTAGAAATTACCATAAATAAAGAAGCTTACCCAAGCAAGCACGAAGCACAAAAAACACTTGAAAAACTAAAAAACCAAAAAACTGTAGATAAAGATGTGATACCAAATAAATTATTGAAATATGGTAAAGCGTCAATGACGGATCAACTGGCAACATTAGTTAGCAAAATTTTAAGATACAATTAAGTAAATACCAGAAGAATGAAAGACTAGCGAGTTGATCCTATTTTTCATAAATGGCGATAAAAACAAGCAGAAAACTACATAAGTATCAATTTGCTAAATACTACCCTGAAACTTATAACTCAAATTTTTCGAGAAACGAGTAAATTGGCACATAAACTTAGCAAATGAGCAACAAGATTCCCGTACAGGAAGGTCGTGTACAGATGCCGTCATAAAACAGACTACACAGAACGCATTAGAATATAATAGACCCGCATTTCTAATATTGATCGACTTGAAGAGGGCATTTGACAGAGTAAAACTTGAAGATGTAATACATTTCTTGTATAATAAAGAGATTCCGATGTATATTAAAAAAATTGAAAACGTATATAAAAGCAATGAGAAACAAACTCAGAATAGATGGAGAACTTAAAAAATCTATAGATAAAAGCAATCGAATAAGACAGGGAAATTTACTAAGCCCTATACTATTTATTATAATCATGAATGAAGTTATAAAGAGCGTCACTAAATAAGAGAACACAGCATGGGGAAGAATGAAATTCAAAATTCTCTGTTGCGCAGACCATGAAAAGTTGATAGCCCAAAAGGAACATAGCCTTCAAAGACTAATGCAGATGTTTAGTACAAGAGCAAAAGAATTTACCATAATGATTCTAAGACTTAGACAATGGAGTTGGCATTGAAAAAGTAATGGAAATAAATTACCTAGGGATTACACTGCCCAGGTATGGGGACGATAAAAAAAAATAAAAGATTAAGTTCAAAGAGCTAATAAATTAGCAGGATGCGTTAATAACATATATGGATGCCTTGACAAAACAAACTTAAAATATTTTTTTCATTGACTGGACTATTCGCTGAGTTGGTTACTATATAGACTATACAAGATAAAGGTCACTTCGACTTTATTAGCAATTGGTTTAACTGTAATTGCAGTTTAATGCGTAATAAAAATCATCGGCATTGGTAGTTTAAAACTTCATATCCTACTCCTTTTTATTGCTTATTTTTTAATACGGTATAGTTATTTTTTATCTGTGGTAGGTAAAATTTCTTTTATTGGAATAATACGATATAACCAGGCAAAAAATTGCCGATAAAGTACTCAAAATTACTGTTTTTAAAATGTACATATACATATAATTTTGTTCTGAAATTACTTCCTTGTGGCATGTTTGTTAGTAGGTATTTTATACACTACTCTCCAAAATTAACGCTCTCCCATAAATGTGTCATAAATTTGAAGCTATTTTTCTTCTGAACTGTTAAGTGGATTTTTATTTTTTTTTTGTCACATTATAGATCCATTATTTAGGGAATTACTGTAAATGTTTTTCCAAAAAATGTCAAACTTTTTACCCATATATAGGGTGTACAAATAAATTTGGGTTTTTTCATCTTATTTTGGAACATCTTGGGGAATTTATGAGAAAGAAATGCTACATTTTATTAATATTGTAAATTTCATCTTTTATCAATATTTTTGTAAAAGGTTTATCTCAATATATTTATTATCAAATATTATATAAAACTTTAAATGTAGCAAGTTTTTATAACCATTTAAAGCAGCTTAAAGCAAGAAACACAATATAACATAAACTTAATTTATATTTAAAACAACTAATGCCTAGAAAGCATAACCTAAATAATCTTTAACAAGTTTCCTTTCTCAAAAACACTTAAAGTCTGTTTGTTTGCTACTGGCAGCTCATTACAAATGCAAATCTTCAAACATCGTAGTCAAGATCATAAACCATGGCCATACGGATTTACTGGAAACCAATAAAGTTTTTTTTGAAATATTAGGAATTATGCATTAATTTGTTTAGTTAAATATGTGTTAAAAAAGACTCCATTAATTAAAAATTCTTAACACTAATAATAATAAGAAAATAGAAAACACGAATTTTGTAAAAGTTGTATCTTAGGCAGATAATTACTTGTATTTCACATAAACTTATTAAGACATATCTATACTATTACATTTATTTAATAATTATAGGGGATAATCCTTTATTAACGACTTCGATTGATTTGACAAATCATCTTTGAGGTACCTGACTACCTGCCGACCAAGTAAGGGAAAGTTGTGATGAATTTGATACTGTCCGTATTGTCATCTCCCGTATTGATTCTTCAACACTGACCCATGATTTTCATACTTGTTAGTTATATCATTCATGGGTTTGTATTGTTATTTTTATGTAATCAGGGTGGACTCTTTTAAAAATAATATCTAAAACTAAATTTCAACAGGAGAGAATATTATTTTAAGTGATTTGAGTCTGACCACTTTAATTGCTGTTTGCAGATTAGTGAAGATTTGCATTTGTATAATTTTTAAGATACATATAAGATTTTTTCTATTTTTTTTCTTTACTGGCCTATAGTATTTAAAAAAAAATGAGACCATTATCCGTATGCGCGCCAATAATGAATATAAAATTCCTAGTTGTACGTCACAAAATGCGCAAAAACCAACTCTTAATCCCCACCAAATTTCATTTACATAATCTCAACCAGGTTCAGGGCAATAAATAAATCGTTACTTTGTAAGAAAAATTTTAACACCCCGTGTTTCGGAAATAAAAGATCTGCAATATAGAAACAATGAAATTGGAAAGTGTATCATATCATATTGGTCCAAGGTCTATATTGTTCCACTTCAGAAAATATCAGCCTTTTATCTATCTCCGAAACATTACTGATATCGTCACCTCTGCTTATCAGTTTTTTGACTTCAGAATAGACTATTTTCGTATAAGTGTCCTTTGTTTTTAATTTGGATGGTTAATACAGATCCTCTTTCATTTCTGGTATAGTCCTCGTCATCTAACACAGTTCTGGATCATTAGTGCGATTACCAGTTTACCAGATTTTAAAAAAAATCATGTCGGTTCTATATAACTTGGTAATAATAGACGAAATCAATCATAAAGGCGGTACTAATAGTATCATCCCCCAATACTAATATTTGATTTCGTTAGTGTAAAGACGGCGGAACTGGTTTGTTACTAATTGATATTTAAGTACGTCCTTTTTAGTTTTCGATTTGATTTGGCACAATTTGTAAAAAAGGTACAAACTTATGATTCACCAAGATTTTATTAGACGCGAATACTTTGAAGGTTGGGCCTGAACATTTTTTGTTTTTTGTAGTAGTGGAATTTATAAAGTAATAAATTTTTAGACAGAGGTAACGAATTATTTTTGATTTTTACTATTACTTGGTGTCATTTTAAATTTTAATTTGTTAAGTATAGATAACAATAAGTGATGAGTGAGATGAATGCTGAAATATTACTAATTTCATCCCTATAAAATACACTTGGTACAGGAAATAAATGAAGACGATCGGCGACTACAATTTTGTAAGATTTGAAGTGAGAAAAAAAGAGTAATCTTAATTTTTTATTTAATATTAATTTTTCAGATAAATGTTTTCCTAAATGATGCTATAAATCGACATAATAGCGTTTATTGGGCTTATGAAATACTAGAGTTTTCCACGAAGCACATACTTAACAGCAATTGAAATTAAACGTATATGCAGGCATTTATATAATCGTACTAACGTTGGTGAATACTATTTTGAACGTTTTATTGAATAATTATACTTACAGTTACAAAGAAATAAAGTATAATAACAAGTATTTCTGCCTGTATTTCTAATTACTTCTCTACCACAGCGACGCGGCATACTTAAAATCAAGAGTCGTATTTGGTCTTAATACATTTCATCGCACACTTCTCTCACCATAACTTCTGTGTCATCAAGAGAGACAGGTGGTGGTTGTCGGCTCCTGAGTGGAAGATCAATAACATCCCACAAATTCTCTTTGGGATTTAGATCAAGGCTGCAGGGTGGCTAGTTCATGGTTTATATACCAACTTCGTTCAAATAATCACGGGTTACACCTGCAACATGTGATCGTGCGTTATCATGCATTAAAAGAAAATTATTTCCTTGAAGGATAGTGTATTCCTCAAGAACGGAACGGCCTGGTGATTTTTGTAATTTAATTCGTAAACACTGGCATTATAAAGCGATTTCGAGCTTATGACTATCATCAGACATGAGCAAATGAGTACAAACTCAAATTATTAAGAGACTGCCAATTGAGTGGCATTAAATTATTAGAGAAAGATTTTCTAGAAAAAACCAATTTATGTGGTTTTCTTTAAACGGAAAATCTAATAAATATAAACAGATAAAGGCGATACATCGGTTTTTGTATATTCACAAAAATTGTTTGTTCTTAAGAAGACATATTATCCAATTAAACTGAATTTACAAGAAAATATTGTCTCACATAATAAATCACATTGCTATTCATTGGTTGTTATGTGTAGCAGATACGTGTGGGAATCTAACAGACGGCCCTAAGAAATTTAATGTTGAAAAAAATGAATAGATATAGTGTCCCGGTACTATTATTAGCTGATATAACCGTAAATTGATACCTACTGTAATTCTATTGTTATTATATAATTATAATTGTAAACTATGATCTGTAAAATATTGATCAAAATTACTTAAGATCGCCTGATATGTATGATTAGTTCAATAGTTTCACTTTTAGTCCAGGGAGTTTTTCTCAGGCCATCATAATACAAAACATCAGGTATAATGACAAGTTTTTTCGATAATATATACAGTTTGGCGTAGTTTTTTAATTAATAACAGTTTAGTGTGAAAAATGCGACTTTTGGAATTCTCGCTTACCATTAAAAAGTATCTATTTATACTGTGTATTTACATATAAAATTAAACATTGTATCTGTTAAGAGATTGAAAAACCATCAAAATGGCGTATTAAATTTTTTTTAAGTGGTTTGTTGCTACAAAATCAGCAAAACAAGGCAAACATTAGAATATCTGAAACACAATGTAAACTCAAAAACATTATGGTGCTCTCTAATTAATTCTTCAAAGGAAATTAAATGTCAAAAGGGCACCATTAAGAAAAAGTGTGTTTTACGAGAATGGTAATTTTAATTAGATAAGTTGAACGAAATGTTGAATACACCCAACTACAAAAATCTTGGACTTCCTGTATAAAACCAAATCTAAAACTCTTATCAAAATAATTCTTTTACAAAAATTATCTCGAATAAAATACCGGGTTTTATCATGGAATGAAAATACCAAAAAAACCTTATCTCTTTCTGTAACTATAATATTTTGTTAAAAATTGTCGTGTTCAAGTAAACATCAAAAGATATAATTTGTTTCCAATTGCTCAAAAAATGACTGGTCATCCAAATTCCCGTTTTGATAGAGCCAGAGCAATCATAGGATTTCAGCCAGGCTTAGAATTCCCAGAATGAATGTTAGCAGAATACGATTGATTGAAGAAACTGGAGATATGCATATCCAATTATTTCAGAACTCATTTTAAGACCTAGAATTCGGTGAAGGCTTGTTGGATAATCTGTCAGTTTCCCAATTATGATCTAATGGTCAATGAAAAGAAAACCAAACATATTTTCATTAACTTATCTATAACTATCTATAACTTATATATAACATTGCTTATTATAAAACAGTAAGCTGGACATTTTGCATGCTGCCGTAATCCCAGAAACTTGCTTTTACCTCACGTTTACCTAATGGGGAAGTTTTCTTTTATTTTTGGATAAGTCTCAATTTGGATCAACAAGTATGTAGAGTGCTTTATAAGAGTATGTAGGGAGTAGGACATGTAGCCATCCTCTAAGTGTTGACATAAGGAACAGAAACACTTACTTTAACAAAAGCTTCGGCTACCAAACTAAAAGTCACACATGGTGCGATCCATGTTAGGGATAACACTGCGAGACAAAATAAAAGACGAAGAGGTCAGGAGAAGAAGCAAGGTGACTGACGTAATCGAAAGGATACCCAGACTAAATTGGAGATGGGCAGGGCACATAGCTAAAATGACGGATGGGTGACGAATAAAGCAATTATTAGAATGAAGGCCAAGGGAAGACATGGGAAGCGTCAGTCCACCACCTACACGATGGGCTAAAGATTTAAGAAGACAAAATAAAAACTGTATGAGAGTGGTGCAAGATAGACGTGGTTGGAAACACTAGGAAGAGGCCTATGTTCCGCAGTGGACTTTTCAGGCTGGATGGTGAGGACACGTAGCACGTTTAGCTTGTCATTAAGTAGTGGTTCCTTATTAAACAGAGACAGTAATGTTTTGGGGATGCATTATGCACGGTGTTCTCACTCCACTTATTTACAATCCGAAGGTACTGACGGAAAATATTTATCTGGAAATGTTACCAAAACAATTGTTCTACTCTGGAACGAAAAATTTGGACCAAAATTTATCTTTATGGATGACAAACTTTCGACCACATCGCACTAGAAGGACTTAAAAAGGTATTAATTGAAGCCAGAGTTCAGAGAATGTACTTAACGGCAAACTCGCAGGACTTAAATCCAATTGAGTTAAGCCATATTCAGACGATAAAATCTCCATATAGTCTCCATGAGCTGATTATGGCGCAACAGAAAGAGTAGCACAAAATTCCTCAAGAACAGACTGGCAATCTTATCCTCTCAATGCCAAGATGGGTCGATACATACCTCGAGAACAGAGTTGTTATATAATGTTGTTGTTATATAATATGTTGTTTAATAAATTAAATTTTAGGACCTTATTTTATTTTTCTTATCTTTCCCGACCCAAGAATTATGCATCTAAAAGCTATATGGATAACTTGGTAAGATAGTGAATTTATGACATATACATATAAGTTTTTTATTTTCTGAGTAGTCATTTGGGTCCAGGTCCAAGATTTTTGACCGCCAAAATTTTTGATTCTGTGTGTAGTTGCTCTGACCTGGTAGATTTCATAAACATACAAGACCTACAGAGTTTGTTAAGATAAAACCAAGTGTCTGACCAGCCTGCTTGATCTAACATCTAGGTGATGGACTAATGAAATGATTTGATCAATTTGAAATCCAAAATTTTTTACCACATTGACTTTATTAATTATATCTTGTAATTCTTAAATATTGCAATTTGTTGTTATTTTTCTTAGTACTTATGTACTTGTGATATAAATTTTTTCTAATATTTAGTGACATACCATTGGCCTCTGACTGATCATAGAGTGATTGAACATCTTTACATAAAATTAATAAGTACATTCTTTACATTCAGCACATAGTATAGACATACGGTGTATGTAAAAGTTTATGGTCGGTATAGTAGAATTTAACAGGATATTTAACACAGATATAAAATCATAGTTTCAGCGAATAGACAAAGATAACAATCATATTTAACTTTGGTCACCCCTCCACATTCCTCATGAACGCTAATTAGTGAACGCCAGACGATTATTTCCGATCCAGCTTATACGTAAGGAACAGCAGCAAGGTTGCCTTATTACATATTTGAATAAAAACATCAGTGGCGCGGTTATATTACCATTCAAAACTGGATATATTAAAAATGAAACACTAATTGACACAAATACTGGTAAAAAATTTCTTAAATCCATGAGAAATTTACAGATTTGCAATTTTATTTGACTAAATTGTAACCTAATTTCCAATAAAACAAGATAATTTTGGCAACATCGTCATTCGTCCGTTCTCTTCAATGGTAAACTGCATACGAGACAGGCCGCGGGTACAAATAATAAAATGGTACTTTGAGGGCAAGTACAAGAAACTATTCATTTATTTATTATGGCTTTTGAAAATAGGCCAATACCTACAGAAAAAAATTGTTTTGGCAATTATTCATCAATTTGAAAAGTTTGGCTGTACTTATGGCAGATATAAAAAATGCTGCCAGTCAGATCAACCTCGCGAAAAGAAAATTTCTCAAGAACGAGAAATTCAAGTTTGTGCATTGGCTGAAGCGACGCCGTGTTCAAGTAAACAAATTGCCGATGAAGTTGAGTTGAATGCAAAAACAGTGAGGAATATTTTGAAAAGAAACAACTACCATTGTTAAAAACTGCAGACAACTCAAGAAATATTTCCTGATGATCAATTTAAACGGATGCAATTTTGTGAAATTATGATGGAGAAATGCTATGCAAATATGTAATAATTTTTTTAAAAATATTTTGTTTACAGATGACTCCTCCTTCACAATTCACAAGAAACATAATCCATCCGTTGTACGTTATTGGTCTCAGGAAAATCTCTCAGGTCTCTCTCCACAAAAGTTGAATGTTTGGACTTAAATTTTGGGAGACCATATTATTGTTCCTTTTTTCTGTAAAAAGGCATTTTAAACGTAGTCAAAAATTACTGCAAAATCAAATTATTCCTGCACTTCAAGGTCTTCAAATTAACTTCAACGAAATTTGGTTTCAACACGACGGCTGTCCTGCACATAATGCAAACGCCGTTAGAAACTATTTAGCGTGAATTTATACTGAACGTGTCATTAGTACAGAAGGTACAATAAAATGGCCCTCTCGGTCACCCGATTTAGCTCCTCTAGATTTTTATTTTTGTGGGATGGTAAAAACGAAATTGTACAGGTATAAATTCGAGCGTTCTACCAACTTGAAGGAATTGAAGGAAAAGATGATCCAACTTAGCCAAAACATATCGGCATATGAACTCAACGCCATGAGAAATGCCTTGTATAATAGATTTGGGTACTGTCCGTTACAATTTGGTGGTCTGTTTGAACATTTAATTACCTAAGAATTTTATTTGGTCTAGAATTTCTAATTGTTTGAAATTATTTTTTATTTGATTTCATTTTTATAGAACAAATTTTATACTTTTATACTAATTTTATCTTTTTTTGTTTCATTTTTATAGAACTCATTTTTATTTTCATACCTATCTAGCACCAAAAAATCCAAACGAAAATATGGTTTCCAAGATATTATTTGGAAAATACCAAATATCTTATTTTTAATTAAAAGATGTAATTTTTCGTCCAGTTTAAATTTAATATAATACACCTACTCCTTCCTAATGCTTTTAGTACTGTGTTTATTTATTATGCTTATATAGTTAGGCTTCATATCATCGATAAACAATAGAAATAATATAATAAAGATAACTCCAACGTCAATAATATATAGTTTGAATCACCAAAGGGCATTTCATCGAGGACTATGGTCCGTAATCAATTTTGTAGATTAGCTTTTGCGTTGTCAAAATGTGTAATAATCAACCATTGATAATGATAAACCAACTTTGAATAAAATTTCGTGTTTACGACACATTATATTATAAAGAAAGTCTTTCAGTTACGTGGTTCCTTTTGAATAAAAGTACACAGTATACAGATTTGAGAAGAAACAATTGTTTGTTTAATGTCTCATGCATATCTTGGTCATATTCATTGGAAGAAGTTTGTTCTCAAAGTCTCAAAAACGCTGACCCAGCTTTCACTGGTTGCACAGATTGCAATTATTTTTTAAACCCTTTCTGTACTTCAAGAATTATTACTTAATGTTCAATTATAAAATTATTTCAATCATAGGCAAGCTAATACTCTTTTTTATTGTTACTTACAATTTAACAAGAAGTCGTAGATATTCTTAAAAACATCAGGTTGTATAATAATATTAAAACCATTTAATGCTTAGTACTGAGAATAATATTCAAGATTTGTATACCTTATTTTTACATATTTTAATTTATTCCAACCGCAGTTGAATAATTTATTTTATTGTTTTTCTAAATGTATATGAAACATCATAAGATATTTACATAATTTATTCAAAAATGTTATATAAAAAGTTGGATATCATTCAGTCTGCTAAACAATCCTCAATCTCAAAACAAGTTTTTCTGGTAAGCCGAGTATTGGCATACACTGAGTGACCTTTAACTTGTTGGTACTGTTCTTGTAGTATGTGTCTGTATGGAAAGTTATGTGGCGAATAGAAAGATATATTATGAAGAATCTGGTGATGTCAAGATGAAAAAATTAACTGAATATGCTTATTAAATTGTAATAAATGTGTAACAAATATTTACCATTTAAAACGTAGCTATCCTTAAAGTATTCCTTATTACAAGCCAATCTACGAAACTTTTAAAAATCCTTTCTTACAATTTTACACAGGCAAGAATTCAATTATTGTAAACACTGCACATGAACACTCTTAGACACCTACACAATGACAAATACAACAATCACTAAAAACTAGCAGTAGTCCAAAAACTCACTAAAGGCGATTCATAAATATAACATTAACCTCATAGTTGACTAATAGTTTTTCCGCATTTTGAGTCCGCGATGTTACGCGCCTACCCCATATATAGAAACCTACATTATCAACCTCTCCTAGTCGGTATAGAACTGAGTGAGTTTGATTTTGTGTAGTCGGAGAGCCAGTTCCCCCTTTTCTCAAAACCTTCGATTTCCATCTCTCCAGCGGAGGCGCATGCTGCAGCGTTGCGTAAGTTCCCGTATTTCTTATGTATCTGTGATCAATTTATAGGTTGAGGATTGGTAAGGTTTTAATTTTATTTACTTTCGTTATTCACTTCTGTACCAAACTGTACATAGATTAGTATTTATTAGGAGTGATCACATTTATAGAATACTATAGGATATATCACATTAGAGTTTATTTTTATATTGAACTGATACCACAGTATATCTGTGAAAAAATCATCGATTTCACGTTAACATCTTATACGGGTTTTTAAAGGCTCTAAAAGGTACTTATATGATATCTGATGATAACTCATTGAAGACGTACATCTGATTTTGCTGTTTTTTTTTACACTAATAAAAAGTGAAAAAATTATTTTTGCCTATAAAACATTTCTTCTAGATTTCAGAGAAAATGGATAAAATAAAAGTTGTAGACCTTAATAAGTTCTTTTTTTAAACAATTGACCGAGATAATTGCAAAAAACCCTTATTTTTGGAGTAATTTACAAATGTTAATACCTTTGTTTTTTGAATAATGACATGTAATATAACTACTAAAAATTATGACAATTAATTAATTATTGATGTGTGCTAAATATCAGCTAGATCGACCAAATAGTTTGTAAGTTATTCAATTTTGTTTATCCAGGGGAGCGATTATTTAAACAACTGCACTTGCACAAGCGGTGCCTCCAGAGGTATTTAGCAGATCGCATCCGATTCTTTGAGCCTTTAATTTTTAGATATTGATACGATAAATATCATGGCCTAAAATAACTGTAAATATATTATGACTAATTCTGTTTTGGTAGAAGTTCCGGCGAAGGATCTAGACCCAAATTATGATAATTCATCCGATTCGATGTGTCCAGGTAGACCGAAATAAAACCGGTCTGAGCTTCTGGTGAGATCGCCTCCGTTCTCGAATAACAGGACTTTATATATAATAACGGAACTGTAATTGAAGGGGATGAGTTAATTTTGAATAAGACGCGCTCGCGATTTTAATTGTTACGTTCGCCTAAAATAAATTATGTATTCTTAGTGGTTAATAAACTTATATATAAATTATTGTGCTTTTTAATAAATTAAAATAAGAACATTTTAATAAAGACATTATAAATTAAATAAAGACATAGCAGTTAAATAAATTTAATTTCAATATATTAAAAAAAATTCAACATTTTATCTAAATCGTTTAAAAAAGTGCTGATAGAATTTTAAGTTAAAAAAATTTATAATAACATTGATGTTTTTTCTATTACGCGCTTGTAACTGGACTCGCTGAAAAGATGGTGAAAAAAAACACAATACATATTAAAAAAAACCTTCTGTGACCTGTAGGAACCAAGATAGCATTTTTTTCTTAAAATCATATTTCCATTTTTTATTAACATTAAGAGTTGAAAATTAAATAGATTATAAGTAAAGATCTAGAATCTATTATCCAATTTATAATTAGCATATAGAGAGAAGGTTTAAAAAGTTAGAATCCGTTAAAGTGATCGTACTCGTAAGATATCGCCACGTTAAGGTGGAGGGGAGAACTCACCTAGCTCCGTTCTTTTTAAAATAGGAGTTCAAATTGAAGCCCACTAGAAAAATTTAGAATATTTCGCCTTTAACGACAGGCAGAATATTCATTTTTTTTAAACCGAATAGGTCGAGAAAATAATAAGAATTGGTGTACTTTCACTTACCGGAAAAATCAAAAAATTCCGGAAAAAATAAATAAATAAATTTTTTCCATAAAAAATTATCGAATTTTACTATTAGTTCGTGAGAAATATTTAAATTGTAATATATAATATAGGTATATAATTTAGATAGAAAAAGAAAAACAAATATCTTGTCTTTAGTGGAACCCGCAGAAAATCCCATCTTAAGTCTAATTAGTTGCCAAGACCTTAACTTCTCGTTTGACCACAAAAAACTCCAGACAACATTCCGACCATATTTCTAAAACATCTTTCTTCTCCTTCAAAACATTACGTTCTCAAATTACTCAATCTTGTTTGGCTAAATCGACAGTTTCCAAAACTCTGGACCAAATCCATAGTATAATCCAATTTTAAAACTCAACAAATCTCTTCAAGATACTAGACGCATGGAGAAACAGCATAATGATACCAATGTTTAAGTAAGGAAATAAAGAAGACCCCAACAATTATAGTAAGTATAGTAGTATTATAAATCTAGTGAACACCGCACTTAAGCTTACCACAAAAGTCCAACCAACAAAATCAATAAAATAACAACTTTATCAGATAAAAACAGGGATTTAGTTCCATCCAGAATTCCAGAAAAGGCCATCGAGTACAATAAACCAGCATATCCGTGTTTATCGACCTGACAAAGGCTTTCGATTACATCCAATTCGAAGACGTCTTACACCTACTGTATAAAATCAACATACCAATCAATATTATACAAACCATCGAAAACATCTACTTCCATAATCGAATACAGGTAAAGATAAATGAAAAACTAACACAGTGTATACCAGTACAAAGCGAAGTCAGACAGGGTGACTCGTTAAGCCCACTTCTCTCTAATATAATAATGGACGAAATAATAGAAGCAGTACGTAAAGGTCATGGTTACAGAATGGGGAACAAAAAAATCCAAATATTATGTTATGCAGACGACGTCGCATTAATCGCCGAGACAGAAGACAAGCTCCAAAGATTAACAAACGTGTTCAATACACCAGCCAAGAAATACAATATGATAATATCAGTAGAAATAACCAAATGTATGACATCTAAATGCCCATTACGATGTAAAATCGAAATTGATGGAAAAATAATAAAGCAGGAAGCAGGGTTTAGATATATGGGAATAGACATATTTGGGAATAGGCATAAAGTACGACAACAAAGCTTAAAAGCAAGTAAAGTGGCGGGATCTCTTAATGACACAATCTGTAAGAACAAACACCTAAGACAAGACACAAAAACAAGAATCTATAAAGCAGCAATTCGACCTATATTAACATACACTGCGGAGACAAGACCTGACACATCTAAAACGAGACGACTACTAAAAACAGAGATGAATATACTTCGACGAATATCAGGGAAAAGTCTGTTGGATAGGGAGAGAAGCGAAAACATAAGAAGAGCATGCAATATAGAAGACATAAGTGGATGGGTGACAAAACGGAAACAGGGGTGGAACGAACACATCAGTAGAATGGCAGAGGATGGGATAGTACGAATAGCACGAGATAAGTTACCAAATGGACGAAGAACGTCTGGCAGACCAAGAAAAAGATGGTGCTATAATTTAAACAATTTAGGAGGCTAATATTAAAGAAGAAACAGGTTTTAAAGCCTACATACAAAAAGAAAGAAGAAGGACAACAAATCCCTTCTCGATCCAGAGTCTTACATACAGCTTTCTATCATCTGTGCTATGGAAACATTGTTGAAAAAAAGAATAATAAACTATAGGCTATTGTGGACTTTAGAAAAATCAAATTTTTTTATATTAGGACCAAAATGGCTTTCGAAAAGACTCTTCTACCATCGACACTATCTTTGACCTAGAGAGCGAAATTCATGAGGTGTTAGTAATTAAATAACTATGGATTGCTATAACTGTTGACCTAGAACGAGCATTCAATACATGTTGGAGATATATTATTTTAGAAAAACTACACTCCTGGCATATCAGAGGTCCTACTTTGGCTTACATCCAAAACTATCGAAAAAAAAGAACTTTTAAAACGAAGGTAAATAACTGTTTTTCCAACATTTATCTTGAGAAGAACGGTACTCCTCAGGGGTCTGTAATAAGTCTCACATTATTTTTAGTGGTCATTAATGACAACATTAATAAAGGATATAAACAGACCACCAAAATCTCGCTTATATGCCGACGATTTAGTAGTCTTTATCAAATGAAGAAACATCACATGTTATGTCCTCAACTCTGCAGACATTTCCCAATCAATTAGAAATATGGTTCCAAAGGTGGTATAGAATTGTTAGTCTTAAAAACCAGTGAAATAATATTTTCCAAATAAAAACCATCCCCTTTCTCGAAATACATTTACACAAAAGTACCAATATCTTAGTTACCAGCGAGTGAGGATAGCACTTAACTCTCTAGACATTAGTTTCCCAATCGTTTTTCCAACAAAACTCCTTCCTTCTGGATAGTAAAAGCACCAAAGTGTGTATTTTTACACAAAGTGGCAGATGGTATTTTACGATTACCATTACCTTAAAGGGTTATCTGTTAAATAACTTCAAATAGAGTCACTGTTGGGCAAGTAAAGTTGTTTAAATAATCACACCCCAGGATAAACAAATTGAATAAGTTACAAACTATTTCGTCTATCTAGCTGAGATTTAGCACAGTTTAATAACTCATCAATTATTATTTATGAATTTTAAGATATAAGATTTTTTCAGCTTCGTTTTTCGAATGCGCGCGCGCCAGTGATGAATATAAAATGTTTAGTTGTATGTCACAAAATGTGCAAAAACTCACTCTTACAATCCACCACATTTCATTTGCATACCTCAACCAGGTTAAGGGTAATAAATAAATCGTTAGTTTGTGTGTACACCATGTGTCTCGGAAATGGAAGATCCGCAATATATTAAAAATGAAATTGGAACGTGTTTCATATCGTATTGGTTCAAAGTCTATATGATTGTTCCACTTAAAAACCATCAGCCTTTTTATCTATCTCCGACCATCACTGTTACTACCACCGCTTATCAATTTTATGAATTTTGAGACATTTGTTGGCTTCAGAATAAACTGTTTTCGTAGTTTCCTTTGTTTTTGATGTGGATGGTTAATATAGATCCTCTTAACTTTTATTTCTGGTATAGTCCTCGTCCTCTAATACAGGTATGGATCATTCGTGTGATTACGAGTTGTTTAAAATCATTCGTGTCGGTTCTATATTGCTAACTTGATAGTAATAGACGAAATCAATTAAAATCGGTACTATTATAATAGTATCATCCCACCAGTACTAATATTTTTATTCGTTAGTTAAAGACGGCGTAACTGGTTTGTTACTAATTGATATTTAAGTACTTCCTTTTTATTTTTCGATTTCATTTGACACAATTTGTAAAAAAGGTAAAACCTTATGATTCACTAAGAATTTATTGGACGTGAGCACTTTGAAGGTTGGGCCTGTACATTTTTTGTTTTTTGTAGTAGTGGAATTTCTAAATAATAAATTCTTAGACAGAAGTAATGAATTATTTTTGATTTTTGCTACTACTTTGTGTCATTACAAGTTTTAATTTGTGTAGTATATAGTTAACAATAAGTTATACATGAATGTTGAAATATTACTAATTTTATTCCTATAAAATACACTTGGTACAGGAAATAAATTAAGGTTGATAGGCGAGTACAATTTTGTAAGATTATAACTGAGAAAAGAAAGAATAATCCAAATTTTCTATTTAATATTAATTTTTCAGATGAATGTTTTTCTAAATGATGCTATAAATCGACATAATTGCGTTTATTGGCAGATGAAATACCAGAGTTTTCCACGAAGCACATACTTAACAGCCATTGAAATTAAACGTATATGTAGGCATTTATATAATTGTACGAACTTGGTGAATACTATTTTAAACGTTTAATTAAATAATTATAGCTGATGAGTAAACTGTTTTGAATTATGAGTTTAATACTTTGAAATATAGGTTGTTTTATTTACGTTACTTTTAAGAAAGATTCCTATTAATGTTGCAAATTTCGTTTTAATGCGTGTTTGACTTAACGGAAAAAATTTGAATTTGACACTAGCAAAACATAGGCGTGACGTTTAATTTTTAAGGGGTGTAACTTTAAGCTTTAGTAAACCAATACTTTTTCACAAAAATAAAGTTAATATGGAGAAAAATCATTTATGCTTGATTTCTACAGCAAAATACCTGTCAAAAGATGTGCCAAACGTGGTATACTTCCTACATATCATTTAAAAAATCTGAAAAAAAAGTCTTTTAGACGAAAATAATTAGTCACTGGAATTTTATAATGTTCTAACCTTACCTCTACCAACAATTCTTAAAAAATCACCAACTTTCTATCCCAAACAACAATAACAATATCTTCACCAATTTCCACAAACTGTATATTATTGCCATTCCGTCTAGTTTTTCCAAGCAGATGGCAAGTATGTTTCTAGATATATTATTAATGTTGAGCGCAAGTTATTAGCAACATCCAACAAACATTTTTGGAAAATTGAAACCTATAACCAATATAGTTAGTCAATCTGATATAGTTTATAAAGTAACTTGTAAGGACTCGAATTCAATATATATTACCCTGATACATTAATATCTATATACAGGAATAATTTTTTACAAAAATATAATTAAAAAAGATAGACCAAATACAGTTTGTTTTGAATTTTAAAAATTTATTAATTATACAGGGTAATTCTTTGAGTCCCTATTGGACTAGACAGTTCATATCTGAAAATTTATGATGAGAGGGTTTTAGATATGCCCAATTCATCTAAAATATTTAAAGCTTCCTATGTCTTCCGGTTCTACTGGAACTTGACTAAAACTTCCTTATTTTAAATATATCCACGCAGTGTTGTAAAGCCAAAATGATGATGAAAACCAAGAAGGTGACGTTCAGCAAGTGTCTGCTTGGTGTTCCATGTATTCATTTGTTTTTGTGCATCATTTGGCACTAGTAAAATCTGACGGCTTTATAAATTTGATGTTCAGCAACTGTCTTTTTGGTTAGTTCCACGTATTCGTTAGTTTCTGTGCAACATTTTTGGTACTTGGTAAAATTCGACGGCTTTATAGTTTTTATATTAGAGTGGCTTTACCTTTTTTGGCGTGGGTTGATCTGGAACAGACCGAATAGGAGTACTTGGTCTGTTCGTAAAATAGCAGAACTTACAGGCAGTAGTTCTTAACATGCTTAACAAAGTTGCTACCAGTAAGGTTTACGATTTTTACAAATTGAATTTCTGCTATGGAAATCGAAACGTCAAAACAAATGTAAAATTTAATTCTCATTACATTCAATTATTGTGGTTTCGTCTTACATAAAATAAAATGTCATTAAAGATTTAGCAGAAAAACGCAGACAATTTCTTAATTACAGTACTCATCCATACGAACAATATCATAATATTTCTGTGTGTTAATTGTGTTTTTAAATAACCATACTAAAACATGGGTGCACCAATAACAAAAACAATCAATTGTTTTGCAACACCAAATGAAACCGCGATCAAACCCATCACAGACTAGAATAATCACAGTATTACGTAATTCTGATTATTCAATGTAGCAAAAGTCATCATTCAAGCATAACACCGCCAGCACCGCGAAGAGAAATAAGTGTGTATGGTATACGAGAGAAAAAGCTTTATTCGGGGCGCCTGGTAACATTACACGTGAAACTTAACAGTGTTGCCGCATCGGTAAATACAATTCAACTGCTAGTATTACGCTAAGATGCTAATTATGCAAATATGTTTTTAAATTTATTTCGGGTTATAAATATATTTTTAGAACATGTATTATCCTTCTGACAGCGAATAGGGCCTTTGTTTATTAAAAAAGTTTATTTGAATTAAATGGGAAAGTATTTTATTGTCAACAAATCTTGTTTTTATTGATAATAGCTAAACTTGTTCATCTAAAAAGTATTCATTGTTAATAAACACTTTATTATTTATAATACTGTTCATTGTTCAGTGTTCATAAACAATGGCAACTTTTTTGTATAGGAAATAGGTTGATTTTAATGTTTTTTCGATTGCTAATAGAAATTTTCTTCTAGTAGAGGGATGGATGTATGTAAACACTTTAATTTCATTCCACTATTTTTTAATAATATTTTTCGCTAGAGCTATTGGAATATTGGTGTATAAATATATAGTTTCGAGAGAAACTAATTTATAATTTCTAGGTAAAGTTTTATTGAAGTTATACTTCTATACACGCGTTCGACGTTAGAAATTTGCATGGAAGTGAATCGGCAAAATCATTACATATGTAAGATATAGGTAAGAGAGAGACAGAAGATATATTTCTCTCTCTTTCTCTCTAGAGAATGAAAATATTCTTTTTGTAAATATATTTAATATTTATTTATTATTATTATTTTTTTATTAATATTATTATCATGGTAAATTAAACATATGCGTAAATAAGTTATAATGCATATTGTCATTTTCAAATACTTATGAATGTTGCATTCTAATTTGTATTGTATTATTATATTGAATTATGTTGCAGTGTATTGTATTGTATTTTTATATTAGTAACAAAATAAACAATGAATTTTACTGCAGAGTATCTGTAAAAAAATTTTTTGCATTCAACTTCTTTTATACATATAGGTATGAAAATAAAAATATACATTTTATTCAAAATATTGATTCAATCCTTCATTTACTATACTCCTATTACAGGTCAAATGTTGTTTATATACAGCAAACGATGCACCATATACCTATATACCTAATTCTGTTTCTCTTTCTGCTCTCTCTTACCTATAGCATTACATATGTAATGATTGTGCAGATTGACTCCCATATAAATTTGTAACGGCGAACGCGTGTATAGAAGTATAACTTCTACCGGCAGTCCCACTTGACTGCCACACCCGTTTTTTTTTTAATTTAGATTTCAGGTCATCAGCATCTTCTAAATAGTATGAATTTTTATTAATTACATTGGAAATAATTTTTTCAAATATTTTGAAAGGTTTTCAAAAGGAGACTGAATGCATGAGACGATGGGGCACAGATGCATACCCGCTTTATGTGTTTTGGGCAGACACCGTATATTTTTAAAGCTACAGCATTATGCATCTTGATTAAATTTGCAGTATTTGTACTTTTGGCAAATATTTCATAAATCGCAAACTTGAATATTTTGGCCATGTTATGCGCCACCCAGAGAGATATAATATACTCCATTTAATAATACAAGGCAAGGTAGACGGAAGAAGAGGGCCAGGTCGAAGAAGAACGTCATGGCTTAGAAATCTGAGAGATTGGTTTAACAGATCCTCTGCATCTCTTTTCCGAGCTGCCGTCAACAAAATTACTTTAGCCAATTTGATAGCCAACGCTCGATATTCGAGCTCGGCACATGAAGAAGAAGAAATATTTCATCCTGTGCTCCGTTAGATAATAATTGATAGCACAGACTTTATGAGACAGCTGATAATTCTCAACATAATATCATAAATTAGTGACGAAGATTATTAGAAGTAGTTGAAGGTTTCTTGTCCAAATGTGGCAATCATTTTAATAAACCAATAATGTGATTACCATAAAAAAGTGTTACTGGGTAACTTTGGCCCTAGGGTTCTTCTTTGGACCAAATTACCAATAAAATAAAAAGTTGTCAAAGTATCTCCAGATAGTAGATTTTAAGCCAATTACGGTAGTTTCCGCTAGAGTGCAGACCTGCGCATCTCGTAGCGACTATTAAATGTTTCACGTGTTACCTGCCTACTAGATCCAGCACGAGTGCTTTTGTATTGTATGTGCAACAAGTGATTTTTTAATATCTAAAACTTAGACTGCAAAAACCGTTACAATATTGGTAAGTACTTTTTTAACATCAGAATTTAATACTTAATGCAATGGTATTGTTATAATTTGCATTATTTGAATAGATTTGTACTCAAGAAGAAAAGCGTTTGCTAGTCACATCGACAAAATGTGTGAATTCAGATTCCAAATTGATGAACTGGATTTGAGATATATTGTAAAAAGTCATGTCACAAGACAAGGGAAGACAATACGCTATTTTTGCAATAATTTGCCTGACTATGACTGAATCAAATCTTTCTTAAAAAGACATCCTCAGATTAATAGAAAAATAATCTTAGACTACTTCGATCACTTAAAACAAGTGGCTGAGAATGTACTGTCTCAGAACATCTATAACTACGACGATATATGCATGTCTAATGATTATACCTCTGTGCCACTTTATATTATTTATAAGGCTGAACATTTGTGGACCACATGGTTGAGAGATGGCCCTGAAGAAGCACATTGCAACAGGAAGAAACAACAAGGAGGCGAACGAGCAACAACAAGGTTCGATCGGCGCGCTACGGAGCAGCATTTGAAGATTAGTTTGCTACACATCTTCTTCCAATCTTAAAGAAACCAAAACGTAAAAAAGTAGTTATCGGTGATAAACTTAGATCACATGTAAGCTTAAACGTGGTCAGGCTTTGCGAAGAAACAAGGCTTGCCTCCAAACTCCTCGAACCTAACACAACCACTGGATATGGCCTATTTTAAGCCTCTTAAAAGTAATTGGCGACAGATTATGACCGAATGGAAACAGTCTAATAATGGCAAAACTGTTGCCACATTACTAAAAGTCATTTTTCCACGATTGTTGAAAAAATCTTTTTATGACTTTTAGCTTCATCGAAAGGAAAACTTAAAGTCTGGTTTTAAAAAGGAAGGCATACATCCCTTTGAAAAAGAAAAAGTTTTGAAGCGCTTGCCTTCCAACAATGTGACAGTTAAATTGGAATTGGTAGAACAAACATTTATCTGCCATTTGGAAAACAAAAGGCAAGTTGTTAAAACCCGATTAATGAAACGAAAAAAAATAAACGTTCCTGCTAATAAAAGCATAACTTCTTTTTATTTATACGTAGACATGACTGTCTGTTTTTCAATGTGCCTCCAGTAAGTTGTCGTTCCATCATTTTCGTGATCTTTCTACTGATCGTCTCTACTGGGGAACCGTCTCTTGCCGTCTTCACTAGTCTATTTGTTGTCATTCAGATTATATGATCGTTTCATTCTACTCTTCTATTTCTTACCCAGTTCTTGATGTTCTCCACCTTGCATCAACGTCGTATATATGTGCTTCTAGCGTTGTCCCATAGTGTCTTACCATCAATTTATCTAAGTGTTTTCATCTCTGCTGGTTCTAAAAGCATAACAGCTACATTATTTAGTATCAAGAAAACCAAACCAATTATAAAGGTCAAAAAAAAGGAAGAAAAGAAGATAAAAGCGAGAAGAAAAAACAAGAAGAAAGGAAAAACATAAAAAAGTGACAGACGGGAATTTAAAAAAGAAACAAGAAGTTAAGAGACAAAAGAGAAAAATGAACAAAGATGACATGAAACTTTCATCTTCGGAAGAAGATAGTGACAATTACAACCTCGTTTCTTGGTTTTTCGTGGTTCTTTCAATAGACGAAGAAGAGCTTTCAAGAGACGAAGAAATTAGCACGATTAGTGGTCTCCAAGAAAATCACAAAAATAACGATACAGTTGCATCTACTTCTTTCAGTATCATAAATCCCCCGGAACAAAACGAAGAAGAAGAATTAAAGTAAAATTTGCAAAAAGTAAACTTCGTTGTTGTGGAATGGACTGAGCTACAGTTCTCTGAGATAGCTGTTAATTGGTCAGAAAAAGGTGCTGTTTTTGAATACATGGAACGTACCAAGTTTTGGAAGTGGCCAAAAGAAAAGGATTCTTTGTTTTACAAATGGAGTGCTATTTAGAAAAAATCCAACCTTTAATTTATTTTTGTACCCTTTTCTTCATTTTTGTACCTTTTTTAAAAAACATGATTTGAAATATATTTTTCTGTCATTTAAATATACGGTTAGTAAATAAACCCCTGTATTTCATTTACCCTAGTTATATAATGCTTTAAACAAAGTAAAATCATATTGATTGGGTCAAAGTAACACTAACATTGGCTCAGGTAAAAAGTTTAAAAAAGTAATATTTTTTTTAAACATTAAAACGCTTTAAGCATTTTATTTGAGACATTTTACTTATGTAAAACAGATGACCACAGTTTAGTAGTAAAAAAAGGCTAAGATTTATTGAGATTTGATTTAAAGGGTTTTAAAAAATGGGCTAAAGTAGTTCGAATTTACGGTATATACATAAATTGTTCAGCTCTAAAATATTATCATTTTTTTTTATTTACGCTGTAACCACCAGGGTTATTAGCGACCTAAATATATAATACAGGTAAAGTTAGAAAAAATTACAATAATTGATACAGTCCTGAGTCTTTAAGATAACTTATTGTGTTTTTAATGTTCATGTTTTTTCCTAGGGCTTCCTTTATATTATTTGGTATAGTGTGCTTCTTTCTTGCTGCTTCATATGTTTTGCACTGAGTTAGTATATGCTTCACAGAGAGTGTTACTTGACAATTTTCACACATTGGCGGCACAGTTCGCGTAAAGAGGTGTTTATGTGTAAAGTTACTGTGTCCTAGTCGCAAACGTGTTATTCTCACTTGGTCCTGTCTATTCGCTGTTGGTTGGAGCCACGGTTTCACTAATTGTTTGATTTCCTTGAGTTTATTTTGTGATGCACTCCACTTATTTTGCCACGCACTTAACACTTTATGTTTTATTTCTGATTTAAAGTCATCTGAAGAAACCTCATTAATAAGAATGGAGTCCTGACTGAAGGATGCTAAGCGTGCTAGTTCATCTGCTTCTTCATTTCCTTGTATACCTGAATGTGATGGAACAAACATGAAGTCAACAGTGATCTTATTATTATTTAGAATCTCTATTTCTGATTTGATATGTGAGGCAATTGGATTATTGGTATAAAAACGTTTGATAGTGTGAAGTGAGCTTAGTGAATCGGTTATTATGAGAGACGGGGACTGTTTCGACTCTTTTATGTGGATAAGTGCTTGTAATATTGCAAACAACTCCGCAGTATATGACGAAGTATTAGGCTTGAATTTAAATTTTAAGGATGTATTGGGTGTAAGGATTGCTGCACCAACACCGTCTGAAGATTTGGATGCGTCAGTGTATATCTTATAGTGATTTTTATAAGTTTCCATTTCTGTTAAGAATGATTGTTTGATCAGGTCTGTTATAGTCTCACGTTTTTTATATATACTAAGGTTAGTATTAATCTTGGGAATTGGTATTAACCAAGGTGGAGAAGTTAGGAAATTTGTTAGGAGAATTTCAGGAGATTTAAGATCTAGGTCATGAAGGTTTCTTCTAACTCTTTCGTAAAATGGTGGATCTAGTCTTGTTGTAGAGAAAGTGTCTTAAAATCGATCTGTGAACGTATTCGTATAAGTAGGGTGTTCTTTATTACTAGCTATTTTAGAAGCATATGAGAGAGAAAGGTATTTGCATCGTAAACTTAGTGGTGGTTCTCCTGTTAAGCATTGTAAACTTTCAACTGGTGTCGTTCGAAACGCACCTGTAGCTATTCGTAGAGCTGTGTTTTGAACAGTTTCTAATGTTTTTAATACTGATATTTTACTTGATGAATAAACTATCGCACCATAGTCGAGTTTGGATCTAATTAAAGATTTATATACATGTAATAGTGTATTTTGATCTGCTGCCCAGTTTTTGCTGGAAATAGTTTTCATAAAATTTAGTCCTGCTTGGCATGATTTTTTAAGTTCTTCTGTATGTTTTTTCCAGGTGAGCTTTTGGTCGAAAACCATACCTAAAAATCTGATATTATTTGTGAAACTAAGGGTTTGATTATATAGCTTTAGATGTTGAGTTAGAGTGTTATTTTTTCGTGTGAATAAAATACATTTAGTTTTTGTTGGTGAAAATTGTAATCCGATAGTCCTAGACCATGATTCTAACTGATTAATTGTTTGTTGTAAATGTTTTTGAATAGATGTAGAGTTTTTTCCTTTGGCGAATAAAACTAAGTCATCAGCGTATAATCTTCCTTTAACAATCGGTGAGCATTGTTGAAGTATGTCGTTTATGGCTATTAGAAAAAGGGTTGAGCTTATAATTGATCCTTGTGGTACTCCGTTCTTTTGAACTTTTTTATCTGAGTTAACGTTGTCTGATCGAACTATGAAGCTGCGAGAATGAAGAAAATTGGAAATAAATTTTAACATATTGCCTCTGATATTCCAATAATGCAAAATATTATCATTAAGTATTAATAAAATCACAAGCTCGTTAGTTTCTTAGAAACGAAATAATAAACAAATTTTAAATAATTAATAATTTCAAACATGTAAGTTCCTAACACTTCAATAAGGATATGAATAATTAAAACTTGCAAAATTATGTGCAATTAACTCCAGTTTTAAAACATTCAAGTGGCATCTTTGTAGGATCTATTCAAAAAGCATATTCACCGGCCTTTTAAAAATAATTGTAAGTTTGAATTATGTAATGACCTTTTTTGTTCTCCGTGAATGGGAACCTTTTGCAGAGTTTTCCATGAGAATTGCAAGTGTTTTGCTGTCGATTTTTTGTTTTATACACACTAAATCGTACTTTTTGTTAAACTGCAGGAAAGCGAACTCTTTCATACTTTTAAACGAGAAGTGGTGGTATTTAAAGACAAATAACGTAGTAAACATTTATTATAAAAATGGGATGGAGTTATTTTATCGTAAAAATAAAAAGGAAATATAAAAACTTCATTTTTTGTAATAGGTATATTTAAATGCAAATTTTTCCAAAAGAATAAGTAAAATTAAAACGTATTCTGTCAAATCAGATCATGATAGCTAAATCTTAATACGTGCGTTAACGTTAAATAGATAAAAATATGCTTAAAATACTTTTTGGTATAATAATAATTAGAGGTCGTCCACCAACAAGATGGTCTGATGACATAAAACGGATCGACAAAAATTGGATGCAAACAGCACAAAACAGAAATACATGAAAAAGACTGAGGGAGACCTATATCCAGCAGTGGATAGATCCGGGTTAAATGATGATGATGATGATGATAATAATAATTATTTATTAGCACTTCATATATCCTGGAGCTGACATTCATAGCGATCACAATTCAGTTATAATGGATTTTAGACCAACGTCTAAGGTTTCTTTAAGTTAAAAGGGAAATAGTGTCAAGAAAAATAGACATCTCACAACTGAAGAACCCTGAAAAGAAAACTGAAATCAGTATCAAGGTTGAGAAAGAAATAGAAACGCTAGAGAACTTAGTACAGACAGAAGTTGAAGTAACATGTAACAGTAACAAGAAAACTGGATGTAAAACAGATCCCTAGAAATTGAACACCTTTAGGAAAGATACGACACCTTCATTGTCCATAAAAAGTTAAAGAAATGACAGGTTAACACAGAAAGAGACAAGGAACAATAGTAAGAAATAATAATAACGAGATAATTATAGATACAGAAGACAAACTGAAGAGATGAAAAGAATACATTCAGACACTTTTTGACGATGATAGATTTTGTTCTCCAACGTCCAATGTTGATCGAATAAATTAAAAAGGTCCAAAAATGTCAAAAGAAGATTATTTATGTAGTAAAAGCTCAGAAAACCAAAAAAGCCAGCGGTTAAGACAATATCAATGTCGAAATACTTAAATTAAATACAGACAACGAAAGTAAAAGCCCCGGCTTAATAACAGCTCTTTTCAATAAGATATATGACACAGATAAAATACCATCAGACTAGACAAAATCAAAATTCGTAACATTACCAAAAAAATTCTAATGGTGTTAAAACTTTTTTCAGGATCATTCTTACACGAATTTACAAATAGTGTGAGTTTCAGATGAGAGACACTCAATTCGGATTTCGAAATTGATTGGGAACACAAGAAGCTCTTGTTTGCCTTAAATGTGTTATTAGAACGATGCAGAGACATGAATGTAAATATCTATGCATGTTTTATCAAGTATTCAAAAGCATTTGATTGCCTTAACAATCAAAAGATGATCGAAACTTTGAAAACAACTATACTTGACGAACAAGACTAGCAAATTATCTCAGAGCTATATTGGCACCAAACCATGGCTTGGTTTACAATCTTCCTCCATTCCTGTTTGTTAATCGTTTTTTCTTTCCAATTGCTTACACTGAGGTAACTCACTAACTTTATGACTCTATTTGGTCCCGGGATTTCCTTTCATACCTATTGTAGCGCTTAACAAGATTATTTGCATTTTACCTTGCTTTGGACATATCCTACCCATCTAAGTTTTTGTGCTCTTACTACTGTAATTATATTAGGCTCCTTAGTCTGAGTCACGCGAATCTTATAACTACCTTTTTTGTGAGTGTTAATGTTCACATTAACGCTACGTAAGTAAGTACAGGTAGCACACATTGGTCAAAGATTTTCCCTTGAAGTTGCTTAAAATCTTCGTGTCGACTGATTGTTTATAATTTTTTCACCAAATATCCTTCGACGTATTAATCTTTTCCAGACTTGTAACATTGATCGCTCAATTTTTATCATATTCCAGGATTCCGAAATATTGGTCTTATTACAGTTTTATACGTTCGTAATTTAGCTACTTTTTTTTGCCTTAGATTCACGACCTATCTAGCCAGACAATTGGTTTAATAAGTAAAAACAATCTCCTGCACTTCCTTTAAATTCGTGACAATTTCCTACCGTTCGTTCATTCACTCGATTTCCTAACCTTCCCATTGAAAACACTATTGGGTGACTATACAAAAAGGATTGAACAAGAACACACGCTTCACGCTAAAGAATTTAGCTACTTTTTCTATTTGTTCCACAACTTTTTTTAGTTCTTTGCTTCTGGACATAATTACTACTTTATCCGCAAATGAAAAATATTGATTTATGTGACCAGATCTGATAATGTTAGCCTATTTTAATACCATTTTCAACACTATATTAAATAACAATGATAACAAAGGATCTATCGTACTTTCTTTCACTTCAAATGTTTTTTCTAGTTTATTATTTACCATTAATTTATTATCTGTTTTCATAAGTGCTTCATTATTCTTATTATTTTTGGTAAAACTAGATTTTTTAATGCTTTATATATTTCTTTTCTTTTTATTCTATTAAATCATCGTCATCATTAACATGTACGCGTCCACTGCTGGACGTAGGTCTCCCTTAGCTATTTCTATCTGTCTCTGTCTTGTGCGGCTTGCATCCAGTTATTGGCAACACGCTTCAGGTCGTAAGTCCATCTAGTTGGTGGGCGTCCTCTGCTCCGTATTACTTTTTGTCTTGGTCTCCACTCGAGAATACGTTTTATCCATCGGTTGTCTGATAATTTGGCCTCGTGTCCTGCCCCATATCATTTTAGCGACGCGATTTTTTCGATGACGTCTGTTGTTTTTGTTCTTCGGTCTCTCAGAGGGACACCCAACATCTAGCGCTCCATAGACATCTCAGTCACGCAAATCTTATTTACTACCTTTTTTGTGAGTGTTAATGTTCACATAAACGCTACATAAGTAAGTACAGGTAACACACATTGGTAAGATTTTTCTTTTGAGGCATATGTGTAGATCCGATTTAAATACAGAGTTTAATTTACCAAACGCTGACCATGTTAATCCTATTCGACGCATATCTGGTTATCTTTACCCAGTTCTATCAAAAGCTTGCTTAAAATCTCTAAAGAGTGCCGTTTTCGGTTTATTATGTTTAT
Organism: Diabrotica undecimpunctata; assembly: GCF_040954645.1. Taxonomy (NCBI): domain Eukaryota; kingdom Metazoa; phylum Arthropoda; class Insecta; order Coleoptera; family Chrysomelidae; genus Diabrotica; species Diabrotica undecimpunctata. The sequence goes on along the minus strand of NC_092810.1, from coordinate 141,499,729 downwards.
GACTCTCATTTTGTATTTCCTTTAAAGTAAAGGTGTTGTCTATAGTGCTTCTCCATTTTCTAAAGCCACACTTAATATTCTCCTAGGCTATTGTTAAGATTTCTTGCGCACTTATTTTTGATTGAGATTCTTCATTATCGTAACCTAAGTCATCTTTATTTCCATTATTTGTGTTTTTTTCTTTGTCATTATTTATTTACTACCTGTTTAACAATTCATCAAAATGTTGTTTTCATCGTCTTAATATTTCTTGGTCACCAAATATCATTTTTTCTTCTTTATCTTTGTAATATGTAGGCTGCGGTTTATATTTCCTTTTTTTAATTTGAATGCTTTGACATAAATTTATAATTTAATTATTTTTATAATTGTCTTTTATATTTTTTAACTTATCTTTATAAAATCTCATCTTTTTGTTTAGTAATGTTGCACTGGTTTTTCTTCTTTGCTCTATGTTTTTTTACTTTTTGTTTTTAGATTTTTTGAATAGCAGTTTATTGAGTTTCTCTATTTCCAATTTACATCATCGTAAATTATAGCTTTTATTGTTTTTTAGACTTGCTAGTGTTATCTGCTACTACTTTTACAATTAATTTTTAATACTATACTTATAACAATACTTACAATACTTTTTAATTATCTCTAATGTTTGTTCTACTTAACAATTTCTCTCCAAATGACCAATTTATATGAAGACCAACTAAGACAAGAAACCGACACTACTAATTTGTCTAATAAGAAAACCTGATAGAAGTTAGGAGCAGACTGACAATGAAAAAGCTAATGTATTTACAGAATATTTAGAAAATATATTTACTCCTTTACTTTTTAGGCAAAGGTACTTATTATTAAAAGGTTTTTTTTCCTTTGTAAAATCAATTAGCATGTGACCATTTTTCTTATATAGTTATTATGTAGGTATAGGTAGTGTCCATAATTTCTCTAAAACACTAAAGAAAGATTTCTAACAATTGTAACAGTAAGTATTTTATAATTTACTGCATTTTAAATTAATTTTGACTTTTCGATTCACCAGCAGTAAATTAGCGTCTGAAAATCCTCCAATCGCCTTGACATCAGGACTAATCAATTTAATAAATTGGATAGACTCCTGCTGGTTATCCGAAACTTAATTAACGACGAATCACGCCGATGTCGCATCGGCCATTTGCAATTTTGAATATTAGAGACCTTGTAGCCCCTTCCGTTCACCTTTCGCAGTGTCTACGAAGGGATCGTCTAGAATTTTGAGCAAAGGACAAACAAATTTATGTTCTGAAATTAATAGTGGGTACAGGGCAAATTTAATTTTGGTTTTAATTGAGCTGTACTCACTGCAAAAGAACAACCCTTAAATGCATCATTTATAGTCCGGACACTTTTGAAAAAATTTTATGAATTTTATGAAAAATATACACTGACCCAAATATCAAGTTTACTACATTGTTAAGTTAATGTTTACCTAAGCAAATATTTAAAACGTCTTCCAAATGTTAATTTAACAGTATCCTAAACGATGGTAGAATACGTCTATTACATTTCTCCATATTGTTCTGAAGCTATTTTCTTGTGGCTTCTTATAGTAATTAATGCTTTAATGGGAATAAGCCATAATTAAGTTTCAATAAGTTTATTGACGCTTCAATTTCCACTTCGGAAATCGTTCTCAAAATACAAAAATTTATAAATTATAAACAAATTTTGTTTTTTGTTTCTTGGTGAAAAATTCTTCTAATAATTTAATTTTATCTGACTCATTTATATTGACAATTCAGACATACATTATACATTTTAAAGTAGACCACTTTAAAATTATATTGCCAATATTGCTCAGTTGCGTTCCTGGGACGATTTTATTGTAAGATAGTTCATTCGATTACATGAAATCAACTTTAATCTTGATAATATCTGTCAGAAAAAATAATAGCACTTGATTAGTCTCTAAAAAGACAACCACATGCTATGATAACAGCTAATAAATTCTCCTGCTAGTGATTCCATAGTAAATCATGAGGAAAAAACTAGGAAAAAAATCTCATAATACTATCCCGATATGGTATTTGGTCTTTCATATAGTTTACTCTCAATAAACACCAAATTCTGATTTTATTGGTATATTATTTAGAAAACGTAAATGATAATATATCCTCGGTATGTTACTGACTTACTAAAAGTGGTATTTTCTTTTTATTAATAACCAGATCCTACTACATTCTGCCGAGAAATGTGTCGCAAATTGCACAGTATGGGACAATTGTACAAGACAGTGTGACGTCACTGTCGATAAGCGTTGAATCTGCATTACCGGCCGAGCATGAACCTTAGCCAAAACCGGAACCAAGAACAATTAATTTATTTGCTTGGTATTATTAAATATTTTAATAAATTCAGTATTATATACTTTTTTAAAATATATGAAGACAGCGTGGATAGGAATATTATACTCATAACACATTCTCTCGGTTTGCATTAATGTAAAAATATGATCTGTGACTGATTTGCTATTTTGTAAACCACATTGATACTCTCCTATTTATTTTGGTGTATACGATTCCAATTTTGCTTGAATACTCGCTAATATGTTGTATACCGTACCCAGCAAGGCTATTTGCCTATAGTTTAAGCAGTCTTGCCTATTTCCTTTTTTATGTACCGGTATTAAGAGTAATATGTTCTAGTATGTAGCATTTCTTTCTTTTACCATTTATAATGTTTAGAAGCTCATGTAGCTCTTGTAGCTCAAGTGTCCCCAAAGTGACTAATGATATTAGAAAAATGGTTAATAATCTAGCAAACATTACAAGCATCAAATTTGAAATCTTCATATTGCAGAATAGGCGTATCCTGGTTTTTGTACAATTGGGATCATCCACTTAAGAGATAATTAGGCGTTTTCAGACTTTTAGTTTACAATGTATGTATATATATACACACATTGTATATCGTAGTATATCGACACTATAATTATTTGGTCACCTGCAGAGCAGAAAGTATAAATCTTTAGGTTCATATATATCTTTTTTCATGACAAACTAATTTTTCTATTTAGATTTTCAACAATATTGGTACGAGGGCAATTTTGCTTCAATAGATTATTTCTGGGAATCTATCTATTTATTCTAAAAAGCCTAAATTGTCTACTGCTTCTCTTAGTTTTTACCAATTCTCTCTATCTTGCGTCCTTTTTATCTAGTTTCCAGTAATCCTCTTTATTAAGTCTAGCCATCTACTGGGTGGCCTGCCTCTAGTTATGTATGCTTCGTGTCCCTGCCATCTTTCTTATCTACCGCTTCTTCCTTTTTCTACTAACATGTCCGTCTTAATTCCATTTTAAATGAAAAATAGGGTCAGCAGCGTCCAATACTCCCGTCTTGTGCCCATAAACAAATGTTACAGTATTTTTATTAGACTGACGCTAACTTCAAAGGGAGACTCGAGAAATCCTGAACATTATAGAGGCATTAGTCTGATGAATAGCACATTAAAATTGTTAACGGCAGTCATAAAAGATAAAATCGAGAAAAAAGGGAAGATAGCAGATGAATAACAAGACTTTCGGAAGAACCGCAGCAAGTCTATTGAATATGGAAAACCAGCATACATGTGCTTTGTAGATTTAAAAAGTGCTTTTGACAGGGTGAAGCGAAATGACATCTTAAATTTATTACAAGCTGAACAAATAGACGATCAGATAATAAGGACAATTAATGAAATTAACAAGAACAACAAGACCAGAGTTATAATGCTAACAGGTGAAACAGAATGCATAGAAAAAGGAGGAATCCGCCAAGGAGACTCGCTCAGCCCATTGTTATTCAATATGATGATGAATCAAATAATTCACGAAGTAAGAAAACGACACGGATACCACATGGGGGCGCATAAAATCACGATACAATGCTATGCCGATGATGAAGTACTAATTGCTGATAACGAAGATGACCTACAAAGGCAGCTCCAGTGCTCCACACCTTCAATATCACAGCAAACAAACTTAATATGAGAATATCAGTAGAAAAAACTAAATGTATAGTTATCAGTAAAGAGCCGCGTAGATGCAAAATAGAAATAGACGGCAAAATTGTAGAACAAGTAATGAAATTCAATTAACTAGGAGTAGAGATCACTAGTGACAGGGATATAAGAACAGAGACTACAAGGCAAGCATCAAAAGCGGCAAGAGTAAGTGGTTGCCTCCGAGAAACCATATGGAGAAACAAATATCTGACGACGGAAAGCAAAATGAAAGTATACAAGACAACAGTAAGACCAATTCTAACATATGCAGCGGAGACAAGGACCGATACAAAAAAGACGAAACAACAAATCAACAATATCGAAATTAAAGTGTTAAGATCAATAGCGGGCATATCATTAAGAGACAGACAAACCAACAGAAGTATACGCGAACAATGCAAAATTCAAAATATTAACAGGTGGATAAAAACAAGAAAAAAAAACTGGAACGAACATGTAAACCGAATGGGACTAGATAGATTAGCGAATATCTGTAAAAACAACAAGCCGTATAGCAGAAGACCTGTTGGAAGGCCGCCAAAAAGGTGGAAAGATAATGTAAAGTAACAGTAACAACAACTGAAACAGAATCAGAGGCAGAAAAACAGGAGTAATCCTAGTCGCACGAAGAAGAAGAAGAAGAAGAAACTAACTTCATTCCCTTTAGATCCTTCTATAATTTTGTCCTGAGGATATATAGACTATGTGAAGAAAAAATCAGCCATACGTATTTTGGTTTTCGGACGCAGTGGGTACGAGAGAGGCTCTCTTTAGCATACAAGAAGTGCTCTTCCAACGACGTAGAGATTACTTAAATTAGTTGTAATTAAAACAATGCCATTGAATACCTTTTTTCCACTGATTTCGATGAAAATTTAGATCTGGGTTACTCTTCCCTCCACTTCAAAATTAGATCGTTGGTTGTATTTTATTTTTTAGGGGCGAAAACGACCACTATTAGAAAAAAATCATATTTGGATTATGTGATTATACACAGACATTAAATTTCGATTACTTTACTGTTTTAATTTTGTACCATATAATTTCTACCCTTATAAAAATAACCCCTTGCAAAGAAATTCGAATAGTTGAAGTATTTTTTTTCATTGAATTTATATATACAATAATTTTTTTAATTAAAATGTTATGAATTTATTTTATTTCAACTTAAAAAACAACCCTTATTAGTTTGTAAGGATGGGTAAAAGTATGTCTGTGCCTTAATAGCACATTATGTGTATCTTACAATGCTCCAGAATACGCGTTCTGATATCTCCTAAAATATGTCATTGGTTTTTTACTTATAACTCGGTTAGGTTTTAAGCTATGAAGTACTTATAAAACTATTTTGTAGGTTTTTAAGGGTAATAGGATCACTTAAATTAATTTTTTTAAACCCTTATTTTTAAAAGGGTTGTAGTTGAAAGGGTTTAAACGAATCACTAATCACGAGTGTACAGCAATGTCTTACAGAAAAAAAATGTTTGGAAACACAAAACCTAAATTTTTTTTACTTTTCAAGATTTTTCGAATTACTAATATTTTTTTAAAAATTCTGAAAAAATGCATTTTTTTTCAAAATTTCAAAAATGTTTCTTTTACATTAAAACCCAATTTTTTCAAAAATAAGCACTTTGAATCGGTCAAACTTACAGGTCATATAAAAAATATATAAATTGATTATATGTGTATATAAAGAATAAGTAAATTTTAAGTGTTTGTTTTTTTACCAAAAAAAGGGAACAACTTTATTTTAAGCGCAACTCGCCTAGTTTTTATGCTAGAAAGTTTTTTCTAAACATTTTCAAAAAGTTTTAATCAGTTTTTTCTGAAAAGTGCTTCATTTAATGGTTATTTCACGTTAAAATATTTGACTTGAAATTTGACAAATAAGAACCTACTTTTCATGAGCTACAACTCTGCTTCTATTAGGTCTTAAGGCTTCATAAGTACACTATTTTTTCTTTTTTTATAATCTACATTTCTTCTTAATATATTTTTTCCATAAATACTTAATATTTGAGTTATTTGTGAAAAACCGTCTGAAAATGTGTTTTTTTTAAATAAACATTTTCACTCGCAAGTAACTCAAAAAGTATTGACTTAGTAAAAAACTCTATGGAATAAAGTTACTTAGAATTAGTCAATTTATCTATTTCCGGAATTATTTTCAAAGTATATTTTTCACCCCCGAGAAGGGGTGGCTTTCTCCCACAAGTAAAAGAAACTCTTTAAGTCCAAAAGGGAAGTAGATGGTAAGAAGAACCTAAATCCAAATTTTTATGCAAATCCGTTGTAACGAGGAAAATACACTCCAAAATGGTCATTTACTGGAGTATGAATGTTTTTCTTCATGTGCCATATCAGAATTACCCGACGTTGGCGATCACCATTACGAAGACTTCTCGATCTTCTACAATATAGAATAATTGTTCTGCATTTGATGTCCATTCACGAATGTTTTCCAAGCAACCCGTTTTCCAACTGTGCGTTGGTTTTGTATTTAAAGGTTCTTTCTGCCGTTAAGTTTGAAACTTTATCCATTATTCAATAGTTTTCTCCCTTTGCTGATAATGTTAATAATTAATTAGTTAGTTCAGTCTCAGAAATACAGCTTATAATATTAATCTTGACTACGGTAATTTACATAAGGTAAATTCACTATGCGATTATTATTAGTTAATAAAAGTTTTGTAACCGGTTTAACATTTTTTACGCCCTAAACATTCCCCAACCTAATAACAAGTCCATTAGGTGCGCGAAATAAAAAGTACCCTAATCTTTTAAAACCCATTCTTTTAATAGCTTTGCCAGTAAATATAAAAGTCTTTAGAATTTCCATGTCGTTGGTCGCATTTTCCTCCTCATAGTAGACACAGCAGACACAGCAGTAACCAAAGTGTGCGTGTCTGCTAATAATAATCTGAATGCCACTTGAAGAAGAGAGTGAATGTGAATGTGACGAAGTGGAGTCGGGGAAAAGCGTGAAAACGATGGAAATCATTGACTCGTACCGTACGGTTAGAAGGAAAAGCGCAAGGGGATCGGTCGAGGGATGTTTCTGAATAATTTTGAGATTCGATGCATTCCTTTGGTAAAGGTAAAATTAAAGCTGAGAGTTAGAATGTAAATAGTTTAAGAGAATTTCGCGTAACAAATCTATATACAATGTAGTAAGTAGAATAACGAACATTCATTAGAAGTCGGCACATAAAGGAGAAGATATTTTGGTCATAAGATTGGACGTAATTTCTTTAAGTTCTGCATCTCTTTTGTTTACGAACTCCGTTTGAGCCAACGCTCTTGTTATTCTGTTTAATAACTTTTTTTAATTGCTGTCCTACTGCTGCTTTATTTTGGTCTTCAGCCAGCTCTAAATTTAAATTTTCTATTAAGTCAAAGAATAATTGATCTATAAAAAGTTATTTTATTTATACTTTTATATTATTTGTATAATTATATGTCTTTCTTAAAATATAATTTGCAGTATAATAATGAAGTAACAACGTGTCAAATCTAAAATCCAACGTAAGAGGGTAAGAGATATCTGGATTTCCAATTAATGTCTTTCAATTTTGCCGTGCCATGTTTTTCGGAGAAAAGTGACAAATTGATGACATAGCTCCAGAAACTAGCGATAGACCTCATTAGTGTTGTTAAAAAATTCCGCTCTAAGATTTATGCCCTGTCTCTACACCGTGGAGATTGGAGACTTGTACTGAGAATATAGACAGTTGAAAACTATAAGAACGAGACAAATTTATTAACTGGGGAAACAGCATTTGCAGCATATAATAAAAATGGACCAAATTGATTTTAATGGTATAAAAATAATTTTTAAAGACTTAAAAATATTATGTCAGATTTTACTTAATACTTGAAGCTACTAGATATTTTTTTCTTTTTGGACTGTCTTTTTATCTGTCTGGACTTCTTTTTATACTGTAAATATAAGTAGTGTAAGGTAAATAAGTTTTAACTCCTTAACGAATTATTTACTTTTCTAAAAACTGTTAAAAAATATTGTTCTGAAGCTATTTTCTTGTGGCATTTTAAATTAATTTATATTTAAATGGGAATAAGCCACAATTAAAGGTTAAAATACGTTTATTGACGTTTCAATTTCCACTTCGGAAATCGTTCTCAAAATAACAAACACTAATGTTTGTATTTTGAGAACGATTTCCGAAGTGGAAATTGAAACGTCAATAAACGTATTTTAACCTTTAATTGTGGCTTATTCCCATTTAAATATAAATTAACTGTTAAAAAGATACACGTTTTTTATTAATGTATTTGCTACATGTTTTCATGTAAAAGATGGAGATTCCTGTCAATATCCATTTGTTGTTGTTTTTTTTTAATATTTTTAGACGGAGTAAAATACAGATAAGAGTTATCGTGAGATATCATTGTAGGATTGAAATTAAAGTTTGCGAATAAGTGGTTTTAATAATATTTAAGAGAAAAAGATAGAGAAGTGAAAAAACAAATAACACCACAAAAGAATGAAGAATGAGAAAGAACCTGCTTAAATATTGAAACATACATAGGAGGTACAAGAACTTCGAGGTCATGGAAAGTACTGAAAGGATTGAAACAAAACTCAAAAGAAAAAATTAAATTGGGAAATCTACAGGTCAAAGAATGGAAGGACTATTACAAGGAACTGTTAACAGAATAAAGACCACAAGTCATTGGAAAAGAAAACAGGCGAAGACGAAGCAGATCCCCACAACAAGAAATCGAAATAACAGATAGGGAAACGAGAACGGCCATAAAAGCAATCAAAAATAAGAAAGCACCTGGACCTGGAGGAATCTCACCTGAGCTTATAAAATACGGATCAAAAAAATTACAATGGACGGAGGCATATATGACATTTATATTTAAGCAAGGAGATAGAAAACGATGCGAAAACTACAGAGGAATAAGCGTAATATCATCAATAGGAAGATTATATGGGAAGATACTGCAAGAAAAGATAGAGCAAGCGATAAAAGGCAAAATCGGGGAGGGTCAGGCAGGCTTAGACAAATTAGAAATACAGACGGAACCCATAGAAGCTACAAAAGCTCTGTATAAAGAAAATAAAGTGTCCATTAAAATGGGAACAAGAATCATAGGAGACTTCATCGCAACAAAAAGGGCTCCTGCAGGGTTGTTCCACATCTCCAACCCTATTCAAAATATACTTAGAGAAAGCCTTGACTACATGGAAAAGAAAATGCGAAGGGATGGGAGTACCGATACGGAACAAATACCTATATACGTTAAGCTTTGCAGACGATCAAGTAGTGATTGTACAAGATCAAGACGACCTCAGCTACATGATGAAGAAACTACAAGAAGAATATACCAAGGCTGGCCTAGAGATTAACCTCGCGACATCAGAGTACCTATCTACAAGTGAAGAAGACATAGAAGATCTACAGATTGATGACAACGTAACAATCAAAGGAAAGGATAAATTCAAATACTTGGGGTTTAGAATCACGAAAAAGGCAACAACAGAGAAAGAAATTACACAAAGATTAGGACAAACAAGAACAGCAATTCGACAACTTAACTCAGTATGTTGGAATAGACACCTAAATATGAAGACAAAAACACAGATTTATAAAACACTAGTGCGAAGTATTATGACATATGGGGCTGAAAATTTGATCATAAACAAGAAAAACAGCAGTAAGATTGTAGCAACAGAGATGGAATGTCTGCGAAGATGCTGCAGAGTAACAAGAATGGATAGGAGAAGTAATGACGAAATAAAGCAAAGAACATCAATAGAAACAGACATACTAACATATATAGAACAAAAAAGACTAAAGTGGTATGGAAATGTAAAAAGAACTAGCCACAGCAGGTGGATAAAGAGAATAACCGAATGGAGCCCCATAGGAAGGAGGAAAAGAGGACGACCCCGAAAATCCTGGAGGAACGAAGTAGATGACGCCATGAGTAAGAGAGGCCTAAACGATGGAGAATGGGACAACAGAGAAAGATGGAAATGGTTGAGCGAGGGAAGGCAGTGAATACTGTAGAATCCCTGAATATATATAATAATATTTAAAAGTTATTTTGGCGGAACTAAAAACTAAGTTATCTATGATAATTCTTGAAATGTGGTACCACATAAAGTCCCACATCATAATCAGTGCAGTAATAACGTGACTGGCGCCTAACCTTCTTTCCAGATTTATCTTTCGCCTACTACATACAACACATACTCTAGTTCAATGATATTTCTTTCCTGTGACACAAATAATATCATTAAAATGCCAACTACTAAGCTTCAGGGGGTTGGAAAGTGTAGAAGGACTTGCTTTTACACTTTAAACTCTATTTTCTGGTAATCCTGATTTAGTTGCGTTATCAAGTTCATTTAAAATGTTAGATGTATTTAAGTCGCTCCTTTTTCATGTACAGCGCCAATGCATTACACGCAGATTGTTCGAAAAGACAGAAAATATTAATGCGAAGCTTCTATACTGGCGTTACATTTCTTTTTCTCTATAGTAAAATGCTAAGACGAGCATCACGAAAGTAGCTTCACGAAAGTATATATATATATATATATATATATATATATATATATATATATATATATATATATATATATATGTTTGGATAAGCTTCCGTGGTCAGGTAAATGAAAATTATTAAGTACTCGGGAAGAACCACGTTGAGAATCCTGACCACGGAAACTTATCTGAATATTTCATTCGTCTCTACGGGGAGAAATTTTTCATTCAAATAACATCTTTTCTGTGACCTCGCTTTTCTTAAATCGTGTTGTGACCATTAAGTCAATCCAAAATCTCTTCAAATTAAATATCACACCAAATCTTCATCGATTTCCAAAATTTTTAGAGCAACTGGTTTTTCGCTTCTTCGAAATTTAATTTATTTCAGCCGACGCAACTTAGACACAACAAATTCGTAACTTTTTCAAACCTACATTCACATCTACTCTTAAAATATCCATCCATTATTATGGGACACTTTTGATCGACTTTCTCACAAAAAAGTCCAACACATTTCTGACAACAAAACCCAAACCCAGAAACGCAAACTGGACCAACTTATCTGTCAGCAAACTCCCCAGTCCATTTCAAATCAACAACCTTATAGTATTGTACAAATTTTCTCAGATATACATATTCGATTCAGTTACCAAAGCTCTGTCAAAAGGCTTAATTTTTTCTGTCACTCCTTTTTCGATCCCAACTGATTAAATTATTTGACAAACTAAAGAAGCTATTTCTCATCTTATTTCCGACCAACCCGAAGTTGCCAGACAAGATGTCGCCAGAATTCTCCGTACTTCCAAACCCCCACCGTCAAATATCAGTCTTTTAGAAAGACGTGCTCTCAAAGAACTTTATAATAACCCTGATATTGTCAACCTTCCGGCCGACACAGGAATTGCCACCATCATTCTCAAATTCTCTAATTATTTTGACAAAATGTTCAAACTTCTTAATTTTACAGAATACAAACGCGTCCTAAACGATCTCACCATTTATTTGAAAAAACGACCAATTCCATCATAAATAAGTCTACTCTACCTACAGACATACAAAAATTACACCCTCTTAACATTAAATCCCCACATTACCTCTCATAAAACACTGCATGTCTAATACATACTTTGCATTCCAAAATCATTTCTACCGTCAAATTAATGGTGCTCCAATGGGATCTCTCTCTCTCCTGTAATAGCTGATATCTACATGGAACATTTCGAAACAACAGCCCTGTCCTCATCAAATCTCAAACCCACTTGCTAGTTACGGTACGTTGATGACACCTTTGTCTTTTGGTCCCATGGTAAAGACACATTAGATCCCTTCCTCTCCGACCTGAATGGAATACATCCCAGTATTCAATTCACGATAGAAGTAGGGTCTAAGGCGTCTTTGCCATTCCTTGATGTTCTCATTTAGAAACAGTGTACTGTGTACCTGAAATCCACCTATACGAACCGTTATCTAAATGCTTAGTCAAATCATCACCCCTCCCAACTTATTTCAGTTATCAACACTCTTGTTTCATGTTCCACAAGACTTAGCGACAACAATCACAGATCATCCGAAATTAATAATAAGGCAAACACTCTTACAAAACGGCTACCACAAAACCCAAATCAATAGGAGCATTCAAAAAACCTTGCCGCCTGATCAAACGCAAAATCTTTCTACCTTTTATCAAAGGTGTCACTGACAAGATCAGTAGAACTCTTAATCATCTAAACATGAAGACCATCTTCACTATTCACTTCAAATTGTCCAATCTCGTCAGATCCGTAAAAGACCAAATTCCCAATGAGACCATGGTGTCTACGAGATACCTTGTTTGAGTTGCCCGCGTACATACTGTTTTCCAAATGGTCACTAAAATCCATTTTCAATGAAAAACACGTTACACGTAGAGTCTCAAAACTAATTATAAGACAAACAATTGCTCACTCTCGTTCATCAGACAAATCGTCTCTCTCCACCCAAGGAATATCAAACGCAGATTAAAAATACAAGAGAAATCGTTTAAATTTTCAATAAATAGAACAGCACGAAATATTGTGGGTTTATTATTTTAGGCACGGTAGTTGTACCACTGTACTGGATGCAATCCGCACAAGACAGAGACAGATGGAAAGAGCTGAGGGAGACCTATGCCCAGTAGTGGAAGCATACAGGTTAATGATGATGATGATGATGAGTTGCACCACGAGGTATCTCGCGATAATTTATTAAGGGGTTAAAAAACCTATGAAATCTTTCTGATAAGAATTTATAGTCCGTATTCTACGATTAATCTACGAATAATTTGTTAGAAAATTCTCTTATGAGCGGTTCTCGCTGGATATACTTTTCTCCAATAGTTGTAATATTAACTACAATTTTAATTACAGGTATACATTAATTCAAAAATTAATTATAGGTTAATACGTATCGTAATGAATTAGCTTGAACACTCGGCATTTAGTAGGAGATGTTCCAGAATGACTGTGTATGTGAAAAAAACTGGAGCATCTGGAGTGATAATTGGCATCCCCAGAACTATATCTATTATATGTTTGGTCAACGCTTTATATATAATTTTCTTATTTTAAACAGAAAACTGTGATTATGATTTAACTTTTATGTGCGTTTTTCATGTTAGCTGCTAGTTAGAATGAAATTGTGGTTCTCTTTTTTTCATTTTTTAAGTATTAAAATGCAGCTAATCTAGATTTGTTGACAAATATCTCTTCGGCTATTTTTGGCCATTTTTCATGGACCTTCTTTTCGCGTTGCTTTTAAATTAACTAACTATCGATATAAATTGCGTAGCAGTTGGCAAATAATAATAAATCTATTTGATAAAATCCATTATCCGCAAGAAAAAATATGTTAAACTTTGTATGTAGTGCACATTTCATCCTATTTTTATTGCCTTGTTTATGCTCTTAGAGATGATAAAAGCTGTTTTGAATGCTTCGAATTTGCTATAAATCTTATTATATTAGTTTTAATACACTCTATATTAAAGCAATCAAATAATACTCTACTTTTATTCGTCCGGAGATATATGGATTTTTAAATGGGTAATGTTGAATTTATGTCTGGACTCTTTAGGTTAATGAACCCGAAAATTCAATATATTTGGTGTGACAAATCAATACTACGAGGGAAGTTTAAAAAAATAGTACGAAATATATAATCTGAAAAATATTCAACTAAAATTTATTATATATATATATATATATATATATATATATATATATATATATATATATATATATTTAATTTATATCTATTATAATTTGTTTATTCTGTATATCTTTCCGAAATAAAAACCTAAGTACCACCTGTCCACAAGACTGCAATTCAACATATATTGGGCAAACACGCCAATGTCTACATAGAAGGGCTGTTGCACACACACATACTGTACAAACTAACAAATCAAATACTACAGGTTTAAGCATTTAAGCATTCTTTAGAAAATAGCCGTTCTTTTGATTTTGAAAATGTACAGATTTTGGAAAAAAAGGACCATGGATAAACTGGCTCTGATAAAAAACTCCAAATAAAAAAATAAAAAGAACTACAACAAAAGATGTACATTGGAGATGATTCATATAAAAAGATTAAAACTGTACAAATAGTAAGGCCGATATAAAAGATCTCTGCAATATACCGAAACCAAAAGTCTGGAAACACTTATTATCTCTTAACAAGATGGTCCGAATTATACAAGAACAGGGATACACCTATCTTGCAATATAACCGGTCCTAGGATCGCAGAGTAGTTGGGAAATTAAAATACCAAACGCAAACCAAAACAGACTAAGGTATGGCAAACCTAACAGAACAGTCTCTGGTTCTTCAGGTTCGGGGTTGGGCTAGAGGCCGACAACCCCTTCCTGTAAAAGAGTATATGTTACGAGACCTCAGGAACTATTAGCTGGATGGAACTCACGACGACGATTTTGCAAACGAAAAATGGAATTTAGATTAGGAACATCGAATACCTGAACCATGTACCGAACTGAAGCAGTCTCATCTTTGTGTCTCTGTCTCACTAGGCATAGTGAACACGTACAAAGTAGATGTTTCAACACTACAGGAAATGTGGTGGATGGGAACTTGACAAGAGAACCTATTCCACATGAAGGGTGCAGGGAATAAAGGCGCAATGTCAACTTTTACGAAAATCGAGATTTTAATGCTATATGTTAGGAGTACTCTAAAGGCTCAAATCAATACCTTCCAACGGGGAATATAAGCATTAGGTCAGTAGAAAATCGCAAGTAAATATTTGGTAGTCTGGGGAGAAATGCGCATAGTACATGCGTTCTAGGAATGAAAGCGCATTGTCACTTTCGTGTGGCGCCACTGTGACTACAACTTGTCTTTTCTTGAGCTGTTATTTGCACTAAAGAATCCAGTGTGCAATTTATTTAAGTCTATAATATCGTTAAATTATTGATTATAAAATGAGTAAAGTTTTTGCAAGTGACTTTATAGACAGTAGTAGTGATAGTTTAGAAAACCCTAAACAAGAAAACACAAAAAAAACGGAAAAAACTGGGCAGATGAATAAGGTTCGTAACAGGCTACGACTACAGAGTCACGTAACAGAGCCAGACTGTAAGTGCAAAAGATATCGTTGCTTTGAAATTGTATCACCTGATGCTAGACAGTCAATAATACGTAGTTTTCATTTATTTGACTCAGAGGATGCACAGAATTTATACCTATATGGTCTTATTACAGTTTTACAAATTAAACAACGGAGGTCAAGAAAAGATTTGACCGACCCAGAAAAATTAAATGATTCCACATATGTTTACAGAGTTCAAAAATAGTACAGATTAGTTAGATAGAGTAAGTACAGATTTTAAAAATGCTGACGAAGTTATTACTGATGTACCTATCTGCGTTAAATCTTTTCTGTCTATCCATGGAATTGGAAGAAAGAAGTTAGAGTTATTGCAACGATCTTTGAAATTAATATATCGCCCTCATAAGCTATCGGATGCTGTGATGGAACACATATCTTCCTTTAAAGAAGGAGAATCCCATTATAGCTTAAAGGATTCTTCTAAAGTATACCTATCTGAGGAATTAAACGTTAAAAAAATGTGGCTGATTGTCATGGAAATGTACAAAGAGGCCCCCATTTCTTACGAATCTTACAGAACCAAATTTACGAATAAGTATAATATTTCATTCGGGTACCCCCGAACAGATGAATAAAAGTGTTTTTTATACATACCCACAGAAAATAAGGAAAAAAGGCGCAGACAATGTGTCTTCTCTCCTTTACCATTTCATCCATAATTTTCTTGATCCTTTAGTTGAAGAGTTGTTTATATTCCTGATTCTTATGGGAACCAAAATAAAAACTATACAGTTGCAAGATTCTTGTATCATCTTGTTCACATAGAGAAGAGTCTTAAGACCATACATATGATTTTTCCAATTAGAGGGCATTGATACATGGAAACAGATAAAAATATGTGGATTATAAATCAAAAATCAAGAGTTGAATTGCCAGAGGAATGGGCTGAAGTTTTCCGGAATTCAAGAAAAAAAACGTTTCCTTTTGATGTGATTGAATTTGACCAAAATATGCTGAAATCATGGACTGAGTATTTTGATAACAAAATCTTTAAAAAATGCCCATTTCAAATAAGACCTATAAAAGTTTTAAAAATTGAACAAAAATCTCCCCATTTGATTTCTAATCGTACAAAGTACTATGGAAATTTCATTTCAAATACAGTGATTCCAAAGGGCAAAAAAAACCAATGACACTCTAGTTACCTTT
The DNA here is from genome assembly GCF_040954645.1 of Diabrotica undecimpunctata. Classification (NCBI taxonomy): domain Eukaryota; kingdom Metazoa; phylum Arthropoda; class Insecta; order Coleoptera; family Chrysomelidae; genus Diabrotica; species Diabrotica undecimpunctata. Next base: position 141,483,391 of record NC_092810.1, on the reverse strand, counting down.
AGCATGTCATCAGAAGCTGCTACCACTTTCTAGAGAAACATTTGAAGATGTAGTGTCTCTTAGTGCATTTTGTTCCAAAGAAGCTGAGCAGTACTTTGAATCTTTACCATATTAGTATATTGTTTTTTAATTATAATAAAAGATAATAAAGGCGTTGTTTAACTTATTTTCGTGCGCTAGCAGCAAGATTCTTTTTTTTATTAATTTAAAATATTTTTTATTAAATTAATATAATTAACAATTATACTGTTATATAACATATTTTACTAAATTGTTTAGCAACCTGTTAAAAAAATGGAGTTTAGGATCATACAAGTTAAATATTACAAAATAAAAAAAATAGAAAATATAGTTTTCTGAAAAATGTACTAATAGTGACATTGCGCCTTTATTCCCCGCACCCTTTATATATTATAGCTGCAATGAAAGCCAACATACGGATGTGGCGGGTCCTTATTGTAAACCAAAGAACAAAAGGTCTTATTATTGACTTTAAAGCCCACAGTCAAAAAATGTGTTATTTTTGCTTAAAAATAAAATTCTTTAATTTCATTTTGATCAATGCACATGCTCCAACTGATGACAAACCCGAGTAAATAAAAAAACAGTTTTTCGAAGACCTAGAGCAAGCCTACAGAAGGTGTCCCAGAAGATAGTATTATGTGACATATATGCAAGAATAGGACGAGAGCGAGTTTTTATGCCCACGATAGGAAAGCATAACTTACACAATATCAGTAGCAATCATGGATTGCTACTGATAAACTTAGAAGCAGCACTGAATATGACAGTCGCTAGCACGTATTTCGAATACAAGAACGTATACAAGGTAACCTGGACCTCTCCTTGTGGAAGAACAAGTCAGAATGATCACATCTTAATAGATTTAAAGCATGGAACAGACGTAATAAACTGAGGAAGTTATAGAGGCGCAAACATAGATTCAGACCATTGTTTAGTGAACTCAACATTCAGGGATAGAATTTCAAATACCAGTAAAGAAAATAAAATGGATAGAAAAAAAAAGGAATATGCAAAAGCTAAGAGATGTGGCAATTTCAGAACGGTACTCGGAAGACATCACCAACAGGCTAAGGAATCAAAACGTAAATGAAGAAGGCCAAACAGATATAGACTCCTACTGGACCAGAATAAAAGAAGATATTGAAGAAGCAGCGAAAGATGAAATAGGAACAGAAATTTGTGCCCATAAATTATAGTTTGACGATGAATGCAACAATGCAACAAAGGAAAAAAATGAAGCCTACAGAAAGATGCTTAAAATAAAGAAAGAAGGAAAGAAAGAAAGTTAACATCAATAGAAACGAAGGTAACTACAAGACAATGAAGAAGTCAGAATGATGACCTATTAACAAGAAAAATATGTATTGAATATATATGTGGAATACTTTAACCAGGCACTTAATATAGAGGAAGGAGAAGAAAACCTGGAAGACGGAAGAGATGAGGTAAGGGGAATACATGAGAGCAAAGAAGAACCACCATCGATTTTTGAAGTTAAAGATGTAATTAAAAAAATTAGCCAGAAACAAATCACCCGGAATAGATACAGCAGGCATATAAAAGAAATGATTGAAATACTTTTCATCATACACAAAAAAAGGAGATAGCTTTGAATGCTTTTACCACGGAGGAATTACGCTTCTAAATGCAGCGTATAAAATATTTTCCACAGTACTATGTCACTGTATGGCATCATATGCAAAACGGATAGTAGGAAAATACCAGGCTGGTTTCAGAGGTGGTAAATCGACAATTGATCATATTGCAACCATGAAACAAATTTTAGAAAAACCACTGGAATATGGCATATATACTCATCACATATTTATAGACTACAAAGTAGCCTACGGCTCTTTAAATAGAAGAGAAATGTTCTTTCAAAGCAATGAAAGAGCTAGGAATACCGAGTTAGTTGGTAAATTTAAAAACTTGAAAAAGTTGAATGCAGAGTACAAATTCAGGAAAAAATATCTGAACCTTTTAAAACCAAATAACCGGCTGGGTCAGGGAGAACCTCTCTCCTATATGCTGTTCAATCTGGCTCTGGAAAAAGTATGTCACAAATCACAATCCTTGCCTATGCTGATGATATCAATATTGTTGGGAAAACGGAAAACGCTGTACGAGATGCATATGTAGCATTAAAAGCATCAGTTACAAAAATAGGTTTAATAATAAACACCAACAAAACATGAAATATATTAAAATAAGCACGCAATGACAAATCCTACGACCACTTGTTATAGAAAACGACGTCATCAAAGGAGTGAACGAATTTATATACCTTGGAGCGCTCCTTAACCTTGAAAGTAATACTATCACAGAGCTAAACCGCAGAATTTGCACGGCCAACAACATGCTATTTTGGATTCAATCTCATCCTTAAATCCACAATTATATCGAGAAATACAAAAATTAAACTCTACAAAACAATAAAACAATAATACGCCCAATCCTAACATATGGTTTAGAGACCTGGCATCCAACAAAAAGAAACGAAAATATGTTAGGATGTTTCGAAAGAAAAGTACTAAGGCGAATCTATGGAACAGTTAATGACAATGGAGTGTGGAGAAGACTATACAACTTCGAACTTTATAGAATATACCAAGAACCTGATATCGTAAAATATATTAGATAGGACGTCCGAGGTAGATAAGGCATGTAATGCGAATGGAACAAAATGACACAGCTAGAAAAACGCTTCTTGATAGACCCATTGGTCAGAGAAAAAGAGGAAGACCCAGAACAAGGTTCCATGATAACATCGATGAAGACATGAGAAATATCGGAATACATGCTTGGCGGAGGAAGGCGATGAATAGGGACGACTGAAGAGAAATTGTTGAAGAGGTTAGGACTCACGCAGGGTTGTAAAGCTAGAATGTAGATAATAATGTTTATATTTTCCAGTTCTTGATAGAAATAAACACGCAGATAAATTTTGTTTTTGTGTTTTTTTAAATTAACCAAAACTGATAAAAACAAGGTTACTTAAAATTGAAATCATTAATTGGTTAGAAAGAGCCTAGAAAACAGAAAATAGTAAAGTGTCATGTCTGATATGTATCACATTTTATTTTACAAATACTCTTTTCAAAACGTACTTCTAAAAAACTTAGTTCAAGTTAGGTATGTAAAAACTAATTGATCACCTATTAAATTACACTAATGCAAAACAAAAATGTAAAGCAATAAACGCTAAAGGCCTCAAACGATGCAACATAAAAATATACAATTAATGTGATTTACTATGTTCGCAGATTTGATTAGAGGAATTCTGCAGTATTTCGTGCAAAACGGACAATAATTAACCAATAGGAACAAAAAACACGGTTTTGTTTAATCCGACAGTTGCGTGGTACGGATCTAACGACTACTATGAACAAACGAACGAACTTACAAGCAAAAATGTAAAATATTTGCGGAAATTGTGAAACTTGAGCTAATGATGTTTTGGCACGAGAAGTAGCCGGTTTTAATTCCATAAAAGAGCAGTTTATTCGCTTTGTTATGAAGCTCAGTAAGTGGACAGTTGACTTTAGTCGTGTGACTCTTTCCTGGGCATTTAATAGTAATTAAAATGTGTAACAATAAGTCGCACTAAAATGTGTCGTGGTCGTGTGCTATATTCTCTGCTGATATCACGAACAAGGATAATTTAATGAAATTCTTTAGGTTTGTTTATCTTTTAGTGATAAGGTATCATTATTAGGATGGTAAGAGAAAATTGATTTGGTTTCTTTTTTTTTCCTAAATTCTATGTTATTATATGTCAAACACATTCATGCGATATTTTGAGTTTCGTGTAGTTTTATCACAGTTAATTTATCAACCTAAAAATACTTAATTTGTGAATTAAATTTATTTACACACAAGAAATATTTAGGTAATTTACTTTATTATACTAAATTCATTTTATTCTGTTTATCAAACGGGTCGATTTTTATTCTTAAATTGACAATTTACAGTATGAAACTATTATCCCGCTCCAGCACCCCCTTTGAATTATAAGCACTCCCTCGAAAATTTTAAATAACAAAGGGGGTCGTGTGGCACCTTGTTAGAAACGGATTTTAGTCCTCTGTTCAGCAATATAGTTTTTCGAGTTTGTGCAATCATAACTGAGAAAATTTATTTTTACAATTAAATTAAATGCTCGACTTGATCACCATTATTCACTTCTTGATAATAACCGAGGCGATTTTGGAACTCTCGTACAACATTTTGTATGACCTCGGAGGTTATTTTGTTAATTTCTTCCATTGTCCTAACTGTTAAATCAGCAATACTGTTTGGTCTATTAAAATATACTTTAGATTTTAAATAACCTAATAAGAAGTAATCAAGAGGAGTCAAATCGGGGGATCTAGCCGGCTATTCGATCGTTCCACGTCTTCCAATCAACCTATTGGGAAAAACCTCGTTTAAATAATTTTTAACTATATATAAAATCTTTGTAATGTAGGCACTAAAGCGTTAATAAAAAAAAATTGCATATTTCTCGAAAAAATGAATTTATTTCTATATACAAGGAGAACAAGCATTTATTTTTAATGAAACATCCTGTATATTTTTACATTTTTGGACTCTTCTCGATATTTTGGATTTTTGAAAAAGCAGTGTTCTACGAAGTAGTGTAAAATATATTTACGTTTTTTTATTAATTTGATAGCAAAATTACCACCCTCTAGAATTGTAGAGATTTGCCATCAAACAATATATTTAAATTCAAAAGATTTTTAATATAGGTAGTCTAGTCTTGAGTGGAGACCAAGGCAAAAAGCAACACGGAGTAGAGGACGCCCACCAACTAGATGGACTGACGACCTGAAGCGTGTTACCAATAACTAAATGCAATCCAAGTTAGAGACAGATGAAAAGAGCTAAGGGAGACCTATGTCCAGCAGTGGACGCATAAAGGTTGATGACGATGAGTCTAGTCTTAAATTACACAGACCAACAAAAATAGGTTTATAAAACTTTTCTTTCAAATTTATGTGAATCCTATGTATTTTTTGGTTCTAAAAGAGAATCTGAAATTAGATTTTACGTATTATCCACAGTTTTTCCACAATATGACACTGGAACGTATTTTCTTGAAACAACGATCTATGCAAATACGCAGTTTATAGAAAACAAGTAATTTGATATTTGACTCAGCTCTGAATCTGATATTTCAGCTGCTCTGTACAATTGCCTTGAGCTGCAACCAAACCACCCTCTCAGGTTCTTCAACTAGGAAAGGCGTTTTCTTCCTACTGTTTTCCTACCCTCTACTTTTTACAAATTTTGTGAGAAGCGAGTATTAGGTGGTAAGTTCATATTTTATGGTATGTAGGATTGTTTAACAACTATATTACGTTGTATGTATTAAAAAAATTGCCAATTTTAATTTTTAACTGAATTATGACTTATGTCACACTTACCTCATTTATATGGCCTACTGGGGTAAATGTGACCACGTGTACTGGGGCAACTGCGAACTTGCAAAACTATCTTTTAATTTTTAATTCTAGATTGAACATGGTGAGAAACTATAAACGGAAGTCGGATCGAGCAACCAAATATACCCAAGATGATTTAAATCACGCAGTGTCAGAGATAAAAAGAGGGGTTTGTTCGATATACGGGCACATAAATTGTATAATATTCCTAAAACAACATTATTCTACCATGTGACTGGTGCTCGAGGAGTTAAAAGCAAATCGCAAGGGAGGGCTCTAGCGATTCCACTCCAAGATGAGACTAGATTAGCCCAAGAACTAAAAACTATGAGGCAGTGGGGATTTTGAATATCTAGATTGGCACTACTAGAGATTGTTTGCGAATTTGTTACCAAAAAATGACATAAAAACTCCATTTAAGGATAACACTCCTGAGGATGAGTGGTTCGGGAGTTTTAAAAGTCGTCACCAATTAGCATAAAAAAACCTCAAGCTGTGGAGTACTCAAGAAAAAAAATGACAGATCCTTTCACCATCCAACAATATTTTGATATTCTCAAAAAAATTTTAGTTCAGCTAAAATTAGAGGACAAGGCGCAACTCGTGTGGAATATGGACGAAACATCCATTTCTCACGATCCCAACAAAACCAAAGTCGTGGGAGCTAAATGTAAACCAAGTTCCAAAACTACTTCCGGTCCAGGAAGAGAAAACACCACAGTTCTTTCAGCAGTGTCTGCATCAGGGACGAAGGCACCACCACTAATCGTATTCAAGGGAAAAAATATTTGGGATTCCTGGTTACCAGATAACACGAACTCATTTCCGGGAACTGCTTATGCAGCCAGTTCCAATGAATAAATGGAGAGTGACGTATTTTTTAATTATTAAAAAAAAAACGTTTATTCCCGCATTAGGAGAAAATAGGCCGGTATTGTTGATATATCACGGTCATAGTACCCATATTAGTATTGAACTAGTTGAATTAGCACGACTGAATGATATCACAATCATCAAATTTCTCCCTCACTCCAGCCACCTTCTGCAGCCTTTGGATTTAGCCGTATTTAAGTTTCTAAAAGATGCTTGTGACCAACAACTCGTAACCTGGCAGAGACATAATACTGGCCTTAAAATTACAAAAAAAAAGAGATTTCTCTGACGATATGCACTACATGGAAAAACGTAAGCGTAGAAATGATTAAAAACGCGTCTAGAAAAGCTGGTATATATCCATTTAACAGTCATGTCATAACAAAAGAAAAATACCACCCTGAAAGCATAAAAAGATGAAAAAAAAAATAAAGAGTTTAGAAGACCAAACAATAGTTTGAAGTAGACGTAAATACTAATATGGATGCTATTACCGCCTGCAATATTGATCAGTCGGTAAATACAGATCAGATTGTGGAAAGCCATACAACCAATATTTCTGATGCAACTCCAAGTAGTAGTTCTTCAAAAATAAGTTTTGGGGAGCTGCTATTAAACACTGTTTAATAACAGACAAATAAGCAAAGTCCTTCGGGTTCAAAAAGAAAAAACGTAGCTGCAGAGGCAGAAGTCGGTATTTTCGAAGAAGTTCTGAATAAACTTACAGAAGAAAATAGATTGAAGAACATAGAAAAAATAGAAAAACAAACAAAAGAAGAAGAACGCAGAAAGAAAAAAGAAGCAAAACTTGAAAACCGAAGAGAATTAAGAAACGAGAAGAAACTTTTAGTAGCTCAGAATCGGAAGAAGATTTGGTAGAATATGTTGACTCTGAAGATGATTTAGATCCTGAAATATTTGAAGAAAATGAGCAAATAATTAAGAAATAAGTGCCAACAGTTGGAGAGTTGGGAAAGACCAAAATCACGCTGGGTATTTGGGTTGTTGTAGAATACACATATAAAAACCAGATTAAACATTTTATTGGAAGAATTGATAACAACATTGAAAATGAATGGAAAATTTGCTTTTTAAGATATAAAAAGAGTAGTAACACCTTTTTTAGCCTGATATAGAAGACACGAATATGATAGTTGAAGACGATATCGTAAAAACTTTACCAGAACCCGTTAAAGATAAAAATGATCATTTTATTTTTGACGTAAATTTTGCCGGGTTGAACCTTTAAATCTGAAAAAGTTTTTAACTTGCTTAAAAATAAATTAATTAAGATTTTCCAAACCCTAAAAAATTCGTTTTTTCTTGCAATTTTAAATTATTTACACTTGCCCCAAATTGAACACACACTGTTGTAAGTTAAAGTCCATTGTCACATTTACTCCAAATTGACAAGAAAGTGTCTGTTAATGGATACTTAAAAAAATTGAAAATAATTTCCACATCTGATGTTACGAACGTGCCCAAATTTAAGTATATGTAGTAAAGTCCGTAAGCATTCTAGGGAAAAAATATTATGACTTAAAACATCTCCTAAATCATGCAAAATATGTCATTAAAATCATCTAACTGAAAACTAGTTCACACGACGGGTTTACCTTATAATAATTTGAAAAAGATAAAATAGCGAAATACATCAAAATGATACATTATTAGAATAACTTTTATCTAATTATTATCTTGTAATAGTATAGGTCTGTACAATCATATCAGAAGTCAATGTTTTTTTATTTTCTTTCTCTTTTTTTTTGTAGAACTGCTCGAGTAGCTTTTTCTACTACGCAAAGCACTCTGTTGTTAATGCTTCAAGAAAACAATTTCAGAACTATAATAATAGTATGATGTATTAAGACAACTAAAGGTAGACTAAGGACAACAAACAAAAGGAAGGACAACGACTATTGTTTAAGATTCATAAGAGCAAACAGTATTTATAAAATATTTATAATCAGTACGTAGATTAAATGTAGATTTTAAAAATTTTAAAAACGATAGCAGTAGTATTTAGATTACAATAACTTTGTGAATTTTTGATTCATTTTATAGCCCGTTAAAAATAATGAAAAATCTCTCCATAAAAACGAGATAGGTAAAAAAGCAATATTTTAAAATCCTCCAGATCCGGATCAAATAAATTGCCAGTCATCTAAAACTGAAAATGTTTCCAGTTCTAGATGAAAAACTAATTTGATTTTTATAAATGAACATCCGGTAGATGTGTTAAAAATTGTTTTAATTCTAATTCATCGAATAAGTTTGATATAATACAAATAATTTTTAAAATAAAAATTTGTTCATCTTTTATAACTCGCTTAAAAATTTAACAAAGCAGTACCACGATTCAGAGTATATATAAAAAACAAAAATGTCTTCAAACGAACACATATCACTGTTTTATTGTACTCACTTTATTCTTTTCATGGTCTCTAAACTCAGCAGTTGACTATCATCATGTCAACAATATTATGGAACCTTTTTTTACCATTAGTCGCTAGAAACGTGTATTTTTCCCCTTCCATAGTCTTTCTGCGACTTTCCCTGAATAAGGAGTTTTAATAGTTAATATAATATACCTTTTCTTACGATATGACCAAATCTCACAAAGCTGTGTTTCCCTCTCTGTATTCATTCTAAACACCTTCTTCTTCTTATATATATATATATATGTATATATATATATATATATATATGTATATATATATATATATATATAAGAATTTATTGTAGTGGTGTATCGGGTATGCGGTCTGTTATTTGAAAAAAAACCCTTTTTGCTTTTATTTCTCTATATTTCGCTGATTTTTGTCAGCTTTATCAGGAGACAACTAAAATATGGTTAAAATTTGTATAAATAAAAGGTAAGAATAAACAATCTTCAAACAACGGTTCTTGAAGATAATATGTTCACAACAGTACTAACAATATTGGTTAAAAGCACCTAGGTCACTAGTAATTAAATATAAAAAGCAAACAAAAACAACCAAGAATATACAGGGTGATTTAAAATATAATTGTAAACAGAAAAATTATTTGAACATACTAAGAATATTACAGTAGATATTGCTCAACCGTGTCTGCCTTGTAATTTACTGCATATTTTTTGATTTGTTAATGATGTCAGAGAGTTGATTTTACCGAAAGATTATGTTTTAATTTCGTTAGATGTCATTTTGCTATTTACTAATATACCAATAGATCTGGTCAGTAATATAATACAGTCAAAATGGAATCTCATTCAAAAAAATACAACAATTTCTAAGGATAAATTTTTAATACTTCTGAATTATGTTTTTGAGAACACCTATTTTAGCTTTAATGATAAATTCTATCGACAAATATTTTGAGCACCTATGGGTAGTCCACTCAGCCCCATAATTTGCTGGATTTCATTATTCCACAATTACCTTACCCTTAACCCTTCATTACAAAATTTGTAGACGATCTTATATGTTCTGTTCCTACTTCACAAATTCAAAATACCTTGAACATTTTCAATAACTTTAACAAAAATATCCAATTTATTTTAGTGATTGAAAATGATTGTTCGATATCATTTCTGGACACCAAATTAATAAGAACTGAACAAAACAAAATATTGATAGATTGGTATCAAAAGCCAACACACTCTGGATACACAAAACATATCCTTAAAAAATTTATATTTAACTCAGACATTTTTGACGGTCTCACTGATATCGAAGCAGTACAAACAATCCAATATAAAAAACTACCATTATTAAAACAGTTAACACCTTCTGTGACTAGTTTATTTAAACAATTAACCAATATTAAAATTGTCCAATATAATTTATTATAAAACCGACAACTGTTTTCTAAAGTAAAAGACAAGATACCAAATGTAAATAAAACTAATGTTATCTACAAACTGCCTTGTTTGGATTGCCAGAGCTGTTATGTTGGCCAAACTTCTTAATGACTAAAACAAAGGGTCACACAGCACAAAAGTGACTGCACAAAAAAGAAGAATACATGTGCGACAGTTGACCATTACTTAAAAACTGGGCATCAATTTGACTACTCAAATGTCAGGGTTCTACAGCAAGAAAATAATTGTTTTTAGATTGTTTTTAGAAATGTGTCATATTAATAGAGAAAAATATGCAGTAAATTACAAGGCAGACGCGGAACAGTTGAGCAATATCTACTGTAATATTCTTAGTATGTTAAAATAATTTTTCTGTTTACAATTATATTTTAAATCACCCTGTATATTTTTAATGTGTAATTTTATTGTGTTTTAATTGCTTCTTGGCTGTTTTTGTTTGCAGGTATGCAAACATGTGACAATGATTTAAATCATAAATATTTTGTTACATTCTTACAACATGAGTCAATCAATGTTGTAAAAAAATGCCAAGGAATTAAAAAAACCTTACCAGGACGATGACTTCGTCAGAAACGTAGAATTTAGAAGATGAAATTTTATTTATTTCAGACCCAGTCTTTGTATCCAATTTAAAAACATACCACTATTTAATATATGTAGGTACGTAATTTTTCTTAGAACTAAGAAAATTAGCTAATATGTAAAATTAAATTTAACACACTGTAGAATAGTTGATATAAATATTTGTAACTGATAACATTAATAAGTATAATGTAGTCCTTACAGAATATTACAATAAACTTTATTATAATCTAAATTAAAAATGAATCCGATGCCAGTACGATTCTGTGCGGAACAGGTAAATTGTGCAATGGTATTTGGGAAATTTGAATTTAAAATATTCTCCAGAAATGCCTAGATCGGCAAAGAGATTCATTTTGTGGAAAAGCGGCGTATCAGCTTTTTTTAATAATGCAACCTATGAGGCCCTTTTATCTTTTGTTTTCGTGCTTTGACGAAGAAACACAACCTTGCAAAGTTTGTTTTCAGCTCATGCTGGTTTCGCGCTGAACAGAATTATTATATAAAGTTAAAAGAGATGACATAAAAAAGTATACACAGGAGTATGTGTTTCAAACATTTGGGAAATGTAATGAGAGTTTCGAGTCAACGTACTATATTTTTACTGAAAAAGGACATATTATTTATTTATGCGTTTCGTAACGCATTGTAGTCGTAGTTACATACTTTTAATAGATTGTCGACAGTTTTAATAATAAAAAATATGCGGGTTAGAGAAATAAGTTTTGAAGTCAACGGAAGTTTTAATAATTTTGTCTCCTATGCTTTACTTTAATTAATAAATTAAAATTCAAAGATGGAAGATAACTGGAAGAACATAGCTTAGCTGCGCTTGCAAAATCCAACAAATATTTTTTTGGAATATAAGTTTGGTTTACTGTGATGAGCAAAGATCACAAAGTGCACACAATGGAAAAACTATAATAAAAGACTTTTTACAGCATATGAGAAGCATTAAGAAGATTAGAAAAAAATGCCGAGGTGACAGAAATTCTTCTTTTTTTTTTGTTTAGACATGACTCTGTTTTTTAATGTGCCTATAGTAAGTTGTCATTCCATTGTTTTCGTGGTCTTCCCACTGATCGTATTTCTATTGGAAAACCATCTCCCGCCGTCTGTACTACTCTATTTGTTGTCAATCGGCTTATAGGATCATTTCATTGTACTATTCCATTTCTTACCCAGTTCTTGATCTTCTTCATCTTGCATCTCCGTCGTATAACCTGCACTTCTAGCTCTGTCCCATAGTGTCCTACCATAGATTTTTTTTAAAGATTTTCATCTCTGCTATTCCTAGCATTATTTTGTCTCCTCTCTGTGTTAGGTCATGTTTCTTCCGCGTATATCATTATTAGTTTGATGACTCTTTTGTAAATTCTACTTTTCATTTCTTTCGCAATATTTTTATTTCTCTATATTGTTGAATTTAAACAACCTGTGTCTCTGTGTGCTCTGTTCATTTGATCTTCGACTTGAGTGATGTTTGCAGCTCTCTGTAATTAGATAATGCGATGCCTAGATATTTAAACTTTATCACTTGATCCATTATCTGACCCCACAGCTCCAGTTTAGTAGATTTGCTGTTATAACCATACATATTGTCTTTTTTGGTGAAATCAACATGTTAAAATTTCTGGCGGTTATTTTAAATTGGTGCAGCATACGTTGTAAAACGTCACTTATTGTTTTTCTTATGTTTGGTATTATTTTTTGTTCTTATTTCTTTTATTATTTCATTCACGATTACAATTTGATTTAGACTTTGATTTCCTGAGTCCTGTATTTTCAATACAGGACTCAGGAAATCAAACTGTCTTTTTCCATTGCCAGGTTTAATTGGGTCAGTTAACTCTTCTTCTACTTTTACTTTTATTGTGTTGTGGTAGATATTTTCGATCGTTTTGATTATTTCTAGAGGTATCTTGCTTGCATATAATAAGCGGATCCTCCTCCTCTATTATTTATCCTTCGTAAGGATGTGGTGACATTATGATATTTAACGAATGGTTGCTATCCATTCTTTTCTCTCCTGGGCGCGGTGTGCTACCTCAGACAGAGAGTAACCGATAGCGCACTTTATTTGGTCTGACCATCGTAGTGGCGATAATCCTCGAGTTCTTTTACCATCTACCTTGCCTTCAACCACCAACACCTCCATGTCTTCCATTCGTCTGGTAATGTGTCCAAAGTACCTCAATATATTTTGGTTGATGATTGTGGTAAGCCTAGTAATAATGTCGAGTTCTGTCAATATTGAGATATACCTTGCAAATGTAGAGTTCTGTCAATATTGAGACATTTGTGCGATGTGCTGTCCAGAGTATGCGCATCATTCTACGATATACCCACATTTCAAAGGCCATTATACGTCGTGAGTCGGACTTTTTAATGGTCCAAGTTTCTGACGCATAGGTAGCGATAGGAAAGATAAGCGTCCGTACTAGGCGCAGTTTCGTGTTCCTGGTTATGTCCGTATCTTCACAGATTTTAGTAAGTTTGACCGTTGCTGATCTGGCCATTGTAAACGTCGACGTCTCTCTTCTTCGCATCCACCATTGTTTGTGATAACAGAACCTAAGTAATTGAAACGGCTTACCACTTCAAACCCCGCTACGTTTCGTATTTCCGGCTGGTTATTTCTAATTCGATCGATTATCATTACCTTGGTCTTCTGTACATAAATTTTATGTCCATGTTCACGACTAATAGTATCTAGTCTGTTCATGATGTATTCAAGGTCATTTTTTGGTGATTCTAGTACTAAAGTGTCGTCAGCATAGCAGAGATTGCTGATTTTTCGGCCTCCGACTGATATTCCTCCTTGCCATCCGTTGAATACAATGCGCATGATGTGTTAATAAGCGGATAACGTCTTTTAACTCACCTAAAAGCTTTTTGTTCTTCTGCTAGTGTTATAATTATTTCATTCAGTTTATTTGTTATCACTTCCGTGGTTAATTTTAATATTGTATTTAATAAATTAATTCTTCTGTAGTTCTCCGAGTCCGATTTGTCTCCATTTTTAAAGAGAGGTATTAGGATGCTTGGTCTCCATTCCTAGGGTATTCTGTTTTGTTCTAATATTTTTTGGATTGGTTTTATTAGTTGTTTGGTCAGAACTGGTCCTCCGTACTTTAGGAGTTCATTCGGTTTCTTGGTGATTTTCTATTTTTGAATTTCCTTAATTCTACCTTTATTTCTTTACATTTACCTCCTCAATGTTTATTTCTTGGTTTGTCGTCACTTTTGGTGGTTCATTTATTATTATTAGTATTATTTTTGGAAATAAATTAATTTCTTCTTGTGGTACGATCAAGTGGCCTTCCAGATCACTAGACTTATGCCCAAATGATTTTTTGCTTTGGACATATTTGAAAACAAGTGTTTATCGACATGATTTAAAAAACCAGCAAGTTAGCGGAATACCTGTATTGGTTGGTTCGGTATGTATTGGTTCTATGGCTATTTTTAATATTATGGTATTTTTAGAATTCCTTTTTATTTTTATTTTAAGAAATCTACTTTTTTTAAGCCATTTTGCCAATAAAATAACAATTTTTTTAGTTAAATATTATTTTTAATTCTATATCTACGCAAAAAAGTTCGTTTTTAGCGAATTGACATGCACTATACCTGCGTTATTAGTTCGTTCATTTTTTTTTGTTCTCTGATCATTCTATATATTTCTTTTTATATTCCGTATAAGTCGTATTTTATCTGTTTTGAGAAGATCTTCCGGTATTCCCTTTTTATTACCAGATAGTACCAGAAATTCGGAAAACCGAACTTATTAATGCCATTAATCAATTCAAAACAAGTAGACGTCCAGCGAAGAAAAAGGCTAAATGTTTGTCCTCTTCTTCCTAAAAATTAAGCTAAGGAGATTTTGCTTTGCTGTTGTTCACTTAAACTGTTTTTTATTTAAATAACCAATACTCATGTTTCTGCTGTTAAAAAATAAAAATACTTCTTTGAAACAGTCCAACTAATGGTTTGAATTTTAACACTTCATATATTAAAAACTACTGACTTTAGGGCAATAATAATACACATTACCGTTTTAAAATTCCACCGTCTATTTACAAAATATAGGTTTCCATATATAAATATAGTTTCCATTTAAAAAACAAATCGATGCATAATCCGGTGCATAATGCAGTAATCCAAAATAAGAGGAAAATTAATTTTAAAAATCATTAATATTTAAATACATATGAAAATACTATTTTTGGCCTAAATCTTTCGTACAGCCAGACTTAAAAGATAAAAGGTAGTAACTATTACTAAAATTAACTTTAATGCATTAACAAAAAGATTATAATTACATCGATATTAGGAGACACATTCTTCTCGCCTATGGACCTATCAAGTAGAGCTTTATAAGAGACATCAAACACAATGATACTGTACAAACGGTATAAAACAAAAGTTATGAGGTTAACTAAAATTTAAGAGAAAATTACAATGGTAATGTGGTCTCCTTAAAAGTTCATTAAACAGTTGTATACTTTTATACAGTTAAGTGATAAGAAATGTATTACATTTCAAGGAAATTTTACATTAATTTAAATACGTGATTTATTAATATACATAAGAATGTAACCACATTTAATGCAACCACAAAATATTTTATCTAAATCACCTTTTTCTTCACATTTCACGGAGTACTTCTTCTTCCTATTGCGCCGTCGCCTTTCGAAGGTTGGAGATCCAAATGTCAATTGTAGCTTTGGAAATTTCTGCACGAAAGATTTCTATGGATGAGCGGTCAAACCATCTCTTCAGGTCTTTCAGCCACTAGTTCTGGTGTCTTCTAACTGATCTTTTGCACTACACTTTACCTTCCAATATGATTTGGAGTAATTAATTTCTTTCTATTGGGTTATACTGGCTGTTGATATTTGCTCCCAAATAGTTTATGGAAGTTACCTGTTCTATTATTTGTCCCTTGGAATACAAATGTACGTTTGTTGCTTTCTTTGAAAATACTAGAATTTTAGTTTTAAAAACAATTAGATGTAAACCGAACATTTCACTATGACGAACTACCGCATTTATTATATTTTGTAGTTCTTGTGCGTTGCTTGCTATTAGAATGGTATCATCAGCGTATCTGATGTCGTCTATGCTGGTTACGTTAATCTTGATCCCACCTTGAATATTGTCTAATGCTTTTCTGAATATATATTCCGAATACAGATTAAATAATAGCGGTGATAAAACGCAACCTTGGCATTGGATTTTTTTGGTAATGTTACGAATATTTATTTTGGTATGATGGTATTTTACCTGTGTCATATATTTTATTGAATAGTGCTGCTATTAAGTTAAGGCTTTTGCTTTCGCTTTTCGCGTTTTTATGAGCTTTTACAGGACCTCACAGAGTGAAGGGTACCCCAAATTAGTATGTCTTGCAAGGTATACTAAAAACTAGAGGAGATAGAAAAAAAGGAGTTAAAATATCATGGCTTCTTTTTTCGATAAAGTAACGATTTCCCAATAAAATCATCGATAGCTCCCCACATTGGGTCGAAATGGTCGAAAATGGTCGAAAATGTATAAGAAAAGGGTTGTATATATATATATTATTTATTAAGATAAATTTAAAAAAAACTTTATTGGAACTTTTGATAGAAAGATATTATGGAAGGATTTACTCAATAGATGCCAAAAAAATATCGTATTTTTCATAATTTTTCAAATATATTTTTGTTGACAACACTTTAACAAACATTACCAAAGCCATGAAATGAACATTCTTACAATATATGTCGCTTTAAATACAAATAATAGAAGACAATAATATTATATCAGTTATTATCAAGTTATAAACGCAAACGGAAAAGATAATAAAAGATCCTAATCCTAAATAATATTTAGGAAATTCTGTTCGTATTGCATATTGTTCTTATAATCCGTCCTGAAAATATTGCAATAGCAGTTTCTTAAGTTCAATAATGAAGTAATTGTTCGCACATTACATCTGCTTCCTCTAGTTTTCGGTATACCCTGCAAAACATATTAATTTGGGACACTCTGTACAGTTATTATTATCTTCTAAAATCTTAATTTTAAATAAGTGTCTTTGATAACATGTGTGCCCGAAGAGCACTCTTATAATTAAAGTTATGTTACTTCTAGCTCTACAAGAATTGTCTCAAGGATATGAAAATTTTTGTACAATTCAAAACAAAAAACGTGGAACGCATCAAATATGTAACTGTTTCATAAATAATTATCAACAATTTGCATGGATATTGTCGGTGCAAGCTGCTGTCCACTATCTCTGCTGCAGTCGCCCCTTGTTTTATCTTGAATTTTACAAATATTGAAATTCACCATTTACCAAATTATTTTATACATTTTAGTCCGTTTTGAAATAGCGTTTCAATTTTTATTTGATTTAAATAGCTATTTTGTTACATAATTCATCTGGCCGTCATCACTATCCTTTCTATTGAAATATGTCAGATATTTTAATATTGTTTTTGTATATACCATATAAGAATGTTAAAATTTATTCAAATTTACCGTGTAGGAACATAAAAACAATGTACTCAAACAACAAAATAAAAAACCTTCTCTGACTATGCAGTAGTAAAATTTTCTATCACCATTTATGTTAACGAAAATTCCCATTTCGGTCATGGATACGATGCCGATACATGCGGGTTGATACTCCTTAGGGGAAAGACGAGAGGGAAGGAAAAGTGTGTAGTGTATCACCAATAGCAACAGAAGCGACAAATAGTGCAGGAAAAGTCATTTTAAAATTAGCAGGAAATATATAATTGATCAAATGCACCAGAAATTATAGATAACTAGATATTATAGAATAGTAAAAACAAAGAATGTAGAGAAATATATAAAGAAAATAATTTTATTTCAATTCAGAGGAATACTAATAGGCACAATGTGTAACGTATAAAATTTCTTATTATACCGACAAATAGTCAGTAGATACGTTAACACATAGAATATCAATTTACGGAGAAGTACGACAATATTATATATTCTATCACCTCTGCTCTTCAACTTCTACTCACAACATACTTTGAAGAAAGCTCTAGAAAAAAGGTGGTCTAAGAAGAAGTTATATATAATTTAACTCTTTAGTCTAGCTTGGTTTACTATTCTTTTTCATTCTTTCCTGTGCCATTCCAATTTGGGATTTTAAGTTCTTCTATGTCTCTTTCAACCTCCTTCTTCCACCTGGTTTTCTGCCTACTTCTCTTCTTTTTTCCTTCTATTTCTTCCGTTAGTATTCTTTTGGGTAGTCTCGTGTTTGTCATCCTTTGGATATGCCCCAGCCATCTCAGTCTTTGTGATTTTATGATCCCTATATTTGGTTCTCCATACATCTCCTCCACTTCTATATTTGGTCTTTTTATCCACATTCCATTCCATAGCTTTCCTCCAAATATTTGCCTAACGACTTTTCTCTTCCACACTTTGAGGATGACTTTTTGTGATTTATTCATCGTCCATGTTTCACTGGCATATAATACTATAGGTCTTATCATGTAAATTAAATTCAATTTAACTAACACAATTTTCCTCTAATAAACCCTATACTAATAGTTGACTGACTATTTAGTGCAGCTTCCATCAGAATGGTGATGCCCAATGGCACTAATGCCCCAATACAATACTTGGTTAGTCAATCTCACTCTCAATTAATATTATAGCAGCTCACTCACTCCATTTTGTTATTATTTAGTGTCATTTCTTGTGTTTCAGTTGTTTATTGTCTGTTTTGTGTTGTTTTAGCTTTTAGTTTTTAATACAAATAAAAATAACGTCCTGATGATGGGGAAAAATATTATAAGCCTTGAAACCGGTAGCCTAAAATTTACCAAGATTGTATTGACTCATTTCCCATATATTAACATTAAAAAGTTATTAAGAGAAGCGAATCAGTTATAATACCCATTGCTTACGCAAAGCAAACATGTCGATTTGGGTACTGGCCATTAGACGAAAAACTTGTTGGCAAAAACTATGAAAGCTCAGTTCTAATTTATTTTCGCAAGCGGATGAAAGTATCTACATCATGCAGCCGTTGCCAGTATCTGTCGTGAATTTCAAACAGGGTATGACTCTTAGTGTGCAAGTAAAACGTGTGGTGTTAACTGTATTGAACTATCATCTGAACTAAAAAAAATGGTGACAGCTTGACTATTACTATGGAAAAAGTTTCGAAAATGTGTTGTGTGAGTGTTCCCAAAATTTATGACATCCTCGAAGAGGCCCAGTAAGGCGAACTTAAACCGGTATAAAAAAGAAAGAAAAACCGAGAGAAAAACGAGTGAAATCCCGAATAAGGAAAACTGTCCATGATTTTTTTTTTGGAAAACATACCACCAACCGTCGACAGCATAATTAACAGAGTGAAGGATGATGAGGACCTACTTGTATTTTCAAAAACCACATTTTGTAGGCTACTAAAAGACAGAAAGAAAAGATATCATATCCTGGGACACAAGTACCTCAGACAAATAAAACATTAAGAAAGAAAGATAAAGTAAATATTGTTTATACCGATGAGTTTTGAACTAACGTCGGTGCTTCAGTTAAAAAGGAATAGAGAGACACAACGATCAAGAATCCGCGAGATGCCTTCATAAAAGGGCTCTCTACTGGACTGAAAGCTCCAACCAAAAGAGGTCCTCGGTTTGTTCTTCTTCATGCTGGAAATGAAACTGGTTTTGTAACATGGGCCGAATTAACTTTCTTGGTCAAGAAGGGAACCGCTGGTTACCATAACGAAATAGACGTGGATTTATAAATCTATAAATAAATGGAGAATGGTTTAAAAAGACGTTAATTCCAAACTTGCTGAAAGACAAAGAAAACATTGTCGTTTTGGATAATGCGCCATACCAATCCCGATTTTCGAATACGGTCCTGATTTCTCAGTCTATTACTAAACTACCACACACCTACCACTGTGCCGACATAAGCGGCATCGCTGCGCGCCATAAGACTAACACTATTCTTTCATATTTATCTTATTCTCCTTCTTTGTTCTTCTTCTGACAGTAATTTAATAGGTTTAGTTACTTTACTTTATACTTTTTTCCGCTGGTTTTTAAAAACTGATATAAACTGCTTTATTTGTATTCTGACTATAAAATGGTCTGCATCTGGTCCTCTGTATGTTCTTATGTTCTTTACAAATTTTTCCATGTCTTTTTCGACGAGCACATGATCTATTGGGTTTACCGTTTTTTCCATCTGGTGATCTCCAGGTTCCTTGGTATATTATTTTGTGCCGGAAGTACGAGATCTTAGTAATTATATTTCTTTCTTTTACAAAATCTATGTGAACCATTTTCGTTCGTTACTTTATGTAAACTATATTTTCCTATAGCGGTTATGTTTATTTCTTCTTTTCCTATTTGTGCATTAGCATTTCCTAGTAATATTTTTACATCGTATTGAGAATATTTTCAAATAATGTGTCTATTTGATTATTAAAGTATTTATTTATTTCTATGTTTTTCTGTTCAGTCGGTGTGTGTATATTTATAAATGTTAATTTTTGGTATTTTCCCCTTATTATTAGTCTGCATATTTTCTCTGAAATTGGTTAGAAATCAACGATTAGATCTTTCTTTAAGACGAGCTTATCATTATAAATAGAAAACTTATTTATACTATAAGATATGCAGATGATACAGTTGTTTTTTGAGATAACTTGAAATATTGACATTATTATTTACAAAACTAAAATGCCATAAAAACTTAGCTTTCCAACAATGTTCAAGCTAAGCTTAGAAATTTATTGTATCACTTGTAGCTCTTATATACCAGATACACCATAAATTCAACATATAATTTAAAATTTAACTGCACTATTAACTAACAGGAAAATATACTAGGGTCTGTGAGCGATTTTTAAGTAAAGAATCGCAACGTAACCTTAATAGCAACGCACAGGTTCTTGTTCTCTCTTTCTCTTCTTTGATCTTGGTTGTGGGTTGTGTATCTACTTTTTATAGGGGCGGTTTACGAAGGTTAAATTAATGATTGATTCTTTACGGTACCTTATTTTGTTAACTTAGTACAGGAACGTACTTTCATTATCTTTAATTACTTCATACAAGGTAGTAAATGTGTTAGAATTGTAATGTGATGTGATTGTCCCCTACAATTTATTCATTACAAATATATATATATATATATATATATATATATATATATATATATATATATATATATATTAAACTTAGAGCTAAGATTAATGTTATTATAAAAATTAATATTAAACTCACCAGTCTTCCGGGTTGAACCGCGTCGATATCCATTTTGCCGAGCTTTCGACATCCTCTCTGATGTCTTCTTCAGGGCTTCCGAGGTCTCAGTCTCCCGAGCCCCCAGACACTACTACACTCACTAGTCACTTCTAGTTCACTCACTAGTTCACTACTACGACTGGGACCAGGGGACGGTTCATTTATACCGTCGATGGTGGCGTGGCCTAGGTGGGGGTTAGGGTGGGGATTGGCGCGAGAGTTGGCGCGAACATTTCCGACAGTGGGACTTTGATTCGAAGATGGAGGGGGCGATATTCAAAGTCCCACTGTCGGAAATGTTCGCGCCAACTCTCGCGCCAATCCCCACCCTAACCCCCACCTAGGCAAAGCCACCATCAACGGTATAAATGAACCGTCCCCTGGTCCCAGTCGTAGTAGTGAACTAGTGAACTAGTGACTAGTGAGTGTAGTAGTGTCTGGGGGCTCGGGAGACTGAGACCTCGGAAGCCCTGAAGAAGACATCAGAGAGGATGTCGAAAGCTCGGCAAAATGGATATCCACGCGGTTCAACCCGGAAGACTGGTGAGTTTAATATTAATTTTTATAATAATATTAATCTTAGCTCTAAGTTTAATTGTACTAACCGCGGAAATCTTTCCGAACATATATATATATATATATATATATATATATATAAATATATATATATATATATATATATATATATATATATAATATATATATATATATATATATATATATATATATATATATATATATATATATATATATATATATATATAAATAAGAAGTCCTGACATGCGTGTTTCTTTTTCAATACTCTTTTCTTTTCCACGTCTTTATCGCTTGCTCCGAGTAGTTTTTAAACAAAGTAGAAGACACACAACATCACTATAGAATAGACAACCCTAGTCCATTGCCTGTCCTAAGGTAATCGTTATTTGCACTATACAAGAATATTACGTCGATGTTTAGTGATTCAAGTGTGTTCGCATTCATATTGGTCTCTTATGCTCTGTAAACTATGGATTTGGAATAGACTTGGTAATCAAGAAGAGGTGTTTTAAAGCCATCAATCTGGGGCGACAATGTTGACGCTCTGTTACCATTCGGCACCGCCCTGTGCCACTCGATCTTCGTGATCAGCCTCCTTGAAGCCATGCTCGATAGCAAAATATTTCCCGTAAAGAAAGTCCGGCTCCCCGTTAGTCAACTCACTGCTCCCTATAAAACTCGCTCAGTTGATGGAAATTTGCGCATCTTTGCAACCTAGGCATTGTAAACAATTTAAAAAATATCAAGAACCGCACACTGCTAAATTTTGATCTTCACTAAACTTAAAAGTTAAAATTTTTAGTGTTAGTAAATTTAGAAAAATCAGCCACATGAACCCAAATTAAACTTCGCCATCTTTTCTACTTATTTTTCACTAATTTATTACCAGCCTAATAATTTTTCACCATCAAACCACCCCCAAGGGGAGCAATTTTGCTTGCTTTAGATTCAAGGTAGCAGAAAAAAGTTTTGACCACCCTGATAATTTTCTACCCTTAAACCAATCTTATTTGGAGACGTTTCTGCTAGCTTAATAATCGAGCCAGCGGAAAAAAATATTTTTAAAATATCCCAGTGTTCTGCTGGGTTTTTATGAATTTATGACCACCCCAGTAATTTTTCCTCCCTCAGCTATCCGTTGTGGGAAGTCAATAATTCTGTTAGGTTAAAATTTATGGAGAAAAAATAATATTCTTTTACAATTTCACTGTACTGTACTTATAACTGAAATAAAAAAGTGTTCTGTTATTTTACCAAATTTTGACCATCTTTAAAATTTTCCACCTTTAAAATAATCTTATTTGGAAACGTTTTCGCTAGCTTAATTCGAGCCAGCGGATTTAAAAAAAAAAACGGGTGTGGCAGTCCAGTGGGACTGCCGGTAGAAGTTATACTTCTATACACGCGTTCGTCGTTACAAATTTATATGGCAGTCAATCTGCACAATCATTACATATGTAATGCTACAGGCAAGAGAGAGCAGAAAGAGAAAAAGAATTAGGTATATAGGTATATGGTGCATCGTTTGCTGTATATAAACATTTGACCTGTAATAGGAGTATAGTAAATGAAGGATTGTATCAATATTTTAATGAAAATATATATTTTTATTTTTATATACGTATAAAAAATTTACACATACTCTGCAGTAAAATTCATTGTTTATTTTGTTATTAATATAAAAATACAATACAATATACTGCAACATAATTCAATATAATAATACAATACAAATTAAAATGCAATATTCATAAGTATTTAAAAATGACAATATACATAACTTACTTACGCATATGTTTAATTTACCATGATAATAATATTAATAAAAAAATAATAATATTAATAAATATTAAATACATTTACAAACGGAACATTATGTAATGATTTTGCAGATTCACTCAATATATACGAATAGACACAAATCTATGAACGCGGGTATATAAGTATAACTTCAAAAAATGTTTGTTGAAGATAAAACTAAAAAACGAACAACTCTGATTATGTTGTAAATTTTCATTTTATTTTAAAATTTGTGTTTTTTGCGTATATTACATATATTTAATAAGATTAACGTGGGGTTTTTAAATATTTCTAAAATAAAAAAGGAAATTCATATTGGGATCCGAACTCACATATACCAGCGTATAAACCAAACACGTAAGAAATTTGCCAATTAGACATGACACTAACGTATTTCGAAATTAACAGTTCTCGGTCATATAGTGATTTATTGTAATTATTGGTTTGAAATACAAAAATGAACATTTAATAAATAATACAAAATATATCTTATAAATAATAATATTAATATATATTATATTATATATATAATATTATATAAATATATATAATATAAATATATAATATTAAATATATATACAAAAGGAACATTTTTATTCTCGATAGAGAAAGAGAGAGAGAAAATATATCTTCTGTCTCTCTCTTACTCATATCTTACATATGTAATGATTTCAACGATTCACTCCTGTGCAAATTTCCAACGCCGACCGTGCGTATAGAAGTATAACTTCAATAATTTTTAAAATAATGCAGTGTCTTGCTAGGTTTTTACTAATTTATTACCACCCTAGTCATTTTTCACACCTTAACTAATCTCAGTAAAGATATTGTAAAAATCTAGCAGAGCACTTTTGTATTTCCAAAAAGATTTTGCATTCAGCTAGCGTGAATGTGTATGTAGATTGTGTAATGTTTTTCATTAACTGTGGCTTAGGGCGTCAAAAATTATGAGGATGGGTCAAATTCAGTAAAAACCTGACAAGCAATTTATACTTTTAGTTACAAGTAAAGTATAGTAAAATTATAAAAGAAGATTTTTTCACGTTAAATTTTAACCTTACAGAATTATTGACTTCTCATAAGGGGTGTTTGAGGGATGAATAATTACTAGGGTGGTAATAAATTCGTAAAAACTTAGCAGAACACTGTAGTATATCAAAAATATTTTTTTTTGAATTCTGCTTACTTGAATATTAAGCTAGCGAAATCGCTTCCCTTAAGGCTGGTTTGGTGGTGAAAAATTATTAGGGTGGTAATAAATTAGTGAAAAGGATGAAAATATGGCTTAGGTTAAATTCGATTCAGCTTATGTGTCCCCGCTAGCTTAAGGGTCCTAAATTCATTCTCAAACGATGCTACTGTTAATATACAACCGTCTTATACAATAAACAACAATATGCAAATATTGATTCACAGGCTTTTTAGAAAAAAAAAACAGAATATAATAATTTAACGTTTACTGTTTTTATTTTTAAGTTATCATAAAACCTTAATATTCTCGTTACTAATTTTTGTCATCGTAATATTTAAAAGAACGTGATATAATCTTTGCTAAACTTTTACGTCCTTAGTAATTATGTTGAAAAGGATAATCGCGCCATTTAGGCGGCTGTCCCCATTTCGTTTCTGCAACTTTTCAACTCAATTAAGAACAATCATTTGGGAAAGATAATTTTTGTCCAAAATAAATAAATAAATACGGCTTGGATGCCAGCAAAACTTTTATAATTCAATTTAGAGATTAAGTTTTGAGGGGGTGTTTTGAAGTTTATTTGTGAAGCACATAATCGCTTTCATAAAATAGTTTTTAGTTTTATTTATTGCTCAACTGCCAAGGCCCCATAACAATTGGTGTAAACATTTGGAGATTCATAAATTGGAAAAATATTATACTTAGTATAGCATGTTTTCATTTGGCAATCGAAAACAATTGTAACTGAGAGGGTTATGGAATCACATAAATAACGACTAGTTTTATTTCTCCTCTAAATAAATACTCGACTAATATGTCAAAATATACTACGTTTTTACTAAGCCTACACATTCTTACTATTCTTTGTTTACACCATAAAGTAACGGATATACTAAAAGGAAAATCGCATTTAATCTCTAATGGAAAACTACTATAACTTTTTTCATGCACATATATTTTCAGGGCTAATTTATTCGTTTAGGAAATGCCGTTTGGTATAAATTAATTTATAAACCGGCAGACTAGGCTTCTTTATGTATTCTTTTAAGTATAATATTCAGTATGCGTAAACATGGATATTTATATTTTTGCGTTCTACTACATAGAAAATCGTTCAGTAAAACGTTTGACAAATTTTGATTAGTCAACTACATAATCTACTAGGGTGGTCCGATAAGTACTTAGACTACATAAGAAAAAAAATTTGAGAAAAGTGGCGATCTATTTCTCAACATAGTCTACTTTTAGCTCGATACACTTGATCCAGCGATGCTTCAACTTTTTAACTCGTCTAAAAAAAAAGTTTTCTCGAGGTCTGCAAAGTAGGCTTCCGTGGCGGTCATGACCTCCTGTTTTGACTTGAATTTCTACCCGGCGAGTGCATTTTTCAAGTTTGGAAACAAAAAAAGTTACACGGGGTCAAATCTATAGAATATGGTGGATGTGGAAAAAGTTCGTAGCCCAATGAGATCAATTCGACCAATTTCGCCATGGCGACGGCGGAGGTATGGGCGGGTCCGTTGTCATAATGAAAGAGCACTTTTTTCTTCGCTAAATGGGGTCATTTTTTCTGCAATTCGGCTTCAAATCGGCCCAATAATTCGGCGTAGTAGAGCCCTGTGACCGTTTTGCCATTCTCCAGGTAGTCGACGTAGATCACCCCTTGCGAATCCCAGAAACTGGTGGCCATCACCTTTCCGGCCGATAGGACAGTCTTCGCTTTTTTCGGAGCACGTTTGCCGGGTGCTGCCACTGTTTCGACTATTTCTTGGTCCCTGGTGTCTACCAATGGATTCATGTTTCGTCAACGGTTAGGAAACGACGTAGAAATTCCTTCGGATTACGCTGAAATACTGTCAAGCACTGCTCTGAAGTGGTCTCACGGTTAAGCTTGTTGTCCGGAGTGAGCAAATGCGGCAATCATCGCGTCGACAGCTTTTTCAGGCCCAAAATTTCGCGCAGGATATAACATACTCGGTCTTTTGAGATACTTACTGTCTCAGCTATCTCGCGTACTTTCCGTTGGCTAATATGCTACCTCCGTGGTAGCCGATTTTGGAGCACCAGGGCGTGGCTCATCAAAAACCGACGTATGACCACGTTAAAAC
This sequence comes from Diabrotica undecimpunctata, assembly GCF_040954645.1. Classification (NCBI taxonomy): domain Eukaryota; kingdom Metazoa; phylum Arthropoda; class Insecta; order Coleoptera; family Chrysomelidae; genus Diabrotica; species Diabrotica undecimpunctata. The sequence goes on along the minus strand of NC_092810.1, from coordinate 141,456,665 downwards.
TCGTTAAATCAATTTTTTATGGTTGCCATCGAAGGAGAAGAGTCACCGTACACAAAATTCAAGCGCTCTTTGATTCTGCTGCACAATTTCTCTTGCAAAAACAAGAATCGAATCACCATATATCTCTAAATGCAGGCAATTTGCCTGATTCTTGTTTTTTATCTAGTCGATTTATCATTAAATCGGATAAAATTGCTTCTTTGAGTAAATCTGTCACAATATCATGTAGACATCTGTCATTTCTACAACGTTTTTTTTTGAAAACGTAGAGCTCCTGCTGTAATCAAGACTCCAATAAATGCATTGAGTTATATAATATCAATGTCTTTTCATATGTTCTGTTTTTTTGGATTTTTTTCACTGTAAATTCGGTATATGCGGGTATTAGTTGGTATCTTCACAGATACCAACGTCACAGCCTTCATGTCATGATTAAAGGAAATTTTAAAAAACTCCAATATTTCATTGGCATTGCTAGCATACGCCGTTTGGTAGTAACAATATTTCTCTAATAACGTCTAACCCTAATAAGAGGAGCCTTACAGCTCTACACACGTTCAAATTTTGCCGTATACTTGCCTCTTTTGCCTCTTATTATTTCCTCCTCTATAAGTTCTCCTTTCGTATCCTCCGCAACCTCATTATTTACTATCGTATCCTCTTCGTATCGTAACATTTTAATATTTTTGTACTGTTAACGTATAAAATGTTTTTTAGAAGACTCTTAGTATACTTCTTCTCCTAAGTAATGAGTACAAAACAAAAACAAATAAACAAACAACCATCGACTAATTCTGATTACTTTAGACTGAGTACCGCCGAGCTGCTGGCAGTGTCAGCTAATAAATAGAACCCATCAAAGAAATATATCGTGGGGTCTTTTAGGGACGCCACTGATCCAAATTCAGTTTTTATGGATGTTTATTATTAAAATTTGATGAAAGGTATTAGAAGTGGTATAAAAACCTAAAAACCTCAGCTATACGAGATTTCAGGGATTTTAAAGTCATCTACTTTAAAAATTTGTTTAATTTATTAATTATTTTATTTTTAGAACGATTTTCAAAGAGATAAATCAAAACGGCAAATAAACTTATTGTAGCTTGTTCCCAACAAAAATAGTAAAATGATATTTATGCCAAAAATCCATAATTTAAAAATAAAATTCAATCGGTTTCAAGATTTATCTCCAAAGTCGCATATGCAAAAAAGAAATATTTTTCATAATTTTGGATAAAACACTATATAAATAATAAACCATGTCTTGAAAACATGACAACTGCTGCTGTTTCATTTAAATAATTATGGAAACAAATAGTCTTTAAGTAATAGTAATATGTACTAAAAATGATATGGATTATTTGATTCTTCAAGCTTCAAATTTTCAAACGCAAGCACCAAATGGTCACTTTCTTATCTCTTAATGTTTAATACAATATTTAATCTTAAACCCTTTTTTACTCCATCCAAAATAAATCTATCCCTTTCCAGAATGATTAAGAAGCCACCGCCTCGAGAGATTATTAAATTCTTCACCGGAAGAAAAACTCCGCGTTCAGTTTTTACTATTCAGTCGTTTTTGATCGTTCCCCAAGGAGTTCTGTATTTCTAACAATTTTAATATTGCTTTTCCAATAACCCAGAAGAAATCTACTTAGATATCGTTAAATCTTTCTTCGAAGTGGATATTTTATCCAAAATTTTCAATTAAAATTAACAAGTTTCATTACATTTCTTTGGATATTCTTCATGTGTAAAAATAAAATGAATTTATTGATAGCAATCTAATAAGAAATATAATATCGTCAATAAATCGGGACAACTGTAGAGTATGCAGTTACTATACGTTTAGTGTATACAAACCGTTTCATTAATAATTTGAAATATTTTAACTGTAGATTTCTGGGCTCAAAATATTAAGGTCTAAACCAAATATGTTAAACAAAAAGTGGCTCCTTACTAAGTTATAGAAAGTTTTATTAAAAAATTTAAAAACTATTTGTACCCAGTACTTTTAAACTATTTGAGATATCCTTGTCATACTTGACAGAAAGTATAGCTACTCTACACACTACTAAATTATGTTCTATCTATCAATACAACCCTTGCTGTCCAATTTTGGACATAGGAATCCTCTTCCTTCTTCGTCTCTCTAGTGTAGGCAGTTCGTTTGCACTTCGGGCCCGCGTGATTCTTTAAGTCATCTAACCATCTCATTTGTGGCCTACCTCTTTTTTGTTTGTAACTATATGGTCTCCAATGTATAATCATCTTATTCCATCTGTCGTCTTTCTGTCTTATGGTATGTCCAGCGAACTTCCACTTAAGTTTTTCTATCTGCGTTAATACATCGGTCACTTTTATTTTGTTACGGATCCAAGTATTTTTTTCTTGTCTGATAGCCTGATGTTCAGCATTTGCCTTTCCATGGCTCTTTGGGTCTTTGCTATTTTTTTCATGTTTTCCTTTGTAAACGTCCAAGTTTGAGAACCGTACGTCGATCTTTACCGATAGCATTTTTTATTATACTATTCGACAATGATTGATTCTTGGACCAGTAATGATAAAAACTCGGCACACTGTTATAGGACATCACAAGAGTGCAGCCAATTACTATCATAATTTCATACATGTCGGTCTCCTCGCAGTTAAGTTTCAAATTTTTTTTTCTCTTTAATAGCTTTATACGTTTATTAGCACTATCAGCAATATGTATAAACAAGCTTCTAGAAAATAATTTTAGAACCACATCTAGTTCAGAATACTGTCCGTTAAATTTCAAAAGATTGACACCCTTACACATTGGGACATTAGAGATACATTGGGACTCACATCAATAGCTTCACCACTCCCATTATTACCGTTTTATTCGTTCACTGAATGGCGTTCACCATCGCTGCTTATATCTGCTTTTTCAGTACTGCTGTTACCTTCCTCTTCTTTGTCGCTCATTTGAACTCCTCCTTCACTTCCATCTTCGCTGTCTCTAGGAATAGAGTCAGACTCATCAGATGCTGAAAATTTTTATTAAGAGGCCGGTTTCGTCTCATATTCAAAAGAGAAAAAACGGGTCAGTAGAAGTTATACTTCTATACACGCGTTCGCCGTTACGAATTTATATGGGAGTCAATCTGCACAATCATTACTAAATCCCCACTAAATTGTGAAGATCTTATTAAATTAACTCTCGGTGAAAGAATAACTCTTTCTTCCCAGATGGATAACGTCAGTAGTATCATAAATATTCAAAAAAATCTTAATTTAAAAATAAAATCAACCTTTTTTAAGATTTATCTCCAAATATATAAACATATATATATAAAAGAAATTTAAAATAACAATCATTATATTTGCCCCTTTCATCTCTACGCCCATTATTACTATATGTACTAATAAATATTCAATGATAAATAAAATAGTTTGGCAAATTAAATAATGTATAAAATTATCGAAACAATATTAAAAAGGTTTTATGATTTTTCCATTCTTTGATTTTTAAAACTAAAGTGACAAAAATCAGAACATAATAATTAAAAAAATATATTCCCTCATTGGGATCGAACTCGCGACTTCTAGTTCTAAATACCGCGCTTCAACTCATTCGACCAGTATCCTTAAATAATAAGATGGCTAATCAATGTCCTTATTTGACAAAAAAATTGTTAAGATGTCAGTTTTTGGTTGTAATTTGTGTTTGTGTTTATTTATTTATTGTATTCCAAAAATGGAAAGGTTATTACGAATCATAGAAGTTCCAGGAAAAATATTTATTTGTAAAAGACCTTGGTAGTAAATACATCACAACAGATTATGACACGTAATAAAAAAAATTACGCTTCAGTTTTATAAAAATGTGTAATATCACATAAGCCTTGTAAGTCAGTTGGTCGAGTTACCATGGAAACGAATTAACAGACGTTATTTTGACAGACTAAAAATTATTAATCTGTCAGTGTAAATATAGTGGTAATTTAAATACAGATAAACAAAATGAGTTCATCGAATAGTATAGATGAATTTAGTAGCACACCACCCAACGTTATGCAGTTAGCTGCGAACACTACCGAGAACCTATTTCCAGAAAAATCCAGGAAGATATAAAAAGGTATATTAGCAATTTATGGATTGGCGTACAACAAATGATGTAAATTCATTTTCTGAAAACGTACTCTAGGCTTATTTTGGAGAAATCGCTAAGAAATTTAAACCATCCTCATTATGAGCAATATATTCAATATATTCTATGCTAAGCAGTGTTATAACTTTGAAAAATAATTTTAATATTGAAAATTACCCGAAATTGCGAGCTTATCTAAAAAGGCAATCAGAAGTTTTTAAAAGAAAAAATCTAAAATTTTACATCCTGATGAAGTAAAACTATTTTTAAATTGAGCTCCTGATGTACAGTACTTGTTAATAAAGGTATGTTATTTAATAGTATAACATAAATGTGCCTACTTATAATACGAGTACTTTTATTTTAACGTTATTGCAATCATTGGAATATGTGGAGCTTGTAGGAAACAAGAGTTAAAAACAAGAAAAAATCTTAAAATTTGTGACATTGATGATTTAAGTACCTTATTATTGGTTAAAATGGCTGATACGAAAACCAAAATATGTAGATCTTTTGTTATTTCCGGAAATTTCTATAAAATCTGCAAACAATATACAGAAATTCGACTACAGATTAGCGATCCGCAAATAAATCAATTTTTTCTTAATTATCAAAGAGGTAAATGTACGAAATAGGTGGTAGGATTAAACAAAATAGGCGGTGTTCCTAAACAAATAGCCGAATATTTAAAGTAACCAGATCCCAAAATGTACACAGGTCACTGTTTAAGACGAACTTTTGCCACTATTTTGGTAGATGCCGGTGTTGATTTAATGGCTCTTAAACGACATGGCGGATGAAAATCTTCAACAACGGCCGAAGGATATGTCGATGAGTCAATAAATAATAAGACGTCATCAGCCAATAGAATTATAAATTCAATAATTGAAAGTAATTTACAGACCTTTATATACACTGAAAATACCAATGTTCAAAAAGAACACACCGTACAGTTTACGTCATCTCACCATTCACCACGTATTATTGAACAACCGCCAAACTCGGATAAGGGTATAGTTATAAATAATTGCCAAAATTTTACAATTAATTGTTATAAATAAATGTTTAATTTAAATTGTTCCCGAATTTTGTTAAATAAATAAAAGTTACTTGTTATACTTTTTATTTTTATAAATGAAAATAATTGTAGAAAAAGTATAGTACACAACTTGAGTTGTAAGCTTATTACATGCTTGTAAAATTACTGCGCTCGCCGACTTTTTTGCTTGCATGTAATAAGCTTCTTACAACTCTCGTTATGTAATATACTATTAATTACGCATGCTTTATACCTTAATTTTAATTAAAATAAGCAACGGGTTCTTTCAATTTCGTAAATAATAACTCAGACAGTCATGCACGTGCCACAATACATCGATGTTAGGTTAGGTTAGTAGGGTATACAGTACTTAATCTTCCTGCTAACTCGAAAAAGGATATGTCATTGTCAAATAATTTTAAAGAACTGGGTACAAATAGTTTTTAATATTCTAAATAAAACATTTGGGTTAAACCTTAATATTTTGAACCCAGTAATCTGCAGTTAAAATATTTCCAAGTATAAATGAAACACCCTGTATAAAAAATATAGTTTGACTGTAGAAAGAATATAAATAATATTGTAATAATTGAAAAGAAAAATAAGAGTTGTATACATCTTAGAGCCACACAAAGCTTTTCAAAACGATTTACAAAACGATGGATAAATCATTCCAAAATGTATGTTTCTCAGCAGCATAACAATAATTAGTTTTACTTTGTGATAGCATGTCAGAGATAATTTTACTGTTTAAATTATCTGTAGAATAATTAGTTACTTGAAAATTATACTTACAAATTTTTTGTATTACAATTTTTACTCGCAGTTCCATTCGGTACCGATAATTTCATAGAAATAAAGGGTATCAAAAAAGTTCAAATTCTTTTTAAGTTGCATAATAAATGTATGACTCTTACTCTAATTTATATCCTTAGTGTAACGTAAGGCGTAACAAGCAAAGCAGTATTAACTATAAAATATCTTTCTAGTATTTTTACTACTTATCTCTGTAAATTTATAATGAAAAAATCAAGTTATGAGAAAATTCTTTTGAATTCCCTGTGAGTTTTATATTACTTAGTCCGTAATCTTTTGCTTTGTTAGGAATGCAGACACTTCAAAATCCTTTTACAACTTTTAGTTTGTCTTTATTTTAAGCTTTGTGGAGAATACTATCATCAGTAATGAATTTAGTGCTTAAGAAAATTTTCTTCATTTATTTTTTAAAAAGATAGGGATAAGATCATTATTGCTGCGCTCTTTGTTTTTGAGAACAGATTTATTTATACAGGATGTAAATTTTTAGAAGATACAAGAAACTAGTAGGGTTTTTATCAAAATTCTGACTCCACAAGCTTCTAAAGTTGAGGAGTAAGATTCGAAACTCAAGCTGAATCATCAAATATCACTATACTTATTATATCTACAAGTACTCTACCTTGGTCTTATCTTTTATTGTACCATCTTCAATTGAAGGTTGGCAACAATCTTATCGAAGTAATATCTGTCTTGTAAAGCTAAAAACAGTGAATATGAGTTTAAACCAGTTTCATCTTATTTATGTTTTAACCAGGAATGTTAACGTCTTTCCAGACCCCACATACCTTCTCTTTTCTCTTCGATAGCTAACTTCAAAAGCTTTTTACTATTTTTATTGCAAATACAATTTTACGTTAACAAAAGTATATTTGACGTTTTGATTTGAGAATGATTTCCAAGTGCAAATCGTTCTCTCGAACGTAAAATATTTTTTTTTAAGTAAAATTGTGGCTTTTTCCCTATTAAAATAGTAAATTGCATTATAATGCCACAAGAAAATAGCTTTAGAACAATATTCAAAAGCTTTGCTTTACAGTTATTTGTAAAAGTTTTTTATCATTATATAACAATAAAACACTGAAAACTTTATTTTCAAAACTTCCACAAAATTTGTTATAATGTCTTGGCACTACAACTGTTTCGGCAGAGTGCCTGTCATAAGAGATCTGTCTTTGGAATGTGTTTATACTTTAAAGTCTTTAACTGAACAGGTTGAGGAGGAGAGCACTATTTGTCTCAAGTTGGTCATTCAGAATAATGTCTGTATTATTTAATTTGTTAATTTACACGGATTCTAATACAGATAGATTTAGGCCTTTATTTTGGATCTGAAAAATTTGACCTTCGTCATTAATCGATTTGATGTTCGATAATAATTATTAATAATAGGATTTGACAAAATAATAGCATAACAGGATTTTACTTCAAACATTTTACGTTTTATATTCAATTAAAATCATAATCAAAACATTTTATTTACAAATCAAATAAAAAATAGTTAAACCAAATAACATTAAACTTTTTGTCAAAGTAATTTTTTGATATGTCCACCATTTCCTTCAATGCAGTTATCAATACATTCCATAAAAGATCGTCTCATATTTAATAGCATCATTAGTTCAAATGAAACTTCAGCAAAATTTATTTCTTTCCAAAGTTGGTTGCGAATGTTATGACTATGAGTTTCTTATAGATATGCTGTTTCATTGTGTTCTATAACCAACATCAAGAGGAATAATCTGGGCTACGTGGTGGCCAAGGAGTTAAGTTAAAAGCTATATTTTTAAATTTAAATATTATTTAATTTCATAAAGTAATTTTTATTTATTTATTATTCATATATAAAACAAAATATATTATATTAAGATATTTCAATAAATTGTTGCATGTTTGCTAGTAGCGCCATCTGCTTCTGTATCAACAAAGCATACATTGTTTACTTTTGACAGACCTGTCAAAGTTAGATTAAATATTACATTATCAATAAAATATAAATTTGATAGTAAATTAAATTATTATATAAAATAAATGTAAAAAAGATGTTAAAAATAAATTTGATTATGATTTAAAAGGAATTTATTAACAACTAACGATAAATAATATATGATGACTAGAATTGAATTGAAGGATCGATGTGAAGACCGTTATTTCGTGACGCTATTCGTGACGCCCTCTCGTAGCGTTTCTTCCGTGACGCTCGCCTCAGCATTTTACTATAGAGAAAAAATTAATACAACGCCAGTATAGAAGCTTATAGAAGCGTAGAAAGGTTTCAGGAAATTGTAAACATGATGACATGCAATTAGGTACCGTGTCTGCATATAGACACGGCACCTAAAAAGAAGATGAAAGCTTCGATTCAGTAAGATATTTAGCAGCCATAACAATAACAAAGCATTTTGTGATGTTAAAATACCATTTTTGAGGTGTTTTATAAGAATAAACTATTAATTATGCTTATCCATAGGTATTCAGTGCTTTATCGCACAAATATTACAACTAAGAATTATTATGCAGTTAAATAATAAAATGCGATTTTCTCGAAAACTATTAAGTTTTAAAGTTAGTAATAAGTGTACCTGTTTTGTGTTAACATAATGTATCTTTAATATTTTTTAACAAAATAGCCTTAACTTGAAGAGAAAATAAGTTAAGCCCAAATATATGCCACATATGTGACATATTTGGCGCAGCTATATCAAAATGTGCATCAAATCAAGGCACCCAGTTGTAAATTTTTATATGCCAGTGTTTACAAACATAAAAGTTATGGGTAAAAAATAATTTTTTTTATTTCCGCTTTAACACCCTATACCTTTCTTAATATCTATATTTTATTAAAGCAAATTAGCTTAACTCATAAAATTTTGTGCAGAATCTACTGTTTTTTTGGAATTTTTTTTTGTAATTAAGGACCACCCTGTATACAACTGTTTGTACTTAAAAATAAAATTATTGTTTTTATTATTTTCCTTGAAATTTTATTAATTTTCCTACCTTTTAAACTTTCGGTGGACGTCTACAAATATTTCAAAAGCAAGATTCGCCACATCGATCCAGTCGTTCTCGAGTTGTTAGAAGAAGTTAAAAATAATAAAAATAAAATGATGTTTGTTAAACGTCATTTTATTTTTATAAGCATGTATATTATGTATATAGTATGTATATATATATATATATATATATATATATATATATATATATATATATATATATTCAGGGATTCTACAGTATTCACTGCATTCCATCTCTCTCTGTTGTCCCATTCTCTATCGTTTAGACCTCTCTTACTCATGGCGTCGTCTACTTCGTTGCTCCAGGATTTTTGGGGTCGTCCTCTTTTCCTCCTTCCTATGGGGCTCCATTCGGTTATTCTTTTTATCCATCTGCTGTCACTAGTTCTTTTTACATGTCCGTACCACTTTTGTCTTTTTTGTTCTATGTATGTTAATATGTCTGTTTCTATTGATGTTCTTTGCTTTATTTCGTCATTACTTCTCCTATCCATTCTTGTTACTCTCCAGCATCTT